>NC_053390.1:532141339-533351540 GCF_905171765.1 Bufo bufo | reverse complement strand
TGGGTGCCTGGGCCTAAATGTGTGACGGTTGCCTGTTCCAGTGGTGGGTGACGTGAAGCCTGATTCTCTGCTATGACATGAAGACAGATTCTGCACTGACATAAGGCCAGATTCTCTGTTACGGGACCTCTCTCCTCTGCCTGGGTGCCTGGGCCTAAATGTGTGACGGTTGCCTGTTCCAGTGGTGGGTGACGTGATGCCTGATTCTCTGCTATGACATGAAGACAGATTCTGCGCTGACATAAGGCCAGATTCTCTGTTACGGGACCTCTCTCCTCTGCCTGGGTGCCTGGGCCTAAATGTGTGACAGTGGCCTGTTCCAGTGGTGGGTGACGTGAAGCCTGATTCTCTGCTATGACATGAAGACAGATTCTTCACTGACATAAGGCCAGATTCTCTGTTACGGGACCTCTCTCCTCTGCCTGGGTGCCTGGGCCTAAATGTGTGACAGTGGCCTGTTCCAGTGGTGGGTGACGTGAAGCCTGATTCTCTGCTATGACATGTAGACAGATTCTGCGCTGACATAAGGCCAGATTCTCTGTTACGGGACCTCTCTCCTCTGCCTGGGCCTAAATGTGTGACAGTGGCCTGTTCCAGTGGTGGGTGACGTGAAGCCTGATTCTCTGCTATGACATGAAGACAGATTCTGTGCTGACATAAGGCCAGATTCTCTGTTACGGGACCTCTCTCCTCTGCCTGGGTGCCTGGGCCTAAATGTGTGACAGTGGCCTGTTCCAGTGGTGGGTGACATGAAGCCTGATTCTCTGCTATGACATGAAGACAGATTCTGCGCTGACATAAGGCCAGATTCTCTGTTACGGGACCTCTCTCCTCTGCCTGGGTGCCTGGGCCTAAATGTGTGACAGTGGCCTGTTCCAGTGGTGGGTGACGTGAAGCCTGATTCTCTGCTATGACATGAAGACAGATTCTGGCGCTGACATAAGGCCAGATTCTCTGTTACGGGACCTCTCTCCTCTGCCTGGGTGCCTGGGCCTAAATGTGTGACAGTGGCCTGTTCCAGTGGTGGGTGACGTGAAGCCTGATTCTCTGCTATGACATGAAGACAGATTCTGCGCTGACATAAGGCCAGATTCTCTGTTACGGGACCTCTCTCCTCTGCCTGGGTGCCTGGGCCTAAATGTGTGACAGTGGCCTGTTCTAGTGGTGGGTGACGTGAAGCCTGATTCTCTGCTATGACATGAAGACAGATTCTGCACTGACATAAGGCCAGATTCTCTGTTACGGGACCTCTCTCCTCTGCCTGGGTGCCTGGGCCTAAATATGTGACGGTTGCCTGTTCCAGTGGTGGGTGACGTGAAGCCTGATTCTCTGCTATGACATGAAGACAGATTCTGCACTGACATAAGGCCAGATTCTCTGTTACGGGACCTCTCTCCTCTGCCTGGGTGCCTGGGCCTAAATGTGTGACGGTTGCCTGTTCCAGTGGTGGGTGACGTGATGCCTGATTCTCTGCTATGACATGAAGACAGATTCTGCGCTGACATAAGGCCAGATTCTCTGTTACGGGACCTCTCTCCTCTGCCTGGGTGCCTGGGCCTAAATGTGTGACAGTGGCCTGTTCCAGTGGTGGGTGACGTGAAGCCTGATTCTCTGCTATGACATGAAGACAGATTCTGCACTGACATAAGGCCAGATTCTCTGTTACGGGACCTCTCTCCTCTGCCTGGGTGCCTGGGCCTAAATGTGTGACAGTGGCCTGTTCCAGTGGTGGGTGACGTGAAGCCTGATTCTCTGCTATGACATGTAGACAGATTCTGCGCTGACATAAGGCCAGATTCTCTGTTACGGGACCTCTCTCCTCTGCCTGGGCCTAAATGTGTGACAGTGGCCTGTTCCAGTGGTGGGTGACGTGAAGCCTGATTCTCTGCTATGACATGAAGACAGATTCTGTGCTGACATAAGGCCAGATTCTCTGTTACGGGACCTCTCTCCTCTGCCTGGGTGCCTGGGCCTAAATGTGTGACAGTGGCCTGTTCCAGTGGTGGGTGACGTGAAGCCTGATTCTCTGCTATGACATGAAGACAGATTCTGCGCTGACATAAGGCCAGATTCTCTGTTACGGGACCTCTCTCCTCTGCCTGGGTGCCTGGGCCTAAATGTGTGACAGTGGCCTGTTCCAGTGGTGGGTGACGTGAAGCCTGATTCTCTGCTATGACATGAAGACAGATTCTGGCGCTGACATAAGGCCAGATTCTCTGTTACGGGACCTCTCTCCTCTGCCTGGGTGCCTGGGCCTAAATGTGTGACAGTGGCCTGTTCCAGTGGTGGGTGACGTGAAGCCTGATTCTCTGCTATGACATGAAGACAGATTCTGCGCTGACATAAGGCCAGATTCTCTGTTACGGGACCTCTCTCCTCTGCCTGGGTGCCTGGGCCTAAATGTGTGACAGTGGCCTGTTCTAGTGGTGGGTGACGTGAAGCCTGATTCTCTGCTATGACATGAAGACAGATTCTGGCGCTGACATAAGGCCATATTCTCTGTTACGGGACCTCTCTCCTCTGCCTGGGTGCCTGGGCCTAAATGTGTGACAGTGGCCTGTTCCAGTGGTGGGTGACGTGAAGCCTGATTCTCTGCTATGACATGAAGACAGATTCTGTGCTGACATAAGGCCAGATTCTCTGTTACGGGACCTCTCTCCTCTGCCTGGGTGCCTGGGCCTAAATGTGTGACAGTGGCCTGTTCCAGTGGTGGGTGACGTGAAGTCTGATTCTCTGCTATGACATGAAGACAGATTCTGCGCTGACATAAGGCCAGATTCTCTGTTATGGGACCTCTCTCCTCTGCCTGGGTGCCTGGGCCTAAATATGTGACAGTGGCCTGTTCCAGTGGTGGGTGACGTGAAGCCTGATTCTCTGCTATGACATGAAGACAGATTCTGCGCTGACATAAGGCCAGATTCTCTGTTACGGGACCTCTCTCCTCTGCCTGGGTGCCTGGGCCTAAATGTGGGACAGTGGCCTGCTCCAGTGGTGGGTGACGTGATGCCTGATTCTCTGCTATGACATGAAGACAGATTCTGCGCTGACATAAGGCCAGATTCTCTGTTACGGGACCTCTCTCCTCTGCCTAGGTTCCTGGGCCTAAATGTGTGACAGTGGCCTGTTCCAGTGGTGGGTGACGTGAAGCCTGATTCTCTGCTATGACATGAAGACAGATTCTGCGCTGACATAAGGCCAGATTCTCTGTTACGGGACCTCTCTCCTCTGCCTGGGTGCCTGGGCCTAAATGTGTGACAGTGGCCTGTTCCAGTGGTGGGTGACGTGAAGCCTGATTCTCTGCTATGACATGAAGACAGATTCTGGCGCTGACATAAGGCCAGATTCTCTGTTACGGGACCTCTCTCCTCTGCCTGGGTGCCTGGGCCTAAATGTGTGACAGTGGCCTGTTCCAGTGGTGGGTGACGTGAAGCCTGATTCTCTGCTATGACATGAAGACAGATTCTGCGCTGACATAAGGCCAGATTCTCTGTTACGGGACCTCTCTCCTCTGCCTGGGTGCCTGGGCCTAAATGTGTGACAGTGGCCTGTTCCAGTGGTGGGTGACGTGAAGCCTGATTCTCTGCTATGACATGAAGACAGATTCTGCGCTGACATAAGGCCAGATTCTCTGTTACGGGACCTCTCTCCTCTGCCTGGGTGCCTGGGCCTAAATGTGTGACAGTGGCCTGTTCCAGTGGTGGGTGACGTGAAGCCTGATTCTCTGCTATGACATGAAGACAGATTCTGCGCTGACATAAGGCCAGATTCTCTGTTACGGGACCTCTCTCCTCTGCCTGGGTGCCTGGGCCTAAATGTGTGACAGTGGCCTGTTCCAGTGGTGGGTGACGTGAAGCCTGATTCTCTGCTATGACATGAAGACAGATTCTGTGCTGACATAAGGCCAGATTCTCTGTTACGGGACCTCTCTCCTCTGCCTGGGTGCCTGGGCCTAAATGTGTGACAGTGGCCTGTTCCAGTGGTGGGTGACGTGAAGCCTGATTCTCTGCTATGACATGAAGACAGATTCTGCGCTGACATAAGGCCAGATTCTCTGTTACGGGACCTCTCTCCTCTGCCTGGGTGCCTGGGCCTAAATGTGTGACAGTGGCCTGTTCCAGTGGTGGGTGACGTGAAGTCTGATTCTCTGCTATGACATGAAGACAGATTCTGCGCTGACATAAGGCCAGATTCTCTGTTACGGGACCTCTCTCCTCTGCCTGGGTGCCTGGGCCTAAATATGTGACAGTGGCCTGTTCCAGTGGTGGGTGACGTGAAGCCTGATTCTCTGCTATGACATGAAGACAGATTCTGCAATGACATAAGGCCAGATTCTCTGTTACGGGACCTCTCTCCTCTGCCTGGGTGCCTGGGCCTAAATGTGTGACGGTTGCCTGTTCCAGTGGTGGGTGACGTGATGCCTGATTCTCTGCTATGACATGAAGACAGATTCTGCGCTGACATAAGGCCAGATTCTCTGTTACGGGACCTCTCTCCTCTGCCTGGGTGCCTGGGCCTAAATGTGTGACAGTGGCCTGTTCCAGTGGTGGGTGACGTGAAGCCTGATTCTCTGCTATGACATGAAGACAGATTCTGCGCTGACATAAGGCCAGATTCTCTGTTACGGGACCTCTCTCCTCTGCCTGGGTGCCTGGGCCTAAATGTGTGACAGTGGCCTGTTCCAGTGGTGGGTGACGTGAAGTCTGATTCTCTGCTATGACATGAAGACAGATTCTGCGCTGACATAAGGCCAGATTCTCTGTTACGGGACCTCTCTCCTCTGCCTGGGTGCCTGGGCCTAAATATGTGACAGTGGCCTGTTCCAGTGGTGGGTGACGTGAAGCCTGATTCTCTGCTATGACATGAAGACAGATTCTGCACTGACATAAGGCCAGATTCTCTGTTACGGGACCTCTCTCCTCTGCCTGGGTGCCTGGGCCTAAATGTGTGACGGTTGCCTGTTCCAGTGGTGGGTGACGTGATGCCTGATTCTCTGCTATGACATGAAGACAGATTCTGCGCTGACATAAGGCCAGATTCTCTGTTACGGGACCTCTCTCCTCTGCCTGGGTGCCTGGGCCTAAATGTGTGACAGTGGCCTGTTCCAGTGGTGGGTGACGTGAAGCCTGATTCTCTGCTATGACATGAAGACAGATTCTGCGCTGACATAAGGCCAGATTCTCTGTTACGGGACCTCTCTCCTCTGCCTGGGTGCCTGGGCCTAAATGTGTGACAGTGGCCTGTTCCAGTGGTGGGTGACGTGAAGTCTGATTCTCTGCTATGACATGAAGACAGATTCTGCGCTGACATAAGGCCAGATTCTCTGTTACGGGACCTCTCTCCTCTGCCTGGGTGCCTGGGCCTAAATATGTGACAGTGGCCTGTTCCAGTGGTGGGTGACGTGAAGCCTAATTCTCTGCTATGACATGAAGACAGATTCTGCGCTGACATAAGGCCAGATTCTCTGTTACGGGACCTCTCTCCTCTGCCTGGGTGCCTGGGCCTAAATGTGTGACAGTGGCCTGTTCCAGTGGTGGGTGACGTGATGCCTGATTCTCTGCTATGACATGAAGACAGATTCTGCGCTGACATAAGGCCAGATTCTCTGTTACGGGACCTCTCTCCTCTGCCTGGGTGCCGGGGCCTAAATATGTGACAGTGGCCTGTTCCAGTGGTGGGTGACGTGAAGCCTGATTCTCTGCTATGACATGAAGACAGATTCTGCGCTGACATAAGGCCAGATTCTCTGTTACGGGACCTCTCTCCTCTGCCTGGGTGCTTGGGCCTAAATGTGTGACAGTGGCCTGTTCTAGTGGTGGGTGACGTGAAGCCTGATTCTCTGCTATGACATGAAGACAGATTCTGCGCTGACATAAGGCCAGATTCTCTGTTACGGGACCTCTCTCCTCTGCCTGGGTGCCTGGGCCTAAATATGTGACAGTGGCCTGTTCCAGTGGTGGGTGACGTGAAGCCTGATTCTCTGCTATGACATGAAGACAGATTCTGCGCTGACATAAGGCCAGATTCTCTGTTACGGGACCGCTCTCTTCTGTCTGGGTGCCGGGGCCTAAATATGTGACAGTGGCCTCTTCCAGTGGTGGGTGACATTAAGCCAGATTCTCTGCTATGGCATGAAGAGACTGATTCTCTGCTGACATGAAGCCAGATTCTTTGCTATGACATGAAGAGACTGATTCTCTGCTGACGTGAAGCCAGATTCTCTGCTATGGGACCTCTGTCCAATTGATATTGGGTCATTTTTTTTATTTATTTTTTTATTTTAATTCATTTCCCTATCCACATTTGTTTGCATGGGATTTACCTACATGTTGCTGCCTTTTGCAGCCCTCTAGCTCTTTCCTGGGCTGTTTTACAGCCTTTTTAGTGCCCAAAAGTTCGGGTCCCCATTGACTTCAATGGGGTTCGGGTTCGGGACGAAGTTCGGTTCGGGTTCGGATCCCGAACCCGAACATTTCCGGGAAGTTCGTCCGAACTTCTCGAACCCGAACATCCAGGTGTTCGCTCAACTCTAATAGTGACCACTGCACTCCACCCTCACCCCTGGCCCTGCCTACTTGCCTCACGAGTCCTGATGACAGGGGACAACTGGACGACAGTCCCTAACTTAGGATACGTGCAGGGAAGACAGACAAGACAAAATACGGAACATGAACAGACCGGGTCAGAACCAAGAGAGCTACGCAGTATAAAGGGTTAAGCAAAGAATGGTCAGGAGAAGCCAGGGTCAAATACCAGGAGAGTAGAGAAGTACAAGAGGAGTCCTAAGAGAGTAGTCAGGTGGGAGCCGAGGCCACAATACCAGGACGGATGCGCAGTACAGGAGGAGCAGGCAAAGGATCGTCAGGGAACGGAATCAGGTGAGTATTCAGTAGTCCAACAAATAGCCAGGAACCTAGAAATTAACAGGCAACCTGTGGCTAGCAGGCTGCCTGTATTTATAGTGGGGAGTGAGGGTCATGTGACGTGGCCAGCGTCACATGACCGACAGACCAACCAGTTGAGCACCGAGTGATCAGCTCGGCGCTCAAGGCAGACTTAGGAGCAGGGAGCCACCCAGCAGTAAAGCCGCCCTGGGAATGAGGTCAAACACAGATCCTCATTCCCAAAGCTAAGCAACAGTTCTGCGGGCAATGGGGGACCGAGTGCACCTTCGGAACCCCGTTACAGTACCCCCCCTTTTACGATGGGCCACCGGACCCAAGACTTTAGGCGATGGCTTTTCAGGGTGTTCTAAATGAAATTTACGAACCAGTCTAGGAGCATGAACCTCCCTGGCAGGTCCCCAAGATCTCTCTTCAGGTCCATACCCCTTCCAGTGAATCAGGTACTGCAAGGAGTTACGCACCTTCCTGACATCCACTATTTTAGACACGACATACTCGACAGCATCATTAACAAGAAACGGCGGAGGTGAGGCTTTCGATGGTACTACCGGTTCAAAATATTTTTTAAGTAGAGATTTATGGAACACATTATGAATGTGGAATGACTCGGGCAGCTCCAACCTAAATGATACCGGGTTAATCACCTCCGTGATCTTATATGGTCCAATTAAACGAGGAGCAAATTTTCTAGAAGCTACCTTGAGAGATAGATTCTTGGAGGACAACCATACTTTATCCCAAACCTGAAAGTTCACCCCCCTTGAACGTCTCCTATCAGCCTTGAGTTTTTGAGAACTTTGAGCCTTTTCTAGGTTAGATTGAACCCGGGCCCAAACTGTGCACAGTTCGGAGGAGAGTTTATCAGCTTCAGGGTTAGAGGAGGAGACGGACGACCCAGAATGAAAACGGGGATGAAAACCATGGTTACAAAAGAAAGGGGAGACCCCAGCAGAAGAATTGACACGGTTATACAAAGCAAATTCAGCCAACGGAAGGAATTTGACCCATAATTGCTGGTCATCAGCAACACACAACCTCAGGAATTGTTCCACAGACTAATTAAGGCATTCAGTCTGCCCATTACTCTCAGGATGGTAGGCGGAAGAAAAAGACAATGAAATTTTACATCTTTGACAGAAGGCCCTCCAGAATTTGGACACAAACTGCACTCCCCTGTCCGAAACAATATTTTCCGGGATGCCATGTAAACGAACAATCTCTCTCACAAAAATAGACGCCAGGGTTTTAGCATTCGGAAGTTTAGACAGGGGAATGAAATGAACCATCTTGCTAAACCTATCGACCACTACCCAAACCACAGTCTTACCCTCCGCCAGCGGTAGGTCAGTTATAAAGTCCATCGAGATATGGGACCAGGGTCTACTGGGAATGGGTAGGGGTCATAGGTTACCAGCAGGGCGAGTCCTAGGTGTCTTAGACCTGGCACAAACCTCACAGGCTGACACGTAGGACTTGACATCCCTGGTCAGAGTGGGCCACCAATAAGATCTAAAAACCAGATTCTTAGTGCCCTCAACACCCGGATGTCCACAAAAGGCAGAATCATGACACTCACCCAACAGCTGGAGACGAAATTGTACGGGAACAAACAACTTATCTGTTGGGGTGGATGCCGGTGCCAGATGTTGTTCAGACCTAATGCGAGCCGAGATATCCTGGGTTAGAGCCGCTAAGAAGATGTTTGCTGGTAGGATGGATTCAGGCGGCGTCTCAGTGGGTTGAAAAGCATGGAAGCTCCGAGATAATGCGTCTGCCTTTACATTTTTACTTCCCGGCCTGAACGTAATGGAGAAATCAAAACGGGTAAAAAACAGAGCGCATCGGGCTTGTCGGGGATTCAACCTCTTAGCAGACTCGAGAAACATTAGGTTTTTATGATCAGTGACAACAGTTACTCGATGCCTTGCCCCCTCCAAAAAATGTCTCCACTCCTCAAATGCCCATTTAATAGCCAGCAGCTCCCTAATCCCTATGTCGTAGTTTCTCTCCGTGGGAGAGGATTTCCTAGAGAAGAACGCACACGGTCTCAGGTTAGTGAGGCTAGCAGGACCTTGTGAAAGGACTGCTCCTGCGCCGTCCTCGGACGTATCCACCTCCACAATAAAGGGTCTCTCCTGATCAGGCTGGATCAGAATGGGAGCGCTACTAAATGCCTTTTTTAATGTTTCAAATGAAGAAATGGCCTTGGTAGACCAATTCTCCAAATCCGCGCCTTTCTTAGTAATGTCGGTCAATGGCTTAGCAATTACAGAAAAATTCATGATAAATTTACGGTAGTAATTAGCGAAACCCAAAAAACGTTGTAAAGCCTTTAAGGATGAAGGCCTTACCCATTCCTTAATTGCTAAAACCTTATCAGGATCCATCTTAAAGGCGTGAGGAGTCAAAACATGCCCTAAAAACAGTATCTCCTGTACACCAAAGACACATTTCTCTTGCTTAGCGAAAAGCTGGTTCTCCCTCAACACCTCTAATACTTGTTTGACATGAGACACATGAGATTCGAAATCAGGAGAGAATATCAAAATGTTGTCAAGATAGACAATAATAAATTTACCTAAGAACTCCCTAAGAATATCGTTCATTAAGTTTTGGAACACAGCTGGGGCATTGCTGAGTCCAAAAGGCATCACCTGATATTCAAAGTGTCCTATCGGAGTATTGAACGCTGTCTACCATTCGTCTCCCTCCTTGATTCAGATTAGATTGTATGCCCCTTTCAGGTCAATCTTGGAAAACCAGGTTGCCCCCAAAACCTGGTTAAATAAATCCAGAATCAATGGGAGAGAGTATCTATTTTGGACAGTGATTTTATTTAATCTCCGGTAATCAATACAAGGCCTAAGACCACCATCCTTCTTTTTAACAAAGAAAAACCCTGCTCCCATAGGAGAGACTGAAGGTCTAATATGCCCTTTAGCAAGGCTCTCCTTAATATAATCTTCCATAGCCTTGCGTTTGGGCCCTAAACGATTATAAATTCGACCTTTAGGAAATTCGGCACCCTCAATTAGTTCTATGGCGCAATCATAAGGTCTATGGGGGGGTAGAACCTCTGGAGTAAGGGACGAGAACACATCAGAATATTCCTTAATAACAGAGGGTAATGTATTAGACCTTACTGAAACCCCAGCCTGGACAACGGACAAGCATGAGTCACAGTTAGGTCCCCATTTCACCAACTCTCCTTTGGACCAATCAATTGTGGGGTTATGTAAACGGAGCCAAGGCAACCCTAGTACCACCTCAACCGGTAGGTTCTCCAGGACTAGAAGAGAACATCTCTCAGAGTGGCACACACCCACGGACAGAGAAACTTCAGACGTACATGACCTCACCGTACCACCAATCAGGGGAGTAGCATCAATAGCCATGACATGGATAGGTGTAGGTAAAGCAAACATTGGAATACCCAATTTACTAGCAAACTCAAAGTCAATAAAGCTGGCCGCTGAACCGGAATCAATAAAGGCCTTACCCGGCCACTTATTAACCCCCAGAGAAATTGTTATGGGTACCAAAAGCTTACCTTTAGAAAAATCAGGGTGTACCTGGTCTTTAGGTTGTCTTGCCTTAGGAGACTTGTCAGAGAGGACCCTCTTAGGACACTTGTTGATCCAATGGCCAGGATCTCCACAGTAGAAGCACTCTCCGCGTCTGCGATGAAGATTACCCTGGGTCATGCCAACCTGCATGGGTCCCTCGGTGGAGACCTCAATGTTGTCCCTGGAAAAGGCCTCTGGCTGGACCACCATCTGAGAACAGAACTGTCGTTCTTGTCGTCTCTCTCTAACTCGTCTGTCAAGTCGGACAACTAGGGTCATCATCTCCTCTAAGGTCTCAGGAATTTGGTAATTGACTAATAGATCTTTTAAATTATCAGATAGACCAAACCTAAACTGACTCTTCAGGGCTGGTTCATTCCATCCTGAGGGGACACACCACCGTCTGAATTGGGTGCAATACTCCTCCGCAGGGAGATGGCCCTGAACCAGTGCCCTAAGAGCCGTCTCGGCTACCAGGGCCCTGTCTGGTTCGTCATAGAGGGTACCCAGGGCCTGAAAAAAACCCTCCACAGAAGTTAGACAACTGGCCCCAGAAGGTAACGAAAATGCCCAGTCCTGGGGATCACCCTGTAGTAGAGAAATGATAATCTTCACGCGTTGGCTCTCGGGACCGGAGGACACGGGGCGCAAACGGAAGTAGAGTTTGCAATTCTCCTTAAAGGAGAGAAACCTCTTCCGGTCTCCAGAAAAGGGTTCTGGGAGCTTAATCTGGGGTTCAAAATGTGGACTGGAGGACAGAGGAATGGAAGAACCTTGCCCTAACTCACAAGAACGGAGTTTCTCTCCTAGCTCCTGCACCATCTGTGTCAAGTTAGAGACATGGTCAGTCAGGGTAGTAAGAGGATTCATGATACAGTGGTTATTGGGCCTGTTAATCTGTAATGGTTACGCGTCCACACACACACACAGGGGGAAGGATAGTAACCACTGCGCTTCACCCTCACCCCTGGCCCTGCCTACTTGCCTCACGAGTCCTGATGACAGGGGACAACTGGACGACAGTCCCTAACTTAGGATACGTGCAGGGAAGACAGACAAGACAAAATACGGAACATGAACGGACCAGGTCAGAACCAAGAGAGCTACGCAGTACATAGGGTTAAGCAAAGAATGGTCAGGAGAAGCCGGGGTCAAATACCAGGAGAGTAGAGAAGTACAAGAGGAGTCCTAAGAGAGTAGTCAGGTGGGAGCCGAGGTCACAATACCAGGACGGATGCGCAGTACAGGAGGAGCAGGCAAAGGATTGTCAGGGAACGGAATCAGGTGAGTATTCAGTAGTCCAACAAATAGCCAGGAACCTAGAAATTAACAGGCAACCTGTGGCTAGCAGGCTGCCTGTATTTATAGTGGGGAGTGAGGGTCATGTGACCAACCAGTTGAGCACCGAGTGATCAGCTTGGCGCTCAAGGCAGACTTAGGAGCAGGGAGCCACCCAGCAGTAAAGCCGCCCTGGGAATGAGGTCAAACACAGATCCTCATTCCCAAAGCTAAGCAACAGTTCTGCGGGCAATGGGGGACCGAGTGCACCTTCGGAACCCCGTTACATGGACTCAGTCTTGGTGCATCGACTTGGCATTCCGCTTATCCAGCCAAAGACCACCCTGTCGGTGACCGCTATTGATGGCTCTTCTCTCCAGGATGGTCGTGCCGTGTGGATGACGCCTGGGATGCAGGTAAAAGTGGGGGCTGATCATCAGAAGATCTTAAGCCTTTTTGTCCTGGACATGCCATCCACTCCTGTGATTTGATGTCTCCCTTGGTTGAGACTACATAATCCGATAGTGGACTGGCGCTCAGGTCAGATTTGCCGGTGGAGTACTGAATGCCTCACACGGTGCATACAGTGGGATACGAAAGTTTGGGCAACCTTGTTAACCCCTTAGGGACTTAGGACGTACCGGTACGCCATGTTTGCCGAGTCCTTAAGGACTCAGGACGTACCGGTACGTCCTAAGTTTAAAAGTAGATTGCGGCGCAGCGGGGGTTAATAGGAACAGGATGCCCGCTGAAATCATTCAGCGGGCATCCTGTCACAACGCCGGGGGGGTCATGTGATCCCCCCGTATCGGCGATCGGCACAAACCGCGCTGCCTTCCAGTGACGAGCCTGTGAGATCCAGCCCCTTGGTTCTCACAGGCCGGAAGCTGTATGATTAATACACACAGTATTACTCATACAGCCAATGCATTCTAATACCGAAGTATTGGAATGCATTGTAAAGGATCAGACCCCCAAAAGTTCAAGTCCCAAAGTGGGACAAAAAATTAAGTGAAAAAAAAAGTTGAAAAATAAAGTTTCCCCCCCCAAAAATTAAAAGTTTCAAGTAAAAATAAACAAAAACATCATTTTCCCCAAATAAAGTTAAAAAAATTGGTAAAAAATAGGGGAAAAAGAAAAAGTATACATATTAGGTATCGCCGCATCCGTGACAACCTGGTCTATAAAAATATCACATGATCTAACCTGTCAGATGAATGTTGTAAATAACAAAAAATAAAAACAATGCCAAAACAGCTATTTCTTGTTATCTTGCCTCACAAAAAGTGTAATATAGAGCAACCAAAAATCATATGTACCCTGAACTAGCGCAGCCAGCCAGTCGCAGGGGCAACACGTGAGGTGCACAGTGTACCGATGAGGTGCCAAATCATATAAGACACAGTTCATCAGTTTACTCACGGTAAGCAGATAGCCTCCCTGGGCTGGCAGCACAGTGTTGAGGTGGACAGCATGAAATCCTCCGGGGCATGCTCTGTGGTAGTAGTGTTGATCACGAATATTCGAATTTCGCATTTTTATCGCGAATATAGGTACTTCGAAAATTCACAAATATTTCGAATATAGTGATATATATTCGGAATTTCGAATATTCGATTTATTTTTAAATTTTTTTTATATTCGATTTTTTTTTTTTAATCAGTACACATGATACCTCCCTGCTTCTAGCTTGTGGGCCAATAAGAAGGCTGCAATATACTTGACTTTAGGAGTAGTGTTGTTTGCGAATTTTGCTCTATATTCTTTTTTTTCGAATATTCGCTATATTGCTATATATTCTTGTTTTAGAATATTACGAATATTCGAAAAAACTAAGTTATAGCAATATAGCGAATATTCAAAAAAAACACAAACAAATATAGAGCAATTTAGCTAATATAGTGCTATAATCTTTTTTTTTAATAGTTGTAATTTTTTTTCCAATCTGAACTTCAGATGAGAAAAAAATGACAACTATTAGACAAAGAAGAATATAGCACTATATTAGCTAAATTGCTCTATATTCTTTTTTTTCGAATATTCGCTATATTGCTATATATTCTTGTTTTATAATATTACGAATATTTGAAAAAAAAGTTCTAGCAATATAGCGAATATTCGAAAAAAAAAACGAATATAGAGCAATTTTGCTAATATAGTGCTATAATATTCTTTGTCTAAAAGTTTAAAAGTTCACAATAAAAATCGAAAATTCGAATCCGAAAATTCGCATATTACACGATCATTACCTTGCCGATTTTTTGAGTAAAAAAAAATCGGAGAATATAACGAATATTCGAATTTTCGAATATTCGACGAATATTCTACGAAATATTTGCGAAATATCGCGAATTCGAATATGACCCCTGCCGCTCATCACTATGTGTTAGGAAGCATCAGCCAAGATGGTGGTTGAGGTGCCCTTGATGTTAGGGGTGCTTAGGGTGCTTGTTGCGGCTGAGTCCCTTTTGTCGTGACGCCAGTACCGTTAACCCCTTAAGGACATAGCCTTATTTCACCTTAAGGACCAGGCCATTTATTGCAAATCTGATCAGTGTCACTTTAAGTGGTGATAACTTTAAAACACTTTGACTTATCCAGGCCATTCAGAGATTGTTTTTTCGTCACATATTGTACTTCATGACACTGGTAAAATGAAGTAAAAAAAATTCATTTAAAAAAACACCAAAATTTACCCCCAATTTTTTTTTTCAATTGCAAATTTCCAAGTTTCAATTTCTCTACTTCTATAATACATAGTAATACCTACAAAAATAGTTATTACTTTACATTCCCCATATGTCTACTTCATGTTTGGATCAATTTGGGAATGATATTTTATTTTTGGGGGATGTTACAAGGCTTAGAAGTTTTCAGAGATTTTCAAAAACCCACTTTTTAGGGACCAGTTCAGGTCTGAAGTCACTTTGTGAGGCTTACATAATAGAAACCACCCAAAAATGACCCCATTCTAGAAACTACACCCCTCAAGGTATTCAAAACTGATTTTACAAACATAGTTAACCCTTTAGGTGTTCCACAAGAGTTAATGGCAAATGGTGATAAAATTTCAGAATTTAGATTTTTTTGGCAAATTTTCCATTTTAAGAAATTTTTTCCAGTAACAAAGCCACGGTTAACAGCCAAACAAAATGCTATATTTATTGCCTCGATTCTGTAGTTTGCAAAAACACCCCATATGTGGCCGTAAACTACTGTACTGGCACACAGTAGGGCACAGAGGGAAAGGTGCGCCGTATGGTTTTTGGAAGGCAGATTTTGCTGGACTGGTTTATTTACACCATGTCCCATTTGAAGCCCCCCTGATGCACCCCTAGAGTAGAAACTCCATAAAAGTGACCCCATCTAAGAAACTGCACCCTCAAGGTATTCAAAACTGATTTTACAAACTTTGTTAACCCTTTAGGTGTTGTACAAGATTTAATGGAAAATAGAGATACAATTTCAAAATGTCACTTTTTTGGCAGATTTTCCATTTTTATATATTTTTTTTTCCAGTTACAAAGCAAGGGTTAACAGCCAAACAAAACTCATTATTTATGGCCCTGATTCTGTAGTTTACAGAAACACCCCATATGTGGTCGTAAACTGCTGTACGGGCACACTGCAGGGCGCAGAAGAAAAGCAATGCCATACGGTTTTTGGAAGGCAGATTTTGCTGGACTGTTTTTTTTTTACACCATGTCCTATTTGAAGCCCCCCTGATGCACCCCTAGAGTAGAAACTCCCAAAAATTGACCCCATTTTAGAAACTACGGGATAGGGTGGCAGTTTTGTTGGTACTAGTTTAGGGTACATATGATTTTTGGTTGCTTTATATTACACTTTTTGTGAAGCAAGGTAACAAGAAATAGCTTTTTTGGCACCGTTTTTTCTTTTTGTTATTTACAACATTCATCTGACAGGTTAGATCATGTGGTATTTTTATAGATCAGGTTGTCACGGACGCGGCGATACCTAATATGTATACAATTTTTTTATTTATGTAAGTTTTACACAATGATTTCATTTTTGAAACAAAAAAAATCATGTTTTAGTGTCTCCATAGTCTGAGAGCCATAGTTTTTTCAGTTTTTGGGCGATTATCTTAGGTAGGGTCTCATTTTTTGTGGGATGAGATGGCGGTTTGATTGGCTCTATTTTGGGGTGCATATGACTTTTTGATCGCTTGCTATTACACTTTTAGTGACATAAGATGACAAAAAATGGCTTTATTTGCCACCTTTTTTTTTTTGTTATTTACAACATTCATCTGACAGGTTAGATCATGTGGGACTTTTATTGAGCAGGTTGTCACGGACGCGGCGATGCCTAATATGTATACAATTTTTTTTATTTATGTAAGTTTTACACAATGATTTCATTTTTGAAACAAACAAAATCATGTTTTAGTGTCTCCATAGTCTGAGAGCCATAGTTTTTTCAGTTTTTGGGCGAATATCTTAGATAGGGTCTCATTTTTTGTGGGATGAGATGACGGTTTGATTGGTACTATTTTGGCATACATGTGACTTTTTGATCACTTTTATTACCTTTTTTGGGAAGTAAGGTGGGCAAAATTTCAATTTCCTCATAGTTTTTATTTTTTATTTTTATGGCGTTCACCGTGCGGGGAAAGTAACATGACCGTTTTATAGATCAGGTTGTTATGGATGCGTTGATACCTAATATGTGTAGTGTATTTTTTTAATTTTTTTTTATTCAGTGATAAATGTGTTTTTTTTATCTTTACTTTTTTCACTTTTTTTTTACATTTTTTTTTACCCAGACCCACTTGGTTCTTGAAGATCCAGTGGGTCTGATGTCTGTATAATACAGTACAGTACACTATATAGTGTATTGTACTGTATTTTACTTACACTTTGTCTGAACAGATCTATGCCTTTAGCACAGATCTGTTCAGCACCATGGACAGCAGGATGCCTGAGAAGGTGTCCCGTTGCCATGTAAAACTTCCCCGTCTGCCACAACTGAGCAGACGGGGAAGGGGAAGGAGGGGAGCTCCCTCCCTCTGTGACCCCATCCTGTCTGGGGGCTGCAAAGGCACAGCAGCCCCCCGATGGGAGAGGGAGGGAGCTCCCTGACTGTTAACCTTTTCCATACAGCAGTCCTTACAGACCGCGGTATGGAAAGGGTTAAACGTCTGACATCACAGCACAGTTGTCAGCCGTTTATACCAGGGTATCAGCAATGTGCTGACACTCTGGTATAACCACTGGACGCCAATGAATATTCAAGAGGAGGCGGGCGGGGGATCGAGATCCCGTCTGCCGCAAGGCCCGCCTCCCGCACCGCCCGCATCACTTGCAACCCCCCCCTGCACCACCCGCCGGCATAAAATCATTCAGGGGTGCAGGGGGGGTGAAAAATCTATATTTTCGGCACATTAAAGTTTCTGATCCCGCGGCTAGGGACCGCGGGGATCAGAAACTGCAGAAAGCGCAGCAAACCGCAGGTATGAATTGACCTGCGGTTTGCTGCGATCCCCGACACGGGGGGGGGGGGTCCACGGGAAACCCCCGCACATTTAGCCGAGGTGCCTGCTCAATGATTTGAGCAGGCACCTTGTTCCGATCACCGGTACGTCATGTGTCCTTAAGGACTCGGGAAACATGCCGTACCGGTACGTCATGTGTCCTTAAGGGGTTAATGGTGGTACAACCATAGGTAGTAATATTGAGGTAGACAGTGGTCAGATGCACCTCACAACTTTTACTTTGGATGTCTTTTAGTTGCAGTAGTACAAATATGCAGTCTCTAGATGGTACAGAGTTAATTCTGCAAATCTACTGTTTTAGGCTTGTCAGGTTTCTTGGGTTTTTGGAGCAGTGGGTTACTTCTACATCAGTGGAACTTCTGGTGAGGTGGCCGGAGGCTATGGTATCCTTCACCTAAATTATCCCAAAGGTCCTTTATGCCTGGGTTACGGCTTTTATCCTTTGGATGAATTTAAATTTGTCCTTCTCTCTTGTCCCTTTCTGGACTAAGACTTCTTTTTAGAGCTGAAGTGCTGGATCTGCACCTTTTCACTCTCTGATCTTCACACTGACCTGTGGTCTCACACTATTCAACCTCCACTAACCTGAACTGAACTGTCTCACTAGGCCTGAACTGGGTATATATAGGACCTGAACTTTATCCCCATCTAGTGGGGGGATGTACAAATTGCACCTAATAGGCCTGTTAACAGGGATTTTGCAGATACATAAATGCAAAGTTATACATAACAACCTAGTATTCTCAATAATATAAAAAATGCTTTCAAGCAGTGCCCACACACACACGTAGTGGGACGCTGCATACCCCCATTGTAAAATGTTAGTCGACCTCGACACATTCTTGAATCAATGTTGTATCATCCTGAAAGATATAAAAAGGGAGAAGCATGCATGCATAGGGAAATAATGCCATAAGTCACATTCTTTGTACTTCTTGTACCTATGAATAAAACGGGTGTAATGATCGGCATCACGCAAAGGGAGGGAAATGGGAAGGCCCTGTCCAAGGGAGAGGGAAAGGTGGTGACCCCTGACTCACCTTGAGGCTGGCACCTGACTGCCCTGACGTCCCTAGACGGGTTCCTCACCCGTATGCCGATCACGTGCCTAAACCCTGGCTTTCCCTAAGATGAGCCCTATGTAGTGAACGGGGCGGTGGGATCACTAGTCCACACCACTGACACTAAAGAGAGGACAGACAACACAGACAAAACATATAATCCCAGGTGGGCGACCACAGCAGACAACAAAAGCCCAACAGGGATCCGGAGGGTAGCGTTCTGGAGCAACAACCAGGGAACACAGCTACACAGCTCCAGTGGGTCAGTATAGAAGTCCAGGCAGGAAGCTCTATATCTGGCAACCAGAGAAGTGAGAGATGGGAATATAAGGAGGTTGGGATTGCTGGACAAGAAACAGTTGAGGAGGAGAAGCTACGGATCCCTGAGTGAGCCAAAAAGGATTGCAAGGCAAACCCAGAAAGCTACCATTAAGAAACAGTACTGTCTTTAGACATAGAGCGCGCAGCCACCCGCTGCGACTTCCTGACCCCGGGTATAACGGAGTCAGACGTGGCTCTTGACACCCTCGTGACAGTACCCCCCCTTCCACGAGGGGCCTCCGGACACTCAGGACTAGGTCTCTCAGGATGAGAGGCATGAAAAACCCGAACTAACCTGTCGGCGTTTACCTCAGATGCTGGAACCCACATTCTTTCCTCCGGACCATAACCCCTCCAATGCACCAGATATTGAAGAGAGCGGCGGACCCGACGAGAATCAACAATTTTGGATATTTGAAACTCTAGATTACCATCCACAATAACAGGAGGGGGTGGCAGCGGTGATGGTTCTAGAGGTGGAACATACTTTTTGAGTAACAACTTATGGAAGACGTTATGAATTTTAAAAGTCTGAGGTAGCTCCAGGCAAAAGCCACGGGGTTAATGATGGCTACTATTTTGTAAGGACCAATAAACCTAGGACCCAGTTTCCAAGAGGGAACCTTTAATTTAATATTCCTAGTAGATAACCACACATAGTCATTCACTCCTAGGTCCGGACCTGGCGACCGTTTTTTATCAGCCATGCATTTATATTTACCTCCCATATTTTTCAAATTAGCTTGCACTTTCTGCCATACAGATGAAAGAGATGACGAAAACCGTTCCTCTTCGGGAACCCCAGAAGACCCCCCCTCTTTGAAAGTACAGAATTGGGGATGAAAACCATATGCACCAAGAAATGGTGACTTGCCAGTAGATTCCTGACGGCGATTATTTATGGCAAACTCGGCTAACGGTAAATATGATGACCACACCTCTTGGTTTTCAGACACAAAACATCTTAGATATGTCTCAAGGTTTTGGTTGGTACGCTCAGTCTGTCCATTCGACTGAGGATGGAAAGCTGGGGAAAAGGACAAGTGTACCCCCAAACGGGAACAAAAAGCTTTCCAAAATTTAGAAATAAACTGGGTTCCCCGATCCGAAACAACATCGGAAGGGACCCCATGAAGCTTCACGATTTCACTGATGAATACCTGAGCAAGAGTCTTAGCATTAGGTAGTGCGGGTAACGCAATGAAGTGTACCATTTTGCTAAACCTGTCCACTACTACCAAGATAACTGTTTTACCCGCAGACAAAGGTAAGTCAGTGATAAAATCCATTGACAGATGTGTCCATGGCCTATTGGGAATGACAAGTGGCAATAAAGACCCTGCAGGACGTGTATGAGAGACTTTCGCGCGCGCACAAGTAGAACAAAAAGACACAAAATCCATTACATCCTGATGCAACCTTGGCCACCAAAAACGACGAGACAATAGCTCCAAGGTTGCTTTACTACCCGGGTGCCCAGCAAGTGCCGAATTATGATGTTCTTTTAATAACTCGAGACGCAGGTTTAACGGTACAAACAATTTCTCTGAAGGGCAAGAGACCGGGGCGTCCCCCTGGGCCTCTAACACCTTCCCCTCCAGAACAGAGTGTACCGCAGAGACAACCACTCCTCTTTGTAGAATGGGTACCGGATCACTCACATTACCCCCTCCAGGGAAACAACGAGATAATGCATCTGCCTTGGTATTTTTTTCCCCAGGACGATAGGTAATAACAAAGTTAAACCTGGTAAAAAATAGCGACCACCTAGCTTGTCTAGGGGTGAGACGCTTAGCTGATTCGAGGTACAGAAGGTTTTTGTGGTCCGTAATCACAGTGACGGGGTGGATTGCCCCCTCTAAAAAGTGACGCCATTCTTCAAACGCTAGTTTAATAGCTAATAGTTCCCTATTGCCAATATCATAGTTCTTCTCTGCTGCAGATAGTTTTTTAGAAAAGAAAGCACAAGGACGCCATTTGCCAGGAGACGGACCCTGAGACAGCACAGCCCCCACTCCCACCTCTGACGCATCTACTTCAACAATAAAAGGCTGGGAGACATCAGGTTGGATTAGTACAGGTGCCGAGGTAAACCTCTCTTTTAGAGAGGAAAAAGCAATTTTAGCGGCGTCAGACCATTTAGAAAAATCAGTCCCCTTCCTAGTCATGTCAGTAAGGGGTTTTACAATCACCGAATAATTTTTAATGAATTTTCTATAGAAATTTGCGAAGCCCAAGAACCGTTGCAGTGCTTTGAGGTTCTCAGGAAGATCCCAATCTAAAATTGCCTTGACCTTCCTAGGATCCATACGGAAACCTGAAGCAGATAATAAATAACCTAGGAACTGTATTTCCTGAACGGCGAAGACACACTTTTCAATTTTCGCATATAATTTATTCGTCCGTAGGACCTGCAGTACCTGTCTGACATGCACCTCATGTGTTTTCAGATCAATAAATACGAATAAATTAAAATATAATCTAGGTATATCACCACAAACCTGCCGATAAGATGACTAAAAATGTCATTAACGAAATGTTGGAAGACAGCAGGAGCATTGGTCAGACCGAAAGGCATGACTAGATTTTCATAATGCCCCTCAGGGGTGTTAAAAGCTGTCTTCCACTCATCCCCTTCCTTGATACGAATCAGATTGTAGGCCACCCTAAGATCAAGTTTGGAGAACCACCTAGCACCCGCAATCTAATTAAACAGGTCAGGAATGAGAGGAAGAGGGTATGGGTCTCGGATGGTTATCCGGTTTAATTCGCGAAAATCTAGGCAAGGACGCAGGCCCCCATCTTTCTTTTTAACAAAGAAAAACCCTGCAGCCACGGGTGAAGAAGAGGGTCTGATGTGTCCCTTAGCCAAGCTCTCGGAGATATAATCTTTCATGGCTTGTCTCTCCGGACCCGAAAGATTATATAACCTGGTCTTGGGTAATTTTGCACCGGGAATCAGGTTAACCGGGCAATCATAAGGACGGTGAGGTAGTAACTTCTGGCAACCTTTTTCAGAAAAAACGTCCTCAAAGTCCGAAACAAATGTAGGTAGGGTAGCTATGGAGGCGACTAAGCAATTGCTATTTAAGCAATTTTCTCTGCAATGCTCACTCCACTCCAATATCTCCCTGGCCTGCCAATCCACCACTGGATTGTGCGCTACCAACCAGGGAAGACCCAATACCACAGGAGTGGGAAGCCCCTTCAGAACATAACATGAAAGCCACTCGTTATGGGGGTCCCCTACCCGAAGGTGTAAGTTATGGACAATGTGAGTGAGGTTTCTCTGAGACAGAGGAGCAGAATCAATAGCGAATATGGGAATAGGTCTCTGTAGCGTACAGAGAGACAAACCCATAGTGTGGGCAAAATGGGCATCCATCAAATTTACCCCTGCTCCACTGTCTAGAAAAAAAAAAATAGTCTCCGTCTTAACACCAAAAACAACAACCGCTGGCAACACAAATTGCGATGTTCATATGGAGGAAACGTATACCCCCGGCTGACATCCTCCACACAGCCTGCGGTTAGTAGTTTTCCGACGGTCTTTTGTTTTTGAGAAAGGAAGGACAGACATTAATAAAATGACCCCTCTCTCCACAGAAAAAACAAACCCCACGCCTACGGCGAGCCTCAGGAGGACGGACCTGACGAGTAGTTCCTCCTAGCTGCATAGGCTCGTCTAAGTCCGTACAGACTAACTGCTGCTTGGGAGGGGTTACCAATTGCTCCGGATTTTTCAATCTGTCCCTAAGACATCTATCTATTCTGATAGAAAGGGACATAACCGCATCAAGGGAAAAGGGAGTCTCATACAGCGCAAGCGCATCCTTAATCCTTTCGGATAACCCAGAGCAGAACTGACTCCTGAGAGCCGAGTCGTTCCACTGGGAATCCGTAGCCCACCTACGGAACTCTGAGCAATACTCCTCTACTGGCCGCTCTCCCTTTTGGAGTCTCCGTAATTTTGATTCAGCCAGTGCGACTCGGTCAGGGTCATCATATATGAGACCCAAGGCCCCAAAAAATTCATCCACTGACCGGAGAGCCTGGGAATCAGTGGGTAAAGAGAACACCCAGGATTGCGGGTCCCCCTGAAGCAGGGAAATAACAACCCCCACCCGCTGTTCTTCATTACCAGAGGAGTAAGGGCGCAGTTTAAAATATAATTTACAGGCCTCACGGAACGTCACAAATTTGTCCCTTCCCCCAGAAAATCTGTCAGGAAGAGCAACCTTGGGTTCCGCAACAACCTGGTTACCTGTAGCAACCGCTGGGCTTGCGGTCTGTAGCAATTGCTGCTGTTGCTGGAGGACCGACGCCTTCAATCCTGCCACCTCCAAAGACAGGCCTTGAAGTTGCTTTGACAAAACAGTAATTGGATTCATACTGGATTCTAAGTAGGTAGAAAGAAAAAGTTATTTTTTTTTTTACCTACACAAAATAAGGGCCAGATATAATGTAATGACCGGCATCACGCAAAGGGAGGGAAATGGGAAGGCCCTGTCCAAGGGAGAGGGAAAGGTGGTGACCCCTGACTCACCTTGAGGCTGGCACCTGACTGCCCTGACATCCCTAGACGGGTTCCTCACCCGTACGCCGATCACGTGCCTAAACCCTGGCTTTCCCTAAGATGAGCCCTATGTAGTGAACGGGGCGGTGGGATCACTAGTCCGCACCACTGACACTAAAAGGAAAACACCAAGGAGAGGACAGACAACACAGACAAAACATATAATCCCAGGTTGGCGACCACAGCAGACAACAAAAGCCCAACAGGGATCCGGAGGGTAACGTTCTGGAACAACAACCAGGGAACACAGCTACACAGCTCCAGTGGGTCAGTATAGAAGTCCAGGCAGGAAGCTCTATATCTGGCAACCAGAGAAGTGAGAGATGGGAATATAAGGAGGTTGGGATTGCTGGACAAGAAACAGCTGAGGAGGAGAAGCTACGGATCCCTGAGTGAGCCAAAAAGGATTGCAAGGCAAACCCAGAAAGCTACCATTAAGAAACAGTACTGTCTTTAGACAT
Organism: Bufo bufo; assembly: GCF_905171765.1. NCBI lineage: Eukaryota > Metazoa > Chordata > Amphibia > Anura > Bufonidae > Bufo > Bufo bufo. The sequence continues at coordinate 533,327,857 of NC_053390.1, read as the reverse complement.
AGAGCGCGCAGCCACCCGCTGCGACTTCCTGACCCCGGGTATAACGGAGTCAGACGTGGCTCTTGACACCCTCGTGACAACGGGTTAGGGAAGCATATCTCAGGCAACAACGAAATGCATCAAATGGGGTAACACATTATTTTCTTTAAATATTACTGTTATACCAGCGACTAAAATAAAGATGAGGAAAACACAATAAACATTTCAGGAGGCTCACAGGATATGAGTCCGTTCCCTGGGCACAATAAATATAACAATGGAATAGCACGGAGGCTCAGGTACGTGAAAGTCTATCTCCGGGTTGCGGACTTGAACGTTGCAAAACAGACAAATAGTCCCTTAAAAAGTCCTTTAAGGCAAATAGAACATGACAACAAAATATTAGTCCTTCTTCTGAGTCTGTAGCACTCCAAACAAGTTAAGGGTGTCCTCAATGTTGGACTGGCAGCGGTGGAAGTTGTCTTCTCGGCTGCTGGAGCAGGAAATCTCCATAACGGACTGGTGGTTGTCCTCTGGTACTCCTTTCAGATCTCCGAAGTGGCTGTGATTCCTCAGACCTTGCTTCTGGGGAACTTGAGGTTTCCTGAGTTGTGATAACTTAAGTTTCTGGTTGAAGTATTGGGGTATTAGTTTTAGCAGGCACTAGAATGTTGAGCCATGGGGTTAAGAATTATTGCAAAGGATCAGAAGCTAGCAGTGTTTTTCCCAAGGACTGTATTGTTCCCTCTGGCTCAATTGTTTTTTCCAGTTCTGGCTCAATGGATTGAATTTCCTCTGGAACAGCTTCTTCTTGAGAAGTTTCTACTGAGGTGTCCTCTTTAAGGCACAATTTTAGGCGATTTCTGTGTACTACACGAGATTTATCCTCTTGGGTAATCTCATATGTGTCAGTTTCTGGATTTAGAATAGCAGAAATGGTGTAAAGTTCTCTCTCCCATTTGCTATCAAGTTTGCTGGTTCTATGGTTATTTTTTAACCAGACACGATCACCAATTTTGAGTGGTTCTGCCTTGGCAGATTGGTTGTAGTCTTTCTGTTGTTTTTCTTGGGCATGTCCCATGCGTTGTTGAACAATTTCCTGTGTGTCAATCAAACGCCTTTGGTGTTCCGCCACCCAATCAGTCTTTGGTAGGGGGTTGATTGCATCAGGCACTTGTACGCCCAAAGTGTTGTCAGCAGGTACCTTGTCGGCCAAACATAAGGTAGTAGGGTGTATACCCAGTAGAACAATGGACAGTGTTGTTGTATGTATACATCAGCTGAGGCAATAAAGTAGACCAATCATTTCTTGTAGCAGGTGGGACCGCTCTTAACATTGCAATAAGAGTTTGGTTCATCTTCTCACAAAGTCCATTCCTTTGGGGATGATATGCTGTGGTCCTGATTTTTTGACAATTGTGAAAAGTACATAGTTCCTTGAAAAGTTGTGATTCGAAGGCAGATCCTTGATCTGTGAGGATTCTCTCTGGATATCCATATGGTAACAAGAAAATGTTGCCAGAAAGCATCTGCAGTTGTTCTTGCGGTCAAGTCTTTTACAGGCACAGCTACAAAAAATCTCGTGTAGTGGTCAATGATGGTCATAGCATAGGTATAACCGGAGCTACTTGGTTCCAATTTCACATGGTCAATTGCTACTATTTCTAATGGTGTTCTGCTCACAATGGAATGTAAGGGAGCTCTTTGGTCATGTTTCTCACCTTTTCCAACAGCACAGGTGGAACATTCTCAACACCACTTCTCAATATCTCCTCTCATTCCGATCCAGTAAAATCTTCTACGGATGGTGGCTTCTGTTTTCTGCACGCCAAAGTGTCCTGATTGATCATGATACATCTCAAGAATGATTCTTGCATCATGGCATGGTATTTGGATTTGGTATAGACTATCCCATGTAACTGGGTCTAAAGTTCTTCTTAGTAGTAGGCCTTTTTGTAGAAAGTGGTGTTTTCTATGTCTCCATAATTTGGACAACTCTAAGTCTGCATTCTTTCTGGGGTTCTTCCACTGGTGAAGAAATCTTGTAATTCTCCTAACACTCTGCTTTCATTCTGTAATTCTATCTTTCGTTGTCTACATGAGATTTTGGATCCACTTGCTGTTGAGAGTTGAAAACCTTTTTCCCTTTTACAGAGATGATGTCTTGATGGGCAAAGTTGTGGTAGAAGGATGGCATTTCTACCTCTTCCCAAACATCTTCTTGTGAAGTGGGGTCTTCTTTGATTGGCAGACGGGATAAGGCATCCGCATTTTCGTTTGCTTTTCCTGTTCTGTACTTTACAGTAAAATTATAGTTAGCAAGGCGTGAGGCCCATCTTTGCTCCAACGCTCCTAACTTGGCGGTGTTAAGATGAGCTAGTGGATTGTTATCAGTGAAGGCCACGAAGGGTGTTGCGGCAAGGTAGTCTTTAAATTTTTCTGTGACAGCCCACACGAGTGCGAGGAATTCCAACTTGAAGGAACTGTAGTTTTGGTCATTCTTTTCACTACCTCTAAGAGATCTACTAGCGTAGGAAATGACTCTTTCTTTACCTTCTTGTACTTGTGACAAAACATCTCCCAGGCCTTTCTTACTTACGTCTGTATAAAGATGAAATGGCTGTTGATAATCCGGATAACCTAAGATTGGTGGTTCTGTTAGTTTCTTCTTCAGGAGCTGGAAGGCAATTTCTCTTTTAGTGTTCCATTCCACTGGTATGGCAGTCTTCTGGTATCTTTTAGGATGCCCTCTCAAAAGTTCCAAGATTGGCTCTGCAATTTGGGCAAAGTGAGGAATGAAACGTCTGTAATATCCTGCGAAGCTAAGGAAACTTCTTACCTCCTTCACCGTAGTGGGAGTAGGCCAATTACGGACTGCTGCTATCTTCTCTGGATCCGGTTTAACACCTTCAGAGCTGACAATATGCCCTAAGTATTTAACTTCTGGCTTTACTAGATGACACTTGGATGGTTTAACTTTAAGTCCATGCTTAATAAGAACTTGAAAAACTTCAGCCAAATGTTTCAAATGGTCTTCATAAGATTTGGAATAGATGATGACGTCATCTAAGTACAGCAGGACGGTTTCGAAATTTTTGTCACCCAGACAACGCTCCACGAGTCTCTGAAAAGTTCCCGGCGCATTGCAAAGTCCAAAGGGCATGCAATTGAACTCAAATAGGCCCATAGGAGTGGTGAATGCAGTCTTCTCACGATCTTCCGGTGCCATTGGTACTTGCCAGTATCCACTGGTTAAATCAAGAGTAGAGAAGTAGGCCGAAGATCCTAAAGCTGTTAAGGATTCCTATATGCGTGGCAAAGGGTAAGCATCTTTGTGGGGGTAATTTGGTTGATTTTTCTGTAGTCCACACAGAATCTGATGTTGCCATCTTTTTTTCGGACTAGGACTAGTGGTGCAGGCCATTGACTATGGCTGCCTTTGATGATGTTTGAGTCTTTCATCTCTTGAATCATTTTTTTGACGGATTGGAACATAGTAGGTGGTATAGGCCGATACCTTTCCTTGATCGGTGGGTGTGAACCTGTAGGAATGGAGTGTTTTATGATGTCTACTTCTCCATAATCTGTTGAATGTTTACTGAAGGCAGGGTGATGTTCTTTTACGACTTGCAATACTCCTTCTATTTGGTGTTCTGGTGTGGAGGCATCTCCCACATGAAGTTCTTACCACCAGGGGGTGTTTAAATTTTGGCCCTGAGGGGGTTGTTTCTTTGGATCTGTAGTCACACTGATGACGTCTTGAAAGGTGATTTGGATCAACTGCGCAATGGGACGGTACTTGGCTAATGTTACATTGTGAACACTCAGGTTAAGGAGACGAAAAGGCACTTTACCTTCAGTGACGGTTACCAGGCTTCTTGCAGCTCTGACTAAAGGATAGTCTTCCAAAACAATTGGTTCCACCAAGGCTTGGTAGTCTTGACCTTGAATTCCGACTACAGCTTGGCACCATAGGAGAGTTTCAGTGTTGGGCTTTAGAATCACTGGTTGATTGTCCCGGATGCGGACACAGCAAATTTCTCCTCTTTCATTGGAGAATCTCTGTTACGCACTCAGTACACGGATGGTTTGTTGGATTACCTTCTTAGAAGCAAATATATCTTTTAAGCTATACATGTTAAGGTCCTTTAATCTTTCCTGGTAAGTTTTATCCTGCAATCCATGTACTAGTTTAGTAGCTCTTCTCTGAACTCTCTCCAAAGTATCAATATCCTTCTGGAGATATGGTCTCCAGTACTGAGCACAATACTCCAAATGAGGTCTCACTAGTGCTCTGTAGAGCGGCATGAGCACCTCCCTCTTTCTACTGGTAATGCCTCTCCCTATACGCCCAAGCATTATGCTAGCATTTCCTGCTGCTCTATAACATTGTCTGCCTACCTTTAAGTCTTCTGAAATAATGACCCCTAAATCCCTTTCCTCAGATACTGAGGTTAGGACTGTATCACTGATTTTATATTCTGCTCTTGGGTTTTTACGCCCCAGGTGCATTATCTTGCACTTATCAACATTAAATTTTAGTTGGCAAATTTTTTACCATTCCTCTAGTTTTCCTAAAACCTTTTCCATTTGGTGTATCCCTCCAGGAACATCAACCCTGTTACAAATCTTTGTGTCATCAGCAAAAAGACACACCTTACCATCGAGGCCTTCTGCAATTTCGCTGATAAAGATATTAAACAATATGGGTCCCAGATTAGATCCCTGAGGTACCCCACTGGTAACAAGACCATGGTCTGAATATACTCCATTGACTACAACCCTCTGTTGTCTGTCCATCAGCCATTGCCTAATCCATTCAACAATATGGTAGTCCAAGCCCAAAGACTCTAATTTATTGATTAGCCTTCTATGTGGGACAGTATCAAAAGCCTTACTAAAGTCTATATAAGCGATGTCTACTGCACCTCCGCCATCTATTATTTTAGTCACCCAATCAAAAAAATCAATAAGATTAGTTTGACATGATCTCCCTGAAGTAAACCCATGCTGTTTTTCATCTTTCAATCCATGGGATTTTAAATGTTCCACAATCCTCTCCTTAAGTATGGTTTTCATTAATTTCCCAACTATTGATGTCAGGCTTACTGGCCTATAGTTGCCCGATTCCTCCCTACTACCTTTCTTGTGAATAGGCACAACATTTGCTAATCTCCAATCTTCTGGGACGACTCCTGTTACCAGTGATTGGTTAAATAAATCTATTAATGGTTTTGCTAGTTCAGTACCTAGAGACTGCCAAGAGACTCAACTCCCGACAAGCTTGGTGGGCATTGTTTTTCACCCGCTTCAATTTTTGCCTCGTGTATAAGCCAGGTTCTAAAATGTGAAGGGAAATGCTCTGTCCCGTTGCTTCCCTGAGGTTGCTTCCATCCTAAGCTCTGAGCCAGAGACTGTTCTTCCAACTAAATGTTTTCTGGCCGCCCTAGGGACTGCAGAGTTAATGGAGGACTTGTCCTCTCTTCTCGAGCCGTCACAGGCAGAGAATCCGCCTAACAAGCCCGAGGGGTGATGGTTTGTACCAGTTAACCTTTGGTTAAAGGTTATCCAACAACTCACGACTCCAAGTCTGCAGGGCATCTGGGTGTTAAGAAAACACTTGCCCTTGTTAAACGTCAATGGTTCGAGAATAGACGTCCCATTTGGTCGTCGGTTCAGCAGAGTCTCCGCAGTGCGGTGGCGCAACAGAAGAAATTTGCTGATCGTCATCGCACTGTAGAGCAAAAGTTTAAAGTGGGAGATCAGGTGTGGGTCTCCACCCGGAACATTCTGCTGCATCAGCCATCTTCCAAGTTGGGTCCTCGATTCATTGGTCCATACCCGGTTATGCAGAAGATCAACCGAGTTACGTACAAGGTTGCTATGCCACCGTCGATTCGAGGAGTGAACACCTTTCATGTATCACTTCTCAAATCGGCGGCCGACTCCGCCCCTTAATTCAGACTCCACCCCCATTGGAAGTCCTAGAGGTGCCAGAGTTCGAGGTGAACAGGATTTTGGACTCTCGTTTTGTCCAAAGGTCTCTCCAATACTTGGTAAACTGGAAGGGCTTTGGTCCAGAGGAGAGATGTTGGGTACCTGGTGCATGTGGATGAGTTGGTGGCAGCTTTCCACCGGGATAATCCGGGGAAAGCTCGCTTGGAGTCTTCTGAGCCGCCTCCTCAAGGGGGGGGGGGGGGGGTAATGTAAGATCCTCACCTGTCTCGTACTCCGGTGTGGCCAAAAAGGGTCCTCATGGAGCTGCGGGACAGGTTACGCGTGTCTCCATTGATACACCAGCTCTGACCCCTTTGCGAACCGACGCGGGGATGCATTCACATGTGCTCCGGAGGGGAAGACCGCATGGCTTTCGGGGACAGCTTGGCTGGGCTAGTGGCAGTGCGCTGTCTCCGGTGCCTATTGCGGATTCCATTCCGGTGTCCATGTGGATGCGCTCGTGCACTCTCGCTGAGCCTGTCGTGCATCCGCGTGTACGTTCGAAGATGGGTTCGATACACGGTCGCGCGTATGCGCTTCGCTGACCAGCGAAGGGAATAGCACCTGGCCGCAAGTTCAAAGTAGATTAGGGGGCCGGCATTGGTCTAATTGACTAATGACTGACCAAAGCCTTGTACACAGGTGTAGGGCCGGATCATGACCTATGGGGAGTGGACACTTGGCGCCCTGGGATTTGTTAGCAGGCACATAAAAGGTGGCCTCCCAGGTCGGTCAGTGCCCACTGTTATTCTTTCTTATCCAGGTGCAAGTCAGTACTGCTAGCTACTGACTGAAGATTACTGGGACTCTGTCCGTTCCAGTGGGACCCAGGACCCAGGACTTTCCGTGATGCATCCGTTTACCTGGCAAGTTACACAGAGACTTATGCACGGATCGGGACTACTCCTGTTTTTTTTTTGCCTGATATTTGCCCAGTGAAGTTTACCTGGACTTTGTTTATTTTGTTAATAAACCCCTTTGACTTCATCCTCATTGGTCTGTTTCGTTGGTGCCTTACACTACATTCTTACTTTGGGAAAATGAGGCATGGGTCTTTCATTTTGCACTCTTCTGTTTTTCAGACATTTATGGCCTATAAATGAAAAGTTATGGATTTCTTATAAATGAAAAGTCATAGGTTTGGTACACACATATTATTATCTGAACGCCACAAAGAATGAGTAAACTAAATTCCCATAAAATATACTGTTTATTAAAATTACACCAATAAAATAACACAACATTTTTAGCAATAAATATATGGTCAATATCAACACCCGTAGAGATATCTAATGAACAGCGCCACATTAAATCATAATTAATAATTGTTTGCAAGCAGCCCTAGATAATATATGGAAGGTAAAAATCAATGCAAGCTGAAGTAACACTTAGAGAAATACATCCTCACTTATTGAATCAGCCCCTGCATGGATCAAAAATTTTACAGATCTCAATGACTGCTAAATATGTCAAAAAGTGATCGAATATTTGATAAGGCACATCATACCTATTAGATAGTTAGAGGGGTGGTTGCTGGCTCCTCAACGTGCATTTCACCGTCTTGCTCCCTCAGGAGTAGAAATTGGTTAGAGGGGAGTGTAACTGGTTTTAAAGGAAGTGACTCCAATGGGAAATAGCACTTTGTGTCATGTGATACACACAATGATCGCTGATCAGGTCGTACGGCGCATGACGAATCCAATGCTGCCATGTAATGTCCACTTCCGCCCTTCCCCTGAGTCGCACGCTGGAGAGGGCAGTCTCGCGAGATTAACACGAAGACTGACGTCGCTGGCGCACGATCTCCTTGGAGACTGAGGGAAGCGTACGTGCGGAGGACCGTCATGCGCACTGGATCGCGATCACCGCTAAACACTAAAACTATATTTTGTTGGTAAGTGATGGGACTGGGAAGGGGCGGGGATTACGGTGAAAATTTATGTCATTAACTACACTTCCAATTACTTAATGAACTAAGAAAAATTGCCTATGTGCATATATTAATAATTAATTCATCAACTTAATATGTGAATTAATGAATAAGTATATAAATACAATATAAAATGAAATAACTATTACCTATATGATAATGCTAAAATATCATCTTGTCATTAATAAAGTGCCTGAAGTGCCTATACCACAATTAATATCATAATTAGAAGTGAACTCATGTATCTTTTAAAAAACACAATTACTGTACCTATCATTTAGATAAATATCCTAAAATTCAATATATGCAACTGGAAGAAAAAAAACTATAAAATATAAACAAAAAATACCATTATAAGTGCATTCGTGATCGTGACTTAAATTAAATAATCTTATTAAAAGTGCTCTTTTATTTCACTATCTATATTTCACATTTATGTGCATGTAAATAACAGACTCATATTAATTTAATGATCTTATTGATTTTCATATCTTCACCAAAGTATTTGGCTAAAGGCCTTATCTCACACTGTCAGTCCCATTATACTGTATGTAGTACACTACGATGAAATTTCGAAAATTCCCATCCCAATAGTTCCGTCTCGACATGTTGGATTCCTCCATACTTCCCTTATATCGATTTATCTATAAATTGGCCTATAAATGAAAAGTCATGGATTTCTTATAAATGAAAAGTCATAGGTTTGGTACACACATATTATTATGTAGTACTAGAAAAATTGCTATTGCGTTTTCTGTAATTTAAAGCCAGAGGCGCAATTAAATGTCCCTCTCCTTTTTGTATTTGTGACTAAATATCTATGAGCTATGAATGCATTTAATATCACTGGTTCAACAATTACTTTTATGTACATTAGAACACATGGTGCAATGCAATAATGCATACACTAACACCAATATAATGATGTAGTGTTAGCAGTGAAATGTTTTTGAACCCTGTGTTTAATATCACTGGTATGAAAATGACGTTGTTGTAAAATGCTTTTGCTGTAGTGCAACACGTTTAATAGCACAGACAGATGTAATGCACAGAAAAATGTGCAATTGCTCAGTTTTTGCAGCAGAATGCTAATGGGGTGCTGTGCTGGCAATAATTATCTCTTATGGGCATGATTTTGGGTCACATGTGGCCCTTCTGTACATAACCCTGCCCTAAACTTGTGTTCAATAACAGTAACTGAACAATCAAAGGAAATGAAGGGGTAGGGATCCGTGGTGTACCTTCCATGTGACTGCTATGAGACCTGGGAGGAAGGAGGTTCCAGCAGTGAACTCCTGTTCCAGACATAGAAACACTGGTCTGGATTTACTAATCTATATGCAAGTTGTTTGTATGGACCCGTTGGGGCACTTCAGGAGGTTAAATATTATTAGAATAGGTCTTGGTCCGCATTGTTCAGTAACTTTGGAGAGGAAGCAGAATATCCCGATTTGACATGTGCGTCCCAGTGTGGAGCGCATGATGTCACTTCCGGTGACATATGCGGTCCAGCGTGGAGCGCATGACGTCACTTCGAGTGACGTACTTCCGGTTGTAGCGGCGGTACGCGGCGCTTAATCAGGAGCAGAGGCAGTAAGGTAATTAGGCACAGGTGATCATATTGGCTGGATATATAGAGGTATATAGGTATATATATAGATGGAGACTAATCAGTGATGGTCATTCACCCCCTGAAGAAGCTTTGAGAGAAACGTGCGTCGGGGCGCAGGACACGTGGCTGGTACGAACAGTTTATATGCTGTTACTCTTGTTACTGATACAGCTGCTGCTGGGATGACATAGCCATTGGGGTTATTATCTGTTTGCACTAAGCACTTTATATCCAGTATATATGTATATACTCTATGCTTTCAATATGTGTAGCCTGTAATATGTGATTACCCTTATAATTGATCCACGTGACCTGTCAGGGTATCTTATCCTTGATTTTCTTCACCACCATTAACTATTGTGTTTTATGTATATTTTAATAATGTATCATAATAAAGAATTTTGCGTATATGACTTTGAGACTTTGGCAGCTATTTTTGGTGTTAATCCTACAGATGGTGTAAACTTAGACAGGCTGTCTATACCTACACCAGATTTATCACAGTAGCTCAGGATGGATGACAAATCTGGTACAGGGATCGACACCTTTTTCTGGCTCTATAACGACTCTTAGTTGGCTGACTTTGAAACTGATTTTTCATCAGAATTGTGGTGCAATTTTGGAGCAAAATGGTGCATCTTTGGCCTCAACCCTTTCCTGTAAAGCGCCATCCCCTTTTTGCTAAGCCTCACCCCCTTGTCGATCTTGCCAGAAAAAAATTAAGAAACCCTAGATGTGCCCAATTGATTTCAAGGGGTACTGTGTAGTACTTCATTTCCCCTCCAGTGGTTTACTTGATTACTTTCTGCTGGGTTTCCCAAAAGATTGCAGCAGGACACCATGCGAACAGCTTATCATCAAAGCATCTCTAACGAAAAGGAATTCTACAAAATGGACAGTCCATTTAGAATCACTATCCTGTATTTCTTTCTTATTCGTTTAATGTGCAAGTATACAGTTAACATAATTAAATTACAACTTGCAAGTGTCATACATTTTTTGTTTCCTCCCCTTGTCCCTGAAGCATACCAGCTGCTGAAAATAAAAGAATCCAGCTCAACTTTGTAGATAAGCAGAGTGTTTTTTTTTTTTTGTTGTTGTTCAATTGCAGATATGCAATTTACTCATTATGGGGATAACAACTCAGCGGCATGCCTGGTGTTTACCCTGCAGGAGTCCTCAGATTAGAGTCAGGATGAGATGCAATGTATCCTTTATGGTAATGAAGATACATTGTGACTGAGAATTAGAGATGAGTGAATCAGTTCTAATCTACATGAACTGAATTCACTATGAATTTCCCAAAATCATTGGTTTCTAGCAAATTCAACATTTTTTTTGCCATTTTTGTCCAGCAAGAATCACTCAAAATGGCAACTGTCATTTTACATATGATGCAGGGAAGATGAGAAGATGAAGAAGGAGGATCACATGACCTCATGACCATCATGGCAGGCTTGTCCACAATGTCTTGCAGTCAGCCTCAGCCATTTGTGAGGGACTATAGCTTGGATGTCAGTGGACACGTCATAGGCACTATGTAAGATCCTATCCAGGACCTGCATGTGTTTTCTGGGCTTATACATTGGAGCGATAGCATGTCTGTTAGAGGAAAGACATCAAGTTTAGTGTCAGGTTCTTTAACGGTGAGGACAAGACAATAGTTAGTTATAATTATTTCACATTATTTCATTTTAGACTACTTGTGCTAGTGTGCAGAATGTAAAGGTATACTACTCAATTTATTATTAATGTGAATCAGCACAATCTTTGTAACATAATTCACAATCACAGACAGTCCGGCTGCATCAGGGAGTCTTACAGCCTTGATGTCATTTAAAGAGGACCTTTCATGGTTTTGTATTAATTGCGATAAATACCTTTAATGATGCTGACACCCTGCCTGATTTTTAAAAATATCGCTCCTGAGCCCCACTGTGCCCCCCCCCCCTGCAGTTTTCACGCTCAGTATGTGTCTCCGTCTTCCTGGCTGTGCCGCGATCCAATAACAGTGGAGAGCGTCACAGCCAGGGAGAAGGTGAGTTTTTTTTCCTCCCTGGCTTGTGACGCTCTCCACTGTGATTGGATCGCAGCACAGCCAGGGAGAAGGAGATGCCCATTGCGAAACCCTGGCGTCTCCTCCTCCCTGTACCGATGCTCAGTATTAGCATACTGAGTGCGAAAATTGCGGGGAAGGGCACAGCGGGGCGCAGGAGTGATATTTTAAAAAATCAGGCAGGGTGGCAGCATCAGCGGGGGATACCCCCAAGTAAAGGTATTTATCGCAATTAATACAAAACCATGAAAGGTTCTCTTTAATGTTGCAACATTTAAAGCTTTACAACTCAATTTATTATTAATGTGAATCACCCTAAACTTCATCATAGGTCACAATCGACAAAAATCATTTGCAGTATTGTTCCTGGTACTGATAGTATGCTGCTTGATTAATTGTTCTGCGTCACAGTTACCTACTATCTATTGTAATTGACTTTGTCCAATTGACCATTAAAAAAGTAAAAAAAACTAATCAGATGATCACAGATTAGCATATCTCCTGACATTATGGTGTTCATCACAGTTACCGACCGTATATTGTTGCAGACTCTGTCCAATTGACCTTTTTTTTTTTACCTTAGATCCAATCTACAAGATGGATTCACTACAACCAAGAGGGATGAACGTGGAGTTGGATTTGAAACCCTGTCTTACCTGAGAGAATGTTCTGCAGTTCCCACTTGAGCCATGTAAGGACCTGTGGCAGTATTGGGGGAGTAACCGCATATGGCTAGAGTTAATTATGTGGATCGTGACGTGGTCCATCATCCATGGATGGAGGGAGGTAACCCAGGGAGATGCACTTCACCAGTGGTGGGAAAGGATCCCATGGGGTATGACGAGTGGCCATCCATGGATGAAGGAGGACGGTCCCATGATGTGTGAACTACTACTGGCTGGAATGAATCATGTGGGTTTTAGATATCCTCATTGGTGGAAATAGATTGCGTAGGGTATGACGTGTTTGATACCCATGAATGAAGGAGGGCGGCCTTAGGTGTAATCGACTAGTGGCTGTAAGTAACTATGTGGGTGGTGACATTTCTTCTTTATGAATGAAGAGCAAAATCCCAGGAAGTGTGCTTTTTATTGGCTGAATATTTGGTCATATGGGGTGGGTGGGTATTTCTAATCATGAGAATGTTATGCGATTATGAGATTAGTCCAGGTATATTTGTATGTTAACCATTTTATGTGATGACCCGAAGGAGGTCTTTGTGTTATATGTATTTTGTGAATGTATTTTATGTACAGTATTTGGTTTTAAAAAAAATTTTGATAAAACTTTTTGTATCAAGCCGTAAGGCGATGGCGATTTTAAGTGGTAGATTGCCACCGGCAGGTATATAAAGACCGCCCCTAGGTAGGCGGAGGAGATACCCCTGACGAAGCTTTCTAAACTGAAACCCGGGTCGGGTGAATGATTTGTACATACTGCCTGTTACCATATTCATCTTGTAAGTACAATAAAAGCCTTGCAGTTTGAACTTTAGTGATTGTACTTCACTATGTGTGGCAACCTTGATTTCTCATAAAGGTTCCCAAAGGAAGGGTGAATCTGAGTGAACTGATCGCTTTCCCATATCCACGAAAGTCTTGTGGGATCTGGAAGGGAGGATTTTTCTGTTTTGTCCTGGAGCAGCGCGGTCCATTTACAGAAACGCATTCATAGATGTGAACAGTACCCACTTCACAATTGGAACTCGCAATGCACCACAAGGAAGGCAACGTACTAAAGGCTGTTTTATATATTTTATTGTTGATGTATTGTTCTGCATCACAGTTATTCTGTACTGTACTTTTATTGGATAGACTGTATGACATTGTTAATCTTGACAGGTATGTTGATGGGGTAATGTAGAAAAAAACAACAACAAAAAAAGAACAACCATACCCCATTATCCGCCAGTGAGAATGTGGGTGGCTGTAACAGCCAGTAGTAAAACAGTTGCCCTTCACCTTCCTTAGTTAATGGTGGATTATTGTGGAGGAAATGGATGATATTGTGGACTGCGTGACTTACTCATCATCTCAGTCACAGCAGGATGATTTTGATGTTACTTCTGGGTAAGACACGGTGTTGGTGGTGGTAGTAGTGGCACGTCTACTGTGGTTAGCTCTTGAGCAGGTGATGCTGTTGCCGTTGTTGTAGTGTTAAAAACTGTCAGACCGAGGGCAAGCTCGTGCAGTGGTAGCGGGCATCTCCTATGTGGTAATTTTTCTAAAAAAAAAAACATCGCAGTGTGCAATCTCTGCAGGCAGACAATAAAGAGGACGCAGGGGCGTAGCTAAAGGCCCATGGGCCCTGGTGCAAGAGTTCAGCTTGGACCCCCTACTTTGTGGCAAGGGACAGGGAAATACATAGCCTTCGTGCCACCTGAGGCAAAAATTGAAACAGCATCCCCCTCAATCCAAATTCTTGACCTAACCCTTCCTTTCAGCCAGAGGTGTAACTTGACCTGCATGCACTTTCTATAATACTAGTGTCTTCTTATGCACCACAAGGGTCTTTGGGCCCCCTCAGGCTCCTGAACCCGGTAGCGACTGCTACCTCTGCACCCCCTATAGCTACGGCCCTGAGAGGACCGTTTAGGCCAAAATGTAGGAGCTATGCTTTTCTTTCAGCACATGAAGAGGCAACATATGGTCATATGGGAAAATCAAACTAGCCAGCAATGTGAACAAGACTGTCCTCTTCTTATTCCCTGTTGTCATTCTAGTAGCCAGGCCACATCCACAACATAGTACATAGTCATTGTTGTCATCAATATCTACTGCTTCTCCAGCTCCTCCTCTTCCTCTTCATCATCCGTCATCCATAATGTAATGTGTGGGCAGGAAAATACAATACACTGTGGCTACTACCCCTGCACAGCTGCACTTTTCCTGCTTGGTCCATCATATTCCATTATGTGCCGCTGCTGCTACCTCTGCACAGTTGCATGTCTCCTGCCTTGTCTATCATTTACCATACTGTACTGCTGCTGCTGCCACTGCCAAAACCCCTAAAGGGCTGCATATCCCTTGCCTTGTCTATTATGTTCTGCAGATGCATCAAGAAAAAAAAGACATAGCTTCAAATTAAAAGGAAACTCTGTTCAAAACAAAAATTTCATATTTCAGTCCAATGTACCAAGGTTGTTTATAATTTCAAAGAATGCTAAAGTGTGTAAACAAGAACTTCTTGAGGACAGCATCCATCACTTCCAGGCTTTCTTCAAGTACTGTCTTGACATAGAAGAATGTTAAGGCTCAAATATCGGACAAACATATATAGACTGTCTATGTGTTTTTATATTGATTTGAGGTGTTCATTCAAAAGAGCATCCCATTCAACAGTGTCATTATTTTATTCTACTTTCTATCTCAAAGGTAACGCCTAACAGCAGGCTCACTAAAGACATGATTTGATGATAAAGATAGTGCGGCTATTGCTGAAGAGTTACTGATCATCTGCTTGAGAGTGCCATAAAACATGAAGTATCACAAGAAAGGGAATAAGAGAAAAACACAAAAAGCCCACTAAAAGTGTACTTTAAAAAAAGTTTATTTAGTTTGCAGATTTAAGCTCACTGGTTGGCAAACCAGTTGTTAGGTCCCAATAGTCCTACATACTGTTCTTGCAAAAGGGACCTCTTTTGTCTATGTATGCAACTGTCTTAATCATGTGCTGCCCACCCTGACTTCTGCCTATTCATTTTATTGACCCTCTGCTGCCTACCCTGACCTATTGCCTGTTTACCGTATTGAATAAACTTTGCCTGCCTTTACCTCAGCTTGTCCACTAACCCTGATTTTCCTTTTCTCTTGGTGCCATGCACTAGTGTTAGTTGACCCGCCTGGGTCAGCTGTCACTGAGGCAAATCTAATGGAGACTAGTCTAAGAGACTACAGCCTGGCAGTTCCCCTGCAGCTAAGACCAAGACTAATTGATCCCTCACTTAGATAACCCCTTAGATGGGTCATCAATATCAAATTGTCAGGGGTCCAACTCCCAGCATCCCTACTGATCAGCTGTTTGAAGAGAATGCAGCATTTGTGCTGGCGCTGTGTTCTCTTTACTGTTCACTCGAACAGATGAAATTACATCTCTTCTGTCCCATTCACTTCAATGGGAAGGAGAAGACGGAGTATAATTGTTCCTTCTCATTGAAGCGGGCAGGGGTGTGAGCGCTGCATTCTTTTCATACAGCTGATCAGTGGGG
Organism: Bufo bufo; assembly: GCF_905171765.1. Classification (NCBI taxonomy): domain Eukaryota; kingdom Metazoa; phylum Chordata; class Amphibia; order Anura; family Bufonidae; genus Bufo; species Bufo bufo. The sequence goes on along the minus strand of NC_053390.1, from coordinate 533,312,076 downwards.
GTACCTTTAGTCGGATCCCTGATATTGATGAGCTATCCTGAGGATACTGTAGGTCATCAATAGGGATGAGCGAATCAAGTGGTACCTTGGATTTGAACCAGAGTTCGGGAAATGGTTTTTTACAGTATAAATAAATTTCTGAAGTTATTATGCGAAGTCTCGCGAGACTTTGCGAAGTAATAACTTCGGCTCATCGGAGCCAATACATTCTAATACTGTACGGAGCGCTCGCATGTACAGTATTGAAACTAAGTTTTATGCGAATGGACTTTGGATGTTTCATCCGAAGTCGATTCACTCATCCCTAGTCATCAATATAGGAAACCAGTCAAACATTTTAGGTCAAATCCGTTCAGTGGCACAGTGTGTCCACGCCGGCTGCATTACTACCATGATGTAAAAATGTTGTGACATAAATCTTTGTTCACTCTTAGAACTAATATTAACAATAACAATAATAATAATAATAATGATATTCAGAATAATTTCAGTAGAGAGATTAGAGTTCACCGTGACTTTAGTAAAGAATAACACTGCCATCTGCTGTTCGATTTGGGAAGTAATGTATACTATAGCAGTGCTTAGCAAACTCTAGCACTCTAGTTGTTCAGAAGCTACAACTCCTGGAATGCTCCATTCACTTGTATGGGAGTTACAAGAACAGCCAATGTGAATGCTGGGAGTTATAGTTTCATAGCAGCTGGAGTTCCAAAGGTTGCTGCCCCTGTATTATAGTATGTATCTAAATTATACAGATGACCACAGAATACATGAACTACAGTACTTATATAAATTGAATAATAAATATAGACTTTTTTTTCAATGATATGGTCGCTGCACCTATTAAAGGTTACACCGACATTAAAGACTGTAGAGATGTGGCTTTCATTAATTTTATATATCATGCACTGCAGTCATGGGCATAGCTATAGAAGATACAGCAGTAAAACAATGCTATTTATTCTAGTGTCTACTAGACTGCATGTAAGAAACTGTGACAATCATACATCTGTGATTTTCCAAACTAATTAGCACACTGATAAAGCATGTATTTATTTCATGAACACACAACTATTTGTCCTTGTAAGGCCTCTTGCACACGAACGCTGTGTGCCTGTGGCCGTATTGCGGCCCGCATACGGTGGGTCTGCAATACACGGGCACCGGCCCGTGTGCACTCCGCATCACGGATGGGGACCCATGGGTCTGCAATCACGGAGATGCCGAATAGAAGCACGGATCGGAACCCCACGGAAGCACTATGGAGTGCTTCCGTGGTGCTTCCGTCCATGCCTCCACACCGCAAAAAAATCGAACTTGTTCTATTTTTATGCGGTGCGGACGGATCACTGACCCATTCAAGTTAAATGGGTCTCGATCCGTCCCAGCCGCCGCACAGATGTTGCCCGTGCATTGGGGACCGCAAATTGCTGTCCCCAATGCACGGAACGGACCCAAAATGGCTGTGTGCAAGAGGCCTAAGGCTTGTTTCACACTAGCACTTGAGATCCGGCTGGCTGTTAGTGCACTGACCAGCTGCCGGATCTCTATCTGCATTCTAGCATTGCTGGAAGTTTGTATTTCTCCGTCCAGCCCCTTAACTATAATGGGGACTTGCGAAGATCCGGCCGCATTCAGGCAAATATGTCGAGAATTGTCTGGAAGTAAACCGGGCCAGACAGAGACTTGCAAACCTCTGGCAATGCCGGAATGCAGAAAGATCCGGACAGATGTTCCCTGCTGGAAAAGCTGGCGGGACCTCAAGGGCTAGTGTGAAACTAGCCTAAAGCAGAGGTGTGAACCCTGAACCCACTGTTCTACCTAAAAGGCATCTGTCACGAGTTTTATGGTGTCCTAACTAAGGGCAACATAAACAAGTGTACGGATTTGACTGAGGCCTCATGCACACGACTGTATGTTCGATATGCATCTGATCCACATTTTTTGTGGATAGGATCCGGATCCGTTCATTTCATTATGGCCTCAACACACTGTATGCTGTCCGCATCCGTATGTCTGTTCCACTTCCCCGCAAAAAAGAAAGAACATGTCCTATTCTTGTCCTTTTTCCAGAGAAGGATAGGACATTTCTAGAGGGGTAAAAAAAATTATCCTCATGCACACGGCCAGGATCCGTGTTTCGTGGATCCGTGCTTTGCAGACCGCAAAACTGATACAGTCGTGTGCATGAGACCTCAGAAGTTTTTACTCTTGTGAAATGTCCAGATGTGGACAGTACATGGTGTATGCATGAGGGCAAAGGGTGTTATGTAAGTGTCCCACTTGGTTTTCACTCTGTCACCCCCATTGAGGGATCTGGTATTTGCTGCAGGGGAACAGTCTCCATTCATTGACAGTTAAGTGTCAAGAGACACTGGTTCATGGCACCAAGGAAACAGGCAAAATTGTGGTGAGTGGACAACCTGAGGTCAGCGCAGGCAAAGTTCATACAATCTGGTAAACGGGAAATAAGTCGAGGCAGGTGGCAGAAAGTTAAAATCATAAACTGACAGAGGTCAGGAAGGGTGGAACAGGATCAATACGGGAAATAGGCAGAGGTCAGACATACCAGTTCAGATGACGCATAACACCTTTGCAGGGATTGGGCAACCTAGGAGCCTTATTGTGCAGGCACCTTCCCATAGGGAAAGGTGCATTAAATACCTCAGGGAAAGCAGTCATTGGCTGTGTAAAAAATTAGGCTGCGCTCTGGGCCTTTAGGAGTCAGGGATACTGTACATGCCATAACGAACGGGCACTAGCAAGCAGAAAGCAAAGCATGGAGCAGAAGACAACTAACATCCCAGTGGCCATGCCCAGCTGGAGAGGGAAGATGCTGGCAGACATGGACTGCTGGCTCTACTATAAGTATTCCCAGGGACATGCCCACCAGGAGGAGGGGGATGCTAGCTGGCACAAATTGCCACCATTACAGTCCTTTACTTGGATATTAATTTCCTGCTCTACACTTGTTCAATGTCCATACATCATATGCTCCTGAATGGACTTTCCTGTACATTTAAATATACTATGATTGTGATATACAATTATGGTATGACTAAGGGCACTTTGCATGCCAGAAACTTTGTAACTTTGTGCCATTAAGGCCTCATGCATACGACCGTTGTGTGCATCCGTGTCCGTTGTTCCGTTTTCCGTGATTTTCTGCGGACCCATTGACTTTCAATGGGTCCGTTGAAAACTCGGAAAATGCACTGTTTTTCATCCGCATCCGTGATCCGTGTTTCCTGTCCGGTTTTTTTGACGGACAACGGTTCACGGACCCATTCAAGTCAATGGGTCCAAGAAAAAACACGGATGCACACAAGATTGTCATCCGCGCCCGTAGGCTACTTTCACACAGACGGATCCGCTGATCCGTCAGCATAAAAGCTTTTTAGATCTGAGTTTACACTTCGTGAAAACTCAGATCCGACAGGAAATTCTAACACAGAGGTGTTCCCATAGTGATGGGGACGCTTCAAGTTAGAATATACTAAGAACTGTGTACATGACTGCCCCCTACTGCCTGGCAGCACCCGATCTCTTACAGGGGGCTGTGATCCGCACAATTAACCCCTCAGGTGCCGCACCTGAGGGGTTAATTGTGCGTATCATAGCCCCCTGTATGAGATCAGGTGCTGCCAGGCAGGAGGGGGCAGACCCCCCTCCCTCCCCAGTTTTAAATTCATTGGTGGCCAGTGCGGCCCCCCTCCCTCCCCTGTATTTAACTCATTGGTGGCCAGTGCAGCCCCCTCCCTCCCCCCCTGTAATTAACTCATTGGTGGCCAGTGCAGCCCCCCTCCCTCCCCTGTATTTAATTCATTGGTGGCCAGTGCGGCCCCCCCTCCCTCCCTCCCCTGTATTTAATTCATTGGTGGCCAGTGCGGCCTCCCCTCCCTCCCCTGTATTTAACTCATTGGTGGCCAGTGCGGCCTCCTTCCCTCCCCTGTATTTAATTCATTGGTGGCCAGTGCGGCCCCCCTCCCTCCCTCCCTCCCCTGTATTTAATTCATTGGTGGCCAGTGCGGCCTCCCCTCCCTCCCCTGTATTTAACTCATTGGTGGCCAGTGCGGCCGCCCCCCCTCCCTCCCCTGTATTTAACTCATTGGTGGCCAGTGCGGCCTCCCCTCTCCCCCCCTAATTAAAATACCGACCCCCCATCATTGGTGGCAGTGGAGAGTTCCGATCGGAGTCCCAGTTTAATCGCTGGGGCTCCGATCGGTAACCATGGAAACCAGGACGCTACTGCAGTCCTGGCTGCCATGATTACTTAGCAATTTTAGAAGCATTATAGTTACCTGCGATGTCTGTGACCGGCCGGGCACTCCTCCTACTGGTAAGTGAAAGGTCTGTGCGGCGCATTGCTTATAGGAGGACCGCCCGGCCGGTCACAGACATCGCAGGTAAGTATAATGCTTCTAAAATTGCTAAGTAACCATGGCAGCCAGGACTGCAGTAGCGTCTTGGCTGCCATGGTAACCGATCGGAGCCCCAGCGATTAAACTGGGACTCCGATCGGAACTCTCCACTGCCACCAATGATGGGGGGGTCGGTCATTTTAATTAGGGGGGGAGAGGGGAGGCCGCACTGGCCACCAATGAGTTAAATACAGGGGAGGGAGGGGGGGCCGGCTGCACTGTCCACCAATGAATTAAATACAGGGGAGGGAGGGAGGGAGGGCGGGCTGGCCGCACTGGCCACCAATGAGTTAAATACAGGGGAGGGAAGGGGGGCCACACTGGCCACCAATGAGTTAAATACAGGGGAGGGAGGGGGGCCGCACTGGCCACCAATGAGTTAAATACAGGGGAGGGAGGGGGGCCGCACTGGCCACCAATGAGTTAAATACAGGGGAGGGAGGGTCTGCCCCCTGCTGCCTGGCAGCACCCGATCTCTTACAGGGGGCCATGATACGCACAATTAACCCCTTAGGTGCGGCACCTGAGGGGATAAATGTGCGGATCACAGCCCCCTGTAAGAGATCGGGTGCTGCCAGGCAGCAGGAGGCAGTCATGTACACAGTTCTTTTAGTATATTCTAACTTGAAGCGTTCCCATCACCATGGGAACGCCTCTGTGTTAGAATATACTGTCGGATCTGAGTTTCACGATCTAACTCAAATCCGATGGTATATTAATAGGGACTCCTGACTTTACATTGAAAGTCAATGGGGGACGGATCCGTTTGCAATTGCACCATATTGTGTCAACGTCAAACGGATCCGTCCTCATTGACTTGCATTGTAAGTCAGGACGGATCCGTTTGGCTCCGCACAGCCAGGCGGACACCAAAATGACTTTTTCCTTCATGTCCGTGGATCCTCCAAAAATCAAGGAAGACCCACGGAAGAAAAAACGGACACGGATCACGGAATTACGGAACCCGTTTTTGCGGACCGCAAAAAAAAAAAAGGTTGTGTGCATGAGGCCTAAAGGGGAAATTTTTCTCTGTTTTAAACAATATAAATAAAACACGGTCTATAGTGAAAACAAAAATTAATAACACATGCTAGGAATAAAGACAATCAGTACTGTGACATCACATCACATAGAAATGAAGACACACACAACTGTGACATCATATTTATACAAAATAGCTTAAAAGATACTGGCTATTGTGACATCACCAGTAAAAAAACAGCAAAGGAATAAAGGCAAACATTACTGGGACAATAGAAAACAACATTGGAGTAAAAACAAATACTACTGTGACATCACCACAATAAAATGTGCTATAGGAGTAAATGGTGAACACTATTATGACATCATCATAACAGAGCACAGCCTGAGAATAAAGGTAGACCATGAGGAAATCATCAATATATAATGCATCCTAGGAATAAAGTCATTCACTATTGTGACATCAACATGATAGATCACAACCTAGGTATATGGACAAACACTATTATGACATCATCATAAAAGAAAGAGATATAGCCAGAGAGCAATTTTTGCTTGTTACATCTTCATCCAGCTTATGGCACTTATTAAAACTACTATTCAAAATATGTTCAACATTATGGATAGAGATAAGCAAACTTCTTGAAATTTGTTTTGTGTAAGTTTTGATTCTACACAAATCAAATATGTTCCAATTTGCTTGAAAATTGGTTTATGACACTCTCCCAGATTTTTCTATCTTTATGTTATTTATCTTATAACATTTTTTTATGAATGCTCTTTCTCTCCTCCCCCGCACTGACAAATATACAGTAGCTATGGGTAAACACATGGTTGACGGTGTTAATAAACAGCTAGTTTAAAAACACACTGTGCCGTCCCATTTGTTATACTTTTTAATATTAGAAACCTTCCAAAAAATTTCCTATATTGGGGGCAGATGGTGTTTAAACATACACTCTGTTATTGTAAAAGAACAGTGTCTTGTTAAGTCCAAGTGTCCAAAACTAATAATATATACTGTAAGCTGTAATTCCTCTCATGTGGTATACCTAGCCACTTGCTCTATATGTAATCTACAGTACATAGGACAGACTTCTGGCGCCCTAAAAGTATGTATAAGAAGACATCTATCGGATGTTGAGACCAGAGATGAGGGAATTTCTCAAAAATTCAAATCGGTCGGTTTGCCGAATTTTCCAAAAAGATTTGATTCGATCCAAATTTATTTGTGGTGAATCTAGTTAAAAACAGCTATTTCCTGGCTGCATAGAGCCTGTATAGTGGTGTAGAACACTGTGCCTTGCAGAAACACGCATAGGGATTCTTCAAATCATGGCACACTTCACTTATTTGGGTAGTTATGGGGCCAAAACTGACCAAATAACTCAAGTGTGAACTCAGCCTTACAGGTCAATGTTAGCTCCAGGTATAAAGAACTGTGTAGAGCCCCAAGATCCTACTATAACGTGAAAGAGAGCACTCCTTTTACACCGATTCAGAGATTCCACATAGATTTTTACAGAACCTGTTCTACTAAACGCTGATACAAGTAGAGTCCCCCTGACAGAGTGGAGAGGGTGTCAGCAGTAAGTTTGTGTTGACATCACAGATTATTTTGCCCTGCTTCTGATCCGTCAGAACAATAACCCCCAAAAACGTATCCTATCTGTTGAGCTTCCGCCTTCACATGGTCAGTATTTGGTCAGTAATCCATCAGTATTGCTAAGGTAAAAAAAAAAACAGGAGTGGATCCAAAACAGAGATGACACGCGAATGGAATATTTGCAAGTGTTCTGTGTTTTGTACCCACTCCTGCTTTTGGCTACCAAATCATAAGTCAATTGTGATGCAAAATAGGGACCATGTCATACAGGCCTTACAGCTGCTACATAGACAGGATCCGTTGTGTGCCTCATTTTTCCTTCCTTCTGACAGATCAGAAGAAGGGTCAAATAAATGGTTATGTCATCCAGGCCAAAAAGGCAAAATAGTGGCCCAGTCATGGAGTGGGGAGGGTGGGAACAGCATGAGAAGTCCACAGAGTGGCCCAGTGACAGAGTGGTTAGGTAGCAGCAGCATGAGAAGACCACAGAGTGGTGAGGTGGCAGCAGCATGAGGAGACCACAGAGTGGTGAGGTGGCGGCAGCATGAGGAGACCACAGAATGGTGAGGTGGCAGCAGCATGAGGAGACCAAAGAAAGGCCCAGTGACATAGTGGTGAGGTGGCATCAGCATGAGGAGACCACAGAGTGGCCCAGTGACAAAATTTTAAGGTGGAAGCAGCTTGAGGAGACCACAAAGTGGCCCAGTGACAGAGTGTTGAGATTTCAGCAGCATGAGGAGACTACATAGTGGTGAGGTGGCAGCAGAATGAGGAGAACACAGAGTGATGAGGTGACAGCAGCATTTGGGGACCGCAGAGTGGCCCAATGACAGAGTGTTAAGTTGGCAGCATCATGAGGAGACCACAAAGAGGCCCAATGACAAAGTGTTGAGGTAGCAGCAGCATGAGGAGACCACAGAGTGGCCCAATGAAAGAGTGTTGAGGTAGCAGCAGCATGAGGAGACCACAGAGTGGCCCAATGAAAGAGTGTTGAGGTAGCAGCATCATAAGGAGACCACAGAGTGGTGAGGTGGCAGCAGCATGAGGAGACCACAGAGTGGCCCAATGAAAGACTGGTGAGGTGGCAGCAGCATGAGGAGACCACAGAGTGGCCCAGTGAAAGAGTGGTGAGGTGGCAACAGCATGAGGAGACCACAGAGTGGCCCAGTGACAGAGTGGGGAGGTGAGGGGCAATACCAGTATCGGCTGAAGATGGTGGGTGGCAGTAGGAGCACATGGCAGGTGTGTAGCATCAGGCAGGTGGCACCATCAGAATAGTAGCTGAAGCAGGTAGCCAGAAGAAACAGGTCTCTTTTGACAAAGTTTAGGTGTGGCACCATGGGTGATCTAGTCTGATGCATTAGGTACTGGTGTGTGGAAATCCTGGCTTATCCACGCCTAATTCAGCTTCACAAAGGTCAGTTTCTCCACATTTTGGGTGGACAGACGAGTTCTCCTTGGGGTAACTTTTGCTCCCGCTGCACTAAACACCCTCTCTGATGCCACACTGCTGGCCGGGCAGAAAAGCTTGTCCAGGACAAACTTAGCCAGTTGCGGCCACAAATCGAGTTTGGCTGCCCAGTAGTCCAGCGGATCTTCGATGTGGGGTGGCAGGGTGCAGTCCAAGTATGCCACTACTTGCTGGTTCAGGTTCTGCTCTATGTCTACCTGCTGCTGCTGGTGAGTAGTTTCTTCGGTAGGCGGGTGAAGAAAACTGCTCATCAGCGACTCTAGACTTAAGTTGCTGCTCATGGAGCTGGTACTGCTCCGGCACCCCCATCACCCCCAGCAGCCATGGCTGTGGAACGTGAGCATAGAGGGGCACCCCGGTTAGACCTGCGTGAGGATGGATATAGGCGCAGATAGGCAGCAGCCAACTGACTACATAGGATGTCTTGATATTAGTTCAGTTTGTCCTCCCTCTCACCGGGTGGAAAAAAGGCCCCCATTTTGGACCGGTAGCGAGGGTCTAACATGGTGGAGAGCCAGTAGTCATCGCTCTGCCGAATGGTGACAATTCAGCTGTCACTACTCAAGCAACTGAGCATCTATCAGGCCATTTGCGCAAGTGACTCGGAGGGACTCCCTGCCTCCATCTCCACTGCATACTGCCACGGTGTGCCTGGGTCAACTGCCTCGTCTTTCTCATGACCCTGTAGCTCCTCCAGCTGCTCCTGCTCCTCCTCTCCTGTCACCTTTGTAGAAAAACCACCCATTTCTCTACGCATTGCTTGTGCTCGAATGTCCTCCTCCTCCTCCTCTAGTTCAGCCCCCACAGGGATCATGTGGCCGTGAGATGTAGTCGCCACGTCTCCTGTCTCCTGGCCAGCCAGATTCAGCAGCATCTTTTTCAGGACATGAATCAGTAGAATGACGTTGTTCATCTTGTAGCCCTGGCGACTGACAAATAAAGTGGCCTCCTCAAAGGGCACGAGCAAGCGGCAGGTGTCACGAATGAGCTGTCACAGGCTAACATCGAAGCTACACAGGGGAGTACCTCTGTCCGCCAGTATCATCAAGAAATCGTTTATAGCCTTTCTCTGTTCATATAATTGGTCCAACATATGGAGGGTGGAATTCCAATTGGTGTAAACGTCGCATATCAGCCTATGTTGGGGGACGCCGTTCTTCCTTTGCAGCTTAAGGAGGGTGTGCTTTGCAGTGTATGAGTGGCTGAAGTGCTTGCAAAGTTTCCTAGCCATTTTTAGGATATCTTGCAGATGGGCAGAAGACTTCAGGAACCGCTCTACTACCATATTAAACACTTGTGTAACATCCTGAAGTATGTCATTAAAACTTCTGTTTCCCCGCTACAATATGTTAGGTGTGCATGTATTGTCATTCTGTGTAATCTAACTTTGCATTTGCCATTATATGTATTTTTAGGCCTGTATTATATATTTGCTGTAATTTCAGTGTACACCAGCAGGTGGCAGCAGTATGTAGCAGATCATAGCCAGTTTAGTATCCCTAGTCTGGAATAGTCCATTCCAGGTTAGTCTCCCCTGTGTGAGCAGAAGTGGGATGTTCCCATGTCCTGTCTCCTGAGGAGGAGAAGAAAGTTCTAGTTAGTGTGAATCAGCCCCCCTGCTGGGGAAGGCTGTGTTGGTAGGAGCTCCCAGTTACAGGGATCCCCACCTAGGATCCAGCCTCGGCTGAGGTTAAGGATCACTCTTCCCAGTCTGAGTCCTATAACTCAGCTGGTGACAAGAAAGCAGCACTTCCAGAACTATAGATCTCCAGGAAGAAGACATCATACCCTGCGAGCATTCCTGTGAGTACAGATCCAAAGACCAAGAGAAACCAAGTACCTCCTCAGCTAGTCATGCCCAAACCAAGCAGACTACAGACAGAGCAGAAGATAGATACCTGCCAGATCTGCTAGGCATATGTTTAAGAAGCAGAATACATATAGATTCCTGCCACATATTGCCAATACCTGCTGGGACCCAAGACTATTGCTGTAACTTGTATGGATCAAAGCTGCCATTCAGTAAAGACAAGTTGAATTATACATTTCCTGACTGGATCTCATTCATTCCTCAATTACTCCTACTGACCACACTCAATTTTATTGCAAGTGAGCCAGGATACAGGAGTCCAGCCGTACCAAGGTAGGAGACACCGTTGACACTATCATATTTGCTATAGAGAGACATTATCCCCCTCTGGCATTCCTCACCTGGTACGTGAGCTATAACATCTTAAAGGGCCCTGCTACAGTACCTGTGCAAGCTGCAATTGGCGTCACGAACTACTACACATATATCCTGAACCACTACATAGCTGACCCACTGACCCAGTGTCCTGCTCGTTGCACTTGCACCATGCAGGGTGCATGGTTCAGCCCTCCTTGACGCAGCGCTGACACCATGTTCTTCCCGTTGTCGGTCTCCATGGTTCCAATTTTGAGTTTCGAGGAGGAAGCCAGGATTCGATTTCTTGATGAAGGACGCAGAGCAGATCCTCCCCTGTGTGACTCCGTTCACCCAGGCAAAGTAGGTGCACAACAGCGTGACACCGCCATGCCCTGCACATGTGGTATGCTGAAGGAGCACAGTGAATTGTCCCTGCAGTGGAGGCTGAGGACATGGGGGAGGATGAGGAGGCAGAGGCGGACATTGTCGCAGGACCAACGGCGTGAGAACATGGTGGCGGAAGCGGCGTCACCTAGCCAAGTTGCTGGTGTGGCTGGGCAGGAACCACATTTACCCAGTGGGGCCTTTCCCTCCAGGTTGGTTGATATTACGATTGTATTATTGCTCTCAGTCCATAGCTAAGGGATTAGCTTGTTCCACTTGATGGTTACAATACTGTCATTTTTACTTGTTTAACCCTCAGGAGGCCGTTAGGCACCATATTATGCTTACGAAGTTGTTTGGGCTATAATGCATAGTGACTGTAGAGCTACATTATTGCACCTTATTCCTATTACTGGAGGGATTTTTTCTCCATAATCCTGCTCTCCTATAGTATATGTATTTTAATTGTTTGTAATATATGTATGTCCTAATTTTGGATGAATAAAAATTTCATTTATTATTTCTTGTGTGGTGTAAAGTTTATATAGGAGTTTATATTTACCCAGTGGGCCGTAAAGTGCTGCCGTGCGCTTTGGCAGACACAGACAGGCTCAAGGACTGGCCCACCTTCTGTTCTACAAAGGTGTGCAGGGCTAGTACTGCAACAGCAGCAACAGCAACTTGGCCAGGAGCACGTTCAGCTTCTGAACGCATACTGTTGTCTCTTGGCAATCGATTCGGTGATCGATTGCTGATGAAATGAGTGACGAGGACTAGGAGGACGAGGAGCAGGAGCATCAGGACCAGTAAATGATGGGAAGGACAGAGAGCTCCCTTCGGCTGAGGTGGTGGAGCCTTGACTGCATGACATCGGGTGCGTGCCACTGGGTGATGCAGCGGTTGCTGCGGCAGGCTGAACCACCACATCAGAACAATGGTTTTTCCCAGGCCACTTTATGGTGTTGACGCAGGGCTGTGGTGCCAACATTGGCACCCTTGCAATGCTTTACCTTCTGCCCACAAATTCAGAAAATTGCCATGTTCACCTCCTCCGTCGGCTTAACAAAAAATTGCCACACACTTGAGTATGGCATTTTCCCCCCAACACTCCACGCTGACTGCCTGCTATCACTGCCTCTGTGAACCCCTGCACCGGTACTTTCTGGGCAGATAGGCTCCTAAAAAAGCAGGTGGTCTACCATGGGAATGTTTGGCTCCCGACCTCCCACTGCTGTCACCCTGCTGACTTACAGCCACGCTACCACCTTTCTGGCTCAGCCGCTGCCTCACGCGCAAGCTGCCACCCTCTTCTCCTGATGATGATGAAGCCCCTTATTCACCCGGCTCCCAAGTGCGATGCGGCTACATCATTATCATCCGCTACTTTCTGCACATCACTGATGTCCCTTTTAATGGTCTCAGGGCCAGGAGCCTGACTGCTCGCAACACCAGCTCCCACGCGACTTTCATCATCACTACTTGCCTGCCTACCGGAGGAAGTGGCGGTTGTCTCCTCCAGATCTTGGCTGGGCAGTAGCTGCTGAATGTCCTCTAGTAGCTCGTCCTCGCTGAAAAGTGGAGCCGAGCCTACAGCATGTAATACTTCTCGCGATTAGGGTACTGAATATGGCAGAGACAGGTTAAGGACAGTTGGGGGCACAGGGCCTGCTCCTGGGCCATGCCAACTAAGCGTTGTGTCAGAAGAACCCACCTCTGACAGGGGGTGTCTGATGTCACTTGCGACGAAGACGAAGACCGAGTCAACCATTCAAGCACCGCTGTATTGCTGGTCAGGACACGACTATATGACACTGGGAGCTCAGGCCTCTCCTTGCCACTCCTGCTGCCACTTCTGCCTGCGACAGAAACATTTTGGCCACTGCCCGTTCTCTTTAAAGGGCCTGTCACTTGTCTGTCTGAGATACTGTAAAATAGAATAATTAAATTAAAAGTCATTTAATACACCCCGTAAATGGCTGTAGTACAATGTATTTTCATCGCAGAACGGCAAATAAGACGTATTTATTTCCTATTAATACGCCCCCCCCCCCCCAAAAAGTATAACAATGTAAATTCACACCAGAACGGCTAATAGGAAGTACGTATATTTCCTATTAATGCACCCTGTAAATGGCTGTAGTACAATCTAACTTCACCACTGAACGGCAAATAAGACATATTTTTTTCCCCTATTAATACACCCCCCAAAAAACTGTAGAACAATGTAAATTCACTGCAGAACGGCTAATAGGATGTACGTATTTTTTCTATTAATACACCCCGTAAATGGCTGTATCACACAGCATTTGCACCCCAATAGCAAGCAAGGTTTGCTGAAATTACTGAGCTATCATATAGTGCAAACCTAAAAGCAGCAGTATAACAGCAATTTGGATTCCCAATTAGTGCAGCAAGGTGTAATATGAATCACGGAAGGTGTGGGATACGCAAAAATGTAACTTTTATTGGTATATCAATAAAATAGGGGGAAGAACGTGACCTAAAAAATCCCTAATAATTATAGGCAGGTGGGGTGGCACTAACCAAGTGCTCAAACAAATAGTGACATGTGAACCCACCATGTGTATAGTGTCGCCACCTCCACTCTGTAGCCAAAGGGATATGAAAATGTGTCCCAATATCAAACCGCCTCCTTGAACCTGGAAGGCTATCTAGGTACAACTATGGAGAGGTATGATAGGAATCACATACAAGCTAATCACCAACAGCTGATGCTATAGTGGTAGCATGAGAGCCAGGAGACTAGAGTGTATTTGTGTGATAGACACTACAATGTCCCAGCGCTCTCAGACAGGCTGTGGTGATTAGATTGGGATGAACAGGGTTGGGTGCAGATCAGGGTGCCCTGGTGATACGGCATCCTGATACACTGTGTCAAGCATGGATCACCTCTGTGCTGTATGATTCAGGTTGTAGCACCACAGCCAAAAGTATCCTGCAAGATCGCACCCAATCCTACTTCCCAAGAGAACTGTCCTCTAGCTCATGCTATCGCAGTAATACTAGCTCAACGCGTTTCCTCTATGTAAGAATCATCAGGAGCAAAAATAACCTGCCTATCTAAGCTGAGCTCTCTCATTCATTCAGAGCAACAGCATGACAGCATATCTGGCGCTAGTACGGCCGTGAGGCGGCGGCCGAAAGCGCTCTGATTTAAGGAGAAAAGCCCTCCCCCATTGATGAAGCAGGGATCGCATGTTAGCCAATCATGTGTGGAACGGGCGGGGTGCCTATAAACCTCCCACATCACGGTGGCTAGACTAAAGTAAGCGATGCCTGCATCTAGGTATAGTGTATATGTATAAAGGAATATTTGGCAAAACATTTAATAATGCTGGATGGAATATCGATAAGGGATATGTGAAGGAAACGACGAAAATCAGCAGCAACCACCTATGTAGATGTCATTATCCATAGGGAGCACACTACAAGCTGAAACCATCTGCATCACAAAAACAGTGAACAATCGCTATTGGTTACCATTGGTTGCCACGGGAGGAAGAACGAAACAACGTTCAAAAAGTGCCATATATGTATAAGATCTGAATTTTAATCAGGGGGAGCATACAAAAAAAAAAAAAAGGGGGGGGGGGCGCCTGTTTTTTAGGCGACTATTCAATGAAACTGAGGTATGATATATGGTCATTCAGCCCGTTAGGGCGAAGGGTCCCCAATTTAAAGGTCCATTGCGCCTCTTTTTGAAGGACCCTCTGATCCAGGTTGCCCCCTCTAGGAGAAGGTCTGACAATCTCTATCCCCTGAAAACAGATAGACCCAATATCCCCCGAGTGACAGGTGTTGACATGACGGGACACAGGAGTGTCCACGTTCTTTTTGATATCATTAATATGCTCCTCTATACGATGGCGAAACTCACGAATCGTCTTCCCCATGTATTGGAGCCCACAGACGCATGTGGCCAGGTAAACCACACCAGAGGATCTGCAGTTAATAAACGTACGGATGGTATATGTTTTCGCAGTAACTGTACTGCTGAACTCAGAACCCTTTTTATAGAATCACAGGCTATGCAACCACCACAGCGAAACGTCCCTTTAGGGGGGTCTCCTAGCCATGTAGAAGAGACTGGAGACTGAAAATGGCTGTGGCAGAGGCGATCCTTAAGATTGCGCCCCCTCCGCAATGTAATTGCAGGTGTGGGGCCCATAAGGTGACCCACGTCAGGGTCCATCTGTAGAATACCCCAGTGCTTACTGATAATATCACGTAGGGCACCACTTGCCCCATCGAAGGTGGCAATAAGGCGAACCTGCCCCTGGCTCTCACCTCCCAAGGATTTAATAATGCCTCACGAGTGCAGGATATCGAATGCTGATAGGCAAAGGCAAGTATGCCACGAGGGTATCCACAATTGATGAACCTGTTAGTCAAATCACCAGCTTTGATCTGAAAATCTGAGAGGGAGGAGCAATTGCGACGCATACGGAGGAATTGGCCCTTGGGTATTCCTTTCTTCAAAGGATATGAATGGCAACTGTCCCAGTGTAATAGCGTATTTGTTGCCGTACTTTTCCGGTATAAACTGGTATGAGTTTTGCCATCCTCCGTTTTGAAGATGGTGAGGTCGAGGAATGTTATTTGTGTTGCATTGATCTCTGAGGTGAAAAACAGACCACACTTGTTTACATTCAGGACCCTCACAAATTCATTGAACTCCTGAACGGTCCCATTCCAGAAGATCAGTACATCATAGATGTACCTAACCCACATCGTGATGTGACCTACCCAACCCACCATCTCTTCGCCAAAAACTAACTCCCTCTCCCACCAGCCCAGGTATAGGTTGGCATAAGACGGGGCACAGGGACTGTCCATGGCCACACCCCTGAGCTGGTGGTAGAAGCATCGATTGAATAAAAACACATTGTAGGATGAACTCCAGCAGACTGATGACAAATTGGTTATGTGATGCAAATTCCCTTCCGCGCTCATTCAAGAAATACTGAACAGCCCTACAACCCTCCACATGAGGGATGGAACTATAGAGGGCCTCAATGTCGAGACTCGCAAGGAGGATATTATCCTCTACGCTGAGGCCGTCCATCTTGTTCACAAATTCCATGGACTCCCTCACGTAAGATGGTAATGACAAAACAAATGGTCGCAGGATTGTGTCCACATAGGTGCTAACCTGGTGAGTAAGACCATTTGTACCCAAAACAATTGGCCTACCCTTGAGCGGATGCTGTCCCTTGTGCACCTTGGGCAAACAATAATAATCGCTCCTATTAGCCCTTCTGTACACTCTCCTATTGCACCTGTTCTCCTTTTATAGTGTGGATGATGCCTCCCTATCCTTTCCCTACACCTTGAATAATCTTTCCCTGAACTTCAAAATCGTTTTTTCAGCACAATAAAGTCTTTCCTGCACTAAGTACACTGAAAAATGGCTGAATCCAAGATGGCTGAGGCTATTTATATGTCACGGATGAAGTTAGCAGATAGCTGGAACATATAAATAAACGAGCGACTGGCTTGATCCCAAACTAAGGAGCTTATAGGTGAGCCCTATAAAACCCTAAGAGCTCTCCCTGACTGCTATGCCCCTGCAAGGGTCTGTATGGTAGAAGATTGCAGGCCCGCGTACCTAATACTGTGTGACACCTGAAAACCCTATAATAGTGAGGGGACGCGACCACCGGCTCCCTGCAGTTAATACGGACGGAGTCAGGGTCACCTAGAATCAAGCCATCAAGAAAACACAATAAAGTAAATGACTTATCTGAACAAACAACAGAAGCAGCCTCCAGCAGTGAACACCTCATCCAGGAGGTAGTATAAACCGCAAAGTGAGGCAGTATGGGAGGGATTATAAAGGAAGACGATTAGTCAAAATAAGTGACACCTGGCAGAAGGAAAGGAGATGAGAAAGTGAAACCAAAACAAAGAACATCATACAAGAGGTAGAGAAGAACGTCTGCCAGATCTTCTCACAGAACTGGCGGTGACAGTACCCCTCCCTCTACGGGAGGACTCTGGACACTCAAAGCCCACCTTCTCAGGATGAGACCTATGGAAAGCCCTGATGAGACGAGTGGCCTTAATGTCCACCACTGGGACCCACATCCTCTCCTCAGGACCATAACCCTCCCAATGAACGAGGTACTGAAGAGAACCACGGATAATGCGAGAATCCACAATCCTAGAGACCTGAAATTCAAGATTACTATCAACAATAATCGGAGGAGGAGGAGGCAAAGAGGAGGGTACAGTGGGTTGGACATGAGGTTTTAATAGGGACTTGTGAAAAACATTATGGATCTTCCAAGTCTGAGGAAGATCAAGACGGAAGGCAACAGGATTGATGACGGACAAGATCTTGTAAGGCCCAATAAACTTAGGACCCAACTTCCAGGAGGGAACCTTCAGTTTGATATTCTTTGTAGACAACCACACCAGATCACCAACATTCAGGTCCGGACCAGGCACACGTCTCTTATCCGCCACACGCTTATACAGTAGGTGTTTGTGATATTGTGCTTTTAGCACGACAGCGTCGCGCTGATACTCGGCGACATGGTGCAGAGATCTCGCACTCACTGGAATAGTGACAGCACATCCCAGCAAGCGCGTCATAGAAGCGACGGGAGATCCGACTTGGATTCCCGCCAATTCTACACGTGTGCGGCGTTTGTTATGAATCCTGAGGGGGAAGTCCCCGCCGGATTTTAAATAAAAATCCGGCATGGGTCCCCACCTCAGGAGCATACCGGGCCCTTAGGTCTGTTATGGGTTGTAAGGAGAGCCCCCCCCTACGCCGAAAAAAACGGCGTAGGGGGTCCCCCTACAATCCATACCAGACCCGTATCCAAAGCACGCTACCCGGCCAGCCAGGAAGGGAGTGGGGACGAGCGAGCGCCCCCCCCCCCCTCCTGAGCCGTACCAGGCTGCATGCCCTCAACATGGGGGGGTTGGGTGCTCTGGGGCAGGGGGCGCACTGCGGCCCCCCCACCTCAGAGCACCCTGTCCCCATGTTGATGAGGACAGGGCCCCTTCCCGACAACCCTGGCCGTTGGTTGTCGGGGTATGCGGGCGGGAGGCTTATCGGAATCTGGGAGCCCCCTTTAATAAGGGGGCCCCCAGATACCGGCCCCCCACCCTAAGTGAATGAGTATGGGGCCGAGTCAACAACCGAGAGCGGCGAAGACAGAAGGAGAACCCCGGTTCTTCGTCTCGCTAAATTTTTATTTAAAATCCGAGATCTCGCGAGACGAAGAACCGGGGTGCGCCGAGTCAACAACGGAGAGCGGCGAAGACAGAAGGAGAACCCCGGAGAGTTGAGAAGACCCCCCGGATAGCGGAGAAGACCCGTCGGGATAGCGGAAGAAGAAGAGCCCCCCCTGGTAAAAGAGCTAATAAAGAAGACAGGGGGCGGCCTCCGGAGCAGAAAAATAAAATATTTTAATACACTGTGTGGTTTATTTGTGTTTTTACCACTTTTCTTGCAGGTGAATGGGTAGGGGTACGATGTACCCCATACTCATTCACTTAGGGTGGGGGGCCGGTATCTGGGGGCCCCCTTATTAAAGGGGGCTCCCAGATTCCGATAAGCCTCCCGCCCGCATACCCCGAAAACCAACGGCCAGGGTTGTCGGGAAGGGGCCCTGTCCTCATCAACATGGGGACAGGGTGCTCTGAGGTGGGGGGGCCGCAGTGCGCCCCCTGCCCCAGAGCACCCAACCCCCCCCCATGTTGAGGGCATGCAGCCTGGTACGGCTCAGGAGGGGGGGGGCGCTCGCTCGTCCCCACTCCCTTCCTGGCTGGCCGGGTAGCGTGCTTTGGATACGGGTCTGGTATGGATTGTAGGGGGACCCCCTACGCCGTTTTTTTCGGCGTAGGGGGGGCTCTCCTTACAACCCATAACAGACCTAAGGGCCCGGTATGCTCCTGAGGGGGGGACCCATGCCGGATTTTTATTTAAAATCCGGCGGAGACTTCCCCCTCAGAATTCATAACAAACGCCGCACACGTGTAGAATTGGCGGGAATCCAAGTCGGATCTCCCGTCGCTTCTATGACGGCTCTGTCTCCATCGCGGCAAGCCAGCTCGGCGCTGGCTCCCGCGATGGGGCTCGTAGGTGCTCAATCTCGCCGAGAAAGAGAGCGAGATTGACACAAAATCGGGTTCACCTACTGTATCTCTCACTCATTCTCTTCAGATTGCCCTGAATCTTTTGCCAAATAAATGACAAAGATGAGGAAAATCTCTCCTCATCAGGTAAACCAGAAGACCCCTCTCCAGAGAATGTCCCAAACTGCGGATGAAACCCATCTGCACCAAAAAATGGTGACTTATCAGAGGACTCCTGGCGACTGTTATTTAAAGCAAACTCAGCAAGGGACAAAAAAGAATACCGATCCTCCTGATTCTCCGCCACAAAACAGCGCAGATATGTCTCCAGATTCTGATTGACGCGTTCGGTCTGACCATTTGACTGCGGGTGAAAAGCAGAAGAGAACGACAACCGAACCCCCAAGCGAGAACAGAAGGCCTTCCAGAATCTGGAAACAAATTGCGTGCCCCTATCAGAAACGATGTCTGAAGGAATGCCATGCAATTTAACAATATGATCAACAAACGCTTGCGCCAGCATCTTAGCATTGGGTAACCCAGGAAAGGGAATGAAATGTGCCATTTTGCTAAAACGGTCCACTACCACCAGTCTTCCCTGAGGAACGAGGCAGGTCCGTAATGAAGTCCATGGACAGATGCGTCCAAGGACGGGAAGGAATGAGTAACGGGAGGAGAGAACCCGATGGCCGTGAATGAGGGACCTTGGCACGAGCGCAGGTCTCGCAGGCTGCCACAAAACCCTCAACTGTCTTACGAAGAGCCGGCCACCAGAATCTCAGAGCAATGAGGTCCACTGTGGCTTTACTCCCCGGGTGCCCAGCAAGGACAGTATCGTGGTGCTCCTTAAAAACCTTGTGTCGTAAAGCGAGAGGCACAAACAACCTCCCAGGAGGACAAAGATCAGGAGCCTCTGCCTGGGCTGCCTGAACCTCTGCCTCCAAATAAGGATAAAGAGCAGAGACGACCACAGCCAAAATGGGACCCGGGTCTTCAAAGTTCCCCCCTCCCGGAAAACAACGTGACAGTGCATCCGCCTTCACATTTTTAACCCCAGGGCGGAACGTAACAACAAAACTAAACCTAGAAAAAAACAAAGACCATCTGGCCTGTCTCGGGTTCAGACGCTTGGCCGATTCCAAGTAGGCCAGATTCTTATGGTCGGTAAACACGGTAATAGGGTGTCTGGCTCCCTCTAACCAATGGCGCCATTCCTCAAAAGCTAATTTGATGGCCAACAACTCCCTATCTCCCACATCATAATTTCTCTCTGCAGAGGAGAGTTTCCTTGAGAAAAAGGCACACGGTCGCCATTTGGCAGGAGAGGGACCCTGAGATAAGACCGCACCCACACCCACCTCAGAAGCATCCACCTCAACAATAAAAGGTAGAGAGACATCAGGTTGTACCAAAATGGGAGCGGAAGCAAAACTCTCTTTAATACTAGAAAAGGCTTTAAGCGCATCTACCGACCATGAGGAAAAATCCACCCCCTTTTTAGTCATATCAGTGAGTGGCTTAACAACAGAGGAATAATTCAAAATGAACTTTCTGTAATAATTGGCAAAACCCAAAAACCGCATCAGCGCCTTCTGATTCTCAGGAAGCTCCCAATCAAGCACAGCGCGGACCTTCTCAGGATCCATCCGAAAACCAGAAGCAGAGAGAAGAAAACCAAGAAATTGAATCTCCGGAAACGCAAACACACATTTTTCCAGTTTAGCGTATAATTTATTCTCCCGCAGAATCAGCAAGACCTGACATAGGTGGTCCCGATGAGTCTTGAAATCAGGAGAAAAAATCAAAATGTCGTCTGGATACACCAGTACAAATTTCCCCATTAAATGATAAAAAATGCTGTTCACAAAATGTTGGAAGACGGCCGGAGTATTCATCAAACCAAAGGGCATAACCAAATTCTCGAAATGACCCTTAGGGGTATTGAAGGCCGTCTTCCATTCGTCCCCTTCCCTGACCCTGACTAGGTTGTATGCCCCTCTTAAATCAAACTTAGAAAAAACTTTAGCCCCAACAATCTGGTTAAACAGGTCCGGGATCAGAGGAAGCGGATATGGGTCACGAATCGTGATACGGTTCAGCTCCCTGAGATCCAGACAAGGTCTTAAAGAAGCATCTTTTTTCAAAAAAAAAAAAAAACTGTGGTAATAGGTGACTTCGAGGGTCGGATGTGTCCCTTTCTCAGGCTCTCAGAGATATAAGTACGCATAGCGACTCTTTCAGGTTGGGAGAGATTGTATAGTCGTGATTTTGGCAGCTTGGCGCCTGGGATGAGATTAATAGGGCAGTCGTACTCCTGGTGAGGGGGCAACTCCTGGACACCACTCTCGGAAAACACATCCGAAAATTCAGAGAGAAAAGATGGCACAGTCTTGGTAGAAACCTCTGAAAGAGATGCCGTGAGGGAATTCTCTCTGCAAAACTCACTCCAACCATTTATTTGCCTTGCTTGCCAATCAATGGTGGGGTTATGTTTAGTGAGCCAGGGTAGCCCCAACACTAGAGGAGTAGGTAATCCGCTTAAGACGAAACATGACATATCCTCAACATGAGCGTCACGCACAGTCAAACGGATATTGTGAACTATGCCCTTTAACTATCTTTAAGAAAGTGGAGCGGAATCGATAGCAAAAACAGGTATATCCTTTTCCAAAGTGCATACCTGGGAACCATGCGTTGTTGCAAATTGATTATCAATGAGATTGACAGCTGCTCCACTATCTACAAAAATCAGCTAGGAGCTAGGAGAAAACGGGAACTACAAGCAAACGGCAAACCTTCAATTTCCGCATCTACCTTGCCAATAGTAGCAAATGGAAAGTTTTTAGAGGTTTTTTTCTTTTTTGTTTTGTTTTTATTACCCTCAGAAAAAGCCATGAATCTCTTAGAGGGGCAAACATTAGCCAAATGATTTATACCCCCACAACAGATACAAACCCTCCTCTGAGAGCTGAATCCTCTACTATCAGAGGCAAGCAAACCCAGCTGCATGGCCTCCTCCTCAGAGGGGATTGAGACAGACTCAGACCCCTGCGCACTGAATGAGACAGCCCCATTGTCCTTGGGCTGAATATGACAGGAAAGAGTAGTCTCTCTCCCTCTCTAAGACGCCTGCCAATACGAACAGCTAGAGACATGGCTGACTCCCACGACGCTGGTCTCTTATGAAAAGCGAATGCATCTTTCAATCTTTCCGAAAGACCATGGCAAAATTGACTTCGGAGTGCAGCATCATTCCAACCAGTATCAGCTGCCCATCTCTGAAATTCAGAACAATATATCTCTGCGGACTGTTTACCCTGGCATAAAAGACGCAGTTTAGATTCAGCCAGAGCAATATGATCCGGGTCATCATATATCTGCTCCAGGGCTACAAATAATTCATCCACCGATTGGAGGGGCCGTGCCTTCACTGGCAGCGCAAGGGCCCAAGATTAAGCGTTATCCCTGAGCAGCGAGATGATGATCCCCACCCTCTGCTCCTCATCACCAGAGGAATGGGGAAGTAGGCGAAAAATGGAGTTTGAAAGCCTCTCTAAAGCGAACAAAATTCTCACTACCCCTGGAGAACGTATCCGGTAGCGAGATCTTAGGCTCGGAACAAACTCCATGGACGCCAGCAGAACACAGTTTTACGGACATCTGCTACCTCCAGCGAAAGACCTTGCATGCAGTCAATCAAGGCTGAAACCGAATCCATGCTTAAGACTGTTATGTTGGTTTATAATGTCAAGGATGAAGTTAGCGGATAGATAGAACATATAAATAAACTAGCGACTGGCATGATCCCAAACTAGGGAGCTTATAGGTGAGCCCTATAAAACCCTTAGAGCTCTCCCTGACTGCTATGCACATGCAAGGGTCTGTATGGTAGACGATTGCATGCCCGCGTACCTAATACTGTGTGGCACCTGAAAACCCTATAATAGTGAGGGGACACGACTAGTCGAAATAAGTGACACCTGGCAGAAGGAAAGGAGATGAGAAAGTGAAACCAAAACAAAGAACATTATACAAGAGGTAGAGAAAAACGCTACTGAGGAAGAGGTCAGAGACCTTGAAACGCGTATAGCGGATGGGATCCTTATATTGAAAGAGACACCTCACCATACCGGAATCACCAGCACGCAGAGTTATGGACATAACCGCATAGACGGTAACTGACATTATTCTTGACTCAAACATAGGAGCCTCGAACTGATCTACAAGCGAGGACTCCCTGACGCCCTGACTTCGTGGATTGTTGGTAAAACACAGGACGCCAACTACACGTGGGGCGCATAGGAGTCAATTGTAAGCAGGTATTTCATCTACCATAACGATACTGCAGAGCGGAACAAGTGGAAGCTATCCTATAGCGCTATAAAGAAACCGAGTGAGTGCACTAACCTGTGGTGGGACGCCACCCGGACTGATACGCACAAGCTGGACCCCAAACAGTGAGTAATATTGAACTGTAAACTCACGAAGATACCGCATGGAATTGTGAGCCTTTCCTCTCAGCATAGATATATGACTGAGACTTTGTAGCGCTGCAAATACAGGTGTAGCGCTTGTAAAGACATAATAGGGATTTTCTATATTCATTTATTTATCTATATATTTATATTTTTATAATAAGTTTTAATTCTTATTGATATATAACTGCGATATTTTATATCAGACTGAGCTATTAATATACTGTTCTAATTGTATGTAATATATGCTGTAGTGTGACTTAATAAATAAAATAATTTATACAAATCGGACCAGATGTATAGCAGCAGATATTGAGTGCTCACTATATTGTATTATAATTTTCAAACTCCCCACTGTGGTTAGGGTGAACCACACCTTAGTTTGAGCACCTGCCTTAGCTGACTGAAGGGTGAGCCACTATAAACTTTACCATTTACTAGAGAAAAACGTCTGCCAGATCTTTTCACAGAACTGGCGGTAACATTATAGGGCTGGACATGGGACTGGCATTCAGAAAATGAGAGAGAAAAAAACAAAAAACTAAGACAACATCCTTTTCTCCACCAGGTCCCCCTTCCCCTCAAACAAACCACTACTATAACCAAGGACATCACTAGGTCAAAACATCCAAGGCTTAGGCCCTGGAAGTTTTGTCCAGGGCCCTGATTGTTGTGGCAGCACTTTTTAGGACAGTGATACAGTTCAATTAATGTGCCGGAACACAGGAGCCATTGGCTCCCTGCCCCGCCACTCACTCGTATAGGCCACTAGGCCAGTGACCTATGAGAGAGTAGAACAGCACAGGCCTGCGGAACATTGACTTCAACATGACCGCCTGAACCAAGAAGGCGGAGACTCAGGCAGCAGGCCTGCATCACTGATGATTATTATACACAGGTTACAAAATACACATAGACATACAAGTAATATACCAATGTACTATGTGAAAAAAGACCCTAAAAATAAAAAACCCACTCAGTGTACATAAATACACCTACTGTATACCAAAAATGAACTGAGACTAAACAGGTATATTATCAAAATTTAAATATCTTTATTGACTACAAATTGCATATATAAAAGAGAGAACATGATACATCAGATAAAAAATGGACTACACCTAAGGAGGTATAACAATGTGTACATATAGAGGAAAAAGAAAAAGGGGGGAGACAGAGACGAAAAAATAAGTCATCTGACCCAATGCTGCGCATACATCTGTGTCCACAGTTGATATATATATATATATATATACATACACACACATACACACACACTCACCTAAAGAATTATTAGGAACACCTGATCTATTTCTCATTAATGCAATTATCTAGTCAACCAATCACATGGCAGTTGCTTCAATGCATTTAGGGGAGTGCTCCTGGCCAAGACAATCTCCTGAACTCCAAACTGAATGTCAGAATGGGAAAGAAAGGTGATTTAAGCAATTTTGAGCGTGGCATGGTTGTTGGTGCCAGACGGGCCGGTCTGAGTATTTCACAATCTGCTCAGTTACTGAGATTTTCACGCACAACCATTTCTAGGGTTTACAAAGAATGGTGTGAAAAGGGAAACACATCCAGTATGCGGCAGTCCTGTGGGCAAAAATGCCTTGTGGATGCTAGAGGTCAGAGAGACTGATTCGAACTGATAGAAGAGCAACGTTGACTGAAATAACCACTCGTTACAACCGAGGTATGCAGCAAAGCATTTGTGAAGCCACAACACGCACATCCTTGAGGCGGATGGGCTACAACAGCAGAAGACCCCACCGGGTAGCACTCATCTCCACTACAAACAGGAAAAAGAGGCTACAATTTGCACAAGCTCACCAAAATTGGACTGTTGAAGACAGGAAAAATGTTGCCTGGTCTGATGAGTCTCGACTTCTGTTGAGACATTCAAATGGTAGAGTCCGAATTTGGCGTAAACAGAATGAGAACATGTATCCATCCTCTGATGGCTACTTCCAGCAGGATAATGCACCATGTCACAAAGCTCGAATCATTTCAAATTGGTTTCTTGAACATGACAATGAGTTCACTGTACTAAAATGGCCCCCACAGTCACCAGATCTCAACCCAATAGAGTATCTTTGGGATGTGGTGGAACGGGAGCTTCGTGCCCTGGATGTGCATCCCTCAAATCTCCATCAACTGCAAGATGCTATCCTATCAATATGGGCCAACATTTCTAAAGAATGCACCTTGTTGAATCAATGCACCTTGTTGAATCAATGAATCAGCACCTTGTTGAATCAATGCCAAGTGGAATTAAGGCAGTTCTGAAGGCAAAAGGGGGTCCAACACCGTATTAGTATGGTGTTTCTAATAATTCTTTAGGTGAGTGTATATATATATACATATCAACTGTGGACACAGATGTATGCGCACTATTGGGCCAGCATTGGGGAAGATGGTACTGGCAGGCACTATGTAGGGGGGTATTATAACTACACGGGGGCTCTATAAGTATGGGGACACTAAAAGGGGTTCTATAAGTACTAGGGGCACTAAGGGGTATTATTCCTACTGGGGTACTATGTGGTTTTTTTTTATAAGTAATGTGTCACTACAGGAGTGGCTACAACACTCCAAACACTCTGAATCCTGCTGCTGATCTGAAAAAAGCAAAACAGTTTCCTCTTCATAGATAATACACAGTTTGGTGGGAAAGATCAGCTATAATAAATCCCTGCAGCCCCCAGCCTTCTCTTAAAGGGAACATGTCACCTCCAAAAACCATCTGAAGCTGCCAGCAGTACCTGAGAGTAGCCAGCAGTGTGTTTGACGATTGTTTTGTTCCTGAAGGCAGATGCGGCAAATGCTCTGAAAATGTTCCTTTATCCCCTGCCGGCGCGCTTCTCTAGACATGCTTGAAGTCAAGGGGGCAGCGGCCTCCTTGCTTCATGTCAAGGTAACCATGCCCCTTTCCCTGCCCCTTTGCTGTGACTGACAGCCGACAGTTTGGCTGGCTTTGCTGAACTCTCTGCATAAGCGCTGTCAGTTACAGCGAAGGGGCAGGGAAGAGGGCGTGGTTACCTTGACTTGAAGCAAGGAGGCCGCTGCCCCCTTGACTTCAAGCATGACTAGAGAAGCGCGCCGACAGGGGATAAAACAACGTTTTCAGAGCTTTGGCCACGTCTGCCTTCAGGAACAAAACAATCGTCAGACTCAGAAACACACTTCTCGCTACTCTCAGGTACTGATGGCAGCTTTAGATGGTTTTTGGAGGTGACAGGTCCTTAAAGGGGTTCTCCGGGAAAGAAAAGATGAAAATGAGCGACAAACCAAGCAGTGGAGCTGACAGCTAAGTCCAGTATTGGGCAAGCAGCAAACAACCACCAGCAGCAACAGTGCTAAACAGTGCTGTTAGTCTTTCCATAGCAGGCCGCATCAACAACCGCAGGGAGCGGGGACAATGTGCTACCACCACTCATATGACTCACTGTATGATGAAAAAGCCCCTGAAATCTGTGATGTTTATTTTTAACTAAAAGGTGATTTTAATTATTTTATGACGTTTTTAACAGCCAATATGTGAACATTCTATGTTTTTGTTTTACGAAAAAATATAATAGATATTTTTTTAAGTCAATCCATGTATTCCACTTCTTGTCCTAACGCTTTAACATCCTCCTGTTTGGACTTTTAGCACAGCAAAACAGCCTTGATTTTTTTACTTAGATCATCACTACAGTCATGACCATAGACAGGGAAACACAGTGAGCCCAAACTTGCACCCCACCCGCTGTCCCTGCCTACTTGCAGAGGCAGACCTAAGTGGCAAATCCACAACTAGTCGACCGTCCCTATACTGGTAAGTGCAGGGGGCCAAACCAAGCACCCGCAGTAAAAACCGCAAGGACCTGTTCACACACTGAAACCCAGACAAACACACAGAGAAAGCTTGTGTGGAAACAGGGGCGGATTAAGTGCATGATAGGCCCAGGGCTGTCTACCCAACTCGGGCCCCCCTCCATTTTAGTTTAGTTTATTTTTTTTTTCTGTATGAAGAGGCTGCGGTGCTTTGTAAGCTGCAGTACCAAGTACAGTGCTATCA
The DNA here is from genome assembly GCF_905171765.1 of Bufo bufo. Lineage (NCBI taxonomy): Eukaryota > Metazoa > Chordata > Amphibia > Anura > Bufonidae > Bufo > Bufo bufo. The sequence continues at coordinate 533,284,396 of NC_053390.1, read as the reverse complement.
AATGGACAGTGCTGTGCTTTGCAAGGAGCATAGAGGCTGCGGCGCTCACTGGGACATCGCGGTCTCCTCAAACAGCTGAGGTCTCCCCAAACAGCTGATTGGCAGGGCTGCCAGGAGTCGGACCCCCACCATCTCATAACTCTCTGAGTACAGATGTCATAGATGTTACCTGCAGTCCTATGTAACACCCCACATAACACAGTAAACTATTGTGTGATGTGGGGTGTTACATAGGACTGCATGGAACATCTACTACATTATCTGCACACAGAAAGTTATCACTGTTATCTGGGCTGTTACATAGGACTGCAGGTGACAAATTACAATTGTAGTTGCCAAATTTAAAATACATATCATTATGATAAAAAAAAGACTTGGAGGAGAAGGTGAGACGCAGTTCACAGTAGTGAGCCAGCTGTACATATAGTGGAATACAACATCACATACCTGTTACATTCAGGGACATCTCCTGTCATGTAGACCTTCTTTCCTCTTCTCCTCCGTTTTACCCAGACCGCCATGACAAATTCTTTCAGCCGCATCTCGTCTCTGCAGAGTTTGTTACACAGACACATTAGAGTTCTCATAATTGGGGTCATTTTTCAAACTGGTGTAAAGTAGAACTGGCGTAGGTGCCCATAGCAACAATCAGATTCCACCTTTCATTTTCCAAAGCAGCTGTCAAAAATGAAAAGGTGTAATCTGTTGCTATGGGTAACTAACCCAGTTCTACTTTACACCAGTTTGATAAATTACCCCATAGAAACATAGAAACATAGAATGTGTCAGCAGATAAGAACCATTTGGCCCATCTAGTCTGCCCAATATATCTGAATCCTATGAATAGTCCCTGGCTCTATCTTATATGAAGGATAGCCTTATGCCTATCCCATGCATGCTTAAACCCCTTCACTGTATTTGCAGCTACCACTTCTGCAGGAAGGCTATTCCATGCATCCACTACTCTCTCAGTAAAGTAATACTTCCTTATATTACTTTTAAACCTTTGCCCCTCTAATTTAAAACTGTGTCCTCTTGTGGTAGTTTTTCTTCTTTTAAATATGCTCTCCTCCTTTACCGAGTTGATTCCCTTTATGCATTTAAAAGTTTCTATCATATCCCCTCTGTCTCTTCTTTCTTCCAAGCTATACATATTAAGGTCCTTTAACCTTTCCTGGTAAGTTTTATCCTGCAATCCATGTACTAGTTTAGTAGCTCTTCTCTGAACTCTCTCTAGAGTATCTATATCCTTCTGGAGATATGGCCTCCAGTACTGCGCACAATACTCCAAGTGAGGTCTCACCAGTGTTCTGTACAGCGGCATAAGCACTTCACCCTTTCTACTGCTTATACCTCTCCCTATACATCCAAGCATTCTGCTGGCATTTTGTGCTGCTCTATTACATTGTCTTCCCACCTTTAAGTCTTCTGAAATAATTACTCCTAAATCCCTTTCCTCAGATACTGAGGTCAGGACTGTGTCAAATATTCTATATTCTGCCCTTGGGTTTTTACTCCCCAGGTGCATTATCTTGCACTTATCCACATTAAATTTCAGTTGCCAGAGTTCTGACCATTCTTCTAGTTTTCCTAAATCCTTTTCCATTTGGCGTTTCCCTCCAGGAACATCAACCCTGTTACATATCTTTGTGTCATCAGCAAAAAGACAAACCTTACCATCGAGGCCTTTTGCAATATCACTTATGAAGATATTAAACAAAATTGGTCCCAGTACAGATCCCTGTGGAACCCCACTGGTAACATGACCTTGTTTTGAATGTTCTCCATTGACTACAACCCTCTGCTGTCTGTCACTCAGCCACTGCCTAATCCACTCAACAATATGGGAGTCCATGCTCAATGACTGCAGTTTATTGATAAGTCTTCTATGTGGGACAGTGTCAAAAGCCTTACTAAAATCTAGATATGCGATGTCTACTGCACCTCCACCGTCTATTATTTTAGTCACCCAGTCAAAAAAATCTATAAGATTTGTTTGACATGATCTCCCTGAAGTAAACCCATGTTGTTTTTCATCTTGCAATCCATGGGATTTTAGATGTTCCACAATCCTATCCTTTAATAGGGTTTCCATTAATTTGCCTACTATTGATGTCAGACTCACTGGTCTATAGTTGCTCGATTCCTCCCTACTACCTTTCTTGTGAATGGGCACGACATTTGCCAATTTCCAATCTTCCGGGACGACTCCTGTTACTAATGATTGGTTAAATAAATCTGTTAACGGTTTTGCCAGCTCACCACTAAGCTCTTTTAATAATTTTGGGTGTATCTCATCAGGCCCCTGTGACTTATTTGTCTTCACCTTAGACAGCAAACTTAGAACATCTTCCTATGTAAAGATACATGCATCAAACGATTTATTAGTCATCCTTTCTAGTGGAGGTCCTTCTCCTTTTTCTTTTGTAAAAACTGAACAGAAGTATTCATTAAGGCAGTCGGCTAGCCCTTTATTCTCTTCTACATACCTTCCGTCCTTTGTTTTTAATTTAGTTATTCCTTGTTTTAATTTCCTTTTTTCATTTATATATCTGAAGAATGTCTTATCCCCTTTTTTCATAGACTGAGCTAGTTTTTCTTCTGCCTGCGCTTTAGAAGTTCTTATAACTTGCTTGGCCTCTCTCTGCCTAATCTTGTAGATTTCCTTATTTTCATTGCTCTGGTTTTTTTTTATAATTACAAAATGCTAGCTTTTTATTTTTAATGATTTGGGCCACTTCTGCTGAGTACCACAGTGGTCTCTTCCTTTTTTTGCTTTTACTGACAAGTCTAATGCAATTTTCTGTTGCCTTCAATAATGCACCTTTTAAGTAGTCCCATTTCTCCTTGACTCCATGTAATCCGTTCCAGTCTGATAAGGACTCATTTATGACTAATTTCATTTTTGAAAAGTCTGTTTTTCTAAAATCTAAAACTTTTGTTTTTGTGTGGTGGGACTCTTTCACAGTTCTTATATTAAACCACACTGACTGGTGATCACTAGATCCCAAGGTTTCGCCTACAATGACATCATATACCGAATCCCCATTTGTGAATACCAAATCCAAAATGGCCTCCCTCCGGGTTCGCTCCTCAACCACTTGTTGTAGAGATAACCCCAGTAGGGAATTTAGAATATCTGTACTCCTGGTAGAACTTGCTATTTTGGTTTTCCAGTTTATATCTGGAAGATTGAAATCTCCCATAATGATAACTTCTCCTTTCATTGTCATTTTAGCTATTTCTTCAACTAGTAGATCATCTAGTTCTTTAACTTGACCAGGTGGTCTATATATCACACCTACACGAGTTACTGCATGGTTAGAAAACTGCAACGTAACCCAAACTGACTCTATGTTGGCCTCACCAACTTGTATTAGGTTAGATTTAATGCTATCTTTCACATACAGGGCCACTCCTCCTCCTTTCTTGCCTTCTCTGTCTCTTCTGTATAAAGAGTACCCTGGTATGGTTATGTCCCAGTCATTTCTTTCATTAAACCATGTCTCCGTAACAGCCACTAAATCTACATTCTCAGATGCCATTATTGACCCAAGTTCATAGATTTTTTTTACCTAAACTGCGAGCATTTGTAGACAGGACTCTGAGCTTATCATTTCTTAACCTCTGTGCTTCTGACCTGTTCTGGCATTGTTTCGGGGGGCAATTGGACTCTTATTTTCACTCTTTTGCCCCCCCTTCCTAGTTTAAATACTCTTCCGCAAATTCTTGGAGTTGTTCACTAAGTACATTTGTTCCTTTGAGAGAAAGATGCAAACCATCTTTTTTGTACAGTTCCTTTCTATTCCAAGTAGAGCTATCATGAGAAACAAAGCCAAATCCTTGCTCTTGACACCATTTACCAAACCATATGTTGAACTCCTTTATGCGCCTCTGCCTATCATTCTGAACATTATGCACAGGCAGAACTTCAGAAAATGAAATGGTGGATGCAAAATCCTGTACGTCATTACCAAGTGTGATAAAAGATTTTTTCACCTCTGACACTTCATTGCAAGCCAGGTCATTTGTCCCTAGATGGACAAGAACATCCACGTCCCCTTCCTGCTTTGCTTGCTTAACAATATTAATAATACGTCTTCTATCTCTTCTAGCAGTAGCCCCAGGGAGACATCTCACAAAACCATATATGGGGCAGTGTGTTGGAAATTACTATATGGGGGCCGTGTGTGGGAAATTACTATATGGGGCAGTGTGGGGGAAATTACTATATGGAGCAGTGTGGGGGAAATTACTATATGGGGGCAGTGCGGGGGAAATTACTATATGGGGGCAGTGTGGGGGAAATTACTATATGGGGGCAGTGTGGGGGAAATTACTATATGGGGCAGTGTGGGGAAAATTACGATATGGGGTAGTGTGGGGGCGTTGCTATTAGGGGACATTATTTTTAGGGACACTATACAGGCATTATTACCTGGAGCACAATATAAGGTGTTATTATTACCGGGGGCACTCTAGGGGACATTATAATTGCTGCAGACGCTATATGGACCTTTGGGGTCCGTGTAGTAATATGTCCTCCTCTGCCCCCCAAAGTTGGCACACACACAAAAAAACTAACAAAACAAAAAAAAAGGCTAATACTTACCTGTGTCCGGAATGGTGAGGCAGGCGCATGTACCTCAAAGCCCTGCGCACGCCCCTATATAGGCGCACGATAACGTCATCACCCCACGCAATGACTTCACCACGCACACCGCGCCGGTCTTTTACCACCACATAGACCTCAGGTCTACAAGGCTTAAAGCTATGGCGGTGATAAGCGGCGGGGCAGGGAACTATGCGCTCCCATGCCCCGCCGTAGTTTGTGGGCGTTTGGGTCGGCGTTGGGCCCCCCAGCGATGCCGGGCCTAGGGCTGCCGACCCAAACGCCCAAATTATAATCCGCCACTGTGTGGAAAACAGTCTAAGCCGGGAAGTCAGTGCAGTACCAAATCATAGAGCGGATCGAGGTCTCAAGTAGCGAAGCCAAGGGTCAATACCGGCCGGAAAAACAGAGTACAAAATCGCTAAGCAGAGGGAGAGGTTCAGACAGAGGTCAAAATTATCCCCCCCTTTTACTAGTGGCCAAAGGACAAGAAGCATGGACATGCCGAGCCGGTACCCATGTCCTCTCCTCAGGACCATACCCCTTCCAATGTACCAGATATTGAAAAGAACCTTAAACCCTCTGGGAATCAAGGATTCTCTCCACCTCATACTCAAGCTCATCAAGAATAATAACAGACCCTGGAGGCCTAGAAGGAGGAATTGCCTGTGGAACATATTTTGTAAGCAGAGAAATGTGAAAAACATCATGAATTACAAAAATGTATGCATTAACAGATGCCTCAGACTGATGCCGTACAGTGGCGTCCGTTTACCATACAGTTCCATGGTAGAAAAACGTATGCATTTTTTTAATTGACTCTGCAGGATACAAAAATGTGGAGTGCTGCACATTTGTATACATCAAACTGATAGGAAATACAATTTTTCTAGGCTCCAGCAGGGCACATTTGTGAGAGTTTCCCTTTAAGACACATAAAAATGGCCCCTGATTAAAATACATATTTTTTGTGGAAATTTTTGCCAATGATCCACCTGTGGTATATCACTGTCCATGTTGTGGGACTATTTGTGTACTTCTAGTAAGTGTTTGCTGGCTGCAAATATGACCTAAAGGTTTTTCAGATTCGCCTGCCATTAAAGTGAATGGGGCCTGCCGCGAACGCGCGGTTCCCGAACATTTGATCGCGAAAACACGTTCGCATTCGCGAATCGTCCCAGCCGATGTTCTTCCATCACTGCTTATAAGATCCAATAAACTTAGGCGCAAGTTTACCTGAAGGCACCTTGAGACGTAAATTTTTGGCAGACAACCATACCAATTCACCCAACACAAAATTTGGCCCTTCGGACCGTTTCTTATTGGCATGTCTAGATTGGATGCTTTGGGCTTTTTCCAAGCTCTTGCGAGCCTAGGCCCAAACTGTGCACAGATCTTCAAGGATAGCATCTAAAGCAGGATTTACAGGTAAGCTTGAAAAATTTGAATATCGTGCAAAGTTCATTTATTTCAGTAATGCAACTTAAAAGGTGAAACTAACATATGAGATATACTCATTACATGCAAAGCGAGATATTTCAAACCTTTATTTGTTATATAATTTGTATAATAATGGCTTATAGCTTATGAAACCCCAAAGTCACAATTTTGAGGTGCCCTTTGCTCAGGGGATATGGATTAATTAGCTGACTAGAGTGTGACACTTTGAGCCAGGAATATTGAGCCTTTTCACAAAACTCTAATTTTAAGTTGCATTAATGCAACTCCTTTTAATTTGCATTACTGAAATAAATGGACTTTTGCACGATATTCTAATTTTTGAGTTTCACCTGTACAGAGCTAGAACCACACACTGACGAAAACCAGGGGTTAAAACCATAGTTACAATAGAAAGGAGACATACCACTAGAGGAGCTTACATGATTGTTAATCAATTTAAAGTTTCAAAGGCAGATATAGCTTCAAGACCCCAGTGTTGAAGATCAGCCCTCTTCCTAGTCAAATCCGTCAACGGTTTGGCAATGACCAAGACATTTTTTATGAATTTCCTATAATAATTAGCAAAGCCCAGGAACCGTTGAAGGGTTTTAAGAGAAGTAGGCCTGGCCCACTCCACAATGGCGCACACCATACCAGGATCTATACAAAATTTTTGTGGGGAAATAATGTAGCCCAGGAAGGAGACTTCTCTTACTCCAAACTCGCATTTACTCAACTTAGCGAATAAATTATAGTCCCTCAGCTTCTGAAGAACCTTTCTCACATGAAGAACATAAGAGGACCAATCAGGGAAGAACACCAGTATATCGTCTAAGTACACCACAACAAACTGGCTGAGAAACCCCTCTGTAGCACTGTATTGCATCAGTGACATGACCACTCTCCACATATAATGATATATTACATCAGTGACATCACTGCTCTCCACATATAATAATATATTACATCAGTGACATCACTGCTCTCCACATATAATGTTATATTACATCAGTGACATCACCGCTGTCCACATATAGGCGATATACACTGCTCAAAAAAATAAAGGGAACACTTAAACAACACAATGTAACTCCAAGTCAATCACACTTCTGTGAAATCAAACTGTCCACTTAGGAAGCAACACTGAGTGACAATCAATTTCACATGCTGTTGTGCAAATGGGATAGACAACAGGTGGAAATTATAGGCAATTAGCAAGACACCCCCAATAAAGGAGTGGTTCTGCAGGTGCTGACCACAGATCACTTCTCAGTTCCTATGCTTCCTGGCTGATGTTTTGGTCACTTTTGAATGCTGGCGGTGCTTTCACTCTAGTGGTAGCATGAGACGGAGTCTACAACCCACACAAGTGGCTCAGGTAGTGCAGCTTATCCAGGATGGCACATCAATGCGAGCTGTGGCAAGAAGGTTTGCTGTGTCTGTCAGCGTAGTGTCCAGAGCATGGAGGTGCTACCAGGAGACAGGCCAGTACATCAGGAGACGTGGAGGAGGCCGTAGGAGGGCAACAACCCAGAAGCAGGACCGCTACCTCCGCCTTTGTGCAAGGAGGAACAGGAGGAGCACTTCCAGAGCCCTGCAAAATGACCTCCAGCAGGCCACAAATGTGCATGTGTCTGCTTAAACGGTCAGAAACAGATTCCATGAAGGTGATATGAGGGCCCGACGTCCACAGGTGGGGGTTGTGCTTACAGCCCAACACCGCGCAGGACGTTTGGCATTTTCCAGAGAACACCAATATGGGCAAATTTGCCACTGGCGCCCTGTGCTCTTCACAGATGAAAGCAGGTTCACACTAAGCACATGTGACAGACGTGACAGAGTCTTGAGACGCCGTGGAGAACGTTCTGCTGCCTGCAACATCCTCCAGCATGACCGGTTTGGCATTGGGTCAGTAATGGTGTGGGGTGGCATTTCTTTGGAGGGCCGCACAGCCCTCCATGTGCTCGCCAGAGGTAGCCTGACTGCCATTAGGTACCGAGATGAGATCCTCAGACCCCTTGTGAGACCATATGGTGGTGCGGTTGGCCCTGGGTTCCTCCTAATGCAAGACAATGCTAGACCTCATGTGGCTGGAGTGTGTCAGCAGTTCCTGCAAGACGAAGGCATTGATGCTATGGACTGGCCCGCCCGTTCCCCAGACCTGAATCCAATTGCGCACATCTGGGACATCATGTCTCGCTCTATCCACCAACGTCACGTTGCACCACAAACTGTCCAGGAGTTGGCAGATGCTTTAGTCCAGGTCTGGGAAGAGATCCCTCAGGAGACCGTCCGCCACCTCATCAGGAGCATGCACAGGCGTTGTAGGGAGGTCATACAGGCACGTGGAGGCCACACACACTACTGAGCCTCATTTTGACTTGTTTTAAGGACATTACATCAAAGTTGGATCAACCTGTAGTGTGTTTTTCCAGTTTAATTTTGAGGGTGACTCCAAATCCAGACCTCCGTGGGTTGAAAAATTTGATTTCCATTTTTTTATTTTTGTGTGATTTTGTTGTCAGCACATTCAACTATGTAAAGAACAAAGTATTTCAGAAGAATATTTAATTAATTCAGATCTAGAATGTGTTATTTTTGTGTTCCCTTTATTTTTTTGAGCAGTGTATTACATCAGTGACATCACCGCTCTCCACATATATGTGGGGATCGGTGATGTCACTGATGTAATATATTACTTACCAGTATATGTGGACAGCAGTGATGTCACTGATGTAATGTATTACTTATATGTGGAAAGTGGTGATGTCACTGATGTAATATATCACTTATAAGTAATATATATTACATCAGTGACATCACCGCTGTCCACATATAAGTGATATATTACATCAGTGACATCACTGCTGTCCACATATAGGCGATATATTACATCACTGACATCACCGCTCTTCACATATATGTGGAGAGCGGTGATGTCACTGATGTAATATATTACTTACCGGTATATGTGGACATCAGTGATGTCACTGATGTAATATATTACTTATGTGGACAGCGGTGATGTCACTGATGTAATATATTACTTATATGTGGAGAGTGGTTATGTCACTGATGTAATATATTACTTATAAGTGATATATTACATCAGTGACATCACCGCTGTCCACATATAGGTGATATATTACATCTGTGACATTACCGCTCTCCACATATAAGAGGCATATTACAGCACTGTAAAATGATCGGGCAGCGGGGTTGGTCTCCATACAGTATATATATCTATATGTACAAAGGATGAGGCACCTGCTCCGCCGCTATCTGCTTGGCAGCATCTGACGCCATCTTCCTTCTCTTCTAGCTGAGAGCCGTTGCTCTGCACACTGGAAGCTCTGACAGTCATGTGACTTTCGGTCGCGCTCCTGGCCTCCTGCAGTCATATTGAGGGAAAGTGCCGGATGTGTGTGGGGTAGAGATGGGAAGTTCGGATCTTTCACATGAATCGGTTCATTTGAATCAGTTCATTCAAATGAACCGATTCATGAATCGAATCTTCGGTTTATTCGCTGAGCTGACAAGAAGCAAGTGAACCGAAGCTTAGGATGCGCATGCTTCGATTCACTTGCTAACTCGCTGAGTCGGCTCTTGGTCTGAGTCAGGAAGTTTATTCTTTAAAACCCTGTGTGTAATTATCTACCCCACTGTAGGAAAAAAATCAAGCATCCAGGGGGGGTGAATTTAACACTGGGGTAAATAATATAATTAAAATGGAGGGTTAAATGTGTAAATGTATTTAAAAAAAAATACATCTCTCTCAATAGTTATATAGCTACTGAATGAGACAGAAGAAGGGATGCCTTTAACATATATATCATCTTGAGAAGCCAATTTGACCCTAAAGGGTTAATTCAACCTGTAATCTAAACTCTGTCCTGTCACTTCTGTTATCTCTCTGCTGTCTGTCCCTTAACCTTATCACTGCTGCAGTCTGGTCATCAGCCTCAGTGTAAACTGTTTGAGTGACTCACGGTTCTTTTAACTCAAAGAATCGAATGAGTCTCTAACTAAGTCGGATCTTTAAATTCTTTTAACCTGTAGACTCATTAGATTCTTAGACTCCCTCCTGTACAGTGTGTGACTCAGAGCTGCTTGCCTGAGCTCTGATTGGTTGAAGGCCAGGGTGGGCGGGGAGGGGAGGGGCTGGCTTCCACTCTAGGATCAGATTAAGCTCCTCCCTGCTGCCAGCGTCTCTTTGCTCTACTATCTGACTGAGCGGCTTCACACAGATCAGCTCAGTCAGATGAATCGACTCCTCCGGTTCAGTGGAACGATTCGTTCATGAACTGGACATCGCGAGGGGGGAGGGGGGGGGCAGCTCCCATGCCCCGCCGCAATATTCGGCTACAGTGCGGTAGCTAAGGCTAAAAAGTCTTGTTGGTCACTGAGTGCTGCTTGGGCCCCCCAGGAGCAACTGGGCCCGGGGCAGCTGCCCCTTTTGCCCTGCGGTAAAGACGGCCCTGCCCTCAGGTAAATTTTCAAGAACTATTGAGCTCCAACAATCTGATTGAAAAGATCAGGAATCAGAGGAAGAGGGTACTGATTCCAGATAGTAATTTTGTAGAGCTCCCTAAAGTCTATACAAAGGGTGAATACTTTTGTCCTTTTTCCCTACCTTAAAGAATCCTTCTATCTTCATTCAGCAGGACCTGCGCTGATGTCACCGCGCTCACCATGTGGTGAGCGCAATTACGTCAGCGCAGGTCCTTTTGCAGGTCCTGCAGGAAGAAGAAAGAATATGTTACCGGCTGCACGATCAAGTGGATGAGGTGAGTTTATTTTTTTTATTTTTTAACCCCTCAATGGACATTTTAGTTATATTCTGTATTAAGAATGCGAATATTTTCCCTTATAACCATGTTAGAAGGGAAAATAATACAGTGAATTCACTTTAATGGGTTCTGGGGTTGCTCATCCCTATTTACTAACATAATCTCCTAGCAACCATGCGTGAAAAGCGCACCACATCCGCACTTGCTTGCGGATGCAATGCGATTTTCACGCACCCCCATTCATTTCTATGGCGCCTGCATTGCTTGAAAAATGCAGAATATAGAGCTTGCTGCGATTTTTACGCAACGCACAAGAGATGCTTGAAAAACATCGCTCATGTACACAGCTCCATTGAAATGAAGAGGTCAGGATTCAGTGTGGGTGCAATGCGTTCACGCCACGCATTGCACCAACGCGGAAGTACAGCTTACAACTTTCCCTGAAGGTAACAAAGCTTTTACGATCCCCAGAGAACCTTTCAGGAAGCTGTACTTTGTGCTCTACTGGTGAAGAAACTGAAGTGATAGGGGGACAAGACTCCTGCTAATAAACCCTTTGCGCTAAGTCTTGGACTAACTGGATGACACCCTCCATCTTGTTGGCTAGTGCCAACATGGGATTCATAGCACTAGCACCCCAAAGGAAAAAAATCTTGTAAGGCCAGTTATACTGTCACGACCGTAGAGAGGGAAACACACTTACACAGTGAGCCCAAACTTGCACCCCACCCGCTGTCCCTGCTCACTTGTAGAGCAAGTCCTAAGTGGCAAGTCCACAACTAGTCGACCGTCCCTATACTGGTAAGTGCAGGGAGCCAAACCAAGCACCCACGGTTAAAACCACAGGAACCTGTTCACACACTGGAACCCAGAAGAGACAAAACACACAGAGAAAGGTCGTGTGGGTCAATACCAGAAGGGAAAACAGAGTGCAAAATTGCTAAGCAGAGGGAGAGGTTCAAGACAAATCCAAAAGCAATAATCAAATACACACAATAGCACAGAGCACAGCAAGGGGAAACCTCTAACTGGCAAGGAGTATTGCCAGCAGGTGCTTTAAATAGAGCAAAGAGTCCCTTAATTAGAACATAATAGGTCTAGGGACTTGGTGCCCCATTGGATCAAAATAGAAGCCATCCTGAGATAAGCAGGCTGAGCAGTCACTCGGCCTGCATCACAACATACTCAGGTGATACCAATAACACTAATCACCCCCAGTAAGCATGTGCGCTTACATCACCGGGGGTGTGGCTCAAGTGTCACACCAGCAGCGGGCATGGCTAACACAGTACATTAGTGGTGTGGCTTAGGCAGGAAGTCACCAGGGGCATGGCCTGGGCAACACGTCACAGATTGTGACCCAACAGCACGTCTGACACAGTGCTGCCGTGCCCCAGCCCCAGACCGTGCCGGTGGAGCTTGGACAGGTAAGTTGGTGACACAGAGTGACTTAATTAGAGCACTACACATTACATTGATAAGTGAGGTCCTCTTCTGTGGACAACTTTATCAAGGCTTATCAAAAGAACAGTAATGCTATTTTACTGTCACCCTAACTTTTACATCTACTATTATACTGGCAGATAATGTCTTGTACTCGCAGCAGTAAGCTAAATAGATTAATTTCTATTTAGGAGTGCTGACTGCTACAGAAGGAGACTATTTTTTATTTTATTTTTATTGGTATAGTATTGCTGAAATTAAAGAGAAAAACATTCTTTTAAAACATGTTTATGAATATTTACCTAAAAAAAAAAAAAAAAAAAATTCAGATCAAAGTGTCATTAAATATTTCACAAGACAGGTTTTATTGTACATTCCTATGGTTCAGTCAGTTCAAGGTAAAGCTTAGATAAGTAGAGTAATAGTAGATTTGTAGATACATGAATCTCAGATGCAATGTCTGAGCAAAACTATACTCTAATCAAATAAATTATTTTTATTTCACATGACAGATTCTTAATTGCTCATCAGTGAAACAGTTGTTAGCTAAAAGTTAATTAACATAATCATAGTGTAAAATGTTCCAATTAGAAATCTTAATACCATTCATAAATACACTCTGAAAATTATTTTCCATTTTAATTACTCATTTAACTGAAGTTAATTCATTTTTGGGACAAACTCTTAAAGTGTGTGCTTAATAGGAGTACATGTGCAGTCTTTAAAGTTTAGGCCTAGTCGAAACACAAAGAGGTCTCAATAAACATATTGTATTGCACTCAGCATAGATGGACCAAATAAAGCCTAAGTTAAGTGTCAGGGGTGCTCCAAAAAGCTGGGTGTCAGGGGTGCTCCAAAAAGCCATTTTGGCAGTGTCCTGAATATTTTCCTTGCATGAAGGAAAGTAAAGCTATGACTCTGGAGCAGCATACAGTATGCTCGTCTGCTACTGTATTTTCACTAGATGACATCATAAATGTGAAGCAATTTATGTCAAACAATACATTTTTCAAACATCTAGCTAATTCATCTTGGGATGAGACTAGATACTATATTTACTAAACTAAACCCTTTTTTCTTTTTATTCCTTTCTTCACAATTTGCTCCATATGCATTATTATGGTTCTGGCTAATCTGTGTCAATTGTCCATCAGAGCATATGCCACAGACATTGCTGCATATTAACCCATTCCCGCCATAATTTTATTTATTTATTTATTTTAACCTCACTTGTGAAGAACAACTTTTTCGCACTTTTCCTTTCACATGGGCTTATTTTTTGCTGAATAAGTTGTATTTTTTATGGTATTTAATTTACCATATCACATATAAAAAAAAAAAATTGAAAAAAATCTGTGTATGGTGAATTAAAAAAAAATACAATTCTCCCATTGTTTTAATGATGTTCATGTGTGATAAAAATTACCTGTTACAGTACCTTTATTGTGCTGGTCAGTATGATTACAGTGATACCAAATTTATATAAGTTATGCCTTCCATTGTATGACTACAAGTGTTCAGTTACAGCAAAGTTGCAAAGGCATTTTACTCCAATAACCCTATTAGTATACCCATTTTAGTAAATGTGTTGTATTACTTCAAGACGTTGTGTAATCCTAGCAAAAACATTTTCCTGAAAACACTGCATTATCAGACCAATGTCAGTGAACGCATTTAAATGGAAAAACTGCATTTACTATATCCATTTTAGTGAACGTGTTGTATTACTTCAAGACAGAGTATTCGCAGCAAATTAAATTTACTGCAAACACTGCATTACTTCACGGCCCACTGGGTTAATGTTTTTCACGGCAGTGGCTAGGCAGCACCAGAGCAACGAGCCCAGGTGCTTTTGAAACCTCTATGTCTCCTCCACATCATCCTCCATGGGCATCTTCTCATCCCCAAAAGAAGCTGGGCAGAGCATTGCTCCTACTCTCCCTCCCTCCTATCATATGTGTAAAGTGAAGTGTCACCATGCCATGTTACTGCTGGTACACCTGGGAGAGAGTAGCCACAAAGCCAATCAGTTGCTAAAGAGCATCAAGCATCAACACCCAGCTGGCTGTCTCCCCGTCAGCTCCAACTGAGCAAGGTGGTCAGCAACAATGGCAGGAACATTACAGCTACCCTGCTCCCTGCATGGCGCACGTGATACATTAAGTCATTCAATGCTTTTTGAAAAGGTACAGTGTCTTGCAGATGTTGCTGGCCATGTCCAGGAGACAGTTCTCACATTATATCCAGTTTTATCTGGTGAGGAACTCCCCCTGGACTTGCAGCAACAGAATGGTCTTCCATTGCATGGTGTTAACCCGGCTTCCCGTGCCTGCGATTCTGTCCCCACATGCAGGTATGGGCACCGGGCTCCCTCACTTCCCCCCACTGCTGTACACCGCATTGACAGGCACGAGCAGCGGGGTTCTTAGCTGGGGTCTGTGCTCCTGCTACCAGCATCTCCCTTCTGGCTCTGAGCAGAGCTTGCACTCTGGCTCAAAGTTCCTTGTATGCATTTAGGGTGTGTGCAGGCGTGTCTTCCTTATGTGAGGCAATCTGCGCACGCCTCCCATCTTCCCCAGCCTATGGCTGGCCTGCAGGAGGTATTTAGGGGCACCTCCTTCTACAGGATGGCGCCTGAGCAACTTAGGTTCCTAACTTGTCTAGTTTTCTGTTTGAGCGAAGGTGTTTTGTTGGTTCTTGTCATTCTGTGTATTGGACTTCAGATTACGTTTTATGAACTTTGCCTGATTGGCGCCTGCCCTGACCCTGATCTACATTTATGGACTTATGCCTTTGTACCCTGACCACACTTTGGTGTAATCAGCCTCTGGCCTCCCTTCATCCAGTCGGTGTATTGGTGTATTGTGTCACCTGGAGGTTAGTCCAGTGGGTTCACAATCTGGTCTTGATTCTCTTGTGTTCCAATTCCCCTCTGAGGTAGCACCTGGTACAACCCTCGGAAAAGTCTCTCCTCACCATCAGAGGAATTGTGTGAAGAACGAGGAGTGTGCTTAGACATCGCCCTCAGAGGGAGTTGGTCACGTGGGGCAGCAGGTTCTCACCCGCTGGTCATAACAAACAGCTTACTACGACGTTCCACCTTGCTGGAATTCAACCTTGCATATGCTAGAGTGTCTATATGAACAGCATAAAGTAGTGAATGATTTTGGTATACACCAGACCACCTTAGCAAGGAGAATAAAGTCCAGTCCAGGCAGTGGCAGCTCAAAGATGCGTGTCGTGTGTACTTTGAAGAGGCCACTAGATTTGTCAGTAGGGACAACTGCGGCATCAACGATGTCATCACCCTGATATTTGTCTTACAGCAGACGCCCAAGCTGATGCAACAAGGGATGGAGGACAAAGAAAAGCTATCTTGCTGGCTGCCCTGTAGATTTTGGGGACTTGCACAAAGAAAGTCCCATGGAGAAGGAAGTGGAGGATGAGAATGAGGTGCTACCACTGGAGGACAAGGAGAAGCAGGAGTTGGTTGTGCAAGAGGATGAGGCTGATGATTAGAGATGAGCGAATTGAAGTTGACGAAGTGGAATTCGATCAGAATTTCAGGAAAGATTCGATTCGCACCGAATACGAATTTCCTCATGCTTCTTTGTAACGAATCACATTTTTTCCTAAAATGGCTGCTGCACATGTTAGGTCATGGGGCAAAGAACTCTGGGAACGAGGGATCACCCACAATTCCATACATGCAGCCAATCAGCAGCCAGCCAGCCCCTGTGATGTCACAGCCCTATAAATACCCTCAGCCATTTTGGATTCTACCATTTTCCAGTGTACTTAGTGCAGGGAGAGACATCAGCAGGAGCTAGGGGCAGTGGTAGAAAATACTTTATTGTGCTGAAAAAAACCCCTAAGATTTACAAGTTCAGGGAAAGATTATTCAAGGTGTAGGGAAAGCATAGGGAGGCACCATCCACGCTATAAAAGCAGAACAGGGTGCAATAGGAGAGTGTACAGCTTGGGTAATAGGAGTGATTCTATTACACCTTGCTGCACTTATTGGGGATCCAAATTGCTATTATACTGCTGCTTTTAAGTTTACACTAGAAAATACCTCTGTAATTCCAGCAAGCCTTGTTTGTTATTGCGGAGCAAGTGCTGTGTTGCAGGGTGTATTTATAGGAAATATACATACGTCATATTAACCATTCTGCGGTGCATTTAAATTGTTCTACAGTTTCTTTTGAGGTGTATTAGTATAAAAAAGGGAGTCTTATTTGCCGTTCTGCAGTCAAGTTCTATTGTACTACACACTTTTTTTAGGGTGTTTTAATAGTCTAAAAAAGTGCGTAATATTTGCCGTTCTGTGGTGCAGTTACTTTGTACTACAGCCTTTTTTGGGGTGTATAAGTTTAAAAAAAAAAAGGACATCTTATTTGCTGTTCTGCAGTTCAGTTACATTTTTCTACAGCTTTTTTGGGGGTATATAAGTGTAAGGCCTTAGGCCTCATGCACACGACCGTTGTGTGCATCCGTGGCCGTTGTGCCGTTTTCCGTTTTTTTTCGCGGACCCATTGACTTTCAATGGGTCCGTGGAAAAATCGGAAAATGCACCGTTTTGCAGCCGCATCCGTGATCCGTGTTTCCTGTCCGTCAAAAAAATATGACCTGTCCTATTTTTTGACGGACAACGGTTCACGGACCCATTCAAGTCAATGGGTCCGTGAAAGAACACGGATGCACACAAGATTGGCATCCGCGTCCATGATCCGTGGCCGTAGGTTACTTTCATACAGACGGATTCGAAGATCCGTCTGCATAAAAGCTTTTTCAGAGATGAGTTTTCACTTTGTGAAAACTCAAATCCGACAGTATATTCTAACACAGAGGCGTTCCCATAGTGATGGGGACGCTTCTAGTTAGAATATACTACGAACTGTGTACATGACTGCCCCCTGCTGCCTGGCAGCACCCGATCTCTTACAGGGGGCTGTGATCCGCACAATTAACCCCTCAGGTGTAATGAAATTACAATAGAGGGGGGGAGTGGGGCCGATGGAGGCCGCGCACTGGCCATCAATGATATTACAATAGAGGGGGGTAGGCCGCACACTGGCCACCAATGATATTCAAACTGGGGGGTTAATTGTGCTGATCACAGCCCCCTGTAAAAGATCGGGTGCTGCCAGGCAGCAGGGGGCAGTCATGTACACAGTTCGTAGTATATTCTAACTAGAAGCGTCCCCATCACTATGGGAACGCCTCTGTGTTAGAATATACTGTCGGATCTGAGTTTCACGATGTAACTCAAATCCGATGGTATATTCTAACAGAGGCGTTCCCATGGTGATGGGGACGCTTCAAGTTAAAATATACCATCGGATTGTAGAAAACTCCGATCCTATGGTATATTAACTCCTGACTTTACATTGAAAGTCAATGGGGGACGGATCCGTTTGAAATTGCACCATATTGTGTCAACGTCAAACGGATCCGTCCCCATTGACTTGCATTGTAATTCAGGACGGATCCGTTTGGCTCCGCACGGCCAGGCGGACACCAAAACGATTTTTTCTTCATGTCTGTGGATCCTCCAAAAATCAAGGAAGACCCACGGACGAAAAAACGGTCACGGATCACGGACCAATGGAACCCCGTTTTGCGGATCGTGAAAAAATACGGTCGTGTGCATGAGGCCTTATTTGTCATTCTACATTGCAGTTACTTTGTACTACAGCATTTTTTGGGGTTTACAAGTGTAAAAAAAAAAGTACATCTTATTTGCCATTCTGCGGTGCAGTTACTTTGTACTACAGCCTTTTTTGGGGTGTATAAGTGTAAAAAAAGGACATCTTATTTGCCATTCAGTGGTGCAGTTACATTGTTCTACAGCTTTTTTTGGGGTGTATAAGTGTAAAAAAAAAGTACATCTTATTTGCCGTTCTGCGGTGCAGTTACTTTGTACTACAGCCTTTTTTGGGGTGTATAAGTGTAATAAAAACGTACATCTTATTTGCCATTCTGCGGTGAAATTACTTTGTACTGCAGCCTTTTTTGGGGTGTATAAGTGTAAAAAAAAAAAAAAAAAAAAGAGGCCTGAGCTCCCGATGTCATCTAGCGGTCGTGCCAGACTTATTGATCATGTCCGTAATAAACATGATTACAATACGAAATGCCTAAAATTCGCAGCCCTTGAACATGTCCCCGCCCCAGTACTAAGTGGAGATAGAGACCGCCTCCTCCTGCGGAAGGAGGCGGAGTGGATTAGCCGCACTGCTGCCATGGGTCCTTTGGGACTAAATGATCGAAATGATCTAAGTGTTTGTTTACACAGATAGAGGATTTAGCACGCGATATAGATACAGGTATAGTTAGTGTCAGGGAATGTTCTGTCCTTACCCTCCTAGTTCTAAAATAGACAAGGTATATATGTTTTTAGCGTCCTGTGGTTGCTGAGGCAACGGGGACGCATTTAAATGAGCGCATGTGTAGCGCGACTAGGTCAGAGGCCAGAAGAAGCGCAGGTGCGCGAAACGGCCGTCGCCAGCTGATCACTCAGTGTTTCCACGCATTGGTCCGCTGTAACTTCCACTTTGATTTTGTAATAAAGAAGAATCTTGCTGCAATTTGGTGGGTGCCGCTATCATTATTCCTTCTCCTTTTGGATCGTCTTATGGTATACTTGAACTCTTTAGATAGCAGAGCACCACAATCTATTGCACTGTGACTGGGTCACACAGTCCTACGTCCCGCACCAGTTAGTGGTATATACCAGCAGTGCCGCCTCATACCTCTCCATATGCTATACATCTAGCGGTCTTGTCTTGACCAGAGACCCAGCGGTGCTTGATTGGTTGACTCAGTCTTCTACTTTGTTGCAAGTGACACCCCCAGCCAAGAGTCGTGGGTTCTTCAGACACAACGCTTAGTTGACATGGTCCATGAGCAGGCCCTGTGCCCTCACCTGTCCTCAACCGGCCTTTGTCCTTTTGTGTTCCCTCTGCTAGAGAAGTATTATATGCCGTAGGCTCCGCTCCACTTTTCAGCAAGGACGAGCTACTAGAGGACAGCAGCTATTGCCCAGCCAAGATCTGGAGGAGAGATCCACTGCTTCCTCCGGTAGGCGGGCAAGTAGGGTTGATGAGATTTGCGTGGGAGCTGATGTTGCGAGCTGTCAGACTCTTGGCTGTGAGACCATTTAGGGGGACATCAGTGACCTGCAGACAGTAGTGGATGATGAAGCCAATCGCACTTGGGAGCCGGGTGAAGAAGGGGCTTCATCATCATCAGGAGAAGAGGTGGTAGCCTGGCCGGGAGTCAGCAGGGTGGCAGCAGTGGGAGGTCGGGAGTCAAACGTGCCCGGCAAGTAGCGGGGTTCATGGAGGAAGCGGTTGCAGGCAGTCAGTATGGAGTGTTGGGGGGTAAATTCCATACTCTGCGGTGTGGCAATTTTTTGTCAGGCCACCGGAGGAGATATGCGGCATTCCACCCTTTAGAATTCCACCCTCCATTTGTTGGACCAATTATATGAACAGAGAAAGGCCATAAATGATTTCTTGATGATACAGGCAGACAGAGGTTCTCCCCTGTGTAACTTCGATGTTTCCCAGTGGTAGCTCATGCGTGACACCTACCGTTTGCTCGGGCCCTTTGAGGAGGCCACTTTGTTAGTCTACTACAAGAAAATTTAGACTAGCACATTCATATTCATAGTCACAGGTGCATATCCATTAAGCAAACATGGTTGATAAAATGGCTGCACAACATTTGACATACAAACAATAGAGCTGAGAAATGGGGATCATTCTAAATTAAAGTGGTATTATACCTACTATAAATAGAATAGAAGCTCTTTGCGCACATTTTTTATCAAACGTGTGTCGGGCCCATCTACCAGGCGCCAAGGTGGCTTCCGCAGATGGGTACTTAACACTAACAAACTGCCTCTCTTGGACTTACCTAAGCCTACAAATTCAGGGCAGTGTAGGAACCAGCTACATTTATACTCTGCTCAGAAGCCCCAGGCAGGTGGGCGTTGCTCAGTCTAAAAAAGGCTGCTACCCTCAATATACAGTACAGACCAAAAGTTTGGACACACCTTCTCATTCAAAGAGTTTTCTTTATTTTCATGACTATGAAAATTGTAGATTCACACTGAAGGCATCAAAACTATAACACATGTGGAATTATATACAGAACAAACAAGTGTGAAACAACTGAAAATATGTCATGTCATATTCTAGGTTCTTCAAAGTAGCCACCTTTTGCTTTGATTACTGCTTTGCACACTCTTGGCATTCTCTTGATGAGCTTCAAGAGGTAGTCCCTTGAAATGGTTTTCACTTCACAGGTGTGCCCTGTCAGGTTTAATAAGTGGGATTTCTTGCCTTATAAATGGGGTTGGGACCATCAGTTCCATTGAGGAGAAGTCAGGTGGATACACAGCTGATAGTCCTACTGAATAGACTGTTAGGATTTGTATTATGGCAAGAAAAAAGCAGCTAAGTAAAGAAAAACTAGTGGCCATCATTACTTTAAGAAATGAAGGTCAGTCAGTCAGCCGAAAAATTGGGAAAACTTTGAAAGTAAGGGCAATTTGACCACGAAGGAGAGTGATGGGGTGCTGCGCCAGATGACCTGGCCTCCACAGTCACCGGACCTGAACCCAATCGAGATGGTTTTGGGTGAGCTGGACCACAGAGTGAAGGCAAAAGGGCCAACAAGTGCTAAGCATCTCTGGGAACTCCTTCAAGACTGTTGGAAGACCATTTCAGGGGACTACCTCTTGAAGCTCATCAAGAGAATGCCAAGAGTGTGCAAAGCAGTAATCAAAGCAAAAGGTGGCTACTTTGAAGAACCTAGAATATGACATATTTTCAGTTGTTTCACACTTGTTTGTTATGTATATAATTCCACATGTGTTAATTCATAGTTTTGATGCCTTCATAGTCATGAAAATAAAGAAAACTCTTTGAATGAGAAGGTGTGTCCAAAACTTTTGGTCTGAACTGTATACTACAAGAAAATTTAGACTAGCACATTCATATTCATAGTCACAGGTGCATATCCATCAAGCAAACATGGTTGATAATAAAATGGCTGCACAACATTTGACATACAAACAATAGAGCTGAGAAATGGGGATCATTCTAAATTAAAGTGGTATTATACCTACTATAAAATGGGAAAATAGTAGGCCTTTGCGCACATTTTTGATCAAACGTGTTTCGGGCCCATCTACCAGGCGTCAAGGTGGCTTCCGCAGATAGGTACCCAACACTAATATACCGCCTTCTCTTGGACTTGGCCCAACACACGTTTGATCAAAAATGTGCGCAAAGAGCTTCTATTTTTCCATTTATAGTAGGTATAATACCACTTTAATTTAGAATGACCCCATTTCTGAGCTCTATTGTTTGTATGTGAAATGTTGTGCAGCCATTTTATTATCAACTTTATTTGTTAGTCGCCAGGACTACAGGATGAACAACGTTATTCCACTGATTCATGTCCTGGAACACATGCTGCTAAATCTGGCTGGCCAGGGGACAGGAGACGTGGCAACTACATCTCACGGCCACATGAGCCCTGTGGGGGCTGAACTAGAGGAGGAGGAGGACATTCAAGTACAAGCAATGTGTAGAGAAATGCGTGCTTTTTCTACACAGGTGACAGGAGAGGAGGAGCAGGAGCAGCCAGAGGAGCTACAGGGTGATAAGGAAGAGGAGGCAGAGGACCCAGACACACCGTGGCAGTATGCAGTGGAGATGGAAGCAGGGAGTGCCTCCGAGTCGCTTGCGCAAATGGCCTGATGCATGCTCACTTGCTTGTGTAGTGACAGCCGAATTGTCCCCATTCACCAGAGGGATGACTACTGGCTCTCCACCATGTTAGACCCTTGCTACCGGTCCAGAATAGGGGCCTTTTCTATACCCGCTGAGAGGGGGGACAAACTGAACTACTATCGAGACACCCTATGTAGTCAGTTGACCGCTGCCTATGTGCGCCATCGGCCATCCTCACGCAAGCCTTCCCAGGGGGGCCCTCTGCGCTCACGTTCCACTGCCATGGCTGCTAGGGGGGGGCAGAAGCAGTACCAGCTCCATCAGCAGCAACTTAAGTCTAGAGTCGCTAATGAGCAGTTTTCTTCACTGAAGAAACTACTCAACAGCAGCAGCAGGTAGACATAGGGCTGAACCTGAACCAGCAGGTTGTGGCATACTTTGATTCCACCCTGCCACCCCACATTGAAGATCCCGTGGACTACTGGAAAGCCAAACTCGATTTGGGCCGCAACTGGCCGAGTTTGCCCTGTACAAGCTTTCCTGCCCGGCCAGCAGAGTGGCATCAGAGAGGGTGTTTAGTGCGGCGGGGGCCATAGTTACCCCAAGGAGAACTCGCCTGTCCACCAAAAATGTGGAGAAACTGACCTTTGTAAAGATAAATCAGGCGTGGATCAGCCAGGATTTTCAAACACCAGTGACTGGTGCATTAGACTAGATCATCCATAGTGCCACACCTACACTTTGACAAAAGAGACCTGTTTCTTCTGGCTACCTTCTTCAGCTACTATTCTGATGCTGCCCCCCGCCTGATGCCACACCTGCTGCCAGGTGCTCCTACTGCCAGCCACCATCTTCAGCTGGTACTGGTATTGCCCCCCACCTCCCCACTCTGTCACTGTGCCTCTCTGTGGTCTCCTCATGCTGCCGCTACATCAATACTATGTCTTTGGGCCACTCTGTGGTCTCCTCATGCTGCTACCACATCATTACTCTGTGGTCTCCTCATGCTGCTGCCACCTCAGCACTATGTCATTGGACCACTCTGTAGACTCCTCATGCTGCTGCCATCTCCCTACTCTGTCACTGGGCCACTCTGTGGTCTCCTCATACTTCTGCCACCTCAACACTATGTAACTGGGCCACTCTGTGGTCTCCTCATGCTGCTGCCACCTTAACACTATGTCACAGGCTATTGTTCTGACAGATCAGAGGAAGGGTAAAATATTTAGTGACGTCAACACAAACTTACTGCTGACACCCTCTCCACTGTGTCAGGGGCGCTCTACTTGTATAAGCGTTTAATAGAACAGGTTCTGTAGACATTTATGTGGAATCAGCTGATGATGGTGTAAAAGGAGTGCGCTTCTTCTTGATGCTAACCTGAGTTCACACTTGAGTTAGTTGATCAGTTTTGGCCCCGTAACTGCCCAAATAAATGTGCAGTGATTCTAAGTGCGACGCCTGTCATGTGCGTGTCATACTGACTCACAGTATTCTTTCACTACCACAGCAGATCCCTAAGCGTGTTACTGCAAGGCACAGTGTTCTACACCACTATACAGGCTCTCTGCAGCCAGGAAATAGCTGTTTTTTTAACGCGATTCACCACAAATTAATTTGGATCTAATCTTTTTGGATATTTCAACGAACCGACCGAATCGAATTTTTGAGAAATTTGCTCATCTCTACTGACACCAGACATGATGACTAATCATCTTATTGGGGAGTAGAGCTTGTAAGAACTGTATTCTTACTGTATTCTCAGGCATGCTTGCTTGCATACATACTGCAGGCATATTGTTAACTTCAAACAATCCGATGATTACTGGATAGGCATGCTTTAAGTCCCTCAAAGCAAAATGGTAGAATGTTTTTTTGTTGTTGACCAAAGTGAGGTGATATTGTTTTATTACCAGGGTACACTGTTTACGTAGCTTGTAACAGCAGATACGAATAGTGACCGGGACTGGCCCAGTTTGCTCTCTCTGTAATGTCTTGTCCAGTCTCCAGTGTCATGTCAGAGAGGGTTTTCAGCACTGCAGGTGGCATTGTGACACCAAAACTGTCAAAGTTGTGCTCCACCAGTTTACTAAACTTGTTTTTTGTCAAAATGAGGCATGGATCCATGAGACTTTTCAGACACCTCTGGCTAATGCCTATAAATCTAATTTATCGGATCCATTATGTGTAGGGTCCTCTTCAAGTCATGCAGCAGCACCTTGATGTGGTTAGAGAGGTTGTCAAAGATAATAAAAAATCTTGGAAAAACCTTACAAAAACACATAAACAAGTTATAACCACACCTTTCTCTAGCACTGTACTCTGCGGTTCTGGTCCGGTCCTCCTGCTGCTCATTGTTTACAAACAGCAGTTGCGATGTGCCAGGATATGGCACGTGACAGCTGCAGACAATCACTGTCCTCAGTGGTCTACAGGTAAGGACAGTGATTTTCTGCAGTGGTGACATGTGGCATAACCCCTTCAAGACCCTGCAATTTTCTGTTTTTGCATTTTTGTTTTTTACTCCCTGCCTTCCCAGAGCCATAACTTTTTTATTTTTCCATTCACATAAACATATTAGGACATATTGCTTGCAGGATATGTTGAATTTTCCTCCAACAGCCTTGCTCAGAGCAATTAAAAAATAAATAAATCAACTTACCTCTCTTGCTTCGTCTCCCCTCCCAGGATCCAGCTCTCTTTCTTTCTGCGCGCTCGGCTGTGATGCGACGCACACAGCGTGAGGTCACAGAGCGCTGACATCCTCACGTTGTGTGCAGCCACAGCAGAGGACCAGGAAGCGGTGAGTACAGAGGCCGGGGAGCACTGCATTCACAGCTTCCCGGTACTCCGGTACTAATGAGCGCTTCCATAATGGAAGCGCTCATTAGTATTCGCCCCAAGATGCACTAACATTTTCTCCATATTTTCCCCCCCCTTTTATTGGGCAAAACATATGGTATTTTTTGATATTTTTAAAAACATTTTTACTTCTTTTTAGGCTCCTGGGAGGCTAGAACATGCGATCTTCAGATTGCTTTTAGCTTACATTGCTGTTAATTAGCACTGCGTTGTGAGCCCCATTTGCTGTTATCCTATGAAGCCATGACACCCAATCACCCCGAGGGGGGGAGATTAGCCATTTCAGACCCGGAAGCACAGCACTTCCAGGTTTTCAGCACTCACATTTGACCATGGCATCTAAGGGGTTAAATTTCTGTGCATTATCATCAATCACAGACATTATCCCCAGGTCTCTGCTGTTTAAAGCAGCAGAAACCCGGTGGCTATGGCATCTGCTGAGTGAACTTGTGTTTTCAAGTTCGGCGTACAAGTTTCGGGTTATCTAAGAATTCTCTTATGGATTCCGCTACCACGGACTATAATTTATGGTCCGTGGTAGCAGAATCTATAATGCCGAATTTAAAAACTCAAGTTTGCTCAACACTAACGACGAGTCTTCTGCAGAACATGTATGGTGCTGGTCATCAAACTGTTAAAAAACCACTCCCACAAAAAATGTTATTCTCTGACCTGTTAGAAAGGTACATGCACGGCATACATATTAGGACATCGTCAGACATCATCCACAACTCCATCCTCCGTCAGGCAAAACTCCCTCCTACCTCATCCAAAACTCCATCAGACCTCATCCAAAACTCTGTCCTCCCTCAGACATCAGCCAAAACTCAGTCCTCCCTCAGCCAAAACTCCAGACCTCATCCAAAACTCCGTCCTCCCTCAGCCAAAACTCCGTCCTCCCTAACTCAAAATACACCCTACTACACACACTCTTCACCTGACGGAGCTGCTAGCTGCTGGAGAGGCAAAGGACCTGTGATAACGTCATGACCATGTGACGAGTCACGTGTGTGGGAGGGGTCAGATGTGCACAGCAGCTGGTAGAGTGTACAGAACTGTAGCCATCAAATAGAGCTGTGTACTAGAGATGTGTGTGTGACCTGCATGTAGCAGTGCTGTGTACTGTGCAGCAGAGCTGTATGTGTAACCTGCATGTAGCAGTGCTGTGTACTGTGTAGAATAGCTGTATGTGTAACCTGCATGTAGCAGTGCTGTGTACTGTGTAGCAGAGCTGTATGTGTAACCTGCATGTAGCAGAGCTGTATGTGTAACCTGCATGTAGCAGAGCTGTGTACTGTGTAGCAGAGCTGTATGTGTAACCTGCATGTAGCAGAGCTGTGTACTGTGTTACAGAGATATATGTGTAACCTGCACGTAGCAGTGCTGTGTAATGTGTAGTAGAGCTGCATGTGTAACCTGCAGGTAGCAGTGCTGTGTACTGTGTAGCAGAGCTGTATGTGTAACCTGCATGTAGCAGTGCTGCGTACTGTCGTCTAGCAGAGCTGTATGTGTAACCTGCATGTAGAAGAGCTGTGTACTGTGTAGCAGAGCTGTATGTGTAACCTGCAGGTAGCAGTGCTGTGTACTGTGTAGCAGAGATATGTACTGTGTTACAGAGATGTGTGTGTAACCTTCATGTAGCAGAGCTGTGTACTGTGTATATAGAGCAGTGTGTGTAACCGCATGTAGCAGTGCTGTGTACTGTGTGGCAGAGATGTGTACTGTGTTACAGAGATGTGTGTTACCGCATGTAGCAGAGTTGTGTACTGTGTTACAAAGATGTATGTGTAACCTGGGAACTATAAAAAAGTGTAAAAAATAAACATAAAAATTCAGATCACCCCCTTTTCCCAAAATGAAAATAAAAGAACTAAAAAAATACACATCATGGGTGTCGCAATGTGTAAAAACACCCATTGTATAAAAATATATTCCCCATACGGCAAACAGCAAAAAAAAAAAAAAAAAAAAAAGAGTCCAAATGTCCGATTCGCAGTTTTTGGTTGCTTCATTTGCTACAAAAATTTAAATAAAAAGTGATCAAAAAGTCTTAAACACCCCACAATGGTATCAGTGAAAAGTTCAGATTGCCCCGCAAAAAATGAGCCCCCACACAGCTCCGTACACATAATTACAAAAAAGTTAGTTATAGACAAAAAAATAAATCAGATTTAAAAAAAAAAATACATTTTTTATCACTATTAAAACGCAAGAAAAACTATACATATAAGGTATCGCCGGATTCGATCTGACCTATAGAATCACCAATGATGGGGGGGGTCGGTCATTTTAATTAGGGGGGGGCTGGCCGCACTGGCCACCAATGTGTTAAATACAAGGGAGGGAGGGAGGGGGGGGCGGCCGCACTGGCCACCAATGAGTTAAATACAGGGGAGGGAGGGGGGCCGCACTGGCCACCAATGAGATAAATACAGGGGGCAGTCAGGCAGCAGGGGGCAGTCATGTACACAGTTCTTTTAGTATATTCTAACCTGAAGCATCCCCATCACCATGGGAACGCCTCTGTGTTAGAATATTCTGTCGGATCTGAGTTTCACTATCTAACTCAAATCCGATGGTATATTCTAACAGAGGCGTTCCCATGGTGATAGGGACGCTTCAAGTTAAAATATACCATCAGATTGGAGAAAACTCTGATCCGATGGTATAATAGGGACTCCTGACTTTACATTGAAAGTCAATGGGGGACGGATCCGTTTGCAATTGCACCATATTGTGTCAATGTCAAACGGATCCGTCCCCATTGACTTGCATTGTAAGTCAGGACGGATCCGTTTGGCTCCGCACGGCCAGGCGATTTTTTCTTCATGTCCGTGGATCCTCCAAAAATCAAGGAAGACCCGCGGAAGAAAAAACGGTCACGGATAACGGAAATCCGTTTTGCGGACCGCACAAAAAACCGGTCGTGTGCATGAGGCCTAACTGAGTGACAGGAGATTTCCAGAATCTGATTTATTTTTTGTCGCCATATTTTGACCCCTATAATTTTGTAATTATGTGTACAGAGCTTTTTTTGCGGGGCAATCTGAACTTTTCACTGATACCATTCTGGGGTGTTTAAGAATTTATCACTTTTTATTTAAATTTTTGTAGCAAATGAAGCGACCAAAAATGGCGAATCGGACATTTGGACTCTTTTTTTTCTGTTTTGCTGTTTGCCGTATGGGGAATATATTTTTATACAATGGGTGTTTTTACACATTGCGACACCCATGATGTGTATTTTCTTAGTTCTTTTATTTTCATTTTGGGAAAAGGGGGGTGATCTGAATTTTTATGTTTTTTTTTTTACACTTTTTTATAGTTCACAGGTTACACATACATCTCTGTAACACAGTACACAGCTCTGCTACATACGGTTACACACACTGCTACCTGCAGGTTGCACATACATCTCTGTAACACGGTACACAGCTCTGCTACATGCAGGTTACACATACAGCTCTGCTACACAGTACACAGCCTGCTACATGCAGGTTACACATACAGCTCTGCTACACAGTACACAGCTCTGCTACATGCAGGTTACACATACAGCTCTGCTACACAGTACACAGCACTGCTACATGCAGGTTACACATACAGCTCTGCTACACAGTACATAGCTCTGCTACATGCAGGTTACACATACAGCTCTGCTACACAGTACACAGCACTGCTACATGCAGGTTACACATGCAGCTCTACTACACAGCTCTGCTACATGCAGGTTACACATACAGCTCTGCTACACAGTACACAGCTCTGCTACATGCAGGTTACACATACAGCTCTGCTACACAGTACACAGCACTGCTACATGCAGGTTACACATACAGCTCTGCTACACAGTACACAGCTCTGCTACATGCAGGTTACACATACAGCTCTGCTACACAGTACACAGTTCTGCTACATGCAGGCTACACATAAAGCTCTGCTACACAGTACACAGCACTGCTACATGCAGGTTACATATACAGCTCTGCTACACAGTACACAGCACTGCTACATGCAGGTTACACACACATCTTTAGTACACAGCTCTATTTGATGTCTACAGTACTGTACACTCTACCAGCTGCTGTGCACATCTGACCACTCCCACACACGTGACTCGTCACATGCTCAGGATATCATCACAGGTCCTTTGCCTCTCCAGCAGCTAGCAGCTCCGTCAGGTGAAGAGTGTGTGTAGTAGGGTGTATTTTGAGTTAGGGAGGACGGAGTTTTGGATGAGGGAGGACGGAGTTTTGGCTGATGTCTGAGGGAGGACGGAGTTTGGGATGAGGGAGGATGGCGTTTTGGCTGATGTCTGAGGGAGGACGGGGTTTTGTCTGGAGGTCTGATGGAGGATGGAGTTTTGGATGAGGGAGGACAGAGTTTTGTCTGAGGTCTGATGGAGTTTTGGATGAGGGAGGACGAAGTTTTGGCTGATTTCTGAGGGAGGACGGCGTTTTGGATGAGGGAGGACGGAGTTTTAGCTGATGTCTGAGGGAAGACGGAGTTTTGTCTGAGGTCTGATGGAGTTTTTGATGAGGGAGGACGGAGTTTTGTCTAAAGTCTGAGGTAGGAGGGAGTTTTGCCTGACGGAGGATGGAGTTGTGGATGATGTCTGACGATGTCCTAATAAGTATGCCGTATACATGATATAAACTGTAGTGTAGGCGATCATCTTACCAGTGACTGTATTTGTGAGTTACGTGTACGGTATGTTCTTCCTTCTTATTCTGTGTGATGTGACTAATTTAAGTAGCTCAACACAACTAATATAAGAAGTGGTTTCTCAACATTTAACACAAAATGCCATTTTTAATGACTACTTCAGTCTCAGAACTATTAAACCCTTTAATGACCTGTGTTTTTATATCATAGAACACATATCAGATGTTGAAAGTGAGACATTTTGCCATTTAATTCATTTAGACCTTGATGGCAACATTTAAAAAAGGAGAGGCAGTGTTGACCAATCTGCAAAACAATGCATATAAAAATTGTTCTCTGTGCAATCCACAAATGCAAGTTAAAGCTGTATCATGCAAAGAAGCAGCCATATGTCAACACAATCCAGAAATGCTGCCGTCTTCTCTGGGCCAAAGTTCATTTAAAATGGACTGTGGAAAAATCGAAAATTGTTCTGTGGTCAGATGAATCAAAATTTCTAATTCTTTTTGGAAACCACGGGCGCCGTGTCTTGTGGACTCAAGAGGATAGGGACCATCCAGGTTGTTATCAGTGCACAGTTCAAAAGCCTGCATCTGATAGTATTGGGTTGCATTAGTGCCTATGGCATAGGCGGCTTACACATCTGGAAAGGCACTATCAATGCTGAACAGTATATAGTGGTTTTAGAACCATATATGCCCACAGACAACTCCTCTTTCCTGGAAGGCCTTGTATATTTCAGCAAAACAATGCTAAACCAGATACTGCATCGATCACAACAACAGAAGAGTCTGGCTGTTGAACTGGACTGCCTGCAGTCCAGACCTTTCACCAATATAAAACATGTTTTACATTATGAAACGAAAAATCCAGTAAAGACCCAGGACTGTTGAGCAGTTACATCAGACAAGAATGGGACAACATTCCTCTCTGACAAATCCAGCAATTGGTCTCCTCACTTCCCAGACATTTATAGACTGGGGGATGCTATACAATGGTAGACATAGCCCTGTCCCAATATTTTTGAGGTGCGTTACTGCCATCAAGTTCTAATTTTTTTTTTTTTTTTCAAGAAATGATATATGTTCTATAATCAATTGTGATTTGTGAATTAAATATGGGTCTATGAAATTTGCAAATAGTTGCATTCTGTTTTTTATTTACATTTCACACAGCTTCCTGTTTTGGAATTGGAGTTGTACTTAGTAGAGCACCTTTTTGATATTATTACCTTCTGCAAACATGAGCCATAGCCAGGCATCAAAGTCTGGAAGTGTTCCTGATGAATTTTAGCCCATTTTTCATGGACAATGGCCTACAGTTCACTAATATCCTTGAGTTTCTATGTTACAAGTGCCTTCTTCAAATCCCACCAAAGATTTTCTATGAGCTTCAAGTTAAGCGACTAAGATGGCCAATCCAGAGTCTTCCCAGACTTCTTCTAAAACTAAGCCTTGGTGAAATTTAAGGTCTGCTTGGGATCATTGTCCAGTTGGAAGGTCCAATGACACTCAAGCTTCAATTTCCTCACAAAAGACATGATGTTTTCTCCTAGGATTTCCTGATATTTGAGGAAGCAATAAAGCTCCAGAGCACCACCAAGCCACTGCCACTGAAGGCAGGGTGTTCTTTTCAGCTAATGCTTTACTCTTCTTCTTTCAGACATACTGTTGATCCATAGGTCCGATTTCCAGTTTTGTTTCATCACGCCACAGACTAGAAACCCCAAACTTATGTGGCTTATTTATATAGTTCTAACCATATTGGAGCCAACTTTTCTTGTGCTTTTGGTAGAGGTGAATTTCTTGGAGTTTGGACATGGAGACATTTAGGGGCTCATTTATTAAGACCGGTGATTTACATGCTGGTCTTAAGTGTCTTTGTACTACTGGAGGAAGTGCTAAAGTTATGTGGAGGCGCACGCATTATGGCGTGTAGCAAAATCTGTGACTAATATACGCGTAAATGTGACTAAAGTATATCAGTTCATAAATGAACACCTCAGTGTTTAGTATGTACGCTACTGTGCATCAGTGCCTGCTGCCACTAAGTCTTGCTGCTTGTCTTTTGCAGTCACTTAAGTTTTTGACCACCAGCCTCCTCAGCAATCTGGTGGCAATCGGTGATAGCTTCCCCTTTCTTCCACATCCAGGTAGTGTAGCAAGTGTTCCCTTAACATTGAATCTGTGAACTATACTTCTAACTGTATTTTTAGGAACCATTCAGTGCCTTTGCTATCTTTTTTATCCTTGAATCTCTTGTAACTCTTACATTTTTGGACCACTTTCTTGACTTAGCCATATTCATTAGTTACATCAGGTATGCTTAAGGAACACTTGATTTGCAAATGTGTGGGAGGGAGTATAATCAGGAGGTTGAATAATTCTGAGATATGCAGTAGTCATTAAAAGTGGCATTCTGTGTTGCATCTGGACAGACCACTTTTTATATTAATTGTGTTAAGCTATTTAAATTGTTCTTGCTCGACTGATTTATTAAGAGCAGCTGAAAGTTTGTAAATTTGGCTTATAAATCTAATTTGCAGTTGGGGTGGAATAATTTTGACTGCAATTGTATGAGACAAAACAGGACCAAGGGAAAAGAACAAGTGAATGGATTTTTATATATTTTTTGTACATTTTCTGTGTTTGGTGTTTCTTTAAGGGTACATTCACATACATTGAAAAAACGTATGATTTTTTAACATCACATGGCTGTTTTCAGAACTATTGCAACCTGTGGTTTGATTCACATCTGACTTGTTAAATCCAGAGATTTACCATTCAGAGCCACAAATTACAATTCAAGTGACAATTAGGAACTCCAATAATTGAACAAATGTCAACTTAATGAACATATGATGCCCCAGACCTCAAAAAGTCATATATTGTATGACTGTAAGTCATATCTGGTTCTAAATCTACAAAACAAAAATTGCATATATTGCTAAGTGCAACGTATAAAACCTGGACACCAGTCAACAAACGTGAATGGCAATAACTTAAGAAATGATCAAGACAAAGGTAAATACTTAAATTACTGTAGTAGATTTAGACTTTAATTCAACTTTATGCAAAAATCCCTTCATATTGCATGCTATGTGTCAAAATAAATAATAGATAAACACCTTTGTCCAATTAATTGTCTTTAATTAACTGTCATTGCGTCTTTACTGTTAGACATCCAGAAGGACATCATATTTAAGTATTATTTGAGAATTTCAAGTTCTAAATAGGCTGCCAAGTGTATAATTATATTAATTTGGCAGTTTCTCTATTTGACAGGAATTGGTGACTGACCTAGATTTATGGATCACATTTCCATAAAGAGAAAAACTAGTGCAATAACAGTGATATTTTTTAGTCTGTCTGGAACAATATAATAGGTATACAGATTTAGTGTTGTGACGAAGAACATAGAAACCGGCAAAGGCATAACATCTCTTGTAACTGTGATACCTCAGAGGGTGATTAGTTTTGCCATATCTATTTCAGCCAGAGGTTAGTTGAAACCAGTAGAGTAGACAATTATAAGATTGCTAACACCTCTCCCCAGAATATAGATTTCCAATTTGAAAGGTACACCATTGTAAACAATTTTTTGTCATTGTGTATTTAAAATGATAAATTAAGCAATTTTGCAGTAGTTCTTGATTAAAATATTACTATTGTTTTATGTGTAGTCTAATACTGCAGACATTCATTTACATTTGACCCCTATTTTTTGCCAAATGTATGTTACCATTGCAACATGCCAGCTGGCAGGAGAGGCGTGAGGAAGAGAGGATAAGAGTGGTGGCTGCGGCAATGAGGGTGGTTGTATTACACTCATGGCTGACCCTGCTCCAGCACTTGTCTGGGCCATGACTGCACTGAATGGAGGGGTGAAATCCTTATTTCTCCCAGGGCACACTTTGGAATTTGGGGTCTCTTACCTGGTGGTGGCTGGGATGAGCTTGATGTTAGGTGAATGGGTAGCGGGGTGCAAGGCAGGAGAACAGGTGGCCTAATAAGATGTGGCGACCAATGGCCAAGCCAGCTTGGTTATTGTAAAATAAAGTCTTTTACTGAATAAATGTTGGGTGTCATATACAAGCAGTTCTCAAATATTTCAGAAAATATACTTTTTCCACAGGCTGGATATTGGAGATGGCTACTGTGGTGGTTCTCCCTCAGTCTCTTTCTATAGATACAAGCAATCTTCCCAAATGACCAAAGGGGTGCAATTTTTCTCAATATTTCTTTGCAATGCCCAACTGAGGGTGCAGTCCTAGATGAGATGGCAGTAAAGTCTACAGCCATATGAGTGCATTACCTTTACAGGGAGTGCAGAATTATTAGGCAAGTTGTATTTTTGAGGATTAATTTTATTATTGAACAACAACCATGTTCTCAATGAACCCCAAAAACTCATTAATATCAAAGCTGAATATTTTTGGAAGTAGTTTTTAGTTTGTTTTTAGTTTTAGCTATTTTAGGGGGATATCTGTGTGTGCAGGTGACTATTACTGTGCATAATTATTAGGCAACTTAACAAAAAACTAATATATACCCAATTTAATTATTTATTTTTACCAGTGAAACCAATATAACATCTCAACATTCACAAATATAAATTTCTGACATCAAAAACAAAACAAAAACAAATCAGTGACCAATATAGCCACCTTTCTTTGCAAGGACACTCAAAAGCCTGCCATCCATGGATTCTGTCAGTGTTTTGATCTGTTCACCATCAACATTGCGTGCAGCAGCAACCACAGCCTCCCAGACACTGTTCAGAGAGGTGTACTGTTTTCCCTCCTTGTAAATCTCACATTTGATGATGGACCACAGGTTCTCAATGGGGTTCAGATCAGGTGAACAAGGAGGCCATGTCATTAGATTTTCTTCTTTTATAGCCTTTCTTGCCAGCCATGCTGTGGAGTACTTGGACGCGTGTGATGGAGCATTGTCCTGCATGAAAATCATGTTTTTCTTGAAGGATGCAGACTTCTTCCTGTACCACTGCTTGAAGAAGGTGTCTTCCAGAAACTGGCAGTAGGACTGGGAGTTGAGCTTGACTCCATCCTCAACCCGAAAAGGCCCCACAAGCTCATCTTTGATGATACCAGCCCAAACCAGTACTCCACCTCCACCTTGCTGGCGTCTGTCGGACTGGAGCTCTCTGCCCTTTACCAATCCAGCCACGGGCCCATCCATCTGGCCCATCAAGACTCACTCTCATTTCATCAGTCCATAAAACCTTAGAAAAATCAGTCTTGAGATATTTCTTGGCCCAGTCTTGACGTTTCAGCTTGTGTGTCTTGTTCAGTGGTGGTCGTCTTTCAGCCTTTCTTACCTTGGCCATGTCTCTGAGTATTGCACACCTTGTGCTTTTGGGCACTCCAGTGATGTTGCAGCTCTGAAATATGGCCAAACTGGTGGCAAGTGGCATCTTGGCAGCTGCACGCTTGACTTTTCTCAGTTCATGGGCAGTTTTTTTGCGCCTTGGTTTTTCCACACGCTTCTTGCGACCCTGTTGACTATTTTGAATGAAACGCTTGATTGTTCGATGATCACGCTTCAGAAGCTTTGCAATTTTAAGAGTGCTGCATCCCTCTGCAAGATATCTCACTATTTTTGACTTTTCTGAGCCTGTCAAGTCCTTCTTTTGACCCATTTTGCCAAAGGAAAGGAAGTTGCCTAATAATTATGCACACCTAATATAGGGTGTTGATGTCATTAGACCACACCCCTTCTCATTACAGAGATGCACATCACCTAATATGCTTAATTGGTAGTAGGCTTTCGAGCCTATACAGCTTGGAGTAAGACAACATGCATAAAGAGGATGATGTGGTCAAAATACTCATTTGCCTAATAATTCTGCACGCAGTGTACTGTCTCTGTTCAAGCAGTCACTTTATGGCCTCAACTATCTGAAAAAATTCACTTCTTTCTCTCAGAGGCTGACACAGGTTTCCAGGCACTTTTCCGGTATCTCTTAGCTTGCAGAGCTATTGTCATCCTGTCCAATTTCTCTCTCTCAGACACCAGCTACACATTATCTGCCCACTCTTCAATTGCTAGCTGCACATCCTTACACTACAGTTCCCAGCTCAGAGGTGGTGGGGCCAGCACATTCCTAAAAACTAAGTACAAGGCAAGCAGTTTCTCCCATACACAGCCTTTTGGAATACTTAGTGTATAGTAAAGTCACATTATCCATTTGTACCACTGTAAGTGCAGAGTTAAACATCCTAATAACTTTAACAGTGAACCATAATTAGAGATGAGTGAATCGAATCCAACAAAGTGGAATTCAATCCGAATTTCAGGATAAATTTGATTTGATGCAAAGCCGAATTTCCTCGTGCTTCGTGGTAGCCAATCGATTTAACCTGAAATAGTGTAAAAAACGCCAACGTCATCTTGGGCAAGATCCTCAAGCAAGATGACAGCTCTCTCCCATCGCGTGCAAATGGAGGTGGTGCTTTAAGTATGATTAAATATTTTTTCTGTAAATCTCACACTGTTTTATTACTCTCAGATGACGCAATGATTTATGAATGCTATCGCAGCTCCCTGTCATTGCACCCGCTACCTTCCAAAATAATGTGCTTCATGACAAAGTAATTTGCCACGAAGCAATTTTTTTTAAAATTTGGCGAAGCAGCCGAATCACATTTTCCAAAACTTTGCTCATCTCTAACCATAATGTATAATAACATTAATCTTTTAGCCATGAAACATCTGATACTTTAGCAATGAACCACCGGGTCACATTTGGTAGGAGCAGATGGACAGATGGAAAGGATTATGACTGCAAGAATAAATTACTACTGCTAACATACTAAAAATATTACATGGTAGAAGTTTTATGTGATTTTGCACTATTTATATTTCAGCATTTTACCCACGTAGGATTTCTCACATTTCAATAAAGACTACACAGATCAGCCATAACATTAAACCCACTGACAGGTGGAGTGAATAATAGTGATTATCTTCTTATTAAAATGATACCTGTCAAGGGGTTGGATATATTAGGCAGATAGTGGACAATTTATTCTTCATGTGTTGGAAGGAGAGAAAATAGGGAAGTATAATAATTTGTGCGACTTTGACAAGGGCAAATTGTGAAGGCTAGATGACTAGGTCAGAACACCTCCAAAATGGCAAATCTTGTGGGTTGTTCCTGGTATACAGTGGTTAGTACCTACAAAAAAAATAGTGCCCAATTGATATGTGAGGAGTGAAGGCTAGGGTCTGGTCTGAACCCACAGAAGAGCTACCAGAGCCCAATTGTTTAAAGCTAATGCTGTCTATGATAGAAAAGTGTCAGAACACACAGGGCATTTTAGCTTGCTGCATATGGGCCTGCTTACTTGCAGATCGGTTAGGGTTTCCAGGCTGACTCCTGTCTATCGCCACAAGAGTCTACAATAGGCATTTGAACATCACAACTGGAGCATAGAACAATAAAAGAATATTGAATAGTCTGAATTACCTGGATGGATGGGTGGATTAATTGATTTCCTAGGAAATAGATGGCATCAGGATGGACTATAGGAAGAAAGCAAGATCGCGGAGGAACTGTGGTGCTCAAGGCAATGCTCTGCTGGGGAAACCTGGGTCCTGGTATTCATGTGGACATTACTTTAACATGTTTCACCTACCTACACATTGTTGCAGACTTAGTACACCCTTTATGGCAACAGTATTCCCTAGTGGCAGTTGTCTTTTCCAGTCCTGCCACATTGCAAAAATTGTTCATGATCATGAATGGTTTGGGGAACATGACAGAGAGTTTAAGTCATTGACTGCAGGCAGCATGTTATACAACAGAAGGAGCCAAGTTGATTCTTATACAGTTTTGCAGAAAAAGATTCAGTAAAATTTGTAATGTATACATTTAAATCTGTGCTCTTTCTGACTTGAGTTGTAGCTGGGGCCAGCTTACCAGAGATTGATAGCGTTCCCTGTATAAGTATGTATACATAGAAAGCTGTCGCTCACTGATAACTGTACGCAGGGGAGGTTTTATCCGTGATTGATAGCATTCGCTGTAAGGGCTCATTCAGACGGCTGTATGAACAAGTCCTTATCTGTTCCGCAATTTTGCGGAACAGGTGTGGACCCATTAATTTCAAAGGGGCTGCAAAAGATGCTGTCTGCATCCGTGGTTCCATTCTGCGGTTCTGCGGAAAAGATAGAGCTTGTCCAAATCTTGTCTGCAATCGCAGACAAGAATAGGCATTTTCTATTATGGTTGTGGCCATGTGCAAATTGCGGAATGCAAAGGGCAGGTATTTGTGATTTGCGGATCCGCAAAGCACTACGGCCATCTGGGCCCTAAATGTGTATATATAGATAGCTGTCAGTCACTGATAGCTATACAGGTAGGATGTGTTTTCAGTGCTTGATAGCATTCTCTGTGTAAGTGTGTATACATAGATAGCGGTCAGTCACTGATAGTTATACACAGGGGAGGTGTTATCAGTGATTGATAGCATTCTCTGACAATGACAGTATGGAGGTGGCAGCAGGATCATCAGGAGGCCACAGAGTGGCAAGGTGACATTGTGTGGAGGTGTAAGTAGCATCAGGAGACCACAGAGTGGCAAGGTGACAAAGTGTGGAGGTGGCAGCAGCATAAGGAGACAACAGAGTGACCCGGTGACAGAGTAGGGAGGTGGGTGACAATACCAGTACCAGCTGAAGATGGTGTGTGAAAGAAGGAGCACTTGGCATCAGATGTGTGGCATCAGGTGGCTGGCAGCATCAGAATAGTAGCTGAGGCAGGTAGCCAGAAGAAACCGTTCTCTTTTGTCAAAGTGTTGGTGTGGCACCATGGATGATCTAGTCTGATGCATCAGGCATTGGTCGGTGGAAATACTGGCTGATCCACACCCGATTCATCTTGACAAAAGTCATTCTCTCCACATTTTGGGCGAACAGGCGAGTTCTTCTTGGTGTAACTATAGCCCCCACCATACTAAACACCTGCTCTGATGCCGCACTACTGGCCGGGCAGGACAGCTTTTCCAGAGCAAACTCTGACAGTTGCGGCCACAAACTCTGCCAGTTTGGCTACCCAGTAGTCCAGCTGATCTTCAATGTGGGGTGGCAGGGTGCTGTCCAAGTATGCCACCACCTGCTGGTTCAGGTCCTGCACCAGGTTTAGCTGCTGCTGGTGAGTAGTTTCTTCACTAGGCGGGTGAAGAAAGCTGCTCATCAGCGACTCTAGACTCAAGTTGCTGCTGATAGAGCTGGAACTGCTCCTACCCCCCCCCCCCACCCTACAGCAGCCATGGCAGAGGAACTTGAGCGCAGAGGGCCCGCCCGGTCAGACCTGCGAGAGGATAGATGATGGCGTAGATAGGCAGCCAACTGACTACATAGGATGTCTCTATAGTAGTTCAGTTTGTCCTCCCTCTCAGCTGGTATAAAAAAGGCTCCCATTTTGGACCAGTAGTGAGGGTACAACAAGGTGGAGAGCCAGATGTCATTCCTCTGCCGAATGGAGACAATTTGGCTGTCACTACGCTAGCAAGTGAGTATGCATCGGGCCATTTGTGCAAGTGACTCGGAGGGACTCCCTGCCTCCATCTCCACTGCATACTGCCACGGTGTGTCTGTGTCCTCTGCATCGTCTTCCTCATCACCCTGTAGCTCCTCTAGCTGTTCCGGCTCCTCCTCTCCCATCACCTGTGTAGAAAAACCACCCATTTCACTACACATTGCTTGTGCTCCAATGTCCTCCTCCTCCAGTTTAGCCTCCACAGGGCTCATGTGGCCGTGAGACCAGCCAGATTTCCCAGCATCTGTTCCAGGACATGAAGCAGTGGAATGACATTATTCATCTCGTAGTCCTGGCGACTAACAAATAACGTGGCCTCCTCAAAGGGCCTGAGCAAACGGCAGGTGTCACGCAAGAGCTGCCACTGGCTGACATCGAAGTTACACAGGGGAGTACTCCTGTCTGCTTGGATCATCAAGAAATCATTTATGGCCTTTCTCTGTTCATACAGTCAGTCCAACATATGGAGGGTGGAATTCCAACGGGTGGAAAAGTTGCATATCAGTCTATGTTGGGGGATGCCGTTCTGCCGCTGCAGCCCAAGGAGGGTGTGCTTTGCGGTGTACGAGTGGCTGAAGTGCATGCAAAGTTTCCTGGCCATTTTTAGGATGTCTTGCAGATGGGTGGAAGACTTCAGGAACCGCTTGACAACCAGATTGAACACGTGTGCCATGTAGGCTTAGCCTACACCATGTTCTTCCCGTTATCAGCTCACAATGGTTCCGATTTTGAGTTGTCGCGGAGAAAGCCAGGATTTGATTTCTTGATGAAGGACACGGAGCAGTTCCTCCCCTGTGTGACTCCATTTGTTCAGGCAAATGAGGTGCAGAACAGCGTGACACCGCCGTGCCCTGCACATGTGGTTTGCTGGAGGGGCACTGTGAATTGTCCCTGCAGTGAAGGCTGAGGACACAGTGGAGGATGAGGAGGCAGAGGCGAACATTGTTGCAGGACCAACGGCGTGAGAACGAGGAGGTGGAGGCTACATCACCTAGCCAAGTTGCTGGTTTGGCTGTGCAGGAACCACATTCACCCAGTAGGCCGTAAAAGGAATGTATTGTCCCTGACCGTAGTTCTAGCTCCACACGTCGGCGCTGCCGTGCACTTTGGCAGACACCGACAGACTCAACGACTGGCCTACCTACGTGTGCAGGGCTGGTACTGCCTTTTTGGCAAAGAAATGATGGCTTGGGACTCTCCACCTTGGTTCGGCACAAGCCATCAGTTCTGAAAGGTGCAGATTCCACCACTTGGAAAGGAAGGGACTGCAGCACCAGCAACTTGGCCAGGAGCACATTCAGCTTCTGCCTCGTTGGATGAGTGCACGCATACTGTTGTCTCTTGCCAATTTCTTCGGTGATCGATTGCTGACGGAATGACTGACGAGGAGTAGCAGGATCAGCAGATGATGGGAAGGACAGACAGCTCCCTTGGGCTGAGGTGATGGAGCCTTGACTGCCTGAAATTGGGTGCGTGCCACTGGGTGATGTAGCGGTTGCTGCAGCAAGCTAGAACACCACATTGGCGCCACGGTTCTCCCAGACCACTTTAAGGTGACGCTGCATATGTTGACGCAGGGCTATGGTGCCAACATTGGCACCCTGGACACGCTTCACCTTCTGCCCACAGAATCTACAAATGGCCATGTTCACCT
Organism: Bufo bufo; assembly: GCF_905171765.1. Taxonomy (NCBI): domain Eukaryota; kingdom Metazoa; phylum Chordata; class Amphibia; order Anura; family Bufonidae; genus Bufo; species Bufo bufo. The sequence goes on along the minus strand of NC_053390.1, from coordinate 533,243,620 downwards.
CCTCCGGCAGCTTAACAAAAAACTGCCACACCGCCGAGTAGGTGGTTTTACCCCCAACACTCCGCACTGACTCACTGCTACCACCACTACTTCCGTGAATGCCTGCACCACTACTTTCTGGGCAGGTAGGCTCCTGCGAAGCGGGTGGTGTACCCCGGGCACATTTGGCTCCCGACCACCCACTGCTACCACCCTGCTGACTCCTGGCCACGCTAGCGACATGCTGGCTCCGCCGCTGCCTCACGGGGAAGCTGTCACCCCTCTTCTCCCAATGATGATGAAGCCCCAAATTCACCCGGCCAGGGCCGTCTTTAATATTGATTGGACCCTGGGCAAGAATTTACTTGGGCCCCCTGGATCCCGCACCTTAAAAAAAAGCGAAAATCTTATACTCACCTGTTTCCTTTCACTGGCGCTCACTAGCTGCTGGTACGGCGAGGGATGGTGCAACGCAGACACGCACACCTCACCGCGTCCTGGCACAGGTGGCCGTGATGACATCATCACGCCTGCCTGCGCTGGGATTTCACTACCAAATAGACCTCAGGCCTGTAGCCTATGACAAGTCTTGTCGCCATCTGCAAATTTTAAGGCGCATTGGCGACCATTTTGGTCGCCATCTGGAGCGCTGTATTGCATCAGTGACATGAACACTCTCCACATATAATGTTATATTACATCAGTGACATCACCGCTGTCCACATATAAGTGATATTTTACATCAGTGACATCACCGCTCTCCACATATAAGTGATATTTTACATCAGTGACATCACCACTCTCCACATATAAGTGATATTTTACATCAGTGACATCACCGCTGTCCACATATATGTGATGGGCGGTGATGTCACTGATGTAATATATTACTTACCGGTATATGTGGACAGCAGTGATGTCACTGATGTAATATATTACTTATGTGTGGAGAGTGGTGATGTCACTGATGTAATAGATCACTTATAAGTAATATTTGTGGTCGGATCGGCTATCAGAAAGGGTTAGATAGGATGGGTACACCCATCTACAACAAGCAGTAGAATTGTGCCATAACTGCTGCGGTAGGGCAGCCTAAAGTGGGCCACCCTAGTATGAAGTGACTGTAAGATGGAGTGGGTGGGTGGGTGAAATCAGCTGAATCGGCGTCAGTCTGGACCCACAGGTGCCTATAAATAGCCTAGTAACCAGCCAGCCTGGGCTCACAGGTGCATGAAAGTAGCCTTGTAATGACCCTCCCCTCCCACAAATTCAGCAAACTTCTTTGCTTAACACTTGTGGTCGGATCGGCTATCAGAAAGGGTTAGATAGGATGGGTACACCCATCTACAACAAGCAGTAGAATTGTGCCATAACTGCTGCGGTAGGGCAGCCTAAAGTGGCCAAAAAGCGTAGACCTTAGTTTAGAGTAAAACATATACATACCATTACGACACCCGCTTTGCACTCAAAAGACACTACATGATGAAGGTGCGGAATATACCGTACATATCAGAGACTTCTATATATGTTACCTCTTTGTCACGTGCGACGGCACATTGCTCTTGAAGGTAGCTAAAGTTGATGCTTTTGAAAGAGTGGTCGGTAATCAGGAACGATTTACTCCTATGTTGACAAACATATGAACATATTACGAGGAGGTCTGAATCCCGAGAGCTGCAGACTGAAACAATGGTGAATCTGATGGAAGGGCTTAAATTAAGTCCAACCATTCGCTAAGGGTCCTGCTTGGACACCAACTGTTACTGGTGGCAAATACTTCACCTATACTTATTCCCCAGGCGACCGCTTTAATTATTATTATTTTATAAAGGACCCAAAAGTTAGAAGATGGCGTATGCCGTTTAACTCTAGTAATGGATCAAGTGAAATGTGTAGACTCACCAGGCCTGGGGAACCATAAGCACGAATACATGGCTGGTTGAAATTAACGAGCTAATGTTGCCTGCACTGAGGAAAAAAAACATACCCACTATACTAGCAGTTGTGACAGGAAATAAGCTTAAAGTCATGATAACTATGTATGCTGCGCCTGTGATAGGACTTGTGTCCGTAGACGTGACAGACTATATATATTGCGCCTTATTGTTGTACCTCCCACTTGAAGATGGACCGGTACAAGGTGCAACACCAACACCCTCAGCCCGAGTTTGAAGATGAAGTAAGCGTGCCTATAATGAAGACATAATGTACACACAATGCCTACTGCTATGACAGGACGAGCTTAAGGTCATGATAGACTACCTATGCTGCGCCTGTAGTCGTGCTAGGACTTATCGTGTCAGTAAACGTGACAGACTTCGTAAATCGCTTGTAGTCGTGACAGGACTTATTAGTCTGTAGTCGTGACAGACTTCGTAAATCGCCTGTAGTCGTGACAGGACTTATTAGTCTGTAGTCGTGACAGACTTCGTAATCACCTGTAGTCGTGACAGGACTTATTAGTCTGTAGTCGTGACAGACTTTGTAATCACCTGTAGTGGTGACCGGACTCCCTGTGGACGAACCTGATGCCACAGTATAGTTGTTTCCCTTTTTTTTTTTTTTTTTTTAACAACCCCTTGAGAAGCGGAATTGTGAGACCCCAGGGTCATCTCCCTGGGAGAATAGGTCTATAATTCAAGAACCTAGAGAGATTAAATGTGAGAAAATGCGAACCCGGGAGAAGGTGATGTCCGAAAGGAAGGCTTGGGATGACTGCTTGAAAAGAAACAATGAAGACCCAACGACCTACAACAATAATGTGAGTGAGGTTCTAATGGCAAAGCCGCGCCTACGAGCCACCACGAGAAGAATTGTAACCCGAGCCACAGCTGACTGAGGCATGCGAGCGGCCTGAATGCAGAAAAGGCATGAACATACTGTGGCGGGACCACGCAGCCAACCTCGAATGGCGGAGTTGTGTGAGTAAAATGTAAACTGAACACATGCGTGAGAGACTAATGGCGGAACCAAGCGCGAAAGGGACTAAAGCTCTAGAGGGACTAAAGACACTAAAGGTGGAACCAAGCGCGAGCGGGGCCATGCGCAAGAGACACTAATGGCGGGGTCATGCGTGTCAAACTTACACGGAGAAGCAATGCGTCAGAGACTAATGGCGTAGCCATGAATGCGAAACAAATGGCGATTTATTATTATTATTTATTTTTAATATATATATATATATATATATATATATATATATATATATATATATATATATATATATATATATATATTTTTTTTATCCACTTATGCAGCACCAGTATGACTTGGGGACTTGCATAACCATGACCCCCTTCGACAATAAACCTAGGACACTAGCAAGCTTATAACCATATCGTACCCCTAACAACATGAAGATCGGTCATAGGCCCCACAGAGCCATGAGGCTGAAGAGATCATCAGGCTCCCGAAGCCAAGACTGCACTCGATGACATTGCAGTGACGATAAGTAATTAAAATGTGAGCTAGACCTGATGGGATATGCATCGACGTTAGTGAACCGAACCACGTGCCTAAATAAAACATTAACCACCTCAGCCCCCAGTGCTTAAACACCCTGAAAGACCAGGCCACTTTTTACACTTCTGACCTACACTACTTTCACCGTTTATTGCTCGGTCATGCAACTTACCACCCAAATGAATTTTACCTCCTTTTCTTCTCACTAATAGAGCTTTCATTTGGTGGTATTTCATTGCTGCTGACATTTTTACTTTTTTTGTTATTAATCGAAATTTAACGATTTTTTTGCAAAAAAATGACATTTTTCACTTTCAGTTGTAAAATTTTGCAAAAAAATGAGATCCATATAGAAATTTTGCTCTAAATTTATAGTTCTACATGTCTTTGATAAAAAAAAAATGTTTGGGTAAAAGTTATAGCGTTTACAAACTATGGTACAAAAATGTGAATTTCCGCTTTTTGAAGCAGCTCTGACTTTCTGAGCACCTGTCATGTTTCCTGAGGTTCTACAATGGCCAGACAGTACAAACACCCCACAAATGACCCCATTTTGGAAAGTACACACCCTAAGGTATTCGCTGATGGGCATAGTGAGTTCATAGAACTTTTTATTTTTTGTCACAAGTTAGCGGAAAATGATTTTTTTTTTTTTTCTTACAAAGTCTCATATTCCACTAACTTGTGACAAAAAAATAAAAACTTCTATGAACTCACTATGCCCATCACGAAATACCTTGGGGTCTCTTCTTTCCAAAATGGGGTCACTTGTGGGGTAGTTATACTGCCCTGGCATTCTAGGGGCCCAAATGTGTGGTAAGGAGTTTGAAATCAAATTCTGTAAAAAATGACCTGTGAAATCCGAAAGGTGCTCTTTGGAATATGGGCCCCTTTGCCCACCTAGGCTGCAAAAAAGTGTCACACATCTGGTATCTCCGTACTCAGGAGAAGGTGGGGAATGTGTTTTGGGGTGTCATTTTACATATACCCATGCTGGGTGAGAGAAATATTTTGGTCAAATGCCAACTTTGTATAAAATAAAATGGGAAAAGTTGTCTTTTGCCAAGATATTTCTCTCACCCAGCATGGGTATATGTAAAATGACACCCCAAAACACATTCCCCACCTTCTCCTGAGTACGGAGATACCAGATGTGTGACACTTTTTTGCAGTCTAGGTGGGCAAAGGGGCCCATATTCCAAAGAGCACCTTTCGGATTTCACAGGTCATTTTTTACAGAATTTGATTTCAAACTCCTTACCACACATTTGGGCCCCTAGAATGCCAGGGCAGTATAACTACCCCACAAGTGACCCCATTTTGGAAAGAAGAGACCCCAAGGTATTCGCTGATGGGCATAGTGAGTTCATGGAAGTTTTTATTTTTTGTCACAAGTTAGTGGAATATGAGACTTTGTATGAAAAAAAAAAAAAAAAAAAAATAAGCATTTTCCACTAACTTGTGACAAAAAATAAAAAATTCTAGGAACTCGCCATGCCCCTCACGGAATACCTTGGGGTGTCTTCTTTCCAAAATGGGGTCACTTGTGGGGTAGTTATACTGCCCTGGCATTTTCCAGGGGCCCTAATGTGTGGTAAGTAGGTAAATGACCTGTGAAATCCTAAAGGTGCTCTTTGGAATGTGGGCCCCTTTGCCCACCTAGGCTGCAAAAAAGTGTCACACATGTGGTATCGCCGTATTCAGGAGAAGTTGGGGAATGTGTTTTGGGGTGTCATTTTACATATACCCTTGCTGGGTGAGAGAAATATCTTGGCAAAAGACAACTTTTCCCATTTTTTTATACAAAGTTGGCATTTGACCAAGATATTTCTCTCACCCAGCATGGGTATATGTAAAATGACACCCCAAAACACATTCCCCACCTTCTCCTGAGTACGGCGATACCAGATGTGACACTTTTTTGCAGCCTAGATGCGCAAAGGGGCCCAAATTCCTTTTAGGAGGGCATTTTTAGACATTTGGATACCAGACTTCTTCTCACGCTTTGGGGCCCCTAGAATGCCAGGGCAGTATAAATACCCCACATGTGACCCCATTTTGGAAAGAAGACACCCCAAGGTATTCAATGAGGGGCATGGCGAGTTCATAGAAATTTTTTTTTTTTGGCACAAGTTAGCGGAAATTGATATTTTTAATTTTTTTCTCACAAAGTCTCCCGTTCCGCTAACTTGGGACAAAAATTTCAATCTTTCATGGACTCAATATGCCCCTCACGGAATACCTGGGGGTGTCTTCTTTCCGAAATGGGGTCACATGTGGGGTATTTATACTGCCCTGGCATTCTAGGGGCCCTAAAGCGTGAGAAGAAGTCTGGAATATAAATGTCTAAAAAATTTTACGCATTTGGTTTCCGTGAGGGGTATGGTGAGTTCATGTGAGATTTTATTTTTTGACACAAGTTAGTGGAATATGAGACTTTGTAAGAAAAAAAAAAAAAATTCCGCTAACTTGGGCCAAAAAAAATGTCTGAATGGAGCCTTACAGAGGGGTGATCAATGACAGGGGGGGGTGATCAATGACAGGGGGGGGTGATCAATGACAGGGGGGGGTGATCAATGACAGGGGGGGGTGATCAATGACAGGGGGGGGTGATCAATGACAGGGGGGGGTGATCAATGACAGGGGGGGGTGATCAATGACAGGGGGGGGTGATCAATGACAGGGGGGGGTGATCAATGACAGGGGGGGGTGATCAATGACAGGGGGGGGTGATCAATGACAGGGGGGGGTGATCAATGACAGGGGGGGGTGATCAATGACAGGGGGGGGTGATCAATGACAGGGGGGGGTGATCAATGACAGGGGGGGGTGATCAATGACAGGGGGGGGTGATCAATGACAGGGGGGGGTGATCAATGACAGGGGGGGGTGATCAATGACAGGGGGGGGTGATCAATGACAGGGGGGGGTGATCAATGACAGGGGGGGGTGATCAATGACAGGGGGGGGTGATCAATGACAGGGGGGGGGTGATCAATGACAGGGGGGGGGTGATCAATGACAGGGGGGGGTGATCAATGACAGGGGGGGGTGATCAATGACAGGGGGGGGTGATCAATGACAGGGGGGGGTGATCAATGACAGGGGGGGGGTGATCAATGACAGGGGGGGGGTGATCAATGACAGGGGGGGGTGATCAATGACAGGGGGGGGTGATCAATGACAGGGGGGGGTGATCAATGACAGGGGGGGGTGATCAATGACAGGGGGGGGTGATCAATGACAGGGGGGGGTGATCAATGACAGGGGGGGGTGATCAATGACAGGGGGGGGGTGATCAGGGAGTCTATATGGGGTGATAACCACAGTCATTGATCATGCCCCTGTAAGGCTTCATTCAGACGTCCGGATGCGTTTTGCGGATCCGATCCATCTATCAGTGGATCCGTAAAAATCATGCGGACGTCTGAATGGAGCTTTACAGGGGGGTAATCAATGACAGGGGGGTAATCAATGACAGGGGGGTAATCAGGGAGTCTATATGGGGTGATCACCACAGTCATTGATCACGCCCCTGTAAGGCTTCATTCAGACGTCCGGATGCGTTTTGCGGATCCGATCCATCTATCAGTGCATCCGTAAAAATCATGCGGACATCTGAATGGAGCTTTACAGGGGGTTGATCAATGACAGGGGGGTGATCACCACAGTCATTGATCATGCCCCTGTAAGGCTTCATTCAGACGTCCGGATGCGTTTTGCGGATCGGATCCATCTATCAGTGCATCCGTAAAAATCATGCGGACATCTGAATGGAGCTTTACAGGGGGGTAATCAATGACAGGGGGGTGATCACCACAGTCATTGATCATGCCCCTGTAAGGCTTCATTCAGACGTCCGGATGCGTTTTGCGGATCGGATCCATCTATCAGTGCATCCGTAAAAATCATGCGGACATCTGAATGGAGCTTTACAGGGGGGTGATCAGGGAGTCTATATGGGGTGATCACCACAGTCATTGATCATGCCCCTGTAAGGCTTCATTCAGACGTCCGGATGCGTTTTGCGGATCCGATCCATCTATCATTGGATCCGTAAAAATCATGCGGACATCTGAATGGAGCTTTACAGGGGGGTAATCAATGACAGGGGGGTAATCAATGACAGGGGGGTAATCAATGACAGGGGGGTAATCAATGACAGGGGGGTAATCAATGACAGGGGGGTAATCAATGACAGGGGGGTAATCAGGGAGTCTATATGGGGTGATCACCACAGTCATTGATCACGCCCCTGTAAGGCTTCATTCAGACGTCCGGATGCGTTTTGCGGATCCGATCCATCTATCAGTGGATCCGTAAAAATCATGCGGACATCTGAATGGAGCTTTACAGGGGGGTGATCAATGACAGGGGGGTAATCAATGACAGGGGGGTAATCAATGACAGGGGGGTAATCAATGACAGGGGGGTAATCAATGACAGGGGGGTAATCAATGACAGGGGGGTAATCAATGACAGGGGGGTAATCAATGACAGGGGGGTAATCAATGACAGGGGGGTAATCAATGACAGGGGGGTAATCAATGACAGGGGGGTGATCAGGGAGTCTATATGGGGTGATCAGGGGCTAATAAGTGACGGGGGGGGGGTGTAGTGTAGTGTAGTGGTGCTTGGTGCTACTTTACTGAGCTACCTGTGTCCTCTGGTGGTCGATCCAAACAAAGGGGACCACCAGAGGACCAGGTAGCAGGTATATTAGACGCTGTTATCAAAACAGCGTCTAATATACCTGTTAGGGGTTAAAAAAAAACACATCTCCAGCCTGCCAGCGAACGATCGCCGCTGGCAGGCTGGAGATCAACTCTCTTACCTTCCGTTCCTGTGAGCGCGCGCGCCTGTGTGCGCGCGTTCACAGGAAATCTCGGCCATCGCGAGATGACGCGTATATGCGTGACTGTGCGCAGCGCTGCCACCTCCGGAACGCGATCCTGCGTTAGGCGGTCCGGAGGTGGTTAAACCAACCGTGAATAAACAGATGGGAGAAAAGCGCCAGAGGCATTACAGTTCGCTAAGAGAAGACCCTTATCGTGAAAACAAATGAACTACTTGTGAAACATAGTAGGAATCTTACTCCTATTAGCCCACTAACCGCTGAGGACTGCATGGTGAACTGGGGCAGGAGGCCAATCCGAGTGAATGCGAACCAGAAGTAAAGGAGACCAGTCTGAGTGAATGCGAACCAGGACTAAAGAACAGGACACTTTTTTTTTTTTTTTCCTGCTGAAGTGAAACAGAAAAAGTAGGCCTATAACACAACCACCAGTGAGGAAAGAAACGTAAACCTGAAAGAAAGCAGCTATGTTTATCGGGAGAACGGTATCAGAGCGGTGCACTGACTGCCCTAGAGAAAATACTCAGTAACCATGATGTAGCAACGAAAAGGAAAATGCAGCTTTAAGTGGAAGCCGAATATGCAGCAACTGATGTAAGAACAGGTGGGTGAATGCAGCTCTGGATGTGAGTAGTGCCTAAAAACATGGTATGGGCCCAGCTCTGAGCATGAAGAGCAAGGTATAACGCAGCTGTATGAATGCAACCTGTAGTGACAGGGTATTGATGTGATGCAACAGCAACTCATAAACGCAGCTCTAGTAGTAAATGGAGTATAACATTGTTAAAGCAGACACATGGACGTGGCTTTTGAAGGTAACGAACCTAACCATGATCATTCGACCATTAGCGCCCCACAACCCCTCGCCCCAGAGCGCTACAAGTCCCCCATGGTGTATCCAAGTCCAATCCTACCGTGAATGCTAGTACTCGCCTGGCACCTTCTGCCATTACCCAGGTGCGAATGAAACCTCCACATAATGCTGTAGTTTTTTTTTTTTTTTTTTAAATGGACATCACCACCACCCAAGAAAACATAAATGCGTTTTGAACGTAAACCCTGATGCAACGCCAATTAATCAACATATAGTGCACCTATGACCTAGCACAAAACCGCTGACACATGCGTGCCCATAACATACGGTTTATAGATTAAACACACTTCCATACAAGAGCATCAGAACTCAAATACAGGCACCTAGACCGATCTGCTTGAGTACCCATATACAGACCACTGATATACAAACCCCCACACCTAGCATGTCTGGCGTTAACTGCGGATGTGCCCCCACATGTAAAACAGGTAACAGAAACCCCACACTTTTTTTTTTTTTTTTTTTTTTTAAGCAGATATCAAAACGTAAGCCTGAAAAGAAAGCGGCTATCTTTATCGGAAGAGCAGTATCAGAGCGGTGTGCTGATAGCCCTAGTAAGAATACTGAGTAACCATTATGTAGCAATGAAAAGAAATGCAGCTTTAAGTGGAAGCAGAGTATAACACATGATGTAAGAACAAGTGGGTGAATGCAGCTCTGGATGTGAGTGGTGCCTAAAAACATGTTATGGGCACAGCTCTGTGTATGAATATGAGGAGCATGGTATAGAGCAGCCATATGAATGCAATCTGAAAGTGAGCAGAGTATTAATGTAATGCAACAGCGGACGTATGAACGCAGCTCTAGTAGTGAACGGTGTATAGGACAAAATGTAAATGCAGACACACGGACGTAGCTTTGAAGGTAACAATCCTAACCACGATCATTTGACCATTGAAGCCCAACCCCCTTTGTCCCAGAGCGCTACAAGTCACGGACCGTGTAACCAAGTCCAATCCTACCATGAATGCCAGCACTTGCCTGGCACCTTCTGCCATTGCCCAGGTGCAACCGAACCTCCACATGATGCTGCAGGTGTTTTTTTTTTTAAAATCAGCGACCATTGATCCATATTTACCATCACTTAAACCCAGCACGTGTAGCTTGAACCAACTGCAGACACGCGCCCCGCATGTAAACCAGGTATCAGAAAACATACAACCATGCCCACTCTAAGCACATGCTACCCCAATAACTGTATGCAATGGCCCCATCAGGCCTCTGAATAGCCAGACAAACAATACAAACAACCATGGTTTGACCATTAGCGCCCATACTCTGCTGTATCCCAGAGCGCTAACATATCGCGGGCCGCAGCGTGGGTCCCGTACAACCAATTCCGATCCTACCATGGATACCAGCGCCCTCCTGCCGTCGCCCAGCCGTAAGGAGCCTCCACACCATGCTGCTGTATCGTAGAGCTGAGCCAGAGTTAGTGAAATCAGCTGAACCGGCGTCAGTCTGGACCCACAGGTGCCTATAAATAGCCTAGTAACCAGCCAGCCTGGGCTCACAGGTGCATGAAAGTAGCCTTGTAATGACCCTCCCCTCCCACAAATTCAGCAAACTTCTTTGCTTAACACATTACATCAGTGACATCACCGCTCTCCACATATAAGAGGCATATTACATCAGTGACATGGCGCACCCCAGCACCTTGGCGCTGGGGTGCGCAGCCAGGGCCGGCCTTAGGTGTTCAGGCGCCCTGTGTGAGCTAACCTTGTGGTAGTGTTACCTGCAGTCCTATGTAAAACCACAGATAACACTAGTGCTAAATAATGTAGTAGTGTTACCTGCAGTCCTATGTAAAACCACAGATAGCACTAGTGTAGATCATGTGGAAGTGTTACCTTCGTCCTTAGTTTGCCTCCCTGTGTCTATCGCACGGACTCCATGCTGGCGCTGCCTCTTCTTCCATCTTCTTCCTCTTGCCCCGCACAGAACGCTCTGAAGCAGCTGCGTCAAGACATAGGAACACTGTGGGCATGGTGATACACACAGGGAGAGACACACACACAGGGACGGGGACACACACACAGGGACGGACACACACAGGGACGGACACACAAAGGGACGGACACACACAAAGGGACAGACACACACAAAGGGACAGACACACACAAAGGGACAGGGACACACAAAGGGACAGGGACACACAAAGGGACAGGGACACACACACACAGGGACGGACACACACACACAGGGACGGACACACACACACAGGGACAGACACACACACACACAAAGGGACAGACACACACACACACAAAGGGACAGACACACACAAAGGGACAGACACACACAAAGGGACAGACACACACAAAGGGACAGGGACACACAAAGGGACAGGGACACACACACACAGGGACGGACACACACACACAGGGACGGACACACACACACACACAAAGGGACAGACACACACAAAGGGACAGGGACACACACACACAGGGACGGACGGACACACACACACAAAGGGACAGACACACGGACACACACACACACAAAGGGACAGACACACACACACAAAGGGACAGACACACACAAAGGGACAGGGACACACACACACAGGGACGGACACACACACACACACACACAAAGGGACAGACACACACAGGGACGGACACACACAGGGACGGACACACACACACACAAAGGGACAGACACACGGACACACACACACACACAAAGGGACAGACACACACACACAAAGGGACAGACACACACACACAAAGGGACAGACACACACACACAAAGGGACAGACACACACAAAGGGACAGGGACACACACACAGGGACGGACACACACACACACAAAGGGACAGACACACACACACAAAGGGACAGACACACACACACACACACAAAGGGACAGACACACACACAGGGACGGACACACACACACACAAAGGGACAGACACACACACACAACACACACAAAGGGACAGACACAACACACACACACACACAACACACACAAAGGGACAGACAGACACACACACACACACAAAGGGACAGACACACACACACACACAAAGGGACAGACACACACACACAGGGCTACCAAATACCTGTAAGTTCTGTTAGTTGCTTGGCTGGCTCAGGCTGTGTGTTGTGGCTGCTGGCTGGGGCTCGCTCCGCCTCCTTCCTCTCTCTGCCTGTGCGGCAGCTCAGCTGCGTCACGCTCCAGCAGCCACTGGTCTGCTCTGTTAAAGAGACAGGAGGCCAGGCAGCAGAGCGGAGCGCAGAGCGGCCGCGGGCCCCCCCCCCGCGCACCCTTCTCACTCAGTCTATTTCTATAGTCCGGACCGTGACTTTGTGCTGTTAGATGGCCGGCGGGCGGCGGCGGCAACAAAATATAGGGGGCCCAAGTGAAATCCAAGTAAAATGCTGCTTGGGCCCCCCAGGAGCAACTGGGCCCGGGGCAGCTGCCCCTTTTGCCCTGCGGTAAAGACGGCCCTGCACCCGGCTCCCAAGTGCGATCAGCTACATTATCATCATCGAGTACTGTCTGCACTTCACTGATGTCCTCCTCAACGGTCTCTGGGTCAGGGACCTGACCGCTCGCAACACCAGCTCCCACGCCACTCTCCTCATCACTACTTGCCTGCCTACTGGAGGAAGCAGCGGATGTCTCCTCCACATCTTGGCTGGCCAGTAGCTGCTGACTGTCCTCTAGTAGCTCGTCATTGCTTTATAGTGGAGCTGAGCCCACAGCATATAATAATTCTCTGGCTGAGGGAACAGAAAGGGACAGAGGAAGGTTGAAGACAGGTGAGGGCACAGGGCCTGCTCCCATGCCAACTAAGGGTTGTGACTGACGAACCCACCGACTCTTGGCTGGGAGTGTCTGATGTCACTTGGGACGAAGTGGATGACGAGTCAACCATTCAAGAACCGCTAGGTTGCTGGTCAAGACACGACCGCGAGATGACAGCGGGAGCTCAGGTCTCTTGCTGCGACTCCTGCTGCCACACCCCCTTACTTTGCTGCGACCTCTGCCTGCGCCAGAAACATTTAGGCCTCTGTCACTCCTCTGTGCATGGCCTGGCACTTCTCTGTCTGACATACTGTTAGATCAAATAAATAAATAAATAAAAAGGAAATTAAAACACCCCAAAAAAGTCAGTAATTTTCTCCATTCACCACACAACAGCTAATAAGCCCTTTTTGTTTTTCAACTAATAGACACCAAAAAGGGCTTTAGAACAATTGCCACTAATTGACACAAAAAAGGGCTGTAATTTTCTCACTTCACCACACAACGGCAAATACTTTTTTTGTGCCACTAATACACACCAAAAATTGCTTTAGAATATATAACTGCACCGCTGAACGGCAAATAGGGCCACTTAATGTATACACGCCACAAAAGGCTTTAGAACATATAACTACACTGCTGAACTGCAAATAATATATATTTTCTTTGCCACTAATACATACCAAAAAGGGCTTTAGAACATATAACTGCACCTCTGAACGGCAAATAAAATACCGTATTTTTCGCCCTATAAGACGCACAGGCCCATAAGATGTACCTAGGTTTTTGGGGAGGAAAATAATAAAAAAAATATTTTTAACCAAAAGGTGTGCTGTGTGTTTAGTGGGTTTGGAACTAATGGTGGTCTGTGGATGGCACTATTACCGGGGATCTGTGGATGACGGACACTGTTATGAGGGGATCTGTGGATGACGGACACTGTTATGGGGGATCTGTGGATGACGGACACTGTTATGGGGGGATCTGTGGATGACGGACACTGTTATGGGGGGGATCTGTGGATGACGGACACTGTTATGGGGGGATCTGTGGATGACGGACACTGTTATGGGGGGGATCTGTGACGGACACTGTTATGGGGGGATCTGTGGCTTTCACTGTTACAGGGGGATCTGTGGCTGGCACTGTAACAGGGGGGATCTGTGGATGGCACTGTTAGAGGGGGGATCTGTGGGTGGCACTGTTATATATGTGCCATCCACAGACCCCCCCAGCCCATAACAGTGCCATCCACAGACCCCCCCAGCCCATAACAGTGCCATCCACAGACCCCCCCAGCCCATAACTGTGCCATCCACAGATGTCCCCCATAAAAATGTCATCCACAGATCCCCACCGCCACTCCAGTATACAAATATAAGATGTCTTTTTCAATTAATAGTTATTAAACATGCCCCCTCACTCCTAATAGTACCTTACATCCTAACCACTTCAGTACAATGCAGGCAGGCAGGGCGGGCGGCCGGCGCGTCACTCACTGATGTCACTTGCCTGCGCTGCCTGCTTCATTCATAAAGTAGGCGGTGCAGGCAAGTGACATCAGGGAGTTACGATGCCGCCCGCCCGGCCTGCCTGCCGGCATTCTACTGAAGCTGTTAGGATGTAAGGTACTATTAGGAGTGAGGGGACATGTTTAATAACTATTAATTAAATAAGACATCTTATATTAGTATACCGGAGCGGCGGGGCTATAGTACACTGACTGCACCGCCCGCCGCTATTGCCGGCCCCCAGCTCCTCCTCCCAGTCCCTCCCCGAGTCCCCGCTCGCTCGTACATCGCAGCTTGCGATGTAAAACTGCCAGCATTCGCCCCATAAGACGCAGGGGCATTTTCCCCCCATTTTGGGGGGAGAAAAAGTGCGTCTTATGGGGCGAAAAATACGGTATATTTTTTTGCCACTAATACACTACAAAAAGAGCTTTAAAACCAATTAACTGCACCGCTGAAAGGCAAATATACAGTATATATTTTTTGCCACTAATACACACCAAAAAGGGCTGTAATTTTCTCACTTCACCCCATAACGGCAAATATTTTTTTTTTGTGCCACTAATACATGCAAAAAAGTGCTTTAGAACATATAACTGCACCGGTGAATGGCAAATAGGCCCTTACATTTTTCCACTTATACACTTCACAAAAGGCTCTAGAACATATAACTGCACGGTTTAACCGCAAATAATATATATTTTTTTGCCACTAATACACTCCAAAAAGGGCTTTAGAACATATGACTGCACCACTGAATGGCAAATAGGCCCTTACTTTTTTTCACTTATACACTCCACAAAAGTCTTTAGAACATATAACTACACCGCTGAGTAGCAAATAATATATATTTTTTTGCCACTAATACACGCCAAAAAGGGCTTTAGAACATATAACTGCACTGCTGAACGGCAAAGAGGCCCTTATTTTTTTCCACTTATACACGCCACAAAAGGCTTTAGAACATATAACTGCACCTCTGAATGGCAAATATATATATTTTTGCCACTATTACACACCAAAAAGGGCTTTAGAACATATAACTACACCGCTGAATGGCAAATATATATTTTTTTGCCACTAATACACGCCAAAAAGGGCTGTAATTTTCTCACTTCACCACACAACAGAAAATACTTTTTTTTGTGCCACTAATACATGCAAAAAAGTGCTTTAGAACATATAACTGCACCAATAAATGGCAAATATACAGTATATATTTTTGCCACTAAAACACGCCAAATAGGGCTGTAATTTTCTCACTTCACCACACAATGGCAAATACTTTTTTTTGTGCCTGTAATGCACGCCAAAAAGGGCTTTAGAACATATAACTGCACCGCTGAACGGCAAATAATATATATTTTTTGCCACTAATATATGCCAAAAAGAGTTTTAGAACATATAACTGCACCGCTGAACGGCAAATAGGCCCTTATTTTTTTCCACTTATACACGCCACAAAAGGCTTTAGAACCTATAACTACACCGCTGAACGGCAAATAATATATATTTTTTTTGCCTTTAATACACGCCAAAAAGGGCTTTAAAACATATAACTGCACTGCTGAACGGCAAATAGGCCCTTATTTTTTTTCCACTTATACATGCCACAAAAGGCTTTAGAACCTATAACTAGACCACTGAACAACAAATAATATATATTTTTTTGCCACTAATACACGCCAAAAAGAGCTTTAGAACTTAACTGCACCGCTGAACGGCAAATATATATATTTTTTGCCACTAATACACGCCAAAAAAGGGCTGTCATTTTCTCACTTCACCACACAACAGCTAATAAGCCCTATTTTTCCCCACCAATACAAGCCAAAAAATGCTTTGGAACATATAACTGCACCATTCAAGGGCAAATAAGACATAGAAATATTTCCTTGTAATAAACCCTGTTTTAATGGCTGTATCAAACTGCACATGCACCCAAATAACAAGAACGGTTTGCTGGAATTACAGAGCTGTATAATGGTAATTTGGATCCGCAGTTAGTGCAGCAAGGTGTAATAGGAGTGTTCCTATTACCCAGGCTGTAACCTCCCCAACTGAACCCTGTTCTGCTTCAATACTGTGGGATGATTCCTCCCTATCCTTTCCCTGAACTTCTATACCGCAAAATAAAAGTTTTAAAGTCTTTTGTACCACCGTCCCTAGCGACTGCTGACATCTCTCCCTGCACTTAGTACACTGGAAAATGGCTGAATCCAAGATGGCTGAGGCTATTTATAGGGCTGTGACATCACAGGGCTGACTGGCTGCTGATTGGCTGCATGCATGGCATTGTGGGTGATCCCAGAGTTCCTTGCTCCATGTCCAAACACGTGCAGCAGCCATTTTAGGAAAAAATGCTATTCATTACCACGAAGCGTGAGGAAATTCCGATTTGATGTGAATCGAATTTTACCTGAAATTCGGATCGAATTCCACTTCGTCAACTTCGATTCGTTCATCTCTAATAGCATTCCCTGTGTAAGTGTATATACATAGATAGCTGTCAGTAACTGATAGCTGTACATGGCGGAGGTGTTATTAGTGATTGATAGCATTCTCTGTGTAAGTGTGTACACATAGATAGCTGTCAGTCATTGTATTCGATTATTAGACGAGCCTTACAATTGTTGGGAAGGAATAACAATCAGAATAGCACACCTTCTCTAGTAAACTAGGAACCTAAGCTCAGACAAGGAGTGAGAGGGCACCATTTATAGCAGAAGCTATATAGAAGCTAGCTTAAAAATTAGCAGCAGTCATGCAACTGCACACAGAGCAAGGAGAGTAGGGGAGAGGTGGTGATGGCAAAAATGAGAGTAGTAGTTCAATGAATAATATTCCTAATAGAAGTAGCGTGGCAGTGACGGACACGGGCCGCGGATGTAACACCATTCCTCTATACAAAAAAGCTTCAACTTTATTATGTAGTTGGATTTCCACTCATGAACTGCATGCTTCAGGTCCTTCCACAACATTTCTATATTGAATTAACGTAAGGATTTTGACGTGGCCATTTATTGATCTTGAACCATTCTTTGGTAGAACGACTTGTGTGCTTAGGGTCATTTTCTTACTGCATGACCCACATTCTCTTGAGGCTCACCTACAGATGTCCTCATATTTTCCTTTAGAATTTGCTTGTATAATTCATAATTCATTGTCCCATCAATGATAGCAAGCTGTCCTGTTCCAGATGTAGCAAAACAGGCCCAAACTATGATACGATTACCACTGTATTTCACAGATAGGATGAGGTTTTGTAACCTTTTTCAGCCTAATTAGCTTCAACCACTCGTCTTCTGAAGTCCTTAGAAATCACCTTTGTTCATTCCATGTTACACTACCACAAACGTTTTGTGAAGATCACACCTTGATAGATCTCCGTTCTATAACTAAAACAGGTTGCCCACTCACAGCTGATTTTCATTCTATTCATTGAAAACACGTTACTCATGGCAGAACTGGGACTGAAATTCAGCCCTTGCATTTTAAAACAGACAGACCCTCTTGCTGTGTGGTGAATGTGAAATATGTTTGTGCACTTTCCTCCTCTCCAGTTCTAATGGCAGATTTGAATGGACATTACATTCAACACTACCAAACATACAGGAGTATAAAGCACTATACACTCACCTAAAGAATTATTAGGAACACCTGTTCTATTTCTCATTAATGCAATTATCTAGTCAACCAATCACATGGCAGTTGCTTCAATGCATTTAGGGGTGTGGTCCTGGTCAAGACAATCTCCTGAACTCCAAACTGAATGTCAGAATGGGAAAGAAAGGTGATTTAAGCAATTTTGAGCGTGGCATGGTTGTTGGTGCCAGACAGGCCGGTCTGAGTATTTCACAATCTGCTCAGTTACTGGGATTTTCACGCACAACCATTTCTAGGGTTTACAAAGAATGGTGTGAAAAGGGAAAAACATCCAGTATGCGGCAGTTCTGTGGGCAAAAATGCCTTGTGGATGCTAGAGGTCAGAGGAGAATGGGCCGACTGATTCAAGCTGATAGAAGAGCAACGTTGACTGAAATAACCACTCGTTACAACCGAGGTATGCAGCAAAGCATTTGTGAAGTCACAACACGTACAACCTTGAGGCGGATGGGCTACAACAGCAGAAGACCCCACCGGGTACCACTCATCTCCACTACAAATAGGAAAAAGAGGCTACAATTTGCACAAGCTCACCAAAATTGGACTGTTGAAGACTGGAAAAATGTTGCCTGGTCTGATGAGTCTCGATTTCTGTTGAGACATTCAAATGGTAGAGTCCGAATTTGGCGTAAACAGAATGAGAACATGTATCCATCCTCTCATGGCTATTTCCAGCAGGATAATGCACCATGTCACAAAGCTTGAATCATTTCAAATTGGTTTCTTGAACATGACAATGAGTTCACTGTACTAAAATGGCCCCCACAGTCACCAGATCTCAAGCCAATAGAGCATCTTTGGGATTTGATGGAATGGGAGCTTCGTTCCCTTTATGTGCATCCCTCAAATCTCCATCAACTGCAAGATGCTATCCTATCAATATGGGCCAACATTTCTAAAGAATGCTATCAGCACCTTGTTGAATCAATGCCACGTAGAATTAAGGCAGTTCTGAAGGCAAAAGGGGGTCCAACACTGTATTAGTATGGTGTTCCTAATAATTCTTTAGGTGAGTGTATATATATATTTATATCTCATGCGATCTGGCAATTATTGATTGGTATACAGTATTGGGGGTAGCAGCAGTATAACACTGTTGGGGCACCAGGAGGACAATGCAAAAGTGATGAATCTAAGATGTCTGTGGCAACCTCGGCAGAAAAAAGATGGTCTGGGCTGAATACAGATGATGAGGAAAGAGAACTTGCATAATCAGAGGAGATGCCACTGGATGTAATAGATACGGTATACACTCACCTAAAGAATTATTAGGAACACCATACTAATACGGTGTTGGACCCCCTTTTGCCTTCAGAACTGCCTTAATTCTACGTGGCATTGATTCAACAAGGTGCTGATAGCATTCTTTAGAAATGTTGGCCCATATTAATAAGATAGCATCTTGCAGTTGATGGAGATTTGAGGGATGCACATCCAGGGCACGAAGCTCCCATTGCACCACATCCCAAAGATGCTCTATTGGGTTGAGATCTGGTGACTGTGGGGGCCATTTTAGTACAGTGAACTCATTGTCATGTTCAAGAAACCAATTTGAAATGATTCGAGCTTTGTGACATGGTGCATTATCCTGCTGGAAGTAGCCATCAGAGGATGGATACATGTTCTCATTCTGTTTACGCCAAATTCGGACTCTACCATTTGAATGTCTCAACAGAAATCGAGACTCATCAGACCAGGCAACATTTTTCCAGTCTTCAACAGTCCAATTTTGTTGAGCTCGTGCAAATTGTAGCCTCTTTTTTCTATTTGTAGTGGAGATGAGTGGTACCCGGTGGGGTCTTCTGCTGTTGTAGCCCATCCGCCTCAAGGTTGTGCGTGTTGTGGCTTCACAAATGCTTTGCTGCATACCTCGGTTGTAACG
Source organism: Bufo bufo (assembly GCF_905171765.1). Taxonomy (NCBI): domain Eukaryota; kingdom Metazoa; phylum Chordata; class Amphibia; order Anura; family Bufonidae; genus Bufo; species Bufo bufo. The sequence continues at coordinate 533,223,631 of NC_053390.1, read as the reverse complement.
AGTGGTTATTTCAGTCAACGTTGCTCTTCTATCAGCTTGAATCAGTCGGCCCATTCTCCTCTGACCTCTAGCATCCACAAGGCATTTTTGCCCACAGGACTGCCGCATACTGGATGTTTTCCCTTTTCACACCATTCTTTGTAAACCCTAGAAATGGTTGTGCGTGAAAATCCCAGTAGTAACTGAGCAGATTGTGAAAAACTCAGACCGGCCCGTCTTGCACCAACAACCATGCCACGCTCAAAATTGCTTAAATCACCTTTCTTTCCCATTCTGACATTCAGTTTGGAGTTCAGGAGATTGTCTTGACCAGGACCACACCCCTAAATGCATTGAAGCAACTGCCATGTGATTGGTTGACTAGATAATTGCATTAATGAGAAATAGAACAGGTGTTCCTAATAATTCTTTAGGTGAGTGTATGTGAAAGCTACTGGTAAAAACTCTCGCCTGATCCTAACCAGACTTGAAGGTGGTTTGCTGAGTCCTTGAACCTCTATTTTCCAGTGTTTTCTGACAGATGGCCTATCTGTCCTCAGGGTTTAAACTGGAAGGTGTGGATGCCGGAAGCTGTGTCCTACACCTGCTTGCAAAGGTGCCTGGGAAGCCCTTAAGTATGGCCGTGTGCTATCCTTTGACTTTAAGACAATATAAAAATCCCCTTGAATACTTGCTTTAGTAGCTGGACACTGGAGTGGTCACCCCGGAGGAGCGAGCTGTAGAAGTGGACTTCTCACCTCTGGGTGGAATCTTGTGGCTTTAACCCTGGGCTGTGGAGCCAACAGGGAGAGAGTAGAGAGGCAGGAGGCCTCCCTCCAGCAAGCAGCTACTTCATGGCTGCTCTCTGACTAAACTGTTCTGAACCTGCCTAACTTGGGCCTGAGCTAAGCTATATATACACTGTAACACTGCCCCATCTTGTGGAGAAACTAGTGTAGTGCACCCTAACTAGGTCTGTGTAAAGGATCTTACATGTAGAATCACATAGTGACATGGGTGAATATGACATGGGATGAATTATAGCATACAGGCATAATATAATGACAATAAAACAAGTTTTATGGTGTCCACAATCACGTAGTGGGACACTGCATATGGTTATATCTTTTGCCGTAGGTGTGAGTGGATTGTGCTATGCATGGTGTTGATATATATGGGCGGTTGTTCCAATTTGATAATTGAAAACTGTTGGTTCCCTATTTTCTTTAGGTGTATCCCCGCTGTGCTCCCTAACTCCCCCAAATATTGTACTGAAGAAATACCCGTACCATAAAAATAGTCCCCTCATATTAATAGCTCTCCCAAAAGTCCCATCAATCATAATTTTCTTCTAGAGTGCTATCATTAATAATAGTGCCCCCTACAGTGATATTTATCCCTGAGAGTCTCCACGTTGTGCCCAATAATAATAATGTAGTTATAATGTGCCCCTTTAGTGCCTCCAGTAATTATAATGTCCCTCTATAGTGCCATAAGTAGTTATAATGTCTCCCTTTAGTGCCCCCAGTAGTTATAATGCCCCCTTGTAGTAGCCCCCAGTAGTTTTAATGCCCCCAGTATTGCCCTAGTACTTATAATGTCCCCCTGTAGCACTCCCAGTAGTTATAATGTCCCCCTGTGGGAGCCCCAGTCCCTATAATGTCCCTCTGTAGTGCCCTCACTAGTTATAATGCCCCCTGTATTGCCCCAGTACTTATAATCTCCCGATAGTTATAATGTTCCCTTGAAGTGCCCCCATTATTTATAATGCCCCCTGGCCCCTGTGGTGGCACTAGTGGTTATAATGCCTCCACTGTATTTACCCAGTGCTTATAATATCCCACAGTAGTGTCCCCTGTACTTATAACATATGTTCCCTTAAAGCTACATGAAAAAAAATAAACTTACCTGGGTCTTGCTCTATGCTTTTGGCCCACAGCCTGGTTTGCGTCACCTGGTACAGGCAGTTGTGATGATGTAGTCACTTCGCAACCACTTGTGTTGCCTCATAGGCTTTAGGCCTTGTGGCCTATGAGAGTGAATGCCTGGGCTGGGCATCATTGGCTCCTGTGTCCCACTACACTTTTCAACTATATCGCTATTCTGAGGATGGCAATACAGTTGTATCTGCAGTGGCCACTACTTTTGGGGAACTAGATAAAACATCCAGGGTTCAAGTCCCGGATGTTTTTGCCTAGCGATGCACCTGAAGCAAGTGGCACTTGGCGGGACCTGCCCATTTGGCATTTGCTAGGATTGCCAGATGAGCAGCCCATTCCTTACCTAACTCTAATTTTGCCTTCAATTTATCTGTTAATCCTAAAGGTTCACATACTTTTGCCACTCTCAGACATGTGATATTGGAAAAATTTTCTCAATGAGTAAATGATCAAGTGTAATATTTTGACCTCATTTATTTGATTTGGTTATCTTTATGTACTTTTATGCCTTATGTGAAAATTTGGTATAATTTTAGGTTAAATGTTTGAAGAAATATAGAACATTCTGAAGGGTTCACAAACTTTCAAGCACCACAAACGCCAAGTAAGGGAAGATATTCCAATACCCTTGCAATTACATCTGCTTAGGCTGGTGTCATACATAGTTTTTTGGGGAGTTTGTGGGTTTTGGTGCCTTTATTTCTCTCATTTTTGCTGGACAACTAAGAACAATTTTTTATAGTAGCATTTTTTTGACCCATGAGGTGTGTTTTTTGGCCACCTGCAATTTTTATGTGTTTCTTGTGGCTTTTTTTGGGGACTTTTTTGCACATTTTTTGCTAGTGCCGGCTGACATTTTTTTAACCCTTTAGGCTGGGTTCACACGAGCGTGTCCGGATTAGGTCCGGATGCGTCCCGATGTATTGCGGCAAACCTGCGTGAGTAGGAACGCAATTGCAGTCAGTTTTGACTGCGATTGCGTTCCGATGTTCAGTTTTTATCGCGTGGGTGCAATGTGTTTTGCACGCGCGTCATAAAAAACCGACTGTAGTACCCAGACCCGAACTTCTTCACAGAAGTTCAGGTTTGGGTTAGGTGTCGTGTAGATGTTGTAATTTTCCCTTATAACATGGTTATAAGGGAAAATAATAACATGGTTATAAGGGAAAATATCACCACGGTGATGGACCATGTGATAGGATCATGTGATCTGACTTCACCACAGGTCCTTTAGCCCACAGCTCATCATTAAAGAAGTAAAGAAGAGACCGGTAACTACGCGATCAAGAGGAGAAGGTGAGTTAATTATTATATTTTTTTTAACCCTCAATTGATCACCTACTAAGCATTCTGTTTTCAGAATGCTATTATTTTCCCTTATAACCATGTTATAAAGGAAAATGATACAGTGAATAGACTGTCACCTAGCAACCATGCGTGAAAATCGCACCGCATCCGCACTTGCTTGCGGATGCTTGCGATTTTCACGCAACCCCATTCACTTCTATGGGGCCTGCGTTGCGTGAAAAACGCTGAATATAGAGCATGCTGCTATTTTCACGCAACGCACAAGTGATGCGTGAAAATCACCGATCATCTGAGCAGCCCCATTGAAATGAATGGGTCGGGATTCAGTGCGGGTGCAATACGTTCACATTGCACCCGCGCGGAAATCTCGCCCGTGTGAGCGCAGCCTTAAGGACTGAGCCTATTTTCATTTTTGCATTTTTGATTTTTCAATTCCACATTTTCCTCCCCGCATTCCAATAGCCATAACTTTTTTATTTTTCTATTCACATAGCCATATGAGGGCTTATTTTTGTGGGACAAAATGTATTTTTAGTGGCACCATTTAATTTACCATGCTGTATATTGGAAAACTGCATAAAATTATTTATGGGATAAAATTGAGACAAAAAAACACAATTCTGCTAAGGTATTTGACATTATGGTGTTCACTGTGCACTAAAAATGACATGACATCCTTATTCTGTAACTCAATAAGATTACAGCAATACCAAATTTTTATACTTTTTATTTTCTTTGGGAAAAAAAATCAAAATTTTCTTTGCATCGCAATAACTTTTTAATATTTTTGTCTACAGAGCTTTATGAGGGCTTTTTTTTTGTGGGACAAACTAGTTTTTTGGGGTATGTACCATTTTTGGGGTATGTACAACTTTTTGATCACTGTTATTAAACTTTTTGAAGGGACAACGTGACAAAAAAATGTTGAATCATGTGTTCTTATTGTTTTGTCTGTTCACACAGGAATTTTCAAACAATATTTTAATACTTCAGACATTTTCAGATGTGGCAATACCTGATATGTTTATTTTTTATTGTTTTTATTGTTTATTTTTTATACGTAAAATTGGGAATGGGGCATGATTTAAACTTTTAATATTTCTTTTTTTACTTTTTGCCCCCTCGGGGGCTAGAATCTGGGATCTATTAGGGTGAATGGCATTCTGACATGCTCCCTGCTGAGCTGCGCCTCATGCACAGCTTAAGGCGTAGTTCACACGAACGTTTTTTTTTGTACGGGCCGTTTTTTTGTGTTCCGTATACGGTCCGTATACGGAACCATTCATTTCAATGGTTCCGCAAAAAAAACGGAATGTACTCCGTATGCATTCTGTTTCCGTATTTCCGTTTTTCCGTTGAAAGATAGAACATGTCCTATTATTGCACGCAAATAACTTTCCGTGGCTCTATTCAAGTCAATGGGTCCGCAAAAAAAACTGAACACATACGGAAATGCATCCGTATGTCCTCTGTATCCGTTCCGTTTTTGCTGAACCAACTATTGAAAATGTAATGCCTAGCCCAATTTTTTCTATGTAATTACTGTATACTGTATATGCCATACGGAAAAACGGAACGGAAAAACGGAAACACAACGGAAACAAAAAACGGAACAACGGATCCGTGAAAAACGGACCGCAAAACACTGAAAAAGCCATACGTTCGTGTGAACTATCCCATCCCAAACCACCTCCGTGCCAGTGCCACCACTCCAATGCTCCCCAGTGCTGCAGTCATGACTTCATGTTTTGGCTGCAGCGTTGACATGCCTGTATAATGCACACATATTACCATAGTAATATTTGGCATGAGACCGCAGAGGCCAGTGATTGGCTGCAGCAGTCATGTGTGGTATACAGGCTTGTTAACGCTAAATAATGTTTGTATCATTTTAATAAGGTGTGTATATATATATATATATATAAAAAAAAAGAAAGTCCAACGGGAGCACCAACCTGACAAGCGGGTGCAATGTCCAAAAGGGGGCAACGGCAATCCCCAATAGTATAATCAAATAGAAAGCAGGACTGCACTCCAAAATGTGATGAAAAAAATCAAAGCTGTTTATTCACCCATGTTATGGCAAAGTTTGCGACGTTTCAGCTCTTGCGAGCCTTTCTCAAGCATGGAGACAGTGAAAGTGAGCACATTTAAAGCATTACAAAAAGTGTTCCACCCATCAGGGTGTGGTTACAATCATCTTAAATTACAGACATGTGATACAATTATAAAGTGCATGTTTAGCATAGTGACTAGTGTTATACGTTCTATCATACCAGGATACCATCCCTCTTATATAGAACAAAATATATGTAGAACTTGTGTTCCAATTAGAATCATAAAACAGTGCAGACATACTGAATGGGGATCCCAGGAGTGAAATTCGGAAAGCCATGGAGCCCACATATACCATCATGCTCCCTATGCGTCTCGATCTCCTCAATGCGCATGCCCAGAGTAACAACATCATGTGAATCACAATGTCAAAATAGTGCGCATGCGCTCTATAGGGTAACATCTACCAGCTCCATTTTGGTTCAGGGAAGAATGCCCTAGATGTCCGCTCTATGTTCGTCACGTGAATAATAACCATACAGAGTATATACTCAAAGTCGTGACCATAGAACGGAACACATAGAAAATGTGCAGCAGACCGCAGCAGGGATCTCCTACAGGTGCCAGCATCAGGACCGGGATCCCCACCTCTCGGGAGGGACACCAGACCTTGGGGCCGTGTACGTCGGAGGGGGACATCTCCATGAGCCCCACCGACCTACCTAACCCACTTGCTGGAAAAAGCGGTCATAGAGGGATTGTCCCTCAACATATACAGAAAACAGCATCGCACTGTAGCTTAATAATGTCTCTGGAGTAGGACACTGTAGTTGGTACTGGGCTGCATCGCTTCCAACAAATTAAAGTCCAGGGATCCGCATCCAGCATCGTGAGGGTTAAAAATTCTAAAAGGCAAGAAAAAATATATATAAGTTTCCAACTTTATACTCTATTACGTTTGCAGTTGTATATAGTACTTTCACAATTCTCCGACACTATTACAGGTACGGGGAAAGTGTAACACATAAATGCATGGAAAAAGGGGGCAAGCAACAGATCACTAGGCACCTATCTGAACTCTACATTTAATCCTCTGGGGTGCAAGCTATCTAAATCATAAATCCACCGCAATTCCCTTTTCTTAAGAATAGCTAGACGGTCTCCACCTCTCCTAGGAAGTTCGACACGGTCCAGTATCCAGCATCTTAGATCCCGCTCAGTCCTGCTTTCTATTTGATTATATATATATATACACTGCTCAAAAAAATAAAGGGAACACAAAAATAACACATCCTAGATCTGAGTTAATTAAATATTCTTCTGAAATACTTTGTTCTTTACATAGTTGAATGCGCTGACAACAAAATCACAAAAAAAAAAAAAAATGGAAATCAAATTTTTCAACCCATGGAGGTCTGGATTTGGAGTCACACTCAAAATTAAAGTGGAAAAACACACTACAGGCTGATCCAACTTTGATGTAATGTCCTTAAAACAAGTAAAAATGAGGCTCAGTAGTGTGTGTGGCCTCCACGTGCCTGTATGACCTCCCTACAATGCCTGTGCATGCTCCTGATGAGGTGGCGGACGGTCTCCTGAGGGATCTCCTCCCAGACCTGGACTAAAGCATCTGCCAACTCCTGGACAGTCTGTGGTGCAACGTGACGTTGGTGGATAGAGTGAGACATGATGTCCCAGATGTGCTCAATTGGATTCAGGTCTGGGGAACGGGCGGGCCAGTCCATAGCATCAATGCCTTTGTCTTGCAGGAACTGCTGACACACTCCAGCCACATGAGGTCTAGCATTGTCTTGCATTAGGAGGAACCCAGGGCCAACCACACCAGCATATGGTCTCACAAGGGGTCTGAGGATCTCATCTCGGTACCTAATGGCAGTCAGGCTACCTCTGGCGAGCACATGGAGGGCTGTGCGGCCCTCCAAAGAAATGCCACCCCACACCATTACTGACCCAATGCCAAACCGGTCAGAATGGAGGATGTTGCAGGCAGCAGAACGTTCTCCGCGGCGTCTCCAGACTCTGTCACGTCTGTCACATGTGCTCAGTGTGAACCTGCTTTCATCTGTGAAGAGCACAGGGCGCCAGTGGCGAATTTGCCAATCTTGGTGTTCTCTGGCAAATGCCAAACGTCCTGCACGGAGTTGGGCTGTAAGCACAACCCCCACCTGTGGACGTCGGGCCCTCATATCACCCTCATGGAGTCTGTTTCTGACCGTTTTGTATGGCTCTGGCAGTGCTCCTCCTGTTCCTCCTTGCACAAAGGCGGAGGTAGCGGTCCTGCTGCTGGGTTGTTGCCCTCCTACGGCCTCCTCCACGTCTCCTGATGTACTGGCCTGTCTCCTGGTAGCGCCTCCATGCTCTGGACACTACGCTGACAGACACAGCAAACCTTCTTGCCACAGCTCGCATTGATGTGCCATCCTGGATAAGCTGCACTACCTGAGCCACTTGTGTGGGTTGTAGACTCCGTCTCATGCTACCACTAGAGTGAAAGCACCGCCAGCATTCAAAAGTGACCAAAACATCAGCCAGGAAGCATAGGAACTGAGAAGTGGTCTGTGGACACCACCTGCAGAACCACTCCTTTATTGGGGGTGTCTTGCTAATTGCCTATAATTTCCACCTGTTGTCTATCCCATTTGCACAACAGCATGTGCAATTGATTGTCACTCAGTGTTGCTTCCTAAGTGGACAGTTTGATTTCACAGAAGTGTGATTGACTTGGAGTTACATTGTGTTGTTTAAGTTTTCCCTTTATTTTTTTGAGCAGTGTATATATATATATATATATTACAGTTGCAAGAAAAAGTATGTGAACCCTTTTTAATTATATGTATTTCTGCACAAATTGTTCATAAAATGTGATCTGATCTTCATCTAAGTCACAACAATAGGCAATCACAGTCTGCTTAAAGGGAACCTGTCATGTGGATATTTGATTATAATCTAACTAATTATATACAATCATTAACTACTAAAAAAGTGCCTTAGATGTATTCATTTACTGGTGTGACAGATGGTTACCTCATAATATACACAAAAAGATGCCGCATGCCGCATGCTAATGAGCTGATTGGAGTCCAGCGTGATGTCATTGAGTCCAGTGTATATTTAATTCAGAGCTATAGCCACTCCCCTGCCCACCTGCTGCTGGTTCATATGGAAACAAACTGTCATTCAGCAGCAGGTGGGCGGGGAGAGTCAGGAGCTCATGAATATTCATGACTCATCATTATCAGCTGGAGCTTTTCAATACAAGATGTTGGCAGATTGACTGGGTCAATTAAAGAAAGTGACCCAGCATTGTGCTAAGAGAATCAGTCACTTATTTATGTTGCCCTTAGTTAGACACCATAAAACTGGTGACAGGTTCCCTTTAAACTAATAACACACAAAGAATTAAATGTTACCGTGTTTTTATTGAACACACCATGTAAACATTCACAGTGCAGGTGGAAAAAGTATGTGAACCCTTGGATGCAAACCTCCTTTGACATCAATAACTTCAACCAAACATTTCCTGTAGTTGCAGATCAGATGTGCACAACGTTCAGTAATTCTTGACCATTCCGCTTTACAGAACTGTTTCAGTTCAGCAATATTCTTGGGATGTCTGGTGTGAATCGCTTTCTTGAGATCATGCCACAGCATCTCAATCGGGTTGAGGTCAGAACTCTGAATAGGCCACTCCAGAAGGCGTATTTTCTTCTGTTTAAGCAATTCTGTTGTTAATTTACTTCTATGCTTTGGGTCGTTGTCCTGTTGCAACACCCATCTTCTGTTGAGCTTCAGCTGGTGGACAGATGGCTTTAACCTCTTCAGGAGACATGATGTACCGGTACGGCATGTTGTCCTGGTACTTAAGGACACATGACGTACCGGTACGTCATGTATAGTTCCGATCACACAGTATTACTCATACAGCCAATGCATTCCAATACAGAAGTATTGGAATGCATTGTAAAGAGATTAGACCCCCAAAAGTTCAAGTCCCAAAGTGGGACAAAAAAATAAAGTGAAAAAAAAAAGTTGAAAAAAAAGTTTCCCCCCCAAAATTTAAAGTTTCAAGTAAAAATAAACAAAAACGTCATTTTGCCCAAATAAAGTTTTAAAAAATTGGTAAAAAATAGGAAAAAAAAGGTATACATATTAGGTATCGCCATGTCCGTATCGACCGGATCTATAAAGGTAGCACATGACCTAACCCCTCAGATAAACACCGTAAAAAAAACAAAAAAAACCTGTGCTAAATAAACCATTTTTTTGTCACCTTACATCACAAAAAGTACAACAGCAAGCAATTAAAAAGGCAATTGCCCACCAAAATAGTACCAATCTAACCGTCACCTCATCCCGCAAAAAATGAGCCCCTACCTGAGACAATCGCCCAAAAAATAAAAAAACTATGGCTCAGAATATGGAGACACTAAAAAAATCATTTTTTTGTTTTAAAAAAGCTGTTACTGTGTAAAACTGACATAAATAAAAAAAAGTATACATAATAGGTATCACCGCGTCGGTATCGACCGGCTATATAAAAATATCACATGACCTAACCCCTCAGATAAACACCGTAAAAAAATTAAAAATAAAAACTCTGCTAAATAAACCATTTTTTTGTCACCTTACATCACAAAAAGTGTAATAGCAAGTGATCAAAAAGTCATATGCACCCCCGCAAAAAATGAGACCCTACCTGAGACAATCGCCCAAAAAATAAAAAAACTATGGCTCAGAATATGGAGACACTAAAACATGATTTTTATTTGTTTAAAAAATTATATTATTGTGTAAAACTTACATAAATTTAAAAAAGTATACATATTAGGTATCGCCGCGTCCGTATTGACCGGCTCTATAAAAATATCACATGACCTAACCCCTCAGATGAACAATTTTTTGTCACCTTGCATTACAAAAAGTGTAATAGCAAGCAAAAAAGTCACACGCACCCCAAAATAGTGCCAATCAAACCGTCATCTCATCCCGCAAAAATCATACCCTACCCAAGGTAATCGCCCAAAAACTGAAAAAATTATGGCTCTCAGACTATAGAAACACTAAAACATGATTTTTTTTGCTTCAAAAATGAAATAATTGTGTAAAACTTACATAAATAAAAAAAAGTATACCGCGTCCGTACTGACTTGCTCTATAAAAATATCACATGACCTAACCACTCAGGTGAATACCGTAAAAAAATACAAATAAAAACGGTGTAAAAAAAGCCATTTTTTGTCACCTTACATCACAAAAAGTGTAATAGCAAGCGATCAAAAAGTCACACACACCCCAAAATAGTGCCAATCAAACCGTCATCTCATCCCGCAAAAATCATACCCTACCCAAGGTAATCGCCCAAAAACGGAAAAAATTATGGATCTCAGACTATGGAAACACTAAAACATGAGTTTTTTTTGTTTAAAAAAATAAATCATTGTGTAAAACTTACATAAATAAAAAAAAAGTATACATATTAGGTATCACCGCGTCCGTGACAACCTGGTCTATAAAATTACCACATGATCTAACCTGTCAGATGAATGTTGTAAATAACAAAAAATAAAAACAGTGCCAAAATAAATATAGAGCAACCAAAAATCATATGTACCCTAAACTAGTACCAAAGAAACTTCCACCCTATCCCATAGTTTCTAAAATGGGGTCAGTTGTATGGAGTTTTTACTCTAGGGGTGCATCAGGGGGGCTTCAAATGGGACATGGTGTCAAAAAAAACAGTCCAGCAAAACCTGCCTTCCAAAAACCGTATGGCATTCCTTTCCTTCTGCGCCCTGTCATGTGCCCATACAGCAGTTTACGACCACATATGGGGTGTTTCTGTAAACTACAGAATCAGGCCCATAAATATTGAGTTTTGTTTGGCTATTAACCCTTGCTTTTTTCCTTCTATGATAGCAATCCGTCCAGGCCCTGACGCAGCAAAGCAGCCCCAAACCATGATGTCCCCACCACCATACTTCACAGTTGGGATGAGGTTTTGATGTTGGAGTGCTGTGCCTCTTTTTCTCCATACATAGTGTTGTGTGTTTCTTCCAAACAACTCAACTTTGGTTTTATCTGTCCACAGAATATTTTGCCAGTATTGCTGTGGAACATCCAGGTGCTCTTGTTCAAACTGTAAACGTGCAGCAATGTTTTTTTTGGACAGCAGTGGCTTCCTCTGTGGTATCCTCCCATGAAATCCATTCTTGTTTAGTGTTTTACGTATCGTAAATTCGCTAACAGGGATGTTAGCATATGCCAGAGACTTTTGTAAGTCTTTAGCTGACACTCTAGGATTCTTCTTCACCTCATTGAGCAGTCTGCGCTGTGCTCTTGCAGTCATCTTTACAGGACGGCCACTCCTAGGAAGAGTGACGTGTACAAGCAGGTTGTTTACTGTATAAACAGAAAAACAGGGTGCACCATAGTGTAAAAACTTTTGGGAATTGAAATAAACTCCAATTTAGGAGGCTCACCTTATGGGGTTGTGCTTATATAGGCACAACACTACTGTAGACGTGTTGGAGATAAATTCAATCCCCAATTTGAAAGGTAGGTATGCAGCCACGGATGCAGGTGTCCTCAGATAAGCGTGCCAAGGCCCACACAAAGGATTAGTATAAAGTGGAAGGAAGGAACATCCCTCAGCGCAAGGAACCATCCAGATGCGAATAACGAATCTTCAGAAGTATTTATTGCAAACACACTACGCGTTTCGGGGATAAAATCCCCTTATAACGACCGGCGTGCCGATCACATACGTGACGCAAAGGGAGGGAAAAGGGAAGGCCCTGTCCAAGGGAGAGGGAATGATGGTGACCCCTAACTCACCTTGAGGCTGGCACCTGACTGCACTGACGTCCCTAGACAGGTTTTTCACCTGTACGCCAATCACGTGCCTAAACCCTGGCTTTCCTTAAGATGAGCCCTAAGTAGTGAATAGGGCGGTGGGAACACTAGTCTGCACCAATAACACTAAAGGAAAACACCAGGGAGAGGACAGACAATACTGACAAAACATATAATCCCAGGTGGGCGACAACAGCGGACAACAAAAGACCAACAGGGATCCGAAGGGTAATGCTCTGGTACGACAACCAGGAATAACAGCTACACAGCTCCAGTGGGTCAGTATAGAAGTCCAGGCAGGAAGCTCTATATCTGGTAACCAGAGAAGTGGGAGAGGGGAATATAAAGAGGTTGGGAGTGCCGGAAAAGAAACAGCTGAGGAGAAGAAGCTACGGATCCCAGAGTGAGACAAAAAGGATTGCAAGGCAAACACAGAAAGCTACCATTAAGTAACAGCGCGATCTTTAGACATAGAGCGCGCAGCCACCCGCTGCGACTTCCTGACCCCGGGTATAACGGAGTCAGACGTGGCTCTTGACACCCTCGTGACAGTACCCCCCTTTCCACGAGGGGCCTTTGGACACTCAGGACCAGGTCTCTCAGGATGAGAGGCATGAAAAGCCCGAAATAACCTGTTGGCGTTTACCTCTGACGCTGGAACCCACATTCTTTCCTCGGGACCGTAACCCCTCGAATGCACCAGATATTGAAGAGAACGGCGGACCCAACTAGAATCAACAATTTTGGATATTTGAAACTCTAGATTACCATCAACAATAACAGGAGGGGGTGGCAGCGGTGACGGTTCTAGAGGTGGAACATACTTTTTGAGTAACGACTTATGGAAGACGTTATGGATTTTAAGAGTTTGAGGTAGCTCCAGGCGAAAAGCCACGGGGTTAATGATGGCTACTATTTTGTAAGGACCAATGAACCTAGGACCCAGTTTCCAAGAGGGAACCTTTAACTTAATATTCCTAGTAGATAACCACACATAGTCATTCACTCCTAGGTCCGGACCTGGCGACCGTTTCTTATCAGCCATGCATTTATATTTACCTCCGATATTTTTCAAGTTAGTTTGCACTTTCTGCCATACAGATGAAAGAGATGATGAAAACCGTTCGTCTTTGGGAACCCCAGAAGACCCCCCCCTCTTTGAAAGTACAGAATTGGGGATGAAAACCATATGCACCAAGAAATGGTGACTTGCCAGTGGATTCCTGATGGCGATTATTTATAGCAAACTCAGCTAACGGTAAATATGATGACCACACCTCTTGGTTTTCAGACACAAAACACCTTAGGTATGTCTCAAGGTTTTGGTTGGTACGCTCAGTCTGTCCATTCGACTGAGGATGGAAAGCTGAGGAAAAGGACAAGTGTACCCCCAAACGGCAACAAAAAGCTTTCCAAAACTTAGAAATACACTGGGTTTCCCGATCCGAAACAACATCGGAAGGGACCCCGTGAAGCTCCACGATTTCACTGATGAATACCTGAGCAAGAGCTTTAGCATTAGGTAGTGCGGGTAACGCAATAAAGTGTACCATTTTGCTAAACCTGTCCACTACTACCAAGATAACTGTTTTACCCGCAGACAAAGGTAAGTCAGTGATGAAATCCATTGACAGATGTGTCCATGGCCTATTAGGAATGACAAGTGGCAATAAAGATCCTGCAGGACGTGTATGAGAGACTTTAGCGCGTGCACAAGTAGAACAAGTAGACACAAAATCCATTACATCCTGACGCAACCTTGGCCACCAAAAACGACGAGACAATAGCTCCAAGGTTACTTTACTACCCGGGTGCCCAGCAAGTGCCGAATTATGATGTTCCTTTAATAATTCGAGATGCAGGTTTAACGGTACAAACAATTTCTCTGAGGGACAAGAGACCGGGGCGTCCCCCTGGGCCTCTAACACCTTCCCCTCCAGAACAGAGTGTACAGCAGAGACAACCACTCCTCCTTGTAGAATGGGTACCGGATCACCCACATTACCCCCTCCAGGGAAACTACGAGATAATGCATCTGCCTTGGTATTTTTTGCCCCAGGATGATAGGTGATGAAAAAGTTAAACCTGGTAAAAAATAAAAGACCACCTAGCTTGTCTAGGGGTGAGACGCTTATCTGATTTGAGGTACAGAAGGTTTTTCTGGTCCGTAATCACCATGACGGGGTGAATTGCCCCCTCTAAAAAGTGAGGCCATTCTTCAAACGCTAGTTTAATAGCTAATAGTTCCCTATTGCCAATATCATAGTTCTTCTCCGCTGCAGATAGTTTTTTTAGAAAAGAAAGTGCAAGGACGCTATTTGTCAGGAGACGGACCCTGAGACAGTACAGCCCCCACTACCACCTCTGAAGCATCTACTTCAACAATAAAAGGCTGGGAGACATCAAGTTGGATTAGTACAGGTGCCGAGGTAAACCTCTCTTTTAGAGAGGAAAATGCCATTTTGGCGGCGTCAGACCATATAGAAAAATCCGTCCCCTTCCTAGTCATGTCAGTAAGGGGTTTGACAATCACAGAATCATTTTTAATGAATTTCCTATAGAAATTTGCAAAACCCAAGAACCGTTGCAGTGCTTTAAGGTTCTCAGGAATATCCCAATCTAAAATTGCCTGGTCTTTCCTAGGATCCATACGGAAACTTGAAGCAGATAATAGATATCCCAGGAACTGTATTTCCTGAACGGCGAAAACACACTTTTCAATGTCCGCAGATAATTTATTTGTCCGTAGGACCTGCAGTACCTGTCTGACATGTACATCATGTGTCTTCAGATCAGACGAGTAAATTAAAATATCATCTAGGTATATCACCACAAACCTGCCGATAAGATGACTAAAAATATCATTAACGAAATGTTGGAAGACAGCAGGAGCATTGGTCAGACCGAAAGGCATGACTAGATTTTCATAATGCCCCTGTCTTCCACTCATCCCCTTCCTTGATACGAATCAGATTGTAGGCCCCCCTAAGATCAAGTTTGGAGAACCACCTAGCACCCGCAATCTGATTAAACAGGTCAGGAATGAGAGGAAGAGGGTATGGGTCTCTGATGGTTATCCGGTTTAGTTCGTGGAAATCTAGGCAAGGAGGCAGGCCCCCATCTTTCTTTTTAACAAAGAAAAACCCTGCAGCCACGGGTGATGAAGAGGGTCTGATGTGTCCCTTAGCCAAGCTCTCGGAGATATAATCTTCCATGGCTTGTCTCTCGGGACCCGAAATATTATATAACCTGGTCTTGGGTAATTTTGCACCGGAAATCAGGTTAACCGGGGAATCATAAGGACGGTGAGGTGGTAACTTCTGACACTCCTTTTCAGAGAAAACGTCCTCAAAGTCCGAAACAAATGTAGGTAGAGTAGCTATGGAGGCGACTAAGCAATTGCTATTTAAGCAATTTTCTCTGCAATGCTCACTAAACTCCAATATCTCCCTGGCCTGCCAATCCACCACTGGATTGTGCGCTACCAACCAGGGAAGACCCAATACCACAGGAGAGGGAAATATAAAGAGGTTGGGAGTGCGGAAGAAGAAACAGCTGAGGAGAAGAAGCTACGGA
Organism: Bufo bufo; assembly: GCF_905171765.1. Classification (NCBI taxonomy): domain Eukaryota; kingdom Metazoa; phylum Chordata; class Amphibia; order Anura; family Bufonidae; genus Bufo; species Bufo bufo. Next base: position 533,207,900 of record NC_053390.1, on the reverse strand, counting down.
TCCCTGAGTGAGACAAAAAGGATTCCAAGGCAAACACAGAAAGCTACCATTAAGTAACAGCGCGATCTTTAGACATAGAGCGCGCAGCCCCCCGCTGCGACTTCCTGACCCCGTATAACGGAGTCAGACGTGGCTCTTGACACCCTCGTGACACCCCTTTATCAGGTGAAAAATGTTGCATAACAATTGAACAAACATGCTGGATATATATACACACACACAAATGGTCACATGCAAGTAAGGTCAGAGGGGAGGTGGGCGTTACCCCAAAACCTCCCAAAACTAGGGTCATAGGAACAAATGTGCAAAATAATAAAGTGAGGCATATGCATATATTTACTGCCACATTGGGCTTAGAGACTATACGCATAAAAGTATTTTCATACATGACATACACAATGATCGCTTTGAGATACTTTTAGGTTCAGACCATCGCTAATGGAGGAAGAACTACGTCACCCAGGGTCACATGATCGTCGTTCCGATCATGTGACCTGTGATGCAGACTGTTGCTAGGCGACGTGACGCTTCCGGGCCGGCGTGAAGGGAGGCTCGGCACTCGGAGGAGTCAGACGTCACACTGCCTCCATGGGGCCGTCTGCAGTGCTATGGAGAGGTACTTAAGGGACCGTTCATCAGGGGGAGCGATCGGTCCAAATCCACAGGACAATGGATTATTTTAAAAAAAATCAAGAAGACAAATTACAACATATATCAGAAGAATAAAAATCTGAATAAAAAGTGAAAAATATATGATATATATAATGAATTGCAGATAAAAAGTACACATTAAAGGAAAATCTCATATCCCATATGTTGTGTATTATAAACATCCCCATATCATGATGCTTGCGCCACCATGCTTCACTGTCTTCACAGTGTACTGTGGCTTGTATTCAGTGTTTGGGGGTCATCTGACAAACTGTCTCCGGCCACTAGACCCAAAAAGAGCAATCTTACTTTCATCAGTCCACAAAATGTCTCTTTAGGCCAGTCAATGTGCTCTTTGGCAAATTGTAACCTCCTCAGCACATAAACACACACTTGGGCCCTAGAACCCTCGGGATAATTACTGACAACAAACAAAACGGTCCTCTTAACAAGAAATCCCTTTAGGGGTCCTAACTATATATGTATCTAAAACTACATATTTTATTATATATTAACTTAAAAACTATCAGGACTAAGCAGAGGGTATCAGTTTTAACACCAGTATATGGCAATACTAAGATATGTGCTTTTTGTTGTAACACTGTGTTTGATAATAAATGCTGCTTGTTGAAAACGGAGTGGTGTGTAGTTTTTTTATTATTATAATATCAACACCTCCATATATAACCTTTTTGTATAAACACTTTTGCACCCTATATGGTATTGTGGTGTATAGTGTAATGTTTTGCTTGTAACAGCAACAATATGTTCTAGGGGTGGTTATTATGGGGGTGGTTATTAGCAGTGTAATTCAACTGCAATATTAATCGTTTGATGTACTATCACCTACACATTTGTAATCCACTACTTGGTTAGTATAACAGTAGTCCGTTCAGTGCTTTATTTTACAGCACTATGTTGTTAATAAACACTGTTTTCAAGGGACGAACAGTGTGTTATTATTATGTAATATCAACACCCCCACATGTAGCCTTTTAATGTATTGACATTTGCAGCCTGTTTAGGCTTGCAATGTATGACACGTTGTGATATGGGGGTGAGAGACTCAAAGTATAATGCTACTGCGGTATTCACCGCTAAGTGTGCTATTACATGCGCACTGATTTTAGACTCAGCACTGAGCGGATTGGTCACATACACAGTTCACTACACACACAATACTCTATCCATCTACATTTTCCCTATCAATTTCAAATGGTGCCCTCTGCTATTCCCTGTCTAAAATACAATAGCAAACACTACCTCTACCGACATGTTTCACCGCTGCTTGCAGCTTCGTCAGGGGAGTGGGGTAATAGCACATGTCTTTTTTTCAACAGTGGGACTTTGCAGGGGCTTCTTGCAGATAGTTCGGCTTCACATAGGCCTCTTCTAATTGTAACAGTACTCACAGGTAACTTTAGAACTTCTTTGATCTTCCTGGAGCTGATTGTTGGCTGAGTCCTTTTCTTCTATCCATTCGAATGGTAGTTTTTAGCTTTCTTCCACGTCTTTCAGGTTTTGGTTGCCATTTTAAAGCATTTGCGATCATTTTAGCTGAGCAGCCTATCATTTTCTGCACTTCTTTATATGTTTTCCCCTCTCCAATCAACTTTTTAATCAAGGTATGTTGTTCTTCTGAACAATGTCTGGAGCGACCCATTTTCCTCAGAATTTCAGAGAGAAATGCACTTTAACCAGCATATACAACATTTGCTGCCTTCCTTCCTTACATAAGGGCAATCATTGCCACCTCTTTTTCAAAGAATGAATGACTTCACTCATTGAACTCCATACTGCTATTATTTTGAACATACCCCTTTCAATAAGTGATTGAATTACACAGAATCAGCAGCATGCATGTCATGACTGTTGGGTCTGTTGGGGTTCTATTACTCTACTACACCTGCTAGTAAATTATTTGCCATGTAGAAATATAATTTCTACCAAAAACAGTGATTGATCAAGTTAGTGATGTCTGACTGCTATTATTTTGAACACAACTGTAGATGTGGTCCATCCTGCTACAATCTATCTATCTACCCCATCTCTCCCTGAAAGCCCTGAAATCTTCTAACCCTCCAGACATCAAAATTGTATAGGACCGCTTTACTCTACGTTTATCCTACAGGATCTGATTTTCTATGTCCACAAAGATGAAGCAGAGCTGCATTCGTTTTGTAGGGTAAGTTTACCTGCAGTTCTATGTAACTCGAGAACACATGGTGCCTTCAGAACAGACTACAAACTCTGCTCTGCTGGATGACAGTGTCGGTGCTCCCTGGTGCCTGTCAGCCCCTTCCTGGTGATGTCTGGCCCATGCTATGTGACACTACCCCCCATGTGTAGCCAAGGATCGCAGCTAAAGGCTTATTTAGCAGTCTGGCATGCGATTGATGATCCAGGCTGTGCACTGGAGGCAGCCGCCCAGCACTCCGCCAGCAGCCGGGGAACGTCACTGAGTCATCACCGAGGGGAGGGGAACTGATCCCAGTGGCACAGCCGGGGACACTTCCAGACCCGGGCTGAGGCAAGCTGGCTCCTCACTGGCTTCTGTGCTCAGATGGGCAGAGGACAGCTGGGTGCTGCAGATGGCCGGAGCCCAGTGAATGTGCTGCGCTGATCATGTGTGGGTGGGGCGAGTAGCGGTACCCATGCCTCCTCACAGACAAAAGGAGGATGAGAGAGCCGCTGCTAAACCCCGCCAGTCCTGCGGCTTGGAGGAATCAGCACACGGTGCGGCAAGCTGCATTACCGCAGTGTTCTTCTCAAGACTCGACGGCCCGATATGGAAACTGAAAGCAGACCGGTGTGGGCGGCGTGTGGAGCTAATTTTGTACCAATTTATTATGGGCCTTGCAAACTTAAAATACCTTTGAACAAAAAATTGTCAAAGGAAAATATTGCATTTTGTATGCATGGGAGCACATTCCTGTTGCAAACAAAGAACCTGCTGCTGTCAGAGGTGTCTACGTTTTTTTTTTGAGGTTTCCCCGGTCTGGTGGGGGCCTATTCCTGGGAAAACATTCCTTCTGCAAACAAAGAACCTGCTGCTGTTTGTTTCTGCTGAGTTAGGTCGAGCTATGTGTAGGCCTTATACTCAACCATTACCATGTACCTGCTGATTCTGTCTGTCCTGTTCATACTGAGTTATGTGTAGGCCTTATACTACAGTGTTACCATTTACCTGCTGCTGTCTGTCCTGATCCTGCTGAGTTTGGTCGAGCTATGTGTAGGCCTTATACTACAGTGTTACCATTTATATGCTGCTGTCTGTCCTGATCCTGCTGAGTTTGGTCGAGCTATGTGTAGGCCTTATACTACAGCGTTACCATTTACCTGCTGCTGTCTGTCCTGATCCTGCTGAGTTTGGTTGAGCTATTTGTAGCCTTATACTACAGCGTTACAATTTACCTGCTGCTGCTGTCTGTTTTTCAACTATCAAGTATTAGAATTCGCTTAAATTGGTGTGCATGCTTAATTTTTGCGCATGTGCTCTGTTCATCATATATTGTCTATATATATATATATATATATATATTATAAAGAATCTTTTGAATAACATACTATCATGCAATGTTACTCTTCATTTACCCAAAAACTTTTTTTTACTATATTTCATTTTAAATGTTATCATTTTGCTTTATTTGTGTTTTGAGCGGCCATGGTGTGGTTCTTACTAAAAGTTGATGGGGACCGCATGTGGGCTTTCCTTGTCAAAAGGTCTTGTGCAGTTAACATTGTACAGGACTGATTGAGGAACCTAATTACATTTTATTATTTTCTTGTTTGTTTTATTCAGGATTTAGGTTCGAACATGGTGTTGTCTGTCGTCCTGAACAGGATGCCTGACTTCCATGTTGACCTCTCTACATGGTTGGGTGTGACTGGTGTTATATTCATCCATGTGGTAATCCGGTTTTGGGAATGGAGCTTTATTGCCACATGTAAATATCTATATATACATTTATATTTTATGTTACTTATTGACAACTATGTAATGATAATTTGCACGTGCTTTTTTATATGATCATAGCTTTTCACTTTGCAATACAAATAGTGGAATATATAATGTTCTTGAAGCGATGTCACCCTTTTGGGAGTTATTCTACTCATTTCCATGGTTGCTATCATGTGACCGCATAGACATGATGCGTTTGTGGCTCAACTTGCGTTCAATTTCAGGTGCGAACATGTAATATGTTATCATGTGAATGCCCTGTCTATGGACACTCGCGGCCTGTGTGTGTTCCTCCTTCCATGCGCTCACGTGACAGCATCACATGTTTCTTTATGTAATGCAGAACCTATGCACCTACATGCGCAGTTAACAAAACCGGACGCTATATCGGATCCATGCTGGTTAGTTCTTAGCCACTCCATTATGTTTTTAATTAGTACACCTAATTTTTTTATGACAAAATTGGTTTAATTTTTTAAATATGTCACTATGATGAATTAAGCACATATTATGAATCCACGTTCGTTTTATTGAAGTTATTAATCTCTTCACAGTATGGATACTTGTATATTATGTATTTTTTTTATTTTTAGTATAGTTTATATTTTAAAAACGAATGCACACGTTATAACTGAAATAACAATTTATTTACAATTTTGCCAAACTAAAATGTCTCTAAGGCAATTGTTAGAGTTGGTCAAGCAGGTCCAATAACTCCTGCATCCCAGTACGGTGCGGCTCCTCCAACTGCTGCACCTTGTGAACAAAAGTTAGCCGCTGCTCCCGCATCTTCTGCTGCTGCTGCTCCCTGAACTCCTTCATGGCTTTCTGGTGCTCCTGCTGCAGCAGGTTTATTTTGCGCTTAAATTTATTGAGTACTGTTAGGATAACAAAAAATTTAGTTAATGATATTTATGATGATTATATAGTTGGTTAGTTAGTGATAGTTCAGTAGAGTATAATGTTATTTAGTTGGTTAGTTAGCAATATTTCAGTAGAGTATAATGTTATATAGTTGGTAAGTTAATGGTTTTTATGTAGATGACAGAGTTAGTGTCCAGTGTTCTTGTTTTCTAATACTGTAGTGTGTGTTGTCCCCTCATTGTTGGCCCTTTTAATGTTTATGTACACGTTATGGATACATAATTATATTGCTGTGTGCACATATTTACCCTCCTGGCAGGGGCTGGTGACATCCTCCTCCTCCACCTCATCATGAGCTGGGGCGGTGGAAGCCAGCTGCTGGGTGGGTCCGGCCTTTTATGCCTCCACCACTTCGACAACATCAAGTGGGGGTGGCGCATCCACATGCTGGGAGGGTCCGGCCTTCTCTCCCTCCTCCTCTGCAGAAACCTTCACAACCTGCAGATCCTGGTTTGAAGGCCTGTTGCAGACCGAGGGAACGGGAACACCTGTAATCACACAATGTTCAGAATTTAGACAAACAAACTCAGAAATCATCACTAGAATTGAGCGGACACCTGGATGTTCGGGTTCGACGGGTTCGGCCAAACTTCATAAAAAAGTTTGAGTTCGGGACCCGAACTTGACCCCGAACCCGAATCCCTTTGAAGTCAATAGGGACCTGAACTTTTGAGCACTAAAATGGCTGTAAAAATGTCAGGGCTAGAGGGCTGCAAATGGCATCAAAATGTGGTTAAGAGCATGGCAAGTGCTCTGCAAACAAATGTTGATAGGGAAATGACTTCAAATGACATAAAATACATAAAAATAAAAAATAATAATCTTGATCTAGGAGGACGAGGTCCATATGGAGTAGGAGGTTGAGGAGGCGGTGGATGTGGCGGTGTAGGTGGAAGCGGCGGTGGAGGAGAAGGAGGTAGCCTACACTGCTTTTTGGTTTTAAATTTATTTTTATTTTTTTAAATTAGGGTACACCCCAAAACATTGGGAAATATAACCTATGATAACCCCCTCCAGTCGTGCTAAACACACGTTCAGACAATACACTGGCTGCAGGGCAGACCAGCACCTCCAAGGCGTTAAAGGGCAAGCTAAGGCCATGTGCCCAATTTGGAGACCCAGAAGTTGAAGGGGGCAGACCCATCATTCAGTACGTGTAGGCGTGTGCACACATACTGCTCCACCATGTCGCACGTCCCCGTGATGTCCACGATCCAAATGGATATCTTCTCTATCAACTTTCGATGTTTTTTTTATGCGCCTACCATGGTGATCACGGGTGGCGGGGGAATCAGGGTTCCATGCCGGAGAGGGAGTGTGAGAAAGGGAGACCTCATCCAAGGGAGGTCAATAGCTGCAATGGGAGGAAGCGTAAATGTGGGACAAGTTATTAAAGCAGAAGAATCGAATGAAAGGGCCAATTAAAGACTAATTTTAGAAATTCAAGTCCCTGTCACGTATGCAGAGCAGGGGTTTTTCATCGCCAGAAATGGTTTAATGTCACCTACCAATGGAACAGATTATTTTAAAAATTTCGGTCCCTGTCATCTATGCAGAGCAGGGGTTTATTCACGGCAGAAATTTTAAAATGCCAAAAATTGGTGAATTTCACCCGAAAATGTAAGACAAATTAGTGATTTTTTTTTTACCTGTCTACTAGGTATAGCAGTGGTATATCACACCCAAAAATTTGTGAATTTCACCCGAAAATGTAACGGACAAATTAGTGATATTTTTTTACCTGTCTACTAGGTAGAGCAGTGGTCTATCACACCCAAAAATTGGTGACTTTCACCCAAAAATTTAACAGACAAATTAGTGAAATGACATGAAAAAAAAAAATAAAACTTGATTTATGAGTTGGAAGTCCATATGGAGTAGGATTTTGAGTAGGCGTTTTTGGCTTTAATTTTTATTTTTTTATTTTTTTATTAGGGTACACTCCAAAAGAGTGTGAAATATCCAAAATAAAAGAATGAGCAATTGCGCAATTGCTCCTGCACGGTGTGGGGTTTGTCCCCAAACAGATACGTTTTAAAACTGCCTGCTGTCATTTACCCCTGGCTGTGCTGAAGTTGGTGGTGAAGGTGTTACGCTGACTGGTCGAGGAGCCGGTAGAGGATGAGGAAGCGGAGTAGGAGGAGGAAGCAACAGGAGGCAAACTTAAGCGCCTTGCAATCGTCAGTGGTGGAATGACATGCGCCAAACTGCTATCCGCCTCAGGCCCAGCCGCCACTGCATTTACCCAGTGTGCTGTTATGGAGATATAACGGCCCTGACCGTGCTTACTGGTCCACGTATCCTTAGTAAGGTGCACCTTGCCACAGATGGCGTTGCGCAGTGCACACCTGATTTTTTCCCCACTTGGTTGTGCAGGGAAGGGATGGCACGCCTGGAAAAGTAGTGGTGGCTGGGAACGACGTACTGTGACCACCATAAGGCTTTTAAAACTCTCCGTCTCCACCAGACAGAATGACAGCATTTCAAAGGCCAGTAATTTTGAAATGCTAGCATTCAGGGCCAGGGATCACGGGTGGGTAGGGGGGTACTTCCTCTTCCGCTCCAGTGTTTGGGAGATGGAGAGCTGAACTCTTCCGTGGGACATTGTGGAGATGCTTGGTGACCCAGAAGGTGGTGTTGCTGGCAGATCCTCTGTTTGCGGGGTGCTAGGTGGCACTGTCCCTCCAGAGGTGGATGAAGAAGCCGAGACTGCAGCAGAAGAGGAAGCAGGAGGAGCCAGAGACTTTTCTTGGTTTTTGAGGTGTCTACTCCACTGCTTTGCACTTAGATGCCTGGTCATGCAGGTTGCGCTCAGGTTGAGAACGTTTATGCCTCGCTTCAGGCTTTGATTGCCCAGCGTGCAAACCACGCGTGTTTTGTCGTCAGCACATTGTCTGAAGAACTGCCACGCCAGGGAACTCCTTGGAGCTGGCTTTGGTGTTTGGTCCCTTGCTGCAGTTGGCAGTAGTAGGGGTACTGACTAGGGGACGGCCGCTCCGCTTTTGCACCCTCCTCCCTCTTCTGCTGTGTTGGTGGCTCTGTGCGACCACCGTCTTTTCCTCCGAACTACACAGGTCACTCGCATGACCTTGATTCCATGTGGGGTCGAGGACCTCATCGTCCTCCACATCATCTTCCACCCAGTCTTTACCCCTGCCCTCCTTGTCGGTCTGCACACTTTCGAAAGCCCCAGCAGTTGTCACCTGTGTTTCGTCATCATCCGAGATGTGCAGCGATGGTCCTCCCATGAACTCATCTTGAAACATAAGTGGTTGGGCATCGGTGCACTCAATCTCTTCCACTTCTGGGCTAGGTGGATGGCCCTGGGAAACCCTGCTAACAGAGTCATAAAAAAGCATAAGAGACTGCTGCATGACTTGGGGCTCAGACTGCTTGGCTGATTTGCATGGGGGTGAGGTGAAAAACTGATGGACATCGGCTGCAGGTGCCAACTCTGATCTTTCAGCAGGAGACTGGGTTGGAGACAATGTGAAGGAACTGGAGGCACTATCAGCAACCCAATCTATTATCGCCTGTACTTGTTCTGGCCTCACCATTCGAAGAGCCGCATTAGGTCTGACCAAATACCGCTGAAGTTTCTGTCGCCTACTCGCACCTGAGGAAGATGTTTCACTTGTGCGTGTAGCTGGCACAGATCGACCACGTCCTCTCCTTGCAACAGGAGCTCCACCAGCAGCTCCACGACCGGGGCCACGTCCCTTATTTGACGCTCTCCTCATATTTCTCAAATTTAGGATCTTGCCCAAAATGGTTTTTTTTTTAATAACAGAATATAACAACAGTATCTAATGCATGTATCTCACAATAACAGATGCAGCAAAGGCTGCAAAATTAAGTTTTTTGCCCTAAATGGGTGTTTTTTTAATAGCAGAATAGAACAACAGTATCTAAAGGGTTTATCTCACACGTACAGATGCAGACAAGGCAACAAATTAAGATTTTTGCCCTAAATGGGTGTTTTTTTAATACCAGAATATGACAGCAGTATATAACGCTTGAACTTCACACGTACAGATGCAGACAAGGCCGCAAATTAAGTATTTTGCCCAAAATGGGTGTTTATTTAATACCAGAATAGTACAGCAGTATGTAAAGGGTGTATCTCACAATGACAGATGCAGCGAAGGAAGCAAAATTGAGATTTTTGCAGTAAATGGGTGTTTTTTTAATACCAGAATAGCAGAGCAGTATCTAAAGCGTGTATCTCACACGTACAGAAGCAGACAAGACCGTAAATTAAGATGTTTGCCTTAAATGGGTGTTTTTTTAATAGCAGAATAGAACAACAGTATCTAAAGGGTGTATCTCACAATGACATATGCAGCAAAGGCTGCAAAATTAAGTTTTTTGCCCACAAATTGTGTTTATTTAAAACCAGAATAGCACAGCAGTATGTAAAGGATGTATCTCACAATGACATATGCAGCAAAGGTTCAAAAATTACATTTTTTGCCCTAAATGGGTGTTTTTTCTTAATACCAGAATATGACAGCAGAATATAATGCTTGAATTTCACACGTACAGATGCAGACAAGGCCGCAAATTATGTATTTTGCCCAAAATGGGTGTTTCTTTAATAGCAGAATAGAACAACAGTATCTAAAGGGTGTATCTCACGATGACATATGCAGCAAAGGCTGAAAAATGAAGATTTTTGCCCTAAATGGGTGTTCTTTTAATACCAGAATAGCACAGCAGTATCTAAAGCGTCGATCTCACAAGTACAGATGCAGAAAAGGCCGTAAATTAAGATGTTTGTCCTAAATGGGTGTTTATTTAATATCAGAATAGCACAGCAGTATATAAAGGGTGTATCTCACAATGACAGATGCAGCAAAGGCTGAAAAATTATTTTTTTCGCCCTAAATCGGTGTTTTTTTCAATACCACAATAGCACAGCAGTATCTAAAGCGTGTATGTCATACATACAGATGCAGACAAGGCCGCAAATTAAGTTTTTTGCCCAAAATAGGTGTTTATTTAATAGCAGAATAGAACAACAGTATCTAAAGGGTGTATCTCAAAATGACATATGCAGCAAAGGCTGCAAAATTTAGTTTTTTGCCCTAAATGGGTGTTTTTTAATAGCAGAATAGAACAACAGTATCTAAAGGGTGTATCTCACAATGACAGATGCAGCAAAGGCTGCAAAATTATTATTTTTGCCCTAAATGGGTGTTTTTTTAATACCAGAATATCACAGCAGTATCTAAAGCGTGTATGTCATGCGTACAGATGCAGACAAGGCCGGAAATTAAGATGTTTGCCCTAAATTGGTGTTTTTTTAATAGCAGAATAGAACAGTATCGAAAGGGTGTATCTCACAATGACATATGCAGCAAAGGCTGCAAAATTAAGATTTTTGCCCTCAATGGGTGTTTTTTTAATACCAGAATAGCACAGCGGTACCTAAAGCGTGTATCTCACACGTACAGATGCAGACAAGGCCGCAAATTAAGATGTTTGCCCTAAATTTGTGTTTTTTTAATACCAGAATAGAACAACAGTATCTAAAGGGTCTATCTCACAATGACAGATGCAGCAAAGGCTGCAAAATTAAGATTTTTGCCCTAAATGGGTGTTTTTTTTAATACTACAATAGCACAGCAGCATCTAAAACATGAATCTCATACATACAGATGACGACAAGGCCGCAAATTAAGTATTTTACCCAAAATGGGTGTTTATTTAATAGCAGAATAGAACAACAGTATCTAAAGGGTAAATGTAGTAATAGAGTAATGAGCGAGCACTCATACACTTGGCAACCAAATTGACATGTGCAGAAAATATTTATTATATCCCCATAAAATACAAGTAATAAAATTTATAAGAACAATGTAGCAATAATATACAACATTACAGTCACATATTGTGGTAGATATGATCAACACTATATTCATATGACTCAATAGTGTCGATAAATTCAATAATATATATCACACCAAGAAACTTCAAGTATATGCTGTTATTTGGGAAGAGGGGGTATTATCTTCTAGCGCTCTATCCCAATTTGGGAAACTGAATGTCACTGAAAATGTTGTAGGTGTATTCACTGGGAGCGCAATATGTTCATAAAGTGTCCACAGGAATCCTGATAATGTGAAAAGTCTCTTATAGCTGATCCTTTTAAGCTCGATATGAGCTTTGGATTGGAGAAAACTTTAAATCGATGTTTGGCTTACCGTCTAGCGTCTGCTGTCTCCCTATTGCTTCAATGGAGCTTTAAATATTTGCCGGCTTATTCAGTCGCTCCATACAGCAAGCTGGTTTAAATTTCGCAGGAGTTCCAAAGATCGCAGGAGTTGCCACTCTGTTCCGCAATTTCCTTTGGTGCAGCTTTCGACGATAAGAATAGTTAATCCTTTACTGTAGAGATTTTCTTCTGTATGGCCATACAGTATTATCGGAGGCTTTTCAATGCAGGTACATCACTTGTTTCACCATACGCGTTACGGGTAGATTCACTCTCCCTTCCTCAGTGGTCAAGTGTCTGCCTGCTCTGCCTCCATTTTTATCCATTCCTTTGATTGCTTCCCAAATCTCGGACACCTGTTGTTCATGCTACTCCCAGTTTGCAAGGGAATCCTCCCACATAATCAAGGGATGATTCTATACAGCCTTGATTTAAAAAAAAAAAAAAAAATATCTTTTTTATTTATTTATTTTTTTTTTTTTTTTCCTCTTGCAGTTTCCATGCGTTTTTTATGCGTTTTTTGGGGACACATGCGTTTTTTGGCCCAGATGTCCCAATTGGTGTGATATATCATTATGTGAAATATAAACTTGATATCTGATTGCCAACACTTATAAAATGACTTTTTATAATAAAATATTATTAAACAAATTTTCAAGATTAAAATATCAATATAAGAATATAAAACAATAAATAATAAATGTGAGGAATCTTGAAAGTTTCATAGGAATCCTAGAGTTTGATACAATTATTCGGATTTGATAGAGAAAGAAGGGTGGGTATCTCGGAGCCAAGGACACGTCGCAGCGCCGATAGACGGCCTAGCATGCGACGTGCCGTCGGCCTCGAGACATCCAACCTACATAAATCCAAAAATTTCCAACTCCGAATTAAGGCCTTTCGGTTGTAGAGATCCAAATTCATAAATGCGTCTGGATTCTATCCTAGACATTTGTCTGATAAAATCACCGCCTCTCCAGTGTTTCTCCACCTTCTCCAGTGCCGTAAACACCAGACTTGATGGATCCTGATTATGCATCTCTTTATAATGTTTAGATAGGGAATGTTTATCGTACCCCTTCCTGATGTTGGCAATATGTTCGGCCACTCTTTTTTTGAATGGCCTCTTGGTACGTCCTATATATTGTCTGTTACAGGGGCACTGGAGAAGGTAGATAACTCCACTGGAGTCACATGTAAGACAATCTTCTATCTCCCAATCATAGTTGTTCTGAGTCGAGGGGACATTAGTCGTCAGGCGGGGTTTTTTATTCATTCTACAACCCATACACCTTCCACATTTATAAAAACCCTTCAAACTCAGCCAAGTTCCTGAAAAACTCAACTTATTCTGTTTCCACGGTTTTACGGTAGGGGCCACCTTGATACCTAGATTGGGTGCCCTAGTGAAGGTAATCGTCGGAACAGTCGGGAGTAAGTGTCCCACAATTTTGTCATTCAACACATGGTGCCAATGGGTTTTAATAATTTTCTGAATCTTCCTATAATTCTCATTAAATGGAAGAACAACTCTCATGGCTTCTTTATTTAGTGTTTTATCTTCCTCATTATCCATCTCATTTTTATCTTTATTGTCCTCCTTATTAAAGAACTCTCTTCTATCTAATTTCCTAATTTGGTTGAGTGACTCCTCCACTAAGTTTTCAGGATATTCCTTCTCAATAAATTGTCTTTTCATCTCAATGGCTTCCATCTCAAAAGTATGTCCCTCTGTGCAGTTCCGCTTAATCCTACGGAACTGACCAGAGGGAACATTTGTCAGCCATTTCGGCAGGTGACAGCTAGAAAAATCAATATAACTATTTCTAGCTGTGGATTTACAAAATGTCTCACATATATATTTATTACCAGATTGTGTGATTAATAAATCCAAGAATTCGGTGCTCTCCTGTATGTTTGAGGTAAAGACCAGATTTAAATTATTAATATTGATTGTTTCTAGGAATTTTTCCAATTCTTCTTTACTCTTTTTCCAGATGAAGATCACATCATCTATATAACGGCGCCACAGGGCCAGATCCGTCCCCAGCCTTGGCTTGATGTGGTTATATAGATGATGTGATCTTCATCTGGAAAAAGAGTAAAGAAGAATTGGAAAAATTCCTAGAAACAATCAATATTAATAATTTAAATCTGGTCTTTACCTCAAACATACAGGAGAGCACCGAATTCTTGGATTTATTAATCACACAATCTGGTAATAAATATATATGTGAGACATTTTGTAAATCCACAGCTAGAAATAGTTATATTGATTTTTCTAGCTGTCACCTGCCGAAATGGCTGACAAATGTTCCCTCTGGTCAGTTCCGTAGGATTAAGCGGAACTGCACAGAGGGACATACTTTTGAGATGGAAGCCATTGAGATGAAAAGACAATTTATTGAGAAGGAATATCCTGAAAACTTAGTGGAGGAGTCACTCAACCAAATTAGGAAATTAGATAGAAGAGAGTTCTTTAATAAGGAGGACAATAAAGATAAAAATGAGATGGATAATGAGGAAGATAAAACACTAAATAAAGAAGCCATGAGAGTTGTTCTTCCATTTAATGAGAATTATAGGAAGATTCAGAAAATTATTAAAACCCATTGGCACCATGTGTTGAATGACAAAATTGTGGGACACTTACTCCCGACTGTTCCGACGATTACCTTCACTAGGGCACCCAATCTAGGTATCAAGGTGGCCCCTACCGTAAAACCGTGGAAACAGAATAAGTTGAGTTTTTCAGGAACTTGGCTGAGTTTGAAGGGTTTTTATAAATGTGGAAGGTGTATGGGTTGTAGAATGAATAAAAAACCCCGCCTGACGACTAATGTCCCCTCGACTCAGAACAACTATAATTGGGAGATAGAAGATTGTCTTACATGTGACTCCAGTGGAGTTATCTACCTTCTCCAGTGCCCCTGTAACAGACAATATATAGGACGTACCAAGAGGCCATTCAAAAAAAGAGTGGCCGAACATATTGCCAACATCAGGAAGGGGTACGATAAACATTCCCTATCTAAACATTATAAACAGATGCATAATCAGGATCCATCAAGTCTGGTGTTTACGGCACTGGAGAAGGTGGAGAAACACTGGAGAGGCGGTGATTTTATCAGACAAATGTCTAGGATAGAATCCAGACGCATTTATGAATTTGGATCTCTACAACCGAAAGGCCTTAATTCGGAGTTGGAAATTTTTGGATTTATGTAGGTTGGATGTCTCGAGGCCGACGGCACGTCGCATGCTAGGCCGTCTATCGGCGCTGCGACGTGTCCTTGGCTCCGAGATACCCACCCTTCTTTCTCTATCAAATCCGAATAATTGTATCAAACTCTAGGATTCCTATGAAACTTTCAAGATTCCTCACATTTATTATTTATTGTTTTATATTCTTATATTGATATTTTAATCTTGAAAATTTGTTTAATAATATTTTATTATAAAAAGTCATTTTATAAGTGTTGGCAATCAGATATCAAGTTTATATTTCACATAATGATATATCACACCAATTGGGACATCTGGGCCAAAAAACGCATGTGTCCCCAAAAAACGCATAAAAAACGCATGGAAACTGCAAGAGGAAAAAAAAAAAAAAATAATAAAAAAAAATAAAAATAAAAAAAAAAAATTTTTTTTTTTTTTTTTTAAAATCAAGGCTGTATAGAATCATCCCTTGATTATGTGGGAGGATTCCCTTGCAAACTGGGAGTAGCATGAACAACAGGTGTCCGAGATTTGGGAAGCAATCAAAGGAATGGATAAAAATGGAGGCAGAGCAGGCAGACACTTGACCACTGAGGAAGGGAGAGTGAATCTACCCGTAACGCGTATGGTGAAACAAGTGATGTACCTGCATTGAAAAGCCTCCGATAATACTGTATGGCCATACAGAAGAAAATCTCTACAGTAAAGGATTAACTATTCTTATCGTCGAAAGCTGCACCAAAGGAAATTGCGGAACAGAGTGGCAACTCCTGCGATCTTTGGAACTCCTGCGAAATTTAAACCAGCTTGCTGTATGGAGCGACTGAATAAGCCGGCAAATATTTAAAGCTCCATTGAAGCAATAGGGAGACAGCAGACGCTAGACGGTAAGCCAAACATCGATTTAAAGTTTTCTCCAATCCAAAGCTCATATCGAGCTTAAAAGGATCAGCTATAAGAGACTTTTCACATTATCAGGATTCCTGTGGACACTTTATGAACATATTGCGCTCCCAGTGAATACACCTACAACATTTTCAGTGACATTCAGTTTCCCAAATTGGGATAGAGCGCTAGAAGATAATACCCCCTCTTCCCAAATAACAGCATATACTTGAAGTTTCTTGGTGTGATATATATTATTGAATTTATCGACACTATTGAGTCATATGAATATAGTGTTGATCATATCTACCACAATATGTGACTGTAATGTTGTATATTATTGCTACATTGTTCTTATAAATTTTATTACTTGTATTTTATGGGGATATAATAAATATTTTCTGCACATGTCAATTTGGTTGCCAAGTGTATGAGTGCTCGCTCATTACTCTATTACTACATTTGCCTTTAAGAGAGGGTGGGGTGATTCCCTCTATATGAGCTTGCAGCACCATACCTTAACTACTTGCTAGTGAGCCACCACAACCTACCACTATTTTTAGTATCTAAAGGGTGTATCTCAAAATGACATATGCAGCAAAGGCTGCAAAATTTAGTTTTTTGCCCTAAATGGGTGTTTTTTAATAGCAGAATAGAACAACAGTATCTAAAGGGTGTATCTCACAATGACAGATGCAGCAAAGGCTGCAAAATTATTATTTTTGCCCTAAATGGGTGTTTTTTTAATACCAGAATATCACAGCAGTATCTAAAGCGTGTATGTCATGCGTACAGATGCAGACAAGGCCGGAAATTAAGATGTTTGCCCTAAATTGGTGTTTTTTTAATAGCAGAATAGAACAGTATCGAAAGGGTGTATCTCACAATGACATATGCAGCAAAGGCTGCAAAATTACGATTTTTGCCCTCAATGGGTGTTTTTTTAATACCAGAATAGCACAGCGGTACCTAAAGCGTGTATCTCACACGTACAGATGCAGACAAGGCCGCAAATTAAGATGTTTGCCCTAAATTGGTGTTTTTTTAATACCAGAATAGAACAACAGTATCTAAAGGGTCTATCTCACAATGACAGATACAGCAAAGGCTGCAAAATTAAGATTTTTTCCCTAAATGGGTGTTTTTTTTAATACTACAATAGCACAGCAGCATCTAAAACATGAATCTCATACATACAGATGACGACAAGGCCGCAAATTAAGTATTTTACCCAAAATGGGTGTTTATTTAATACCAGAATAGCACAGCAGTATGTAAAGGATGTATCTCACAATGACATATGCAGCAAAGGCTGCAAAATTAAGATTTTTGCCCAAAATGG
This sequence comes from Bufo bufo, assembly GCF_905171765.1. Taxonomy (NCBI): domain Eukaryota; kingdom Metazoa; phylum Chordata; class Amphibia; order Anura; family Bufonidae; genus Bufo; species Bufo bufo. The sequence goes on along the minus strand of NC_053390.1, from coordinate 533,190,695 downwards.
GTGTTTTTTTAATAGCAGAATAGAACAACTGTATCTAAAGGATGTATCTCACAATGACATACTTAGCAAAGCCTGCAAAATTTAGTTTTTTGCCCAAAATTGGTGTTTTTTTAATACCACAATATGACAGCAGTATATAACACTTGAATTTCACACGTACAGATGCAGACCATGCCGCAAATTAAGTATTTTGCCCACAATGGCTGTTTATTTAATACCAGAATAGCACAGCAGTATGCAAAGGGTGTATCTCACAATGACATATGCAGCAAAGGCTGCAAAATTAAGATTTTTGCCCCAAATGGGTGTTTTTTTTAATACCAGAATAGTACAGCAGTTTCTAAAGTGTGTATATCACACATACAGATGCAGACAAGGCCGCAAATTAAGATTTTTTTTCCCTAAATAGGTGTTTTTTTTAATAACAGAATAGAACAACTGTATCTAAAGGGTGTATCTCACAATAACATATGCAGCAAAGGCTGCAAAATTAAGTTTTTTGCCAAAATTGGTGTTTATTTAATACCAGAATAGCACAGCAATATGTAAAGGGTGTATCTCACAATGACAGATGCAGCAAAGGCTGCAAATATTTTTTTTTGCCCTAAATGGGTGTTTTTTTAATACCAGAATATCACAGCAGTATAACGCTTGAATTTCACACAACAAATGCAGACAAGGCTGCAAATTAAATATTTTGCATAAAATGGGTGTTTATTTAATACCAGAAGGATACAGCAGTATGTAAAGGGTGTATTTCACAATGACAGATGCAGCGAAGTATGCAAAATTAAGTTTTTTGCCAAAATGGGTGCTTATTTAATACAGAATAGCACAGCAGTATGTAAAGGGTGTACCTCGCAATGACATATGCAGCAAAAGCTGTAAATTTAAGATTTTTGCCCCAAATGTTTTTTTTTTTTTAATACCAGAAAAGCATAGCAGTAGCTATAGCGTGTATCTCACAATTTTTTTGCCCTTTTGGGGTGTTTTTTAAATAGCAGAATAGAACAACAGTATCTAAAGGGTGTATCTCACAATGACAGATGCAGCAAAGGCTGCAAAATTATTATTTTTGCCCTAAATGGGTGTTTTTTTAATACCAGAATATCACAGCAGTATAACGCTTAAATTTCACACATCCAAATGCAGACAAGGCCGCAAATTAAGTATTTTGCCTAAAATGGGTGTTTATTTAATACCAGAAGGAAACAGCAGTATGTAAAGGGTGTATCTCACAATGACAGATGCAGCGAAGGATGCAAAATTAAGATTTTTGCCAAAATGGGTGCTTATTTAATACAGAATAGCACAGCAGTATGTAAAGGGTGTATCTCGCAATGACATATGCAGCAAAAGCAGTAAAATTAAGATTTTTGCCAAAATGGGTGCTTATTTAATACAGAATAGCACAGCAGTATGTAAAGGGTGTACCTCGCAATGACATATGCAGCAAAAGCAGTAAAATTAAGATTTTTGCAGACAAGGCCGCAAATTAAGTATTTTTCCTAAAATGGGTGTTTATTTAATACCAGAAGGATACAGCAGTATGTAAAGGGTGTATCTCACAATGACAGATGCAGCGAAGGATGCAAAATTAAGATTTTTGCCCTAAATGGGTGTTTTTTTAATAGCAGAATAGAACAACAGTATATAAAGGGTGTATCTTACAATGACATATGCAGCAAAGGCTGCAAAATTTTGTTTTTTGCCAAAATGGGTGCTTATTTAATACAGAATAGCACAGCAGTATGTAAAGGGTGTATCTCGCAATGACATATGCAGCAAAAGCAGTAAAATTAAGATTTTATCCCCAAATGTTTTTTTTTTTAATACCAGAATAGCACAGCAGTAGCTATAGCGAGTTTCTCACAATTTTTTTGCCATTTTTGGGTGTTTTTTAAATAGCAGAATAGAACAACAGTCTATCTAAAGGGTGTATCTCACAATGACAGATGCAGCAAAGGCTGCAAAAATTTTTTTTTTGCTGTAAATTGGTGTTTTTTAATTCCAGAATATGACAGCAGTATATAACGCTTGAATTTTACACATACAGATGCAGACAAGGCCGCAAATTAAGTATTTTGCCCAAAATGGGTGTTTATTTAATACCCAAATAGCACAGCAGTATGTAAAGGGTGTATCTCACATTGACAGATGCAGCAAAGGCTGTAAAATTATAATTTTTGCCCTTAATAGGTGTTTTTTTAATACCAGAATATCGCAGCAGTATATAACGCTTGAATTTCACACATACAGATGCAGACAAGGCTGCAAATTAAGTATTTTGCCCAAAATGAGTGTTTATTTAATACCAGAATAGCACAGCAGTATGTAAAGAGTGTATCTCACAATGACAGATGCAGCGAAGTATGCAAAATTACGATTTTTGCTTAAAATAGGTGTTTTTTTAATAGCAGAATAGAACAAATGTATCTAAAGGGTGTATCTCACAATGACATATGCAGCAAAGGCTGCAAAATTTTGTATTTTGCCAAAATGGGCGTTAATTTAATACAGAATAGCACAGCAGTATGTAAAGGGTGTATTTCACAATGATATATTTAGCAAAAGCTGTAAAATTAAGTGTTTTTTGCCAAAATGGGTGTTTATTTATTACCAGAATAGCATAGCAGTATGTAAAGGGTGTATCTCACAATGACAGATGCAACGAAAGCTGCAAAATTAAGTTTTTTGTCCTAAATGGGTGTTCATTTAATATCAAAATAGCACAGCAGTATGTAAAGGGTGTATCTCACAATGACATATGCAGCAAAGGCTGCAAAAATACGATTTTTGCTCAAAATGGGTGTTTTTTTAAAACCACAATAGCACAGCAGTATCTAAAGCGTGTATCTCACACAAACAGATGCAGACAAGGCCGCAAATTAAGATTTTTACCCTAAATGGGTGTTTTTTTTATTGCAGAATAGAACAACTGTATCTAAAGGGTGTATCTCACATTGACATATGCAGCAAAGGCTGCAAAATTACGTTTTTTGCCCAAAATGGGTGTTTATTTAATTCCAGAATAGCACAGCAGTATGTAAAGAGTGTATCTCACAATGACAGATGCAGCGAAGGATGCAAAATTAAGATTTTTGCCCTAAATCAGTGTTTTTTAAATAGAAGAATAGAACAACAATATCTAAAGGGTGTATCTCACAATGACATATGCAGCAAAGGCTGCAAAATTATTATTTTTGCCCTAAATGGGTGTTTTTTTTAATACCAGAATATGACAGCAGTATATAACGCTTGAATTTTACACATACAGATGCAGATAAGGCCGCAAATTAAGTATTTTGCCCAAAATGAGTGTTTATTTAATACCAGAATACTACAGCAGTATGTAAAGAGTGTATCTCACAATGACAGATGCAGCGAAGTATGCAAAATTAAGATTTTTGCCCTAAATGGGTGTTTTTTTAATAGCAGAATAGAACAACTGTATCTAAAGGGTGTATCTCACAATGACATATGCAGCAAAGGCTGCAAAATTTAGTTTTTTGCCAAAATGGGTGTTTATTTAATACAGAATAGCACAGCAGTATGTAAAGGGTGTATCTCACAATGATATATTCAGCAAAAGCTGTAAAATTAAGTGTTTTTTGCCAAAATGTGTGTTTATTTAATACCAGAATAGCACAGCAGTATGTAAAGGGTGTATCTCACAATGACAGATGCAGCGAAGGCTGCAAATTTTTTTTTTGCCCTAAATGGGTGTTTTTTTAATACCACAATATGACAGCAGCATATAATGCTTGAATTTCACACTTACAGATGCAGACAAGGCCGCAAATTAAGATGTTTGCCCTAAATGGGTGTTTTTTTAATAGTAGAATAGAACAACAGTATCTAAAGGGTGTATCTCACAATGACATATGCAGCAAAAGCTGCAAAATTTAGTGTTTTTGCCAAAATGGGTGTTTTTTTATTACCAGAATATGACAGCAGTATATAGCGCTTGAATTTCACACTTACAGATGCAGACAAGGCCGCAAATTAAGTATTTTGCCCAAAATGGGTGTTTTTTTATTACCAGAATATGACAGCAGTATATAGTGCTTGAATTTCACACGTACAGATGCAGACAAGGCCGCAAATTAAGTATTTTGCCCAAAATGGGTGTTTATTTAATACCAGAATAGCACAGCAGTATGTAAAGTGTATATCTCACAATGACAGATGCAGCAAACGCTGAAAAATAAATTTCTTTGCCCTAAATGGGTGTCTTTTTAATACTACAATAGCACAGCAGTATCTAAAGCGTGTATCTCACACATACAGATGCAGACAGGGCCGCAAATTAGGTATTTTGCTCAAAATGGGTGTTTATTTAATACCAGAATAGCACAGCAGTATGTAAAGGGTGTATCTCACAATGACATATGCAGCAAACGCTGCAAAATTAAGATTTTTGCTTAAATGGGTGTTTTTTTAATACCACAATAGCATAGCAGTATCTAAAGCGTGTATCTCACACATACAGATGCAGACAAGGCCGCAAATTAAGATTTTTGCCCTTAATGTGTGTTTTTTTAATAGCAGAATAGAACAACTGTATCTAAAGGGTGTATCTTACAATAACATATGCAGCAAAGGCTGCAAAATTAAGGTTTTTGGCAAAATGGGTGTTTATTTAATACCAGAATAGCACAGCAGTATGTAAAGGGTGTATTTCTCAATGACAGATGCAGAAAAGGCCGCAAATTAAGTATTTTGCCTAAAATGTTTTTTTTTTTTAAATACCACAATAGCACAGCTGTATCTAAAGCGTGTATCTCACACATACAGATGCAGACAAGGCCAAAAATTAAGATTCTTGCCCTAAATGGGTGTTTTTTTTTAATAGCAGAATAGAACAACAGTATCTAAAGGGTGTATCTCACAATGACATATGCAGCAAAGGCTGCAAAATTTAGTTTTTTGCCAAAATGGGTGTTTATTTAATACCAGAATAGCACAGCAGTATGTAAAGGGTGTATCTCACAATAACAGATGTAGCAAAGGCTGCAAAATTATTATTTTAGCCCTAAATGTTTTTTTTTTAATACCAGAATATGACAGCAGTATATAATGCTTGAATTTCACACTTACAGATACAGACAAGGCCGCAAATTAAGTATTTTGCCCAAAATGTTTTTTTTTTTATAAAATACCACAATAGCACAGCAGTATCTAAAGCGTGTATCTCACACATAAAGATGCAGAGAAGGCCGCAAATTAAGATGTTTGCCCTAAATGGGTGTTTTTTTAATAGCAGAATAGTACAACAGTATCTAAAGGGTGTATCTCACAATGAGATATGCAGCAAAGGCTGCAAAATTTAGTTTTTTTTTGCCAAAATGGGTGTTTATTTAATACCAGAATAGCACAGCAGTATGTAAAGGGTGTATCTCACAATGGCAGATGCAGCAACGGCTGCAAATTAAGTATTTTGCCCAAAATGGGTGTTTATTTAATTCCAGAATAGCATAGCAATATGTAAAGAGTGTATCTCACATTGACAGATGCAGCGAAGTATGTAAAATATATTTTTTTGCCCTATTTGGGTGTTTTTTTAAATAGCAGAATAGAACAACAGTATCTAAAGGGTGTATCTCACAATGACATATGCAGCAAAGGCTGCAAAATTTAGTGTTTTTGCCAAAATGGGTGTTTTTTTATTACCAGAATATGACAGCAGTATATAGCGCTTGAATTTCACACGTACAGATGCAGACAAGGCCGCAAATTAAGTATTTTGCCCAAAATGGGTGTTTATTTAATACCAGAATAGCACAGCAGTATGTAAAGGGTGTATCTCACAATGACAGATGCAGCAAAGGATGCAAAATTAAGTTTTTTGCCTTAAATGGGTGTTTTTTTATTACTAGAATATGACAGCAGTATATAGTGCTTGAATTTCACACGTACAGATGCAGACAAGGCCGCAAATTAAGTATTTTGCCCAAAATGGGTGTTTATTTAATACCAGAATAGCACAGCAATATGTAAAGTGTATATCTCACAATGACAGATGCAGCAAACGCTGAAAAATAAATTTCTTTGCCCTAAATGGGTGTCTTTTTAATACCACAATAGCACAGCAGTATCTAAAGCGTGTATCTCACACATACAGATGCAGACAAGGCCGCAAATTAGGTATTTTGCTCAAAATGGGTGTTTATTTAATACCAGAATAGCACAGCAGTATGTAAAGGGTGTATCTCACAATTACATATGCAGCAAAGGCTGCAAAATTAAGATTTTTGCTTAAATGGTGTTTTTTTAATACCACAATAGCAAATCAGTCTCTAAAGCGTGTATCTCACACATACAGATGCAGACAAGGCCGCAAATTAAGATTTTTGCTCTAAATGTGTGTTTTTTTAAAAGCAGAATAGAACAACTGTATCTAAAGGGTGTATCTCTTAATGACATATGCAGCAAAGGCTGCAAAATTTAGTTTTTTGCCCAAAATGGGTGTTTATTTAATACCAAAATAGCACAGCAGTATGTAAAGGGTGTATCTAACAATTACAGATGCAGCAAAGGCAGCAAATTAAGTATTTTGCTTAAAATGGGTGTTTATTTAATTCCAGAATAGCACAACAGTATGTAAAGAGTGTATCTCACAATGACAGATGCAGCGAAGTATGCCAAATGGGTGTTTTTTAAATAGCAGAATAGAACAACTGTATCTAAAGGGTGTATCTCACAATGACATATGCAGCAAAGGCTGCAAAATGTAGTTTTTTTGCCAAAATGGGTGTTTATTTAATACCAGAATAGCACAGCAGTTTGTAAAGGGTGTATCTCACAATGACATATGCAGCAAAGGCTGCAAAATATTTATTTCCCCCTAAATTGGTGTTTTTTTAATATCAGAGTATGATAGCAGTATATAATGCTTGAATTTCACACTTACAGATGCAGACAAGGCAGTATTTTGACCAAAATAGGTGTTTATTTGATACCACAATAGCATAGCAGTATCTTAAGCGTGTATCTCACACATACAGATGCAGACAAGGCCGCAAATTAAGATGTTTGCCCAAAATGGGTGTTTATTTAATACCAGAATAGCACCACAGTATGTAAAGGGTGTATCTCACAATGACAGATGAAGCAAAGGCTGCAAATTAAGTTTTTTGCCCAAAATGGGTGTTTATTTAATTCCAGAATAGCACAGCAGTATGTAAAGGGTGTATCTCACAATGACAGATTCAGCAAAGGCTGCAAAATTTATTTTTTTGCCCTAAATGGGTGTTTTTTAATAGCAGAATATGACAGCAGTATATAACGCTTTAATTTTAGACGTACAGATGCAGACAAGGCCGTAAATTAAATATTTTGCCAAAAATGAGTGTTTATTTGATACCAGAATAGCACAGCAGTATCTAAAGCGTATATATCACACTGCCAAATGCATATAAGGCCGTAAATTAAGTATTTTGCCCTAAATGTTGTTTTTTTTTAAACCCAGAAAATTATAGCTGTATTTCTAGCTTAAATTGCACACTGACTAATGCGGCTGAGGCCCCAGATGGAGGGTATTGCAAAAAATTGGTGTTTTTTTAAAACCCAGAAAATTATTGAAGTATTTAAAGCTTGTTTTAACAATAACAGATGCAGCAAAGGCTGCAATATTAAGTACTTTGCCCAAAATGGGTGTTTTTTTAAATAACAGAATATGACAGCAGTATATAACGCTTGAATTTCCCACTGACAGATGCAGACAAGGCAGCAAATTAAGTATTTTGCCCAAAATGGGTGTTTTTTTCCTAACAGAATATGACAGCAGTATATAACGCTTGAATTTCACACGTACAGATGCAACAAGGGCTGTAAAATTGAGTATTTTGCCCAAAAAGGGTGTTTTTTTAAAACCCAGAAAAATATAGCTGTATTTCTAGCTTATATTGCACACTGACTCGACTAATGCGGCAGAGGGCCAAGATGGAGATTATTGCCAAAAATGGGTGTTTTTTCAAAGCCAGAAAAATTTGGAAGTATTTCAAGCTTGTTTTAACATTAACAGATGCAGCAAAGGCTGCAATATTAAGTATTTTGCCCAAAATGGGTGTTTTTTTAATAACAGAATATGACAGCAGTATATAACGCTTGAATTTCACACGTACAGATGCAGCAAGGGCTGCAAAATTGAGCATTTTGCCCAAAAAGGGTGTTCTTTAACCACCTCCGGACCGCCTAACGCAGGATCGCGTTCCGGAGGTGGCAGCCCTGCGCACAGTCACGCATATATGCGTCATCTCACGAGACGCGAGATTTTCTTTGAACACGCGCACACAGGCGCGCGCGCTCACAGGAACGGAAGGTAAGAGAGTGGATCTCCAGCCTGCCAGCGGCGATCGTTCGCTGGCAGGCTGGAGATGTGATTTTTTTTAACCTCTAAGGCCTCATGCACACGACCGTTGTGTGCATCCGTGGCCGTTGTGCCGTTTTCCGTTTTTTTTCGCGGACCCATAGACTTTCAATGGGTCAGTGGAAAAATCGGAAAATGCACCGTTTTGCAGCCGAGACCGTGATCCGTGTATCCTGTCCGTCAAAAAAATATGACCTGTCCTATTTTTTTGACGGATAACGGTTCACGGACCCATTCAAGTCAATGGGTCCGTGAAAGAACACGGATGCACACAAGATTGGCATCCGTGTCCGTGATCAGTGGCCGTAGGTTACTTTTATAAAGACGGATCCAAAGATCCGTCTGCATAAAAGCTTTTTCAGATCTAAGTTTTCACTTCGTGAAAACTCAGATCCGACAGTATATTCTAACACAGAAGCGTTCCCATGGTGATGGGGACGCTTCTAGTTAGAATACACTACAAACTGTGTACAAGACTGCCCCCTGCTGCCTGGCAGCACCCGATCTCTTACAGGGGGCCGTGATCAGCACAATTAACCCCTTCAGGTGCGGCACCTGAAGGGGTTAATTGTACTATCATATCCCCCTGTAAGAGATCAGGGCTGCCAGGCAGCAGGGGGCAGACCCCCCCCCTCCCCAGTTTGAATATCATTGGTGGCCAGTGCGGGCCCCCCCCCCTCTATTGTAATAATAGGTTGGTGGCCAGTGCGCCCCCCCTCCCTCTATTGTAATAATTTGTTGGTGGCACAGTGTGCGCCCCCCATCGGCCCCCCCTCCCTCTATAGCATTAACAACATTGGTGGCCAGTGTGCGGCCTCCCATCTCCCCCCCCCATCATTGGTGGCAGCGGAGTTCCGATCGGAGTCCCAGTTTAATCGCTGGGGCTCCGATCGGTAACCATGGCAACCAGGACGCTACTACAATCCTGGTTGCCATGGTTACTTAGCAATAGTACAATAGTAGAAGATTCATACTTACCTGCTGCTGGCTGCTGCGATGTTCGTGTCCGGCCGGGAGCTCCACCTACTGGTAAGTGACAGGTCTGTGCGGCGCATTGCTAAATGAACTGTCACTTACCAGTAGGAGGAGCTCCCGGCCGGACACAGACATCGCAGCTCCCAGGTAAGTATGAATCTTTTACTATTGTACTATTGCTAGTAACCCGCTGCCACCAATGATCGGGGGGGATGGGGGGGGGAGATGGGAGGCCGCACACTGGCCACCAATGTTGTTAATGCTATAGAGGGAGGGGGGGCCGATGGGGGGCGCACACTGTGCCACCAACGATTTATTACAATAGAGGGAGGAAGGGGGGGGGGCGCACACTGTGCCACCAATGATTTATTACAATAGAGGGAGGAAGGGGGGGGGGCGCACACTGTGCCACCAACGATTTATTACAATAGAGGGAGGAAGGGGGGGGCGCACACTGTGCCACCAACGATTTATTACAATAGAGGGAGGAAGGGGGGGCGCACACTGTGCCACCAACGAATTATTACAATAGAGGGAGGAAGGGGGGGGCGCACACTGTGCCACCAACGAATTATACAATAGAGGGAGGAAGGGGGGGGCCGCACTGGCCACCAATGATATTCAAACTGGGGAGGGGGGGGGTCTGCCCCCTGCTGCCTGGCAGCCCTGATCTCTTACAGGGGGATATGATAGTACAATTAACCCCTTCAGGTGCGGCACCTGAGGGGTTAATTGTGCTGATCACGGCCCCCTGTAAGAGATCGGATGCTGCTAGGCAGCAGGGGGCAGTCATGTACACAGTTTGTAGTATATTCTAACTAGAAGCGTCCCCATCACCATGTGTGTTAGAACCCCCCCTGTCAGGCTGCATTCAGATGTCCGTATGATTTTTACGGATCCACGGATACATGGATCGGATCCGCAAAACACATACGGACATCTGAATGGAGCCTTATAGGGGGGTGATCAATGACAGGGGGGTGATCACCCCATATAGACTCCCTGATCACCCCCCTGTCATTGATCACCCCCCTGTCATTGATCACCCCCCTGTCATTGATCACCCGTCTGTAAGGCTCCATTCAGACATTTTTTTGGCCTAAGTTAGCGGAAATTATTATTTTTTTCTTACAAAGTCTCATATTCCACTAACTTTTGTCAAAAAATAAAATCTCACATGAACTCACCATACCCTTCACGGAATCCAAATGCGTAATTTTTTTTAGACATTTATATTTCAGACTTCTTCTCACGCTTTAGGGCCCCTAGAATGCCAGGGCAGTATAAATACCCCACATGTGACCCCATTTCGGAAAGAAGACACCCCCAGGTATTCCGTGAGGGGCATATTGAGTCCATGAAAGATTGAAATTTTTGTCCCAAGTTAGCGGAAAGGGAGACTTTGTGAGAAAAAAATAAATAAAATCAATTTCCGCTAACTTGTGCCAAAAAAAATAAATTTCTATGAACTCGCCATGCCCCTCATTGAATACCTTGGGGTGTCTTCTTTCCAAAATGGGGTCACATGTGGGGTATTTATACTGCCCTGGCATTTTAGGGGCCCCAAAGCGTGAGAAGAAGTCTGGGATCCAAATGTCTAAAAATGCCCTCATAAAAGGAATGTGGGCCCCTTTGCCCACCTAGGCTGCAAAAAAGTGCCACACATGTGGTATCTCCGTATTCAGGAGAAGTTGGGGAATGTGTTTTGGGGTGTCATTTTACATATACCCATGCTGGGTGAGATACATATCTTGGTCAAATGCCAACTTTGTATAAAAAAATGGGAAAAGTTGTCTTTTGCCAAGATATTTCTCTCACCCAGCATGAGTATATGTAAAAAGACACCCCAAAACACATTGCCCAACTTCTCCTGAATACGGCGATACCACATGTGTGACACTTTTTTGCAGCCTAGGTGGGCAAAGGGGCCCACATTCCAACGAGCAACTTTCGGATTTCACTGGCCATTTTTTACAGAATTTGATTTCAAACTCCTTACCACACATTTGGGCCCCTAGAATGCCAGGGCAGCATAACTACCCCACAAGTGACCCCATTTTGGAAAGAAGACACCCCAAGGTATTCCGTGAGGGGCATGGCGAGTTCCTAGAATTTTTTATTTTTTGTCACAAGTTAGTGGAAAATGGTGATTTTTTTTTTTTCTTACAAAGTCTCATATTCCACTAACTTGTGACAAAAAATAAAAACTTCCATGAACTCACTATGCCCATCAGCGAATACCTTGGGGTGTCTTCTTTCCAAAATGGGGTCACTTATGGGCTAGTTATACTGCCCTGGCATTCTAGGGGCCCAAATGTGTGGTAAGGAGTTTGAAATCAAATTCTGTAAAAAATGGCCAGAGAAATCCGAAAGGTGCTCGTTGGAATGTGGGCCCCTTTGCCCACCTAGGCTGCAAAAAAGTGTCACACATGTGGTATCGCCGTATTCAGGAGAAGTTGGGCAATGTGTTTTGGGGTGTCTTTTTACATATACTCATGCTGGGTGAGAGAAATATCTTGGCAAAAGACAACTTTTCCCATTTTTTTATACAAAGTTGGCATTTGACCAAGATATTTATCTCACCCAGCATGGGTATATTTAAAATGACACCCCAAAACACATTCCCCAACTTCTCCTGAATACGGAGATACCACATGTGTGACACTTTTTTGCAGCCTAGGTGGGCAAAGGGGCCCACATTCCAAAGAGCACCTTTCGGATTTCACCAGCCGTTTATTACAGAATTTGATTTCAAACTCCTTACCACACATTTGGGCCCCTAGAATGCCAGGGCAGTATAACTACCCCACAAGTGACCCCATTTTGGAAAGAAGACACCCCAAGGTATTCTCTGATGGGCATAGTGAGTTCATGGAAGTTTTTATTTTTTGTCACAAGTTAGTGGAATATGAGACTTTGTAAGAAAAAAATAAAAATAAAATAAAAATCATCATTTTCCGCTAACTTGTGACAAAAAATAAAAAGTTCTATGAACTCACTATACCCATCAGCGAATACCTTAGGGTGTCTACTTTCCTAAATGGGGTCATTTGTGGGGTGTTTGTACTGTCTGGCCATTGTAGAACCTCAGGAAACATGACAGGTGCTCAGAAAGTCAGAGCTGCTTCAAAAAGCGGAAATTCACATTTTTGTACCATAGTTTGTAAACGCTATAACTTTTACCCAAACCATTTTTTTTTACCCAAACCTTTTTTTTTAATCAAAGACATGTATAACAATAAATTTAGAGCAAAATTTATATATGGATGTCGTTTTTTTTTGCAAAATTTTACAACTGAAAGTGAAAAATGTCATTTTTTTTCAAAAAAATCGTTAAATTTCGATTAATAACAAAAAAAGTAAAAATGTCAGCAGCAATGAAATACCACCAAATGAAAGCTCTATTAGTGAGAAGAAAAGGAGGTAAAATTCATTTGGGTGGTAAGTTGCATGACCAAGCAATAAACGGTGAAAGTAGTGTAGTGCAGAAGTGTAAAAAGTGGCCTGGTCTTTCAGGGTGTTTAAGCCATAGGGGCTGAGGTGGTTAAAACCCAGAAAAATGTGTCTCCCCCCCTTCCCTTTTGTGTCTTTTCTTATTGTTTTCTATACTCAGGTCTTCAGAACCCAATTCACAAGCGACTGAATGCTTTAAGGTGTTTTCATCTATGACAGTGTCCTTGAGAAGGACCCATGGCAGCCACATAGCAAGTACATTTATTCCATGCTTTGAAAATGATTAAATATGTCTCGCTTAATGTAAAAGGTCTTAACTCTAATGTGAAGAGACGCCTGGCACTTACTGAGTGCAAGTCTCAAAAAGCTGACATAGTTTTTCTTCAGGAGACCCACTTTGATCACCAGGGCTCTTTCAAGTTTGCGCAATATTTATTCCCTCGTATATATTCTGCTTCCTCTGGGAGGAAGAGAGCAGGTGTTGCCATTCTCATGTCTGCTGACTGCCCCTTACAGGTGGAAGACGCTATTATTGATCCAGCTGGCAGGTATATTATACTAAAAGCCACACTCAATGGTAGCCCACATGTACTGTGCAATCTATACGCTCCGAATACTGCTCAAATCCCTTTTCTTAATAAGGTGTTCTTGAAATTATCGAAGTTGCTCCCAGCTGCATTGCTAGTAGGAGGAGACTTTAATCTCTCCTTTTCCGAGCATTTAGATAGATTAACCCTTCAGAATAGACCGCCTACTAGAGATCAGTGCCGAAATTCACGTCTTTTTAGGCGTCTTATTAGAAAATTCGAATTATATGACCTCTGGAGAATTAACTATCCCACTGCAAAAACATTTTCTTTCTTCTCACATCCACATAATACACATTCCCGTATAGATTACTTTTTTGGTAATATCCCAATTTTAAGGATGCTTGCAGATGCCGACATAGGACCTATTTCTTGGTCGGATCATGCACCAGTTTCAATTAGGATTAAAACTTCAGGTTACCACTCTAGAGTATGCCATTGGCGGTTTAATGAATCCTTTCTACACCAGCTGCCGCTTAGGCAGGAGTTACGTGAGGGCCTTACAGAATATTTCACCTTAAATCAGTCCTCAGGACCCCCTATATCTATGATATGGGAAGCCCACAAGGCAGTCTTTAGAGGCACATGTATAGCTATGGGGTCTCTATTGAAAAAAGATCGTACTATGCAACAACACATTATCACCTCACAGCTGAAGGACTTAGAGAAAATGCTAGAATCCCGATGCTCGCGACCTTTGCTTAGGTGCATTATAACCCTACGTGCTAGATTGAAGGAACTAATGTTTTATAAAACTGAGAAAAAATTATTATACTCGCGACAAAGATTTTATATGTGGGGGAACAAACCGCATACCCTCTTGGCTCGACAGCTTCGGGATTCTGGCACTATAAACACTCCGACTGCAATGAGGCGAGGGGATGGGGCAATAGTGTATGACCCAGAGGTCATCTCCAACTTATTTCAGGATTATTACAAGGCACTTTACTCTATCCCTCAACAACTCCCATCTGACCCGGGGCGAAGTAGACTCCTCCTAGATTCCTTTCTTTCTAAATGTAATCCTGCTCAGTTGTCGGGAGAAGCTCTTGCCTCATTAAACGCTCCCATTACTGTAGAGGAATTACAGGAAGTACTGAAACAATTGCCCAATAATAAAGCCCCTGGGCCAGATGGTCTACCATACATTTATTAAGCAACATTTTCCGATATTCTTCTGCCACATATGACACTATTGTTCAACTCTTTCTTACAAGGGTCCCCAATACCCACTTCAATGTCACATTCCTATATAACTTTAATACCTAAACCGGGTAAAGATCCCCTAGATTGTGGAAATTATAGGCCCATTGCACTTCTTAATTCGGATTTAAAAATTTTCACGAAAACTTTGGCTAACCGACTTTCAGACTGGTTACCCCAACTGATCCATAAGGATCAAGTGGGCTTTGTTCGAGACGGACAGGGCGGAGATAATACAAGGCGGACCATTGATTTAATTGACATCACTAATAAGCGCAGAGACTCGGCATTGTTGCTAAGTCTTGACGCAGAGAAAGCGTTTGATCGCTTAGGGTGGCCTTTTATGTTCTCTGCCATGGAGGCTTTCGGTTTGAAAGGCCCCTTCCTTACAGCCCTCCATGTTTTATATGCCCAACCTACAGCGATAGTGAAAATGAAGCATGCTCATTCTTTGCCTTTTCCTATAAAAAATGGTACGCGACAGGGATGTCCGCTATCCCCTTTGCTCTTCGTTCTATGCATAGAACCCCTAGCGGCGGCCATACGTTCTCATCCTGATATTCATGGGATTAAAGTGAATGCAGTTGAATTCAAACTTTCACTATTCGCTGATGATATCCTGCTAACATTAACTGACTTATATATTTCGCTCCCCAACCTCTTTAAATTACTAGAGACTTATGGTAGATTGTCCGGCTATAAAATTAATACCACAAAAACGGAGGCTCTCCCCCTTAACCTATCCCCTGATAATTTGACCACCTTAAAATCCGGCTTTAATTTTCAATGGAAGGAAACGTCCCTGAGGTATTTGGGGGTCAACTTAACCCCTACTTATTCCTCGTTATATGCTCAAAATTTTCCATCTATGTTCCGAGAACTCAAAACCTTACTGATTAAATGGATGCCTTTTCCCATTTCCTTATTGGGCCGTATAGCATCAGTTAAGATGAATATCTTGCCTAAATTGCTGTATTTGTTTGAAACTCTCCCAATTCCTGTTCCTGAGAAGGAGCTGCGTGATTTTCAGTCATGTATATTCAGGTTCATCTGGAATGGAAAGAGGCATCGCATAGCTTGCTCAATTTTAATGTCACCCAAAACTCAAGGTGGATTGGCAGTTCCAAATATTAAAAAATATTACTGGGCTACACACCTTAGAAGACTGCCAGCCTGGTCCAATATGTATGCGTACTCCAGATGGATGGAAATAGAGAAGTTGTGGATAGCCCCTGTACATCCGAATTCACTCATTTGGTATTCCCTGCAACCTTCACTTAGACCTGAGTTATTAGGCCCCATGTCTTTTACATGTAACATATGGTTGAGATGTAACAGACTGTTTTCACTTGCATCGGAAAAATCTTCTATGATCTCCTTTCTGTATAATCCACTATTTAAGTTGGGAATGCACACAGCTTTTCTTAAAACATGGTTTCCCAGGAAACTGTTCAGATTTGCAGATGTTGTAAACTATAGGTCTCTGGGCTTTTTTTCATTTGATGAGGTACGTTCCTTGCATCAATTGCCGGAGTCTTCTAGATATCAATATATGCAGATTTGCCATTTTTTTTCGGACCTCTTTCACTCAATGAAGGTGTCAACCCCTACACCATTTGAGAAACTATGTAAATTGACGGTTACAACGAAGGGTCTCATTTCAGACATTTACCTTATCCTATCATCCTCCTCTGTCACTCACTCCTACATGACTAAATGGGAAGTAATTCTAGGCCATCCTATAGCACATGCAGAATGGAAACAGATATGGGAACAAGCAGCGAAGTCGTCTTCATGTGTCACATATAGGGAAAACACATATAAAGTGCTTATGTTTTGGTATCATACCCCACAGTTATTAAAACACTTTAGCCAAGATATCTCTGATAGATGTTGGAGGTGTATGACAGGTGAGGGGACTCACCTTCACATTTTCTGGGAATGTCCTGTGATTGTGCCCTTTTGGAGAATGGTGGAGTCTGTCTTTTTTCAGCTCCTCGCAATTCATTTTCCTTTTACACCTTTTTTCTACTTATTGAATATGCCAAAAATGTCATTAAAGAAACAATTCCTCCTTTTAGTCCTTCAGGTGTTAATGGCGGCCAGGCGCCTAATTGCGAGGTTTTGGTTGAGGGCAGACGCGCCTACCCGAATGGACCTCATACATAGTGTAAGGGAAGTTAGGAAAATGGAATATTTAACTGCATGTATTACTCAGTCGATAGATTTACAAAGATCTGGCAAGCATGGGATGACGCTTTTGATCACTTACAATAAAAGACCTGTGAATATCAGTTAACTTTTATTTTTTTTTATTTTTTTCCCCTTCCTTTATTTTCCCTCATGTGTCGTGTCGTTGTAATTGTCCTATGTCCTTTTGTTGTTTCAGCTCTCGATGCGTCTATTGGCTTCAGATGCAAAATGTATGTTTTGTATACTAATGTACATTTTTGATATTGACGTTATGCAGCATAACATTGTACCTGTATTGCTTCTTACGAATGTGAAATGAGACAATGTATCTGTACTATTTTTTCATTGACAAAAAAATCAATAAAATAAACAATTAAAAAAAAAAAAAATAAGAAAAATAAAACTGTATTTCTAGCTTAAATTGCACACTGACTAATGCGGCAGAGGCCCAAGATGGAGGTTATTGCCAAAAATTTGTGTTTTTTAAAAGTCAGAAAATTATTGAAGTATTTCAAGCTTGTTTTTAACAATCACAGATGCAGCAAAGGCTGAATTATTAAGTATTTTGCCCAAAATTGGTAATTTTGTTTTACTAACAGAATATGACAGTGGTATATAACGCTTGAATTTCACACGTACAGATGCAGCAAGGGCTGTAAAATTGAGTATTTTGCCCAAAAAGGGTGTTTTTTAAAACCCAGAAAATTATAGCTGTATTTCTAGCCTAAATTGCACACTGACTAATGCTGCAAAGGCACCAGATGTAGGATATTGCCAAAAATGGGTGTTTTTTTTAAACCCAGATTATTATTGCAGTATTTCAAGCTTGGATTTCAATGTCACAAAAGCACATATGCAGTGCTGGTGCACTGAGCTTGCATAAAATGGCCGCCGCCGCCCGCTTAACTAACAGACGGATAAAAGTAATTTTTCTCTGTCACTGGGCTCAGGGCCGGCGAAAAAGATTGTGCACTGCACCCACACAACTAAATCTATGTAGATCGCTGAGTTCAATTGCTTTCCTGATTAAAGTTTCTTTCCTATTCTCTCCCTCACAGCAGCAGCAGCATCCTCTCCCTACACTAGTAACAGCAGAGTGACGTGCAGCGCTACGTGACTCCAGCCTATATAGAGGCTGGGTCACATGCTGCATTGGCCAATCACAGCCATGCCATTAGTAGGCATGGCTGTGATGGCTTCTAAGGGCACAGAGTTAAACGCTAGTTGATTGGCTGCTGTGCAGCCTTTCAAAAAGCGCCAAGAAATTGCCGAACACCGAACCCAAACATTTACTGAAATGTTCGGGTTCGGATCCGGGGTCCAAAAATCCTAAAGTTCGGTACCAACCCGAACTTTACAGTTCGGGTTCCCTCAACCCTAGTCATAACAAACTTAAATATCCAGAAATTCCAATATGGAGGGATCGGCATGGGATTAGGATTATCCCACTCGGGGCTTTGGCTCGTTTTGGCGGTAAATTACCCACCAAAACCAGTGGTAAAGATGGCTAAAGCTAGCCTAAGTTACTAGGTAGGATGAGGTAGCAGGGGATTGGTTAGGAAGGTGTCCTATAGTGTACTGTTGCTTGGTTATTGAAGTTTAGGGGACCCCAGCAATAATTAGGACATTGGATAAGGGGTTATTGGGCGGTTTTATGGTGGGTATATAATTGCAGTGGCTGCCAGCGGTCATTTTTTTAGAAGGAGGGGTAAAGTCGCTTGCTGATAGGTGGCGAGCGGACTAGATGTTTTTATGGTATGTTTTCAAAGCTTATGGCTGGTCAATTCAGTGGTTAATATGTCTTATGGAATTTATTGATATGTTAAACTATTCTTTAATAACGTTGGCCGTGGCCTAATTTATCCATATATATTATGTGTCCATGTTTCTTATTTTCTTATTGGTTTATGAGGTTAAGTTACTGGGGTTTGTATATATATATATATAATCTATAATCCTATTCAAATTAAGTGGGGGATGTATCTAATGTAATGATGGACGGGGCCTTTTACTGGAATGCAGAATGATGATTGCAGTTTATGTATATATACACACACACACACACACACACACGTATATATATTTTCGTGTGTGTGAAACGTACAAAATCAGCCGGTTACATCATAAATCTCTACGTCACTGTTTGTATAAATATATATACAGTGGAGGAAATAATTATTTGACCCCTCACTGATTTTGTAAGTTTGTCCAGTGACAAAGAAATGAAAAGTCTCAGAACAGTATCATTTCAATGGTAGGTTTATTGTAACAGTGGCAGATAGCACATCAAAAGGAAAATCGAAAAAATAACTTTAAATAAAAGATAGCAACTGATTTGCATTTCATTGAGTGAAATAAGTATTTGAACCCTCTAACAAAAAAAGACTTAATACTTGGTGGAAAAACCCTTGTTTGCAAGCACAGAGGTCAAACGTTTCTTGTAATTGATGACCAAGTTTGCGCACATTTTAGGAGGAATGTTGGTCCACTCCTCTTTGCAGATCATCTCTAAATCCCTAAGGTTTCGAGGCTGTCTCTGTGCAACTCTGAGCTTGAGCTCCCTCCATAGGTTTTCGATTGGATTAAGGTCCGGAGACTGACTAGGCCACTCCATGACCTTAATGTGCTTCTTCTTGAGCCACTCCTTTGTTGCCTTTGCTGTATTTTTTGGGTCATTGTCGTGCTGGAACACCCATCCACGACCCATTTTCAGTTTCCTTGCAGAGGGAAGGAGGTTGTCGCTCAGGATTTCACGATACATGGCTCCGTCCATTTTCCCGTTTATGCGAATAAGTTGTCCTGTGCCCTTAGCAGAAAAACACCCCCAAAGCAAAATGTTTCCACCCCCATGCTTGACGGTGGGGACGGTGTTTTGGGGGTCATAGGCAGCTTTTTTCTTCCTCCAAACACAGCGAGTTGAGTTAATGCCAAAGAGCTCTATTTTGGTCTCATCAGACCACAGCACCTTCTCCCAGTCACTCTCTGAATCATTCAGGTGTTCATTGGCAAACTTCAGACGGGCCTGCACATGTGCCTTCCTGAGCAGGGGGACCTTGCGAGCCCTGCAGGATTTTAATCCATTGCGGTGTAATGTGTTTCCAATGGTTTTCTTGGTGACTGTGGTCCCTGCTAATTTGAGGTCATTAACTAACTCCTCCCGTGTAGTTCTAGGATGTTTTTTCACCTTTCTCAGAACCATTGACACCCCACGAGGTGAGATCTTGCGTGGAGCCCCAGAGCGAGGTCGATTGATGGTCATTTTGTGCTCCTTCCATTTTCGAACAATCGCACCAACAGTTGTCACCTTCTCTCCCAGCTTCTTGCTAATGGTTTTGGAGCCCATTCCAGCCTTGTGCAGGTCTACAATTTTGTCTCTGACATCCTTGGACAGCTCTTTGGTCTTTCCCATGTTGGAGAGTTTGGAGTCTGCTTGATTGATTGATTCTGTGGACAGGTGTCTTTTATACAGGTGACTAGTTAAGACAGGTGTCCTTAATGAGGGTGACTAATTGAGTAGAAGTGTCTAACCACTCTGTGGGAGCCAGAACTCTTAATGGTTGGTAGGGGTTCAAATACTTATTTCACTCAATGAAATGCAAATCAGTTGCTATCTTTTATTTAAAGTTATTTTTTCGATTTTCCTTTTGATGTGCTATCTGCCACTGTTACAATAAACCTACCATTGAAATGATACTGTTCTGAGACTTTTCATTTCTTTGTCATTGGACAAACTTACAAAATCAGTGAGGGGTCAAATAATTATTTCCTCCACTGTATATACATTCACAGCGAGGTAGAAATGTATGATATAAATGTCTAATTTGCTACGTGTCACACCAGGTACTAAGTTATCATTTGTAAAGGGATGAAATTCTTATTTGCATAACTGCATATATACATTACAGAGTGTTGGCGAGAGATACAAAAGTAATGTAAGCATTGTACCTGGGCATATTTTGTCACGGATCTCTCTGATCTGCTCTGAGTTCCTCCTGCTTACATCCGACCATTTCTTTAGTAAGGTCATCTTACTGTGCCTGCAATTGTACTTCCTCCATAGCTCAAAACGGATCTCCCTCACGATCCTCTGCTTCTCAGACAGGACACAGGTTGTGTCATAGCCCCACTCCAACATGTGCTGCAGTATAAAGATGCAAGCATATAATCCCAATTTTTTTAATGCAATTATTGAAATTAATGTCCTCAAGAAAACAGCAAAAAGTATTTGAAGGGGAAATATTGGATTTACTGTTATCATTATATGTGTGTGGGGTCTGAGCAATCGGATATTGGGCAGTTGAGCTGAGATGTACCTGTCTAGTGAAGTGACGGTACCGTATGGGGTGTAAAGCTGGTTCGCCTCCCAGTAGTGCACCCTGGGTAACTCTAAATAAACCCTTAAATACTGGCGGTCAGACAAATAAAGCTTCACCTGAGTCCTGACCAACAGGACACAAACTCTAATCTATAGACTGTGTGCGTGTGTGTGTGTGGTATATAGTGTGCGGCAGGAAAATGGATGTGCAATTTGCATGTGAAAAATATTTCTATGCTGTCAATACATACATGCTACAGACATAGTGCTGTGATGTCACAACAATACTTAGTGCACCAATCAGTAATATCTACTGAGACCTTAGAAAATATGAAGTTGTATGTATTGCGAAAAAAAACATTCGCATCATTAGGGACAAATTTTTTTTCAATCGCAAATATTTTATAACACTCTATCTGCATATAAAGCGATTGTTCTCACATGCATGTGAAAAATAATCAAATACACTGCTTTAATGTCAAAATACTTACAGTGATCAGTTCTTCCTCACTGTCGCCAAAATTGCTGCCAACCATGTTTTCTAATGATCAAACTTTGGGTAGGTTGAAAACAGTTGCTAAACTTGGCCATGCCCGTTTTGCGCATGCGCATACACAAATATTACATTGCCGATTTTTGCAATGAATAAAATAATCAATGGAGATCGCAAATTCTCGAATTCGTGAACTTACTACGAAAAATCGCAAATTCGAATATAGCTACACTAGCTATGATGATTACATCTGATTCTCATACCATTGATTTGGTGGGACTTGCCCATCTGGCATTTGCTAGGATTGCCAGATTGACAGCCCATCCCTGACCTGACTCTTATTTCACCTTCAATTTATCTGTTAATCCTAAAGGTTCACATACTTTCGCCACTCTCAGAGATGTGATATTGGATCATTTTCCTTAATAAATAATTGACTAAGTCTAATATTTTTGACTCATTTGTTTAAATTGGTCATCTTTAGATACTTGTAGAAGTGTGAATATCAGATGTAGTTTTAGGTCAAATTTATGTAGAAAATTTTGAAGGGTTCACAAGCTTTCAAGCTCACCATTGTAAGAATTGCTGGTTACAGTAATGCTTTTCTCTATCTGTTAAAAGGGGCATAACTTGCATTAATTTTTACCACATTTATACAACTATTCACTTCTAACCAATTATGTTGATGGTATACAAGGTGGGTAACAATATTTTACTTAGGTTAACATCTGTTTTTGATACAAAGCGACAATCCTTGTGTAATAACTTCTTGATATTTGAATCTTGATTTAGTATGGTCAAATACTTTTAGATTATATTGGTTATTTCCGAATATTCCTAGGAGCACTGAGCTCATTATGACTTGTTCTAATGCTGCTCTTATCAGGCTTTTTATGGATAGAAGTTAATGTCTGTCTGTCCTTATTTTGCATAATATGACCGTCTCTGTTCATCACCCAAGGTTTGTACACTTTGACTTAATAACCTAGTGTTTATAGTGTTACATTTTTTCTGATAGTCCATAATGTCAGAATAAGAACTCCCCAACTGGTATACTATGTACTGGGTGTGAAAAATGGGAGCTTATACTAAATCAATAAAAAAGCAGATTACAGTTGCAAGAAAAAGTATGTGAACCCTTTGGAATGATATGGATTTCTGCACAAATTGTTCATAAAATGTGATCTGATCTTCATCTAAGTCACAACGATAGACAATCACAGTCTGCTTAAACTAATAACACACAAATAATTAAATGTTACCATGTTTTTATTGAACACACCATGTAAACATTCACAGTGCAGGTGGAAAAAGTATGTGAACCCTTGGATTTAATAACTGGTTGAACCTCCTTTGGCAGCAATAACTTCAACCAAACGTTTCCTGTAGTTGCAGATCAGATGTGCACAACGGTCAGGAGTAATTCTTGATCATTCCTCTTTACAGAACTGTTTCAGTTCAGCAATATTCTTGGGATGTCTGGTGTGAATCGCTTTCTTGAGGTCATGCCACAGCATATCAATCGGGTTGAGGTCAGGACTCTGACTGGGCCACTCAAGAAGGCGTATTTTCTTCTGTTTAGGCCATTCTGTTGTTGATTTACTTCTATGCTTTGGGTCGTTGTCCTGTTGCAACACCCATCTTCTGTTGAGCTTCAGCTGGTGGACAGATGACCTTAAGTTCTCCTGCAAAATGTCTTGATAAACTTGGGAATTTGTTTTTCCTTCGATGATAGCAATCCGTCCAGGCCCTGACGCAGCAAAGCAGCCCCAAACCATGATGCCCCCACCACCATACTTCACAGTTGGGATGAGGTTTTGATGTTGGAGTGCTGTGCCTCTTTTTCTCCATACATAGTGTTGTATGTTTCTTCCAAACAACTCAACTTTGGTTTCATCTGTCTACAGAATATTTTGCCAGTACTGCTGTGGAACATCCAGGTGCTCTTGTGCAAACTGTAAACGTGCAGCAATGTTTTTTTTGGACAGCAGTGGCTTCATCTGTGGTATCCTCCCATGAAATCCATTCTTGTTTAGTGTTTTACGTATCGTAGATTCGCTAACAGGGATGTTAGCATATGCCAGAGACTTTTGTAAGTCTTTAGCTCACACTCTAGGATTCTTCTTCACCTCATTGAGCAGTCTGTGTTGTGCTCTTGCAGTCATCTTTACAGGATGGCCACTCCTAGGGAGAGTAGCAGCAGTGCTGAACTTTCTCTATTTATAGACAATCTGTCTTACTGTGGACTGATGAAGAGCAAGGCTTTTGGAGATACTTTTATAACCCTTTCCAGCTTTATGCAAGTCAACAATTCTTAATCGTAGGTCTTTTTTATAGGGCAGGGCAGCTGTAACCAACACCTCCAATCTCATCTCATTCATTGGACTCCAGTTGGCTGACACCTCACTCCAATTAGCTCTTGGAGATGTCATTAGTCTAGGGGTTCGCATACTTTTTCCACCTGCACTGTGAATGTTTACATGGTGTGTTCAATAAAAATATGGTAACATTTAATTATTTGTGTGTTATTAGTTTAAGCAGACTGTGATTGTTTATTGTTGTGACTTAGATGAAGATCAGATCACATTTTATGACCAATTTGTGCAGAAATCCATATCATTCCAAAGGGTTCACATACTTTTTCTTGCAACTGTATGTGACTATTAAACTATTGGTCAATGAACATCAGAATGATATTTACAACAGCATGTGCAGCTTGCCCCTGTGGGAGCCAGTGTAGAGGATTGGAGTGGTAGTGGCCCTGATGTAGTGTAGTTGTGCCACAGTGTCCTACCTCAGGCCGTCGCTCCCTGGAGTTCAATGCAGTGAAAGAGATGATGATATAAGGAACCAGGCGGAGATGGCTGAACAAATAACGTTTTATTTTATTGAGTGCAAAAATGGATAACAGCATTTTAAGCAGAAGTTGGTACAAAGTGCAATTTCTCCTTCAAGATGATGGGGTATGGTGGCTGGCAATGTGGCAAGGATGACACTCAGAAACTTGCTAACTGACGCTGTCTCTGTCTGGATTCCCTCCCCTACGGCTTTTATCTGGCATCTGTGACTGCAGGTGTCCACTGTATGATGCAGGCCTCTAGCTATGCCTGTCCTGAGTCTTATGATGGTGTCATAACATGTTTCCCACCCCTTTTGCAGCAGAGTCTTGATAGCCTGGATGCTTGATCACTCTGCTGCCTAATATTCCGTAGCTTGATAATCTTCTGTTGCCTAGGACCCTGCAGGTTCTAGTAGTGGTCCTCATAGAAGAGCTGCCCTTGGGAGCCTCATGTTCTGGAGGAACGAGAGATGGATCACATCCCCCTCACTCCTAACTCTCCATCTTTAGACTGACTCTCCCTAGCTCAGCCCCACCCTTGGTAGGAAGTCAGCCAAGCCTACTTCTACCAAAAAGGGGGAGGTATGGAATGTTAAGTTCCATTCTTATTACTAAACATTGACAACCATACTCCATCTAGTGGTGAAACATAACATGTCATTACAACAAGATTACATCAATGCAGGTAAGTACAATACAGTAAACAGAGTACAAAATAGTAATACCCCAATTCTAGGGTATTAGACATGGAAAAGAAACTATTACTCTGCCGGAACAGACTACTGCAATACAGTACCACATATGTGAATCTAGCCTAACTCAATGTTTTTTTTTCAGTTGTCATGCAAAGTTCCGAAAAAGCTACAAAGTAGTTATGAAGAGCATACAACGGACTACTTAATTTACAAAATTGTAAGGAATTATGTTTTAAAGCATTTGCTTGACCTTATTTGTAAAAGCTAATTTGTATCAAGAACAGTATGGGTTACAAGTGTTGCATCTTCATTGGTATTGAAGAGAAAGACGCTGCTCATGGCTGAAGGGACAATCTTTAAACATCAGTTAGTCCATGAGTCATCTTAATGTGACAGGTTGCAGATCATTCATTTATTCCTATTTTGTTCCTTAAAACCAAAAAAAGAAGGCAATTAGTGCGCTCATAAAGAGCACCCCACATGAGCCTTTGTGTGTGTTTAATTCACTCCCAAATACATTATTATATTCAGTTCTACATGGCCATTGGAGAAAGCATTAGTAAGCAGATTAGCGCTGTTTACTGTTTTACTACAATCAAATGTTTCCCTGTTTAAAAGCCTTTCTCCTAACTATCCCCCACAGTCTCTAAATATAGACATCTAATATATCAGATGTAAAAATGCATCTACTTCTGGCTGTTAGACTGTGTTTGTTAGAACTGTTCTGGATTTTCTTAAATAGTTTATATATACTGTATTTTTTGCCCATAAGATGCACCTAGGTTTTAGAGGAGGAAAATATGAAACAAAATATTTTTCATTAGACTTCAGATCAAAGCCCCCATCAGACCCCCAATGTTAATAAGACGCCCAATCAGACCTGAGCTCAGGCCCCTAATCAGAACTGAGCTCAGACCCCCAATGTTAATAAGACTACAATCAGACCTCAGCTTAGACCCCCAATGTGAAAAAGACCCCATTCAGATCTCAAATCCTTTTTTTTATGATTTTGAAGCTTGTATTTGAGCCTACAAAACCCATTTTTTATTTTATTTCTGAACCCTCATGGGTCTTTTAGACCCATGATTTGTACAGAATTGCTAATTTCTTATGTTGGCCTGCCACCTGCTGGACAAAGTAAGAATTGCAGCTTCAATACCCTGGGTGTCTTCAGAGAGAGCCAGCCTATTGAAACCAATTACCTGCATCCTCCTTGGCCAAAGGGGATGCCGGTAACAAGCCTGGAAGCCCAAATTTCTGGGTTTTTCACCCTTTTGAAGCTGTGATCTTACTTGATCACGGTATCTAAAGGCTTTAATGACCGCGATCGGCATTACTGTTGGTCGTGGTTATTAGTCGTGGGTCTCTGCAGTTTGAAACAGCAGAGACCTGCTGGCCATGACGCCCGCTTCACATGCGAACAGACGCCATGTTTGCACTTCGGTCCAGCGCCATACTGCCATACATGTAAGGCGCTGATAGCGAACGGGTGAAGCACAAGGCTTGGGCGAAATGTTCATTTGGGTGCTGGACAGTGGGAGCTGGATTTGTTATGGGAAGTGGTAGGTAGCATGGTTTGAGAGTGATGCCCCTTCAAATCATATACCTTCAGACAGGATTTGATGGATATTGCCTATAGGAGGGATGCAAACTGCACTGGTTATTAGTGATGAGCGGCAGGGGCAATATTCGATTTCGCAATATTTCACGAATATATGGGCGAATATTCGTCATATATTCGCAAATTCAATATCTTCGTAGACTTTTTTTTTTAATTGCGAAAATCGCGATGTCAAATTTCTTAATGCGCATGCGCAAAAAGGGGCGTGCCCTAGCAACTGTTTTCGAACTACCCGAAGTTTGAGGCGATTTGAAAAGATGGTCGGAAGCAATTTTCGCGACAGTGAGAAAGAACTCCTGATCACTGTAAGTAATTTCACATTACACCAGTGTATTTGATTACATTTCACATGCATGTCAGACCAATCGCATTATATGCAGATAGAGTGTTATAAAATATTTGCGATTGTGAAAATCGGCACTTATAATGCGAATGTTTTTTTTGCAATACATATTACTTCACTTTTTATCAGGTGTAAGTAGCTATAACTGATTGGTGCACTAAGTATTGTTGTGACATCACAGCACTATGTCTGTAGCATGTACCTATATACAGAAATATCTCTCACATGCACATTGCACATCCATTTTCCTGTCGCACACTATATACCCCACACAAACACAGTCTATAGATTAGAGTTTGTGTCCTGTTGGTCATGACTCAGGAGAAGCTTTCTTTGTCTTACCGCAAGTATTTGCTGGTTCATTTAGAGTTACCCAGGATGCACCACGGGGAGGCGAACCAGCTTTACACCCCATACCGTACCGTCACTTCACTAGACAGGCATATCTCTGCTCAATTGGCCAATATCTGATTGCTCACACCCCACACACATACAATCGCAATACAATCCGATCTTATAACGGTAACATTAAATCTAATATGTTACTTTTTGCTGTTTTGCTGAGGACATTATTTTCAATACTTGTATTAAAAAAAATTGGGATTATATGTGTGGCGAAACCAACCTCGACACTGGGTTTTGGAGGGGCCTGGCTACTAGCCTCTTGCCCCAGGATTATGGGCCCTCTCATCAGCCAGGCCTCATTTGTTCACAAAGGACTTGGACTAACTTGAACTCTCACCCCCACGAATTAGACCAGGGTTCAAGTTAGTCCATTACGTTTGGTAATTGTATTTTGTGGATTGCGTCTCAGACAATGCTCATTGTGTTAGTTAATTGCGTCTCAGACAATGCTCATTGTGTTAGTTAATTGCGTCTCAGACAATGCTCATTGTATTTTGTTTATTGCGTTACACACAGAGGGAAGGGGATTTTGTGTACAATTGCTGGGAAGGTTGAATACTGTAAATACATGTGATTGGCTGTTTTTACAAAACCCTGGGGGTGGTGGCCTTGTTGGAAGATGTGTATAAATCAATGCTTGTGTTTAAAATAAAGAGAGTTCCTGTTTTTTTACCTTCATGAAGTTTTGGCTCATGTTTGGCTCATGGGATAACTACACTCTTGGGGATTGCTATATCACAATACTCCCCTGAGTATAAGCTCTTGTAAGAGCTTCGCTCCTGGTTCCTGTCTCTGGATTTAGGAGAGGTTCACCCACTGGAGCCTGGAGCCTTGTCGTAGGTCCAGGGTGGGTAGGAGACGGCGAGACCTCAACCAAGCTTCGGCGGTTCGTGGGGTCTGCAGCGCTGACGGTGTCAAGTGGAGTGCTTGGAGTCCTCTGGAAGCACTAGGAGCATCTATCGACGGAGGTACCCGGTCAGGGTGCTAGGCGTTCCGTTACATTGGTGGCAAGCAGTGGGATGGCGTCCTAGTGTGAGGAGAAGCAGCTCGGAGACACCGTTCGTGGAGTATATTGAGGGCAACGCTAGTATCCGTACAGCGCCCCTGGCTACAGCAATATGGATGCCGTTGGTTCCTGCACAGCATTCCATGAGGAAGATCACCTGGATTACAGGGATGCCGAGCGGACAGGCGTATGGCACCAGGCCCTGGAGGACGTGCAGCGTCGGAGGAGTGAGAGTCTTCCCAGTGAGGAGCAGAGATTGCGAATGCGATTGGCGCTGCGACTACCTCTACTGGGAGAGCAACCATTGATGGAGTGGGTGTCAGAGCTTGAGACACTGGTATGGCAGGAAACCTGGCTGGATGACGCTTACCAAGCACTATGGTGGGACACAGTAGGACAGTCTCCATGGATGGAGGAGTACGCCAAGCCCAAAGGTGAGGAATATAATTGCCCTGGTTTATTGTGGGAGTCTTTTGAAGACATTGACTTTGGGAGCACAGTCTAGACAAGAGTCTAGATTTTGGGACATTACTGACTACAGGTGGGACTTGCACAATTGGCCTACAACTAGTGGGGTGAGGGAAGATCTGACCTTTCTGGTCCAAAGGGAGTGGGAACTGGAGCAAGATTATCAACAGTTGTTTCGCTCCATTCAAGCCCAGCGCAAGATACAAGACAGTTGGATACCAGGCCCAGACCTGCAGCCCTTCCCCTGGCAAGTCACAGCTGAGGTATCCCCTACTTCCTCACCAACTGTGGAGGTAGGGGACTTCATAGACTGGTACTGGGAGGAACCCCAGTCGGCAGGTGGAGATGGGACCGTAGTCACTCCACCGTCCCAACAGGGTGGCTGGGCAGGCGGCCCAGATCTCCAACTGCCACTGGGAGTACAGGGAGAGGAGATGGTCGGTCCCTCATCTCTGCAACAACCAGAATCACTGGTAGTGGAGACAGTCGGTCTCACTACCCAGCGGCAGTATACTCTACAGGGAGAGGAGACAGTTGGTCTCTCTCCCCAGCGGCAGATGGGGCATCCAGAGGAGGGGGTAAGTGATAGCCCCCCTCCACAGCTCTCTCCCAGCCCAATACTGAGGGAAGTGGGTAAGGCTTTAAACCCCATTCATGCACTGTCATGGTCTTACCTTCTTGCTGTTCTCCTTCGTTTGACATGTGCTGGCGGCCATCTTGGTTTCTGGGTTTCTTGTAGCCTCCCACCCTGCGGCTCCTCCTTCCCACTGGGAGGAGCTGGATGCCCAGCTCATATATATAGGAGGTCTGTGGCTTCAGTTCCTTGCTTGGTCCTCCTGTGTTCACATGCTTCTAGACTGCTGCTGCTTCTGGTTCCTGATCCTGGTTTCGTCCGACTACCCTGCTGGTTCCTGATCCTGGTTTCGTCCGACTACCCTGCTGGTTCCTGATCCTGGCTTCGTCTGACTACCCTGCTGGTTCCTGATCCTGGCTTCGTCTGACTACCCTTCTGGTTCCTGACCTCTGGCTTCGCAAAGACTCTGCTTCGGTTTCGCCATCCGTTTGGACTTTTGCTTTACAGCTTTATTTTCAATAAAGCCTTCTTATTTTCACTTATCCCTTGTTGTACGTCTGGTTCATGGTTCCGTGACATTAGGACCAAGCCATGAATTCTGACGGTACAGGGCCATCCTCGCTACCCACGCTGGTTGCCAGACTTGATCAGCAGGATCACCTGTTGGGTCGGTTCGCTGTGGCGTTGCAAACCCTGCTTGAACGCACGGCTCATTTCGCTCCCGTTGCAGATGGGTCGGTTGTCGCTCCTGGGCCCGCTCCTACTGCCGCTCCGGTTGTTGCGCCAGAGTCTACCCCGACACCTGTTGTTGCACCTGCAGTGTTTCGGGGTATGACCGGTTCTGCCCCTCTTCCACAGCGCTTTGGGGGAGAGCCAACTCAGTGCCGAGGTTTCCTTAACCAGGTGGGCATTTATTTCGAGTTGCTGCCACATGCCTTTCCCACTGAGAGATCAAAGGTGGGCTTCTTGATCTCGCTGCTCTCGGACAAGGCCTTGGCCTGGGCCAGCCCTTTATGGGAGAACAACAATCCGGTGGTTGCCGAGTTTTCCGGTTTTGTTGCTTCTCTTCGGAAGGTATTCGATGTGCCGGCTCGTGCTGCCTCTGCTGCGAAGCTCCTTATGTCCATCAGACAGGGTTCACGATCCGTAGCTGAATACGCCATTGAGTTTCGTACCCTGGCAGCAGAGGTGGGCTGGAATAATGAGGCTCTGGTCGCTGCTTTCTCTCATGGTCTCTCGGATGCCTTGAAGGATGAGGTTGCAGCTAAGGACCTACCAGTGGAGCTCGAGTCTCTTATTTCTTTCCTGATTTTGATTGACACCAGACTCAGGGAGAGACCTTCCTTTAAGGACAGCCTGCGGAGGTTTTCTAACAGATTGGCGCCTACGTTTGCAGTCCCACCCGTGCCTCCCTCTCCTCCCACGCCTCCTGGGGATGACTTGTCTGGGGGTGAACCCATGCAGCTGGGGTTTGCTCGCCTGTCCGAGGGGGAGAGGGTACTCCGGAGACCCGAGGGCCGATGCATGTACTGTGGTCTCGGTGGGCATTTTCGGTTGGCATGTCCGAACCGTCCGGGAAACGCTCGCACCTGAGATCCTGTCGGGGGCAGATCTTGGGTGGAGTCTCCTCGTCCCTGGTTTCCCGTGTTGACAAACCACTGATCACTGTTGTCCTCTCCTGGGTCGGGGGCTCGGTGACGACCCAGGCGTTGGTGGACTCTGGTGCTGGTGGTTTGTTCATTGATAATGTGTTCGCTGCCGCCAATTCCATTCCTCTGCAGGCTCGAGGTTCCCCACTGGCTCTTGAGGCGATAGACGGCAGACCCCTTCTGCCGCCACACGTGACTCATGAGACCCTTCCAGTGGGGATAGCCATTGGTGCCGTTCACAGAGAGTCGGTCTGCCTCCAGGTTATTTCGTCTCCACACTACTCGGTGGTCTTGGGGTACCCCTGGCTCCGGAAGCATAATCCGACTTTCGATTGGAGATCGGCCGAGATCCTCTCGTGGTCACCGCAGTGTGGGGCTAGTTGCATCCATGGGTCTGTCAAGTTGCTGTGTACTTCCTCGGACTCTCTGTTGCCTCCTGAATACGAGGAGTACCGGGATGTATTCGATAAGGTGCGCGCGGTTGCCCTACCTCCGCACCGCCCATACGATTGTGCCATAGAGTTACAATCTGGTGCCGTTCCTCCTCGTGGCAAAGTCTATCCACTGTCGGTAGCGGAGAATGAGGCCATGGAGGAGTACGTGAGGGAGGTGCTTTCACGCGGACACATTCGCAAATCCTCGTCCCCGGCAGGGGCTGGATTTTTCTTTGTGAAAAAGAAGGGCGGTGAGTTGAGGCCTTGCATCGATTACAGGTGTCTCAATCGCATCACGATCAAGAACGCTTACCCGATACCCTTGATTTCCGAGCTGTTCGATCGCCTTAAAGGGGCCACGGTCTTTACCAAACTCGACCTGAGGGCGGCATATAACCTGGTAAGGATCAAGGCGGGCGATGAGTGGAAGACCGCGTTTAACACCAGGACCGGTCATTATGAATCCTTGGTTATGCCCTTTGGGTTGTGCAATGCGCCCGCAGTCTTTCAGGAATTCATCAACAATGTTTTCCGTGACCTGTTGCAGCAGTGTGTGGTGGTCTATTTGGATGACATCTTGGTATATTCTGAATCCATGGAGGCCCA
Source organism: Bufo bufo (assembly GCF_905171765.1). Taxonomy (NCBI): domain Eukaryota; kingdom Metazoa; phylum Chordata; class Amphibia; order Anura; family Bufonidae; genus Bufo; species Bufo bufo. The sequence goes on along the minus strand of NC_053390.1, from coordinate 533,158,465 downwards.
CATTCTGGATGTCAGACGAGTGTTGCAACGGTTACGAGAGAACAAGCTGTTCGGTAAGCTTGAGAAATGCGAATTTCACCGATCCCAGGTAACCTTCTTAGGTTACATCATTTCCGCTGAGGGGTTCTCCATGGATCCTGAGAAGGTTTCGGCTGTCTTACAGTGGCCCCAGCCCAGTGGTCTTCGTTCCCTGCAGCGCTTTTTGGGCTTCGCCAATTATTATCGGAAGTTCATCAGGGACTTTTCCATGCTAGCCAAGCCTCTCACGGATCTGACCAGGAGGGGCAGTAATTCCCAGGTCTGGCCGCTCGAGGCCATCCGAGCTTTTGAGGCTCTAAAGTCCGCCTTTGTGTCGGCTCCGATTCTGTCGCATCCCAACCCTGGGTTGCCCTTTGTCCTCGAGGTGGACGCGTCTGAGACGGGAGTAGGCGCCCTTCTGTCTCAGCGTAGAACACCAGAGGGTCCTCTGCTTCCTTGTGGGTTTTACTCCCGGAAACTGTCTTCCGCGGAGTGCAACTATCAGATTGGTGACAGGGAGTTATTGGCCATCGTGCAGGCCCTTAAAGAATGGAGGCACTTGCTCGAGGGTTCGGTGGTTCCGGTCCTCATCCTGACGGACCACAAGAATCTGACCTACCTTTCTGAGGCCAAGAGATTGACACCACGTCAGGCCAGATGGGCTCTGTTCTTGTCACGTTTTAATTACGTTGTCTCCTACCTACCCGGTTCCAAGAACATCAGGGCGGATGCCTTATCACGGCAGTACTCCGAGCTGTCCAGGGAGGAGTCGATTCCGACTTCGGTCATACCTCCGAATCAGATCTTGGCCGCCATTCGCACCAGCCTGACCTCTCCCCTGGGTGAGCAGATTTTGGCGGCTCAATCTGGTGCTCCCTCTGGGAGACCCAACGGCAGATGTTTTGTGCCTGAGGAGTTGCGCACTCGGTTGTTGCGAACCTACCATAACTCCAAGACCGCGGGGCATCCTGGAAAGAATCAGCTGTCCTGGGCTGTTTCACGTCTGTTCTGGTGGCCTTCCCTACGTTCCGACATCGCCGCATATGTAGCGGCATGCTCCGTTTGTGCCCAGAGTAAGTCCCCTCGGCACCTTCCGTTGGGCCTTCTGCAACCCATAGCCACCGGGGAGCGCCCATGGTCACACCTGGGGATGGATTTCATTGTGGACCTCCCTGCATCCCGAGGCCATACGGTCATTCTCATGATTGTGGATCGGTTTTCCAAAATGTGCCACTGTGTTCCTCTCAAGAAGTTACCCTCTGCACAAGAGTTGGCCACGATTTTTGCCAGGGAGGTCTTCCGGTTGCACGGTTTGCCCAAGGAGATTGTGTCGGATCGGGGGAGTCAGTTTGTGTCCAGGTTCTGGCGCGCCTTTTGCTCCCAGTTGGGGATTCATCTCTCCTTCTCCTCGGCCTACCACCCTCAGTCCAATGGGGCCGCAGAACGATCCAATCAGGCCTTGGAGCAATTCCTTCGTTGCTATGTCTCCGATCACCAATACAATTGGGTTGACCTCCTGCCTTGGGCTGAGTTTGCCAGGAACACGGCGGTGAACTCTTCCTCTGGGACGTCTCCCTTCATGGCCAATTATGGGTTCCAACCTGCCGTGTTACCGGAGGTATTCTCTCCCCAGGATATTCCGGCTGTGGAGGATCACCTTTCCGTCCTACGTGCTTCTTGGGTACTGATCCAGAAGTCCCTTGAGGTCTCTGCGCAGCGCCAGAGACTCCAGGCTGATCGCAGACGAGCGCCTGCTCCTTCCTACCAGGTCGGAGACCGTGTATGGTTGTCCACCCGCAACCTCAACCTTCGAGTGCCCACTCCCAAGCTGGCGCCTCGCTTTGTTGGTCCCTTCCGAGTGCTTCGCAGGGTAAACCCGGTAGCCTATGCCCTTGCGCTTCCTCCTGGCATGCGGATCTCCAACGTGTTTCATGTCTCCCTGTTGAAGCCACTGGTGTGTAATCGTTTCACTTCCTCGGTTCCTCGGCCTCGTCCGGTCCAAGTGGGTAATCGTGAGGAGTATGAGGTGAGCAATATCCTGGACTCACGCCTGGTCCGCGGTCGGGTGCAGTTTTTGGTCCATTGGCGTGGTTATGGTCCAGAGGAGCGTTCCTGGGTTCCCTCCGCAGATGTCCATGCTCGTGCCTTGCTCCGAGCCTTCCACGCACGCTTCCCTCAGAAACCGTTCTTTACTCCGCGGAGGAGGGGCCCTTGAGGGGGAGGTACTGTCATGGTCTTACCTTCTTGCTGTTCTCCTTCGTTTGACATGTGCTGGCGGCCATCTTGGTTTCTGGGTTTCTTGTAGCCTCCCACCCTGCGGCTCCTCCTTCCCACTGGGAGGAGCTGGATGCCCAGCTCATATATATAGGAGGTCTGTGGCTTCAGTTCCTTGCTTGGTCCTCCTGTGTTCACATGCTTCTAGACTGCTGCTGCTTCTGGTTCCTGATCCTGGTTTCGTCCGACTACCCTGCTGGTTCCTGATCCTGGTTTCGTCCGACTACCCTGCTGGTTCCTGATCCTGGCTTCGTCTGACTACCCTGCTGGTTCCTGATCCTGGCTTCGTCTGACTACCCTTCTGGTTCCTGACCTCTGGCTTCGCAAAGACTCTGCTTCGGTTTCGCCATCCGTTTGGACTTTTGCTTTACAGCTTTATTTTCAATAAAGCCTTCTTATTTTCACTTATCCCTTGTTGTACGTCTGGTTCATGGTTCCGTGACATGCACCCCAGCTGAAGCGCTGGCATCAGGGCAGAGCGCCGCTGGCCTCTGCCCTCCCCTATCCTCTTCTCCAGAGCCGGACTTTTCACAGTCTACCCCAGCGGAAGAGCTGGCATCTGGGCAGAGCGCAGTCGGCCTCTGCCCTCCCCTATCCTCTTCTCCAGAGCCGGACTTCCCACAGGCTACCCCAGCGGAAGAGCTGGCATCTGGGCAGAGCGCAGTCGGCCTCTGCCCACCAAGTACCTACAGCTCCAAGCTAGAAAACCACAAGGAAGCAAGGAGTCGCAGATGCCCACTCAACAGCTGGGCACATACAAAATTCAACAGGTCCAGTATTGGGTTGTGGTTGGACTGCCAGACTAACTCAGGTACTGACCGTGAGGTCAGGTATCTGGTTAGTCTTCCCTGGGAGGGGGAGATGTGTGGCGAAACCAACCTCGACACTGGGTTTTGGAGGGGCCTGGCTACTAGCCTCTTGCCCCAGGAATATGGGCCCTCTCATCAACCAGGCCTCATTTTTTCACAAAGGACTTGGACTAACTTGAACTCTCACCCCCACGAATTAGACCAGGGTTCAAGTTAGTCCATTACGTTTGGTAATTGTATTTTGTGGATTGCGTCTCAGACAAGGCTCATTGTGTTAGTTAATTGCATCTCAGACAATGCTCATTGTATTTTGTTTATTGCGTTACAGACAGAGGGAAGGGGATTTTGTGTACAATTGCTGGGAAGGTTGAATACTGTAAATACATGTGATTGGCTGTTTTTACAAAACCCTGGGGGTGGTGAATAAAGAGAGTTCCTGTTTTTTTACCTTCATGAAGTTTTGGCTCATGTTTGGCTCATGGGATAATTACACTCTTGGGGATTGCTATATCACAATACTCCCCTGAGTATAAGCTCTTGTAAGAGCTTTGCTCCTGGTTCCTGTCTCTGGATTTAGGAGAGGTTCACCCACTGGAGCCTTGTCGTAGGTCCAGGGTGGGTAGGAGACGGCGAGACCTCAACCAAGCTTCGGCGGTTCGTGGGGTCTGCAGCGCTGACTGTGTCAAGTGGAGTGCTTGGAGTCCTCTGGAAGCACTAGAAGCATCTATCGACGGAGGTACCCGGTCGGGGTGCTAGGCGTTCCGTTACAATATGCTTGCATCTTTATCCTGCAGCGCATGTTGGAGCGGGTCTACGACCGCATCCGGGTCCACGCCGAGAAGCAGCGTATCATTCTGGAGATCCGTTATGAGCTTTGGAGAAAGTTCAATGGCAGGCACCCGAGGATGGCCATATTAAAATAGTGGTCCTATTTGAAGAGGAGGAACTCTCAGCGGATCAGAGAGATCCACAACAGAATATGCCCAGGTACAATGCTTACATTGCTTTTGTATCTCTCACCAACACTCTGTAATGTATATATACAGTTATGAAAATAAGTATTTCATCCCTTTACAAATGATTACTTATTAACTGGTGTGACATGTAGCAAACCAGCAGGTTACATTATACATCTCTACCTCGCCATGAGTATATATATATATATATTTATACACACAGCAAGGTACAAATGTATGATGTAACCAGCTGATTTTGTGCATTTTACACACACAGAAATATATATAAATGCGTGTGTCTATATCATAATTCTGTATTCCAGTAAAAGGCCCCATACATCATTACATTAGATACATCCCCCACTTAACTTCTTAACGCCCGATGACGTACATGTACGTCAAATCTGGACGTGACTTAAAGCCAAGTGACGTAAATGTACTGCATGGTGATCGGGCGGGTTCAGGAGCTGCGCCCGCCTGATTGGAGGCAGGGGTCTGGCAGTCACTGATAACTGTGACCGCGGCACGTGCAAGCTTCAGATATGCGCGGGGTGTCCATCCGATCCCCGCACTGCTGTGACGGAGACCCGATGGCAGGGAAGGTAGCCCGATGCCTTCTGGGAGGGCCTGTGAGATTCAACCTCCTGTCTTACACTGGTAATACACTTACAGCCAATGCATTACAATATAGAAGTATTGTAATGCATTGGAAAGGGGATCAGACCCTCAAAAGCTGAAGTCCCTGAGGGGGACAAAAAATTAACTGAAAAAAATGTAGGTTTAAAAAAATATTACATTTTCAAGAAAAAAAAAGCATCCTTTTCCCAAAATAAAGTTAAATAAAAATCGAAAAAAATAGTGAAAAAAAGTAGACATAATATGCATCGCCGCATCCTTATCGACCGTAAAAAAAATAAAACTGTGTCAAAAAAGCAATTTCTTTGTCACCTTACATCACAAAAAGCGTAATACCAAGTTATCAATTTTTTTTTAAATTTAGTATTTTTTAAAAATAAAAATTAAATTTTGTGACTGAATTTTTCCGTCATAAAATACAATATGTGACGAGAAAAAAATCTCGTTATGGCTTGGATAAGTAAAAGCGTTTTAAAGTTACTACCACATAAAGTGACACATGTCAAATTTGCTAAAAATGGCCTGGGCAGAAAGGTGAAAAATGGCCCAGTCATTAAAGGGTGAATTTGCATTTGTTATGAGTTCTGAGTTGTTTGTCTAAATTCTGAACATTGTGGGATTTACAGTGGTTCCAGTTCCCTCTGTACGGCGCAGGCCTTCTAGAGAGGATATGGAGGTGGTTGTAGTCTTGGCAGAGGAGGAGGAGGGAGATCAAGCTGGACCCTCCCAGCATGCAGATGCACCACCACCACCTGATGTGGGCTAAATGGTGGAGGTGGAGGCCAAAGATGCTGGCCCCTCTCAGCAGCCGCATCACCCCCACCCAGGTCCGGATGAGGAATAAGAGGAGGAGGAGGAGGTTGTCACTAGCCCCTGTCAGGAAGGTAAATATGTGCACACAGAAATATAATTCTGTATCCATAACCTGTAGAGAAACAAAGGGCCAACATTGAAGGGACAACACACACTACAGTAATAGAAAACAAAAACACTGGACACTAACTCTGTAATCTACAAAAAAAACATTAACTAACCAACTAAATAACATTATACTCTACATAACTATCACAAACTAACCAACTAAATACAATTATACTCTACTGAACTAGCACTAACTAACCAACTAAATAACATTATACTATACTGAACTATCATTAACTAATCAATAGTGATGGATGAACATTGGCCGGGATGATTCGGGAACGCGATCAAATGTTCGCGAACCGCAAGTTCGCAGCGGGCCACATTCACTTTAAATCAGGTGAACCTGAAAAACCTTCAGGTCATATTTGCAGCAACCAAATACTTACTAGAAGTGCACAAATTGTCCCACAACATGGACAGTGACATACCAGAGGGGGATCAATGGCAAAAATTCCCCCAAAAAGTTTTTTTTTTTTTAATCAGGGGCCATTTTTATGCGTCTTAAAGGGAAACTCTCAAAAATGTGCCTTGCTAGAGCCTTGAAAAATGTTATTTAGGCCACAGGGGTACAGGCCCCAAACATTAGGCATTCACCGGACAGAAAACATCAAGTGATTATGTGGCTGGATGTATATTAGACGGTCAGTGGATAACAAATTTACTGTACCTCCAGCCACATAATCACTTGATCTTTTCTGTACATTGAATGCATCATTTTTGGGGCCTTTAATGTAACTGGCCAACAGTAAAATTGTTATCGTATAACAATTTTACTATTGGCCAGTTACATTACAGGGCCCAAAAATATGCATTCACCGTACAGAAAAGATCAAGTCATTATGTGGCTGGAGGTATATTAGAGGGTCATTGGATATCAATTTTACTGCAGACCAGTGGAGTACATGCCCCAAACATTAGGCATTCACCGGACAGAAAACATCAAGTAATTATGCGACTGAAGGTATATTAGACGGTCATTGGATATCAATTTTACTGCAGGCCAGTAAAAATACATGTCAAATACATATGTTTAAAAGAACTAAAAATATTAAATTGGATTAAAAACATGGCTAACGAAATCCCCCCTTTTGAAATAACCCCCAATTGTAATAGGTGAAATTCAATTAAACGTGGTCGTCACAGATGTTGTATTCCTCTGAGATCCATGCCTCATTCATTTTTAGAAATGTGAGGTAGTCCACACTGTCGTGACTCAGGCGAGTGCGCTTATCGGTCACGATCCCCCCTGCTGCGCTGAACTTCCTTTCGGATAGGACACTGGACGAGGGGCATGCCAAGAGTTCCATGGCAAATTGTGCCAGGTCTGGCCACAGGCCAAACCTGCACACCCAGTAGTCAAGGGGATCCGCACTTCTCAGAGCGTCGACATCGTTCGTTAACCCGATGTAGTGGGACACCTGTTGGTGTAGGGGTTCCCTGAGGCTGGATCCGGAGGGCGGCTGTAGATGGGTTGGCTGCAAGAATGATCTCATATCTGAAGTGACCAACACATCTTCAAACCGCCCTCTTTTTGCATGCGCTGTAAGACTGGTACCCGCACCTGTTTCGCTGTGGGTGGAAATTCCTCTGCCAGTGCCTACAACAGCAGAATGCAGCATCTCTCACAGCAAGGCCTGGAAATGCTGCATTCTGACAGCCCTCTGTGATGCTGGTAACATGTCCGCCATTTTGTGTTTGTACCGGGGGTCTAAGTACGTTGCCACCCAGTACTAGTCCTTGCTTATGCTTTTTATACGAGGGTCCCTCTTCAAACACTGGAGCATGAAGGCCCCCATTTGCACTAAATTGGAAGCGGTGGATCGCCCTGGCTCCTGCTCATCGCCCAGGAGAATGTCGTCCTCGGTCTCCTCTCCCCATCCACGGACAACACCAGGGATCCCAGAAAAGTTTAAAGCCCGCTCTTCTTGTTCCTCCTCCTCCTCCTCCTCACCCCAGGCACCATCCTCCTCTGACTCCTCTTAAGACTCCTGCTGACTTGTCTCAGATGGAGTAACCCCCCCTGGGAATTCATTCAGTATTGCGACTTCCTCATCTTCCTGCTCCTGCTCCTCGACGGCTTGATAAATGACACGATGCAATGCACGCTCCAGAAAGAAGGCGTAAGGTACGATGTCACTGATGGCGCCCTGGCTGCGACTGACCAGTTTAATGATATCATCAAATGGATGCAGAAGTCTGTATGCGTCGCGCATGAGCACAGAAGCCAGCGAGTAACCAGCTTGCCTCGGTCTGTGTGGAAGTGTCCCCAGCTCTGCCACCAGGATCAGTTCCCCTCCCCTCGGTGATGACTCTGTCACAGGCCCTGGCTGCCGGCGGGGTCCTCGGCGGCGGCCTCCAGTGCACAGCCCGGATCATCGATTGCAGGTCATGCTGCTTAATAAGCCTTTATCTGCGAGGCTTGGCTACACACAGGGGGTAGTGTCACACAGCCCAGGGCAGACTTCACCAGGAAGGGGTTGACAGGCACAGGGGAGCACCTACTCTGTCATTCAGCAGAGCAGAGTTTGGAGTCTGCTTTGAAGGCACCATATGATCTCGAGTTGCATCGAACAGCCAGTAAACTTACCCTACAAAACGAATGTAGCTTTGCTTTATCTTTCTGGACTTGACATAGAAATTCATATTCGCTCAAGCTCATGAAAAACGTACAGTAATCTGGTCCTATACAATGCAGATGTCTGGAGGGGGAGAATAATGCAGGGCTTTCAGGGATAGATGGGGTAGATAGATATATACATGCTGTCCGTAATTCTAATATCTATCTATCTATCTATCTATCTATCTATCTATCTATCTATCTATCTATCTATCTATCTATCTATCTACCCCATCTCTCCCTGGAAGTCCTGAAATGTTCTCCCCCACAGCTACATTAGTTTTGAAACACAGCTACATTTGTTTTGTGGGGTAAGTTTACCGGCAGTTCTATGCAACTCCAGAACACATGTTGCTTTCAAAACAGACTACAAACTCCACTCTGCTGTATGACAGTGTAGGTGCCTGTCAGCCCCTTCCTGGTAAAGTCTGCCCCGGGCTGTGTGACACTACCCCCCGTGTGTAGCCAAGCCTCGCAGCTAAAGGCTTATTCTGCAGCATGACCTGCGATCGATGATCCGGGCTGCGCACTGGAGACAGCCGCCACCGACCCCACCAGCAGCTGGGGACCGAGTCATCACCGAGGGTAGGGGAACTGATCCCGGTGGCAGAGCCGGGGACACTTCCACACCCAGGCCATGGCAAGCTGGTTCCTCACTGGCTTCTGTGCTCTGACGGGCAGAGGATGGCTGGTTGCTGCTGATAGCTGGAACCCGGCGTGTGTGTGGCACTGATCATGTATTGGTCGTGCGAGTGTCGGTAACCATGACTCTTCACAGACAAATGGAGGATGAGAGAGCCGCTGCTAAACCATGCCAGTCCTGCTGCCCTCTGGCTTGGAAGAATCAGCACACGGCGCGGCAAGCTTCATTACCGCAGTGTTCTTCTCCAGACTCGATGTGCCCGATATGAAAACTGAGAGCAGACCGGTGTGGGAAGTGCGTGGAGTGCTGTGTGCCAATTGGTATCTGAGAGGTATATTTTCCAGCATGGTTTATGTATGGAGGGCAGTGTCCAGGAATCACACAGAGGACCAAGGGTTACACTATACTAGGGCTGAAACGATTAATCAATTGAATCGAGTAATTCGACACAAAAAGCCAATGTGGTCAAGTTCCCTTGACATTTAAGAACTACTGTTCCTACTAATGCTTATGCACTACTGTTCTAGTGCCCGTTATTCTAACACAGAAGAACAGAAGTTAAAAAATATTGAAGTTTGGGAGAGGGAGCCAAGGAGAGGGATTGACAAGGGACCCTTCAGCGCCCGGAACCGATAGCGGGGGCCAAGAAGTCTCTGCCGATCCTGGACTCGATCATTTTTATAAATGTCAGTCTGTCCACGGAGTCAGTGTACAGACGGGTCCGCTTATCGGTGACCACCCCATGCCTGCTCAGACAGTACGCTGGAGGGGGGGCAAGACAGTACTTCCAGCGCATACTGAGCTAGCTAATGTCAGGTGTCCAGCCTGGCAACCCAGTACTCCATGGGGTCGTCGGTGCTCATGCTGTCGGAAGCACAGACGGAACCCATGTAGTTTGCCACTATGTGGGCCAGCCACTGGTGGTGACTTCTGCTGCTGCTGCTACTGGATCACGCAGACTGGTAGAGCAACCTCATCTCACCCATAAGATCACCTACTTGGCTGGAGTTGCTTGGGCCAGCTACCTGCTGGGTGAGATTGGCGGGAGAACTGGAGCGTGAGGCTGACGGTTTGCCTGCTCCAGCCGGAGGATCAGACAGACCCGCAGGTTATCCATATGGGCATCCTTCCGACTGGCTGGGATAAACTACTCCAGTTTCCCCTTGCAGCGAGGGTCTAAAAGGGTGGCAAACCAAAAATCATCCCTCTCCTTAGTTTTCTTGATCCAGGGGGCCCTCCTAAAGCATTGCAGCATGTGGGCAGCCATTGGGAAGAGGACAGCCCGCTGTGACTCTTCTTGGCTGCCCGGGATCATGACATCTTGGTCCTCTTGCTGCTGCTGCTGTGGGAGCCGCCCCACCCCCGGACTAACGGTGCCTCCAGCACGGTCTCTCCCTACTGACCAGACCCAGACTCCTAGACATCGGCAAACTCCTCAACAAATTATTCCTCCTGGTCCTGGGCCTGGTCTTGGTGGAGCATTGTTGCCTCTTCTTGCTCCACCAAGGCACTATCCTCAGCATCGAGCAGTCGATCTAGTGTCCTGTCAAGCATGAACACTATGGGGACCACGTCTATGAGGCCAACTTGCTCCCCGCTGACCATCTTGGTTCCCTGCTCGAATGGGACCAACACGTGGCCGACCTGGTGTATCTGCCCCCACTTCGCATTGGTGATTTAGGGGAGTGGGTGTGATGGCCCGGAAGTGCCTTGGTCCAGCAGGTATTTATTCACTGCCCGTCGCTGCTCCCACAACCTCTCCAGCATGTGAAGGGTGGAGTTCCACCGGGTCTCGCTGTCCACAATCAGCCTGTGAGGTGGCAAGCTGTTGTCCTGCTGCAGTTTGGACAGGGACACGGTGGCGGTCGGGGAGCATCGGAAGTGGCTGGCAATCCTACGTACATGTTGCACAATGTCGCTCAACCTTGGGTATGTGCATAGGAACTTCTGTACCACAAGGTTGAGGACATGTGCCATGCAGGGCATGTGTGTTAGACTGCTAGCATGAAGGGCAGCGAGGAGGTTGTTGCCGTTGTCACAGACAACCATACCTGCCTGGAGCCTTCAGGGTGTCAGCCACTTGTGGACCTGAGCCTGGAGGGCGGCCAGAACATCAGGTCCAGCGTGTCTCCATTCTCCTCACAAGCTGTAGCAGGGCCTGGCAGCGGACGTGCCTCACACTTCCATAGCTATGGGGATGCTTGCTGGGGGGGGCTTAGCAGTGGTGGAAACAGTGGCTTGAGGGAGAGCAGCAGTTCTCTCCTGGACACCCCGGGGCGGCACCACAAATTTAATTTCCGCCACATCTGATGATCCCTCCCCGGTGCCTCGGAGGAACACCCAATGAGCTGCAAAACTGAGGTATCATCCCTGCCTATGTCTGCTGGTCCATGCATCCATTGTCAGATGCACCCTGTCACTGACAGCATGATCCAGTGACAGGGATACATTCTGCACAATGTGCTGGTGTAGGGCAGGGACACCGGTCCTGGCAAAGAAATGGTGGCTGGGGACACGCCATCTGGGTTGGACCTGCTCCAAAATCTGCCGGAATGGATTGCAGTCCACAATATTGAAGGGCAGCAAATGTTGGGCGATAAAGCTTGAAAGGAGCCCATTGAGTGAACACACGCATTGGTCCCCGGGGGCATAGGGCACAGTGCCTTCAAATGCATCGGCAACCGACTGTTGGCACCGGACGGCAGTGGAGGCGATAGAGAAGGGTGCAGAGGAGGCAGAGGTCTGGCTGCTGGTACCATTACCATTACAATGGCAGGAGCTGCTGTCCCCTGCGCACTGCTGCTGGCGCTGCTGCGACCACCCTGCATCTGTTCCCATTCCCGACATTGGTTGACTCTTAGGTGCTGGGTAAGGGCAGTGGTACCCAGCCGAGCAACTGACCTCCCTCTCCTCTCCCTGGCATGGCATAGCTGACAGATGGCAATTCTCACATTGTCTGCTGCCAGGGTGAAGTAAGCCCAAACAGGCGACTTACTCACCGACCTCCTGTCAGATGGGGTGGTGCTGGCTTGCGCTTGTTCGGGCTCGGTGTGCACAGGTGGAGGTGGAACCTGTTGCTGCCACCGCCTCCTGCTGCCATTACCAGGTGAGCCTTGTCAGTGCTGCTGTCACCTGACAAGGGAAGTGTCACCCATTCTAAGTCACTCTCCTATTCACTGCCTATAATGTCAGACCCAAGGTCCACCAGTGGTTGACTGAGGGGAACAGCAGACGTGGAGCCCCTGACCTGGCTCCGCTGTCTTCTCACTGATACCTGGGTCTGACTAGGTGCGGGGATTCTGTGGCTGAAACCACCCACACCTGTTGGAAAGGATGTCACTGAGGTACTGACGGGTGGTACCCCCTCCTCCTCCTCCATCCCTTCCAAAAGGTCCTGACCATCCGGACCAAGCTCTAGCTCATTCTCCTGCATTATCACCCCCAAGATGTCTTTCTCACTGTTGCTGTCAAACAGCAGCAGGGATAAGGCTTGTGGGCTAGCGCCTGGTCCTGCAGGAGGCGGAGAGCTGCTGCTGCTCAGAGCCAGGGCACCATGGACTCCATGCCACTGGCTTGTGTCATGAATTACACCACTGTCTCAGCGTCTTGAGATGAAATGGGGCGGCTGCCACGCCCCCAAAAATCATGGATGAGGCGGATGCCCCTGCCACCTTCACCGCCCATTCCATGGGTAGAGGAGCGGCCCCGTGCTGGCAGCAGTCCAGCCCTGGAACCAACTCCCCTACCACGACCATGGCTGCCGGCACGCCCACGTGCACTCATGGTCTGTTTTTATATACAAAAAATATATATAAGGAAAATAATAAGGGAATTTTGGTAAATTTTATTGGGCAAAAAAGGAAAAATAAAATATACACAAACCCTTAAAACACAGAAAAATACTTTTTTTTTTTCACAGAAAAAAGACGCTGACACTAATCACTACCCACACGAAACCCTAAAACACTAACCCTAAAACACAGAAAAAGACTTTTTTTTCGCAGACAAAAGACGATGACACTAATCACTATCCACACGAAACCCTAAAACACTAACCCCAAAACACAGAAAAAAACTTCTTTTTTTTTTTCACAGACAAAGGATGCTGACACTAATCACTACCCACACGAAACCGTAAAACACTAACTCTAAAACATTTATGGTTTTTTTTCACAGACAAAATACGCTGACACTAATCACTACCCACACAAAACCCTAAAACACAGAAACAAACTTATTTTTTTTTCACAGACAAAACAGACAGCAAAAGCTTACACTATACTATATCTCTATCTAACCTACACTACACCGTGCACTGGACCCTATCAGCTACACTATTCACTCACTAACCTACACTATCTGGATTATATATATGAGGTATCAGAAGTCACAGGAATTCAGCACAGCATAAAGATCACACTCCTCTCTCTCTCACAACTGCATGAAACAGCACAAAATGGCTGTGGGGAGGTTCTCTTATATAGTAAGTGGTAGGCAACTTTCCTATTGGTTGCTAGGGAAGTTGCTCAGCTCTTGCAGCCTTCTCATTGGCCCACAAGCTAGAAGCAGGCAGGGATCATGTGTACTGTGAAAAATTAAAAACGAATATTCGAATTTACGAATATATAGCGCTATATTCTAAATATTTGCGAATACTCGAAGTGCCCATATTCGCGATTAAAATTCGCAATGCGAATATTCATGCTCAACACTACTAGTTATCATGTAAATGCACTGCGTGCGTGTGGATATAAAGGGTTTAATGCCAGAGAGCCAGAGGTACACAAAACAGGTCACCCCTGAGGTGTCCTTATGCTAGAGAGCACATTCCTCCTAGATTATAAACAGGGCCGGACTGGGGATAAAAACCAGCCCTGGAAAAAGTTGCATACCAACCCCACAGCATTGCGTCATTATTTACTTGTTTATAATAGGAGAAAGCATTCATTTTAAAACACATGTGTAAATACGAATATGAACTTTGCCCCACGATAGCTCTTTTGTAGAACCCCCATAAAAACGTACAATTACTTGGCTTGACCCTTGGGGATCTCGGACACCACTTCAACACTTGGCCGGGGCCTCGGCGGAGCTGATGTTGTGTTTTATCCTAATGAGAAAGATTTCATAATAAGGATTTGGAGAAGGTGTAGAGGGATAGCAGAGCAGGGAGAGGCTGGTGCTGCTACTAGGGGGTCATACCATGGGGGAGTAATAAAGCCCACCATAGTGCCCCCCCAGTAGTAATAATTCTCCTTATAATGTGCAAAACATACCCATTTGTAATGCCCCCAGTAGAGCTAATGTTCCCATAATGTGCCAATATAAAATACCCCTTCTCAGTGCCCCCGTAGATGACCCCCATAGTGCTCCCCCCCTTCCCCATAATACCCACCATAATGTGTCCCAGTATAAAATGCCCCTATACAGAGCCCCCATATAAAATACCCCTTCTTTTTAGCCTCAGTAGATGCCCCTATAGTGCCCCCCAATAATCTGCCAGTAAGATGTGCCCCCATAGATGCCCCCAATCATGTGCCAGTAATAAGAGCCCCCCACCATCATGTGCCAGTAGCCAGAGACCCCCCATATCATGTACCAGTAGCCAGAGCCCCCCCATATCATGTGCCAGTAGCCAGAGTGCCCCCCTATCATGTGCCAGTAGCCCCCCTTATTATGTGCCAGTAGCCCCCCTTATTATGTGCCAGTAGCCCCCCTCATGTGCCAGTAGCCGCCCCCTATGTGCCAGTAGCCGCCCCTTATGTGCCAGTAGCCCCCCTTATGTGCTAGTAGCCCCCCTTATGTGCCAGTAGTCCCCCTTATCATGTGCCAGTAGTCCCCCTTATCATGTGCCAGTAGTCCCCCTTATCATGTGCCAGTAGTCCCCCTTATCATGTGCCAGTAGCCCCCCTTATCATGTGCCAGTAGCCCCCCTTATGTGCCAATAGCCCCCTTATGTGCCAGTAGCCCCCCTTATAATGTGCCAGTAGCCCCCCTTATGTGCCAGTAGTCCACCTTATGTGCCAGTAGCCCCCTTATCATGTGCCAGCCCAGTAGTCCCCCTTATGTGCCAGTAGCCCCCCTTATGTGCTAGTAGCCCCTTATCATGTGCCAGCCCAGTAGTCCCCCCTTATCATGTGCCAGCCCAGTAGTCCCCCCTTATCATGTGCCAGCCCAGTATTGTACCTATATAAAAAAAAGAAAACACTTATACTTACCTCCAGCGATGCGATACGATGCAGGCGTGTTCCGGCCTGTGTCCCTCGCTATACGGCTCAGGCAGCGCAATGACATCATCGCGCCGCCTGCACCGGCCTCTGATACAGATGACTATGGAGATGAGCGCTTCCACAATGGAAGCGCTCATCTCCTGCTCTGCCCTGCCGCCGGCCGCGGCCGCCCCACTTCTCACCAGGGCCGTGGCCTTGCGGCACTCAGGCCTGCCTGCCTACCAGGAAATTTCCCGGTATCCCGGCAGGCCAGTCCAGCCCTGATTATAAATAGTGGTCATTATTATTAGATGCAATAAGACTGCTGCGAGATGGTTCAGATGCTGGTTGAGAAAGGGCCAGCCTATGGCAGATAGCTGGCAAGTAGAGGTGAGTGGCACTTGCAAATTGGAGAACTACCTCTGGGCCTAAATGGGTCACAGCAGCTGAACAACAGCAGCAGAAACAGAAAAGGGTAGCCTGAAAAGAGCCATACTATATTGACAACCTAGAGTGTGTCACCAGGTGAGGCATGTGTAACAACCCAGAGTTGTGTTACGAAACTCTTCTACCCCTCTACAATCTGTTAAGAGCCTTAACCTTGTCATCTGATATGATTTTACATTATGTCTTCACAACTGTGCATTATAAACCATGTTAAATGTTTATTGTTGCAATTTCTATGTTCACCAGCAGGTGGCAGCAATGCGTTGGTAAGGAGCTAGGTTCAGGTGCCCACATCCTGCAGCATGGGGAGAGAAGGAAATAAGTGTGAGGGTAGCCCACCCCCTGCTAGGGGTAGGGTGTGCATGTTAGGAGCTCCCTGAGATAGAGAAGAAAACCAGGATCTTGTCTCGGCTGAGACATTGATCATCATCCCCAGCCTGAGCCTTGCAGCCTCAGCTGGATAAAGCAAGCAGACAAACTTCAGTTCCAGGAAGAAAGCATACCCTGAGAAGATAACTGTGAGTAAAGTCCAGAGACCCAGGAGAAGCCAAATTCCTGCCACAGTATAGAGCTACAAAGCATACGTCCTTTCCTGCAAGCTCCAGGATGATAGAGCAGAAGATAAATTCCTGCCAACCATTGCCAATACCTGCTGGAACCAAAGACTGCAAGCTGTACCTTGCTTGGATGAAATTTACAATCATTAAAGACAAGTTTGAACTTTACCAAAGGTCTAAATCTCAATTTCTGCTGCAATATCCCTCTATTACTCCTACTAGCACTACACTCAATTTATTGCAAGTAAGCCAGGATCCAGGAGTCCAGCCGTACCCAGGTAGGAGACACCGTTGACACAATTACCACTGCCATAAAGAGAAATTACACCACTCTGGCATTCCTAACCTGGGGCGTGAGTTATAACACCTTGGAGGGCCTTGTAACAGTACCCTGCACACGCTGCAATTGGCGTCCCAAACAAAACTATGGACTAATATACTCATATCCTGACCCACTGCATAATTTGGCGTCAGTGTAACCGTACCATGGTCCTGCTCATTGCACATGCTTCACTCTTTGTAGACACTTGTGCAAAGTGTGCATCTGGGAGCCACAAGGAGACATGCTGTGGCCTGTAGTAATGCCTGTACTGAAGTGTGTACAGTATGCAAGAAGAACACTTGTCATGGTCAACAAACAAACAAACACCAATAATCATTTTCATTGCTATCAAGCACACTCGACAGAATGAGGATGGCAAAGGAAGTTGGGTGTAATGCCAAACTCAAGTAGACAATCTTAACCGCCTCCGGACCGCCTAGCGCAGGATCGCGTTCCGGAGGCGGCAGCTCCAGGCACAGTCACACATATACGCGTCATCTCGCGAGACGCGAGATTTGCTGTGAACGCGCGCACACAGGTGCGCGCCTTTACAGGATCGGAAGGTAAGCGAGTGGATCTCCAGCCTGCCAGCAGCGATCTTTCGCTGGCCGGCTGGAGATGTGATTTTTTTAACCCCTAACAGGTATATTAGACGCTGTTTTGATAACAGCGTCTAATATACCTGCTACCTGGTCCTCTGGTGGTCCCTTTTGCTTGGATCGACCACCAGAGGACACAGGCAGCTCAGTAATAAGTAGCACCAAACACTACTACACTACACCCCCCCTGTCACTTATTAACCCCTTATTAACCCCTGATCACCCCATATAGACTCCCTGATCACCCCCCTGTTATTGATCACCCCCTTGTAAGGCTCCATTCAGACGTCCGTATGTTTTTTACGGATCCACGGATACATGGATCGGATCCTCAAAACACATACGGACGTCTGAATGGAGCCTTACAGGGGGGTGATCAATGACAGGGGGGTGATCACCCCATATAGACTCCCTGATCACCCCCCTGTCATTGATCACCCCCCTGTCATTGATCACCCCCTGTAAGGCTCCATTCAGACGTCCGTATGTTTTTCACGGATCCACGGATACATGGATCGGATCCGCGAAACACATACGGACATCTGAATGGAGCCTTACAGGGGGGTGATCAATGACAGGGGGGTGATCACCCCATATAGACTCCCTGATCACCCCCTGTCATTGATCACCCCCCTGTCATTGATCACCCCCCTGTAAGGCTCCATTCAGACGTCCGTATGTTTTTTACGGATCCACGGATACATGGATCGGATCCGCGAAACACATACGGACATCTGAATGGAGCCTTACAGGGGGGTGATCAATGACAGGGGGGTGATCACCCCATATAGACTCCCTGATCACCCCCCTGTCATTGATCACCCCCCTGTAAGGCTCCATTCAGACGTCCGTATGTTTTTTACAGATCCACGGATACATGGATAGGATCCGCAAAACACATACGGACGTCTGAATGGAGCCTTACAGGGGGGTGATCAATGACAGGGGGGTGATCACCCCATATAGACTCCCTGATCACCCCCCTGTCATTGATCACCCCCCTGTCATTGATCACCCCCCTGTAAGGCTCCATTCAGACGTCCGTATGTTTTTTACAGATCCACGGATACATGGATCGGATCCGCAAAACACATACGGACATCTGAATGGAGCCTTACAGGCGGGTGGTGATCAATGACAGGGGGGTGATCACCCCATATAGACTCCCTGATCACCCCCCTGTCATTGATCACCCCCCTGTAAGGCTCCATTCAGACGTCCGTATGTTTTTTGCAGATCCACGGATACATGGATCGGATCCGCAAAACACATACGGACATCTGAATGGAGCCTTACAGGGGGTTGATCACCCAATATATACTCCCTGATCACCCCCCTGTCATTGATCACCCCCCTGTCATTGATCACCCCCCTGTAAGGCTCCATTCAGACGTCCGTATGTTTTTTACGGATTCACGGATACATGGATCGGATCCGCAAAACACATACGGACATCTGAATGGAGCCTTACAGGGGGGTGATCACCCCATATAGACTCCCTGATCACCCCCCTGTCATTGATCACCCCCCTGTCATTGATCACCCCCCTGTAAGGCTCCATTCAGACGTCCGTATGTTTTTTACGGATTCACGGATACATGGATCGGATCCGCAAAACACATACGGACATCTGAATGGAGCCTTACAGGGGGGTGATCACCCCATATAGACTCCCTGATCACCCCCCTGTCATTGATCACCCCCCTGTCATTGATCACCCCCTGTAAGGCTCCATTCAGACATTTTTCTGGCCCAAGTTAGCGGAAATTTTTATTTATTTTTTTCTTACAAAGTCTCATATTCCACTAACTTGTGTAAAAAAATAAAATCTCACATGAACTCACCATACCCCTCACGGAATCCAAAATTTTTTAGACATTTATATTCCAGACTTCTTCTCACGCTTTAGGGCCCCTAAAATGCCAGGGCAGTATAAATACCCCACATGTGACCCCATTTCAGAAAGAAGACACCCCAAGGTATTCCGTGAGGGGCATATTGAGTCCATGAAAGATTGAAATTTTTGTCCCAAGTTAGCGGAAAGGGAGACTTTGAGAAAAAAAAAAAATTAATTTCCGCTAACTTGTGCCAAAAATTTTTTTTTCGATGAACTCGCCATGCCCCTCATTGAATACCTTGGGGTGTCTTCTTTCCAAAATGGGGTCACAATGTGGGGTATTTATACTGCCCTGGAATTTTAGGGGCCCTAAAGCGTGAGAAGAAGTCTGGGATCCAAATGTCTAAAAATGCCCTCATAAAAGGAATTTGTGCCCCTTTGGGCATCTAGGCTGCAAAAAAGTGTCACACATGTGGTATTGCCGTACTCAGGAGAAGTTGGGCAATGTGTTTTGGGGTGTCATTTTACATATACCCATGCTGGGTGAGATAAATATCTTGGTCAAATGCCAACTTTGTATAAAAAAATGGGAAAAGTTGTCTTTTGCCGAGATATTTCTCTCACCCAGCATGGGTATATGTAAAATGACACCCCAAAACACATTGCCCAACTTCTCCTGAGTACGGCGATACAAGATGTGTGACACTTTTTTGCAGCCTAGGTGGGCAAAGGGGCCCACATTCCAAAGAGCACTTTTAGGATTTCACAGGTCATTTTTTACACATTTTGATTTCAAAATACTTCCCACACATTAGGGCCCCTAAATTTCCAGGGCAGTATAACTACCCCACAAGTGACCCTATTTTGGAAAGAAGACACCCCAAGGTATTCCGTGAGGGGCATGGCAAGTTCCTAGAATTTTTTATTTTTTGTCACAAGTTAGCGGAAAATGATAATTTTTTTTATTTTATTTTTTTCTTACAAAGTCTCATATTCCACTAACTTGTGACAAAAAAGAAAAACTTCCATGAACTCACTATGCCCATCACAAAATACCTTGGGGTGTTTTCTTTCAAAAATGGGGTCACTTGTGGGGTAGTTATACTGCCCTGGCATTCTAGGGGCCCTAATGTGTGGTAAGTAGTTTGAAATCAAAATGTGTAAAAAATGACATGTGAAATCCTAAAGGTGCTCTTTGGAATGTGGGCCCCTTTGCCCACCTAGGCTGCAAAAAAGTGTCACACATGTGGTATCGCCGTACTCAGGAGAAGTTGGGAAATGTGTTTTGGGGTGTCATTTTACATATACCCATGATAGGTGAGAGAAATATCTCGGTCAAATGCCAACTTTGTATAAAAAAATGGGAAAAGTTGTCTTTTGCCGAGATATTTATCTCACCCAGCATGGGTATATGTAAAATGACACCCCAAAACTCATTGCCCAACTTCTCCTGAGTATGGCGATACCAGATGTGTGACACTTTTTTGCAGCCTAGGTGGGCAAAGGGGCCCACATTCCAAAGAGCACCTTTAGGATTTCATAGGTCATTTTTTACACATTTTGATTTCAAGATACTTCCCACACATTAGGGCCCCTAAATTGCCAGGGCAGTATAACTACACCACAAGAGACCCCATTTTGGAAATAAGACACCCCACGGTATTCCGTGAGGGGCATGGCGAGTTCCTAGAATTTTTTATTTTTTGTCACAAGTTAGCGGAAAATGATGATTTTTTTTATTTAATTTTTTTCTTACAAAGTCTCATATTCCACTAACTTGTGACAAAAAATAAAAACTTCCATGAACTCACTATGCCCATCACGAAATACCTTGGGGTGTCTTCTTTCCAAAATGGGGTCACTTGTGGGGTAGTTATACTGCCCTGGCATTCTAGGGGCCTTAATGTGTGGTAAGTAGTTTGAAATCAAAATGAGTAAAAAATGACATGTGAAATCCTAAAGGTGCTCTTTGGAATGTGGGCCCCTTTGCCCACCTAGGCTGCAAAAAAGTGTCACACATCTGGTATCGCCGTACTCAGGAGAAGTTGGGCAATGTGTTTTGGGGTGTCATTTTACATATACCCATGCTGGGTGAGAGAAATATCTCGGTCAAATGCCAACTTTGTATAAAAAAATGGGAAAAGTTGTCTTTTGCCGAGATATTTCTCTCACCAAAATACTTCCCACACATTAGGGCCCCTAAATTACCAGGGCAGTATAACTACCCCACAAGTGACCCCATATTGGAAAGAAGACACCCCAAGGTATTCCGTGAGGGGCATGGCGAGTTCCTAGAATTTTTTATTTTTTGTCACAAGTTAGCGGAAAATGATGATTTTTTTTATTTTATTTTTTTCTTACAAAGTCTCATATTCCACTAACTTGTGACAAAAAATAAAAACTTCCATGAACTCACTATGCCCATCACGAAATACCTTGGGGTGTCTTCTTTCCAAAATGGGGTCACTTGTGGGGTAGTTATACTGCCCTGGCATTCTAGGGGCCTTAATGTGTGGTAAGTAGTTTGAAATCAAAATGAGTAAAAAATGACATGTGAAATCCTAAAGGTGCTCTTTGGAATGTGGGCCCCTTTGCCCACCTAGGCTGCAAAAAAGTGTCACACATCTGGTATCGCCGTACTCAGGAGAAGTTGGGCAATGTGTTTTGGGGTGTCATTTTACATATACCCATGCTGGGTGAGAGAAATATCTCGGTCAAATGCCAACTTTGTATAAAAAAATGGGAAAAGTTGTCTTTTGCCGAGATATTTCTCTCACCAAAATACTTCCCACACATTAGGGCCCCTAAATTGCCAGGGCAGTATAACTACCCCACAAGTGACCCCATATTGGAAAGAAGACACCCCAAGGTATTCCGTGAGGGGCATGGCGAGTTCCTAGAATTTTTAATTTTTTGTCACAAGTTAGTGGAATATGAGACTTTGTAAGGAAAAAAAATAAAATAAAAAATCATCATTTTCCGCTAACTTGTGACAAAAAATAAAAAGTTCTATGAACTCACTATGCCCATCAGCGAATACCTTAGGGTCTCTACTTTCCGAAATGGTGTCATTTGTGGGATGTTTTGTACTGTCTGGGCATTGTAGAACCTCAGGAAACATGACAGGTGCTCAGAAAGTCAGAGCTGCTTCAAAAGCGGAAATTCCCATTTTTGTACCATAGTTTGTAAACGCTATAATTTTTACCCAAACCATTTTTTTTTTTACCCAAACATTTTTTTTTTTATCAAAGACACGTAGAACAATAAATTTAGAGAAAAATTTATATATGGATGTCGTTTTTTTAAAAAAAAATTACAACTGAAAGTGAAAAATGTTATTTTTTTGCAAAAATTTTGTTAAATTTTGATTAATAACAAAAAAAAGTAAAAATGTCAGCAGCAATAAAATACCACCAAATTAAAGCTCTATTAGTGAGAAGAAAAGGAGGTAAAATTCATTTGGGTGGTACGTTGCATGACCGAGCAATAAACGGTGAAAGTAGTGTAGTGCAGAAGTGTAAAAAGTGGCCTGGTCATTAAGGGTGTTTAAGCTAGGGGGGCTGAGGTGGTTAAAGGGGTTGTCCCACTTTAGCAAATGGCATTTATCATGTAGAGAAAGTTAACACAAGGCACTTATTATTGTATTGTGATTGTCCATTTTGCTTCCTTTGCTGGCTAGATTCATTTTTCCATCACATTATACACTGCTCATTTCCAAGGTTACGACCACCCTGCAATCCAGCAGCTGTGGCCTTGCACACTATAGGAAAAAGCACCAGCCTAAGCACACTCCCGCAGTCCCGGCCCCCAGAGAGGCTGACGGCATTTCCTATAGTGTGTAAACACGGCCACCACTGCTGGATTGCAGGGTAGTCATAACCCCTGGATATAAGCTGTGTCTAATGTGATGGAAAAACAAATGAAGCCAGGAAATTAGACAATATTGACAAACACAATACAATAGTGTCATGCCTTGCTCTGACTATGTGCGGAGGTCGGCCAGAATAGCAGCACGTGTTTAGTTTTTGTTTTCATTTGGAGTCGTGCTGGATCCGCCTCCCATCAGGTGCACTGGGTGGGGTCATTGGTTTAAATATCACTCTAGTCCAGTGTTCTGAGCGGGTTATAGAAATCAGTCTGGCCTTGGAAGCAAGGAAGGAAGGTTGTCTGTTCCAGCTCAGAAAAGATAAGTGTGGTTTCAGTTTTTGTTGATTGCTGTCTAGGTTGTGTTTGTGTCATCTTTCCCATCCAGGTTCTGTGCGAGCAGGCTGCTCCTTTTCCCCTTTTCACCATCTCAGGGAATCTAGGATGTTTTAGTCCAGGCACGAGGACACATCATTCCTACCTTCAAGGTCTGAATGTGGGCTGAGCAGTGCAGGGAGAGAGGTCAGGGTTTAGCTAGGAGGTGACCCTTCCCCTGCTTCTCGCCTAGAGCCTGGTTGTTGGTTTATCTGTGTGTCTGAGTTCCCCGTCCGCCGTGGCATTATAACCCGCCATACTGTGACTGCCATTACTCAGCGGTTTTGTGATGGCGTCAATTGATGCACTGGTTGACCGCATGAAGGAATTATCCATAGAGGTTGCGGATCTGCGTAGTTCGGTCACACGGTGTCAGAATGCTCTGGCATCAGGTGCAGTTCAAATTTGTGTGGAGCCAAAAATGGCTCTTCCTGATCGATTTGCAAGGGGTACGGATGACTTTATCTGTTTTAGAGAGTCTTGCAAATTGTATTTTCGGCTGCGTCCATCGTTGTCAGGTGATGAGAGTCAGAGGATAGGTATAATCATTTCTCTGCTTAAAGGGGACGCGCAATCCTGGGCCTTTTCTCTGCCTCCCGGTTCTCGGGCCCTCCGGTCGGTGGAGAAATTTTTTAAGGCCTTGGGATTAATCTACGATGACCCAGATCGGGTCTCGATGGCGGAATCGAGATTACGTAATTTATTTAAGGGTGAACATACTGCAGAGGCTTACTGTGTTGAGTTTAGGAGATGGGCTACCGAATCAGAGTAGAATGATCCCGCGTTACGTAGTCAGTTTTGTCAGGGGTTATCTGAGAGATTGAAAGATGTCCTTGCTTTTCATGAGTACCCAGATTCTTTGGAGAATGCAATGTCTTTAGCAGTATGGTTAGATAGACGTATAAGAGAAAGGTGTAGGGCTCCCTCTGCGCAAGGGATCCCTTCTGTGAGTGGTTTCGTCTCTACTGCTTCCCAGGGTGATAGGTATCTCTGGGGTAGCGGAGGAACGCATGCAGCTGGGTCAGGTTTCTTGCCGTTCTGATAGTAGAGACTTTAGGAAATTGCACAAATTGTGTTACTACTGTGGGAAAAGTGGTCATTTTATTTTTGCTTGTCCTTTTGTTAAACCGCAGGTGAAAGAGAAAAAGAAAAAAAAAGAAAAAAAAAACTTTCCTGACTCTTGGCGTGAATGGTGTTGTTGAGCAGGCAGGTATGCAAGCTCCCTGCAGTTCCCGTTTTCTCCTTCCAGCTGTGGTGGCGCTAGAGTCAAGAAAGATTTTTGTTGAAGTATTCCTTGACTGTGGTGCTGGGGTAAACCTAATTGACTCTCTTTTTCTTCAAAATCTGGGTCTAAGTACTTGCACTTTAGAAAAAGAGATTCGGGTTTTTGCAATTGATTCTTCCCCTCTTTCTCAAAGGAGTCTTACTCACATTGTCCATGGTATTCACTTAAGGTTGGGTGATTCACATGTTGAGATTATGTCTTGTTTTGTCATGAAGGATTTGCCAGCTCCTATAGTTTTGGGGTTACCATGGTTGACTAAACATAACCCAAGTATAGATTGGCAAGCGAGACAAATCATTTGTTGCAGTGAGTTTTGTTCGGATAATTGTCTTGGCACATCTATCGCTGGTGTGTCCACTACGGCTTTACCTCAGTATCTCTCAGATTTTGCGGATTTCTTTTCGGAGGGTGGGGCTCAGGAATTGCCCCCTCATCGTGACTATGATTGTCCAGTTAATCTCATCCCAGGGGCTAAGTTGCCAAAGTCTCGGCTTTACAACCTTTCTCAACCCGAAAGAGAGGTCATGCGAAGGTATATCACCGAGAGTTTGGCAAAAGGTCATATTAGGCCATCTAAGTCTCTGGTGGCAGTAGGCTTGTTCTTTGTAAAAAAAAAGGATGGATCGCTGAGACCGTGTTTGGATTTCTGTGAATTTTTACAGTATTACGGTCCGGGATCCATATCCCCTGCCTTTGATCTCTGACCTTTTTGATCAGATTGTTGGAGCCAAGGTGTTCTCCAAGTTGGATTTGAGAGGGGCCTACAATCTGATCAGAATCAAGGAGGGGGATGAGTGGAAAACGGCCTTCAATACGCACGAGGGTCATTTTGAGAATCTGGTTATGCCTTTTGGGTTGACAAACGCGCCAGCAGTATTTCAGCGTTTCGTCAATGACATTTTTCATCATTTGGTGGGGAGATTCGTGGTGGTTTATTTGGATGACTTTTTAATTTACTCTCCTGATCTGAAGACCCATCAGGATCATGTGAGACAGGTCTTGACGATCCTTCGGGGGAATAAATTATATGCTAAATTGGAGAAATGTTTGTTTTCGGTGTAGGAGCTTCCGTTCTTGGGATATCTGCTTTCTAAATCTGGTTTTCGTATGGACCCCGAAAAGGGACGGGCGGTTCTGGAGTGGGACCGACCAGAGAATCAAAAAGCTTTGATGAGGTTCCTGGGGTTTACTAATTATTATAGAAAATTTATTTCGAACTATTCTACCATTGTAAGACCTCTCACTGATATGACTAAGAAGGGTGCCGACGTCTCTGTCTGGTCGGATGAGGCATTGCAGGCCTTTTCGGCTATTAAGGAGCGTTTTGCGTCTGCTCCCATTCTGGTGCAGCCTGATGTGTCTCAGCCATTCGTAGTGGAGGTTGATGCATCTGAAGTGGGGGTTGGAGCGGTGCTGTCGCAGGGTCCATCTCCTGGCAAATGGGTCCCGTGTGCTTTTTTCTCCAAGAAGCTCTCGGTCGCCGAGAGGAATTATGATGTTGGAGATAGTGTAACAGTACAGCCTGGATCACAGCGGCTCCCTGTGACGATACGCTGACTTGCGCTCCAGCGTGGAACGCACCGGCCGTCTGCGATGATACGCTGGCTTGCGTTCCAGCGTGGAACGCAGCGACCGCCTATGTTGTTACGCTGGCTTGCGCTCCAGCGTGGAACGCAGTGGCTGCTGGGCCGTCCTGTGACTCCGCCCACTTACCGTCCGGCCCTTAAATAGAAGACAGGTGCTAAGCAGGGTGTTCCACTAATGGAGTGCGCACCCTGCTAGCTCCACTGCATCTGAGGACTCTGTCCACATATCCAGACCTGGATCCCTAACAACAGCGTGAAGGACTGTCTACCTTCTTGCCACTGGCTTCCCCACTGCTGGCTTCCTAGCCAGGACCAACTAACCGCAAGTATATGCCTGTTACCTGCTCTGATTAATGTCCTGGAACTCTGAGTGGGGTGGTTCCTGACTGGTGTGAGACGATACTCCCAAACCAACTCTGAACCTACTGCATACTATATACTAAACTGTGGACATGCTCTGAAACTACTGCATACTATATACTAAACTGTGGACATGCTATACTAACTCTGAACCTACTGCATACTATATACTAAACTGTGGACATGCTCTGAACCTACTGCATACTATATACTAAACTGTGGACATGCTATACTAACTCTGAACCTACTGCATACTATATACTAAACTGTGGACATGTTCTGAACCTACTGCATACTATATACTAAACTGTGGACATGCTCTGAACCTACTGCATACTATATACTAAACTGAGGACATGCTATATACTAACCCTGAACCTATGGCATACAATATACTAAACTGAGGACATGCTATATACTAACCCTGAACCTATTGCATACTAGATACTAACTCTGAACTGTGCACAAGCTCATACTAACTTGTGACTCCTGTAATACTGGGAGACCTTCCTCTCCAGCGGTAATACTAAATAGATGGATAGCGGTAAATGATTTTGTTACCCCAAACTCTCCGCCCAAGACTGAGAGAGACGCCTGGGGTACATACTGAGTAACCGCGAATCCCACAGCCAAGAACAAGGGCAGTGGGATAATAGTGCATGTCCATTGCTTCCGCAGTTGAGATCCTAACTGATCAACTAGGTGCGTTACATATTAGTGGAACCGAGAGTGACCTGTCCAAATCATCCGGAGGCTGTTCTGGTGGAAGATTACAGAGCGGGGCACATGATCTGCTCCGAATGTGGATTAGTTGTCGGTGATCGAGTTATTGATGTTGGCTCTGAATGGAGAACTTTCAGCAATGACAAAGCTACCAAAGATCCATCTCGAGTGGGAGACACCCAGAATCCTCTTCTAAGCGGTGGAGACCTGAGTACAATGATTGGAAAGGGAACAGGTGCAGCAAGTTTTGATGAGTTTGGGAATAATAAATACCAGAACCGTAGGACAATGAGCAGCTCGGACAGAGCCATGATGAATGCGTTTAAGGAAATTTCCACTATGGCAGACAGAATAAACCTCCCCCGTAATATTATTGATCGGACAAATAATTTATTTAAACAAGTATATGAACAGAAAAGCTTGAAGGGTAGAAGTAACGACGCCATAGCTTCTGCATGTCTGTATATTGCCTGTAGACAAGAAGGTGTACCCCGGACATTTAAAGAAATCTGCGCTGTCTCAAGAATCTCCAAGAAAGAAATTGGCAGATGTTTTAAGCTGATCTTGAAAGCGCTGGAAACAAATGTGGATTTGATTACGACGGGAGACTTCATGTCCAGGTTCTGTTCAAACTTGGGTCTCACCAAACAAGTGCAGATGGCAGCTACTTACATTGCACGCAAAGCTGTGGAGCTGGACTTCCTGGAAGAAGTCCCATATCCGTGGCAGCTGCTGCCATTTACATGGCTTCATAAGCATCTGCTGAAAAGAGAACACAGAAAGAAATCGGTGACATAGCCGGTGTAGCTGATGTCACCATCCGACAGTCCTACAGACTCATCTACCCACGGGCTCCAGACTTGTTCCCTGCAGACTTCAAGTTTGACACACCCGTTGACAAGTTGCCGCAATTATAAACCAACCATGTGCGGTTCTGGAATAGTTGAGTTGTGTTGCAGTTTTTTTTCAAGGTGTTGCAGACACGTCAAGCACAATTGGTGAAATCTGCAGCAAGTCTGAAAAACATTCCAAGCATTTTCTATATGTATATATCATAGCAGGTTAAATATAGAAGATTTCCCAACCGACCCTCTCCTAGTAGGGTACCCCGGAGGGGTCCCTTAAGGGGGGGGTACTGTAACAGTACAGCCTGGATCACAGCGGCTCCCTGTGACGATACGCTGACTTGCGCTCCAGCGTGGAACGCACCGGCCGTCTGCGATGATACGCTGGCTTGCGTTCCAGCGTGGAACGCAGCGACCGCCTGTGTTGTTACGCTGGCTTGCGCTCCAGCGTGGAACGCAGTGGCTGCTGGGCCATCCTGTGACTCCGCCCACTTACCGTCCGGTCCTTAAATAGAAGACAGGTGCTAAGCAGGGTGTTCCACTAATGGAGTGCGCACCCTGCTAGCTCCACTGCATCTGAGGACTCTGTCCACATATCCAGACCTGGATCCCTAACAACAGCGTGAAGGACTGTCTACCTTCTTGCCACTGGCTTCCCCACTGCTGGCTTCCTAGCCAGGACCAACTAACCGCAAGTATATGCCTGTTACCTGCTCTGATTAACGTCCTGGAACTCTGAGTGGGGTGGTTCCTGACTGGTGTGAGACGATACTCCCAAACCAACTCTGAACCTACTGCATACTATATACTAAACTGTGGACATGCTCTGAACCTACTGCATACTATATACTAAACTGTGGACATGCTATACTAACTCTGAACCTACTGCATACTATATACTAAACTGTGGACATGCTCTGAACCTACTGCATACTATATACTAAACTGTGGACATGCTATACTAACTCTGAACCTACTGCATACTATATACTAAACTGTGGACATGTTCTGAACCTACTGCATACTATACACTAAACTGTGGACATGCTCTGAACCTACTGCATACTATATACTAAACTGAGGACATGCTATATACTAACCCTGAACCTATGGCATACAATATACTAAACTGAGGACATGCTATATACTAACCCTGAACCTATTGCATACTAGATACTAACTCTGAACTGTGCACAAGCTCATACTAACTTGTGACTCCTGTAATACTGGGAGACCTTCCTCTCCAGCGGTAATACTAAATAGATGGATAGCGGTAAATTATTTTGTTACCCAAACTCTCCGCCCAAGACTGAGAGAGACGCCTGGGGTACATACTGAGTAACCGCGAATCCCACAGCCAAGAACAAGGGCAGTGGGATAATAGTGCATGTCCATTGCTTCCGCAGTTGAGATCCTAACTGATCAACTAGTAGGTGCGTTACAGATAGAGAGTTGCTGGCTATCAAGTTGGCCTTTGAGGAATGGCGTCGCTGGTTGGAGGGGGCGTCTCACCCATAAGAATTTGGCTTACTTGCAATCTGCCAAGCGTCTGAACCCTAGACAGGCCAGATGGTCACTGTTTTTTACCAGGTTCAATTTTGTGGTTACCTTTCGCCCAGGGGTTAAGAACGTCAAGGCGGATGCCTTGTCTCACAGCTTTCCTGGGGGATGTGATTCAGAGGATCCTGCTCCGATTTTGGCTGATGGGTTGGGTGGTCTCCGCTCTGTACCCCGAATTGGAGATGGAGGTGTTGGGAGCTCAGGAGGGGGCTCCTGGTTCTTGTCCCCCAGGAAGGTTGTTTGTTCCTGAAGGCCTGCGATACAAGGTATTCAAGGAACATCACGATACTGTCCTTGCTGGACATCCTGGTGGTAAGTCCACCTGTGATCTGGTGTCTCAGAGGTTCTGGTGGCCAGGGTTACAAAAGAGCATTGAAGATTACGTGGCAGCTTGTGAGACCTGTGCTCGGTCAAAGGTTGCTCATACTCGACCGGCTGGTTCACTTCTTCCATTGTCAATTCCGTCTCGTCCTTGGACGCACTTGTCTATGGACTTTATTACGGATCTGCCGAGTTCCTCCGGGAGAACAGTAATTTTGGTGGTAGTTGACCGTTTCAGTAAAATGGCTCACTTTATATCATTAACTAGTCTGCCTAACGCCAAGACTCTTGCGCAGATTTTTGTGGATAATATTGTGAAATTGCATGGTATTCCTTCGGATTTGGTCTCTGATAGGGGCACGCAGTTTGTCTCCAGGTTTTGGAGGGCGTTCTGTTCTCAGCTGGGCATTCAACTTTCGTTCTCTTCGGCTTTTCATCCGCAGTCGAATGGACAGACAGAGCGTACTAATCAAAACCTGGAGACCTACTTGAGGTGCTTTGTGGCTGAGAATCAGGAGGACTGGTCCTCATTCTTGTCCCTAGCAGAATTTGCTTTGAATAACCGTAGGCAGGAGTCCACGGGTAAGTCGCCATTTTTTGGTGCATACGGTTTCATCCTCAGTTTGGTACCTTTTCTGGGACTGGTTCCTCTGGGAATCGGGGTGTCCGGAGGTCACCCGTAGAAGGGGGGGTACTGTCATGCCCTGCTCTGACTATGTGGGGAGGTCGGCCTGAATAGCAGCACGTGTTTAGTTTTTGTTTTGTTTTGGAGTCGTGCTGGATCCGCCTCCCATCACGTGCACTGGGTGGGGTCATTGGTTTAAATATCACTCTAGTCCAGTGTTCTGAGCGGGTTATAGAAATCACTCTGGCCTTGGAAGCAAGGAAGGAAGATTGTCTGTTCCAGCTCAGAAAAGATAAGTGTGGTTTCAGTTTTTGTTGATTGCTGTCTAGGTTGTGTTTGTGTCATCTTTCCCATCCAGGTTCTGTGCGAGCAGGCTGCTCCTTTTCCCCTTTTCACCATCTCAGGGAATCTAGGGTGTTTTAGCCCAGGCACGAGGACACATCATTCCTACCTTCAAGGTCTGAATGTGGGCTGTGCAGTGCAGGGAGAGAGGTCAGGGTTTAGCTAGGAGGTGACCCTTCCCCTGCTTCTCGCCTAGAACCTGGTTGTTGGTTTATCTGTGTGTCTGAGTTCCCCGTCCGCCGTGACAAATAGTAAGTGCCTTGCATTAACTTGGTCTACATAATAAATGCCATTTGCTGAAGTGAAACAACCACTTTAATGGTTATATCAGTTTCTCTTTAACCCCTTTGGGACACAGCCTTATTTCACCTTAAGGACCAGGCCATTTTTTGCAAATCTGACCAGTGTCACTTTAAGTGGTGATAACTTTAAAACGCTTTGACTTATCCAAGTCATTCTGAGATTGTTTTTTCGTCACATATTGTACTTCATGACGCTGGTAAAAGGAAATAAAAAAAACAACTTTTTTTTTTATAAAAAAATACCAAATTTAGCAAAAATTTGTAAAAAATTGCAAATTTCCAAGTTTCAATTTCTCTACTTTTATAATACATAACGAAACAAAAAATAACCCAAAATGTCCCAAAAGAAGGGGCAGGGGAATGATATCCACCCTTTTACTGAAATAGTAAACCCCGGGAGTGGGACACATAGAAATAAGACTCGGTAAGAAGCTCCCGAGTAAACTGGCAGAAAAAAAGGAAAAGGAGCTCATGTTACCAAAAAATATATTGTTTATTAAGGCATGATTAAAAATGACATAAGTAAAGCCAATAAATAAATGGTGCCATGGACATGATGAAAAGTCGGAGCGGAGGACAGAAAAAGAGACGCCACCCCGGAAGAACAAGCACACGGATCAACAAAGCATGGTACAATGTATAATGAAGAGACATGGAAAACAATGCAGAGACAATGCTCTAAACCATGTACTGAATATTGCTAGAATAAAGTACCAGGTGAGACACATGTCAACCGCATGAACACCTCTGTAAATAAATCATTGGTATGCAGGCAGACAGTAGAACAAAAAGTAATGCTGTAGACCAATGAGCAATGGAAAATAAGAGTAATGGTGATAACAATAAAACAGAGGGGAACAAGCGGAGACAGGGACTCACCGAATGAAGAGCCGTGTGCTAAGAAAAGACCAGGGTGGCGCTACCCCAAAGCGCGTTTCGGCGTACCTTCGTCAGGGTACGCCGAAATGCGCGTTGGGGTAGCGCCACCCTGGTCTTTTCTTAGCACACGGCTCTTCATTCGGTGAGTTTTTTTTTATCCGATTGTCAGTGGCTACATTGGGATATAAATTTTGTACTCCATGGAAGTGTGGTACTCCCTGAAGCAACCAATAATGCAGAGGCCCGGATGATCGGGGCACGTGTCACATTGAGTAGTGGTGTCCGTCCGTATCCCCCTCCTGTGACACACTCTGCACCTTTTTTGGGTTCGTCCCTTCTTTCCAGTATTGGGGACCACACCTGGAAAGTGTTGGCCAGGGACGATACGGGCGCCTCCAGTTCCCGAGGTACTCCGGCCTGCTCTTTCCCGGTCCGAAAAGATCAGGGCCTTGAGGACTGCCTCATAGAACTGAAGGAATATCCCTGTGTTGCCAGCGCTCCGGGACAGCACAAAAGAGTTGTACATGGCAACTTGCACCAAGTAGACCGCAACTTTTTTGTACCATGCCCGGGTTTTGCGCATGGCGTTATATGGCTTAAGGACTTGATCAGAGAGATCAACTCCTCCCATATACCAATTGTAGTCGACGATACAATCGTGCTTGAGGACCGTTGCCGCGGTACCTCGCACAGGGACAGGGGTGATGCCGTTACCATTAATTGTGGACAGTACAAGGAAATCCCTCTTGTCCTTATATCTGACCAGCAACAGGTTTCCAGTGGTAAGGGCACGGGTCTTACCCCTGGGGATAGGTACCTGGAGGGGGTGGGCAGGGAGGCCGCGTTGATTTTTCCGCACGGTCCCACAAGCAGACGTGGATCTGGCGGCGAGGGACTGGAACAAGGGGATACTAGTATAAAAGTTATCCACGTAAAGGTCGTAACCCTTATCTAGCAGTGGGTGCATAAGGTCCCACACAAGTTTCCCGCTAACACCCAGAGTGGGGGGACATTCTGGGGGTTGAATACGGGAATCTCACCCCTCGTACACACGAAACTTATAAGTGTACCCTGAGGTACTCTCACAAAGTTTGTACAGCTTCACGCCATACCTCGCCCGCTTTGAGGGAACATACTGGCGGAAAATGAGTCTCCCCTTGAATGCAATGAGAGACTCATCAACCGCGACCTCCCTTCCAGGTAATTAGGCCTGTACAAATTTGGCCCCAAAGTGATCGATGACCGGCCGGGGGGGGGGAAGGACATGCTGCATTATCTGAATAATGCAGGCATTTCCAGATGGCCTCAAACCGGGAGTGTGTCATGGCCGTACTGTAATGTGGGGTCTGGTAGAGGACGTCCCCACTCCAGTAATGCCTGACACTAGGTTTCTTGACTAGGCCCATATGCAGCACGAGGCCCCAAAATGTCCTCATCTCGGCTGCACTGACCGGCGTCCAGCCACCGGGCCTAGCCAAAAAGGAGCCCGGGTGTTGAGCAACGAACTGTTGGGCGTACAGGTTCGTCTGCTCCACCATTAGATTTACCAGTTGGTCACTGAAAAAATGACTAAAAAAGTCATATTCAGTGAAGCCCACTGTGGAAATCTGGATTCCTGGTTGGCCTACAAAATCAGGAATCACGGGCTCAAATCGAGTTCACCGGCAGGGGACTCCGGTGCATTTAACTGTCGGGCCGGAAAACTAGTACGATCCCCGGAGCTGCTTGTACTAGGGTTGGCCACAGGGTTCCTAACATGGCGGTCCCCTTGCTCCGCCTGGCGGCGTCTCCGCCACCTTGGGGGCTCATCATCATCGCTAGATGATGAGGAGGACGCGGATGACAACAGGAAGGTGGGGTCATCCTCGTTCTCACTGGGACTCTCGGACTCGGAGGCAAGCTGGGCATATGCCTCCTCGGCCGAGAGTGTGTGTCTGCGTGTGTATGTGCGTGCGTGTAAATCTTTATTTGGTGTGCGTGTGTGTGGGGGCACGGGTGTTCGCGGACATATCCCTAAAACTAAAAAATAAATAAAAAAAGGGCAAAAAATGTTTAAAAAAAGTAAAAAAAAAATTCAACCGTCCGAAGTTGATCAGCGGTGGGGTGTGTGATGCGCTAACAGTGGCCGGACGCTAAGAGTGCCGGCCACAGTCAGGGTACGCACAAAAAAAAAAAAAAACTGCCTGCGCCCCAAAAAAGTTGGGGGGGGGGGCAAGCAGCAGCACCCCTGGGGGGTCTAGGGTCACACAGCTGTGCTGATGCAATAAAACTTTTTTTCACACTAACTTTCCCTTTATTATCCCTGCCTAGCCCAACCTTTCCCTATACTTTCCCTAATTACCTGCTGATCAGATGGGGGGTGCTGGGGCACAGATCGGGTCCTGGGGGCAAGGATGGGTGCTGGAGCACAGATGGGGTGATGCTGGCTCAGATCTACACCTGCAGGCAGTGCTCCTCTCTCCTCGGGCTCCGGACACAAAAGGAGGAGGAGAGGAGCGCTGCTATGATTTGAATCTCCCGCCGGCCCGCCCACCTACCAATCAGAGGCGATCCTGAGAGGTGATGTCACCGTCACCTCTCAGGATCACAGGATGGTGATTGGTGGGGTAAACTCACACCACCGATCACCATCCTGTTCCGGGTTATCAGGTCCTCAGAGACCCGAATAACCCGGAAACGCAGAAAACTGCAGGTCTGAAATGACCTGCGGTTTTCTGCGATCGCCGACATGGGGGGGGGGGGGGGGGTGGGTCAGGACCCCCCGGCGCATCTAGCCAAGGTGCCTGCTCAATGATTTGAGCAGGCACCGGGTTCCGATCACTGCCCGCCGGGCGGCGGTGATCGGAACTATACATGACGTACCAGTACGTCATGTGTCCTTAAGTACCAGGACAACATGCCGTACCGGTACGTCATGTGTCCTGAAGAGGTTAAGGACACATGATTGGTTAGAGGCAACAGGTTTGGTAAACACAAAATGGGAGATTTATTAAAACTGGTGTAAAGTAAAACTGGCTTAGTTGCCCATAGCAACCAATCAGATTTCACCTTTCATTTTTCAGAGCCAGTTTTCCTTTACACTAGTTTTAATAAATCTCCCCCACACTCTCTCTTGTATACCATTCTCCATACATAGGTTTCTCTTTCTGCAGCATGCTGGCTGGTTTGTTCCTCATGTCCTGGCTATCTACAAGTTGAATGATTCTTAAGGGGGGAAGGGGGGTGCTCGGAGTGCAACTCAGCTTCCCCTGCTCCAGGCTACCCTTCTCTGCTGCGGGTGCTACTGCAGCTTCAACCCTATCTAGCCCATGAGGTAGTTGTCTTGTTCTAGCGAGGGTCCTACTGACCCCTAGGTCATGTATCAGGCAAACAAACACAAGGCAAGCATTCAGACAAGGCAAAGATAAACATGAATTCTTTATTCACAGAGATACAGACATGGCATAAAATCGGACCAGCAGGTAGGGGACTAGTGGCAGGTAATACCACTGGACCAAGTGCACCAGTTTGACATGGGACCAAACCCAGAGGGCAGAGACTCAATGAGCCCTGTCCTTCACAGAGCCCCTGATGGTGGGGATGAACTTAGCCGAGGGCTCACTGGTCACACCTCCAGGATGATCCCGGTGCACTTGGCCACTTGCCTGCAGAGACAGACATTGGTGCAAGCACCAGCGGTCCAGACAGACACGGGACGAACTGGAACCCAGGCACACAAACTGGAACCCAAACAACCACACAGGACACAGTTCAGACAAGACAAACGAAAAACTAGAACACAAGTAGATGCCTGGACCCCATTCAGAATGGATGCATGGCAGTCAAAGGCAGAGCTGCACATATAGGCAGATAAGCAGATGCCTGGACCCCATGTGGAATGGTTGCATGGCAGTCACAGACAGAGCTGCATAGACAGGCAGAGAAGCAGATGCCTGGACCCCATGCAGAATGACATATGGCGGTCACAGACAGAGTTGCACCGACAGGCAGACAAGCAGATGCCTGGACCCCATGCGGAACGGATTCATGGAGGTCACAGGCAGAGCTGCACAGACAGGCAGATGTCTGGACCCCATGCGGAATGACACATGGTGGTCATAGACAGGGCTGCAAACATAGACTAGATGTCCTCCCTCCAGAAATCCCAGGAACCCTCTCACCAAAGGCATAGACTAGGGCTAGCAGATGCCCATGCAGAGTTAGTCCATGGGCGAACAGACAGAGCTGCACACAAACATAGAACTG
The DNA here is from genome assembly GCF_905171765.1 of Bufo bufo. Taxonomy (NCBI): domain Eukaryota; kingdom Metazoa; phylum Chordata; class Amphibia; order Anura; family Bufonidae; genus Bufo; species Bufo bufo. Next base: position 533,122,305 of record NC_053390.1, on the reverse strand, counting down.
CACTAGGCAGACAAGCAGATGTCTGGACCCCATGCAAAATGGATGCATGGCAGTCACAGGCAGACAAGCAGATGTCTGGACCCCATGTGGATTGACACATGGCGGTCACAGACAGAGCTGCCCACACAGGCAGACAAGCAGATGGCTGGACCCCATGCTGAACGACACAGACAGAGCTGCAAAGACAGGCAGACACAGATCCGGACAAGCAGAGACCAAGACAAAGTGACCTTGATGTCTCACTAGGTGACCACACAGACAGGGCAGATGGAATATCCCCAGGTCAGGTGCATAGCACCTGCACCCAGCAAGACTGGAGACAGACTGACCTCCAAGCCACAGCTAACAGGAATATATAGCACATAGTAATCACACCTAGACCAAGACATTAACCCCACAAGAACCAAGACAACAGAGAGGGCAGCATGCATGCACAAAAAACTGTTCATACACAGGCTGCCTCAACTACACATTGCTCATGGCAAGCAGCCTACACAGCATCCACCGTAGCCAGTACGTCAGAGCAACCAAAGTGAGCAATAACAGCAACCCATGTCACAGTGAACCACACTGTGTCAGTAGTGTGGCAGTTGACAAACACTACTCACTTCCACTACTTAACAAACTACCATGCAGTATGTGGCTGGCACTCTCTAGGTCCCAGCAGCTGTGATGTCTATTAGCACAGCTTCTTTTTGCTATCTCACTCTGAACACTGTCTGTGTGCTACTGACCTCATGGTCAATAGAGGCACCCCTATTTTTAACCCCTAGGAATGTGCTCAGTAACATGAAGTCCCTCTATGCATGAACCCTGTGCCGTCCACTACTGTCACAAATGTACAGTACAATATCTCACGTTATCCAGTGCATTTTACAACTTTCACAGTGATGTTTGCCTACTAAATATATGCAGCAGATCACATGCGGAGAAATTGCTCCCCCGGTTATAAACACACCACAGTGTTTGGGGTTTTTGAGCATTTCCTCCCATTTAGGCCACTTTATTTAAGTTATTTTTCTTGATATGTTTAGAATGTGCCATTGCGTACTGCTGGTAGCATTCTGTTGCACCAGGTAGCCTGTGTCACATGACCTGTTATAGAAACATAGAAACATAGAATGTGTCGGCAGATAAGAACTATTTGGCCCATCTAGTCTGCCCAATATACTGAATACTATGGATAGCCCCTGGCCCTATCTTATATGAAGGATGGCCTTATGCCTATCCCATGCATGCTTAAACTCCTTCACTGTATTTGCAGCTACCACTTCTGCAGGAAGGCTAATCCATGCATCCACTACTCTCTCAGTAAAGTAATACTTCCTGATATTACTTTTAAACCTTTGCCCCTCTAATTTAAAACTATGTCCTCTTGTAGCAGTTTTTCTTCTTTTAAATATTCTCTCCTCTTTTACCTTGTTGATTCCCTTTATGTATTTAAAAGTTTCTATCATATCCCCTCTGTCTCGTCTTTCTTCCAAGCTATACATGTTAAAGGGGTTGTCCCATCTTAGACAATGGGGGCATATCGCTAGGATATGCCCCCATTGTCTGATAGGTGCGGGTCCTACCTCTGGGACCCGCACCTACAAGGAGAACGGAGCGGAGAAACTTGAGGAGGGCGCACTGCGCATGCGCAGCCGCCCTCCATTAATTTCTATGTAGCCGCCGAAAATAGCCGATCGCTGGCTCGGCTATTACCATCGGCCCCATAGAAATAAATAGGAGAGGTGGCTGCGAATGCACGGTGCGCTCCCATTCACTTCAATGGGAGAGGCGGGGAGCTGCACCTGGGAGAGGCGGGGAGCTGCGCCAGCCACAACTCTTCCCGACTCCGTTCTCCTTGTAGGTGCGGGTCCCAGAGGTGGGACCCGCACCTATCAGACAATGGGGGCATATTCTAGCGATGGGACAATGAGGGCATATCCTATACTCCAAAGTATCAATATACTTCTGGAGATATGGTCTCCAGTACTGCGCACAATACTCCAAATGAGGTCTCACTAGTGCTCTGTAGAGCGGCAAGAGCACCTCCCTCTTTCTACTGGTAATGCCTCTCCCTATACACCCAAGCATTCTGCTAGCATTTCCTGCTGCTCTATGACATTGTCTGCCTACCTTTAAGTCTTCTGAAATAATGACCCCTAAATCCCTTTCCTCAGATACTGAGGTTAGGACTGTATCACTGATTTTATATTCTGGTCTTGGGTTTTTACGCCCCAGGTGCATTATCTTGCACTTATCAACATTCAATTTTAGTTGCCAGATTTTTTACCATTCCTCTAGTTTTCCTAAATCCTTTTCCATTTGGTGTATCCCTTCAGGAACATCAACCCTGTTACAAATCTTTGTGTCATCAGCAAAAAGACACTTCTTACCATCGAGGCCTTCAGGTGGGGCTTACAGCCTTATCATCTCTCCCACTACCTGAGTGATTTCACTATGGAGGTATGTGGGAGCTTGGCTGTAAGTTGTATCTTAGCACCTCTCAGACCGTGTTTACACACCGTAGGTAGTCTAGTGGTAGGAACCCATGCCACACTGAGATACCTTGACAGTGGTGCAAAAGGGCTCTGATATTTTCCTGACAAGAATACATTGGCTAAAGTCTCAGTTCTTAACATCAACCTGAGGGATTAGCAAGTATTGTCAGTTGCATATCATTGTGGTGCACCTTTCGCAGTGATTTATAAATATATCCAGCACCTATCCGCATCCTGCTTGATAGAATGTGACTTAAATATCACCAGCTACCTGTGGCATTGCCACTATCAGTATACATCTTTTACATGGCCACCATACCCAGGGCACTACTCAATACCTCACTGGCATCTCACAGGGGCTTAAAGGTACATCAATATGGCCTATCATACTGTATATGGCCAACTTAAATTGGTTATGCCATAATTGATGTAAAAAATTAAAATCAGACATTATATAGTACATGACAATATTTTTCTAACAAAGCTAGAACCAGCCCTGTACTGCACATGGGTCGAGAGATCTCCACATTCACTGGTTCAATTGCTCTGCTAGATTATATTCAGCCTAGCAGCTCAGGGAGCATGTTCTTTCTGCTACAGCTCTCCTCCTGTAACTGCAAAAGCTTCTACCAGAACATATGGGTGGTGGCAGTTGAAGGTTTACACTAAGTAGGTTCTACCAGCTCAGTAAGATGGACAAAAAACAATGAAAAGAATAAACAGCGGCTGGCGCTATACAGATACATTTTATAGCTTTGTGGCTATATTACATTTTTAATTACTTGCAATTACAAAAATATTCCGATCCAGGTGCTGGTTTGAAAAAAGAAGAATATATTTTGCGACACAACCCCTTTAAGTGCAATTAATACTTTTTTTGCACTTCATCGTTTTCAACCCTTGCACAGCCATTTTCAACCCTCTTACACATTGCCATCTCCACCATGAGCATCAACCACAATTCTAAACCCCTTTATAAAACACATGAAAAAATGGATAGGAGATTATAAATCTCAGAGCACTAATGCTATTGACCGATTCCAAGCTTCAAAAGCAGCTTATAATAAAGATGCCTTATTTAAATATAATTTAGGCTACTTTCACACCAGTGATTTTGCTGGATCCAGCAGGGTTCAGCAAAAACACTTCCATTACTGATAATACAACGGATCCGGTTGGATTATCTTTAACATACCCAAGACTGATCCGTCATAAACACCATTAAATGTCAATGGAGGACGGATCCGTTTTCTATTGTGTCAGATTGTGTCAGAGAAAACGGATCCGTCCCCATTGACTTGCATTGTGGGTCATGACTGTTCCGTCTTGCTCCACATCTCAGGACGGAAAGCAAACCGCAGCATGCTGCGGTTTGCTCCCCGGTATGAGAATGGAACGGAATGCGTTTTGGAGCATTCCGTCCTGTTCAGTTACTTTTTGTCCCCTTTGTCCCCATTGACAGTTAATGGGGACAAAACGGAAGCGTTTTTTTCTGGTATTGAGACCCTATGACGGATCTCAATACCGGAAAGTAGAAACGCTAGTGTGAAAGTAGCCTTATCGTTTCTAAAAGCAATTTAAAAGTAGTAACACTGATCCGATGTCTTTGTCAGCCCCTGGTCGCATTTTCCGGAAAGGTCACAAAAGTTGCTCTGCCACAATTAACAATATACACAACTAAAATTCCTAATTTGAAACATCTTAAAATTGATAATCTCTTGTTACAAAAAGGTAAAAACATTTGCACTTGATACAAATTGCCGTACCCTACTTAAATAACCTCATTATATTATTTAGGAGTATTTTAGAGAAGATATTAGAGAAAATGTATTATTACTTACTAGCTAGCTGGCCTAATTTAAGATTGATAAATACAACCAAAATGTATCATTCATTTCTAATTTTTCTCTGTTATTGGTTAAGAGAGAAGGGACTTCTTGCACTGATGAACTATAGGGGCCTAGGGGTCGCCATTGCTGGGGCTGTCTAGGCAACAGGACACCACAAAGTTTACTAAGGAAGCCTGCAAGGAACAATTCTATGAGTCATAGAATAGACAAACATTCCTGCACTGATAAATATCTGTAGAGATTGTTGTTAATTGAAATTATGCTAAGTAGTGGTCATCCTTTAACCCATAAGAAGGAATAGAATATAGTTAAGTTATGTATCTACCTGAGTGGCAGATGGAGAGCGGTTGGCGTTGTCAAACACCTTCTTTTCTTCTGGTCCAGTGAAGCGGTGAAGTTTCCCCACTGAGCACTTCTGGATCTACTTCCTGCGAATGCGCCGCTCTGGCAGATAGCTGACGCGCGTGCGAAGGAGCCGACAGGTGAGGAAGTTTGGGAGCGTATTCGTGTGACGTCACAACGTTATAATGGATTCTTCCAAAGGACAAAATTAATCCGATGCGTTTTGGAGCCAACGGGTTTCTTAGTCGTCCCCGTCGGCGCCTTCGTACGTGCGTCAGCTGCCGGCCGGAGCGGGGCATGCGCAGGAAGTAGAGCCAGAAGCGCTCAGTGGGGAAACTTCACCGCTTCACTGGACCAGAAGAAAAGAAGGCATTTGACAACACCACCTGCTCTCCATCTGCCACTCAGGTAGATACATAACTTGACTATAAGCATTTGGGTGTATATAGCGAGAATATTCCACCATTAAATAGCAATTTAATCCTTTAACCTGCGCGGGTATTATATTCACGATTTTCATTTATGTATATTTGCTGAGTCAGGGCAGTGGACTCATTCGAATAACCCTGCAGCTGCTCCTCGGCTGTGATACTGGGGAGAAAGTGATTAAATTAGCAGGAGAGCAAGTGCTACACCTCACTGAGGAATAGAATATAGCTCATTCTCCAGACACGCCATGGACTTGGGGATCCGGAGGATAGTTTAAATTTACTCCAACGCTTCATTTAAACAATGTATATATAAAATCTGAATCTTAAATATTTAAAAATGTCTCCCGTTTTATAAGTGGACTGCCTGTTTTGGACCTCTTTTGAAGCTTGTTCTATAGGTATAATTCCTATCTCAATTACTATTGCAAACTTCTTACAAATGCCTGTATAAACTATGTTTGAAGTGGTTTTCCAGGTTCCTGATATTGATTACCTATCCAGGATAAGTCATCAATATCCTATCTGTGGGGGTTTGACATGCCACACACCCACCAATCCGTTGTTCCTTGCAGCCTCTGGCACAGGAACTAGCACTTTGAACGGAGCTGGAAGCATTGCTCCTTTGAAAACGTAGAATCCATACCCAGGTATTGCAGCTTAGGTCCCAGAGAAGCGAATGGAAGCTAAGCTGCAGTAACCCGGTGCAGCAACTACACTTTCAACTAAGCTGTACTTCTTGCTCCTCTCAAGTGCTAGTTCCAGCACCAGAGGCTACAGGAACGGTGAACTGGAGAGGATGCAGGGTGTTGGATCTCCATTGATTGGATATTATGACCTATCCTAAGGATAAATTATCACTATCAGGAGCCTGGAAAACCCCTTTATTATTTCCTGAATTGGTATTAAACCTGTGGCCATTCAAATGCTGTCTCAGAGTTTATGAGATCCACTCTACATATTGAAGCCCACAGGGGACTTGATCAAATATATTGCCAAAAAAAAAATATGGGGAAAGTTTCTAGTATTACATTGGATTGGAAATGATAAATCTTGTGAACAATATGTTTTTAACATGAACAGGAATTTTTGCCACATTTAAAGGAACCCTTCAAAGATTCAAATAATCTATTCTCACCACCTTTTGCCTTTTAATTTGTTTACGGCAACTTGGACTGACAATATTTTTATTGCTCCTGAAGGTTTTTCTTGGTAAAGCCACCTTAAGGATAGAATCTAATCTTAGGGCATTGTAATGTTTTTCTAACGTCCCGAGTAACAAATTCTCTGATTTATAAATTGTAGCAAATTTGTCCCTGTAACTATTTATGGCATAGTTGTGGAATAAAAGAAAAAACAAAAACCTACTATTACAGTGTGCCAATAAACAAGCTTATGGTCCTTTCAAAGGTCTTCCAACACTTTTATACTAGGCACTTAATATCTGTAAGTGCTGCACTAATCAACACATGCAATCTCCTTTCCGCAGACACCCAATCCTCTGGGTTTCTGCTGCATTACCTCACCAGATTGCTCTCAAACGGTCTACCTCCATAGCAGCATAGCAATTAGCAGCAATAAAAACTACAGTGCCTTGCAAAATTATTCACCTTCCTTGACTTTTTTCGTGTTTTGGTGCCACACAACCTGGAAATAACATGGCTTGTTTGAGGATTTGCATCATTTAATTTACAGAACATGCCCACAACTTTGAAGATTTTTTTTTTTTTATTGTGAAGAAAACAACAAATAGGACAAAATAACAGAAAAAGTCAATGTGCATAACTATTCACCCCCCTAAAGTCAATATTTTGTAGAGCCACCTTTTGCGGCAATCACAGCTCCAAGTCACTTTGGATAAGTCTCTATGAGCTTGCCGCATCTTACCACTGGGATTTTTGCCCATTCCTCCTTGCAAAACTGCTCCAGCATCTTCAAGTTGGATGGTTTGCGCTTGTGAACAGCAATCTTTAAGTCTGACCACAGATTTTCTATTGGATTGAGATCTGGGCTTTGACTAGGCCATTCCAATACATTTACATGTTTCCCCTTAAACCACTCAAGTGTTGATTTAGCAGTGTGTTTGGGGTCATTGTCCTGCTGGAAGGTGAACCTCCATCCTAGCCTTAATTCACGCACAGAGTGGTACAGGTTTTTCTCAAGAATATCCCTGTATTTAGCACCATCCATCCTTGCCTCAACTCTGACCAGTTTCCCAGTCCTGGCTGCTGAAAAACACATACCCACAGCATGATGCTGCCACCACCATGTTTCACTGTGGGGATGGTGTTCTTTGGGTAATGTGATGTGTTGGGTCCCCGCCAGACATAGTGTTTTCTTTGATGGCCAAAAAGTAAAATTTTAGTCTCACCAGACCAGAGCACCTTCCTCCATACATTTTGGGAGTCTCCCACATGCCTTTTTGCAAACTCACAACGTGCCTTTTTTTTTTTTGCTGAAAGTAATGGCTTTCTTCTGGCGACTCTGCCATAAAGCCCAACTCTATGGAGCGTACGGCTTATTGTCGTCCTTGTGAAAGACAGGAGATCTTTTCTTGTCTTATGTCAGCCATCTTAAAAGGTTGATGTCAAGAGATCTTTCTTTTCATGTCGGCCATTTTAAAATGCTGAAGTGCTTGTGATTATTTTAAAAAAATGGTTATATATTTCACATACTTCCTCTTCTGTCTTTTTCACTTTTAAATAATATGGCAGTTTTACCTTTTGCACCTGTTTTAGTTCCTCTTATAATTTTCCAAGAAGCTAAGTTCCTAATTTGTGGTCAAGCTGATCTCTGCAATTGTAATTGTGTAATACTTTCTTCTCTGTAAGCAGATGTGATCATGAGTTTTATCAGACGTGTGGGAGGATCTTTACCTCCTCCAAAAACAGTATAAGATATACACATTCTGTCTTTTAATAAACAGAGACTTGTTTGATCACTGAGTGTCGGTCAATCAATTCTAAATGGGTACCCATTACTGAATCTATGGGCAATGATGATTTGGAACTCAGCATAAATAACAGTAAGGGGTCTTTGCCCCCACAATATCTTTGACACCCAAACGTGGGGTTTGCCAGGGAACTCTGACCTTATGGTTCCGGCCACAACATGACTCACAGATACTACAAACAGCGCTGTAAGGTAAGAAGCATATTGTTACACAAATATATCTGTGTTTCCTGTGTCTTCACCCGGGTCCGGGACAGTGGGTCTATTCAAGTTTCTCTGACGGTCAAGCCTTTTAAAATGGTAAAAACCTATTTAAGCTGAGATATGGAATTTGATTGGTCTTGGGAAACGTTTGGTTTGGTTATTGGTGTTGTGATTTACGTACTGGTTGTTGTTTGGATTTTGTATTATATCACAGAAAATGCCCGTAGAGGAAATAGTGAACCGTGGAGTCCTCTGAGAAAGTGTTAAGACAATATAGAGTTTTCCTATTCTGTAATATAGTTGATAAATCACTATAAGGAAGCAGATTAGATGATTGTTTTCCTATGTGTAATATAGTTGATACATTAACAGGAGATTAATGGGGAAATCTGCTATAAGGAAGCACATTGATGGTTGTACAGTAATAACTGTAGATATTTCAGACGTCTGGTAGAGAATTTCTTAACACATAGACATGGGCAATACACAGAGTATACCTAAGGGGTACAAATTAGCCAAACAGATAGTTGAAGATTCAGAGGGGAAGCAAGACAAGAAAAAGAAACAGAAGGTGTTACAGAAGACGGGTTTGAAACATGGTAACTTAGATTCTGAAGTTTGGGAAAGGTTCAAAAGAACACATAGTGGCTAGATGAAGGATCAGGAATGTGAGGAGGTTGTGGAATGTTGGTGTGGGACAGTAGAGAAAGTGAAGAATGAGAAATGGCCAAATGTAACATTTGGAGGAAATTAGTATTATGACACAAGTGTAAAACATAACAATGACAGTGAGACAGAAAATAAAATATGTCCGCCACCTTCAGCTCCCACACCGTCATATTCTGGGACGGTTGATAGACCAGGCTGGACAATGTGTGGAAACCAGAATCCTGACTGGACGGAAACTTGTAGAGCATGTGGGGCACCCCGACCTAGACTACGTGCCGGATTCACCCCACAAGTCCCTCCACCTCCACCAGTGGATGGAGGAGGGGGACCAGGAGACGGGGGAGACAATCAAACCCCCCAGGCACCAGCACCCGGTGGTCAAGTCCAATATGTGCAACAGCACATATTGTCTTACTCCCCATGGAGTCCTAAGGACCAAATAGGTCTTTTAGGTAGAATTCCTGACCCATTGACAAGATCTATGCCTGCCCACCATATGTTACAACAGATACAAGCCACATATAGGGCGACATGGGCTGACTTAAATGACTTAGTGGCCTTAAAAATGGGAGAATCACCATATAACCCTCTAAAAGAACAGTAACTGGCTGAAAGGGTAAAAACTGACCAGTCCTCATGGTCTGACTAGGAAAAACTGACACATCTGGCATAGAATATTGAAGAATTTTTGGTAGATGAGCCAGGACAAAGGAAGATGAAAGTGCCTGTAGTTTAAAAGACATAATACAGGAGACTAAAGAAGACTACGGACAGTGTTGACGGAGATGGGTTGGGATATCACTGGACCTATGGGACAGAAGTTAATGACATCTGCTTTCATGGAGGGACTGACACCTGCCCTCCAGACAAAACTGAAGGCATGTAAGGCTGAATGGAGGGTGACAGCACTACCTCAGTTAGTTGATGCTGCTAAGGGTTTGGAACTAGACATGTCCACTACCAAATCCTCAAAAATCAATATGGTACAAGGACAACAGAGACCATGGTCTGGTCAACAGGGACAGACCAGACAGAGGAGGGGGTACTTCAGATGTTACAATTGTGGCAAACCTGGTCACATACGCAGAAATTACCGGTTACCCCCTCAAGAACAACAGGTGAACTCACAGAACCAGGGTTCAGTGCACACCCCTGGTCCGGTGACCTCACAATAGGAAGCCGGCAACCCTGTGTCCTTATCTGCCATGACTGCAGCAGCCGTGGGCTGCCAAATTGAGATACCAGTCCAGGTAGGCAACCAACAGGTTCCTTTCTTAATAGACACCGGGGCAGCCAAGACAGTGATCAATCCTGATTATATTAAGCCATGGCAGATAAGCACACAGTGTGTCCCCGCATCAGGGTTCACAGGGGAAGTGGTCTTCACCCCAGCGACTATACCTATGAAGTTAAAGATTAAAGACAGTACACTGGTGACTCAGTTGTTAGTAAAAGAAAATATCCCATTCAATTTGCTGGGTACTGACGTCCTGCAGGCACTGGGGGCTCATATTCACTTTAATGAGGATGGTACCACACATGTAGATATTGACACCCCTGATAATGTTTTAACCCGGGTTCTAGCTTTACACCTGGAGCCGGACCAAACAGCTTGTGTGGTACAATTGGAGCAGGACCTGCAGCCAGTCCCCAACAAATTGTGGGCAAAGGGTAAAACTCTATATTGGCAGATTAGATGTCACTCCTTTTATGGTACATTTAAAACCAGGATGTACACCACCCAGAGTCCGTCAGTATCCCTTGAGTCATGCACAAGAACAATCTGTGGTCACTCAGATTAACCAGTATGTTCAAATGGGGGTCCTGGTGGTGACTTATTCTCCCGCAAACATCCCCCAGTTTCCGGTCAAAAAGAAAGCAATAAAAGGCCAGCCTGTGACTTATAGGATGGTGCGTGACTTACGGGAAGTCAATAGGGTTACTGTCCTGCAGACTCCAATTGTTCCGAACCCAAACACCTTGTTGTCACAGGTCCCTCAGAGGGCATCGTGTTATACTGTGATTGAACTTGCAAATGCATTTTTCAGTGTCCCGATCCACGTGACATGTCAATATCTTTTTGCATTTACATTCAAGGGTAAACAGTATACATGGATGGTATTGCCGCAGGGAGCTCAAAACTCACCCACCATGTATACTCAAGCCCTCCAATCAGTCCTGACAGGTTGGCGGGTTTCTGATCAGGTTGTCATGTTACAATATGTTGATGATCTATTGTTATGTGCTCCTGACTATGACACTTGTAAAAATGCATCTCTGTCACTGTTGATTTTCCTGGCAGAAAATGGGTGTAAGTCTTCCAAAGACAAGCTGCAGTTTTGCCAATCCTGTGTCACTTTCCTCGGTCACTATTTGTCAGAAGGTGCCCGGCACCTCACCGAGGAAAGAAAACAGGCTGTGAAGGACAATCCACTCCCTCAGGGGCTAAAGCCCCTCAGAATGTTTTTGGGACTGGTGTCCTATTGCAGACCTTGGATCCGGAATGCATCCATGTTGATGCAACCCCTTTATGACTGCTTGGCCTCTGACCCTTTTTTAATCAGCGGCCCTGCAGAGGATTCTTTTTACTCACTCAAATTGGCAATCCTGTCAGCACTGGCACTGGGCATACCAGACTATGACCAGCCTTTTAACCTGTTCTGCTCAGAACTGAGTGCCCATAGTACCACAGTCCTGACCCAGAAACATGGGGACAGACAAAGGCTGATTGCCTATTTCTCTGCCAGATTAGATCCAGTCTCAAGTGGCGCCCCCTCATGTGTCAGGATGGTCGCGGCAGTACAGCTGATGGTGGAAAAAGCTTCTGAAGTTGTACTTGACTATCCCCTGGTGGTACAGACCCCTCATGACATCCAAGGCATTCTAAGTCAGGTGCAACTCAAGCACATATCCATGGCACGCCAACTACGGTTGCAATGTTCTTTACTCATGCCTGAGTCTATTACTTTCAAGAGATGTACTACTCTGAATCCTGCAACTCCCCTACCAATTTCGGATTCAGAAATGGGGGAAGGGGGTACAGGCCCTCTTTTACAAAAATTACAAGATACTGATGAACATGATTGTGTCCAATTAATGCAACAAGAAACTTCTGGCTTTTCACATGTACATGATCAACCCATACCTAATCCTGATTTTGAGTTTTTTGTAGATGGCAGCAGATACATGGGTAAGGATGGCCGATTTCATACTGGATATGCAGTGGTCACGCAGCATGAGGTAGTACTGGCTGAACCACTCCCTCCTTACATGTCAGCACAGGAGGCTGAGTTGAAGGCAATTTCTGAAGCATGTAAAATGGCACAAGGTAAACAAGCAAATATTTTTACAGACTCCAGGTACGGGTTTGGTATTGCACATGATTAAGGCCCTATTTGGAGAACCAGGGACTTCTTTACCTCTGCAGGTCAACCTATAAAGAACAAAGACTCAGTGTTTGAACTAATAAACTCACTATTGCTTCCAGAGGAAGTAGCCATTGTCAAGGTTAAGGCACATACCAGACAACAAACCCATGAGGCTAGGGGCAACAACAGGGCAGATGGGGCTGTAAAAGAGGCAGCAGTGAAGCCTTGGAAACCCGAGGTAATCCCTGTCGGCGTCCTGGAGCCTCACCACATGTCTGAAGATATGTTGATTAAACTGTCTGCACAGGCAGATGAAGGAGAAAAGAGCTCCTGGACTCAGAGAGGAGCAGTGCCGAGCAAGCAAAGGGTCCTATGGTGAGCATGGTACTGAAGAGATGGGTCGCACCTGGTTTCTCCACTATTGCCAGTAGATTTGTACAAGGCTGTATAATCTGTGCTCTAAACAACCCCGGACAGGTAGTTAAGACACCTAAGAAACATACACCTAGGCCATTTTACCCATTCCAGAGACTGCAAATAGACTATATACAGTTACTGAAGGTAAAACCAAAAAAGGGGGTCAGTCAGCACACCAAACCGCAGGAGCACATTGCTATGGCAAGGAACAACATGAAAAGACGAAAACATGCAATGCGACAATTCACTGCAATATAGAGTACAAAATTGCATAAAAATTACAAGTGCTACACTATAAGTGAGAGATACTTGGCAAATCGTTTTGTACAAAATAATCTGAGCCCGTCTGCCGAACGTCAAGGCAATCTCTATTAGACGGGTTCCTACGCTAAATTCTACCTGTTAGGCACCATGACGGCTACCATACACTTCAGGGGGTGTAGGTTACACAGCAGGCCCACTCCACAACACCACCGCCGCCATTGGATACCGAGGGCTGCAGTGAGAGTCCACAAACTATCTCACTCCTGGCGCCATGGCTTCAGTGAGTGAAGTGGAGCAGGCCTGACTATGTACTGACACTAATTAAAATCAGCCTGTAAGGCAGACAGGGTGGTCAGGAGTGCATGACTGGGGAGGCAGCCACACCTCCAGTACAAACTGCAAAGAAAAACCAAAAAAGGGGGTCAGTCAGCACACCAAACCGCAGGAGCACATTGCTATGGCAAGGAACAACATGAAAAAACGAAAACATGCAATGCGACAATTCACTGCAATATAGAAACATACACCTAAGAAACATACATCTAGACCATTTTACCCATTCCAGAGACTGCAAATAAACTATATACAGTTACTGAAGGTAGGAACATGCGAATATGTGCTTGTGTGCAATGATCTCTTTTCAGGTTGGCCGGAGGCTTACCCTGTATCTTCTGCAAATGCCAAGAATACTGCAAAGAAACTGGTCAGTAAACTTGTGTGCTGGTATGGACTCCCTGAATTGATAGAATCAGACAGAGGAAGCCATTTGACAGGGGAGGTGATGAGGGAGGTGATGGAAGCCTTTCACACGATCTATCACCCAAAGTCCAGCGGCCGTGTGGAAAGACTGAACGGCACTATTAAATAAAAAATCCAGAAGGCTATGAAGGAGACCGGGAAGCCCTGGACTAAGTGCCTCCCCCTTGCCCTATACTCCATCCGCACCACCCCAGGGAAAAGGTCTGGCCTATCCCCATATTGGTTCTGTACCCAAACTGGGGCTGTATTTTACTCAACAGTTGCAGCTCCAGACTGACAGCATGGTCAGTTACATGAAGGCCCTCACCCGCAGGTTGGAGCACAATCATAAACAAGTGTTTGCTTCCATTCCAGATCCAGACTCAGTGGAAGGGACGCACCCCCTGGTGCCTGGTGATTGTGTTGTCATAAAAATGCACGTGAGAAAGACATTTGAGCCCAGATTTGATGGTCCCTTCCAAGTTTTGTTAAAGACTGAGACTGCTGTAAAAGTAGAAGGAAAACCCAACTGGATACACGATTCTCACTGCAAGAAAGTCTTGGAACCACAGGATGAGGGTCCTTCTGCTGACAGTGGCTCTGACCTTGAGCGTGTCAGCAGTGTTTCATCCACTGAATGATGAATGGGACAATGCTTTGATACGGCACCATCAATTGTTGTTTAAGGGGCTAAGCGACACTGAAAATTTGAAAGACTGTTGGATCTGTACTTACAGTCCTGTGAGTTCAGCCAGTATGCCCTATATCGCCGTGTCCCTCAGCTTTTCTGAACTAACTGAACTTGCCAACTCTACTATCTTTTTCTCAGCCATGTTGCAGGTTAAGTCCAAAACTAAAAACAAGGAGGTACCCTTACCCATTGTAGGATGGGCTGTGCCCCCTTGGCTCATGGTAAACAGATCAGGACCACCAGTTGATTATAGCTCTACCCCCTGGAACGAGAACAATGCGTGGTGCAATGTGTCATGTTTTCCAAGTTGGTTACACTGCCATTGTTTGCAAATACAGTCAAAAGGTATGTCTTTTAGTTCTCATGACAAATTCGGATGTAATGACTCTAAACCGAACAGCCTGGTGCAGTGTGTTTGTATAGATCCTGTAAAGGGTAAGAATCTGGCCTGCAACAACCGTACCTTAGTTGATTTAATTGCTGGGATGACCTCTAACTCCTCAGAGGGTCAGGAAAAGGGACAAAAACTGTCAGAAGGTGTCCAGTTGGCCAAATTGATAACTCAGTTGTTTAATAGTACAGTAGTTGCAGTCCTAGAAAGTATATACCTAGTCTGTAGGCATAAGGCATACAAGTGGTTGCCCAGAAATGTTACTGGTTTATGTACAATTGCCCGACTTACTCCTGCAACCTTTATAATACCCCATTCTAACATAGATATGAACACTGTACCAAAACATACTTTGTATCGAAGGGCTAAGGACAATACACCCAGACCAAATGGTAAGCCACATGTTGTAGTCAATAAAATTCTTAGTAGTCTTTTCATATATCCCATGATAATGCAGATGTGGGATCATTTGGTGGTGGCTACTGATTATTTAGATGATAAAATATGGGAAGTGATGAGACTTGAATACCTCGAACATTGTGCAAAACCAGTTGATCATTGTCACCAACCAACACACATTAATTCTAGACTATGTTACAGACAAATTTGGAGGTATGTGCCAGGTTGTGGGACCCGCTTGTTGCCATTATATAGATCCCCAGGGTAACTTACAGGTAAAAGTTGGAATAGAAAAGATGAAAATCATGAGAGACAAATGGTAACAGGAAAATAGTGTAGACAAAGACTCATGGTGGGGAGACACCTTTTCCTTTCTCAATCCTGCCAACTGGTTCAAAGGACTGGGTGGCTGGCTAATGGGGCTTATTCAAACAGTAGTACAAGTAGTGCTAATTATACTAGTCATTTACATTATAATCAAGCTTATGCTTATGCGTATTAATAAAGTTTGTAAAAAGAAGAAGAAACAATATCAAGATTATTGAGAGTATCTCTGGTACTGTTTCCCACCCTGGAAGGGATCCCAAAGGACAGAATGGGATTAGCTTGTTCTGAAGTACTTCTGGGCAGTGACAGTCCACTGATGTCTCAAAGATGAAGGGTCCATCTTGCATATTTGTATCACTGCTTGTTGTTATAATTTTGCTTGTAATAGTGGTATATTATATTCTGCCATGTGTTAGAAGACTGCTTGAAAAGATTGTAGACAGAAGTAACTTTTTACCAATTCTGTAGTGAGACCATGGATGAGCTTGGAACCCTGGTTCAACTAAACTTTGCACGGCTGCCGGCAGATGTACATTTCATCCATCAGGTGAAACATCTGGGGTACGTCCGACCAGCTCACCATTGTCTCAAAATGGGGGAATGTGAAAGACAGGAGATCTTTTCTTGTCTTATGTCAGCCATCTTAAAAGGTTGATGACAAGAGATCTTTCTTTTCATGTCGGCCATTTTAAAATGCTGAAGTGCTTGTGATTATTTTAAAATAATGGTTACATATTTCACATACTTCCTCTTCTGTCTTTTTCATTTTTAAATGAGATGGCAGTTTTAGCTTTTGCACCTGTTTTAGGTCCTCTTATAATTTTCCAAGAAGCTAAGTTCCTAATTTGTGGCCAAGCTGATCTCTGCAATTGTAATTGTGTAATACTTTCTGCTCTGTAAGCAGATGTGATCATGAGTTTTATGAGACGTGTGTGGGAGGATCTTTCCCTCCCCCAAAACAGTATAAGATATACACATTCTGTCTTTTTAATAAACAGAGACTTGTTTGATCACTGAGTGTCGGTCAATCAATTCTAAATGGGTACCCATTACTGAATCTATGGGCAATGATGATTTGAAACTCAGCATAAATAACAGTAAGGGGATCTTTGCCCCCACAGTCCTATGTACAGATACTCCAGTCTCTGCCGTGAAACTCTGCAGCTCCTCCAGGGTTACCTTAGGTCTCTGTGATTAATACCCTTCTTGCCTAGTCTGTCAGTTTTGGTGGGTGGCCGTTAGAGTTGAGCGGACCCGAACTTGACCCCGAACTCGAACCCCATTGAAGTCAATGGGGACCCAAACTTTTGAGCACTAAAATGGCTGTAAAAATGACATGGAAAGGGCTAGAGGGCTGCAAATGGCATCGAAATGTGGTTAAGACCATGGCAAGTGCTCTACAAACAAATGTGGATAGGGAAATGACTTTAAATAACATAAAATACGTAAAAATAAAAAATAATAATCTTGATCTAGGAGGACCAGGTCCATATGGAGTAGGAGGTTGAGGAGGTGGTGGATGTGGCGGTGTAGGTGGAAGCGGCGGTGGAGGAGGAGGTAGCCTTCACTGGTTTTTGGTTTTAAATTTTATTTTTAAAATTAGGGTACACCCCAAAACATTGGGAAATATAACCTGTGATAACCTCTTCCAGTCATGCTAAACACACGTTCAGACAATACACTGGCTGCAGGGCAGGCCAGCACCTCCAAGGGGTAAAGGGCAAGCTCAGGCCATGTGCCCAATTTGGAGACCCAAAAGTTGCAGGGGCTGACCCCTGTCATTCAGTTCGTGTAGGCGTGTGCACACTTACTGCCCCACCATGTCGCACGTCCCCATGATGTTCACGATCCAATTTGATATCTGCTCCAGGCTCGGACTGGCCCACAGGGGTACAGGAGAATCCCCCGGTGGGCCCCTGAGCAAGGTGGGCCCCTAGTCTCCCACCCCCTGCACAAGTGGCACATAACACAGTAGACTTACTGCACTACATATATATATTCTATGTGCAGCACCTCAACCAGAATATGTTCATATAAAAAAAACTTGCTAGATTATTTATTATATTTGAATGTATCCGTACGGTGGGCCCCCAAAATAAATTTTGCTGGTGGGCCCTAGGTACCCCAGTCCGACACTGATCTGCTCTATCAACTTTCGATGTTCTTTTATGCGCCTACCATGGTGATCACGGGTGGCGGGGAATCAGGGTTCTAGGCCAGAGAGGGAGCGTTAGAAAGAGAGACCACATCCAAGGGAGGATTCATTTTTTCAAATTTAAAATTAGAGTTGAAATATGGGAGAAATTATTAAAGCATAAAAGTGTGACAACTTTTCAAAGTTTAAGCATTGAATGAAAGGATGTGGTGCGCATTAATTACTGAATAATTTATAAAATTTTATTCCCTGTCACCTATGCATTGCAGGTGTTTATTCATGTCTAAAATTGTATAATATCAACCCAAGAATGTAACAGAAAAATTATAGAAATTTATTAAGCTGTCAACTAGGTAGAGGAGGGGTATATTACACCCAAAAATTGGTGAATTTCACCCAAAAATTTAACTGACAATTTTTTTATTTTTTTTCGATCTACTAGGTATAGGAGTGGTACATCACACCCCAAAATTTTTGAATTTCACCAGAATATATAACTGACAATTTTTTTTTTTAACCTGTCTACTAGGTATAGCAGTGGTACTATACACCCAAAAAATTGTTTATTTCGCCAGAAAATATAACTGAAAATTTTTATTTTTATTTTACTGTTCCACTAGGTATAGCAGTGGTACTATACACACTAAAATTGGTGAATTTCACCCTAAAATGTAAATGACAATTTATTTATTTTTTAACCGGCCTACTAGGTATAGCAGTGGTACTATACACCCAAAAATTGGTTAATTTCACCCGAAAAAGTAAATGACAATTTTTTTTTTGTTTAACCTGTCTACTAGGTATAGCAGTGGTACTATACACCCAAACATTTGTTAATTTCACCATAAAATGTAACTGACAATTTATTTTTATTTTTTTACCATTCCACTAGGTATAGCAGTGGTACTATACACACCAAAATTGGTGAATTTCACCCTAAAACGTAAATGTCAATTTATTTCTTTTTTAACCGGCCTACTAGGTATAGCAGTGGTACTATACACCCAAAAATTAGTTAATTTCACCCGAAAAATTAAATGACAATTTTTTTTTGTTTAACCTGTCTACTAGGTATAGCAGTGGTACTATACACCCAAAAAAATTGTTAATTTCACCATTAAATGTAACTGACAATTTTTTTTTTTTTTTTACCGGTCTACTAGGTATGGCAGTGGTACTACACTGCGTGCAGAATTATTAGTCAAATGAGTATTTTGACCACATCATCCTCTTTATGCATGTTGTCTTACTCCAAGCTGTATAGGCTCGAAAGCCTACTACCAATTAAGCATATTAGGTGATGTGCATCTCTGTAATGAGAAGGGGTGTGGTCTAATGACATCAACACCCTATATTAGGTGTGCATAATTATTAGGCAACTTCCTTTCCTTTGGCAAAATGGGTCAAAAGAAGGACTTGACAGGCTCAGAAAAGTCAAAAATAGTGAGATATCTTGCAGAGGGATGCAGCACTCTTAAAATTGCAAAGCTTCTGAAGCGTGATCATCGAACAATCAAGCGTTTCATTCAAAATAGTCAACAGGGTCGCAAGAAGCGTGTGGAAAAACCAAGGCGCAAAATAACTGCCCATGAACTGAGAAAAGTCAAGCGTGCAGCTGCCAAGATGCCACTTGCCACCAGTTTGGCCATATTTCACAGCTGCAACATCACTGGAGTGCCCAAAAGCACAAGGTGTGCAATACTCAGAGACATGGCCAAGGTAAGAAAGGCTGAAAGACGACCACCACTGAACAAGACACACAAGCTGAAACGTCAAGACTGGGCCAAGAAATATCTCAAGACTGATTTTTCTAAGGTTTTATGGACTGATGAAATGAGAGTGAGTCTTGATGGGCCAGATGGATGGGCCCGTGGCTGCATTGGTAAAGGGCAGAGAGCTCCAGTCCGACTCAGACGCCAGCAAGGTGGAGGTGGAGTACTGGTTTGGGCTGGTATCATCAAAGATGAGCTTGTGGGGCCTTTTCGGGTTGAGGATGGAGTCAAGCTCAACTCCCAGTCCTACTGCCAGTTTCTGGAAGACACCTTCTTCAAGCAGTGGTACAGGAAGAAGTCTGCATCCTTCAAGAAAAACATGATTTTCATGCAGGACAATGCTCCATCACACGCGTCCAAGTACTCCACAGCGTGGCTGGCAAGAAAGGGTATAAAAGAAGAAAATCTAATGACATGGCCTCCTTGTTCACCTGATCTGAACCCCATTGAGAACCTGTGGTCCATCATCAAATGTGAGATTTACAAGGAGGGAAAACAGTACACCTCTCTGAACAGTGTCTGGGAGGCTGTGGTTGCTGCTGCACGCAATGTTGATGGTGAACAGATCAAAACACTGACAGAATCCATGGATGGCAGGCTTTTGAGTGTCCTTGCAAAGAAAGGTGGCTATATTGGTCACTGATTTGTTTTTGTTTTGTTTTTGAATGTCAGAAATGTATATTTGTGAATGTTGAGATGTTATATTGGTTTCACTGGTAAAAATAAATAATTGAAATGGGTATATATTTGTTTTTTGTTAAGTTGCCTAATAATTATGCACAGTAATAGTCACCTGCACACACAGATATCCCCCTAAAATAGCTAAAACTAAAAACAAACTAAAAACTACTTCCAAAAATATTCAGCTTTGATATTAATGAGTTTTTTGGGTTCATTGAGAACATGGTTGTTGTTCAATAATAAAATTAATCCTCAAAAATACAACTTGCCTAATAATTCTGCACTCCCTGTATACACACCAAAATTTGTGAATTTCACCCTAAAATGTAAATGACAATTTTTTATTTTTTTTAACCTGTCTAATAGTTATAGCAGTGGTACTATATACCCAAAAATTGGTTAATTTAATCCGAAAAAGTAAATGACAATTATTATTTTTTTGTTTAACCTGTCTACTAGGTATAGCAGTGGTACTATACACCCAAAAATTTGTTAATTTCACCATAAAATGTAACTGACAATTTATTTAAGTTTTTTTACCGGTCTACTAGGTATAGCAGTGGTACGATACACCCAAAAATGTAAATGACAAAGTAGTGAAATGATAAAAAATAAAACACGTACAAAAAAAAAAGAAGAATTTATGAGGTGGAGTTCCATATGGAGTAGGAGTTTGAGGAGGCGGTGGACGTAGCGGAGTAGGTGAAAGCGGCGGTGGAGGAGGACGAGATAGCCAACACAGGTTTTTGGTTTTAATTTAATTTTGTAAAATTAAGATACACTCCAAAAGAGTGTGAAATATCCAAAATTCAAACATGAGAAATTGCGCTGCAGTATAACAATGGCTGCTTAGTGTCGGGATACATGTCTATTCTGCACAAGGTACGGACAAGTCCTGAGGGATCCATGCCTGTTTCATTTTAATGAACGTGAGCTTGTCCACATTGGCTATGGACAGGCGGCTGCGCTTGTCTGTGATGACGCCCCCTGACGTGCTAAACACACGTTCAGATAATACACTGGCTGCAGGGCAGGCCAGCACCTCCAAGGCATAAAGGGCAAGCTCAGGCCATGTGCCCAATTTGGAGACCCAGAAGTTGAAGGGCGCAGACCCGTCATTCAGTATGTGTAGGCATGTGCACACATACTGCTCCACCATGTTGGTGAAATGCTGCCTCCTGCTAAGACGTTCCATATCAGCTCGTGGTGCTGGTTGCTGTGGCAGACAAAGCTTTTCCACATTTCGGCCATGCTAACCCTGCCTTCTGAGGTGCTGGCGGGGCCCCAGCTGCGTTGGTGACCTCTTCCTTGCCCTCTGCCTTTGCCTTGTGCTTCCACTGTGCCCCCGCTGTTAGGTGGGAATGCCACCAGCAACGCGTCTACCAGCGTGTGCTTGTACTCGCGCATCTTACGATCACGCTCCAGTGACGAAATTAAGGACGGTACGTTGTCCTTGTAACGAGGATCCAGCAGCGTGGCCACCCAATAATTAGCACAAGTTAGAATGTTGGCAACTCGGCGGTCGTTGCGGAGACACTGCAGCATGTAATCGCTCATGTGTGCCAGGCTGCCCAGAGGCAACGAAAAGCTGTCCTCTGTGGGAGGTGTATCGTCTGTGTCCTCTGTATCCCCCCATCCACGCACCAGTGATGGCCATGAGCTGGTCTGGGTGCCACCCTGCTGTGAACACGGTTCCTCCTTCTCCATCTCCTTCTCCTCATCCTCCACCTCCTCATCCTCCAGAACTGTGCCCTGGCTGGACAATTGTGTACCTTGGGTTTGTGGGTGCAGGAACCCACCCTTGGAGCCACTTGGGAATGACTGGCCGGAAACCCTACGAAATGATCCCTCCTCCTCCTCCTGTGCCACATCCTCTTCCATCATCGCCAGCAGCGTTTTTTCAAGAAGGCATAGAAGTGGGATAGTAACGCTGAGAACGGCGTTACCAGTACTGGCCATGTTGGTGGAGTACTCGAAACAGCGCAACAAGGAACACAGGTCTCGCATGGAGGCCCAGTCATTGGTGGTGAAGTGGTGCTGTTCCGCCGAGCGACTCACCCGTGCGTGCTGCAGTTGAAACTCCACTATCGCCTGCTGCTGCTCGGACAGTCTGGCCAGCATGTGCAAAGTGGAGTTCCACCTTGTGGGCACGTCGCATATGAGGCGGTGAGTGGGAAGGCCGAAGTTACGCTGCAGCACTGACAGGCGAGCAGCAGCAGGGTGAGAACGCCGAAAGAACGCACAGACAGCATGCACTTTATGCAGCAGCTCTGACATATCGGGGTAAGTTTTAAGGAATCTCTGTACCACCAAATTCAGCACATGCGCCAGGCAAGGGATGTGCATCAAACCGGCTAGTCCCAGAGCTGCTACGAGATTTCGCCCATTATCGCGCACCACCAGGCCGGGCTTGAGGCTGACTGGCACAAGCCACTCATCGGTCTGTTGTTCAAGGCCCGTCCCCCCAAACAGATACGTTCTAAAACTGCCTGCTGTCCTTTACCCCTGGCTGTTCTGAAGTTGGTGGAGAAGGTGTTACGCTGACCGGATGAGTAGCTGGTAGAGGATGAGGAAGCAGAGTAGGAGGAGGGAGCAACAGGAGGCAAACTGAAGCACCCTGCAATCCTCGGTCGTGGAAGGACATGCGCCAAACTGCTATTTGCCTCAGGCCCAGCCGCCAATGCATTTACCCAGTGTTCTGTTATGGAGATATAACGGCCCTGACCGTGCTTACTGGTCCACGTATCCGTAGTCAGGTGCACCTTGCCACAGATGGCGTTGCGCAGTGCACACCTGATTTTGTCCCCTACTTGGTTGTGCAGGGAAGGGATGGCTCGCCTTGAAAAGTAGTGGCGGCTGGGCATGACGTACTGTGGGACAGCCACCGCCATAAGGCCTTTAAAACTATCCATCTCCACCAGACGGAATGACAGCATTTCAAAGGCCAGTAATTTAGAAATGCTGGCATTCAGGGCTAGGGATCGCGAGTGGGTAGGGCGGTACTTCCTCTTCCTCTCCAGCATTTGGGATATGGAGAGCTGAACGCTTCCGTGGTACATTGTGGAGATGCTTGGTGACCCAGGTGTTGGTGTTGCTGGCAGATCCTCTGTTTACAGGGTGCCAGGTGGCACTGTCACTCCAGAGGTGGATGAAGAGGCCGCGACTGCAGCAGAAGAGGAAGCAGGAGGAGCCAGAGACCTTTCTTGGTTTTTGAGGTGTCTACTCCACTGCAGCTCGTGCTTTGCACTTAAATGCCTGGTCATGCAGGTTGTGCTCAGGTTGAGAATGTTTATGCCTCGCTTCATGCTCTGATTGCACAGCGTGCAAACCACTCGTGTCTTGTCGTCAGAACACTGTCTGAAGAACTGCCATGCCAGGGAACTCCTTGGAGCTGGCTTTGGTGTGCTCGGTCCCTTGCTGCGGTGGGCAGTAGGAGGCGTACTGTCTAGAGGACGGCCGCTCCGCTTTTGCACCCTGCTCCCTTTTCTGCTGTGCTGGTGGCTCTGTGTGACCACCGCCTCTTCCTCCGAACTACATCGGTCACTCGCATGACCTTGATTCCATGTGGGGTCGAGGACCTCATCGTCCTCCACATTATCTTCCACCCAGTCTTCACCCCTGCCTTCCTTGTCGGTCTGCACACTTTCGAAAGCCCCAGCAGTTGCCACCTGTGTTTTGTCATTATCCGAGACGTGCTGCGATGGCCCTCCCATGTACTCATCTTGAAAGATAAGTGGTTGGGCATCGGTGCACTCAATCTCTTCCACTTCTGGGGCAGGGCTAGTTGGATGGCCCTGGGAAACCCTGCTAACAGAGTCATCAAAAAGCAGAAGAGACTGCTGCATGACTTGGGGCTCAGACTGCTTGGCTGATTTGCAAGAGGGTGAGGTGAAAGACTGATGGACATCGGCTGCAGGTGCCAACTGTGGTCTTTCAGCAGGAGACTGGGTGGGAGACAATGTGAAGGAACTGGATCCACTGTCAGCAACCCAATCTACTATCGCCTGTGCTTATTTAGGCCTCACCATTCGTAGAGCAGCATTAGGCCCGACCAAAAACTGCTGTAGGTTTTGTCTCCTACTCGCACCTGAGGAAGGGGTTTCACTTGTGTGTGTAGCTGGCACAGATCGACCACGTCCTCTCCCTGCAACAGGACCTAGGCTGCAAAAAAGTGTCTCACATGTGGTATCGCCGTACTCAGGAGAAGTTGGGCAATGTGTTTTGGGGTGTCTTTTTACATATACCCATGCTGGGTGAGAGAAATATCTCTCTAAAATGACAACTTTGTATACAAAAATGGGAAAAGTTGACTTTTAGAGAGATATTTCTCTCACCCAGCATGGGTATATGTAAAAATACACCCCAAAACACATTGCCCTACTTCTTCTGAGTACGGCGATACCACATGTGTGACACTTTTTTGCAGCCTAGGTGCCCAAAGGGGCCCAAATTCTAAAGAGCACCTTTAGGATTTCACAGGGCATTTTTTAGGCATTTGGATTCCAGACTTCTTATCACGCTTTAGGTCCCCTAAAATGCCAGGGCAGTATAAATACCCCACAAGTGACCCCATTTTGAAAAGAAGACACCCCAAGGTATTTCGTGATGGGCATAGTGAGTTCATGGAAGTTTTTATTTTTTGTGACAGGTTAGTGGAATATGAGACTTTGTAAGAAAAAAAAAAAAAAATCATAATTTTCCGCTAACTTGTGTCACAAAATAAAAACTTCTATGAACTCACTATTCCCATCATCGAATACCTTAGGGTGTCTACTTTCCGAAATGGGGTCATTTGTCGGGTGTTTTTACTGTCTGGGCATTGTAGAACCTCAGGAAACATGACAGGTGCTCAGAAAGTCAGAGCTGCTTCAAAATGCGGAAATTCACATTTTTGTACCATAGTTTGTAAACGCTATAACTTTTGCGCAAACCAATAAATATACACTTATTGCATTTTTTTATCAAAGACATGTAGAACAATAAATTTAGAGAAAAATTTATATAGAAATGTATTTTTATTTAAATTTTACAACTGAAAGTTTTTGCAAAAAAATCAGTAAATTTCGATTAATAATAAAAAAAGTTAAAATGTCAGCAGCAATGAAATACCACCAAATGAAAGCTCTATTAGTGAGAAGAAAAGGAGGTAAAATTCATTTTGGTGGTAAGTTGTATGACCGAGCAATAAACCATGAAAGTAGTGTAGTGCAGAATTGTAAAAAGTGGTCTGGTCATTAAGGGTTTTTAAGCTAGGGGAGCTGAGGTGGTTAAATTGCACACTGACTAATACAGATGTTGTAGATTGCCAAAAAAGTCTTTTTTTGGTAACAGAATATGAAAGCTGTATATATTAAACTTGAATTTAACACTTGCAGATCTGGAAAATACTGTTTGTTTTTTAAAAGTGTGTTTTTCAAACCACAGAAAATGATGGGTGTATTTCTAGCTTAAATTGGACACTGACTAATACAGATGTTGTAGATTGCCAAAAAACTCTTTTTTGGTAACAGAATATCAAAGCTGTATATATTAAACTTGAATTTAACACTTGCAGATCTGGAAAATACTGTTTGTTTTTTAAAAGTGTGTTTTTCAAACCACAGAAAATGATGGGTGTATTTCTAGCTTAAATTGCACACTGACTAATACAGATGTTGTAGATTGCCAAAAAAGTATTTTTTTGGTAACAGAATATGAAAGCTGTATACAGTCCCTGACAAAAGTCTTGTTGCTTCTCTATTTTGTAGAAACTCCTGCTATTAACCTGACTTTTAATCAATTGGTGTTAGAAATAGCTCATATGGAAAGCTAAAGCCCTCCCAAATGATGTTTAATGCACTGAAATAAATTAGTTTCACTGAAAAAAGATTTATCATTTAATCAAGACAGAAAGGTCAAATTTTGGCAAGACAAAAGTTTTGTCGCCTATACAGAAATTGAACAACTTTACTGCAAATCCAAAAATATGTCAGCAAATTAAGTAGTGGTGCTGTGAGATCCAAATTTAATATCTTGTATGACTTCCGTGAGCTTGAAGGACAGCATCCATGCGGTTTGGCAAGGATTCATACAATTTATTGATGAAGTCATCAGGAATGCCTCCCAGAGTTCATCAATATTCTTTGGTTTCGTCTTCCATGCTTTCTCTTATCATCCTACACCACATATGCTCAATGATGTTCATGTCTGGTGACTGGGCTGGCCAATCCTGGAGCATCTTGATCTTCTTCGCCTTAAGGAACTTTGATATGGAGATGGAAGTATGCAATGGAGCACCATCCTGCTGCAGAATTTGGCCTTTTTTATGGTTGGGAATATAAGAGGTAGCTAAGATTTCTTGGTATTTTAGACTATTGATGTTGCCTTCCACCCTGCAGATCCCTCGCACACCCCCATACTGGATGTAACACCAGACCATGATTTTCCCTCCACCAAACTTCACTGTTTTGTAAATCTCTGGGTAAATCTCGGCTCCATGCGGGTTCCAGTAGGTCTCCTGCAATATTTGCGGCGACTGTGGTGTAATTCAACAGAAGATTCATCTGAAAAATCCACCTTCTGCCACTTTTCCAGCGTCCATCCTTTTAGCAGGCTGTGGCCCTTGGCAAATGCCACACGGTTTTTAAATTGTCTTTTGTTTAGTGCTGGCTTATGGGCACTGATTCGACCATGGAGGCCATTTCGAGACAGAATCTGACAAACTGTTCTGGTTGACACAGGGACTTCAGGTGACCAGGTCTCGTGGAGCTCTGCTGCAGTGGAAAATGCGCTGGCCTTGGATTTTCGAGCCCACAAACGGTCCTCTCGAGCAGTTGTCTTGCGGGGTCGGCCTGACCTGGCCTTGTCCAAAACGTCTCCAGTCTCTTCAAATCTTTTCTTTATCCTCTGAACTTGACGCTAAGACACATTGAAGGTGTCTGCCACATCAGCAGTGGATCTGGTCTTCAGCCTCTTGATAATCAACACTTTAGTCTCCGGGTGAATCTTAGGCATGTTTGCAGAGGTCTAGTTGCAGTTGATGTGAAGGTCTAGTGTACTGGGGTTCTTTTTATACACACCTGAGACCTAATTGATCCATTATTAGTCACAGGTGAAGCTCATATGACAAGGCGACAACACTTATGTCTTGGCAAAAATTGACTCAATGGGCTTTACCAAGCTGTGAATATTAGAATACTTTTTGTCAGTTTCGTTTTGCACTGAAACATTATTACAAAAGCTGTTGGGATTAAAACGACCCATTTCTTGTAACAAAATCTTGATTAGAAATATATTTTAGCGGCACTTCAGGTCAATTTGTACACAAGCGACAAGACTTTTGTCAGGGACTGTATATTAAACTTGAATTTAACACTTGCAGATATGGAAAATACTGTTTTTTTAAAAAAAAAATAGTGTGTTTTTAAAACCCCAGAAAATGATGTGTGTTTTTCTACCTTAAATTGCACACTGACTAATCCAGATGTTGTAGTTTGCTGAAAAAAATGGTGATTTGCAATTTCCGAAAAGCTCAGATGCATTGCTGGTGCACTGAGCATGCATAAAATGGCCACCCTCCGCCGCCACCCACCTAACAGAATTCTAAAAGTTAGTATTTTTTGGTCAATGAGCTCAGGGCAGGGTAAAACGATAGTGCCCTGCACCCACACAACTATTTGTCTGTAGATCGCTGAGTTAGATTCTCTCCTATGCTCTTCCTGAAATCAAAAGTTTAGCAGCATCCTCTCCCTACACTTGTAACAGCAGAGTGACGTGGAGCGCTATGTGACTCAAGCTTATATAGAGCCTGGGTCACATGCTGCTCTGGCCAATCACAGCCATGCCATTAGTAGGCATGGCTGTGATGGCCTCTTGGGGCAAGTAGTATGACGCTTGTTGATTGGCTACTGTGCATCCTTTCAAAAAGCGCCAAGAAAGCGCCGAACACCGAACCCGAACCTTTACGGAAATGTTCGGGTCCGGGGTCCAAAAATCCAAAAGTTTGGTACGAACCCGAACTTTACAGTTCGGGTTCGCTCAACCCTAGTGGCCGTCTCTTGGCAGGTTTTCTGTGCCATGTTCTTTCCATTTGGTTATGATAGATTTGATGGTGCTCCTGGGGATCATCAAAGACTTGGATAATTTTTTATAACCTAACCTTGACTTGTATTTCTCAACAACATTGTGCCTTACTTGTTTGGAGAGTTCCTTGGTCTTCATGGCAGTGTTTAGTTAGTGATGCTTCTTGCTTAGGTGTTGCAGCCTCTGGGGCCTTTCAAAAAAGGTGTGGATATGTAATGACAGATCATGTGACACTTATATTGCACACAGGTGGACATCAATTCACTAATTATGTGACTTCTGAAGTTAATTGGTTGCACCAGAGCTTTTTATGGGCTTCCTAACAAAGGGGGGAATACATACGCCCATCCCAAGTTTCTAAACAATAGTTTTATTTATATATTTTTCTCATTTCACTTAACCAACTTAGACTATTGTGTTATGATCCATCACATAAAATTTTGATTACCAAAACATTAAATTTAAGGCTGTAATGTAGCAAAATACGAAAAAAGTCAAGTGGGGTGAATTCTTTTGCAAGGCACTATATATACCGTATGGGGGAAAAATGTCCCTGCGTCTTATGGTGTGAATACATTATGGAAGTGCTCATTAGTACTGGAGGACCAGGAAGCGGTGAAAGCTCTGTACTCACCGCTTCCTGGGCCTCGGCTGTCGGCTGTGCTGTGGCTGCACACAGCTTAAAGGGCGCTCTGTGACCTCATGCTGTGCATGTCTGGTCACAGCATAGCCGCAGCAAGAAGAAGACAGAGCGCGCTGGAGGTGAGGAGCACCGGAGTCCAGAGCAGGAGAGGTAAGTGTTTATTTTATTTTATTTGATCTGTGGCATGGGGGCTCATAATGGAGTCTTTGTCATGCCCCACTCTGACGATGTGCGGAGGTCAGCCAGGATTGCAGCACGAGTCTAGTATTTGTTTTGATGCTGTGCTGGATCCGCCTCGCATCAGGTGCACTGGGTGGAGTCATTAGTTTAAATGGTCTCCAGCTAAAGTGCTCTGAGCGGATTATACTGTTCATTATTGTCTGGGAAGTTTGGAAGGAAGGTTGGCTGTTTGTTCCTGCTCTCAGCAGATAAGTGTCTTTTCTTGTTTGGTTGTTTATGTCATCTTACCCATCCAGGTTCTGTGCGAGCTGGCTGCTCCTTTCTCCCCACTTCACCATCTCAGGGAGTTCAGGGTTCTGTTAGTTTAGGCTGGTGGACACAGCAAATCTACCATCAAGGTTTGTCTGTGGGCTGAGCATTGCAGGGAAAGAGGTCAGGGATAAATTAGGAGGTGACCCTTCCCCTGTCTCTCGTCCAGAGCCTGGTTGGTGTGTTATCTGTTTAACTGTGCACGTCCGCCGTGACATTATAATCCGCCATACTGTGACCGCCATTTCTCAGTGTTTATGTGATGGCGTCAATTGATGCACTGGTTGACCGCATGCAGGGTTTGTCCCTGGAGGTTGCGGATCTACGTAGTACGGTCACACAGTGTCGGAGGGTGTTGGCTTCAGGTACAGGTCAAATTGTTGGGGAGCCTAAAGTCGCTCTTCCGGAGAAATTTGCAGGGGGTACTGATGATTTTTTCCGTTTCAAGGAATCATGTAAGTTGTACTTTCGATTGTGCCCATTTTCATCAGGTAATGAGGATCAGAGGGTGGGTATCGTCATGTCTTTGCTGAAAGGGGACGCGCAATCCTGGGCTTTTTCCCTGCCGCCTGGTTCTCTGGCTCTCCGGTCGGTGGAGGAATTTTTTAAAGCCCTGGGATTGATTTACGATGACCCAGATCGAGTTTCGATGGCAGAGTCAAAATTACGTAACTTACTACAGGGTAAACATACTGCTGAGGTTTACTGCACAGAGTTTAGGAGGTGGGCTACTGAGTCGGGGTGGAACGACCCCGCGTTACGTAGCCAGTTTTGTCAGGGGTTATCTGAAAGGTTGAAGGATGCTCTGGCTTTTCATGAATACCCAGATACTTTGGAAAATGCAATGTCTTTGGCGATACGTTTGGATAGACGTATCAGAGAGAGGGGTAAGGGTCCCTCTGTGCAGGGGATTCCTCCCGCGTGTGGTTTTGTTTCACCAGCTGCCCAGGGAGATATTGCTTGTTATTCTGAAGTAGGAGAGGAAAACATGCAGTTAGGTCAGATATCTTTCCATTCGGATAGTAGAGACTTTCGTAAAGCGCACAATTTATGTTTCTTTTGTGGTAAGAGGGGTCATTTTGTTTTTTCTTGTCCGTATGTTGAATCACAGGGGAAAGTGATAAAGAAAAAAGAAAAAGAAAAAAAAACCTCCCTCACACTTGGTAGTATGAATGGTGTGGTAGAGCAGACTGGTATGCAAATTCCCTGCAGTTCCCGTTTTCTCCTTTCAGCTATGGTGGCGCTAGAGTCTCGAAATGTGTTTGTTGATGTTTTTCTTGATTGTGGTGCTGGGGTAAATTTAATTGACTTTCTGTTTCTTGAGGGTTTGGGACTAAGTATTTGCACGTTAGAGATTCGTGTTTTTGCCATTGATTCTTCCCCTCTTTCTCAAGGGAGCCTTACTCACGTTGTTCATGATATTCATTTAAGGGTGGGTGATTCACATGCTGAGATTATTTCCTGTTTCGTCATGAAGGATTTGCCAGCTCCAATAGTTTTGGGGTTGCCATGGTTGTCTAAACATAACCCAATTATAGACTGGCAGGCGAGACAAATCATTGGTTGGAGCAAGTTTTGTTCGGATAATTGTCTTGTCACATCTATTTCTGAAGTGTCCGTTACGGCCTTGCCTCAGTATCTCTCAGATTTTCCGGACATGTTTGCGGAGGGTGGGGCTCAGGAATTGCCCCCTCATCGTGACTATGATTGTCCTGTGAATCTCATTCCGGGGGCTAAGTTGCCTAAGTCTCGGCTCTACAACCTCTCTCAACCCGAGAGAGAGGTCATGCGAAAGTATGTCGCCAAGAGTTTGGCAAAGGGTCATATTAGACCATCTAAGTCTCCAGTGGCTGTAGGTTTGTTCTTCGTGAAGAAGAAAGATGTATCACTGAGACCGTGTTTGGATTTCCGGGAGCTGAATCGTATTACAGTCCGGGATCCATATCCCCTGCCTTTGATCTCTGATCTTTTTGATCAGATTGTTGGAGCCAAGGTGTTCTCCAAGTTGGATTTGAGAGGAGCATACAATCTGATCAGGATCAAGGAGGGGGGTGAGTGGAAAACGGCCTTCAATACGCACGAGGGTGATTTTGAGAACCTGGTATTGCCTTTTGGGTTGACGAATGCCCCAGCGGTATTTCAGCGATTCGTCAATGATATTTTTCATCATTTGGTGGGGAGGTTCGTAGTAGTCTACCTTGATGACATTTTAATTTATTCTCCTGATCTGAAGACCCATCAGGATCATGTGAGACAGGTTTTGACGATCCTGCGGGAGAATAAGTTATACGCCAAATTGGAGAAATGTTTGTTTGCGGTGCAAGAGCTTCCATTTTTGGGATACATGCTTTCTGATTCTGGTTTTCGTATGGACCCCGAAAAGGTCCGGGCGGTTCTGGAGTGGGACCGACCGGAGAATCAGAAAGCTTTGATGCGATTTTTGGGGTTTACGAATTATTATAGAAAATGTATTTTGAATTATTCCACGCTAGTCAAATCTCTTACTGATATGACCAAGAAGGGCGCTGATGTCTCTGTCTGGTCGGATGAGGCATTGCAGGCCTTTTCGGCTATTAAGGAGCGTTTTGCGTCTGCTCCCATTCTGGTGCAGCTGGATGTATCTCAGCCATTCGTGGTCGAGGTTGATGCATCAGAGGTGGGGGTTGGGGCGGTGCTTTCGCAGGGTCCTTCTCCTGGCAAGTGGGTCCTGTGTGCCTTCTTCTCCAGGAAGCTCTCGGTCGACGAGAGGAATTATGATGTTGGAGATAGGGAGTTGTTGGCGATCAAGTTGGCCTTTGAGGAATGGCATCACTGGTTAGAGGGGGCTTCTCACCCCGTTACTGTGTATACAGACCATAAGAATTTGGCTTACCTGCAATCTGCCAAGCGTCTGAACCCTAGACAGGCAAGATGGTCATTGTTTTTTACCAGGTTCAATTTCGTGGTTACCTTTCGCCCAGGGGTCAAGAACGTCAAGGCAGATGCCTTGTCTCGCAGCTTCCCTGGGGGAGGTCATTCAGAAGATCCAGCGCCGATTTTGGCGGATGGAGTGGTGGTCTCCTCTCTGTACCCTGAATTGGAGATGGAGGTGTTGGGAGCTCAGGAGGGGGCTCCTGGTTCGTGTCCCCCAGGGAGGTTGTTTGTTCCTGAGGGCCTACGATACAAGGTGTTCAAGGAACATCACGATACTGTTCTCGCTGGACATCCTGGTGGTAAGTCCACCTGTGATCTGGTGTCCCAGAGGCTCTGGTGGCCAGGTTTGCGTAAGAGTATTGAGAATTACGTAGCAGCTTGTGAAACCTGCGCTCGGTCTAAGGTTGCTCATACTCGACCGCCTGGTTCACTTTTTCCATTGTCTATTCCGTCTCGTCCTTGGACACATTTGTCCATGGACTTTATTACGGACCTACCGAGTTCCTCCGGGAAAACAGTGATTTTGGTGGTAGTCGATCGTTTCAGTAAAATGGCTCACTTTATACCACTAACAAGTCTGCCTAACGCCAAGACTCTTGCGCAGATTTTTGTGGATAATATTGTTAAATTGCACGGTATTCCTTCAAATATTGTCTCTGATAGGGGCACGCAGTTTGTCTCCAGGTTTTGGAGGGCGTTCTGCTCTCGACTTGGCATTCAACTTTCTTTCTCGTCGGCTTTTCATCCACAGTCGAATGGTCAGACGGAGCGTACCAATCAAAACCTAGAGACCTACTTGAGGTGCTTTGTGGCTGAGAATCAGGAGGACTGGTCCTCATTCTTGCCCTTAGCAGAATTTGCATTGAATAACCGTAGGCAGGAGTCCACGGGTAAGTCGCCATTTTTTGGCGCATACGGTTTCCATCCTCAGTTTGGTACCTTTTCTGGGTCTGGTTCCTCCGGGATACCAGAGGAGGAGAGATTCTCTTCTGCCTTATCCTCTATCTGGCGGGGGATTCAAGGGAATTTGGAGAGGATGGGTGAGAGGTATAAACGAATGGCTGACAGGAGACGTGTGACTGGTCCGGACCTGTGTGTGGGTGATTTGGTGTGGTTGTCCACTAGGAATATCAAGTTGAGAAGGCCATCTTGAAAACTGGGTCCAAGATTTGTTGGTCCATATAAGATTTCTGCTGTGATCAATCCTGTGGCATTTCGACTTGATCTGCCGCAGACTTGAAGGATCCACGATGTCTTCCACAAGTCTTTACTAAAAAAATATGTTAAACCGGTGGTACCATCGCCATTGCCTCCTCCTCCTGTTCTGGTCGAGGGAAACTTGGAGTTCGAGATCTCCAGGATTCTCGACTCGAGAGTTCTGCGGGGTTCCCTCCAGTACCTGGTTCACTGGAGGGGATACTGTCCTGAGGAGAGGATGTGGGTTCCGGCGTCAGATGTCAACGCCAGCCGTCTGGTGAGGGCCTTTCATAGGTCCCATCCGGATAAGGTTGGTCCAGGGTGTCCGGAGGTCACCCGTAGAAGGGGGGGTACTGTCATGCCCCACTCTGACGATGTGCGGAGGTCAGCCTGGATTGCAGCACGAGTCTAGTATTTGTTTTGATGCTGTGCTGGATCTGCCTCGCATCAGGTGCACTGGGTGGAGTCATTTGTTTAAATGGTCTCCAGCTAAAGTGCTCTGAGCAGATTATACTGTTCATTATTGTCTGGGAAGTTTGGAAGGAAGGTTGGCTGTTTGTTCCTGCTCTCAGCAGATAAGTGTCTTTTCTTGTTTGGTTGTTTGTCATCTTACCCATCCAGGTTCTGTGCGAGCTGGCTGCTCCTTTCTCCCCACTTCACCATCTCAGGGAGTTCAGGGTTCTGTTAGTTTAGGCTGGTGGACACAGCAAATCTACCATCAAGGTTTGTCTGTGAGCTGAGCATTGCAGAGAAAGAGGTCAGGGATAAATTAGGAGGTGACCCT
Organism: Bufo bufo; assembly: GCF_905171765.1. Taxonomy (NCBI): domain Eukaryota; kingdom Metazoa; phylum Chordata; class Amphibia; order Anura; family Bufonidae; genus Bufo; species Bufo bufo. The sequence goes on along the minus strand of NC_053390.1, from coordinate 533,088,084 downwards.
TCCCCTGTCTCTCGTCCAGAGCCTGGTTGGTGTGTTATCTGTTTAACTGTGCACGTCCGCTGTGACAGTCTTATAAGTGACATGGGGGCTCATAATGGAGTCTTATAAGTGACATGGGGGCTCATAAATGGCACTGGGGCTTATAGATGGCATGGGGGCTCGTAATGGGGCTCATAAATAGCACGGGGGCTCATAATAAAGGCTCATAAATGGCACTGGGGCTCATAGATGGCATGGGGCTCATAATGGGGGCTGATAAATGGCATGGGGCTCATAATGGGGGCTGATAAATAGCAAGGGGCTGATAAAAGGCATGGGGGATGATCTGAGGCATGGGGGATGATCTGAGGCATGGGGGGCTGATCTGAGGCATGGGGGGCTGATCTGAGGCATGGGGGGGCTAATCTGAGGCATGGGAGGCTGATATGAGGTCTTACTGGGTCTTATTAACATTAAGGGTCTGATCTAAGGTCTGATTGAGGGTCTTATTAAAATCGGGGGTCTAATCTGAGGTCTGATTGAGGTTCTTATTAACATTGGGGGTCTGATTGGGGCTGTCAGATGAGGTCTGATTAACATTGGGTGTCTGATTGCTGGCCTGATCTGAGGTCTAATGAAAAATATTTTTTTCTTTCTGTCCTCATCGAAAACCTAGGTGCATCTTATGGGCCAGTGCGTCTTATAAGGTGAAAAATGCAGTGTATATATACACTCACCTAAAGAATTATTAGGAACACCATACTAATACGGTGTTGGACCCCCTTTTGCCTTCAGAACTGCCTTAATTCTACGTGGCATTGATTCAACAAGGTGCTGATAGCATTCTTTAGAAATGTTGGCCCATATTGATAGGATAGCATCTTGCAGTTGATGGAGATTTGAGGGATGCACATCCAGGGCACGAAGCTCCCGTTCCACCACATCCCAAAGATTCTCTATTGGGTTGAGATCTGGTGACTGTGGGGGTCATTTTAGTACAGTGAACTCATTGTCATGTTCAAGAAACCAATTTGAAATGATTCAAGCTTTGTGACATGGTGCATTATCCTGCTGGAAGTAGCCATCAGAGGATGGATACATGTTCTCATTCTGTTTACGCCAAATTCGGACTCTACCATTTGAATGTCTCAACAGAAATCGAGACTCATCAGACCAGGCAACATTTTTCCAGTCTTCAACAGTCCAATTTTGGTGAGCTCGTGCAAATTGTAGCCTCTTTTTCCTATTTGTAGTGGAGATGAGTGGTACCCGGTGGGGTCGTCTGCTGTTGTAGCCCATCCGCCTCAAGGTTGTGCGTGTTGTGGCTTCACAAATGCTTTGCTGCATACCTCGGTTGTAACGAGTGGTTATTTCAGTCAACGTTGCTCTTCAATCAGCTTGAATCAGTCGGCCCATTCTCCTCTGACCTCTAGCATCCACAAGGCATTTTTGCCCACAGGACTGCCGCATACTGGATGTTTTTCCCTTTTCACACCATTCTTTGTAAACCCTAGAAATGGTTGTGCGTGAAAATCCCAGTAACTGAGCAGATTGTGAAATACTCAGACCGGCCCGTCTGGCACCAACAACCATGCCACGCTCAAAATTGCTTAAATCACCTTTCTTTCCCATTCTGACATTCAGTTTGGAGTTCAGGAGATTGTCTTGACCAGGACCACACCCCTAAATGCATTGAAGCAACTGCCATGTGATTGGTTACTAGATAATTGCATTAATGAGAAATAGAACAGGTGTTCCTAATAATTCTTTAGGTGAGTGTATATATATATCTATACATATATTAGAGAGAGAGAGAGAGAGGAGTCAAAGTTTCAAATATTTAGCTAAAGCAGGCAACAGTGAAGCATAGTGGAGGTTCCGTGCAAGTTTAGGGATTCATTTCAGCAAATGGAGTAGGTGATTTGGTCAGGATTAATGGTATCCCCAATGCTGAGAAATAGAGGCAGATACCAATCCATCATGCAATACCATCAGGGAAGTATTTGATTGGCTCCTAATTTATTCTGCAGCAGGACAATGACACCAAACATACAGCCAATGTCATTATGAACTATCTTCAGCAAGGAGTCCTGGAAGTGATGATATGGACCCCACTGAGCCCTGATCTCAACATCATCATTACATGAAAAGACAGAACTCTTTAAGCAAGCCTACATCCACAGAAGATCTGTGGTTAGTTCTCCAGGATATCTGGAACACCTTCCCTGGTGTTGATGCTGTTTTGATGGCAAAGGTAGTCATATCAAATATTGATTTGATTTAGGTTCCTTTTGTTCAATGATATTGCATTTTGTTAATTGATAAAACTACATTAAAGCCTCATTTACACGTCAGTGTTTTGGCCAGTGATTTCCATCAGTAATTGTGAGCCAAAACCAGGATTGGAGCCTTCACAGTATAAGGGAAAGATCTGCACCTGTTCTGTGTTTAGAGACACACCTGGTTTTGGCTAAAAATCACTGATGGAAATCACTGACCCAACACTGACTGTGTGAATAAGGCCTCATGCACACGACCGTTGTGTGCAGCCGTGGCCGTTGTTCCGTTTTCCGTGATTTTCTGCGGACCCATTGACTTTCAATGTCAAGTCAATGGGTCCGTGAAAAAACACGGATGCACACAAGATTGGCATCCGCGTCCGTGATCCGTGGCCGTAGGCTACTTTCACACAGACGGATCACAGATCCGTCTGCATAAAAGCTTTTTCAGAGTCGTGTGCATGAGGCCTTAGGCATAACACTTCTATTTTTTAAAGCATAATTACTTTGCAGCATTTTTTTCCACACCTGCCTAAAATTTTTCCACAGTACTGTATATCTATTGTTTCATGTTTTTATTGCTGCTATGGGCATGATTGTGGCAGCCTTTTCTTCTTCTTAAAGGGCATCTGTCAGCAGATTTGTACCTATGAAACTGGCTGACCTGTTACATGTGCACTTGGCAGCTGAAGGCATCTGTGTTGGTCCCATGTTCATATGTGCTATTTCATATTCTTTTGAAATTATCCATTACATAACGATAAAAGGTTTGGAGGTAATTTGTGGTGGTGGGCATAAAATTGGGATTTGATCTGAATTCTGCATGTATATAAGAATCAATCAATGAGGTAAAGTGGCGCTGTAATGTTAATTTGCACACAAATGTAGTTAGATCTAAAAATTGTTAAAAATTGTCAATTTTTTGGGTGGGGAAAAAGGCAACTCTTCTGTAATACGTATAATCATTAGAAAATCATTGGAAAAATTGAATATCTTCATTGGCTCAGTTTCTTCCTCTAATCTCTCAAATTATTTTCTCCCTCGATTTTTCTCTCCTTTACATCCTTGTTTTCTTTTTTTTTTCTTTTTAATGAAATGTTTGTTTTTTTCAAGGAGGAGAGTGGGAAGTATTTTTATGTTGTTTCTCACATGAAGTTTAGATTCTGGAGGGACTCCCTTTAGGAGAGGGAACTCTAAAAAAAAGAACTTCTGATTAACCACTGATAGGTATATCTGATTTTGCTAGTGATGGATTAGACATAGCTGATATACTATAAACTTCAAAGGTGGTCACAAGAGAAAAAATATTATAATCAAAGATGTTCATGACAGGCCTTGTGTGGTAAAAACATTCATAAATCCTGTAACATTGCGCTGTGCGTGATCAGAATTATTGTGCTGGTATGAATTGTGTAAGGGTAAAATGGATTCTTCAATTTCTATTATGGTAGTGAGGGGATCATTTTTTTTGCGGGGGGGGGAGGAATAATTGCCTGTAAATTGGGATTAGGAGGCATAGACCTTTATTAGACTGGATCTAGGTTCTGTGGAGTTGTCTGTATTCCAAAATCAGAACCCCTCTACTTTATTAAACCTTTTGTGGCTAATTGGCTGTTACTTAACCACTTCCCATCTGGGCCATTTGCCCCCTTCCTGACCAGGCCTAATTTTGCAAAACTGACATATCTCACTTTATGTGGTAATAACTTTGGAACGCCTTTATTTATCCAAGTCATTCAGAGATTGTTTTCTCGTGACACATTGTACTTCATGATAGTCATAAATTTGAGTCAAAATATTTCACCTTTATTTATGAAAAAATCCAAAATTTATCCAAAAATTTGAAAAATTCGCAATTTTCTAAATTTCAATTTCTCTGCTTTTAAAACAGAAAGTGATACCTCATAAAATATTTATTACTTAACATTCCCCATATGTCTACTTTATGTTGGCATCATTTTGGAAATGTCATTTTATTTTTTTAGGACGTTAGAAGGCTTAGAAGTTTAGAAGCAATTCTTCAAATTTTTAAGAAAATTGCCAAAACCCACTTTTTAAGGACCAGTTCAGGTCTGAAGTCACTTTGTGGGGCCTACATAGTGGATACCCCCATAAATGACCCCATTGTAGAAACTACACCCCTCAAGGTATTCAAAAGCGATTTTACAAACTTTGTTAACCCTTTATGCGTTCCACAAGAATTAAAGGAAAATGGAGATCAAATTTTTAAATTTCACTTTTTTGGCAGATTTTCCATTTTAATCCAATTTTTTCTTTAACACATAGATGGTTAACAGCCAAACAAAACTCAATATTTATGACCCAGATTCTGCGGTTTACAGAAACACCCCACATGTGGTCATAAACTGCTGTATGGGCACATGGCAGGGCGGAGAAAAAAGGAACTCCACATGGTTTTTAGATGCCATGTCCCATTTGAAGCCCCCTGATGCACCCTTACAGTAGAAGCTCCCAAGAAGTGACCCCATTTTGGAAACTAGGGGATAAGGTGCCAGTTTTATTAGTACTATTTTTGGGTACATATGATTTTTTGATCATTCATTATAACACTTTATGGGGCAAGGTGACCAAAAAATTGGTTGTTTTAGCACAGTTTATATTTATTTATTTTTACAGCGTTCACCTGAGGGGTTCAGTCAAGTGACATTTTTATAGAGCAGATTGTTACGGACGTGGCGATACCTAATATGTATACTTTTTCTCATTTATTAAAGTTTTACACAATAATAGCATTTTTGAAACAAAAAAATTATGTTTTAATGTGTCCATGTTCTGAGAGCTATAGTTTTTTTTATTTTTTGAGAGATTTTCTTATGTAGGGGCTCATTTTTTGCGGGATGAGGTGACGGTTTTATTGGTACTATTTTGTGGGACATACGCATTTTTGATCACTTGGTGTTGCACCTTTTGTGATGCAAGGTGACAAAAATTGCTTGTTTTGACAGTTTTTCTTTTTTTTTTTACACGGTGTTCATCTGAGGGGTTAGCTCATGTGATATTTTTATAGAGCTGGTTTTTACGGACGCGGCAATACCTAATATGTATACTTTTTTTATTTGTTTCACTTTAACACAATAATAGCATTTTTAAAACCAAAAAAATGATGTTTTAGTGTCTCCATGTTCTAAGAGCTATAGTTTTTTTTATTTTTTGAGAGATTTTCTTATGTAGGGGCTCATTTTTTGCGGGATGAGGTGACGGTTTTATTGGTACCATTTTGTGGGACATACGCGTTTTTGATCACTTGGTGTTGCACCTTTTGTGATGTAAGGTGACAAAAATTGCTTGTTTTGACACAGTTTTTTTTTTTTCACTGTTGATTTCTCCTGTAACTGGGGCTGACATAGTAGCCCCAGTTACAGAAAAAATGCACCCCCCAGAGAGGCTGTACAGCATAATTCTGCGCTGTACAGCCTCAGAGCAGGGCTGATCGAGGTCTGTGAAAGACCTCACACAGCTCCTGCACTCTCCGGTCCCGGTGGTCACATGATCGCCGGGCCAGAACAGGAAGCGCATAGCGCTTCCTGCTCTGCACACTGTATGCAGCGATCCAGAAGGCAGGGACACCTGGGAACTGTCCCTGCCTTCTCTCTGGGTTGCCCTGCTGTCACTGACAGCGGGCAACCCGATCAGCAGCTGCACGATTAGCGTGCAGCTGCACTTTCTGAACGGATGTTTTAAAACGTGCTTTCAGAAATAGAGATCCACCCATAGGACGTTTATATCCTATGGGCGGACGGAAAGTGGTTAAAGGTTAATGTAAAAAATAAAAAATAAGACATCATATACATAACAATCTCTTTCTAGAAAGATAGAACCGGTCCTGTACCTCACATTGATCCAGGGAGCTTGCCATTCATTGGTCAATTGGTCTGGTAGATTTATTTGAAACTGCCAGCTCAGGAGTTGTGTCCTTTCTCAGGAGCTGTGTTCTGTTTGCTGCAGCCTCTGGTAGTAGAAGGATGGAACTGAGCATGTGTGTCCACCTCAGTGAGATGGACAGAAAAATTATAAAAGAGCAGATAGCAGGTGGCGCTATACAGATACATTTTATTGAATAGCGCAGTGTCTATACTAAATTTGTAAAGCTTTGCAATTACAGAAGTATTCATATCCAGATGCAGTATTTTTCATGAGACAACCCCTTTAAATGACTACTAAAACTAGAGGGTTTTATTTGATTATTAAAATCTCTTTTGTAATTACTATGATATATATTCCTGGGTTCTTGAAAACTGTCTTTTCTATTCTTGTTTTTTTTTGTTCCCATTCTGTTTGTAATTAATATTACTTTTCCTGCTAGAGTGCATGTGTGCACAATTTTTCATGCTGAGTGGCTAATTGGATTCAATTCTACCTATTTTCTGTGGGTTGTTTTTCTTGTCCCATTTTATATCTTCTGGGTGTAGACAATTGTTCAAATAGTCATTATGGTCTCTTTTCAGTTTGTCAGTCTTTTTCTCTATACGATCCCTGTTATAAACTTTTAAGCATCTATTGGCCATGTAGTTTATGCTGTTGTAATCAGGTGTTTTGTGAACAAATATCTGATCTTTTTTTAATTAATCATCTCATCAGGTCTTTTATGCATTCAGTAATGCACAACTCTCATTCAGACGTAACCTTCTGGTTCATCTGGAAATGATGAATGGAAAGGGAAACAAAGCCATTTGGGTAATATTCTCATTCAAAAGACTTCCAAATGGTTTAAATTAAGTAGAGGAGCATGTAAAAACCATTCTCAGAATCTCCTAGTCCAAATGAGCGATATTATATTCAATCTTACGCGTTATAAGATCGCTACTCCCCAGCATTTTGCAGTAATGTTCAGAGAGTCCACTCTTCATAGTAATTTCAAGTAACAATGATCTCTAGTGGTAGATTAGAGATATTTTCCAGTGCAGGAATGTCTATGTTTAGACATATGTTTAGCCTTGCAGGCTTCTGTAGTAAACAGAAAGACATCCTTAGAAAACCGTCAGCAATAGTGACCCTAAGGGGTCTATAGAAAAGGTTCATCTGAACAAGAATTCCCTTCTCTCTTAGGCAATAACAGAGGATAATTAGAAATGAATAATAAATTTGGGTTGTATAGTCAATGAATCTTAAGTTAGGACAGCTAGGTAATAAGTAGGGATGAGCGAACCCGAACTGTATAGTTCGGGTTCGTACCGAATTTTGGGGTGTCCGTGACACGGACCCGAACCCGAACATTTTCGTAAAAGTCTGGGTTCGGGTTCGGTGTTCGGCACTTTCTTGGCGCTTTTTGAAAGGCTGCAAAGCAGCCAATCAACAAGCGTCATACTACATGCCCCAAGAGGCCATCACAGCCTTGCCTACTATTGGCATGGCTGTGATTGGCCAGTGCAGCATGTGACCCAGCCTCTATATAAGCTTGGGTCACGTAGCGCTGCACGTCACTCTGCTGATTCAAGCATAGGGAGAGGTTGCAGCTGCGGCGTTAGGGCGAGATTAGGCAGATTAACTCCTCCAAAAGACTTCATTCTGTGATCGATCTGCAGCTGTGGATCATTGAAGTGCTAATATCGACTTGCTCACTTTTTTGAGGCTGCCCAGAGCGTTTTTAGATCACTTTTTTCTAGGGGTGATCGGCGGCCATTTTGTGACTTGTGGTGCGCCAGCACAAGCTATCACCAAGTGTATTTAACCATCAATAGTGTGGTTATTTTGTGCTATATCCTACATCAGCTGCAGGCTGAGCCTGTGTCACCGAAGTGCATTTAACCATCAACAGTCTGGTTATTTTTTGGCCATATACTACATCAGCTGCAGGCTGAGCCTGTGTCACTGTAAAGGGGGAATATTAATCACCAATATTTATGCAAATATCGATAATTAATATTCATAAATGGGAGGAGCCATCTAGTGATAACTCCGCCCATTTATGCCTTTATATAATATCAACACACAATACCTTTGCTATACTTTACACTGATCACTATGCTAGCTGCATGCGCCTTACTAAACTAACTATCGCCAATAACCACACGCCACACAGATAGTTATAAACCAAACACAGTATTTATTACTAACAATACACTACGCACGCAATACTAACAATACACTACGCACGCAGTACACTACAATACAGCACTAAATATACAGTCCTAAACTACACTACACGTTCCCAATTCCACCCATGAACTAACTAGACAATTCACACATACAAGTAATATTAACATTGCAATAATACATTCATACACACAAATATCAGTAACCCATCCGCCTGACTAATCACTGTCCCTACGGGGTACGACGAGGGTTACCGGTGGTCTTACAGGGGTGTAAGCTGACCACAAATACAAAGGGTTAACTGTACAGCAATGCAAGGGTAAATACCCTGCAAGGGTACATTGAGGGGAGGTGTGTGGCAGGGTTTGAGCAGGGGCTACCACCAGGGGTTAATCAGGGTAGGGGCAAGGGTCAGATCATGGGCCAGGGTGTCAAATAGGGCCACAGGATCAGGGGTACAACAGGGGAATACAATAAGGCAAGGGTTTGGGGGATCACAGGATCAGGGGTACAAACAAGGATACAATAAGGCAAGGGTTTGGGGGATCAGGGTGTCCAGTAATAGATACAGTGGGGGTAACCACAAATACAATCAGGGGAACCAGTGGCACAGGATCAGGAGTACAAACAAGGATACAATAAGGCAAGGGTTAGGGGGGATCAGGGTGTCCAGTAACACGGCAAGGGTAAATCAGGGCCCAGGGTACACATCAGGGACAAGGGTAAATCAGGGCCCAGGGTACACATCAGGGACACAAATATAGGGGTTACAGGACCAGGGGTGTGGGTTAACCAGGGGAGGGATATAGCGGTCGGGGGTCAGGGGATATACTTAATCCTTCCAGCGTTAGTAGGCCATTTCCAGGCGGTCATCATGGAGCTGCACTCTCCCATGTATCTAGTCTGGTTGCAAGAGAGCGCACCTCTGGCCGGTTTCGGGGTTTTATAGCCCAAAAGCAACCCCCTCCTCCTTCCTCAGGCATGTGACATCATAGTGTGCCTTAGTCCCCCCCTCCTAGTCCCAAAAATGCTGGGAGTAATGGGCATGGCCATGGGGCAGAGGTGTGGAAAAACAGGTTCTCTGATTAGAAGGTCCCCTCACAAACGGTGCCAAAGCGTCTGATTGCTTTGGGCCTGAACAAAAGGGGACTAGATGCTAATCAGCTGTTATCCTACAGGCTATAACAACTCTGTTGATAACAGTTGGAATTGCATATATGCATATATATATCCACAGATGCTTGGGGGCTCATCTATAAACACATACAAAACCGGGGCTATGAATGGGCAGCAATAAGCCCACATACATACTGTCATGCTGACATAAGTGTATATACATAGACACGTGTGCAAATACATACACACATATCTATATATACACACACCCTCGCATATATCTGGGGCATACAGGGGACATATATAAGGGGGCACATATATATACTAATATAAGGGGGATTATAAGGGGGCACAGCTTCCAGGGACCACATATTTCCCACAGGGGCCACCATGAGCCCCTGGGGATCACCATGTGCATCACCCCATGATGCGGTGGTTAATGTATGCATATATATACCATACATGCCCGCACGTGTTTGCAGGCATGCATGGATATATATGCACACGTCTCAACCGTTCCTCAACAGTCACCCAAGTGCATTTAACCATCAATAGTGTGGTTATTTTTTGGCCATATACTACATCAGGGGCAAGTTGAGCCTGTCACCCAGCGCCTAAAAAATAGACCTGACATTTCTATTCAACCAAATTTGTACTGTTTTAGCTGGTCAAGTTATTTGTAGTGACCGTAAAAGCACAGTTTTTGTTCTGGGTTGAAAAACTATTCCCAAATTTGCCATTCTCAAAATAACTAGTTTCTGCTATATGAGGCCTACTTGAAATCTATCCCAAAAAGGATATCTTACATTGAAGGTGCTGATAGTGTCATTCAGAAAAACCTAAGACACACGCTACCGTGCAGATAGAAGTCTAATTCTGTGATTAAACCTATACCTGTCACACAGCGCAAAAAAAAACAGGCCTCACATTTCAATTTAACCAAATCTGTACTGTTTTAGCTGGTCAAGTTATTTGTAGTGACCGTAAAAGCACATTTTTTGTTCTGGGTTGAAAAACTATTCCCAAATTTGCCATTCTCAAAATAACTAGTTTCTGCTATATGAGGCCTACTTGAAATCTATCCCAAAAAGGATATCTTACATTGAAGGTGCTGATAGTGTCATTCAGAAAAACCTAAGACACACGCTACCGTGCAGATAGAAGTCTAATTCTGTGATTAAACCTATACCTGTCACACAGCGCAAAAAAAAAACAGGCCTCACATTTCTATTCAACCAAATCTGTACTGTTTTAGCTGGTCGAGTTATTTGTAGTGACCGTAAAAGCACATTTTTTGTTCTGGGTTGAAAAACTATTCCCAAATTTGCCATTCTCAAAATAACTAGTTTCTGCTATATGAGGCCTACTTGAAATCTATCCCAAAAAGGATATCTTACATTGAAGGTGCTGATAGTGTCATTCAGAAAAACCTAAGACACACGCTAACGTGCAGATAGAAGTCTAATTCTGTGATTAAACCTATACCTGTCACACAGCGCAAAAAAAAAACAGGCCTCACATTTCTATTCAACCAAATCTGTACTGTTTTAGCTGGTCAAGTTATTTGTAGTGACCGTAAAAGCACATTTTTTGTTCTGGGTTGAAAAACTATTCCCAAATTTGCCATTTTCTAAATAACTAGTTTCTGCTATATGAGGCCTACTTGAAATCTATCCCAAAAAGGATATCTTACATTGAAGGTGCTGATAGTGTCATTCAGAAAAACCTAAGACACACGCTACCGTGCAGATAGAAGTCTAATTCTGTGATTAAACCTATACCTGTCACACAGCGCAAAAAAAAACAGGCCTCACATTTCTATTCAACCAAATCTGTACTGTTTTAGCTGGTCAAGTTATTTGTAGTGACCGTAAAAGCACAGTTTTTGTTCTGGGTTAAAAAACTATTCCCAAATTTGCCATTCTCAAAATTGTGGTGAACGGGAACAATGAGGAAAACATCTAATAAGGGACGCGGACGCGGACGTGGACATGGTCGTGGTGGTGTTAGTGGACCCTCTGGTGCTGGGAGAGGACGTGGCCGTTCTGCCACAGCCACACGTCCTAGTGAACCAACTACCTCAGGTCCCAGTAGCCAGCAGAATTTACAGCGATATTTTGTGGGGCCCAATGCCGTTCTAAGGATGGTAAGGCCTGAGCAGGTACAGGCATTAGTCAATTGGGTGGCCGACAGTGGATCCAGCACGTTCACATTATCTCCCACCCAGTCTTCTGCAGAAAGCGCACAGATGGCGCATGAAAACCAAGCCCATCGGTCTGTCACATCACCCCCATGCATATCAGGGAAACTGTCTGAGCCTCAAGTTATGCAGCAGTCTCTTATGCTGTTTGAAGACTCTGCTGCCAGGGTTTCCCAAGGGCATCCACCTAGCCCTTCCCCAGGGGTGGAAGAGATAGAATGCACTAACGCACAACCACTTATTTTTCCTGATGATGAGGACATGGGAATACCACCTCAGCATGTCTCTGATGATGACGAAACACAGGTGCCAACTGCTCCGTCTTTCTGCAGTGTGCAGACTGAACAGGAGGTCAGGGATCAAGACTGGGTGGAAGACGATGCAGGGGACGATGAGGTCCTAGACCCCACATGGAATGAAGGTCGTGCCACTGACTTTCACAGTTCGGAGGAAGAGGCAGTGGTGAGACCGAGCCAACAGCGTAGCAAAAGAGGGAGCAGTGGGCAAAATCAGAACACCCGCCGCCAAGAGACTCCGCCTGCTACTGACTGCCGCCATCTGGGACCGAGCACCGCAAAGGCAGCTTCAAGGAGTTCCCTGGCATGGCACTTCTTCAAACAATGTGCTGACGACAAGACCCGAGTGGTTTGCACGCTGTGCCATCAGAGCCTGAAGCGAGGCATTAATGTTCTGAACCTTAGCACAACCTGCATGACCAGGCACCTGCATGCAAAGCATGAACTGCAGTGGAGTAAACACCTTAAAAACAAGGAAGTCACTCAGGCTCCCCCTGCTACCTCTTCTGCTATGGCCGCCTCGGCCTCTTCTGCTGCTGCCGCCGCCTCGGCCTCTTCTGCTGCTGCTGCCGCCGCCTCGGCCTCTTCCTCTGCCTCTGGAGGAACGTTGGCACCTGCCGCCCAGCAAACATGGGATGTACCACCAACACCACCACCTGCGTCACCAAGCATCTCAACCATGTCACACGGCAGCGTTCAGCTCTCCATCTCACAAACATTTGAGAGAAAGCGTAAATTCCCACCTAGCCACCCTCGATCCCTGGCCCTGAATGCCAGCATTTCTAAACTACTGGCCTATGAAATGCTGTCATTTAGGCTGGTGGACACACACAGCTTCAAACAGCTCATGTCACTTGCTGTCCCACAGTATGTTGTTCCCAGCCGCCACTACTTCTCCAAGAGAGCCGTGCCTTCCCTGCACAAACAAGTGTCCGATAAAATCAAGTGTGCACTGCGCAACGCCATCTGTGGCAAGGTCCACCTAACCACAGATACGTGGACCAGTAAGCACGGCCAGGGACGCTATATCTCCCTAACTGCACACTGGGTAAATGTAGTGGCGGCTGGGCCCCAGGCGGAGAGCTGTTTGGCGCACGTCCTTCCGCCGCCAAGGATCGCAGGGCAACATTCTTTGCCTCCTGTCTCCTCCTCCTCCTACTCAGCTTCCTCCTCCTCTTCTTCCACCTGCTCATCCAGTCAGCCACACACCTTCACCACCAACTTCAGCACAGCCTGGGGCAAACGTCAGCAGGCCATTCTGAAACTCATATGTTTGGGGGACAGGCCCCACACCGCACAGGAGTTGTGGCGGGGTATAGAACAACAGACCGACGAGTGGTTGCTGCCGGTGAGCCTCAAGCCCGGCCTGGTGGTGTGCGATAATGGGCGAAATCTCGTTGCAGCTCTGGGACTAGCCGGTTTGACGCACATCCCTTGCCTGGCGCATGTGCTGAATTTGGTGGTGCAGAAGTTCATTCGCAACTACCCCGACATGTCAGAGCTGCTGCATAAAGTGCGGGCCGTCTGTTCGCGCTTCCGGCGTTCACACCCTGCCGCTGCTCGCCTGTCTGCGCTACAGCGTAACTTCGGCCTTCCCGCTCACCGCCTCATATGCAACGTACCCACCAGGTGGAACTTGTGGAGTTTCAGCTGCAGCATGCACGGGTCAGTCGCAATGCGGATCAGACACACTTCACCACCAATGACTGGGCCTCCATGCGAGACCTGTGTGCCCTGTTGCGTTGTTTCGAGTACTCCACCAACATGGCCAGTGGCGATGACGCCGTTATCAGCGTTACAATACCACTTCTATGTCTCCTTGAGAAAACACTTAGGGCGATGATGGAAGAGGAGGTGGCCCAAGAGGAAGAAGAGGAAGAGGGGTCATTTTTAGCACTTTCAGGCCAGTCTCTTCGAAGTGACTCAGAGGGAGGTTTTTTGCAACACCAGAGGCCAGGTACAAATGTGGTCAGACAGGGCCCACTACTGGAGGACGAGGAGGACGAGGATGAGGAGGAGGTGGAGGAGGATGAGGATGAAGCATGTTCACAGCGGGGTGGCACCCAAAGCAGCTCGGGCCCATCACTGGAGCGTGGCTGGGGGGAAACACAGGACGATGACGATACGCCTCCCACAGAGGACAGCTTGTCCTTACCTCTCGGCAGCCTGGCACACATGAGCGACTACATGCTGCAGTGCCTGCGCAACGACAGCAGAGTTGCCCACATTTTAACGTGTGAGGACTACTGGGTTGCCACCCTGCTGGATCCCTGGTACAAAGACAATGTGCCCACCTTACTTCCTACACTGGAGCGTGATAGGAAGATGCGCGAGTACAAGCGCACGTTGGTAGACGCGCTACTGAGAGCATTCCCAAATGTCACAGGGGAACCAGTGGAAGCCCAAGGCGAAGGCAGAGGAGGAGCAAGAGGTCGCCAACGCAGCTGTGTCACGGCCAGCTCCTCTGAGGGCAGGGTTAGCATCGCACAGATGTGGAAAAGTTTTGTCACCACGCCACAGCTAACTGCACCACCACCTGATACGGAACGTGTTAGCAGGAGGCAACATTTCACTAACATGGTGGAACAGTACCTGTGCACACCCCTCCACGTACTGACTGATGGTTCGGCCCCATTCAACTTCTGGGTCTCCAAATTGTCCACGTGGCCAGAGCTAGCCTTTTATGCCTTGGAGGTGCTGGCCTGCCCGGCGGCCAGCGTTTTGTCTGAACATGTATTCAGCACGGCAGGGGGCGTCATTACAGACAAACGCAGCCGCCTGTCTACAGCCAATGTGGACAAGCTGACGTTCATAAAAATGAACCAGGCATGGATCCCACAGGACCTGTCCATCCCTTGTGCAGATTAGATAATAACTTCCGCATTCAATACTATTTTTAATTTCATTTTACCATTATATTGCGGGGCAACCCAAAGTTAAATGAACCTCTCCTCTGTCTGGGTGCCGGGGCCTAAATGTGTGACAGTGGCCTGTTCCAGTGGTGGGTGACGTGAAGCCTGATTCTCTGCTATGACATGAAGACTGATTCTGCGCTGACATAAGGCCAGATTCTCTGTTACGGGACCTCTCTCCTGTGCCTGGGTGCCTGGGCCTAAATGTGTGACAGTGGCCTGTTCCAGTGGTGGGTGACGTGAAGCCTGATTCTCTGCTATGACATGAAGACAGATTCTGTGCTGACATAAGGCCAGATTCTCTGTTACGGGACCTCTCTCCTCTGCCTGGGTGCCTGGGCCTAAATGTGTGACAGTGGCCTGTTCCAGTGGTGGGTGACGTGAAGCCTGATTCTCTGCTATGACATGAAGACAGATTCTGTGCTGACATAAGGCCAGATTCTCTGTTACGGGACCTCTCTCCTCTGCCTGGGTGCCTGGGCCTAAATGTGTGACAGTGGCCTGTTCCAGTGGTGGGTGACGTGAAGCCTGATTCTCTGCTATGACATGAAGACAGATTCTGTGCTGACATAAGGCCAGATTCTCTGTTACGGGACCTCTCTCCTCTGCCTGGGTGCCTGGGCCTAAATGTGTGACAGTGGCCTGTTCCAGTGGTGGGTGACGTGAAGCCTGATTCTCTGCTATGACATGAAGACAGATTCTGTGCTGACATAAGGCCAGATTCTCTGTTACGGGACCTCTCTCCTCTGTCTGGGTGCCGGGGCCTAAATGTGTGACAGTGGCCTGTTCCAGTGGTGGGTGACGTGAAGCCTGATTCTCTGCTATGACATGAAGACTGATTCTGCGCTGACATGAAGCCAGATTCTCTGCTATGGCATGAAGAGACTGATTCTCTGCTGACATGAAGCCAGATTCTTTGCTATGGCATGAAGAGACTGATTCTCTGCTGATGTGAAGCCAGATTCTCTGCTATGGGACCTCTGTCCAATTGATATTGGTTCATTTTTATTTTTTTTATTTTTATTTTAGTTCATTTCCCTATCCACATTTGTTTGCAGGGGATTTACCTACATGTTCCTGCCTTTTGCAGCCCTCTAGCTCTTTCCTCGGCTGTTTTACAGCCTTTTTAGTGCCCAAAAGTTCGGGTCCCCATTGACTTCAATGGGGTTCGGGTTCGGGACGAAGTTCGGATCGGGTTCGGATCCCGAACCCGAACATTTCCGGGAAGTTCGGCCGAACTTCTCGAACCCGAACATCCAGGTGTTCGCTCAACTCTAGTAATAAGTAATAACACCTTTTCTCTAACATCTCCAAAAATACTCCTAAATAAGGCTACTTTCACATCTGCGCTTTTCCTTTCCACTATTGAGATCCGTCATAGGATCTCAATAGTGGGGGGAAAACCCTTCCATTTTGCCCCATACATTGTCAATGAGGACAAAACTGAATTGAAGGGATCGGAGTGCACCAGAATGCATTTCGTTCTGTTTGGTTGCGTCCCCATCACGGACAGAATAACGCTGCAAGCAGCATTTTTCTGTCTGCAATGTGTTGCGGAGCAAGACGGATCCATCATGACCCACAATGTAAGTGAATGGAGACGGATCCGTTTTCTCAGACACAATAGAAAACGGATCCATCCCCCATTGACTTTCAATGGTGTTCATGACGGATCCGTCATTGCTATGTTACAGATAATACAACTGGATCCATTCATAAAGGATGCAGATGGTTGTATTATTGTAACAGAAGCATTTTTGCTGATCCATGATGGATCCAGCAAAAATGGTGGTGTGAAAGTAGTGATGAGCGGCAGGAGCAATATTCGAATTTCGCGAATATTTGGGTGAATATTCGTCATATATTCGCAAATTTGAGAATTCGTGATCTCCAGTCATTATTTTATTGATTGTGAAAATCGGCAATCGGAAAATTCACAATAAAAATTCACTATGCGAAAATTTGCGATCAACACTACTCCTGAAAGTCAAAGATATTTCAGCCTTCTCATTGGCCCACAAGCAAGAAACAGTGAGGGATCATGGGTACTGATAAAAAAAATATAGAATATTCGCGATTACGAAGATATAGCACTATATTCTAGATATTCACGAATTCTCGAAGTGCCAATATTCACGATAAAAATTCGCGATTAGAATATTCGCGATCAACACTATGTGAAAGTAGCCTAATATAGGTTATTTGAATAGGGGAAGACTATTTCTATATATTTAATCCCCCCTCTTTTATTTTTTTTATATTCAAATCTACAGTGCTTTCATCCTCTATAATAGAATTTCTCAATATTTTTCTGCTAGGACCTTATCAGACAGAACCCAGGCATCACCACTGGCCAAGTAAAAAGTTGGCCTCTGATCTCAGTAGAACATTAAAATAATCTCAAAAGGTTAGTTAGTTCTCTTGCTAAACCAGAGATTGGTGCAACCATAGAAAGACCTGATCGCTTCTGCCAAACCTAACTCCCCAGCTGTGCCTCTCCAACAACCAAGGGGCACCTCACCAGCAAGACCCACCCCACACTTGGAGAAGTATTAATAACATATCTATATCTATACCAAACGTTTTAAAAATTTTCGCTGTTTACAAATGGCTTTTTTAAGGTTCTCTTGCTTTTACTTTCCATTTGCTGATATTTTTATATAACATGGCTGACTTTAGGGCAGCCTGTGCCAAGTAACAGAAGCAGTAGGAAACCTAATTAGAAACATTTTAGACTTTTCTTTTTCAGTGGACCACTATGGCTAATTCACGTCTGTCAGTTCACAGGTGGACAAAGGTTGCATTTAGCTTCTCAGTAGAGGTATGTGAAATGTGAAAAGTAATGTGCCTACATCCACAGAGCGGTTGTGGAGAACTCTATAATAGAACTTGATTGGAGTACTGCTCCTGATCCTAAAAGCAAAAGAAAAAAACTCCTGTTTCATTGTAATTGCTGCATTTGTAAGTAGTGCTGATAAAATTAGAAGTAGCATAACATGTTGATAACAAATGGCTGCATGACCACTGTGCAGCTGATCTGAAGGTCTTTTGTTTTTTCTGTAAAGACTAGAAATATTTCTTATGCTAGCCTGAACATAGCATAAATGACTGCAGTTCTCTAGTTATTAACATTTATAGAAATTCTAATAGTTATCTTGTGCAATAGTTATGCAATTACATTTTGTTCCGGGAACCATGTAATTGTGTTTATTATAATAGAAGGAACTTTTCTAATCCCATATTTTAATTTTACCTTTTAGTAATTCTAGACCTGTACTGGTCAGTATTGACCTTAAATGTCCAACAATGCAATATCGTATGGGGTCATCTCTCACATGTGGAGTAAATACATCAAAAAGTATAGTAGCTAGTTAGTACACATGAAGGTGGATATGTGACGGACTTAGTGCGGTTTGCAATTAACTCTTTATTTAGAATGTGGTAAACATATTTAAAATATCACAGGGTACTTGTAACTTGTATAGGGCCATCTTTATATGGCCCACAACAGCAGTCTAGATAATACACTAGCAGAAAATGAAAAACTTAAAGGACATCTGTCAGCAGATTTGTACCTATGAAACTGGCTGACCTGTTACATGTGCGCTTGGCAGCTGAACACATCTGTGCCAGGCAGTGTACATGTTATCACGCTTGCCTGGCCCTGTCAATCAAAGTTCAGCCAGTTTCATAGGTACAAATCTGCTTACAGATGCCCTTTAATGTATTTGAGCTGAGATTGAGAAAGTATAAACTGCTAATCGTGCTTGGTCAATGATCACACAATCTAGGTGTGCAGCCTTTATTTTGGGCTCCCCAGCAAGATATATTTTAAGGCAGGGTCACATTAATACTGGGTAGCGTCTCCCCTTACTCTGGTGTGGCCGTCATTAGTACCAAGGCAGAACCTGCTGTCATCACTGAACACTATTGTTTGCCTCGTTGGCTGCATCACAGTTCACAGGAAGACTGGAGAGCACCTATTGCCATCATGCACAGTGTGGAGACACAAAGGACCAACACCACGTGTCATGCTGTGGGGCGCCATTAGCTACCATGGTCTTTTCTGTCTGGTATTCATGGAGGGAACATTGATTAGTCTTCTGTATGTCCAAGACATTGTGGGACCAGTCTTGTGGCCTCTTTTGAGAAGTGGTGTTCCAACATGATAACCACGCCCACACACTCTTCAGGGTATCCTGCAGCTCCCCTGACCCAACTTGATTACCAGATTTCTCCCCTATCAACAATATCTGGGACAGGATGGGGTGACAGATCTCCCATGTACAGCCGACAACCATCTTGGCTGAACTATGGCTCCAAGTTGAAAGAGCTTGGAATGACATACTGTACTACGGAAGGATATCCAGCATGACAGTATCCAGTATGACTGCTACTATGCTACAGTGCATCACAGCAAGGAGAAATGCCACCCAGTATTAATGTCACCCTGTCTCAAAAAATACCCTGTTGCAGAACCCAAAATAAAGGGTGCACCACCTTGGTTGTGTGATCATTAACCAAGCACCACTAATGTATACTTTGTCAATCTTAGCTCAATTGCATTATGTTTTCCAGGTGTTTTTTTTTTAATCATTTTCCACTAGTTTATAATTATTGAACAATCTCTGCAACTCAGTAATCACTTTTGATTGAGCTAAGGACAATTTCAGAACAACAGTGAGGAAGATTTATCAAGGCCGTTAGAAAGGGGCAGAGCATAGCAGGAGTAGACAGACCCTCTGCGGCCTGCTGGATTTACTATAATTTATGCCACAAACTGGCATAGGTTATAGCTTAAGTCTATGCCAGAACCTAGCATAACATAGAGTTTAGTTTCCGACATATGGAGGGCTAGAGATGGACCTAATTTATTAACCCCTTAGTGACCACCAATACGCCTTTTTAGGACCGTTACTAAGGGGCCTTAGGCAGGGCCACTGTGCAGCGGGGGCTCATCTCTCACATGAGAGCGGCACTCCTGCTCTAACAGCCTGGACCAGCAGGAGTGACTATCAGGGCTGTTTAACGCTTTACATGGCACCCACCACATGTAAAGTGCTGACAGAGGAAACAGACTCCCTCTGTCTCCCATTGGCACCCCAAAAATGCGATTGCGGGGTGCCTATGTGTGTGAAGGCTGGCTTGGGTCTGATGTAGGCCCCAAACCAGCCTTGATTAGGTTCCAGCAGGCTGTGCCTCTCTGGTGCAGCCTGCTGGTCAATGTCAGTATAGCACTGACATTAAAATGCAATGCACTATAAGGATAGTGCATTGTATTTTAAAATCAATCAGAATGGGACTATTATGTGGTAATAAAAGTAAAAAAAAAACACATTTATTAAATAGACAAACTCCAGTAAAAATTAAAATATATTTTTTTCCATTGAAAATACACTTTTCAATGAAAAAAAATGGAAAAAGAAATCTCCCCCATATATTTGGTATCGCCGCATCCATAACGACCTGCACTACATAAATAACATGTAAATTATCCCTTACGGTGAACGCTGTAAAAAATCTTAACTTTTTTAATTGCCAGTCAAAATTGCTAATTTATACTTAGTTGCCACTGAAAAACTTAATAAGAAGCTATCAAAAAGTGCAATTTACTCCAAAATGGGTCTTGAGAAGCAACGACATTATTCATTTAAAAAAAAAGGGGTTTTATTGAACAAAAGTAGTAAAACAAAAAAAACTAACTATATGTATTTGGTATCGCTGTAATCGTACTGACCTAGAGAATACAAATATTATGGTATTTTTACCAAAAACTCCAGCACTCAGGAGTATCTACGCATGTCAGTTTCTACTGACAAGAGTAGAACAGACTTTCCTTCTGTTCAGTTTCCAACAAGTTCATAGACTGCTCTATGACATATTCATAAATGTTGCATCACCACTGAAACAAATTGATGTACAAATGATACTATTGGTATAACCATAAGGCACAAATTATCCGGGTCCTTTCCGTAACTTGGTAAGTATAAGAAGGTCTCATGAACTACAGACACCTCGGAAATTGCAGTGTTGACAGAGGGTGAGAGTATCACTCTGTAAATTTGCATCCTGCTGATGGGTGAGATTGACCATGACAGAAAAAAAACATTTGTATACCTGCTTATGAAATCCAAGGCATACAGAGGTCCAGTAGAGACCACACAGACCTCTATCTCAAGCCCAATTATGGCTGTATACAAAATGGTTGTGTGCATGAACTCACCTCTGATCACTGGCAATTTCAGCTGTGCAGACCTTTCACTTTTTTCATATTTTATGTTGTAGTCTTGTGCCAAAAATAAAAAAAAATCTAGTTTTCCTCCATCAATCTGCACTGAATACCCCATAATGACAAAGTGAAAGCAGAATTATAGAAGTTTTAACACATTTATTAAAAAGGAAATACTAAAATTTGGTATGGACATAAAAATCTAATCAAGAGTGATCTAGACCTCGGACTGGGCCTAATGTTCACCCTCCAACAAGACAATGACTGTAAGCACACAGTCAAAAAAACACAGCAGTAGCTTAGGGACAATTCTATGAATGCCTTTTAGTGGCCCAGCCAGAGCCCTGACTTGAACCCAATTGAACATCTCTACAGAGACCTGAAAATGACTTTCCACCGATGGTTCCCATCAGGATCGGACTGGCCCACCTGAGTACCAGAGAATCTTCTGGTGGGCCCATGATCTAATGCCAAAGTGGTCCCCAAAGATCAAAGAAAAAAAATACAGTTTTGAAGCCAATCACTTGCCACTCTGATGTATTTCTTTGATTCAAAAATGGTTAGACTTTATTGATGATATAGTTATGGGCCCCAAGAAGTATTTTCTCTGGTGGGGCCAGGAACCCCCAGTCTGACCCTGGTCCCCAGCAAACCTGACAGAGCTTGAGAGGATCTGCAGAGACGAATGGCAGAAATCCCCAAATTACTGCCAAAGGTGCTTCAACTAAATACCGAGTAAAGGGTTTGAATACTCATTTCAATTAAATATTTTCGTTTTTCCTTTTAGCAAAATTTTCCAACATTTTGTTTTCACTTTGTCATTATGGGGCATTGAGTGCAGAATGATGGGGAAAAACTTGATTTTTTTTATTTTTTATTTTAGCACAGTGCCGCAAGAGAAAAAGTGGTAAAAAAGTGAAAACTTTCTGAATTCATTGTACCTCCTTATTTCTCATCATTCACTGGACTATAATGGAGTCATTCAATGCACTCATCTAGTTTTCAAGACAGAATGAGGCAGGCATATGTGACAAAGCATGATGCACTCAACTGCTAATGGTAATGTTAATTAGAGCGTTGCAGGTTGGTTTAATTGTCCTTACGAAAGCCATTGAAATGCAAATAAAAATGGGCATTAACACACTGTGACATGGTCAAGATTATGAATACTGTGTCGCTCAAGGGGCAGAGCACCTCTTTTAATGTGTTTCACCTAGTGAGATGCTTGAATAGGTAAATTACGTGGTGAATGCTTACAGGGTTGCTGGTTGGTTGGTTTTGAAATATCAGAAGGTCTTCATCCAATGTGAGCCGCAGGAATAAGAGCAGCAGATTTGTTTCATTATAAAGAAGCAGTTAACAGATCGCTCTTTCTGAAGTGTGTTTTTTCCCTCGTATGTGACTGTTCACCAGCGGCAACACTTTTTAGACAGACACTCTCGCCTTTGCTACGATTATTTCTATTTGGTGTGGTATATGTATGAAATATGATGACTCTTCCATCTGCATTAAGAGAAACCCTGCTCCCTGGGCTGGTGGCTACAGCATTCAGCCAGACACACACAGGAATCAGTAAGTACATGGTTACAAAAATACCTTGTTCGTTGCTGTATCTTCTACCTGTCAGTGCAAGTCCACCGGCTCCTAGGCTTGTATTTTATCATATTGCTAGAATTGCAAGATGAACTTGTTGCACTTCTCTTCACCACTTGGCCCATTAACACTTGACATGCTAGGCAGATTATGTATTGCAGTCGCCTTGACAGTGTTATGTAGGCTGATGATGAACAATTCAATTATGGTATTATTCCATGTTGTAATTTATTGTTCTTTGCCTGAGTAAAATCAATGCATGTCTCTTTATTAATATTATTGTGGTAACTATTCTAATATCTACATGACAATACAGTGCACAAAAGAGGGTTTATTTTACTGCTCGCTGCAAATGTTATTTCATCCATATACAGCTGTACTAACTAGATATGAAATCATTCATGGAATGGTTAAGCATTGTTTACAGTGGTATAGATTCATACGGATAGATATATAGAGTAAAATATAGATGATAGATAGATAATAGATATGAGATAGATGTGAGATAAATAGATAAATAAATCGATAGATAGATAGATAGATAGATAGATAGATAGATATGAGAGATAGATAAATAGATATGAGATAGATTAGATAGATAGATGATAGATGGACACATAGATAGATAGAGAGATAGAGAGATAGATAATAGATAGATATTAGATAGATTAGATAGATAGATAGATAGATAGATAGATAGATATGAGATAGATATTAGATAGATTAGATAGATAGTAGATAGATAGATAGATAGATAGATATTAGATAGATTAGATAGATAGATAGATCGATAGATAGATAGGAGATAGATCGATAGATCGATAGATATGAGATAGATAGATAGGAGATAGATAGATAGATAGATAGATAGATAGGAGATAGATAGATAGATAGATATGAGATAGATAGATAGATAGATAGATAGATAGATAGATAGATAGGAGATAGATAGATAGATAGATAGATAGATAGATAGATAGGAGATAGATATGATATAAATAGATAGACAGATAGAAAGATAGATATATATTAGACAGATAGATAGGAGATAGATAGATAGATAGATATCATGTGTATTAAGTCTTACTATTTGCTTTATTCTCTTTGGACACCTTGTATTTGCTTATTTATTCATTTTTATTTTACCTATTAGACTGAAATCTAAATTGCGATAACAGGCATTGATTAAAAGTTGGAACTATGCTGAAGCCAAATTGCTCTTTTTCTTGCTGATTTCTACCGCAGCTCTCCATGGTTGTGTTTGATTACTTGACTTTTCCAACTGGACTGTCTGTGTTGTACATTCTTTAACCCCTTAAGGACCTAGGACGTACCGGTACGCCCTATTTCCCGAGTCCTTAAGGACCTAGGACGTACCGGTACGCCCTATTTCCCGAGTCCTTAAGGACCGAGGACGTACCGGTACGTCCTGACTTAAAATCGGAACTCCGGCGCCGCAGGGGTTAATCGGAACGGGATTTCGGCTGAAATCATTCAGCCGGCATCCCGTAACAATGCAGGGGGGGGTCATTTGACCCCCCCGTATCGGCGATCGCAGAAAACCGCAGGTCAATTCAGACCTGCGGTTTTCTGCGTTTCCGGTCCATTCGGGTGTCCTGTGACCCGATGAACCGGAAAAAGACTGCGATCGGTGGCGTAATTATACACCACCTATCGCAGTCCGAGGATTTGGAGAGGCGGTGCTGGCCCTGGTGCTGAATGCCGCTGTCCAGGGTGCTGATTGGTGCAGGGGAGAGAGGCGCGAGATTCAAACTTCCTGCGCTCCTCTCTCCCCTCCTCTTCCTGTCCAGCACCCTGACCGTGCAGCACCGTCCAGAACGAGCTCCTGTGTCCCCCTAATCGGCATCCATCACCCTCCTGCACCCATCGCCACCCAGGTAGGTTAGGGTCAGTGAGGGAGAGGCACCGTTAGGCAGGGAAAGAAGGGAAAAGTAAGTTAGAAATAAAAAAAAAAAAGTACTTTTATTCCAAACTTCCAAACTTCCATCTAACCCTAACCCAGACCCCTCCTGCCACTTGCCCCCCCACCCACCCCCCACCAGCCACTTCCCCCCCCCCCCCCACCTGCCTCCCCCCCCCCACCTACCCCCCACCAGCACCCCCCACCCCCCACTCACCACCACTTTTTTTTTTCTGCGTGCGCTGACTGGCCGGCACTTTTTAGCGTCCGTCCACTGTTAGCGCATCGCCCGCCCCACCACCCCACCGACCGCTGATCAGCGTTGTACCGCTGATCAGCAAGTTTTAACTTTTTTTTTTTCTAACACTTGCCCATTTTTTTGCCTGGACTTTTTAGTACGCGAACACCCGTTGCCCCCACACACACGCACATATAATAAAGTTTGCCACACACGCACACCTACACGCACACACACCCATGGCCCACCGGATGTTCTCGGCCGAGGAGGCATACGCCCAGATTGCCTCCGACTCTGAGAGCCCCAGTGAGGATGAGGATGACCCCACATTCCTTTTGTCATCCGCATCCTCCTCATCATCATCTGATGACGATGAGCCACCAAGGCGGCGGAGACGCCGCCAGGCGGAGCCAGGGGCCCCACATGCTAGGGATCCTGTGGCCCACCCTAGTACGAGCCGCCCTGGGGTTCGTACTGGTTTCCCGGCCCACCAAATAAGTCCACCGGAGCCCCCTGCCGATGAACTTAGCTGGTGTCCCCCAGTGGACTTTGAGCCTGAGATTCCGGATTTTGCTGGCAATCCTGGAATCCAGATTCCCACAGTGGGGTTTACTGAAATAGACTATTTTAGTTTTTTTTTCAGTAACTCACTGGTGAATTTGATGGTGGAGCAGACGAATCTGTACGCCCAACAGTTCGTCGCTCAAAACCCAGGCTCAGTTTTGGCTAGACCCGGTGGCTGGACGCCGGTCAGTGCAGCCGAAATGAGGACATTTTGGGGCCTCGTGCTGCATATGGGTCTAGTCCAAAAACCCAGTGTCAGGCAATACTGGAGTGGGGACATACTCTACCAGACCCCACTGTACAGTATGGTCATGATACGTCACCGGTTTGAGGCCATCCGGAAATGTCTGCATTATTCCGATAATGCAGCATGTCCCCCCCGAAGTGATCCTGCCTATGACCGGCTGTATAAGATACGGCCGGTCATCGATCACTTTGGGGCCACATTTCAGCAGGCCTACGTACCTGGAAGGGAGGTCGCGGTTGATGAGTCTCTCGTTGCGTTCAAGGGGAGACTCAGTTTCCGCCAATACATTCCCACAAAGCGGGCGAGGTATGGCGTGAAGCTATACAAAATTTGTGAGAGTGCCTCAGGGTACACTTACAAATTTCGTGTGTACGAGGGGCGAGATTCCCGTATTGAACCCCCAGAATGTCCCCCCACTCTGGGTGTTAGCGGGAAACTCGTGTGGGACCTTATGTACCCACTGCTGGATAATGGTTACCACTTGTACGTGGATAACTTTTATACCAGCATTCCCTTGTTCAGGTCCCTTGCCGCCAGATCCACGTTCGCTTGTGGGACCGTGCGGAAAAATCAACGCGGCCTCCCTGCCTACCCCCTCCAGGTACCTATCCCCAGGGGTGAGACCCGTGCCCTTACCAGTGGAAACCTGTTGCTGGTCAGGTATAAGGACAAGAGGGATGTCCTTATGCTGTCCACAATCCACGGTAACGGCACCACCCCTGTCCCTGTGCGAGGTACCGCGGCAACGGTCCTCAAGCCCGATTGTATCGTCGACTACAATCGGTATATGGGAGGAGTTGATCTCTCTGATCAAGTCCTCACGCCATATAACGCCATGCGCAAAACCCGGGCATGGTACAAAAAAGTTGCGGTCTACTTGGTACAGGTTGCCATGTACAACTCTTTTGTACTATCCCGAAGCGCTGGCAGCACAGGGACATTCCTCCAGTTCTATGAGGCAGTCCTCAAAGACCTGATCTTTTCGGACCGGGAAAGAGCAGGCCGGAGTACCTCGGGAATTGGAGGCGCCCGGATCGTCCCTGGCCAACACTTTCCAGGTGTGGTCCCCCATACTGGAAAGAAGGGACGAACCCAAAAAAAGTGCAGAGTGTGTCACAAGAGGGGGATACGGAAGGACACCACTACTCAATGTGACACTTGCCCCGATCATCCGGGCCTCTGCATTATCAATTGCTTCAGGGAGTATCACACTTCCATGGAGTACTAAATTTTTATAATCCTCAACAGTCCACTAGAGAACATAAAACACTATGGCTCTCAGACTTTGGAGACACGGAAACAATTTTTCTTTCCCCAAAAAATATTAGTTTTAGAGCAGGCATCCTCAAACTGCGGCCCTCCAGATGTTGTAAAACTATAACTCCCAGCATGCCCAGACAACCTACAGCCATCAGCAGGGCATGGTGGGAATTGTAGTTTTACAATATCTGGAGGGCCGCAGTTTTAGGATGCCTGCTTAGTGTCTCCAAAGTCTGAGAGCCATACATATTGGGCATCGTCGCGTGCGTAAAAGTCGTCGCTATAAAAATAACTTTTGACCAAACGCCTCGGATGAACGGTGTTAAAAATATAAAATAAAAACTGTGCCAAAACACCAATTTTTGGGCAAAATTTCAATTTGAATCCATTTTGCCGGTAATAAAGCAAGGGTTAACAGCCAAACAAAACTAAATATTTATTGCCCCGATTCTGTAGTTTGCAGAAACACCCCATATGTGGTCGTAAATGGCTATATAGCCGCACGGCAGGGCATAGAACGAAGGGAACTCCATATGGTTTCTGGAAGGCAGATTTTGATGGACAGTTTTTTTTTTGACACCATGTCCCATTAGAAGCCCCCCCTGATGTAGCCTAGACTAGAAACTCCAAAAAAGTGACCCCATCTAAGAAACTACACCCCTCAAGGTATTCAAAAGTTACTTTACAAACTATGTTAACCCTTTAGGTGTTCCACAAAACCAAATAGTGAATGTAGAAACAATTTTAGAATTACATTTTTTTGTTACATTGCCTCAAAAAAGACTAATATAGAGCAACCAAAAATCAAATTTACCCCAAAAATAGTCCCAAAACAACAACCACCTTATCCCGTAGTTTCCTAGATGGGGTCACTTTTATGGAGTTTCTACTCTAGGGGTGCATCAGGGGGCTTGAAAGGGTACATGGTGTCAATAAACCAGTCCAGCAAAATCTGCCTTCCAAAAATGACGTTCCCCTTCTTCTATGTCCTGCCGTTTAGCCAAATAGTAGTTTACGACCACATATGGGGTGTTTTTGCAAACTACAGAATCAGGGCAACCCATTTTGAGTGTTGTTTGGCAGTTAACCCTTGTTTTACTCCTGGAAAAAATTGATTATATTGGAAAATTTTCCAAAAAATAGAAATTTCAAAATTGTTTCTCCATCTGCCATTAACTCTTGTGGAACACCTAAAGGGTTAACAAAGTTTGTAAACCCAGTTTTGAATACCTTGAGGGGTGTACTTTCTTAGATGGAGTCACTTTTTTGAAATTTCTATTCTAGGGGTGCAACAGGGGGCTTCAAATGGGACATGGTATAAACAAAACCAGTCCTACCAAATCTGCCTTCCAAAACCCATATGG
Organism: Bufo bufo; assembly: GCF_905171765.1. Taxonomy (NCBI): domain Eukaryota; kingdom Metazoa; phylum Chordata; class Amphibia; order Anura; family Bufonidae; genus Bufo; species Bufo bufo. Next base: position 533,059,832 of record NC_053390.1, on the reverse strand, counting down.
TGTTCCCCTCCTTCTATGTGCTACCGTTCGGCCAAACAGTAGTTTACGACCACATATGGGGTGTTTTTGCAAACTACAGAATCAGGGCAACCCATTTTGAGTGTTGTTTGGCAGTTAACCCTTGTTTTACTCCTGGAAAAAATTGATTATATTGGAAAATTTTCCAAAAAATAGAAATTTCAAAATTGTTTCTCCATCTGCCATTAACTCTTGTGGAACACCTAAAGGGTTAACAAAGTTTGTAAACCCAGTTTTGAATACCTTGAGGGGTGTACTTTCTTAGATGGAGTCACTTTTTTGAAATTTCTATTCTAGGGGTGCAACAGGGGGCTTCAAATGGGACATGGTATAAACAAAACCAGTCCTGCCAAATCTGCCTTCCAAAACCCATATGGTGTTCCCCTCCTTCTATGTGCTACCGTTCGGCCAAACAGTAGTTTACGACCACATATGGGGTGTTTTTGCAAACTACAGAATCAGGGCAACCCATTTTGAGTGTTGTTTGGCAGTTAACCCTTGTTTTACTCCTGGAAAAAATTGATTATATTGGAAAATTTTCCAAAAAATAGAAATTTCAAAATTGTTTCTCCATCTGCCATTAACTCTTGTGGAACACCTAAAGGGTTAACAAAGTTTGTAAACCCAGTTTTGAATACCTTGAGGGGTGTACTTTCTTAGATGGAGTCACTTTTTTGAAATTTCTATTCTAGGGGTGCAACAGGGGGCTTCAAATGGGACATGGTATAAACAAAACCAGTCCTGCCAAATCTGCCTTCCAAAACCCATATGGTGTTCCCCTCCTTCTATGTGCTACCGTTCGGCCAAACAGTAGTTTACGACCACATATGGGGTGTTTTTGCAAACTACAGAATCAGGGCAACCCATTTTGAGTGTTGTTTGGCAGTTAACCCTTGTTTTACTCCTGGAAAAAATTGATTATATTGGAAAATTTTCCAAAAAATAGAAATTTCAAAATTGTTTCTCCATCTGCCATTAACTCTTGTGGAACACCTAAAGGGTTAACAAAGTTTGTAAACCCAGTTTTGAATACCTTGAGGGGTGTACTTTCTTAGATGGAGTCACTTTTTTGAAATTTCTATTCTAGGGGTGCAACAGGGGGCTTCAAATGGGACATGGTATAAACAAAACCAGTCCTGCCAAATCTGCCTTCCAAAACCCATATGGTGTTCCCCTCCTTCTATGTGCTACCGTTCGGCCAAACAGTAGTTTACGACCACATATGGGGTGTTTTTGCAAACTACAGAATCAGGGCAACCCATTTTGAGTGTTGTTTGGCAGTTAACCCTTGTTTTACTCCTGGAAAAAATTGATTATATTGGAAAATTTTCCAAAAAATAGAAATTTCAAAATTGTTTCTCCATCTGCCATTAACTCTTGTGGAACACCTAAAGGGTTAACAAAGTTTGTAAACCCAGTTTTGAATACCTTGAGGGGTGTACTTTCTTAGATGGAGTCACTTTTTTGAAATTTCTATTCTAGGGGTGCAACAGGGGGCTTCAAATGGGACATGGTATAAACAAAACCAGTCCTGCCAAATCTGCCTTCCAAAACCCATATGGTGTTCCCCTCCTTCTATGTGCTACCGTTCGGCCAAACAGTAGTTTACGACCACATATGGGGTGTTTTTGCAAACTACAGAATCAGGGCAACCCATTTTGAGTGTTGTTTGGCAGTTAACCCTTGTTTTACTCCTGGAAAAAATTGATTATATTGGAAAATTTTCCAAAAAATAGAAATTTCAAAATTGTTTCTCCATCTGCCATTAACTCTTGTGGAACACCTAAAGGGTTAACAAAGTTTGTAAACCCAGTTTTGAATACCTTGAGGGGTGTACTTTCTTAGATGGAGTCACTTTTTTGAAATTTCTATTCTAGGGGTGCAACAGGGGGCTTCAAATGGGACATGGTATAAACAAAACCAGTCCTGCCAAATCTGCCTTCCAAAACCCATATGGTGTTCCCCTCCTTCTATGTGCTACCGTTCGGCCAAACAGTAGTTTACGACCACATATGGGGTGTTTTTGCAAACTACAGAATCAGGGCAACCCATTTTGAGTGTTGTTTGGCAGTTAACCCTTGTTTTACTCCTGGAAAAAATTGATTATATTGGAAAATTTTCCAAAAAATATAAATTTCAAAATTGTTTCTCCATCTGCCATTAACTCTTGTGGAACACCTAAAGGGTTAACAAAGTTTGAAAAAACAGTTTTGAATACCTTGAGGGGTGTAGTTTCTAGAATGGGGTCATTTTTGGGAGGTTTCTATTATCTAAGCCTCACAATATGACTTCAAACCTGAACTGGTCCATAAAAAGTGGGATTTTGAAGATTTCTGAAAATTTCAAAATTTGCTTCTAAACTTCTAAGCCTTGTAACATCCCCAAAAAATAAAATATCATTCCCAAAACAATTCAAGCATGAAGTAGACATATGGGGAATGTAAAGTCATCACAATTTTTGGGGGTATTACTATGTATTACAGAGGTAGAGAAACTGAAAATTTGAAATTTGCTAATTTTTCAAAATTTACGGTAAAAATTGTATTTTTTTATGCAAAAAAATTAACTTTTTTGACCCAATTTTAGCAGTGTCATGAAGTACAATATGTGACGAAAAAACAATCTCAGAACGGCCTGGGTAAGTCAAAGCGTTTTAAAGTTATGAGCACTTAAAGTGACACTGGTCAGATTTGCAAAAAATGGCCTGGTCCTTAAGGTGAAAATGAGCCTGGTCCTTAAGGTGAAAATGAGCCCGGTCCTTAAGGGGTTAAGATTAATGAAGATAAAGAGGATTGTATAATTTGTTGTTTGTTACCTCTTCGCTGATGTGTTTTAATGGTCAATACAACTCGGTAGTGTATATGCCGTTACCTCATGGTTTGATATCAGATCCAGTGATTGCATTTCCATGGTAACAGCATAGCAGTGTGTGCTCAGCTTGTCTTTGACATTAGAATAAAACATAACTGTGTCCTTATTTCACTGTTATAAAATGTTCACTGAGAAATGTTTGATTTGCTGGAGTTTTTAGTGATGGTTTATAATTCTCAGCTTGTGGCAATACTTGGTATTTTACACTGACAGAGATTCAACAGGTGTCAGCTAATATTGTAATGGCTGGATGGAAGAAGATATGTGTGTACAGGGTGGGATTGAGGTTCCTTGGGCCCATCAGAGGAAAGTATTCTTGGGGCCAAAGCCCTATAATTATTAATAAAGCCCAGTAGGTTTTGTATAAAAGAAATAGCTCCAAAGTCAGCTAGAAATGTCTTTTTTTTTCCTCCTTGACTTGTGGGTCACCATAGACTTCACAGGCACTATATTTGATGCAATTAACCTACTAATTACTGTAGTTTTAAATGCAAGTAGAAATGTAAGGACTATGGATGTCCCGAAGCTACACAGGGTTATCCTCCTCCATAAGCATATAACATAAACAAATAAGGACAGGGGAAAGGTTCACACCACTCTTCTTTCAGAGAAATGCCTTCTAGAGAGACAGACCACAGCAAGGGATGAGTGATAGGAGTGCTAAGGTAGCAGTGGCGCCCAGGGCAAAATACTTGAGGAGGCCAAAAGACCACTGTGCACATGAGGACACACTAGTATTAAAATTATGCATTTTGCAATGGGACCCAGGAGCTTCAAGTCACATCTCAGGACCATGCCAATGCTATGTATCCTTTGGTGAAAAGTGGTATGACACTGAACTGCTCCTACTGCTTCTCTGCACATTGTAATAGAGAGAAATTATACCATTTTGTTTATCTTCAATGATCACAAGGTGACTTACTTCATACAAATGTGTGCAGAACCCATTCAATATTCAATGGGAGCTGTGGGATGGTAGGGTTGCATGTAGACTTTTTGTAGTATGATAGTTCCAATTTAGTTGATTTGCTCTACACTGCAATAATGACTCCACAGTTAAGGGGAGGGAAGGAATTGTCCCAAAATTAAATTACAGAATAGGGGATACAGTGCATTTGGAAAGTCTTCAGACCCTTTCATTTTTTTTTTACACTTTGTTATGTTGTGGCCTTGTAGTAAAATAAAAAAAAAATGTTCTAATTTTTCCCCATCATTCTGCACCCCATAATGACAAAGTGACAACAGAATGTTAGAAATATTTGCTAATTGGTTGAAAAGGAAAAACTAAAATCTAGCATTGACATTGCATTCTCTTTACTCAGTACTTAGTTAAAGCAACTTTGTCAGCGATTGCAGCCTCCAGCCTTCTTGAATATGATGGCTCAAACTTTGCACATCTGTATTTGGGTATTTTCTACTATAAGTTCTGTCAGGTCGAATGGGGAATGTCAGAAGTCATTTCCAGGTCTATCATAAGATGTTCCTTTGGGTTCAAGTCAGGGGTCTGACTGGGCCAATCAAGAACATTCACAGAGTTGTCCCTAAGCCGCCACACCTATGTTGTCTTGGCTGTGTACTTACAGTCATTGTCTTGTTGGAAGTTGAATCTTTGGCCCAGTCTGGATCAGCTTTTCATGAACAATATGTAATGACCGGCGTCACGCACAGGGAGGGAAAAGGGAAAGCCCTGCCCAAGGGAGAGGGAAAGGTGGTGACCCCTGACTCACCTTGCGGCTGGCACCTGACTGCCCTGACATTCCTAGACGGGTTCCTCACCCGTGCGGCGATCACGTGCCTAAACCCTGGCTTTCCCTAGAATGAGCCCTAGATAGTGAACGGGAGAGGACAGACAATACAGACAAACACATACACCCAGGTGGGCGACCACAGCAGACCACAAAGGTCCAACAGGGATCCGGAGGGTAACGTTCTGGACCAACAACCAGCGAATGCAGCAACACAGCTCCAGAGGGTCAGTATAGAAGTCCAGGCAGGAAGCTCTATATCTGGCAACCAGAGAAGTGTGAGAGGGGAATATAAGGAGGTTGGGAGTGCTGGACAAGGAACAGCTGAGGAGAAGGAGCTACGGATCCCTGAGTGAGCCAAAAAGGGTTGCAAAGCAAACCCAGAAAGCTACCATAAGGAAACAGCCCTATCTTACATAGAACGCGCAGCCAACCACTGTGACTTCCTGACCCCGGGTATAACGGAGTCAGGCGTGGGTCTTGACACCCTCGTCACACAATATCTCTGTACTTTGCTCCATTCAGCTTTCCCTGAACCCTCAACCCTGACCCAGCTGTTGAAAAAAAAAACACAGCATAATGCTGGCAACACCATGCTTCACTATAGGAATGGTATTGAGCAATACTTGGTTCCATCTAAGTATAGGCAAAAAAGTTAAATCAGACCAGAGAATCTTGTTTCTCACACTCTAGGAGTCCTTTAGGTGCTTTTTTGCAGACTTTCATATGTTGAGGAGATACTTCTTTCTGGCCACTCTGCCATGAAGCCCAGATTGGTGGAATGCTGCAGTGATGGTTGACCTTTTGGAAGTTTCTCCCATCTCCACACATGATCTTTGAAGCTCAGTCAGAGGGACCATTGGGTTCTTGGTCACCTCTCTTACCAGGACCCTTCTTCCCGATTACTTAATTTAGTGGGGCGACCAGCTCTAGGAAGAGCTATGGTTGCTCCAAACTTCTTCCATTTAAAAATTATGGAGGTACTTTCAGTGCAGCAGAAATCTTTCGTACCCTTATCCAGATCTGTACCTCCACACAATCCTGTCTCTACTGGTAGTTATTTCATTTTCATGGCTTGTTTTTAGCTCTAATATTTGTTGTTAGCTGTGAGATCTTATATAGACCAGGGTGTATCTTTCTAAATCAAGTCCAGTCAGCTGGGTTTACCAATTCTAATTAAGGTGTAGAAAAATCTCAAAGATACGTCATAGCAAAGAGCCTGAAGGCTCTTACCACAGCCCTTCTCCCCTGATTATTTAGTTTGGTGCGGCAGAGTCCTGGTTGTTACTGGTTGTTCCAAACTTCTTCCATTAAAGAATAATGAAGGCCACTTGGGAACTTTCAGTGATCATAACTTTTTTTGTATCCTTCTCCAGATCTGTCCCTCTACATAATCCTGTGTCTGATCTCTACAGGCAGTTCTTTTCTCTTCAGGGCTTGGTTTTTGCTTTGATATGCATTGTCAGCTGTGAGATCGTATATAGATAGAGGGGGGGGGGGGGTTCCAATCATGTCCAATCAACTGAATTTACCACAGACAGACTAATCAAGGTGTAGAAACACCTCAAAGGTGATCAAGAGAAATGGGAGGCCCCCAGAGGTAAATTTCAAGTGTCATAGCAGAGAGTCTGGATATTTATATCCATGTGAAATGATAGTTTTTATGCTTTAATAAATATGCAAACATTTCTAAAATTCTATTTTCACTTTCTCATTTTGGGGTAATGAGTAGAGATGGCCCGAACTATCCGACGGCGAACAGTTCCCGGCGAACATAGCTTGTTCGCGTTCGCCTCTGCCGGGCGAACACATGCGATGTTCGGTCCGCCCCCTATACATCATCATTGAGCAAACTTTGACCCTGTACCTCACAGTCAGCAGACACATTCCAGCCAATCAGCAGCATACCCTCCCTCCCAGACCCTCCCACCTCCTGCACAGCATCCATTTTAGATTCATTCTGAAGCTGCAGTCTTAGTGAGAGGAGGGAGACTGTAACTGCTGCTGATTTAATTGGGAAATCGATAGCTAGGCTAGTGAATTCAGTGTCCACTCCAGTCCTGAAAGACTCATCTGATCTCTGCTGTAAGGACAGCGTCCTGACAGCACCCCAAAAAGCCCTTTTTAGGGCTGCAACATTAGTCTGCTTTTTTTTTTCCTTTATATACATATTGCAGTTGCCTGGCCTGCCTGTGTGTGAGGAGCTGCAGGCCCACAGACTGTAGTGTGCCCACTGCCAGTGCTCACCCCTGTCATTCCGTGTGGCACAGGACTTTGCTTAAAAAAAGGCACTTAATTTTTACACTTTAATCTAAGGTTAGTTGCCTGCCAGTGTGTGTCAGGCTGACGTCCACTGACTGTAGTGTGCCCACTGCCAGTGCCCACCACTCATACCGGCTGGCACAGGACTTTGCATAAAAAAGGCATTTAATTTTTACACTTTAGTGTAATTTCAGCTGCTTGCCTGCTGCTAGTGTGTGTCAGGCCGACTTCAACTGACTGTAGTGTGCCCACTGCCAGTGCCCACCCCTGTCATCCCGTGTGGCACAGGACTTTGCTTAAAAAAAAGGCACTTCATTTTTACACTTTAATCTAAGGTTAGTTGCCTGCCAGTGTGTGTCAGGCCGACTTCAACTGACTGTAGTGTGCCCACTGCCAGTGCCCACCCCTGTCATCCCGAGTGGCACAGGACTTTGCTTAAAAAATAGGCACTTAATTTTTACACTTTAATCTAAGGTTAGTTGCCTGCCAGTGTGTGTCAGGCTGACTTCCACTGACTGTAGTGTGCCCACTGCCAGTGCCCACCACTCATACCGGCTGGCACAGGACTTTGCTTAAAAAAGGCATTTAATTTTTACACTTTAATGTAATTTCAGCTGCTTGCCTGCTGCTAGTGTGTGTCAGGCCGACTTCAACTGACTGTAGTGTGCCCACTGCCAGTGCCCACCCCTGTCATACCGAGTGGCACAGGACTTTGCTTAAAAAATAGGCACTTAATTTTTACACTTTAATCTAAGGTTAGTTGCCTGCCAGTGTGTGTCAGGCTGACTTCCACTGACTGTAGTGTGCCCACTGCCAGTGCCCACCACTCATACCGGCTGGCACAGGACTTTGCTTAAAAAAGGCATTTAATTTTTACACTTTAATGTAATTTCAGCTGCTTGCCTGCTGCTAGTGTGTGTCAGGCCGACTTCAACTGACTGTAGTGTGCCCACTGCCAGTGCCCACCCCTGTCATACCGAGTGGCACAGGACTTTGCTTAAAAAATAGGCACTTAATTTTTACACTTTAATCTAAGGTTAGTTGCCTGCCAGTGTGTGTCAGGCTGACTTCCACTGACTGTAGTGTGCCCACTGCCAGTGCCCACCACTCATACCGGCTGGCACAGGACTTTGCATAAAAAAGGCATTTAATTTTTACACTTTAGTGTAATTTCAGCTGCTTGCCTGCTGCTAGTGTGTGTCAGGCCGACTTCAACTGACTGTAGTGTGCCCACTGCCAGTGCCCACCCCTGTCATACCGAGTGGCACAGGACTTTGCTTAAAAAATAGGCACTTAATTTTTACACTTTAATCTAAGGTTAGTTGCCTGCCAGTGTGTGTCAGGCTGACTTCCACTGACTGTAGTGTGCCCACTGCCAGTGCCCACCACTCATACCGGCTGGCACAGGACTTTGCTTAAAAAAGGCATTTAATTTTTACACTTTAATGTAATTTCAGCTGCTTGCCTGCTGCTAGTGTGTGTCAGGCCGACTTCAACTGACTGTAGTGTGCCCACTGCCAGTGCCCACCCCTGTCATACCGAGTGGCACAGGACTTTGCTTAAAAAATAGGCACTTAATTTTTACACTTTAATCTAAGGTTAGTTGCCTGCCAGTGTGTGTCAGGCTGACTTCCACTGACTGTAGTGTGCCCACTGCCAGTGCCCACCACTCATACCGGCTGGCACAGGACTTTGCATAAAAAAGGCATTTAATTTTTACACTTTAGTGTAATTTCAGCTGCTTGCCTGCTGCTAGTGTGTGTCAGGCCGACTTCAACTGACTGTAGTGTGCCCACTGCCAGTGCCAACCACTGATACCGGGTGGCACAGTAGCTTGCCGATAAATAAGGCATTTAATTTTTAGACAGTAGTCTAAATTCAGTTGCTTGCCTGCTGCCAGTGTGTGTCAGGCCCGCTTCCACTGACTGTAGTGTGCCCACTGCCAGTGCCAACCACTGATACCGGGTGGCACAGTAGCTTGCCGATAAATAAGGCATTTAATTTTTAGACAGTAGTCTAAATTCAGTTGCTTGCCTGCTGCCAGTGTGTGTCAGGCCCTCTTCCACTGACTGTAGTGTGCCCACTGCCAGTGCCAACCACTGATACCGGGTGGCACAGTAGCTTGCCGATAAATAAGGCATTTAATTTTTACACTTTAGTGTAATTTCAGTTGCTTGCCTGCTGCCAGTGTGTGTCAGGCCCGCTTCCACTGACTGTAGTGTGCCCACTGCCAGTGCCAACCACTGATACCGGGTGGCACAGTAGCTTGCCGATAAATAAGGCATTTAATTTTTAGACAGTAGTCTAAATTCAGTTGCTTGCCTGCTGCCAGTCAGTGTGTCAGGCCCTCTTCCACTGACTGTAGTGTGCCCACTGCCAGTGCCAACCACTCATACCGGGTGGCACAGTAGCTTGCCGATAAATAAGGCATTTAATTTTTACACTTTAGTGTAATTTCAGTTGCTTGCCTGCTGCCAGTGTGTGTCAGGCCCGCTTCTACTGACTGTAGTGTGCCCACTGCCAGTGCCAACCACTGATACCGGGTGGCACAGTAGCTTGCCGATAAATAAGGCATTTAATTTTTACACTTTAGTGTAATTTCAGTTGCTTGCCTGCTGCCAGTGTGTGTCAGGCCCGCTTCCACTGACTGTAGTGTGCCCACTGCCAGTGCCAACCACTGATACCGGGTGGCACAGTAGCTTGCCGATAAATAAGGCATTTAATTTTTAGACAGTAGTCTAAATTCAGTTGCTTGCCTGCTGCCAGTCAGTGTGTCAGGCCCTCTTCCACTGACTGTAGTGTGCCCACTGCCAGTGCCAACCACTCATACCGGGTGGCACAGTAGCTTGCCGATAAATAAGGCATTTAATTTTTACACTTTAGTGTAATTTCAGTTGCTTGCCTGCTGCCAGTGTGTGTCAGGCCCGCTTCTACTGACTGTAGTGTGCCCACTGCCAGTGCCAACCACTCATACCGGGTGGCACAGTAGCTTGCCGATAAATAAGGCATTTAATTTTTACACTTTAATGTAATTTCAGCTGCTTGCCTGCTGCTAGTGTGTGTCAGGCCGACTTCAACTGACTGTAGTGTGCCCACTGCCAGTGCCCACCCCTGTCATACCGAGTGGCACAGGACTTTGCTTAAAAAATAGGCACTTAATTTTTACACTTTAATCTAAGGTTAGTTGCCTGCCAGTGTGTGTCAGGCTGACTTCCACTGACTGTAGTGTGCCCACTGCCAGTGCCCACCACTCATACCGGCTGGCACAGGACTTTGCTTAAAAAAGGCATTTAATTTTTACACTTTAATGTAATTTCAGCTGCTTGCCTGCTGCTAGTGTGTGTCAGGCCGACTTCAACTGACTGTAGTGTGCCCACTGCCAGTGCCCACCCCTGTCATACCGAGTGGCACAGGACTTTGCTTAAAAAATAGGCACTTAATTTTTACACTTTAATCTAAGGTTAGTTGCCTGCCAGTGTGTGTCAGGCTGACTTCCACTGACTGTAGTGTGCCCACTGCCAGTGCCCACCACTCATACCGGCTGGCACAGGACTTTGCATAAAAAAGGCATTTAATTTTTACACTTTAGTGTAATTTCAGCTGCTTGCCTGCTGCTAGTGTGTGTCAGGCCGACTTCAACTGACTGTAGTGTGCCCACTGCCAGTGCCCACCCCTGTCATACCGAGTGGCACAGGACTTTGCTTAAAAAATAGGCACTTAATTTTTACACTTTAATCTAAGGTTAGTTGCCTGCCAGTGTGTGTCAGGCTGACTTCCACTGACTGTAGTGTGCCCACTGCCAGTGCCCACCACTCATACCGGCTGGCACAGGACTTTGCTTAAAAAAGGCATTTAATTTTTACACTTTAATGTAATTTCAGCTGCTTGCCTGCTGCTAGTGTGTGTCAGGCCGACTTCAACTGACTGTAGTGTGCCCACTGCCAGTGCCCACCCCTGTCATACCGAGTGGCACAGGACTTTGCTTAAAAAATAGGCACTTAATTTTTACACTTTAATCTAAGGTTAGTTGCCTGCCAGTGTGTGTCAGGCTGACTTCCACTGACTGTAGTGTGCCCACTGCCAGTGCCCACCACTCATACCGGCTGGCACAGGACTTTGCATAAAAAAGGCATTTAATTTTTACACTTTAGTGTAATTTCAGCTGCTTGCCTGCTGCTAGTGTGTGTCAGGCCGACTTCAACTGACTGTAGTGTGCCCACTGCCAGTGCCAACCACTGATACCGGGTGGCACAGTAGCTTGCCGATAAATAAGGCATTTAATTTTTAGACAGTAGTCTAAATTCAGTTGCTTGCCTGCTGCCAGTGTGTGTCAGGCCCGCTTCCACTGACTGTAGTGTGCCCACTGCCAGTGCCAACCACTGATACCGGGTGGCACAGTAGCTTGCCGATAAATAAGGCATTTAATTTTTAGACAGTAGTCTAAATTCAGTTGCTTGCCTGCTGCCAGTGTGTGTCAGGCCCTCTTCCACTGACTGTAGTGTGCCCACTGCCAGTGCCAACCACTGATACCGGGTGGCACAGTAGCTTGCCGATAAATAAGGCATTTAATTTTTACACTTTAGTGTAATTTCAGTTGCTTGCCTGCTGCCAGTGTGTGTCAGGCCCGCTTCCACTGACTGTAGTGTGCCCACTGCCAGTGCCAACCACTGATACCGGGTGGCACAGTAGCTTGCCGATAAATAAGGCATTTAATTTTTAGACAGTAGTCTAAATTCAGTTGCTTGCCTGCTGCCAGTCAGTGTGTCAGGCCCTCTTCCACTGACTGTAGTGTGCCCACTGCCAGTGCCAACCACTCATACCGGGTGGCACAGTAGCTTGCCGATAAATAAGGCATTTAATTTTTACACTTTAGTGTAATTTCAGTTGCTTGCCTGCTGCCAGTGTGTGTCAGGCCCGCTTCTACTGACTGTAGTGTGCCCACTGCCAGTGCCAACCACTGATACCGGGTGGCACAGTAGCTTGCCGATAAATAAGGCATTTAATTTTTACACTTTAGTGTAATTTCAGTTGCTTGCCTGCTGCCAGTGTGTGTCAGGCCCGCTTCCACTGACTGTAGTGTGCCCACTGCCAGTGCCAACCACTCATACCGGGTGGCACAGTAGCTTGCCGATAAATAAGGCATTTAATTTTTACACTTTAGTGTAATTTCAGTTGCTTGCCTGCTGCCAGTGTGTGTCAGGCCCGCTTCTACTGACTGTAGTGTGCCCACTGCCAGTGCCAACCACTGATACCGGGTGGCACAGTAGCTTGCCGATAAATAAGGCATTTAATTTTTAGACAGTAGTCTAAATTCAGTTGCTTGCCTGCTGCCAGTGTGTGTCAGGCCCGCTTCCACTGACTGTAGTGTGCCCACTGCCAGTGCCAACCACTGATACCGGGTGGCACAGTAGCTTGTCGATAAATAAGGCATTTCATTTTTACACTTTAGTGTAATTTCAGTTGCTTGCCTGCTGCCAGTGTGTGTCAGGCCCGCTTCCACTGACTGTAGTGTGCCCACTGCCAGTGCCAACCACTGATACCGGGTGGCACAGTAGCTTGCCGATAAATAAGGCATTTAATTTTTAGACAGTAGTCTAAATTCAGTTGCTTGCCTGCTGCCAGTGTGTGTCAGGCCCTCTTCCACTGACTGTAGTGTGCCCACTGCCAGTGCCAACCATTCATACCGGGTGGCACAGTAGCTTGCCGATAAATAAGGCATTTAATTTTTACACTTTAGTGTAATTTCAGTTGCTTGCCTGCTGCCAGTGTGTGTCAGGCCCTCTTCCACTGACTGTAGTGTGCCCACTGCCAGTGCCAACCACTGATACCGGGTGGCACAGTAGCTTGCCGATAAATAAGGCATTTAATTTTTAGACAGTAGTCTAAATTCAGTTGCTTGCCTGCTGCCAGTGTGTGTCAGGCCCACTTCCACAGACTGTAGTGTGCCCACTGCCAGTGCCAACCACTCATACCGGGTGGCACAGTACCTAGCACGCGTAGTACCACTTATCTAAAAAAAAAATGACAGGCAGAGGCAGGCCACCCCGCAGGGGCCGTCGTGGTCGTGGTGCTGTGATTTCCACTGTCCCTGGAATAATGCCCAGTTTTCAGAGGCCACGTACCCTGAACCCGAAAAATTCAGAGGACGTAGTTGACTGGCTTAGACAGGACACCCAATCTTCAACAGCTTCCGCTAAGAACCTTGACGCACCATCCTCCTCCAACTCAGCTTCGGTCACCTGCTCTCAAGTTACCACGCACCCGCCCGTCGCCACTACCACCACAGCCACCACAGCCGCTTCACTTGATCCGTCAGAGGAGTTATTTACACATCAGTTGGATGCAATTAGTGATGCGCAACCATTATTGCCAGATGATGTAGATTACGGGGATATGTCTCAGTCAGGCAGGATTACACACATGGACGTACAGTGTGATGATGATGATGTTGTACCCGCTGCTGCTTCCTTTGCTGAGGTGTCAGATACAAGTGAAGCGGTTGATGATGACGATGTGTCCACGGATGCCACGTGGGTGCCTGCTCGAAGACAAGAAGAGGGGGAAAGTTCTGAAGGGGAGACAGAGAGAATGAGGAGACGAGTTGGAAGCAGGGGGAGGTCGTCGCAAGGAGTTAGTGGCACAGTCAGACAGCATGTATCGGCACCTGGGGTCAGCCAGACAGCACGCCAGTCAACGCATGCTGTTGCCACCACTAGAATGCCGTCATTGCAAAGCTCAGCAGTGTGGCATTTTTTTTGTGTGTCTGCCTCTGATAAAAGCAATGCCATTTGCAACCTGTGCCAAAAGAAACTGAGTCGTGGGAAGTCCAACACCCACCTTGGTACAACTGCTTTGCGAAGGCACATGATCTCACATCACAAACGCCTATGGGATCAACACATGAGTACAAGCAGCACACAAACTCAAAGCCACCATGCTCCTCCTGGTCCTGCATCTTCAGCCACGTCAACCACTGCTGTCCTCCCTGCCCCCTCTCAACCACCCGCCACTCCATCTCTCACCTTCAGCAGTTCCTGCTCATCTGCCCACAGTCAGGTGTCTGTCAAGGACATGTTTGAGCATAAGAAGCCAATGTCACAAAGTCACCCCCTTGCCCGGCGACTGACAGCTGGCTTGACGGAACTCTTAGCCCGCCAGCTTTTACCATACCAGCTGGTAGAGTCTGAGGCCTTCAAAAAATTTGTCGCTATTGGGACACCACAGTGGAAGGTACCCGGACGAAATTTTTTTTCAAAAAAGGCAATCCCAAACCTCTACCATGTCATTGAAAAGGAAGTCATGGCATCTCTGGCATACAGTGTTGGGGCAAGGGTCCATCTGACCACTGATACCTGGTCTGCAAAGCACGGTCAGGGCAGGTATATCACGTATACTGCGCATTGGGTCAACCTGCTGACGGCTGACAAGCATGGAATGCGTGGCTCTGCAGCGGAGTTGGTGACACCACCACGACTTGCAGGCAGACCTACTGCCACCTCCTCTACTCCTACTCCATCCTCTTTAATTTCCTCCTCGGCTGAGTCCTCTTCTGCTGCGGCGTCTGGCTGCACATCAACTGATTCCCCCCAGCTCCCCAGGGGCTATTCCACATCCCGGATACGACAGTGTAACGCTATCTTGGGGTTGACTTGCCTGAAAGCAGAGAGCCACACAGGACCAGCACTCCTGTCCGCCCTGAACGCACAGGTGGATCAGTGGCTGACCCCGCACCAACTGGAGATCGGCAAAGTGGTGTGTGACAATGGAAGCAATCTGTTGGCGGCATTAAATTTGGGCAAGTTGTCACATGTGCCGTGCATGGCACATGTGTTGAATCTCATCGTACAACGTTTTGTGTCTAAGTACCCAGGCTTACAGGACGTCCTCAAGCAGGCCAGGAAGGTGTGTGGCCATTTCAGGCGTTCCTACACGGCCATGGCGCACTTTTCCGATATTCAGCGGCGAAACAACATGCCAGTGAGGCGCTTGATATGCGACAGCCCGACACGTTGGAATTCAACACTCCTAATGTTCGACCGCCTGCTCCAACAAGAAAAAGCCGTCAACGAGTATTTGTATGACCGGGGTGCTAGGACAGCCTCTGCGGAGCTGGGAATCTTTTTGCCACGTTACTGGACACTCATGCGCAATGCCTGTAGGCTTATGCGTCCTTTTGAGGAGGTGACAAACCTAGTCAGTCGCACCGAAGCCACCATCAGCGACCTCATCCCATTTGTTTTCTTCCTGGAGCGTGCCCTGCGAAGAGTTCTGGATCAGGCTGTAGATGAGCGTGAAGAGGAAGAGGAAGAGTTGTGGTCACCATCACCACCAGAAACAGCCTTGTCATCATCGCTTGCCGGACCTGCAGCAACGCTGGAAGAGGAGTATGAGGAAGAGGAGTCAGAGGAGGAATGTGGCGGCTTTGAGGAGGAGGAAGACCAACCACAGCAGGCACCCCAGGGTGCTCGTTGTTGTCACCTATCTGGGACCCATGGTGTTGTACGTGGCTGGGGGGAAGAACAGACCGTCAATGACATCAGTGAGGACGAGGAACGGGAAATGAGAAGCTCTGCATCCAACCTTGTTCAAATGGGGTCTTTCATGCTGTCATGTCTGTTGAGGGACCCACGTATAAAAAGGATAAAGGAGAACGATCTGTACTGGGTGACCACGCTACTAGACCCCCGGTATAAGCAGAAAGTGGCAGAAATGTTACAAAATTACCGAAAGTCGGAAAGGATGCAGCAGTTCAAAACCAAACTAAAAAATATGCTTTACACAGCTTATAAGGGAGATGTCACAGCACAACGGGAATCTAACAGGGGAAGAGGTGAGTGTAATCCTCCTCCTACCACGGCGGCAAGGACTGGACGATTTACAGATGTGTTGTTGATGGAGGACATGCGGAGCTTTTTCAGTCCTACTCATCGCCACAGCCCTTCGGGATCCAGCCTTAGAGAACGACTCGACCGACAGGTAGCAGACTACCTCGCCTTAACAGCAGATATCGACACTCTGAGGAGCAATGAACCCCTTCACTACTGGGTGTGCAGGCTTGACCTGTGGCCTGAGCTATCCCAGTTTGCGATAGAACTTCTGGCCTGCCCTGCTTCAAGTGTCCTGTCAGAAAGGAGCTTCAGTGCAGCAGGAGGCATTGTCACTGACAAGAGAAGTCGCCTCGGTCAAAAAAGTGTTGATTACCTCACCTTCATAAAGATGAATGAGGCATGGATCCCGAAGGGACTGACAGTGGGGGATACGTTTGACTAACAAAAGGCCTGATTACATGCCTTGGCCTCAAAATGGTCCCCACGCTGCTGTATTTAATGTCTGCATACCGGATGACTTTCGTGAATTCTCCACCACCATCTAGGGTTCAAGCCGTAATGTTTTAGTCACTTTTCTGCCTGGAAAACATAAATTTTTCCGGCCGCTGCTACAATAGCGTCTGCAACAGTGCCATTATTTTTCAGGCATGTGTACATGCCTAATTTTTCTGTCCTATGGTGCAGCACTGTGGCTGCAAAAACAAACCAAAAAAAAAAGGCACATACAAGTGTCAATTCCCCTTCGTGATCGTTACCTTGTTGTGGTGAAGGGGCTTGCGTATCACAATGAAGCAATCATCATCACCTCTATAAAAGTGTGTTGGCAATGTTGCCACACCCCAGATGATAAGGCCGTTGCTTCATTATGGTCAGACCAAAAGCGATCGGGTGGCCACGCTACTAGACCCCCGGTATAAGCAGAAAGTGGCAGAAATGTTACCAAATTACCAAAAGTCGGAAAGGATGCAGCAGTTCAAAACCAAACTAAAAAATATGCTTTACACAGCTTATAAGGGGGATGTCAATGGGGGATTCGACAATGGTTAATCAATTCGACCGGATAGGGTCCGTAACAGGGATTAAACTGATAGCAATAGTACTAGTTAAGACACCACTCATATAGGGTGTCACAGCACATTGCTCTGTGCACGCGCAGTGCCCCAATTTGGGAGTAAGAGGACCGACCAAGCTGCTTTTTCCATCTCCCGGTTCCTGAAATCAATTCAGTTTAGTGTATGAGAGTTTGGTCTGTCACTGTGAAGGCAGTCGAAGGTACCCGGCCTAAATTTTTTTTCATAAAAGGCAATTCCTGATATGGGACGTAACAGGGATTAAACTGATGAGAATAATACTACAGAAAATACCACTCATATCGGTGGAGGGAGCCAGCGTTTTTTTAACCATCTCCCCGTTCAAAAAATCTATTTAATAAATGGCCCCCAGATTGGGGATGTTAGAGGGATTAAACTGATGAGAATAGTACTACAGAAAATACCACTCATATCGGGTGTGACAGTAAATTGCACGGCGCAGATGCAGTCACCGTGGTTTAAAACAGAGTGGAGGGAGCCAGCGTTTTTTTAACCATCTCCCCGTTCGAAAAATCTATTCAATAAATGGCACCCAGATTGGGGACGTTAGAGGGATTAAACTGATGAGAATAGTACTACAGAAAATACCACTCATATCGGGTGTGACAGTAAATTGCACGGCGCAGACGCAGTCACCGTGGTTTAAAACAGAGTGGAGGGAGCCAGGTTTTTTTTAACCATCTCCCCGTTCGAAAAATCTATTCAATAAATGGCACCCAGATTGGGGACGTTAGAGGGATTAAACTGATGAGAATAGTACTACAGAAAATACCACTCATATCGGGTGTGACAGTAAATTGCACGGCGCAGACGCAGTCACCGTGGATTAAAACAGAGTGGAGGGAGCCAGCGTTTTTTTAACCATCTCCCCGTCCGAAAAATCTGTTTAATAAATGGCCCCCAGATTGGGGAGTCGGGGACGTTAGAGGGATTAAACTGATGAGAATAGTACTACAGAAAATACCACTCATATCGGGTGTGACAGTAAATTGCACGGCGCAGACGCAGTCACCGTGGATAAAAACAAAGGGGAGGGAGCCAGCGTTTTTTTAACCATCTCCCCGTTCGAAAAATCAATTCAATTGACCTTTCGGGGACCCTTGGTGTTGTACGTGGCTGGGTGGAGGAAGAAACCTTCAATGACATCACCGGGACGTGGCTAGCTTGGTATCCAACCTTGTGCAAATGGGGAGTTTGCGGTTGTGCAAATGAACTGTTTGCGGTGCATTAAAAGGGGAGTTTGGTCTGTCAATGTCTGTGATGCGGGCGTAACCCTTACACTACCTGATCGATACAACATCATACCTGATCGTATACACACACTGGATGTTTTAAAGCACGTTATTCCAAACAATTTAGGAATGTTAGTTGATTTATGCCCTTTATGGATTAAAACCCGACTCTGCGTCCACTACGTAATTTTCCATGGGAGTTTTGCCATAGATCCCCCTCCGGCATGCCACAGTCCAGGTGTTAGACCCCTTGAAACAACTTTCTCATCACTATTGTGGCCAGAAAGAGTCCCTGTGGGTTTTAAAATTCGCCTGTCTATTGAAGTCTATGGCGGTTCGCCCGGTTCGCCAGTTCGCGAACATTTGCGGAAGTTCGCGTTCGCTGTTCGCGAACTGAAAATTTTATGTTCGCGACATCACTAGTAATGAGTGCGGATTGAGGAGGAAACTTTTTTTTATTGTAGCACTGGGCTGCAACTTAAGAACATGTGAAAAAAGGGTAAAGCGTCTGAAGACTTTCTTAATGCATTGTAAGTGTCTAATAATTGTGGATACCACCACTAGAACTCCCATTCCACCAAACATTCTCTTTCAGGCTGTTGAAAATATCTGAGTACAGCACTTGGCCATCTCTGGCAGTCCCACAAAGGTGCATACTCAACCACAGTCCCTATCTTCAACAGTCCTACAGAGACACAGGACCCTTGCTGTTGTTATTGGTGGAATTCCCTAATAGACATGCTGGCTAGTCCCCATCCTGGCTTGACTGACATCTCACAGGTACTATAAATCATCATAAGCCACTTCTAGTGGCATCTGGCACATGCGCAGTGCACAAATGAAGCCAAGGCCAGTACACCTCGCTTCTCTGTGCATATATCTCACATTTGGTGTACATTTTATGTCATAAAACAGAGCACATGTTTTAATTTGCAAGCTTTAATTTAATTTATAAATCTTCATAACCTTAACCTTTTTTTTTTTTTAATTAAAAAGGTAGATGTTAAAATTTAATGCAATCTGTAATACAATTGTTGCCACTATATAAGCAATTTTTAGGGCAATCCAGGATAGAATTATGGTCCATTTTACTTAGCAAATCTCACCATTTACGGTGAAATTCCCACACTGCTCTACAGATTACAGTAAAATCTAAAAGGACACTGTGCCTACAATATAGTACAAAGTCACAACAACCTTTCTACTGTTCATAAAAGTGGCTGATTACTTATCACAACTCCTGCCATCTTATGAATTCTGGATGAATAGAGAGAGACGCGGCACTCACCGGTGGTTATGCTGGTTGCTTTTATTGCAATACAAACGACATACTGCGCAGGCAGGGGAGCGGGATGGCCACAATGTGCGTCAGCGACGGCCGTTTCACGCGGAAGTCGCGCTTCTTCAGACCGGATATGACGTGCAGGCGCACGGACAAACCTTTTTAAAGAGAAGCTGCCGAACATCACCATGGTGATCCCGGATCTCCCCGAATGCGCAGCTGCAATACAAATCAGAGAGAGACACAGGACAGTGGTAATAATATCACATGAGATATCAAATTGCAAACAATGCAAAAAATCAATGTAAGATTCTTAATTAGGCAACAAATTCCAGGTGCAACAATAGTGTAAAGAAACAAGGGGACATATAAATGCCACGTAGAGGCAAATGGTTGCATGGAAGAGAGACAATATGCGACAATGACCAAGGATGCTATGGGGATTAAGTTTTTGAGGAGTTCAATTATAGGAGTGGCGACCGTATGTGGGTTGCAGGGTGTTGGGATCACAAGAAAACAGCCATGTCGTTCTTATCATTGAGGCCGTGGGGTCCCATGACACTAGTCCTGATGATCCATCTGGCCTCCCGTTGCAGCAAGAGGCGGTGACGATCACCACCCCGAGGGATGGGTCCCACGGCCTCAATGCCAGCAAAAGAGAGGATCACCATTGTGAGTTGAGCGAAAATGTTCAATAAGGCGAGGTGAACCTCGTCCAGTACGAATGGAGTTAAAGTGCTCGCGCACCCATTCAAGCAAACGCCTGATTGTCTTTCCAATATAGAACTTGCTACAACTACATGAAATGACGTATACCACGTATGGAGTACGACAATTAATAAACTGTGTGACCTTGTGTGTAACGCCCCCTAGAGACAGACTTTTAGCTTGGGAGTTCAGATAACAGAGTGAACATGTTCCGCATTTATGATTACCCATTGGGATTCTGCTTTGTAACCAATTGGACCTTTTGGGAAGCCGGAGAGCACTATGGACCAATCTGTCCCTTAGGGTATGACACCTCCTAAAGGTGATAAGGGGTTTGCTGGAAACTACTGCGCCCAAAGACGATTCACTTTTCAGGAGGTCCCAGTTATTATGCACTGCCCGTTTAACTATATCCGCTGCAGGGCTGAACTTGAAAACAAAGGCGAACCTATCGCTGTTGTCACCACCTGTACTGTCACTGAGGAGACTAGATCGGGGGCGCAAAGCCGCTCGATGGAGTGCATCCAACACAGTCCTCCTTGGGTAGCCCCTCTCCAGCAACCTATCCCTAAATTGGTATGCCTGTCTGAAAAAGTCGGCGTCGGTGCTGTTGATTCTACGCAACCGAACGAACTGTCCATAAGGCACCGCGTCTTTGACGGCAGGGGGATGGAAACTGGTCTGGTGGAGCAGCGAATTGGTGGCGGTGGGTTTACGAAAACCTGTAGTGTGCAGCTGACCGTCAACGACGGAGACATGTACGTCGAGAAAGTCCAGACACCTGCCCCCGAAGTTGAGAGTGAACTTCATGTTCATATTATTAGTTTCGTTAAGGTACTGCACAAATTGCCCACACTGCTCTTCGCTGCCCGACCAGACCAGAAACACGTCATCCACATATCGAAGGAACCTATGGATGTATACGAGGAAGGGATTAGCCAAGGAGAAAACGTAGGTCTCCTCAAATACCGCCAGATACAGGTTCGCAAAGGTACACGACACAGGCGTGCCCATTGCTGTACCTAGTATCTGGCGGTACCATTGGCAGTTGAACTGGAAGACATTGTTACTGAGTACCAGGTGAAGGGACTCTTGTACAAACTGGGAGAACACTGCGCTCTTGTCCGTGCGAGCAAGGACCGACGCAATGGCTTTGAGACCAGCATCGTGAGGAATACGGGTATAGAGACTCTCCCCGTCCAAGGACACAAGGTGGAATTCCTCCCACCATTCAATGTCATTGACGGCGCGGAGGAAGTCCCCGGTGTCCTTGAGATACGTGGGAGTGCCTACTAGGAGAGGCCTGAGTAACCAATCCGTATACCTGGAAATGGGTTCGGTCGGAGACCCTATGCCGGCGACAGTGGGTCGCCCCGGGGGGCGCGATAGCGACTTGTGTACTTTGGGCACAAAGTACCAGGCTGGATATTTAGGGAACTTAGGAACAAGCTTCTCTATAATACTTTTAGGCAAAAATTGCAGATCAACATATTTGGAGAGGAGTGAATGAACACTGAGAAGAATGGATGGAACAGGGTTCTCACTGAGCTTCTGATAAACGCTTGTGTCGTCTAGCTGTCTAGAAGCTTTCTCCAGATAGTAGGCTCTAGACATCAGGACCACGTTGCCCCCCTTGTCGGCGGGCTTTATGACCACATCTTCAAGACCGCATAACCAGTGTAGGGCGGTCTTCTCCTCCTGAGTTATATTAGGGGGTGCGACTGGATAAACCAGTGCACGTACATCCCTAAGGACTTGTTTATAAAAGAGGTCAATGGGGGAGCCCGTCGGCATGGGGGGCAAAAACATGGACCTGATGCCGCCCGTAAATGATGTCTGGGGCTGAGGGGCGGTGGTGTCCTCATTCTCAATGCCTGCCAGAAATTGGATACATAACAACTCCTCTGTACCAAATTTAGGATGCAGATGAAACTCAGCACATGTCATGTGGGCCTGGGCCTCGCCAGGTAGAAGTGGGGGGCGTGTAGGACAATTCTCAGCAAACAATTTCCTAAGAAAGAGCTTACGTACGGCTTTATATAGGTCCACCTCAAACTCCACTAAGTTGAACTGTTCCACCAGGCTGTATCCCAGTCCCCGACGGAGGAGTGAGACACAGCCTGGGGACAGCTCATGGGGCGTGAGGTTGATCACTATGTTGCTAGAGTCCGATGTGAATGGGATGTGGTCAGAACCAGTCATTGTTTCCAGGTAACCTGGCGTCTTCTCCTCGTGGACCTGCGCGTTTGGACATTCCTTCCTCTTGCGACTGCCTCGTCCCCTCCGGATTCTCCTCCTAAAGGGGGCTCATCTGTGGTTCATGCAGTGGGTCCGGTTTCGGACTGGCTGGAGTCGGAATCCGAGGTCCAAAAATTGCTGCGAGTGTGGCGTGGGTTCCGTCTTGGACGGCCGCGGTTCTTGCTCCAATCGAAAGTTTCATAATCGATTTTATCTCGAAAGAATTTGTCCCTTTTTCTCTCTTTAATTTCGACCTGGGTGACAGCTAGTTTTTTGTTGAGCTTCTTCTCAAAGTTAGTATACTGTACAGCTGTCATTCTGGCCTTGATTTCGGCTTGAGCCTTTTCAAGGTCTTCACTGACCCGTTGATATTCCTTCTCGTCACGTGACAAGATCAGGTTCAGGATTTCCATCGAGAAGTCAGCGTGCATACGCTTCCATGCTTCCACATGGTGGAACGTAGTGCCGCTGATTTTCCTTTTCCCTCCAATCCCTTGCCATATTTGATATGATTGCTCCAGCTGAGCACACGTTAGACAAACTCTCGTCATCTACACCACCTTCATCTGTCATCCAGACTGACGAAGCAGCTGCTAGCCTGCGTTCAGGCAGAGAGGGGGCGGAGGCCTTTTTTACTTTGTGCAATGCGAGAGACCAAGTTCCTCACGCCCCATGAGCTGTCCCCAGGCTGTGTCTCACTCCTCCGTCGGGGACTGGGATACAGCCTGGTGGAACAGTTCAACTTAGTGGAGTTTGAGGTGGACCTATATAAAGCCATACGTAAGCTCTTCCTTAGGAAATTGTTTGCTGAGAATTGTCCTACACGCCCCCCACTTCTACCTGGCGAGGCCCAGGCCCACATGACATGTGCTGAGTTTCATCCGCATCCTAGATTTGATACAGAGGAGTTGTTATGTATCCAGTTTCTGGCAGGCATTGAGAATGAGGACACCACCGCCCCTCAGCCCCAGACATCATTTACTGGCGGCATCAGGTCCACGTTTTTGCCCCCCATGCCGACGGGCTCCCCCATTGACCTCTTTTATAAACAAGTCCTTAGGGATGTACGTGCACTGGTTTATCCAGTCGCACCCCCTAATATAACTCAGGAGGAGAAGACCGCCCTACACTAGTTATGCGGTCTTGAAGATGTGGTCATTAAGCCCGCCGACAAGGGGGGCAACCTGGTCCTGATGTCTAGAGCCTACTATCTGGAGGAAGCTTCTAGACAGCTAGACGACACAAGCGTTTATCAGAAGCTCAGTGAGAACCCTGTTCCATCCATTCTTCTCAGTGTTCATTCACTCCTCTCCAAATATGTTGATCTGCAATTTTTGCCTAAAAGTATTATAGAGAAGCTTGTTCCTAAGTTCCCTAAATATCCAGCCTGGTACTTTGTGCCCAAAGTACACAAGTCGCTATCGCGCCCCCCGGGGCGACCCATTGTCGCCGGCATAGGGTCTCCGACCGAACCCATTTCCAGGTATACGGATTGGTTACTCAGGCCTCTCCTAGTAGGCACTCCCACGTATCTCAAGGACACCGGGGACTTCCTCCGCGCCGTCAATGACATTGAATGGCGGGAGGAATTCCACCTTGTGTCCTTGGACGTGGAAAGTCTCTATACCCGTATTCCTCACGATGCTGGTCTCAAAGCCATTGCGTCGGTCCTTGCTCGCACGGACAAGAGCGCAGTGTTCTCCCAGTTTGTACAAGAGTCCCTTCACCTGGTACTCAGTAACAATGTCTTCCAGTTCAACCGCCAATGGTACCGCCAGATACTAGGTACAGCAATGGGCACGCCTGTGTCGTGTACCTTTGCGAACCTGTATCGGGCGGTATTTGAGGAGACCTACGTTTTCTCCTTGGCTAATCCCTTCCTCGTATACATCCATAGGTTCCTTCGATATGTGGATGACGTGTTTCTGGTCTGGTCGGGCAGCGAAGAGCAGTGTGGGCAATTTGTGCAGTACCTTAACGAAACTAATAATATGAACATGAAGTTCACTCTCAACTTCGGGGGCAGGTGTCTGGACTTTCTCGACGTACATGTCTCCGTCGTTGACGGTCAGCTGCACACTACATGTTTTCGTAAACCCACCGCCACCAATTCGCTGCTCCACCAGACCAGTTTCCATCCCCCTGCCGTCAAAGACGCGGTGCCTTATGGACAGTTCGTTCAGTTGCGTAGAATCAACAGCACCGATGCCGACTTTTTCAGACAGGCGTACCAACTTAGGGATAGGTTGCTGGAGAGGGGCTACCCAAGGAGGACCGTGTTGGATGCACTCCATCGAGCGGCTTTGCGTCCCCGATCTAGTCTCCTCAGTGACAGTACAGGTGGTGACAACAGCGATAGGTTCGCCTTTGTTTTTAAGTTCAGCCCTGCAGCGGATATAGTTAAACGGGCAGTGCATAGTAACTGGGACCTCCTGAAAAGTGAATCGTCTTTGGGCGCAGTAGTTTCCAGCAAACCCCTTATCACCTTTAGGAGGTGTCATACCCTAAGGGACAGATTAGTCCATAGCGCTCTCCGGCTTCCCAAAAGGTCCAATTGGTTACAAAGCAGAATCCCAATGGGTAATCATAAATGCGGAACATGTTCACTCTGTTATCTGAACTCCCAAGCTAAATGTCTGTCTCTAGGGGGCGTTACACACAAGGTCACACAGTTTATTAATTGTCGTACTCCATACGTGGTATACGTCATTTCATGTAGTTGTAGCAAGTTCTATATTGGAAAGACAATCAGGCCTTTGCTTTAATGGGTGCGCGAGCACTTTAACTCCATTCGTACTGGACGAGGTTCACCTCGCCTTATTGAACATTTTCGCTCAACTCACAATGGTGATCCCTCTGGCCTCTCTTTTGCTGGCATTGAGGCCGTGGGACCCATCCCTCGGGGTGGTGATCGTCACCGCCTCTTGCTGCAACGGGAGGCCAGATGGATCATCAGGACTAGTGCCATGGGACCCCACGGCCTCAATGATAAGAACGACATGGCTGTTTTCTTGTGATCCCAACACCCTGCAACCCACATACGGTCGCCACTCCTATAATTGAACTCCTCAAAAACTTAATCCCCATAGCATCCTTGGTCATTGTCGCATATTGTCTCTCTTCCATGCAACCCTTTGCCTCTACGTGGCATTTATATGTCCCCTTGTGTCGTTACACTATTGTGGCACCTGGAATTTGTTGCCTAATTAAGAATCTTACATAGATTTTTTGCATTGTTTGCAATTTGATATCTCATGTGATATTATTACCACTGTCCTGTGTCTCTCTCTGATTTGTATTGCAGCTGCGCATTCGGGGAGATCCGGGATCACCATGATGATGTTCGGCAGCTTCTCTTTAAAAAGGTTTGTCCGTGCGCCTGCACGTCATATCCGGTCTGAAGAAGCGCGACTTTCGCGCGAAACGGCCGTCGCCGACGCACATTGTGGCCATCCCGCTCCCCTGCCTGCGCAGTATGTCGTTTGTATTGCAATAAAAGCAACCAGCATAACCACCAGTGAGTGCCGCGTCTCTCTCTATTAATCCACTTGAACACTACTTACCACGCTGAGCACCGCCACTTTGGTCTTCAGAGATGGCTGCACGTCCTTGGATCCTTGACAGATGTAAGACATATACAGGTGAACTTACGTAGTGCCGCTGATTTTCCTTTTCCCTCCAATCCCTTGCCATATTTCATCTTATGAATTCTGTTGGCCACTCTGCCTTCCTGCTTACCATGCTTTGCTTTCTTGCTTACAATGAGTAATTTCATAGTTTTTTGTTGGGGAAAAAATGTTTTTCTGATGAGAATGGATAAGTTTTCTTTTTGTACATTTGCTGAATAGTAACTTACAAAAAAATAACTCCCAACTGTTCCTTAAATACAACTTTTACATAGGACAAAATGTCTGTGAAAGAACAATACAGCTTATAGCTTACAACCAGTCATTCTACATCTTAGTAAATTTCTATGCTTTTCATTTAATTTTCAGACCTACAGAAGTTATGTACAGCTAGTGGCATAATAGCAAACACGCAAATCTGCTTTACAAGTGTATACTTGATGTTTTTATAACCACTTTCTTCCATACAGGAGGAGGAACTATTATAAAAAACAACAGAAAAAAAGAAAAAAAAAAGGAGTTATAAAGCTGCAGTTTGTGTTCTATTTTCAGAGATTAATTTAGAGCAGATCTCTGAATATGATGTAATAATTTAAATAATGAGACTGATAGATAAGGCAATGGGATTATTCTGAATGTATTATATACTGCTTGTTTATAGCATAAATTAATCTTTAAAGGAGTACAAAGCCTGCTGCTTCATTTTCACACAGCTATAGACTTCAAGGATTTTTTAAGGAGATCCCAAATAATTTAGGTAAAGGGAGGGAGTTTAGGTTTATGTGATAATTACGGTTGAGTGAAGCGGGTTTGGATTGTTGCATCTGAACCCAATTCTTTAAAAAATATGTTAAGAGTATCAGATCCTTCCTACTGTAAAATGTATTGCCTCCGTGGACGTCTTTCCGAAGTTTTAGCAAATATCACGAGACTTGCTGTGTCTCGCCTTTATCACGTGTCACTTCGTTTATTCCCAAAAGTTACTGTATCAAAATCAAAGCTGAACTTGGCTTCGTTAATGAGGCACGAAGCAGAGTTCGGCTTAGTATTTTGTTACAGTAATTTAAGCGTCAAACAAAGTGATATATCATAGAGGCGAGGCAAAGTAAGTCTCATGATATTTGCTGAAACTTCGGAATGACCTCTTTGGAGGCTATAAATTTTACAGTTAGAACGGAGCCAATATTTTTAACAAAGTTTTTAAAAGAATAGCGTTCGGATACAGCAAAAAAAAAAAAAAAACACAGCATGATGCTGGCAACACCATGCTTCACTATAGGAATGGTATTGAGCTTTACTTGGTTCCATCCAAGTATAGGCAAAAAAGTTCAATCAGACCAGAGAATCTTGTTTCTCACAGTCTTAGAGTCCTTTAGGTGCTTTTTTGCAGACTTTCATATGTTTTTTAATGAGGAGATGCTTCTTTCTGGCCACTCTGCCATGAAGCCCAGATTGGTGGAATGCTGCAGTGATGGTTGACCTTTAGGAAGTTTCTCCCATCTCCACACATGATCTTTGAAGCTCAGTCAGGGACCATTGGGTTCTTGGTCACCTCTCTTACCAGGACCCTTCTTCCTGATTACTTAATTTGGTGGGGCGACCAGCTCTAGGAAGAGCTATGGTTGCTCCAAACTTCTTCCATTTAAAAATTATGGAGGTCACTGTGCTCTTAGGTACTTTCAGTGCAGCAGAAATATTTCGTACCCTTATCCAGATCTGTACCTCCACACAATCCTGTCTCTACTGGTAGTTATTTCATTCTCATGGCTTGTTTTTAGCTCTAATATTTGTTGTTAGCTGTGAGATCTTATATAGACCAGGGTGTATCTTTCCAAATCAAGTCCAGTCAGCTGGGTTTACCAATTCTAATTAAGGTGTAGAAAAATCTCAAAGATACGTCATAGCAAAGAGCCTGAAGGCTCTTACCACAGCCCTTCTCCCCTGATTATTTAGTTTGGTGGGGCAGAGTCCTGGTTGTTCCTGGTTGTTCCAAACTTCTTCCATTTAAGAATAATGAAGGCCACTTGGGAACTTTCAGTGATCATAACTTTTTTTGTATCCTTCTCCAGATCTGTCCCTCTACATAATCCTGTGTCTGATCTCTACAGGCAGTTCTTTTCTCTTCAGGGCTTGGTTTTTGCTTTGATATGCATTGTCAGCTGTGAGATCGTATATAGATAGGGGGGGGGGGGTTTCCAATCATGTCCAATCAACTGAATTTACCACAGACAGACTCTAATCAAGGTGTAGAAACACCTCAAAGGTGATCAAGAGAAATGGGAGGCCCCCAGAGGTAAATTTCAAGTGTCATAGCAGAGAGTCTGGATATTTATATTCATGTGAAATGATAGTTTTTATGCTTTAATAAATATGCAAACATTTCTAAAATTCTATTTTCACTTTCTCATTATGGGGTAATGAGTGCGGATTGAGGAGGAAACTTTTTTTTATTGTAGCACTGGGCTGCAACTTAAGAACATGTGAAAAAAGTGAAAGCGTCTGAAGACTTTCTTAATGCATTGTAAGTGTCTAATAATTGTGGATACCACCACTAGAACTCCCATTCCACCAAATATTCTCTTTCGGGCTGTTGAAAATATCTGAGTACAGCACTTGGCCATCTCTGGCAGTCCCACAAATTTGCATACTCAACCACAGTCCCTATCTTCAACAGTCCTACAGAGACACAGGTCCCTTGCTGTTGTTATTGGTGGAATTCCCTAATAGACATGCTGGCCAGTCCCCATCCTGGCTTGACTGACATCTCACAGGTACTATAAATCATCATAAGCCACTTCTAGTGGCATCTGGCACATGCGCAGTGCACAAATGAAGCCAAGGCCAGTACACCTCGCTTCTCTGTGCATATATCTCACATTTGGTGTACATTTTATGTCATAAAACAGAGCGCATGTTTTAATTTGCAACCTTTAATTTAATTTATAAATCTTCATAACCTTAACCTTTTTTTTTTAAATTGGCAAGGTAGATGTTAAAATTTAATGCAATCTGTAATAAAATTGTTGCCACTATGTAAACTATTTTTAGGGCAATCCAGGATAGAATTATGGTCCATTTTGCTTGGCAAATCTCACCCCTTACAGTGAAATTCCCACACTGCTCTACAGATTACAGTAAAATCTAAAAGGACACTGTTTGTGCCTACAATATAGTACAAAGTTACAACAACCTTTCTACTGTTCATAAAAGTGGCTGATTACTTATCACAACTCCTGCCACCTTATGAATTCTGTTGGCCACTTTGCCTTCCTGCTTACCATGCTTTGCTTTCTTGCTTACAATGAGTAATTTCATAGTTTTTTGTTGGGGAAAAAATGTTTTTCTGATGAGAATGGATACATTTTCTTTTAGTACATTTGCTGAATAGTAACTTACAAAAGAAAATAACTTCCAACTGTTCCTTAAATACAACTTTTACATAGGACAAAATGTCTGTAAAAGAACAATACAGCTTATAGCTTACAACCAGTCATTCTACATCTTAGTAAATTTCTATGCTTTGCATTTAATTGTCAGACCTACAGAAGTTATGTACAGCTAGTGGCATAATCGGTATCATAGTGTTTTTGATGCATTTGAACTTCTCATTTTATGTCTGGCCTTAATAGTCAGGTTTAAAATGCTAATGGTCATTAGTTTTTATAAGGTTAAAATAGCAAACACGCAAATCTGCTTTACAAGTGTATACTTGATGTTTTTATAACCACTTTCTTCCATACTGGAGGAGGAACTATTATAAAAAAACAACAGAAAAAAAGAAAAAAAAAAGGAGTTATAAAGCTGCAGCTCGTGTTCTATTTTCAGAGATTAATTTAGAGCAGATCTCCGAATATGATGTAATAATTTAAATAATAAGACTGATAGGTAAGGCAATGGAATTATTCCGAATGTATTATATACTGCTTGTTTATAGCATAAATGAATCTTTAAAGGAGTACAAAGCCTGCTGCTTCATTTTCACACAGCTATAGACTTCAAGGATTTTTTAAGGAGATCCCACATAATTTAGGTAAAGGCAGGGAGTTTAGGTTTATGTGATAATTACGGTTGAGTGAAGCGGGTTTGGATTGTTGTATCTGAACTTAATTATTTTAAAAAAATATGTTAAGAGTATCAGTTCCTTCCTACTGTAAAATGTATTGCCTCCGTGGACGTCTTTCCGAAGTTTCAGCAATTATCACGAGACTTGCTGTGTCTCGCCTTTATCACGTGTCACTTCGTTTATTCCCAAAAATTACTGTATCAAAATCAAAGCTGAACTTGGCTTCGTTAATGAGGCCCGAAGCAGAGTTCGGCTTAGTATTTTGTTACAGTAATTTATGCGTCAAACAAAGTGATATGTTATAGAGTCGAGGCAAAGTAAGTCTCATGATATTTGCTGAAACTTCGTAAAGTCCTCTTTGGAGGCTATAAATCTTACAGTTAGAACAGAGCCAATATTTTAAACAAAGTTTTTAAAAGAATAGCGTTCGGATACAGCAATCCGAACCCGATTCTCTCAACCAAAAAAATAATTCAGGAAGCCTTACTCACCTGTAAGATCCTCCTCGTTCCATCACCGCTGCATTGTTTTCAATGCTAAAGTGATGACATCCCTGACTACGCCACATATTCATTGCAGCCAGTCACTGGCTTCAGTGATCACATGGGTTAGTTGGAGACATCATTGCTGCACCAGTCTCTCTGCAGCAATGACATGCCCAGCTACCTCATGTGACGTCTGTGACAATCACATTGCAGCAATCACATAGGGCAATTGCAGTCCCTGAAAAAAATAATCAGCAGGGGGCACCAGTGAGCCTGTGCTGGAATGGAAGGTGATTTGACAGGTGAGTAAGACTTATTATCTCTACCTAGCGGTGTTTCTTTAACAAATATTATAAATTGGCACTGTGCAGTTTATGATAAATCTCTTTTATTTTCACTAGCAAAAAGTCTCTGACCTATGAGAAAAAGGGTAAAGAATCAAATTGGAAATGGTTCATGTTACAGACTGAGGGGAAGTTATCACTTGCAGTGATTTTGTGGTCAGTTTTAAGTTTGTGTTTGCATTGTAAGGGTGCGCCAAATTTATGAAATGGCGCACATTAGTAATATATTTGGCGCAAGTGCAATGTGGTGTATGCCCATGTCTGTAAAAGTACACCAGGGAGTTGCCTGGCATGGAGATGCAACTTTTTAAAAAGTCGCACATCATAAATGAGACTTAACGGTGTTCTAATTTCAAAACCTTACCTACTTTTTACTCCACTGCTCATAGCTTGCTGCTTTTTCAAGGCTGCTAATCTAGTGCTGGTCTAATCAAGTGCGGGTCTGCAAGTGCATTGGAGATATTCAGGAGATACTCAGGAGGTAATCTGGAGGTGTATACAATCTAAACAAGTAAGATTTGTTTGTTAAAAATTATTTTTTTCCCCTCTTTGCAATGGCAGACCTGGTTCTGTGCAGGAATTGTTGTGCTTTTATTTCAGGTTCCACTCTTCAGAGGTTTGGATACTGTCTGATCTGTAGACAGCTCTCCATAATGTAACAGGAAATACCTTTTTGAAATATGAGATTTGTAAATTAGCCATTAAGCAAACTCAGACTGAGAACATTGCAATGCCACTGCCACAGAGGCCCCCTAGATATGGAAGATGGGTTACTGTAGGTTCTGGTAGACTGAGATTTGTGGATAGAAGACATGTCCCACAGTCTGTGGCTCTCCATAATTCATTTGCAGCACTTTCAGAGTGCAAGAGCAACATGGTGGATGGCTCAAGCACAGTGGGTGAGAAACAATCATCTCCCATGCCTAAAGTATGCAAGACTGCAGCCAAAGACAAAAAGGAGAAGGTGAGGACTGATAGTAAGCAGCTGTTGGTGGGCGATTCCATCATAAGAGGTGTGAAGTTTGAGGAGAATGGTGTTGTAAGATGTCTCCCTGGTGCTACCGCTAGCAGGGATAGACGACGGATACTTAATATTGTTAGGCAAGCAAAACAGGAAAGGGAAGTGGATGTTATTGTCCATCTGGGGACAAACGATCTGGCTTGCAATGAGGTTTCAAAGGTGAAAGAAGCTTTTCACACACTTGGAAGGGATATACGGGAGGTTGCATCAACTGTTTCATTCTCTGCAGTTTTGCCTGTGCATAACCTTCAATGTATGGCTTGGTGAATGGTGAATGGTGAATGGTGTCTGAACCAAGGGTTTGGATTTGTGTCTCATGTTAGCTCTTGTTGGAATGGAAAAGAACTGTACAAGAAAGATGGTTTGCATCTTTCTCTCAAAGGAACGAATCTCCTCGGTGAACAGTTCCAAGTATTTGCTAAGGAGCATTTAAAGTAGGAAAGGGGGGCAAAAGAGTGATAATCCAGCAGTCTGACTGCCCCCCGGAACAATGCTAGAAGATGCCAGTAGCACAAAGGTTAAGAAATGACAAGATCAGATTCTTATCTACAAATGCTCGCAGTTTAGGGAATAAGATCAATGAACTTGAGGCTATAATGGCATCTGAGAATATAGATGTAGTGGCTGTTACTGAGACGTGGTTCAAGGGGAGTAATGACTGGGATATATCAATACCAGGGTTCTCTCTATACAGGAAAGACAGAGAAGGCAAGAAGGGGGAGGGGTGGCCCTGTATGTGAAAGACAGCATAAAATCTAATTTGATACAGGTTAGCGAGAACAATTTAGAGTCAGTTTGGGTTACCTTGCAGCTTGATAATCATAAGGTAACTCGTGTAGGTGTGATATATAGACCACCTAGCCAAGTCAAAGAATTAGATGATCTACTAGTTGAGGAAATAGCTAAAATGACATTGAAGGGGGAAGTTATCATTATGGGAGACTTCAATCTTCCTGATGTAAACTGGAAAACCAAAATAGCTAGTTCTGCCAGGAGTACAGATATTCTAAATTCCCTACTGGGATTATCTCTACAGCAAGTAGTTGAGGAGCCAACCCGGAAGGAGGCCATTTTAGATTTAGTATTCACAAATGGGAATTTGGTATATGATATTATTGTAGGGGAAAGCTTGGGATCTAGTGATCACCAGTCAGTGTGGTTTACTATAAGTACAGTGACTGAGTCACACCACACAAAAACAAAAGTTTTAGATTTTAGAAAAACTGACTTTTCTAAAATTAGATTAGTGGTATACGAGTCCCTATCAGATTGGAACAGTTTCATTGGAGTCCAGGAGAAATGGGACTACTTAAAAGAGGCACTATTGAAGGCAACAGAAAATTGCATTAGGCTTGTCAGTAAATGCAAAAAAAGGAAAACCACTGTGGTACTCAGCAGAAGTGGCCAAAATCATTAAAAACAAAAAGATAGCATTTAGGAATTATAAAAAAAAACAAAAACGAGGATGACAGGCTAATTTACAAGATTAGGCAGAGAGAGGCCAAACAAGTTATAAGAGCTTCTAAAGCACAGGCAGAAGAGAAATTAGCTCAGTCAGGGAAAAAAGGCGATAAGGCATTCTTCAGATACATAAATGAAAAAAGGAAACTAAAACAAGGAATTACAAAATTAAAAACAAAAGAAGGAAGGTATATGGAAGAAGATAAAGAACTAGCTGACTGCCTCAATGAATACTTCTGTTCAGTCTTTACGAAGGAAAATGAAGGAAAAGGACCTCAGTTAGGAAAGAAGACTAATGAATCTTTTGATGCATGTGTCTTTACAGAGTAAGAGGTTCTAAGTCAACTGTCTAAAATCAATACAAATAAGTCACAGGGGCCTGATGGGAAACACCCAAAGCTATTAAAAGAGCTCAGCGTTGAACTAGCAAAACCATTAACAGATTTATTTAACCAATCACTGGCAACAGGAGTCGTCCCAGAAGATTGGAAATTAGCAAATGTTGTGCCGATTCACAAGAAAGGTAGTAGGGAGGAATCGGGCAACTATAGGCCAGTAAGCCTGACATCAATAGTGGGGAAATTAATGGAAACTATACTTAAGGAGAGGATTGTGGAACATCTAAAATCCCATGGATTGAAAGATGAAAAACAGCATGGGTTTACTTCAGGGAGATCATGTCAAACTAATCTTATTGATTTTTTGAATTGGGTGACTAAAACAATAGATGGCGGAGGTGCAGTAGACATCGCTTATCTAGACTTGGGTAAGGCTTTCGATACTGTCCCACACAGAAGGCTTATCAATAAATTGCAGTCTTTGGGCTTGGACTCCCATATTGTTGAATGGATTAGGCAGTGGCTGAGGGACAGGCAACAGAGGGTTGTAGTCAATGGAGTATATTCAGACCAAGGTCTTGTTACCAGTGGGGTACCTCAGGGATCTGTTCTGGGACCCATATTGTTTAATATCTTTATCAGCAAAATTGCAGAAGGCCTCGATGGTAAGGTGTGTCTTTTTGCTGATGACACAAAGATTTGTAACAGGGTTAATGTTCCTGGAGGGATATACCAAATGGAAAAGGATTTAGGAAAACTAGAGGAATGGTCAAAAATCTGGCAACTAAAATTTAATGTGGATAAGTGCAAAATAATGCACCTGGGGCGTAAAAACCCAAGAGCAGAATATAAAATCAGTGATACAGTCCTAACCTCAGTATCTGAGGAAAGGGATTTAGGGGTCATTATTTCAGAAGACTTAAAGGTAGGCAGACAATGTCATAGAGCAGCAGGAAATGCTAGCAGAATGCTTGGGTGTATAGGGAGAGGAATTACCAGTAGAAAGAGGGAGGTGCTCATGCCGCTCTACAGAGCACTAGTGAGACCTCATTTGGAGTATTGTGCTCAGTACTGGAGACCATATCTCCAGAAGGATATTGATACTTTGGAAAGAGTTCAGAGAAGAGCTACTAAACTGGTACATGGATTGCAGGATAAAACTTACCAGGAAAGATTAAAGGACCTTAACATGTATAGCTTGGAAGAAAGATGAGACAGAGGGGATATGATAGAAACTTTTAAATACATAAAGGGAATCAACAAGGTAAAAGAGGAGAGAATATTTAAAAGAAGAAAAACTGCTACTAGAGGACATAGTTTTAAATTAGAGGGGCAAAGGTTTAAAAGTAATATCAGGAAGTATTACTTTACTGAGAGAGTAGTGGATGCATGGAATAGCCTTCCTGCAGAAGTGGTAGCTGCAAATACAGTGAAGGAGTTTAAGCATGCATGGGATAGGCATAAGGCCATCCTTCATATAAGATAGGGCCAGGGGCTCTCCATAGTACTCAGTATATTGGGCAGACTAGATGGGCCAAATGGTTCTTATCTGCCGACACATTCTATGTTTCTATGCTTGGGAAAGATGCTCTGTTGTGGAAGAGATTTTTGAAAATCAGAGATTTTTAATATCCACACTATCTTCTATTTTCTGGACCAGCAAGCACAGCTCTTAATTTTACGAACTCTTTGAGGTGAATTGACAATTTTTTTTAAATGGCAGCCAGCAGAGGCCTGATGTCCTGGACTAGAGTAGTGGCCAGCACCCACCCCTTGAAACACCTCTGGTGTGGTTGTATCCAGCGCTGTGCTTCCATCAGGCATCCTCTGGGACTCCAGTTGCTACTACTACTGGCCCTAAAAAAACACACATCTCCTGCCTTGTCCATCATGCTCCACACTGTACTGCTGCTGCTGGGAACTCCAGCCTGCACAGTATAACCTCAGCTGCACCCAGAAAAAATGTTTGATGACTTTTTAAAAAAGGCCATTGCTTTATCACTTTCCAGGATAATCGAATTGATTATTTAAATAACACTAAACCTGTTGCTAATCCCCAAAAAGGGATAATTTTTTGGACCGCTTGTTAAAAACAACAAGCCATTGCTTTTTCCAATACTACTGTGTGTATAAACATCGGCAGGTATCCCAAAAAAAGATAATTTTTGGTCAGTTTTTTTTAATTTTTAAAAGCATAATAATTTTGAGTGCAATTTATTTTTAAATAGGTTGTTTGTTACCACCAGCTACAATCCATTTACCCATAGCCATATATGTCACTTTGTTATCATTACTAATGCTGTCTCTTTGATTACAAAAGTGATAAGTATATTTTCTGGAATTATTTGGAAATCTAAAAGTCCGAGATTCACTTACAACACACTTATTAGTTCAGATTGTGGAGAAGAGAAAGGGCTGAATGACCTGAACACATACTTTCAGGCTGTGCAAGCAGAACGTTAGGTTGAATTAGACAGCCTCTCCATAAACTTTGGATCTCAGTAGAAGAGGAGATCTCTCCTGCCCCCCTTAGATATTTGGCCCTTAAAGAGAACCTGCCACCAAAAAATGCAGTGCAATCTGCAGGCAGCATGTTATACAGCAGGATGAGCTGAGCAGATTGACATATAGTTTGGGAAAAGATTCAGTAAAACTTGTAATTTATACATCTAAATCTCTCCTCTTTCTGACTTCAATGTTTATGTGAGAGGTGTTATCAGTGACTGATAGCATTTCCTGTGTAAGTGTGTATACAGTCACTGATAACACCTTCTCTATTTACAACTGAAGTAAAAAAAAAAGCAGATATATAATCTTTCAACTTTAAATTACAGGTTTTACTGAATCCTTTCTCACAAAACTATACATCAATCTTCTCAACTTCTCCTGCAGATTGCATTGCATTTCGTGGTGACATACCCTTTTTAATTATGGCGCGCACATCACTTTTAATAGCTCAGCTAATTTTCTCACTCACTCTTCTTGGTTAGTATGGGAATCTATTAATGTGGGCTGCTCACTTTCCCAATGCTTGTCCTACAAGTTAGAGACCTCTCTCTCTCTCTCTCTTACAGTCCATGGAGTGGAATCAGACATTGCCTCATAATATTGTGGCAGATAACTGGCAGTGTGCCATCCCAACTCTTCAGGAACTATCAATTTTCCCAGACCAGCTCCAAATTAATTTCAACCTTTTCAATATATTTTTTTTAAAAATGTAAAGGCTGTAATATAACATAAAAATTTTAATAGAAGCCCTTCATGGTTTGAATCATTTGCACTCCTACAAAGAACTCCACTTATATCTACAACTTATAAACATCTGGTATAGAAATTAATAGCTCTAAAAGACTTCTACTTTATTAAATCTTGGGAAAATGATCTCAGTTGTAAATTTACAGAGGCTCAATTCATCAAGCTGTTGACAACTTCAAGATCCACATCTAGATGTGTCAGATTCCAAGAGAATGGTTATGAAGTATTAACTAGATGTCATCTAACCACAAAGAGGCTTTCTTCCATACTGGAGGAGGAACTATTATAAAAAACAACAGAAAAAAAGAAAAAAAAAAGGAGTTATAAAGCTGCAGCTCGTGTTCTATTTTCAGAGATTAATTTAGAGCAGATCTCGGAATATGATGTAATAATTTAAATAATAAGACTGATAGATGAGGCAATGGGATTATTCCAAATGTATTTTTCGCCGTATAAGACGCACTTTTTCCCCCCCAAAAGTGGGGGGGAAATAGCAGTGCGTCTTATACGGCGAATGCTGCCGATTTTGTCGGGTTTTCAATGATACACCCGCCGCGATGCCGTGCGGCGGGTGTATCAGCTGTGAGGGAGGCGGGACTGGGGGCCGGCATCTGCTTTTAAAATGACAGCGGGGCCCGTGCAGTGACTGTGTTCTACTACACGGGCCCCGCTCACTGTATGATCCTATGTCTAATAGTTACCGTAATTGTAATTGTATGTAATCAGGAGCGCTGTGTATTGCCGGTACTTACAACTAGAAGCGGTAGGTAGCAGAGAGGAGGGAGGAGGCAGGCCGGGAGGACGGAAGCTGGCAGCGTGAATCATACGTCATGCGTCTGCGCCGCCCACTTTATGAATGAATGAAGCAGGCGGCGTGGACGCATGACGTATGACTCACGCTGCCAGCGCCCGTCCTCCCGGCCTGCCTTCTCCCTCCTCCCTCCTCTCTGCTACCTACCGCTTCTAGTTGTAAGTACCGGCAATACACAGCGCTCCTGATTACATACAATTACAATTACGGTAACTATTAGACATAGGATCATACAGTGAGCGGGGCCCGTGTAGTAGAATACAATCACTGCACGGGCCCCGCTGTCATTATAAAAGCAGATGCCGGCCCCCAGCGTGTATTGAGGGTCATTCACTACAGGGACACTTATGGAGGGGATCTGTGGATGACACATAGCATAAGATGCTATATATGTGTCATCCACAGATCCCCCCCATAACTGTCATACACAGATCCTCATAACAGTGCCATCCAGAGATCCCCCATAAGTGTCACCCAGAGATCCCCCATAAGTGTCACCCAGAGATCCCCCATAAGTGTCACCCAGAGATCCCCCATAAGTGTCACCCAGAGATCCCCCATAAGTGTCACCCACAGATCCCCCATAAGTGTCACCCACAGATCCCCCATAACAGTGCACCATCCACAGATCCCCCATAACAGTGCCATCCACAGACCACAATTAGTTCAAAACCCACCAAAAGCACACCTTTTGGTTCAAAATATTTTTTTTCTTATTTTCCTCCTCTTAAACCTAGGTGCGTCTTATAGGCCGGTGCGTCTTATAGGGTGAAAAATACGATATATACTGCTTGTTTATAGCATAAATGAATCTTCAAAGGAGTACAAAGCCTGCTGCTTCATTTTCACAAAGCTATAGACTTCAAGGATTTTTTAAGGAGATCCCAAATAATTTAGGTAAAGGCAGGGAGTTTAGGTTTATGTGATAATTACGGTTGAGCGAAGCAGGTTTGGATTGTTGTATCTGAACTCAATTCTTTTAAAAAATATGTTAAGAGTATCAGTTCCTTCCTACTGTACACGTGTCACTTCGTTTATTCCCAAAAATTACTGTATCAAAATCTTCTACTTTATTAAATCTTGGGAAAATGATCTCAGTTGTAAATTTACAGAGGCTCAATTCATCAAGCTGTTGACAACTTTAAGATCCAAATCTAGATGTGTCAGATTCCAAGAGAATGGTTATGAAGTATT
The DNA here is from genome assembly GCF_905171765.1 of Bufo bufo. Classification (NCBI taxonomy): domain Eukaryota; kingdom Metazoa; phylum Chordata; class Amphibia; order Anura; family Bufonidae; genus Bufo; species Bufo bufo. The sequence goes on along the minus strand of NC_053390.1, from coordinate 533,020,959 downwards.
AACTAGATGGCATCTAACCCCAAAGAGGCTGATGAACCAAAATAATCCAGGTTACCCTGGTATACTGTATGTTGGAAATGTAAAGACGAAGAGGGATATTATCTACATATGTGGTGGTCTTGCCGATACGTGACAACTTTTTGGAAGGAGGTTTTGTCTATGATTAATTGAATCTGTATCCTGTAACCTAAAATTGGCTTCTGAAGTTGAAGTAATATTATTACACCACTTTATCAAAACCATTACTCCTAAAACATCAAAGGGGATCTCCAAGACTAGAAAAAGATGTCTGCTTTCTTCCCAAAACACCACCACACCTGTCCATTTACTTCAATGAGGCTGAGCTGCAACACTTGACACAACCCATGGACAGGTGTGGTGCTGTTTTTGGGACAAAGCAGCTATGTTTTTCTGAACATGGACAACCCCTTTAAAATTAGTCAGACACCTTCTATCAGCAGCCATTGTATCTAAAAACTAGAAGGCTAAATACTCTTCTGAATGGATGGTGAAAGTGGATCATATATATACCGATTTGAAGCATTAGTGCATTGGGAATTTAGGAATATTGGAAATTTCAGACATCCGGGTGATTTGGTAAAGCTATAGAACCTTATCACTCCTTTAAGACATTTAATGTAAGCTTTAGGTATGAGTCAGTACATCTGCTTATATATCGCGCATGAGCAGCCACTGGCGCGGTGAAAGGAAACCAAGCTCCCCAGAACCTGTCCTGCTGCAGAGTTCGTACAGGTAGTCGTTAATAGCACGTTGCTAGTGGAGCAGCCTATCAAGCACATACAAGGTGGAGTTCCAGCGCGTCGGGCTGTCACAAATCAGACGTCTGACGGGCAGGTGGTGTCACCGCTGAACGTCAGCAAGGCGAGCCATGGCTGTGTAAGATCTTCTAACATGGCCAGAGATTTTCCTGGCCTGCCGCAAGACATCCCGGACCCCGGTGTATCTGGCAACGAATCGTTGCAAGACTAAGATCAGGACGTGTTCCATGCACGGCACGTGTGTCATTTTGCCCTGTTTCAGCGCGCTTAGCAGATTGGCACAGTTGTCGCACATCACTTTACCAACTGTCAAATTGAGCAGTATTAGCCACTGATCGGCCTGTGACTGCAGAGCTGAAAGCAGTGCAGGACCGGTGTGGCTCTTGGCTTCCAGGCACAACAGCCGCAGCACAGCATGGCAATGTCTCACCTGGCACGTCGAATAGGTTCATTTTCCAACTTCCCACTTAGGCACCCCTACCATCCCTGCGAAATATAGCAATAGCACCCCTTAATCAATATTTTGTGGAAGAAGGTATATGGCACCCCTCAATCAGAATTTGGCAGAAACTGGTATATAGCATCCCTCAATCAGTATTTGATGGAAACAGGTATATGGCACCCCTCAATCAGTATTTTGTGGAAGCAGGTGTATCGCAGACCTCAATCAGTATTTGGTGGAAGAAGGTATATAACAATAGCACCCCTCCATCAGTATTTTGTGGAAGAAGGTATATGGCACCCCTCAATCAGTATTTGGCAGAAACAGGTATATAGCATCCCTCAATCAGTATTTGACGGGAACAGGTATATGGCACCTCTCAATCAGTATTTTGTGGAAGCAGGTGTATCGCAGCCCTAAATCAGTATTTGGTGGAAGAATGTATATAGCAATAGCACCTCTCAATCAGTATTTTGTGGAAGAAGGTATATAGCACCCCTCAATCAGTATTTGGCAGAAACAGGTATATGGCACCCCTCAATCAGTATTTTGTGGAAGCAGGTGTATCGCAGCCCTCAATCAGTATTTGGTGGAACAAGGTATATAGCAATAGCATCCCTCAATCAGGATTTTGTGGAAGAAGGTATATGGCACCCCTCAATCAGTATTTGGCGGAAATAGGTATATAGCACCCCTCAATCAGTATTTGGTGGAAACAGGAATATGGCACCCCTCAATCAGTATTTTGAGGAAGCAGGTGTATTGCAGCCCTCAATCAATATTTGGTGATAGAAGGTATATAGCAATAGCACCCCTCAATCAGTATTTTGTGGAAGAAGGTACAGTCCTGATCAAAAGTTTAAGACCACTTGAAAAATGGCAAAAAATCTTATTTAGCATGGCTGGATCTTAACAAGGTTCCAAGTAGAGCTTCAACATGCAACAAGAAGAAATGGGAGTGAGACAAAACATTTTTTGAGCATTCAATTTAATGAAAACAGCGAATAAACTGAAACAGGCTGTTTTTCAGCTGATCAAAAGTTTAGGACCACACCTCCGAAAAAACCCTAAACCCCCCCAAAACAGAAATCCAACTTCCAAACATGAACTCAGTAATGAGCAGCTCCGCCGTTTTTGTTGATCACTTCAAAAATTTGTTTTGGCATGCTTGATGCAAGCGTTTCCATGAGGTGAGTGGGAACATTTCTCCAAGTGGTGAAGACGGCCGCACGAAGGCCATGTACTGTCTGGAACTGTTGTTCATTTTTGTAAACCTACCTTGCTATCCATCCCCAAAGGTTCTCAATTGGATTTAGATCAGGGGAACACGCAGGATGGGCCAAAAGAGTGATGTTATTCTCCTGGAAGAAGTCCCTTGTCCTGCAGCCATTGTGTACTGTAGCATTGTCCTGTTGAAAAACCCAGTCGTTACCACACAGGCGAGGGCCCTCAGTCATGAGGAATGCTCTCTGCAACATCTGGATGTTTGACGCCCCTGCACTTCCTGAAGCTCCATTGTTCCACTGAAGGAAAAAGCACCCCAGACCATTATGGCGCCCCCTCCACTGTGGCGCGTAGAAAACATCTCAGTTGGGATCTGCTTGTCATGCCAGTAACATTGGAAACCATCAGGACCATCAAGGTTAATTTTTTTCTCATCAGAGAATAAAACTTTCTTCCACCTTTGAATGTCCCATGTTTGGTGCTCTCTTGCAAAGTCCAAACGAGCAGTTCTGTGGCGTTCAAGGAGACGAGGTCTTTGAAGACGTTTTTTGTTTTTGAAGTCCATCAGTCTCAAATGCCGTCTGATGGTTATGAGGCTGCAGTCAGCACCAGTAAGGGCCTTAATTTGGGTAGAGGATTGTCCAGTGTCTTGACGGACAGCCAATTGGATCCTCCGGCTCAGTGCTGATGAAATTTTTTGGGGTCTTCCACTTGACTTTTTTGTTCCATAACCCTCAGGATCATTTAAGAAATTCCAAATGACTGTCTTACTGCGTCCCACCTCAGCAGCGATGGCGCGCTGTGAGAGACCCTGCTTATGCAGTTCAACAACCCGACCATGTTCAAAAAGGGAGAGTTTTTTTGCCTTTGCCATCACAACGTGTGACTACCTGACAGAAAATGACAATGAATCCACATCTTTGCACAGATTTGGCCTTTTAAAGGCATGTGGTCCTAAAATTTGGATCAGCTGAAAAACAGCCTGTTTCAGTTTAAACGTTATTTTCAATTAATTGAATGCTCAAAAAATGTTTTGTCTCACTCTCATTTCTTCTTGTTGCATGTTGAAGCTCTACTTGGAACCTTGTTAAGATCCAACAATGTACAATATGTTTTTTTGCAATTTTTCAAGTGGTCTTAAACTTTTGATCAGGACTGTATATAGCACTTCTCAATCAGTATTTGGCGGAAACTGGTATATAGCACCCTTCAATCAGGATTTTGTGGAAGAATGTATATAGCACCCCTCAATCAGTATTTGACGAAAACAGGTATATAGCACCCCTTAATCAGTATTTGGCGGAAACAGGTATATGGCACCCTTTAATCAGTATTTTGTGGAAGCAGGTGTATCACAGCCCTCAATCAGTATTTGGTGGAACAAGGTATATAGCAATAGCACCCCACAATCAGTATTTTGTGGAAGAAGGTACAGTCCTGATCAAAAGTTTAAGACCACTTGAAAAATGGCAAAAAATCTTATTTAGCATGGCTGGATCTTAACAAGGTTCCAAGTAGAGCTTCAACATGCAACAAGAAGAAATGGGAGTGAGACAAAACATTTTTTGAGCATTCAATTTAATGAAAACAGCGAATAAACTGAAACAGGCTGTTTTTCAGCTGATCAAAAGTTTAGGACCACACCTCCGAAAAAACCCTAAACCCCCCCAAAACAGAAATCCAACTTCCAAACATGAACTCAGTAATGAGCAGCTCCGCCGTTTTTGTTGATCACTTCAAAAATTTGTTTTGGCATGCTTGATGCAAGCGTTTCCATGAGGTGAGTGGGAACATTTCTCCAAGTGGTGAAGACGGCCGCACGAAGGCCATGTACTGTCTGGAACTGTTGTTCATTTTTGTAAACCTACCTTGCTATCCATCCCCAAAGGTTCTCAATTGGATTTAGATCAGGGGAACACGCAGGATGGGCCAAAAGAGTGATGTTATTCTCCTGGAAGAAGTCCCTTGTCCTGCAGCCATTGTGTACTGTAGCATTGTCCTGTTGAAAAACCCAGTCGTTACCACACAGGCGAGGGCCCTCAGTCATGAGGAATGCTCTCTGCAACATCTGGATGTTTGACGCCCCTGCACTTCCTGAAGCTCCATTGTTCCACTGAAGGAAAAAGCACCCCAGACCATTATGGCGCCCCCTCCACTGTGGCGCGTAGAAAACATCTCAGTTGGGATCTGCTTGTCATGCCAGTAACATTGGAAACCATCAGGACCATCAAGGTTAATTTTTTTCTCATCAGAGAATAAAACTTTCTTCCACCTTTGAATGTCCCATGTTTGGTGCTCTCTTGCAAAGTCCAAACGAGCAGTTCTGTGGCGTTCAAGGAGACGAGGTCTTTGAAGACGTTTTTTGTTTTTGAAGTCCATCAGTCTCAAATGCCGTCTGATGGTTATGAGGCTGCAGTCAGCACCAGTAAGGGCCTTAATTTGGGTAGAGGATTGTCCAGTGTCTTGACGGACAGCCAATTGGATCCTCCGGCTCAGTGCTGATGAAATTTTTTGGGGTCTTCCACTTGACTTTTTTGTTCCATAACCCTCAGGATCATTTAAGAAATTCCAAATGACTGTCTTACTGCGTCCCACCTCAGCAGCGATGGCGCGCTGTGAGAGACCCTGCTTATGCAGTTCAACAACCCGACCATGTTCAAAAAGGGAGAGTTTTTTTGCCTTTGCCATCACAACGTGTGACTACCTGACAGAAAATGACAATGAATCCACATCTTTGCACAGATTTGGCCTTTTAAAGGCATGTGGTCCTAAAATTTGGATCAGCTGAAAAACAGCCTGTTTCAGTTTAAACGTTATTTTCAATTAATTGAATGCTCAAAAAATGTTTTGTCTCACTCTCATTTCTTCTTGTTGCATGTTGAAGCTCTACTTGGAACCTTGTTAAGATCCAACAATGTACAATATGTTTTTTTGCAATTTTTCAAGTGGTCTTAAACTTTTGATCAGGACTGTATATAGCACTTCTCAATCAGTATTTGGCGGAAACTGGTATATAGCACCCTTCAATCAGGATTTTGTGGAAGAATGTATATAGCACCCCTCAATCAGTATTTGACGAAAACAGGTATATAGCACCCCTTAATCAGTATTTGGCGGAAACAGGTATATGGCACCCTTTAATCAGTATTTTGTGGAAGCAGGTGTATCACAGCCCTCAATCAGTATTTGGTGGAACAAGGTATATAGCAATAGCACCCCACAATCAGTATTTTGTGGAAGAAGGTACAGTCCTGATCAAAAGTTTAAGACCACTTGAAAAATGGCAAAAAATCTTATTTAGCATGGCTGGATCTTAACAAGGTTCCAAGTAGAGCTTCAACATGCAACAAGAAGAAATGGGAGTGAGACAAAACATTTTTTGAGCATTCAATTTAATGAAAACAGCGAATAAACTGAAACAGGCTGTTTTTCAGCTGATCAAAAGTTTAGGACCACACCTCCGAAAAAAACCCTAAACCCCCCCAAAACAGAAATCCAACTTCCAAACATGAACTCAGTAATGAGCAGCTCCGCCGTTTTTATTGATCACTTCAAAAATTTGTTTTGTCATGCTTGATGCAAGCGTTTCCATGAGGTGAGTGGGAACATTTCTCCAAGTGGTGAAGACGGCCGCACAAAGGCCATGTACTGTCTGGAACTGTTGTTCATTTTTGTAAACTTCCCTTGCTATCCATCCCCAAAGGTTCTCAATTGGATTTAGATCAGGGGAACACGCAGGATGGGCCAAAAGAGTGATGTTATTCTCCTGGAAGAAGTCCCTTGTCCTGCAGCCATTGTGTACTGTAGCATTGTCCTGTTGAAAAACCCAGTCGTTACCACACAGGCGAGGGCCCTCAGTCATGAGGAAGGCTCTCTGCAACATCTGGACGTTTGACGCCCCTGCACTTCCTGAAGCTCCATTGTTCCACTGAAGGAAAAAGCACCCCAGACCATTATGGCGCCCCCTCCACTGTGGCGCGTAGAAAACATCTCAGTTGGGATCTGCTTGTCATGCCAGTAACATTAGAAACCATCAGGACCATCAAGGTTACATTTTTTCTCATCAGAGAATAAAACTTTCTTCCACCTTTGAATGTCCCATGTTTGGTGCTCTCTTGCAAAGTCCAAACGAGCAGTTCTGTGGCGTTCAAGGAGACGAGGTCTTTAAAGACGTTTTTTGTTTTTGAAGCCCATCAGTCTCAAATGCCGTCTGATGGTTATGAGGCTGCAGTCAGCACCAGTAAGGGCCTTAATTTGGGTAGAGGATTGTCCAGTGTCTTGACGGACAGCCAATTGGATCCTCCGGCTCAGTGCTGATGAAATTTTTTGGGGTCTTCCACTTGACTTTTTTGTTCCATAACCCTCAGGATCATTTAAGAAATTCCAAATGACATCATTATAGGGGCGGAGCTTGCGCCAGAGGAAGATGGTAGCGTGTGCCTGAGCTCCGTCTAACTAGCTCTGCCTTATCGAAGCCTACGCTCGCTATACCGACCAAATCATGGTGAAAATCGGCAACCCGAGACAGGGGGACACCCAGCAACACCAGAAGCAGCCAGTTACCTCGGGGGACATGGACAAATTTATTAAAAAAGCGGCGGCAATACATGTCGCCAAAGAAAGCAAGATGGCGCCCGCGGCTGCCCCTGAAGACGAGTATCAGAACTCAGAGGGAAGAGACAGCGACTCTGAAGAGGCCGGAGGTCGTCAAAACCTTCCTATCTCCAGGAAATACCTGAAGTCAGTCCTTACCAAAGCCCTGGAACCACTGGTAAGTGAAGTTTCCTCCATGCGGCAGGACATTAAACATATCGGGGGAAGAGTAGAGGACCTGGAATCCGCTCACAACGCTGCACTAGATTTCCAGGCGGCTGCTTCTAACTGCTTACAAGTGGTCCAAAACCATCTGAACAACGTCTATGCTGCTTTAGAAGACCAAGAGAATCGGGGCAGGAGGAACAACCTGAGGTTCCGAGGCCTGCCCGAATCTATTATCCCCTCAGAAATCCCTGAGGCTATGATGGCCCTCTGTGAGCAAATCCTAGGCCCCGATTATCCTGGCCCAATTATTGAAAGGGCTCATAGGGCCCTCCGCCCAAAACCAAAACCAGCAGAACCGCCCAGAGATATAATCTGCCGGTTTCTAAATTTTCAGGATAAAGAAGCCATATTAGAAGGCGCCAGGAAAAAATCGGAGGTCCTGTTCAGGGATTACCGCATCCATATATACCAGGACTTAGCACCGATCACCCTGAAAAAACGCAAGGCCCTGAAACCTTTAACAGAATGGCTCATCCAAAAGAAAATTACTTACAGATGGACTTTTCCTTTCGGCATCTCCTTCCTATACGAGGGGAGCAGGATTACAATCAGAACCCACGCTGACCTGGATCAACTGTTTCAGCATCTGGAAATCCACAACATGGAAATAGAAAACTGGGACTTGATCCAAGATGTCGCCTCATTACCGGATATTCCCAAGCCGCAGCCTTTTGAACCCAGAAGGACCCCCAAAGCCCAGCGACAAAGGAAAAAGGCCAATTCAATCACACCTAGGCGTCTCTCCACAGACTCTTTCTGATTTAATGCGAGTCTATTATATCTGGTACCTGCCAACCCAGTTGTTTCCCTGGGAAAAGATAAAGAAGTGATTCGTATCGACCCTCTCTAAGTATACTGTTAATATGTGTTAGCTTTAAAAGTATGTCTTATTACCTCCCTTCCATTTTGCTATTCCCCCCCTTTTTTCCCTCTCTCACATCCCCTGCCCCCCCTCCCTCCCTTCCTCCCCCCCTTTACCCTTCCCCCTTCCCCCCCCCCTTCCCTCTCCCCCTTTCCTCCTCTTTTCCCCCCTTTTGCTTGTCCCCCCATCACTTAGAACAAGCTGCAAGGAGCTTTTGAAGTGAGTTTTCCAAAACCTCCATATTAGGCTGACACGGTCTCCTCTCTTTATGCTTAGACCCCTAGTCTCATAAAGCCCCATATTGTACGGTCGGTAGTATCGGAATGGGTTGCGTTCCATAGGTTCGCTCCTTTCTGATACTTACTCAAGATATCTTTGATAAGGTTTTGCTATATCAAGGGTATACCCACTTCCCCCCCCCTCCTAGTGAGTAATGTCTATGCAAATTCATTGCTTATGTCCTCTGTTTTACTCTTGTTGTTTTAGTTACCACGTTTTTACTGTTACAACGTCACCTGAAGACCTCAGACGGATGATTTTGGCATGGGCTGCTCATCAAAGGTTGGATCTTTCCTTACTATTAGATGCTATTCTCCTTCACACAGAGCTAGAGATTTTCCTCCAAACCACATTCACCGCAGACTCTACCCTCCCTCATATCCCAGATGGATGACCTTAAGATAGCATCCTATAATGTCAGAGGCTTCAACTCGCCGTCTAAGAGGCGTCAGATTTTTGGTATGCTGAAGAGAGAGGGGGTAAAGGTAGTATTTTTGCAGGAAACACACCTAAAGCTAGGCCATTTCCCTAACCTTTCATATTCATACTTCTCCCAATGGTTCCATAGTGGCTCCAATTCTTCAAACTCCAAAGGGGTTAGCATAGGTTTACAGAAAGGAGTCCAGTTTCAGCTCATAGACCAAAAATTGGACCCGGAAGGCAGGTTTATAATGCTGAAAGGGAAAATCCTACACCAAACCTACACATTTGTCAATGTGTATGTCCCTAATAGGAAACAAATTCCCTGGTTGAAAAATATTTTAGATGTAATGAACAACTTCAGGGAAGGTACTTTAATCTTAGGTGGAGACTTCAACCTGGTACTGAATCCCTTATTAGACTCTTCATCGGGCAAATCAGCACACTCTCAGTCAGCTGTCCGCTCCTTGACTTCGAAGTTATGGAGGGCCCAACTTATTGATGTTTGGCGCACATTCCACCCAGACACTAGGGATTACTCCTTTCATTCAACAGTCCATAACTCGTATCAACGTTTGGACTACCTCTTTATATCCAAAAACCACTTACAATATTGTAAAGACACTAATATAGGTAATATCCTTCTCTCCGACCACTCCCCTATATACCTGACCCTTACCTCACCTGAGAAAAACAAGTCCCATAGACATTGGAGGCTAAATGAGCAATTGTTGGGTATTGCTGAATCCAGATCAAAAATTAAAAAAGCACTAGAAGACTACTTCAGTTTGAACGTATCCTCAGGGGTATCCTCCCAGACCTTATGGGACGCCCACAAGGCGGTAATACGGGGTCAATGCATCAGCATTGGAGCATATCTTAAAAAACAAAGAAACAAACAAATAGACGAACTACATGAGAACATCACTAGACTTGAACAAACGCATAAAGTTTCAATGCTCAAAAGCCATCTAGAAGAACTAAACGGATATAGGCGTTCCCTCAAAGATCTTCTTAACGCTCTTTCAGCAAAATACTATCTTAACTCACAACAAAAGATATTTGCCCACGGGAACAAAGCGTCTAGGTTCGTAATGAATAGAGTCAAAATGAGGAAATCAAACAACTTTGTCCACAAGCTAACAACTACATCAGGCTCACACATCTTTGACTCGGAACTAATTGCATCACAATTTAGAAGCTTCTATGAAGCATTATATAATTTGGATACTCCCACCCCACCTCCTTCCTCACAAGAACTCTTGTCCCCTCTCTTTACATATCTAGAAAAGTTACAACTTCCAACTTTAACCGAGGAAAATAGGAAAACGCTGACCTCCCCCTTTACGCCTACAGAACTCTCTGAAGCCATACGTAATTCCCCTAAAGGGAAAAGCCCTGGCCCAGATGGCCTACCCATCTCCTATTACTCTACATTTCAGGAAATTTTAGTTCCTTACCTAATTCCGCTTTTCAATCAAACCCTCTCCAACACTCCTCTTTCTAGCGACATGACTAAAGCCCATATTGTTTTAATCCCTAAAGAGGGAAAGGACCCAACACTTTGCCCTAGTTATAGACCTATCTCTCTCCTTAACATTGACCTTAAACTGCTGGCCAAACTGCTAGCAAATCGCTTAGCGTCTATACTTCCCACCCTGATTCATAGAGATCAGACTGGCTTTGTTAGGGGGAGAGAAGGTAAAGATAATACCGCTAGAGTGCTTAACATCCTCTTTCACATACGAAAGAAATCATTACCTTTGGTCCTTCTCAGCACAGATGCTGAGAAGGCATTTGATAGGGTTAAATGGTCCTTTATGAAAGCGGTCCTTTTTATACAAAAATTCCCGATATCCTTCTTATCAGCCATAGACGCCATGTATTCAAAGGCATCAGCCTCTATATCAGTCAACAATATTATTTCCTCCCCCTTTTTAATAAGCAACGGAACTAGGCAGGGCTGTCCTTTATCCCCCCTTCTTTTTGTTTTATGTATGGAACCCCTTCTGCAATCCATTAGGTCTGATAGAGATATCAGAGGAATAACCCTCGGAGATCAAGAACACAAGATGGCAGCCTTTGCCGATGACCTACTGATGATGATAAGCAACCCGTCAGTAGCTCTCCCCAAGATCTACCATCACCTAGAGATATTTGGCAAATACTCCAACTTTAAAGTTAACCACAGTAAATCCCTGATTATACACTCTGGCCTATCGACTTCCTTGGCTAAACATTTAGAGTATAATTCCCCCTTTAATTGGTCAAGCCCCCATTTAACTTATTTAGGTGTTAAAATTAGCAAAGACCCCTCCCAATTGTATGCTTTAAACTATGCGCCTCTACTAAACCATATTTCCACCTCTCTTAAAAACCTTGATTTACCTATCTTATCATGGTTTGGTAGGAAAAATCTACTTATGTCCTTAGTCCTACCTAAGCTGACCTATTTACTTCAAGTCCTTCCTATTCCGGTCCCTCCCTCATATTACGCCTCTCTCAGGTCTTTATTTAGCTCATTTATTTGGAATGGGAAGAAAGCCCGTCTCTCATATAAGATCCTAAATAGACCCAAAGCAATGGGCGGAATAGCTCTCCCAGATCCAGAATTATACGGGAAGGCTGTCTTACTAGCTAGAGTGGTAGACTGGCTGAGAAACCCTCCTCACAAGTCTTGGGTCCAGATGGAACAATCCTTAATCAAATCATCTTTTAAAGCCCTTGTGTTAGGGCATAAATGCTTTCTTCCCTTTCCACCGGATGTAACCCCTCTGATTAAGGCCACTTTTAATGCCTGGAAATGGTTCCAATCTACCTTCCTCCATATTCCTTTCCCTTCACCACTCCTTCGAGTGGGAGATATTCTGCATACCGCACCTAAAGTCTTACAGGATAGCCTACCCACACACCTTAGAGAATCCGATATTTTGCTGAGAGATCTGTACACTGACGCTATTTCTCCTTCACAAAATAAATTGAGGGAAATCCTGGGTATCCCTTCTTCTCTTGCGCTTAATAACCCAATTTACTTCATTAAAACGTACTTATCTCTCCACATCTCTTTAGGGGACCTAATAAGACCTCTAACTTGGTTCGAAAGCTTGATAGATAACCCACGAAATCCCCTAAGAATCATATCACAATTTTACAGCAGACTTAGATCCCACAATTCAAATGTTTTACCTTCCTTTATGGGCCATTGGGAGAAAGACCTAAAGCATACTTTTACAACTAAAGAGATTGACATCATCTTACAATCCCCACATAAGTCCTCTAGATGCGTTCGCATTCAAGAGAACGGTTATAAGATCATGACTAGATGGTACAAGACACCAGATATCGTTTCTAGATACTCAAGCTCTGGATGCGATAGTTGTTGGAGATGCCTATCAGAAAGAGGTTCCTTCATACATGTATGGTGGAATTGCCCCAGTCTTTTTGCCTGGTGGGAGAAAATATTTCAATTAACCAACCATATATGCGGGGCAGATCTAGTTCCTTCCCCAGAAATCGCACTCCTGAGTCTCCTTCCATCTGGTCAGAAGATCTTAAACCGAACACTTTTTAAACACCTGATTGCCGCAGCAAGATTCCTAATTCCGAAACTATGGCTTTCCACAGAACCCCCCTCCATAGACCAATGGTTATCAAAGGTCGACCAAATTCACAGGTTCGAAGAAATCTCATCCTGGGAATTAAGAAACTTCCAAAATTTCAAGAAGTTGTGGAATGACTGGGAAATATTTAGAGACCCTAACAATACCCCCCAAATCCATCCTCAAACACAGGCTGTTTAAACACTTTGGAGCTGAAGATCTAAAATTCTTTCCTATAGGAAGGTTCCCACTTTGTTTAGGACCCTTCATCTCTAATATTTGTAGCTATCTACCTTCTGCGCCCATGCCAGATCATCCATCCAGGTATACTATGCTAGCTTAATTCAGACAAAAGCTATACTTAATAGATTTTGGAAAATAGCAAAGACGCTTTTACCTACATATGTCAAGATATACCATGTGACGTTAATGTTACTATTCTCTGTTATTATTCACTATTACCTTATTGTGAGGCTTGGCCTCCATCTGTACTGTATCTTGGTTTTCAATAAAAGAATTTAAAACCAAAAAAAAAAAAAAAAAAAGAAATTCCAAATGACTGTCTTACTGCGTCCCACCTCAGCAGCGATGGCGCGCTGTGAGAGACCCTGCTTATGCAGTTCAACAACCCGACCATGTTCAAAAAGGGAGAGTTTTTTTGCCTTTGCCATCACAACGTGTGACTACCTGACAGAAAATGACAATGAATCCACATCTTTGCACAGATTTGGCCTTTTAAAGGCATGTGGTCCTAAAATTTGGATCAGCTGAAAAACAGCCTGTTTCAGTTTAAACGTTATTTTCAATTAATTGAATGCTCAAAAAATGTTTTGTCTCACTCTCATTTCTTCTTGTTGCATGTTGAAGCTCTACTTGGAACCTTGTTAAGATCCAACAATGTACAATATGTTTTTTTGCAATTTTTCAAGTGGTCTTAAACTTTTGATCAGGACTGTATATAGCACTTCTCAATCAGTATTTGGCGGAAACTGGTATATAGCACCCTTCAATCAGGATTTTGTGGAAGAATGTATATAGCACCCCTCAATCAGTATTTGACGAAAACAGGTATATAGCACCCCTTAATCAGTATTTGGCGGAAACAGGTATATGGCACCCTTTAATCAGTATTTTGTGGAAGCAGGTGTATCACAGCCCTCAATCAGTATTTGGTGGAACAAGGTATATAGCAATAGCACCCCACAATCAGTATTTTGTGGAAGAAGGTACAGTCCTGATCAAAAGTTTAAGACCACTTGAAAAATGGCAAAAAATCTTATTTAGCATGGCTGAATCTTAACAAGGTTCCAAGTAGAGCTTCAACATGCAACAAGAAGAAATGGGAGTGAGACAAAACATTTTTTGAGCATTCAATTTAATGAAAACAGCGAATAAACTGAAACAGGCTGTTTTTCAGCTGATCAAAAGTTTAGGACCACACCTCCGAAAAAACCCTAAACCCCCCCAAAACAGAAATCCAACTTCCAAACATGAACTCAGTAATGAGCAGCTCCGCCGTTTTTATTGATCACTTCAAAAATTTGTTTTGTCATGCTTGATGCAAGCGTTTCCATGAGGTGAGTGGGAACATTTCTCCAAGTGGTGAAGACGGCCGCACAAAGGCCATGTACTGTCTGGAACTGTTGTTCATTTTTGTAAACTTCCCTTGCTATCCATCCCCAAAGGTTCTCAATTGGATTTAGATCAGGGGAACACGCAGGATGGGCCAAAAGAGTGATGTTATTCTCCTGGAAGAAGTCCCTTGTCCTGCAGCCATTGTGTACTGTAGCATTGTCCTGTTGAAAAACCCAGTCGTTACCACACAGGCGAGGGCCCTCAGTCATGAGGAAGGCTCTCTGCAACATCTGGACGTTTGACGCCCCTGCACTTCCTGAAGCTCCATTGTTCCACTGAAGGAAAAAGCACCCCAGACCATTATGGCGCCCCCTCCACTGTGGCGCGTAGAAAACATCTCAGTTGGGATCTGCTTGTCATGCCAGTAACATTGGAAACCATCAGGACCATCAAGGTTACATTTTTTCTCATCAGAGAATAAAACTTTCTTCCACCTTTGAATGTCCCATGTTGGGTGCTCTCTTGCAAAGTCCAAACGAGCAGTTCTGTGGCGTTCAAGGAGACGAGGTCTTTAAAGACGTTTTTTGTTTTTGAAGCCCATCAGTCTCAAATGCCGTCTGATGGTTATGAGGCTGCAGTCAGCACCAGTAAGGGCCTTAATTTGGGTAGAGGATTGTCCAGTGTCTTGACGGACAGCCAATTGGATCCTCCGGCTCAGTGCTGATGAAATTTTTTGGGGTCTTCCACTTGACTTTTTTGTTCCATAACCCTCAGGATCATTTAAGAAATTCCAAATGACTGTCTTACTGCGTCCCACCTCAGCAGCGATGGCGCGCTGTGAGAGACCCTGCTTATGCAGTTCAACAACCCGACCATGTTCAAAAAGGGAGAGTTTTTTTGCCTTTGCCATCACAACGTGTGACTACCTGACAGAAAATGACAATGAATCCACATCTTTGCACAGATTTGGCCTTTTAAAGGCATGTGGTCCTAAAATTTGGATCAGCTGAAAAACAGCCTGTTTCAGTTTAAACGTTATTTTCAATTAATTGAATGCTCAAAAAATGTTTTGTCTCACTCTCATTTCTTCTTGTTGCATGTTGAAGCTCTACTTGGAACCTTGTTAAGATCCAACAATGTACAATATGTTGTTTTGCAATTTTTCAAGTGGTCTTAAACTTTTGATCAGGACTGTATATAGCACTTCTCAATCAGTATTTGGCGGAAACTGGTATATAGCACCCTTCAATCAGGATTTTGTGGAAGAATGTATATAGCACCCCTCAATCAGTATTTGACGAAAACAGGTATATAGCACCCCTTAATCAGTATTTGGCGGAAACAGGTATATGGCACCCTTTAATCAGTATTTTGTGGAAGCAGGTGTATCACAGCCCTCAATCAGTATTTGGTGGAACAAGGTATATAGCAATAGCACCCCACAATCAGTATTTTGTGGAAGAAGGTATATGGCACCCCTCAATCAGTATTTGGCGGAAATAGGTATATAGCACCCCTCAATCAGTATTTTGTGGAAGCAGGTGTATCGCAGCCTTTTAATTAGTATTTGGTGGAAGAAGGTTTATAGCAATAGCACCCCTCAATCAGTATTTTATGGAAGAAGGTATATAACACCCCTCAATCAGTATTTGTTGGAAACTGGAATATAGCACCCCTCAATCAGTATTTGGCGGACACAGGTATATAGCACTCCTCAATCAGGATTTTGTGGAAGAAGGTATATCGCAGCCCTCAAGCAGTTTTTTGGGGCAACAGGTATATCACACCCATTGAAATTAGTTACTCCAATAGCGTTTGTCCCTCTATCTAGCTGCGGTATCGCAGCAGAACTGCACACAACTGCTGCACAATACAAATACACTATAATATAATTTCTATGTTAGAAAGTATATTATAAGTATATCACACCCCTCTATATCACATCTATCGATAGCACACCTATTCCAGTCCTTAAAAGGACTTTTGTGGCCCTATTAGTTAGTGTTTGGTGTCCCTAACTGTCCCTGCTCCAAAATGCAACCTCTCCCTACACTGGCAAAACACAATGTAAAATGGCTGCCAGATCGGGTTCTGTTATAGGGTTGGGGGTGTGTCCATGTGCTGAAACGTCTCAATTGGCTGCCCTTTCCGACCTGATGGATGTTTCATTGGTCAAAGTTCGGCGCTATGCAAAAAAATGTGGCACGTGCGAATATCGCCATATGTTCGCATGTTCGGCGAATTTGCGAACGAGCAAAGTTCGCCACGAAACGACCGCCAGGCAAACCGCAAGGCCATCTCTATACACAAGTTTATTTAAGTAAAACCGTTGGACTTCACAAGTCTAGACTCTACTTACTCCACCAACTACAACTCTTTGTTGCTACAGAGCGTTACCTCGGGGAGTGACAGTATCCAGATAGGAGCACCATGACACAAACTATTAGGGTAACAACATGCCATTTGGCATTCCTAAACGCTGGGACTCGATTGCCCCTGTTGGGCAGCCTGCTGCCCAAGGAGTCCACAGATATATTTGTTTTGACCATAATTTTGAAAGCTGAATAGTGATGAGAGGCAGGTCCCATATTCGAATAAGTGGGTCAAAATGAATATATAACACTATAGAATATAGTGCTATATATTTGTTTTTTAGAATGTTTGTCATTTTTTTCCATCCAAAGTGAACAATCATTGTCCCACAAGCAATTTAAGCAGGGAGGAATCATGACTTTAGATGGAAAAAAAATCACGAATATTCTAAAAAATGAATATATAGCACTATTTTGAATATAGTGCTATATATTCATTTTTAGAATATTTGTCATTTTTTCAATCTGAAAACATGATTCCTCACTGCTTCTTGCTTGTGGGCCAATTAGTCATTTGTCCACAAGCAACTTAATCAGGAGGGAATCATGACGAATATTCTAAAAAACGAAAATATATATATTGAATATAGTGCTATATATTTGCTATATCGAATATTCGTCATTTTCTAACATCTGAAAACATGATTCCTCCCTGCTTAACCACCTGAATGGACGTTCCAGAATGTCCGTTCAGAAACTGCAGCTGCACGCTAATCGTGCAGCTGCTGATCGGGTTGCCCGCTGTCAGTGACAGTAGGGCAACCCAGAGAGAAGGCAGGGACAGTGCCCAGGTGTCCCTGCCTTCTGGATCGCTGCATACACCGCCGGGACCGGAGAGTGCAGGAGCTGTGTGAGGTCTTTCAGAGACCTCGATCAGCCCTGCACTGAGGCTGTACAGCGCTGTATTGCGATGTACAGCCTCTCTGGGGGGTGCATTTCTCCTGTAACTGGGGCTACTATGTCAGCCCCAGTTACAGGAGAAATCAACAGTGAAAAAAAAAAGAAAAGTAAATGTCCCCCAGAGGTCTTGTATGACCTTATGGGGGATGAAAAGTGTAAAATAAAAATAAATAAAAAAAAGTGTTAAAAAACTAAAATAAAAAAAAGGTTTCACATGTAAAAAAAAAAAATTCTCCAAGTAAGGAATAAAAAAAATAGACATATTTGGTATTGCCGCGTCCATGAAGGTCGGCTCTATAAATATATCACATAATCGACCCAGTCCAATAAACACCATAAAAAATTTAAAAAAATAACTGCAAAAAAAAGCCATTTTTGTCACCTTACATCACAAAAAGTGCAACACCAAGTGATCAAAAAGGCGTACGTCCCACAAAATGGTACCAATAAAACAGTCACCTCATCCTGCAAAAAATGAGCCCCTACATAAGAAAATCTCTCAAAAAATAAAAAAACATCATTTTTTTGGTTTCAAAAATGCTATTATTGTGTTAAAGAGAAATAAATAGAAAAAAGTATACATATTAGGTATCGCCACGTCCGTAAAAACCAGCTTTATAAAAATATCACATGACCTAACCCCTCGGGTGAACACCGTAAAAAAAAAACTGTGTCAAAACAAGCAATTTTTGTCACCTTACATCACAAAAAGTGCAACACCAAGTGATCAAAAAGGCGTATGTCCCACAAAATGGTACCAATAAAACCGTCACCTCATCCCGCAAAAAATGAGTCCCTACATAAGAAATCTCTCAAAGAATAAAAAAACTATAGGTCTTAGAACATGGAGACACTAAAACATCTTTTTTTTTTTGTTTCAAAAATGCTATTATTGTGTAAAACTTTAATAAATAAGAAAAAGTATACATATTAGGTGGGGTGTTTCTGTAAACCGCAGAATCTGTGTAATAAATATTGAGTTTTGTTTGGCTGTTAACCATCGATGTGTTAAAGAAAAAATTGGATTAAAATGGAAATTCTGCCAAAAAAGTGAAATGTAAAAATTTGATCTCCATTTTTCTTTAATTCTTGTGGAACGCCAAAAGTGTTAACAAAGTTTGTAAAATCAGTTTTAAGTAACTTGAGGGGTGTAGTTTCTACAATGGGGTCATTTATGAGGGTATCCAAATTTTTCTAAATATTTGGTAAATTTGGGATTTTTTCATAAATAAAGGTGAAATATATTGACTCAAATTTATGACTATCATGAAGTACAATGTGTCACGAGAAAACAATCTCTGAATGACTTGGATAAGTAAAGGCGTTCCAAAGTTATTACCACATAAAGTGAGATATGTCAGTTTTGTAAAATTAGGCCTGGTCAGGAAGGGGGCAAATGGCCCAGATGGGAAGTGGTTAAGTTGCTTGTGAGCCAATGACTCATTGGCCCACAAGCAAGAAGCAGGAAGGAATCATGTTTTCAGATGTAAAAAAATGACGAATATTCGATATAGCGAATATATAGCACTATATTCAAAATATTCGTGAATTCTCGAAGTTGCGATATTCGAGATAAATATTCGTAATTCGAATATTCGTGCTCAACACTAATGCTGAATAGTCCTCATGGGGGACTTTGGAATAAAAAATTAACAGTCCCCATTTGTGGCCTTTGGAATTAAAAATTAATTTCAATGTAGCTGGCATATAATGACTGTGAACAAGGATGTCTCCTTGTTTCCTTGGGAGAGGGAGGTATATGGGTCCACAGTATCTGATGTTCAAGTGAATGGGAAAAGTAAATAGGACAGGCTGCTACACAGTGGATGGAGCTGTGTAGTTCTGGTGCCTGGTTCTGCTGCCAGAGCTTCTGAAAACAACTGTTCGATAGAGGTGTTGGGATATGATAAGTAAGTCCCAGAAAACCCCTTTAAGTGTGCCATTTATGATATGCAATATTGATGTGCTTTTTTATTTGGTAAATCAGTGATGAGCGGCAGGGGCAATATTCAAATTTGTGATATGTCTCAAATATTTGGGCGAATATTTGTCATATATTCGCGAATTCACAAATTAGTGATCTCGTCATTATTTTCTTGATTGCGAAAATCGGCAATCGGAAAATTTGCGATAAAAATTTGCGATCAACACTACTCCTAAAGTCAAATATATTGCAGCCTTCTCATTGGCCCACAAGCAAGAAGCAGTGAGGGATCATGGGTACTGATGAAAAAAAATCTAGAATATTCGCGATTACAAAGATATAGCACTATATTGTAGATATTCGCAAATTCTCGAAGTGCCAATATAAGCGATAAAAATTTGCGATTAGAATATTCGCGATCAACACTAGTAATTATGCGCCTTTATGTCACTGTGAGATGTTAACAAGGTTTTCAGATATAGTTGCACTAGTGTAGGTTAAACACCCCGAGCACTGATGCTATGTAAAAGCTGTATACTGTCAGTGGTGATGTCACATGTTATCTGGAATAGTGGAGCGACAATGAGTGGTGCAAACCAGTAAGAGATGAACCACATTGTTTATTATAGAAATCACACTGAGATTGATGCTAATCTGCACTGTTATTGTGTTGGCATGAAAAGGGTTAATGCCATGTTACACAACAATGCTGAGCTGAGTTAGAAGTTTACGTGGAGGACACAACTGAGGTTTCTTCTCTTTGGGGGTATGTTTCCATAGATTATAAAGAAAAATGCTAGAGCCTTAGGGTGAGAAACACACATCCAAAAGAGAGAGAAAGAGCTAGGAGATGCCATAGAAAGAGAACCAGCAAAACCTGCATGATAGTTAGCTAGTAGTTATGTAGGAGGTATGTAGTGCTCACATTGACATAGCTCGTCAGGGCTTATAGTTAGTGAGGGGCAAAACAGCTGAGTTACTACAGTGAAGAGGGATGTCTACAGCAAGGGTATCTACTCAGTGGCGTCTCTAGCTTTCAAATTTTGGGGGGGCACACTGGGGGCCAGGACAAAAGTAAGGGGGGGGGGGCAGCTATAACAACGATACATTTACACAAGTATGCTTAGAAATGCTGCGATACTTTACCCAATACCTAAAACCGCAACAGGGAAGAAAAGTCCTGCTGTCTGTGGTTTAAAAAATAAATAAAAAATCACTCATATTTCAACATGTCCTAGTTGCCTGTGGATGACACTTTTATAGGGAGGGGGATCTCCCTCCCCGCCTCTCACAGGAGTGTACATTTGACATTTCTAAACTGTAATCCATGTCCTGCAGTAACTTTAACTTTAAATCAGGATTAAGCGGCCGCTCATCTCTACTAGTACCTTAACCTTACACCACTCGGCTAGCTTCGGTAACAGGGCCAGGCTACAGCCTACAGGCACTGCCTGTTAGTTGTTACCGAGCGAGCGCTGATTTCTGCAGGTCAGAGGATACGGATTACAGTTTAGAAGAAATGTACACTCCTGTGAGTGGTCCAGTGGTGGATCCAGAGCCTGGTCTTGGGAGGGGCACTTCCAGATTATTTTCTGTCCGACGCCACAGAACAAGGGTGCTTATAGAACAGACTCCACAGTGTAGAGGTATACTGTATATTGTGTGGCACAGTGTAGAGGTATACTGTATATTGTGTGGCACAGTGTAGAGGTATACTGTATATTGTGTGGCACAGTGTAGAGGTATACTGTATATTGTGGGGCACAGTGTAGAGGTATACTGTACATTGTGTGGCACAGTGTAGCGGTATACTGTATATTGTGCGGCACAGTGTATGCTATATGTGTATAACAAACATATTTAACATGAAAACTTACAATTACTTGGCTTGGCCCTTGGGGATCTCGGACGCCACTTCAACACTTTGGCTGGGGGGCTCGTGGAGCTGATGTTGTGTTTTGTCCTAATGAGAAAAATTTCATAATAAGGATTTGGAGAAAGGGCAGAGGGAAATCAGAGCAGGGAGAGGCTGGTGCTGCTACTAGGGGGTCATACCATGGGGGAGTAATAAAGCCCACCATAATGCCCCCCCAGTAGAAATAATTCTCCTTATAATGTGACAATGCAAAAAATACCCCTTTGTAATGCCCCCAGTTGAGCTAATGTCCTCATAGTGCCCCCATAATGTGCCAGTATAAAATACCCCTATATAGTGCCCCTAGTAAATGCCCCCATAGTGCTCCTCTCCCCCCTTCCTCCTAGTGCCCCCCATAATGTACCAGTATAAAATGCCCCATATATCGTGCCCCAGTAGATGCCCTCAGTGTCGCCCATAATTTGCAAGTATAAAATACCCCTTCTTAGTGCCCCCCCCGTAGATGACTCCATAGTACTCCTCTCCCCCTTCCCCATAGTACCCACCATATTGTGTCCAAGTATAAAATGCTACTGTACAGAGCCCCCCATATAAAATACCCCTTCTTTGTGGCCTCAGTAAATGCCCCTATAGTGCCCACCAATAATATGCCAGTAATAAGTGCCCCCAATAACGTGCCAGTAATAAGTGCCCCCAATAACGTGCCAGTAATAAGTGTCCCCAATCACGTGCCAGTAACAAGAGCCCCCCAATGTGCCAGTAAAAAGAGCAAAACACTTATACTTACCTCAATCTCAGCGATGCGATGCAGGCCACTTCCGACCTGTGTCCCGCGCTGTATGGCTCAGGTGGCGCGATGACGTCATCACTCCGCCTGCGCCGGCCTCTGATAGGCTGCCGGCCTAGTGCCTGCAGCCTATCAGAGGAAGGGGAAGGGACACGCCTCTCCCGCCCCTGCCCCACCGCAGCACAGGCAGATGACTATGGAGATGAGGGCAATGGAAGCGCTCATCTTCCTGTGCCCGGCTGCAGCCGCTCAGTTGGGGGGGCATTTTAGTTGGGGGGGCCGTGGCCCCCTCTGGCCCCCCTGGCGACGCCACTGTATCTAGTTGTACATATTAGCCCATGGTACCTTGGAACAGCAGAAGACCTATGGAGAAGACAGGTCAATTCATAATGACCAGTCAGCTTACTGCAAGTGACACCTGTAGAATGGCATTTAAGATGTGTGCCTGCCAGTGTGTCATGAGAAATTCCATAACCTGTTAAATTTCTGAGTGTTTAGTAGCATGCCAAGAGAAGCAAGTGTCATGGTTGGTCAAGCAACAGGGAGACTCCTAGACAGAGTGTGGTTACCCAGGACATTTGGGTATAACACCAGCAAAGAGAGAGAGGGAGAGTAAGCCTGCTGCCTCTTACAGAGATTATGGGTGAGTTTATCAAACTGGTTTAAAGCTGGACTGTCTTAGTTGCTCATAGCAACCAATCAGATTCCACGTTTCATTTTTCACAGCTCCTTTGGAAAATGAAAAGTGGAATCTAATTGGTAGCCATGGGCAACTAAGCCAGTTCTACTTTACACCAGTTTGATAAATCTCCCCCTATGTGTTTGACCAAGCCTGTGCACCCTTTTAGAGACTGTTGTAACTATATAGCTTGTTTGCACATGTTTGTTCATCAAAGCTATTGTTCGATTGACATCTGTGTCTACCTGTTTCCTTCTGCCATCTTTAAGGAGGCTACGCATGCCACTAGTGATAATGTATTATGAGGGTAATGCCAGTTTTTGCTTGAGTTTGCCCTGTTGTATTTTGCACGAAATGTATCAATTGTCCCATGGTTTTTGATACATTTGGAGCATCTTTAAATCTTTTACTTTTGCCTAGAAATGCTACTGTACTTTACTTTATTTATGCCACCCCTCCCCCCAAATTCATTAACATACCTAACACCTCACACTATCCCATCCACTTTTCAAAAATGGCAGAGGTGACACATTTTGGCACAAAACAGTGCTTGTGCCACATATTTTCAACTCTAGAAAACAGTTGTTGTACTTTGATATATTGCCCCCAAGGTCTTATTAATAAAACTGAAAAACCAATACTTGTTTCCCTATACTCACTGCGTAAGCGATCCAGTATCACCTTTAGCGAAACCAATCTTAAAATACATAGATCAATTCAAAATAACAAATTATAACTCCATCACCAATTGTATTTCAAATAATCATCAATTTTATTAGTACTCACAGAGTTATAACCATTTCTGGCCTCACAGACATTAAGAACATTTAAAAAATCCTAGTCAGACTGCGGGTATATGACAGTTTATAATATATTCATATAAGGTGCAAGTGCAATAGTATATACGGGAAAATATAATCAGTGCATACAAGTAATGTTCTCCTGTCCACATAATGTGGTCACAGAATCAGACTTCCGATCCTGGATCCACCGGACATAAACATACATACTGCCATAATAGAATAACATATATCTAGCAGATAATATAGCATACTGACCCAAAAATCTCCCACAACCCGTCAGACTGTGCCCCGACGCGCGTTTCGCCGTCAGCTTTTTCAAGGGGTAATGATATTAGGTGCCTAGCCAGGTATATATGGTCACAAGAGTGGGCGGAGTTTGATACATTCAACCAATAGATGACGTTCAGACAAATGATGGGATGGGCGATATGAGTCCTCACCTGCATAAGTTCAAATTCCCGGTTTCGTTTAATGTGGCGCGCAAACCTCCGCACACCGCTGGTGCCTGCATCCACGGTCGCAGCGATGACGCAGGATGGCTGCCTCCTTGGAGCACAGAGCGTCCCACGTCAGAGCCCCGACAACGTCAGCACGCCCGCGGCTGCGCAGAAGGATGCGCGCACTACGACCACCATCTTGAATAAGGGAATAGACTTCATCCGACCCTACAGTATGTCTGATCGTCACCCTCACATTTAGTTTTTTCAATCATTCCGGATTTGAACTCATCACACAAGAGTGCATGCAAAATACAGAATTGTATTATAACAGTAATATCACAGTTCTAAAACCATCTCTCCCCTCCCAAAGTCCAAAGGACCATAACGATAGTAGGCACAGGTATATTGCATCTATACGCTATTCACTGAAGTCCCAAATGAAATATACCATACTTAATACGTGACATCAAATATAACAGTGTTCTCTTATATTAATACAATAATCTAAAATCATTGTAATATATAACATTACAGTGAAATTTACTACATCAATTCATTTAAAGTGACAGTGCATTTATACATTTTTGACAAATTCATCACATAAAGATCAATTGTGCTGATTATACAATCCTACATTTTTTATATCTATCCCAATGTATTTAAAGTGACCGTGCATATGTTGTTATAACATTCTGACCGAATCCACCTCAGGGTGACCCATTATATTAAATATATACCCCTACATCACTACAATCCATATAATACAACCTTGCATGACATGTATTGTATATGTGTGTGCTCCATATTAATTTATCATTCCAGTCCATAATATAGGATAATTATGTCCAGAATCACAATCCACAAAAGTTCAGAAAGAAAGAAAAATTATACATCAATATATATATATTTGTGAATGTAGGGGATTCGTGGGGTCCGGGGGTGTGCGCCCCGGATAAGGCGGAACGCACAACCCCGAAGTCCAGCCCCCACATCCACCACCATGTGAAAACATAAATAGATTATACCCATTTCTGAAATGTTCTCATTTTAAATCTTATACGTGTCTAACATAGAGCCCACTAGGGGCAAATAATGGTGATGAAGTCATCATGGAGGAAATGGCCTTCCAGTGTTCTTATTCCATGGTCATATCACACATATATCCTACATATGAAGGTAAGGGAGAGGACACATTAGTACCTATCACAAATTCATCACATAAAGATCAATTGTGCTGATTATACAATCCTACATTTTTTATATCTATTCCAATGTATTTAAAGTGACCGTGCATGTGTTGTTATAACATTCTGACCGAATCCACCTCAGGGTGACCCATTATATTAAATATATACCCCTACATCACTACAATCCATATAATACAACCTTGCATGACATGTATTGTATATGTGTGTGCTCCATATTAATTTATCATTCCAGTCCATAATATAGGATAATTATGTCCAGAATCACAATCCACAAAAATAATAAAATTCAGAAAGAAAGGAAAATTATACATCAATATATATATATTTGCGAATGTAGGGGATTCGTGGGGTCCGGGGGTGTGCGCCCCGGGTAAGGCGCACACACTTTTGAGGATTCCTCTGGAAAAGTGAGTTGTAATATTGTACACTTTATCAACTGTAGTGTTACAGGTGTTATATATACATTGGTATGACGACCCGTGAATTTCGGGTTCGCATACAAGAACATCAAAAGGACATTCGGGCGGCGGCTAAGATAGGTGATGAGGACAGGGACAAACTTTTAAAGCTCAAACCGATTGTGAAACATTTTCGCCAAAAACATAACAACTGTTGGCAAGATCTGAAATTTAGGGGGATAGATAGGGTCTGGAGCAGGTTGAAAGCAAGTGGATTGTAAAATTGAATACGCAAACACCATATGGCCTAAATGATAAGATCCCATTTGCTTCGTTCTTGTAGGGTGCGGCATCGTCCTTGAATTGTGGTGTTTTAAGTAGTGTAATAATAATAAAGATTTATTGTTTTAGTATTTCTCTAGCTGGGACTGTGTGGTCATGAGTTGTAATAGGTACTAATGTGTCCTCTCCCTTACCTTCATATGTAGGATATATGTGTGATATGACCATGGAATAAGAACACTGGAAGGCCATTTCCTCCATGATGACTTCATCACCATTATTTGCCCCTAGTGGGCTCTATGTTAGACACGTATAAGATTTAAAATGAGAACATTTCAGAAATGGGTATAATCTATTTATGTTTTCACATGGTGGTGTATGTGGGGGCACACCCCCGGACCCCACGAATCCCCTACATTCGCAAATATATATATATTGATGTATAATTTTTCTTTCTTTCTGAACTTTTGTGGATTGTTATTCTGGACATAATTATCCTATATTATGGACTGGAATGATAAATTAATATGGAGCACACACATATACAATACATGTCATGCAAGGTTGTATTATATGGATTGTAGTGATGTAGGGGTATATATTTAATATAATGGGTCACCCTGAGGTGGATTCGGTCAGAATGTTATAACAACATATGCACGGTCACTTTAAATACATTGGGATAGATATAAAAAATGTAGGATTGTATAATCAGCACAATTGATCTTTATGTGATGAATTTGTCAAGAATGTATAAATGCACTGTCACTTTAAATGAATTGATGTAGTAAATTTCACTGTAATGTTATATATTACAATGATTTTAGATTATTGTATTAATATAAGAGAACACTGTTATATTTGATGTCACGTATTAAGTATGGTATATTTCATTTGGGACTTCAGTGAATAGCGTATAGATGCAATATACCTGTGCCTACTATCGTTATGGTCCTTTGGACTTTGGGAGGGGAGAGATGGTTTTAGAACTGTGATATTACTGTTATAATACAATTCTGTATTTTGCATGCACTCTTGTGTGATGAGTTCAAATCCGGAATGATTGAAAAAACGAAATGTGAGGGTGACGATCAGACATACTGTAGAGTCAGAAGAAGTCTACTCCTTTTATTCAAGATGGTGGTCGTAGTGCGCGCATCCTTCTGCGCAGCTG
Source organism: Bufo bufo (assembly GCF_905171765.1). Classification (NCBI taxonomy): domain Eukaryota; kingdom Metazoa; phylum Chordata; class Amphibia; order Anura; family Bufonidae; genus Bufo; species Bufo bufo. Next base: position 532,994,115 of record NC_053390.1, on the reverse strand, counting down.
CGGGCGTGCTGACGTTGTCGGGGCTCTGACGTGGGACGCTCTGTGCTCCAAGGAGGCAGCCATCCTGCGTCATCTCTGCGACCGTGGATGCAGGCACCAGCGGTGTGCGGAGGTTTGCGCGCCACATTAAACGAAACCGGGAATTTGAACTTATGCAGGTGAGGACTCGTATCGCCTATCCCATCATTTGTCTGAACGCCATCTATTGGTTGAATGTATCAAACTCCGCCCACTCTTGTGACCATATATACCTGGCTAGGTACCTAATATCATTACCCCTTGAAAAAGCTGACGGCGAAACGCGCGTCGGGGCACAGTCTGACGGGTTGTGGCAGATTTTTGGGTCAGTATGCTATATTATCTGCTAGATATATGTTATTCTATTATGGCAGTATGTATGTTAATGTCCGGTGGATCCAGGATCGGAAGTCTGATTCTGTGACCACATTATGTGGACAGGAGAACATTACTTGTATGCACTGATTATATTTTCCCGTATATACTATTGCACTTGCACCTTATATGAATATATTATAAACTGTCATATACCCGCAGTCTGACTAGGATTTTTTAAATTTTCTTAATGTCTGTGAGGCCAGAAATGGTTATAACTCTGTGAGTACTAATAAAATTGATGATTATTTGGAATACAATTGGTGATGGAGTTATAATTTGTTATTTTGAATTGATCTTTGTATTTTAAGATTGGTTTTATTAATAAAACTGCTCTTGACAGGATTCAGAGGAAGACGTTCTCATTTTGGCCTGGCGGTTTTGCAACATTTCTATTCCATTTTTCAGTTCTGTCATTTTTCCTTACTGTACATCAGGGATGAAAAACGCATGGGCTGTATGTGGCCCATACTGCTGCTAGTTGCAGTGACCGATCTGTTGGAGATGTTTTTCACATCGTCCATCACAAATTATTTTATCTGCATCTGTGTCCTTAGGATGCGACAACCCTCTTGATGTTTGGGAGAGCATCAGGGAAAGCAGCAAAATTAGTATTTACTTTATTATTTTATTCACCGTAAGGGACTTCTCTACTGTAAGAGTATCACTAAGGGGGCATCACTACTGTAAGGAGGGCATAATTACTGTGTGTGGGCATTAAGGGGGCATAACTACTGTGTGGGTCACTAAAGGGGTATAACTACTGTGTGGGGGCACTAAGGGGGTAGTACTACTGTAAGGGGGCATTAGTACTGTGAGGGGCCAATACCACTGTGTCGGGGCACGAAGAGGGTATTTTACTGTGAAGGGGGCACTAATTAATAGGATATAACTGTGGGGGTTACTAACTGGACATTCTTATTATGAAGGGGACACTAAGGGGACATTCTACTGTATGAGGTTACTAAGGGGACATTCTACTGTGTGGGGTAACTTAGGGGGCATTCTAATGTGTGGGAGCACAGAATAGAATATGAATATATTACAAGATCCTGCCCCATCATCTTGCTGTGCTGCTTTGCCTCTGTCCTCTCTTTCTCTCCTGGTTGGTTTCTCTGCTCGTGATACCCTTCTTCCTCTGTCTTAGTCCCATCTTTGCTCTCAGCCTGGATATAAAAGCACCAAGAGGCTAATAACCTGCACCCAAACACCAGGCTCTTCTCTGGACTCACTGTCTCTGTATACCAGGCAGAATGGATGCTTCCTGCACAAAACAGCAGCAGCAACAGCAGCCATGCCATCCTCCTTCTGGCGAGTGGTGGTGGGGGATGCAGTGGGGAGCAGAACCCACCATGTGTCATCTACTCCACTGCCAGCCACAAAGTAACCCCATAACACAGCCACAGGGCCCCCATTATACTGGCAGCCACAGAGCCCCCAAAACACTGCCAGCAACAGTATCCCCATTATACTGGCTGCCACAGAGCCCCTATAACACTGCCAGCCACATGACCCTCATGGCACTGCCAGCCACACAGTTCCCACATAACACTGCCAGCCCCAGTGTGCTGCTCATGCATCCAACTGATCTCCTCAAGCCTGGGAGTGTGTTCTGATACAGGCAGTCTCCCAGTACTACACTGGTCTAGACTTCCTTTTGCATACTTCTAGGCCAGTCACCAGTGTGCCCTATACTAATCCTTGTCCTTAGCCTTAGCACACAGCTCTAGGACTCAGAGTATACACTATCATGACATCAGAGAGAGAGAAAAATAATAACAGGTAATAGAAGACTAGACTGTGGGAGAGTTTATGAAGGGAAAGATCAAAGACACATTGATTACAGCACAGACAGGGCATTTAACTATTTAAACTGATGCCCAGTCAGTCCAGTGAGGGATGCCTACTAATAAACAAGCTAAAACCAACACATGCAAAGGCACTCAAGCACCTCATAAATTAATTTTATTATGACTGGAGTAAGAAATGCACTTACTATGTACTGGAGGTAAGATGTGGCTGTATATACACAGAAAATATCAGTCTGAGATGCTGAGCATTCTGCAGTGTTCAAGCTACGAACTCTGGATGGAGAAAGGACCTCTGCACTGAGCTCAGAAGCACATTGAGATCTGGAACCAGCCAGTGAAGAAAGACACACCCATTTCCTTCAGCCTATCTAGCTGCTAAGTACAGGATTCACCTAGTAACAGTGAGTTGACAGCAAAATTGCTATAAGAGAGACCCCTAGCGGCAGAGATTTCCAAAGTGTTTTTAGGGTGTATAACCTTTGAGAAGAAGTTGCTTGAAAAATTAGTACCCATTTAAATGCTAAGATCTCTGTACCCCAAAATGGGGATATTAAATAATATAACCCAACCCCCCCCCCCCCGAAGAACCTCCCAGCAGCATTCATTCCGTACCTCCTACAACCGTCCACTTCTCACACTCCTCACTTTTGGAAACTTCTGAAGGATATCTAAATCTCATCACTCATGACAGACATCAAATCTAAAGAGGACATACCCCCCTTTTGCTCCCAAGTTATTAAAGATGGTAACTTTTCTGCCAGACAAAAACTCAACCGCTCATGTACGACACTATTTACCAAATACAATGCCACTTTAGCTCCAACATGGTTCGAGAAGCTTGCCCTAGGTAAAACTCTCCAGAGACACACCATTTCACTTTTATATACTGATCTTTATACCCGGGGGAGACACCCCTGCATACATCAGAGCATGGGAAAAAGACTTAGATAGGACATTTACCTCTAAGGCAGTTGACCAAATCTATTGGCGGTCTCACGGTTTTTCAAGATGTACCGTATAAAGATTCAATAACACTCTTACAAAACCATGACTCGTTGGTACAATGATCCAAGTAAACTATTCCGAATGGGGCTTTCAGGGTCGGAGACATGCTAGAGATGCCTAAATAACAAAGGCACCATGGGCCATATTATGTGGTATTGCCATCTTCTACGTCCCTACTTGGAACAGATTAAACAAAAGACTAACGAAATATGTAAGTCCTCGATCAAGATTTCTCTCCAATCAGTTTTGCTTTGGCTTCCTTCAGAGAATTGGCAACCAGCATTCTGAAACCTACCAACCCTTCTGATCCAAGTAGCCAGGTTACTGATCCCATTACATTGGCTGAATACTACCCCCCCCCCCCACCTTAGAACAGTGGTACACAAAGGTGGACCAGATATATTTAATGATAGAGCTAGTGAACTGGGTAACCAGAACACATTCTAAATTTGTCCAATTATAGACACCATGTTGGGACTTTCGTCATCCCTAAATAGGATGACTACGTACTTTACCTTCTTACCATCCTGTATATATTTTATATAAAACCCTCCGAGTCCTTCATATCTCAGGGCTTATTCAAATGTATGGCTCCAGACTATAGTACTGTACATAATGAAAGGAATGGAACTAGTCACCATCTTCACTGTAGTGGTTCTATCTTTCTTTCTGATTTGAGGTTATCCTAGGCTATTCATATTAATTTGTGCTGATCATCCATCTAAATATGCATTCAGATACATGTTAAGTGAAAAACTGTCCAATATAAATCCTCTTGATTACTGCTCCATACACACAGGCCACTTTTGAATAGCAATGACTTAATGTAGATATTAAATTATAGATAATATATAACATACATAATTCTCTTACATGGGAGATGAAGGGCTATGTACCATTTATTATCTATAATTATAAATATCTATGGTACTTGAAATGTTCATATGCTTCCATGTGGCCATCTTTCCATGTGGCAATTTTTCAGTGTGGGCATATTTCCATTTGGGCTTTTTTTTTCTTGTGGGCAATTTTCCATGTGGGCTTTTTTCAGTGTGGGCACTTTTCTATGTGGACTTTTTTCCGTGTGGGTAATTTTCCATGTGGGCTTTTTTTCAGTGTGGACAATTTTCTATGTGGGCTTTTTTCTGTGTGAGCAATTTTCCACGTGGGCTTTTTTCAGTGTGGACCATTTTCCATGTGGGATTTTTTCAGTGTGGGCAATTCTTTCATGTGGGCATTTTTCAGCGTGGGCAATTTTCTATGTGGGCTTTTTTCAGTGTGGGCAATTTTCCATGTGGACTTTTTTCACTGTGGACAATTTTCTATGTGGGCTTTTTTCAGTGTGCACAATTTTCTATGTGGGCTTTTTCAGTGTGGGCAATTTTCCATGCAGGCTTTTTTCAGTGTGGACAATTTTCCATGTTGGCATTTTTCTTGTGTGAATATACAGCGTCTTGAAAAAAGTATTTAAACCCCTTGAACTTTTCCACATTTTTTCACATTACACCCACAAACTTAAATGTATTTTATTGGGATCTTATGAGATAGACCAAAACAAAGTAGCAAATATGTGAAGTGAAAAGAAAATGATACCTGGTTTTCAAAATTTTTAATAAATAAAAATCCGAAAAGTGTGGCATGCATTTATATTCACACCCCCATCAAAGTCTTTTGGGGTATGTCTCTACCACATCTAGGAGCTGAAATTGTTGCCCATTCTTCTTTGCAAAATAGCTCAAGCTCACAGCAATTTTCATGTTTTGCCACAGATTCTCAATGGGATTTAGGTTTGGACTTTGGGCCATTCTAACACATGAATATGCTTTCATCTAAGCCATTCCATTGTAGATCTGCCCCAGTCTCAAGTCTTTTGTAGCCTCTAACAGGTTTTCCTGCAGGATCATCCTGTATTTAGCTCCATTCATCTTCCCATCCTCTCTGACTAGCTTCCCCGTTGTTATTTTTCCACCACACATAGCATTTTGCATTTATGCCAAAAAGTTCCACTTTGGTCTCATCTGACGGGAGCACCTTCTTCCACATGTTTGCTGTGTCCTCAACATTGCTTATGGGACTTCTCTTAGCTTTCTTTCAAAAATGTCTTTCTTCTTGCCAGTCTTCCATAAAGATTTTCCAGATTTGTGGAGTACATGACAAATAGTTGTCCTGTGGACAGATTATCCCACCTGAGCTGTGGATCTCTGCAGCTCCTCCAGAGTGACCTAGGGCCTCTTGGCTGCTTCTCTAATTAGTGCTCTCCTTGCCTGGGCTGTCAGTTTAGATGGACGGCCATGTCTTGGTAGGTTTGCAGTTGTGACATACTCCTTCCATTTTTTGGATGATTGATTGAACAGTGCTCCGTGAGAAGTTCAAAGCTTGGGATATTTTGTCTACAACCTAACCCTGGTTTACACTTCTCCACACCTTTATCCTTGACCTATCTGGTGTGATCCTTGGTTTTCATTATGCTGTTTGATCACTAATGTTCTCTAACAAACCTCTGAGGCCCTCACAGAACAGTTGTAGTTATACTGAGAATAAATTACACACAGGTGGACTCTACTAATTAGGTGACTGAAGACAATTGGTCGCACTGAAATTTATTTAAAGGTATCAGAGTACTGGGGTCTGAATACAAATTTACGCCACACTTTTTAGATTTTTATTTATTGAAATGTTTGAAAATCATGTATCATTCTCTTTTCACTTTACAAATATTTGCCACTTTGTGTTGGCCAGTCAAAAGAAATCTAAATAAAATAGATTTAAGTTTGTGGGTGTAACATGATAAATGTGAAAAAGTTCAAGGGGGTATGAATACTTTTTCAAGGCACTGTATAACTAAGTTTTTTTCAGTAATTTTCATGTAGTTTTTTTTTATGTGTTTTTTCTGGTGCCTTTGCCGATATAACACATAATTGCTTACAGAACTGTTCTGTATTTCCATGTGAGGATTATGTAACTAAAATGCTCATCACTAAGTGACTGATCATCAGTAGGCTAGATATTTACATGAATACATTTGTTTTTATTCCTCCTGAAACAGACTTCATAACAATTAATTAAATGTATTTATGCAAAGTAATTTATACAAAGCAACATTTCTGAAGACATGAATAGTCTTCATTGAATAAATGTAATGCTGAATTGAAGTGATAGAAAGGGCGCAACATCACTGAATCTAACGGTCCCTGTTTATTAGTGGTGTACCCAAAGGTGCCGTGCTATTTATTTGTTTTTAATGATATATATGGGATTAATAGCATGGTTTATGACCAATCTCTGAACATTTATTGTAATATATAATAAAACCGATGATATGTTTAAAACTTTCACTTTTAGAAAAGCATGTGGGTACACTGGGATCATTGACTTGCAATGTCAATCAGCTGTTTCTAAAGCTAGCAGGAAATATCACGTATTAAAAGCAGCATGGATTCTGGACATGATTTATAAAAATATAAATATATATATTTATGTTATTTATCTTCTCGAGTGTGCATGTCACAAACAATATATCGGGAGGACAAAGAGAATGTTAAAGAAAAGAGTGTCAGAACACATCTCAAATATAAAGAAGGGTTATGAACTACACTCTCTCTCTAGTCATTTCAAGCGAGTTCATAATTGTGATCCTTCATCCCTCAGATTTTGTGCAATGGAAAAAGTTAAACGCCCATGGAGAGGGGCAATCATATCAGACATATGTCCAGACAGGAATCAAGGAGAATTTTCGAGTTTGATTCATTGCTGGCCAAAGGCCTTAATGCCGAAATCGAATTATTCGGCTTTTTGTGAGTATGGGGGCGTGTCCTGTGGTGATGTGGGGTCGAAGTCAGGCTGTTTATCAGCACTTTGACCTCACCTCCCTACGGGACTCTTCCCCTCAATCTACATAACAACTGAAAATGAAAATACATTTGAATATGTAAATGAATATGTATATATCCATTTGCCGTATTTGCGGCTTTTATGCATTTTTTATGCGTTTTTTTCTGGGCATTTTTAATCATAATTTTTATTAATTGTTATAAATTTGTATTTCTAATAAAGTGATTTTATGTAATCTATGCAAATATAATGGTATAGGAGTTTCTATATATATATGCCTATTAGGAGTGGTGAAGGAATGTGGGATTTATTTATGGAATAATGAATCCAGTTCCAGGATTTTTGGATAACCTGTATTATCCCAAATATGGCGGGATATATAAAGCCCTCACAAGTAGTCCATTGTGATAGCCACTGATGAAGGGGTGTAGACCCTGAAATGCGTTTGGTGCTGATACTGGACATTTTTGCTGATGAAATTACTTATGGATACCTGATGCTACATTCCCGTAGATACTTGTGCCTCTAAAGCTAATGAGAGCGGAGGCGGAGGGAAAGTAGGACCCAGGACACTGAGGACGTTCTCCAGGAAGTGGCTGTAGAGTCACGTGGGACTCTACGTTTGACTCTGAAACCACGCGGGACACCGCGCAAGGTAAAGCCGAACTGAACGCTGTGCTGGGCAAGCTGAAAGAAGGAGCTTCTACAACATACAGCCGGAGAACCCAGGAGCGGTAATGTACCATACTAGCACTGTCTAACTAATACTGTGTACCTGAATAGAGGGGGACTATATCCTTAACCAACTATACTAATACGATCCTGCTACTAACCACCTGTTGCTGTCCACCTATTACCATCTGGATTCTGTTTATGGGACACAGCAGGTCCGTGCAATATATATGAATCTAGCAGGTCTGTGAAATATATCCCACCATCTGACAAGTATATATTTGTGGACTTACCAGTTAGGCTACTTTCACACTTGCGTTCAGAGCGGATCCGTCTGGTGTCTGCACAGACAGATTCGCTCCTATAATGCAGACGTTTGGATCCGTTCAGAACAGATCCGTCTGCATTATAGTTTAGAAAAAATTCTAAGTGTGAAAGTAGTTGCTGAGCGGAGCGGAGGCTGAACGCTGCCAGACTGATGCATTCTGAGCGGATCCACGTCCACTCAGAATGCATTGGGGCAGTACGGATGCGTTCGGGGCCGCTTGTGAGCCCCTTCAAACGGAGCTCACAAGCGTAGCCCCGAACGCTAGTGTGAAAGTAGCCTTACACTATTGTTTTTTTATGGAGTGTGGACTTCTAATTCAGTTTTCGTCTGGATCCTATTTAGCGGGTTGTGCAATATAGTAGGCTTGTGCAATCATCAGGCAGTGTATTATAAGATTGTGGACATATGAGATATTTACCTTTTTATGTCTGGTGATTGATATTGCTGTGCCAATATATTTTATTATTTTTATTATTATTCATTGTTTTATTACCATTGTTTTAAGTGGATATATCTATGCAATTTATTAATTATTCCCATTTAGTGAGTGCCCTTCCACATTTCAATTTTATTTAGCTTTTCTTGGGACGGGCGAGTCCAGTGAAGTGTGCACCCATTTTATTGTACCCAATTGGTGAGCCACCGAATACACACAATTTACACAAAGCTTTATTAAAGGAGTTCTCGGGGCTACAGATAGTGATGCCCTCTCCTTCGTAAAGGTCATCAATATCAGATTGGTGGGGATCTGACTCCCAGCACCCATACCAATCAGCTGTTGAGGACTTCTGTGGCAGCTCCAGCATTCTAAAGCTTAGCTCTCATTCAAATGAATGAGAGCTGAACTGCAGTACTCCGACATGGCCACCACACAGTGTACAGAGCTGTCTGCCTCCAGCTCCGTATACTGTATACTTTCTGGATTCGTGGTAGTCCTAAACAGCTGTTTGGTGGGGGATTGGTGGGGGGTGCTGAGTGTCGGACCACCACTGATCTGATTTTGATGACATGGAGGATAGATCATCAATATCTGTACCCTAGGGGAATTCCTTTTAATGTAAAAAGCAAACAAGGGCCTTTTTACTTTTTAAGATCATATAGCTCATGCTATAGTACATATAGGGGGTCATTTATTAAGACCTGCTTTTAGATGCCGGTCTTAATAAGCCCCTGCGCTGGCGGCGGATCTGCCAAAACTATGTAGAGGCACCAGCCTCTACATAAATTTGAAGCATACAGCGCCAGTCTAAGGCCCCATTCACACATCTGCAATTTCGCTCCTGCACTTCCGGGTCCACACTTCCGTTCCCGAAAAAAATAGAACATGTCCTATTCTTGTCCGCAATTGCGGACAAGAATAGGCATATTCTATTTAGTGCCGGCAATGTGCGGTCCACAAAATGCGGAACGCACATTGCCGGTGTCTGTGTTTTGCGGATCCGTGGATCCGCAAAACACGCTACGCACTTGTGAATGGACCCTTAATGTAAGACAGCTTTCTTGCTGGCTTACATTTAGACCATTTTCTACGCCACAGGCGTAGATATTGATGAATGATACGGGCCTACCGGCCCATCCCCTTCCCTGCCCATGCCATGCCCACTTTTTTAGACCCGGGTGAGCATGGAAAAGTCACAGATTGCGGTGCAAATAACCTTCGCACCACAATCTGTGCCAGGAATGCACCTAATATAAATATATTTCTGATCGTAAGTGACCCCCATAGACTTTCTTTTTGCCTTTCTCTGGATCAACAATGCACCTGCTGTCATCATCTGATGATGACGTGATGATGTAGACTGGGCACCTCACGCCCTCTCCCTCTCTCCCTGCCTCGCTCCATCGCGTCTCCTGCTCTGCTTGCTCCACGGTGTTGTGAGTTCATCCCGAGTCCTGCAGCCCTCTGGCCCCAGGTCGGATGCTCTCTCTGATGTGATTGTACCCCGTTTGATTGCGGGGGCCTGTTATGGATGATACCGGCTGAACTTGGCATCCCTTGTGTTGCGATTGCGATTGCTTCCGCCCCACTTGCTGTCCCTGTGGTTTCTTGCCAGCTTCCTTCCTCTGCCCGCGGAGCTGCCTTATTACAGTTTGTTGTGCTGCCGAATTTCATCTTGACTCCAGAGAAGATTGGTGAGATCCTTCTGTGTGAGATTGGTTTCTTGTGCTCTTTTTGTGTATGAACTTACAACAAACTAACAATTTATAAGTAATAATTTATAACAATTTACAACAAACTAATTGATTAACATATAAGTGACTGGTTTGGAACTGTATAATACCATCCCTTGTCTGTTGTGGCAGCGTTTATCTAGTCTATCTAGGTGGAAAGAAGGAAAGAAAGAAGGAAGAGAGAAAATATAAAATAAAATGGGCCCTTAGCAAAATAAGCGCTCAGCGGATTTTTCTGGGGTAAAATCATACCCCAGATCCTTTGAAGTGGCAAAAATAGACCAGTTCTTAAAATCGCCAAAGATTATGACGAGAGTAGGACAAAAAGGGCTGCAGGATACTAGCTCCAAAAGAAATAATAATTCTGCGGTTATGGAGGAGGAAGTAATAAAATAACCTGTTCAGCCTCAGGGGATACAGAAGGTGGAGAATGGAGAATTATCTCAAGTTGATTCCTCCCTGTTAAAATAAATATTGCTGGCAGTAAAGCAGAACGGGGAATTAATACAAGACATCTCAATCCAGTTTGGATCAATTCAGAGTGATGCAGTCCTGATAAGGGAGTGAAGAGAGTGGGGTGGGGGGCACACTACAATGGAAACGGAGTGCAATGGCAGTTAGAACAACTCTAGTAGCAAATACTGGCCACATGACCCAAGAAAACCCCAAGAAAATGCACATCCACTGAATATAAAAGCAATACAAAAGTTTTATTGGGCTACAAAAGACACATAAACATGGTTAAAAATGGTATACAATGTGTTATAGCAGATGCTGGTACAAAATGAGACCAGGCATCTACCCAGATCCGACCAAAACCCCCAAATTGGGGCAAAATGTATGTAGTCCAAAATAGGAGCATAGGCTGATGTACAACAGATACTAGCAATTACACAATAAATGCAAAATCAATAATGATGTGGCATCAAAAGTCTTGTACCTGAACATGGTAAGCATACAAGGACTACCAAGGTTGGCCTGTGTAAAGAGAACAGCCCCCTGATAAGGGAGGACATATCTAAGATTCGAGACAGAGTTAATATTATGGAGAATTCCTTGGGTGAACTACAGAATGAATTTAAGATATCAAAAACTGAGATCTCTCCACCCTAAAGATGGATCTTAACACTCTTAAAAAAAAGTGGTGGACCTGGAGGACAGGTCAAGGAGATGCAATGCGAGAATTTTAGGGCTACCTGAGGGTGCTGGGGATAGAAATCTTACTCAATTTCTACAAACGTAAATTTTGGAGAAGTTTGGTAAAGAATATTTTTCCCCATTGTTTTTAGTGTAAAGAGCTCACCGGCTTCCCGGAGGTAAACCAATCCCTGGGAGACAGCCACGGACATTTTTGGTTAAGATACTTGCCTCACGGGACAGAGATATGGCACTAAGAAGGGCGAGTGTCCTCCTATTGTACATAATGGGAATAGACTGGCTTTTTTTCCTGACTTTTCTAAAGAGGGCCAAGAAAGGAGACGTTCATTCATTGCGGTCAAAAAGCGTACACAACAAAAATAAAATTAAGTATTCATTTGTTTATCCAGCTAAACTTCGGATCATCTTTGAGGATGGAACTCATTTTTTTGATACCTTGGACCTTGCTATGGATTGGCTTGATCGGAATAACATTTGATTAACCTGTTTTCTTTCCTTTTCATGTTTGGCAGTAATGCCGGGGCTGGGTAGCAGTGAGAGGGGGAGGGATGGTCATAGTTGAGAGATCTGTTGCTGAATGTGGCGGATCAATTGGATTGAGGAGTTAGGGGTGGGTTGTGACGCATCTCATAGGATAGGGGGAAGGAAGAAGGATTCGTTAAATATCTCCATAGGTAGGGAGTTTTGTTTTTCGATTTGATGTCAGTTAGAATTCTTAATTGGAATGTTCGGGGGTTGGGGAATAGGCTAAAGAGACAAGCGTCTTTGACCTTGTGCGGAGACATCTACCAGCGATTGTTTGCCTGGTGGAAACCCATCTGTCTGAGGATACTTCTGTGCGAATCGCCAGGGGATGGGCTGCGCAGATGTATCACTCTACGTTTACTAGTCACTCTAGAGGAGTGACAGTTTTTATTCATAGGGCAATTGATTTAGTCTGCGAGGCATCCTCTGTTGATGAGCATGAGAGATTTGTTTTCTTATATTGTAAACTTGCAGGAAAATGATGTATCCTAGCTTTTGTTTATATTCCACCTCCGTTCTCTCTGTATGTGCTTAACTCCTTGCTATCCTTTATGGATCAAAGGCCTGAATGTCCTTCATTTGTTATTGGAGATTTCAATTGTGTTATCAATCCTATTATGGACAGGGTTTCTATTGGGGGGGGGGGGGGGGCGGGAGGTCATACTTCTGTTCAAGGGTCTCCCTTGCCACGCTTTTGGCAGGAAGCTGGTTTCGAGGATGTTTAGGAACATTTAGGACATGGGAAAAGAACATACTCATCTATAAGTAAATCAGGTAAATCCATGTCAAGGATAGATCTTGCCCTAATAATATAATATGTAAAACGATAATAATAATATAATATGTAAAACGAGTGATGTAAAACTGATGAAATATGAGACAAGGTCTCTCTCGGACCATGTGCCTATTAGTGTTGAGCGCGAATATTCAAATCGCGAATTTTAATCACGAATATCGCCACTTCGAGAATTCGCAAATATTTAGAATATAGTGCTATATATTTGTATTCGCTAATAGTGTTGAATATTCTAATCGCAAATTTATCACAGATTTATTGCGAATATATTACATTGCCGATTTTCGCAATCAAGTAAACAATGACTGGAGATCACGAATTCTCGAATTTGCGATTTTATGGTGAATATTCAGCCAAAAATTTGCAAAATATCGCAAATTCGAATATTGCCTATGCCGCTCATCACTATTGCCTATGTCCCTTGAGCTTTGTTTGGCCTATGATAGGAATATAGGGAGACCCCCATTTAGATTAAATTAACATTGGATGTCAGTAATGGAGAACCATGAAATAATACAACATGAGATTAAGCGCTTTTGGGATATTAATTATAATTCAGCTAAAATTCAAGTAGTGTGGGATGCTTTCAAGGCCTTCATGAGGGGAATTTTTCTTAGAATATTGCTAATTTAAGGAAGGGATATAGCATTAGTGAGAAAAAGTTAAAAGAACTAGCGGAATTAGCTACACAATCCTTCTATAGGAATAAGCCAGAAGAAAATAGGAAAGTTATGCAGAAGGCTAGTATAGCCTATTCCGATTTTGTATTGGACAAGGCTCAACAGAGGTTATTCTTTAAGGGTTACAGAGTCAGGGCGTCCCGGAAAACTGTTATTAAGGGTGATTTCCAATCAAGAGAAAAAAAACATATAGATAATATTCGTCTAACTAATGGTAAATTAGTTATCGAAATATACAGGGTGGGCCTTTTATATGGATACACCTTAATAAAATGTGAATGGTTGGTGATATTAACTTCCTGTTTGTGGCACATTAGTATATGTGAGGGGGGAAACTTTTCAAGATGGGTGGTGACCAATGGCGGCCATTTTGAAGTCGGCCATTTTGAATCCAACTTTTGTTTTTTCAATAGGAAGAGGGTCATGTGACAACTCAAACTTATTGGGAATTTCACAAGAAAAACAATTGTGTGCTTGGTTTTAACGTAACTTTATTCTTTCATGAGTTATTTACAAGTTTCTGACCACTTATAAAATGTGTTCAATGTGCTGCCCATTGTGTTGGATTGTCAATACAACCCTCTTCTCCCACTCTTCACACACTGATAGCAACACCGCAGGAGAAATGCTAGCACAGGCTTCCAGTATCCGTAGTTTCAGGTGCTGCACATCTCGTATCTTTACAGCATAGACAATTGCCTTCAGATGACCCCAAAGATAAATGTCTAATGGGGTCACTGGATATGCGAAATTGCTACATGATGATGTGTTTCCCTCTTTATGCACTGAAGCTGGCACGTTCCCTGAGTTTTTCCAGCAAGATGGTGCACCACCACATTATGGGTGTCAGGTCCGAGCATTCCTAGATGAACAGCTTCCTGGAAAGTGGATTGGTCGTCGTGGGCCAGTTGAATGGCCCCCAAGGTCTCCCGATCTGACCCCCTTAGACTTTTATCTTTGGGGTCATCTGAAGGCAATTGTCTATGCTGTAAAGATACGAGATGTGCAGCACCTGAAACTACGGATACTGGAAGCCTGTGCTAGCATTTCTCCTGCGGTGTTGCTATAAGTGTGTGAAGAGTGGGAGAAGAGGGTTGCATTGACAATCCAACACAATGGGCAGCACATTGAACACATTTTATAAGTGGTCATAAACTTGTAAATAACTCATGAAAGAATAAAGTTACATTAAAACCAAGCACACCATTGTTTTTTTTGTGAAATTCCCAACAAGTTTGATGTGTCACATGCCCCTCTTCCTATTAAAAAAACAAAAGTTGACTTCAAAATGGCCACCATGGTCACCACCCATCTTGAAAAGTTTCCCCCCTCACATATACTAATGTGCCACAAACAGGAAGTTAATATCACCAACCATTCCCATTTTATTAAGGTGTATCCATATAAAAAGGCCCACCCTGTAGATCATACAGGGTCAACTCTCCCAAGACTCATCCGAATGGTTAACTCCTTCGGTGGGGTTTCAGGTTTAGCTATAAATTGGTAAAAAAGAACGCTTATGCCATTGGATTTTGTTCCCTCTAATGAGGGTTTTCTGACTAAGTTTAATGTCTCTGATTCTTTTCATTATTTGGGTATGACCATATCCCCTAAGATTGAGGACTTTTTACAGCTCAATTTGATTCCATTAATAACAAAAGTGATGTCAAAAATTGGGATATGGCTCCAACTTTATCTAGAGCTGATAGAGTGTCCCTGGTCAAGATAGTGATTTTACCCCAACTTCTTTATATTCTTAGGAATTCACCTATATGGATAGAAGACAAGTTTTTTAAACTTATGGAGAGAATTATTAATGACTTGAAAGTGAGTAAGGCTTAAATTGGAATATTTGTATAAACCATTAGAGCAGGGGGGTTTGAATCTTCCCTATTTCAAGTGTTATTTTATTGCCATCCAGTTATGGTTGTATCGTGAATGGCAGAAAAGAGATCCTCGTATAATAATATATTTAGTTTATTCGAATCGGATCAATTGACTAATCGGGAGGACTATAGAGAGGCCACAAAATTATTGGGGGACATAATCTAAGTCTTGGGGCACTATTAGATTATGTTTGGGGGGAAAAGGAGCGCTTCAATGCACAATTCTTAATTGCAGTTTTGGCAAAAGAATGGTGTTTTATATATTACACAGGTGGTGAAGAATGGAGAGATATTGTCGTTCTTGGACTTAGTACAAAGGGTGGATAATTTGTCTTGTTTCAGATATTTTCAGTTGCGTTAGAGATAGATACCTCCACTTTTCTAAATGGGTTGATAGGGAATTTATATTTATAAAGTGTTTATTAAGGCATGATTTACTAAAACACAATCACCAGGACAAAGGGCTTGGGAGGTTGATTCTCCAAGTATTCCATTAGAGGGATGGGGAAATATATTTTTTAATTTAAGTTTATTTTCTCATAACATTAATCACATTTTGTTACAATTTAATATTTTTCACAGATTATATGTAACCCCCTATGGCTTAGTAAACGTGGGTTAAGAGATAGTTCTAAGTGCCCACAGTGCGATCTATTAGGTGCGGATCACCTCCATATGTTTTGGTCATGTTTAGAACTAAAACAATATTGGAATGGTACTAATAACTTTCTTATCCAGAAATTGAACCTACAGATTCCTTTTAAGGTGGAATGTTTTATATTGAGTGACCTTTCTAAGTTAAGCAGTTATAAATATAAAAAGATTTTTCTAGGTAGAATATTATTTTTGGCCAGACTCTCGGTTACACAGGTATGGTTTTCACGATATATTCCAGATGTCACTACATGGATTAACTGGGTTAACAAGGTTAAAAACTATGAGAAAATTTTATACAAACAAAGAAATGCTCAAGAGAAGTGGACTAAGATATGGGAGGCTTGGAGGTTTTAAACCTCGATGGTATATTTGTGCTAATTTTTCTCTGTTGTATCTTCCCTTTTGACTTTTTTCCTCTCTGCTGTTTTTCTTTTTTGAGTGATAGTGAGATCTGAGACGCATTGCAAGGGTGGGGGTTAGGAATTGGTGTGTATGGGGAGAGAAAAGTATAATAATATTGAATTATGATTTGTATTCATTTAAAAAACAAACAACAAAAAACAATGCACCTGCTGGTGCATTCAGGGGCATAACTAGAAATGACTGGATCCAGTAGCACATTTTTGAACAGCCTTCCCCCAGCTACTTCTCCTAAACCGCTTCCCCCACTCCTGCGGCTAGTCAAGATTGCCCATTCTCACCATACAACCCCCAACCGACTCGGTCATATAACAAATATGAGAGTAACATAACTAGCAGATTTGGATTTTTTATGATTCTGGGGTTGCAGCCTCGGCAACCTGTGAGTCACTCTGTAACCCTATTCATTTCTATTCACTGCTGCAGTGCGATCCTTAGTCACGCCCAGGATTGCCATGTTGCCCCAGCCTAAAACAATTGAATATTGCACAAAACAGAACTGTATTGTGCAGTTCCATACATCAAATTTTCAGGCTAGGGATCAGCAACCTTCAGTGCTCCAGCTGCTGTGAAAGTACAACATGCACACTTTTTCAGCTGTTCTTGTAACTCCCATAAAAGTGAACCAAGGATTCTGGGAGTTATATTTTTAGCTGGAGTACCAGAGATTGCTGATACCTTTGTAGGCCATCATCACTGATTATGGAGTTCTGAACTTTAGGTTCCCCACCAATCATCACAGTGAAGAGTGATCCAAGTTCCTGCAAGTCATGCACTCAGTTTTTTTGTTTACATAGAAACAATGATTCTGAGGGGCCCACCTTCTGTGTGTATAGGACCCTAAGTACCCTGTTTTATCAGGGGTTAATTATTTTCAGAGCTCAGGCCCACCAGAGGATTGTCTGGTACTCTGGTGGGCCAATCCGACCCTGATTGCATCAATTCTTTTTGGGAAGTGCTCATGTAGTACTGCAGATAACACTCCAGAATCATGGTGACAGACTCCTCTTAATAATTTAACTATGCCAGCTAGGTGCTGGATTCATAATTTATGGCAGTTTTCTGGTGTGAATTATTGTAAAAGTCTTTGGCCTCAGTGGCCCCTCCACTATTTAGCTAAGTTCTACTTTTTTAAAAATTGGTTAGAGCACAAGCACATACTACTTTTGCACCCCATAAACATGCATATAACCTTTGTAAATGACCCCCATGATACCATACCTCATGATTTGAGGTTAATACAGAACATTTTCTCATGAGCACTCAAGTTGAGTCAAATGTTCCCTAACTATATGTCTGCACAGTTTCCTAAAGACTCAGCCTAGAAGTTTAATTCTAAAATCTGACAATAAATTAAAGGTTCATGCTGAAATAGTATTACTAAAAAGAAGGTTTAAGTGGAATATAAATGGATGCAGTATAAAGATTAAATGAGCAACATAAAGACTTTATCTTACGTGTAATCTTTGATTTACAGCAATGAAATGTGCCAAAGTCATCTGTTATGAAGAAAATGGCAGTTTATTAGAAGCCTTCAATTGTCTCTCCTTTGTGATGTAAGGCTATGGATTTTAGACAAACATATTTCAACTGGGGTGCCTTACCTGGAAGACCCTTTGACGTCTAAGTTTTGTTCATACTTTACCTGAAGCTTCATAATTTAAATAAATACAGTTTTGAAAGATTTTATTTCAACAGCCCAAAATTAAGGACTAGATGTGACACTTATGATGACTCTGACCTAAAAGACTGTTTCATAAGAGGTTTTTAAAAAGTGGACTTTAATGATATGTGAATACATAACACCAGGCAAGCCCAACCTGCGCCCAATCAGCTGTTGCAAAACTACAACTCCCAGCATGCTCGGACAGCCTACAACTATCAGCCTACAGCAGTTATAACAGTTGGAGGGCCGGAGGTTGGGCATCCCTGCATTATACGATATAGGAGATCAGCATATATAAAACACAAATTAAAGGATATGATCTAGTGATGATCGAGCATGCTCGGCCGAACACCTGTTCGGCTCGATCATCTCGATGCTCAGCACATTGCGGTACTCAGCCGAGTACCACATGTGTTCGAGCACCATGCTCGAGTCTCCTCTCCGCATGTTTCTTGGCTGCTACACAGCCAATAAATGTGCAGGTAAGTACTGTCATCACTGTAATGCCAGTAGCCATGTTGGCTACTGCCATTACAGTGATTGACTGTCCGGAACGCGTCATCGGGTGCTATATAGCACCCGATGATGCATGTTCGGCTCATTTGTAGTCAGGGAGAGATGAGCATAGGAAGGGACAGAGAGTGTAATTGAATATTTTTTTGGTACCAAAACGTTTCAGAGACCCAAAAGTCTCTTGTGGACTTGTGGACTATTGTGTGTGACAGCAGCAATATACACTCACCTAAAGAATTATTAGGAACACCTGTTCTATTTCTCATTAATGCAATTATCTAGTCAACCAATCACATGGCAGTCGCTTCAATGCATTTAGGGGGGTGCTCCTGGTCAAGACAATCTCCTGAACTCCAAACTGAATGTCAGAATGGGAAAGAAAGGTGATTTAAGCAATTTTGAGCGTGGCATGGTTGTTGGTGCCAGACGGGCCGTTCTGAGTATTTCACAATCTGCTCAGTTATTGGGATTTTCACGCACAACCATTTCTAGGGTTTACAAAGAATGGTGTGAAAATGGAAAAACATCCAGTATGCGGCAGTCCTGTGGGCAAAAATGCCTTGTGGATGCTAGAGGTCAGAGAAGAATGGGCCAACTGATTCAAGCTGATAGAAGAGCAACGTTGACTGAAATAACCACTCATTACAACCGAGGTATGCAGCAAAGCATTTGTAAAGCCACAACACGCACAACCTTGAGGCGGATGGGCTACAACAGCAGAAGACCCCACCGGGTACCACTCATCTCCACTACAAATAGGAAAAAGAGGCTACAATTTGCACGAGCTCACCAAAATTGGACTGCTGGAGACTGGAAAAATGTTGCCTGGTCTGACGAGTCTCGATTTCTGTTGAGACATTCAAATGGTAGAGTCCGAATTTGGCGTAAACAGAATGAGAACATGTATCCATCATGCCTTGTTACCACTGTGCAGGCTGGTGGTGGTGGTGTAATGGTGTGGGGGATGTTTTCTGGGCACACTTTAGGCCCCTTAGTGCCAATTGGGCATCGTTTAAATGCCACGGGCTACCTGAGCATTGTTTCTGACCATGTCCATCCCTTCATGACCACCATGTACCCATCCTCTGATGACTACTTCCAGCAGGATAATGCACCATGTCACAAAGCTCGAATCATTTCAAATTGGTTTCTTGAACATGACAATGAGTTCACTGTACTAAAATGGCCCCCACAGTCACCAGATCTCAACCCAATAGAGCATCTTTGGGATGTGGTGGAACGGGAGCTTCGTGCCCTGGATGTGCATCCCTCAAATCTCCATCAACTGCAAGATGCTATCCTATCAATATGGGCCAACATTTCTAAAGAATGCTATCAGCACCTTGTGGAATCAATGCCACGTAGAATTAAGGCAGTTCTGAAGGCAAAAGGGGGTCCAACACCGTATTATTATGGTGTTCCTAATAATTCTTTAGGTGAGTGTATGTTTGTAGCGCAACCTGCGCTAAATTGCTCAGTGTTAGGGAGAGCTGTGCATAGGAAGGAATAGACAGTGTAGGTAGTGTAATAGGAAGATTTTTATACAAAAAACTTTTCAGAGACCCAAAAGTCCTTTTAAGGACTATTGTATGTGACAGCAGCAATATATTTCTTTAGCGCATCCTGCGCTAAATACTGTGTAATAGGCCACTGCGGACAGTTAAATTATTCACGCCACATCTCCGGTGTAAAGTGTGCACATCTCTAAAATATCAGTGACATCCAGTGTACTTTTTCCGTAGACGGTGTCCGCTGCGGACAGTTAAATTGTCCGCACCACATCTCCTGTTTAAAGTGTGCGCATCCCTAAATTATCAGTGACATCCAGTGCACTTTTTCTGTAGACAGTGTCCGCTGCAGACAGTTAAATTATCTGCGCCACATCTCCTGTTTAAATTGTGCACATCCCTAAAATATCAGTGACATCCAGTGCACTTTTTCCATAGACGAAGTCCACTGCGGACAGTTAAATTATCCGCGCCACATCTCCTGTTTAAAGTGTGCGCATCCCTAAAATATCAGTGACATCTAGTGCACTTTTATTCGTAGACGGTGTCCGCTGCAGACAGTTAAATTATCCACGCCACATCTCCTGTTTAAAGTGTGCGCACCCCTAAAATATCAGTGACATCCAGTGTACCTTTCTCCATAGACGGTGTCCGCTGCGGACAGTTAAATTATCCGCGCCGCATCTCCTGTTTAAAGTGTGCGCATACCTAAAATATCTGTCACGGCCTTTGCCGTGTGCGCCGTGACACTTGTGCCATGCGGTTGCCGGTGGCAATGTGTTGCTGTTATGGCATGTGGTGGCAGTGTCTTGGCTTTGGCTGTGTGTGCCGTGAAATGGTTGCCACGCATGCTGTTGCCGGTGGCAACGTGTTGCTGTTATGGCATGTGGTGGCAGTGTCTCAGCTTTGTCTGTGTGCACCGTGACATGGTTGCCACACATGCTATTGCCGGTGGCAACGTGTTGCTGTTATGGCATGTGGTGGAAGTGTCTCGGCTTTGGCTGTGGGTGCCGTGACATGGTTGCCACGCATGCTGTTGCCAGTGGCAACGTGGTGGCTGGTGTGTGCACTTCCCTTTTAAGTTGTAGCCATCCCCTGTCTGGTGCTGTAAGGGTTACCTCCCTGATTGGGTGTAGTCACTTTGGGCTATTTAGCTTCTGCTGGAAGCCTGTAGCATAGTGTTCCTCAAGGCTTGGTGTGTGCTGGTGGTTCACTGCTCCTGGCTTTACCATCTGTCCAGTGAGGGCAACCCTTGTGGTCATCAAGGTCTTTCCAGTTTCTGTGTGGTTCCTCCTTGTCTTCCTTCCCCTCCTGGTGTGTTGTTTATGGTGTGGGTTTGAGTTGGAGGTTTGTTGTACGTCTTGTTTGTTGTTACATGTCTGGGCTGTTGTTGGTGCTTGTCCCTGCATGTGTGCAAGACGTTTTCCTTGTGTGTGTTTTACCTCCGGGAGGGGGCTGGTTTTCCGGAGGGGTGAACCATAAGCCTGTATGCAGCGCTGCTTGGGGCTGCCATGCACTGTGTGAGCATGGGGGGGCTCTGGCAGAGTTGGCATGCTGGATTCCTGTGTGGTTGTTTGTACTGTGACCTGCTGTGTGTTCGGACTCCTGTACTTTTGCACAGGCTCCAGTTGTGGAGGCTTCAGCAGGTAAGTGAGTTGTCTTGTTGTTCTTACCTGCTGATCCTCCAGCTGTGTATAGGCTTCCCTTTTCCCTGCTGCTAGGCCATTTGAGACTCCTGTTCATCCATGTCTGGGAAGAACAGGTCGTCTCTCCCTTGCTCCTATGTGAGAGATTATCAGGGCAACTCAGGGCCATAGGTATCCTGTTATGAGCCGTCCTACCATCCAGGTCCGCTCATACGGTGAGGAGTTAGGGTGAGGATTAGGGACGCAATAAGAGGTGACCTGCTCTCTGATTCCGGTGTCTTGACCTAGCTGCTTCCCCTTTATCCCTTTACATTGTACGGTGGGGGGTTTCCCCACTCCCCACCGTGACAATATCAGTGACATGCAGTGCACTTTTTCCATAGACAGTGTTTGCTGCGGACAGTTAAATTATCCACGCCACATCTCCTGTTTAAAGTGTGCGCATCCCTAAAATATCAGTGACATCCAATGCACTTTTTCCGTAGATGGTGTCCGCTGTGGACAGTTAAATAATCCGTGCCACATCTCCTGTTTAAAGTGTGCACATCCCTAAAATATCAGTGACATCCAGTGTACCTTTTTCCATAGACACTGCGTACAGTGACATTACCTGTGGTACCTGTCCTATATAACGTTTCCTAATCACAAATACCTTTCTAAAAAAAAAAATCTGCATACACTTCCAAATCCTACTTTACTGTAAGTGTAACATACTTTCAAGCATATATCACATTTAAAATTTAGAAGGCGAGCAGTAAGGGACAGGAAAGTGGCCGTGATGCTGATGGTGCAAGCAGAGGCTGTGGCCCTGGGCACGGAGAAACTGTGTCTGCTGCCAGAGCACAAGAAAAACAATCAGCCACGATACCTAGCTTCAGGTCCCAGTCTGCATGGCGGCGCAGGACACCACTCTTGAAGTCAGACCAATGCGACCAGCTGGTCGGTTGGATTGCAGCAGATAATGCTTCAAGTCGGTTAAGCACCACCCTGTCTTCCACCAAGTCCAGTCTCAGTAGCCAGGAGTCTTGTCAACACAATCCTCACCCTGATCCTCCTTCCTCCCACCATGTACAGTCTGGCCAAAAAGGGATCCCACACTCGGATATTCCGAGGACCTCTTTTCATCGCCATTACTTGATTTGACCCTCTCGCCAAGCACGCTTGAAGAGGGACATGAGATCTTGTGCCCTGATTCCCAACTTCTTGAACTTTCACAGTCACAAGACCATGACGGTGGGGAACGGCAATTAGTGTTTAATAAGGTGGATGATGATGAGACACAGTTGCCAATGTGCCAATGAGTCAACCGCAATTACTGTCTCAAGAGGTTGATGAAGAGGATGAGACACAGTTATCAATCACTGAGGTTATGGTTAGGTCAACAAATCAGGAGGATGATCAGAGTGAGGAAGTGGAAGAGGAGGTGGTGGACGATGAGGTCACTGACCCAACCTGGGAAGGTGGAAAGCTGAGGTGGAAAGCTGAGCGAGGACAGCAGTACAGAGGGGGAGGGATCTGCAGCACCGCAACAGGCTGGAAGAGGCAGTGAGATGGCAAAAGGGAGAAGGCGGAACACACCAAACAGGCCCGCAACTGTTCCACGGAGCACCCTCTTGCAGAAATCTCCTTTACCACTGCCTCCTCTTCCCCTGTGCTGGCCAATCCCCTGTCAAAGGTGCAGGCCTGGATGCCTCCCGCCCTGCCCTTGACCTTCGCAAGCACCATAAGCGACCACATCCACTTCCGTGTCCCAGCACAGCAGCCAAATGTCCTTACCCCAGGCCTTTGAACGCAAGCGAAAATAACCACCCACCCACCCACAGGCCATAGCACTAAATGCGCAGCTTTCCAAATTACTGGCCCTGGAAATGTTGCCATTTAGGCTTGTGGACACTGAAACCTTCCCGAGCCTGATGACGGCGGCCATCCCGTGTTACGCAGTCCTCAGCCGCCACTTTTTTTCAAGATGTGCCATGCCCGCCTTACACCAACATTTGTCCCGTAACATAATACTTGCCCTGACCAACACAGTTACTGGGAAGGTCCACTTAACCATGGACACATGGAAAAGTGCATTCGGCCAGGGATGCTACATTTCCCTGACGGCACACTGGGTGAATGTTGTGGAGGCTGGGAGCGAGTCATATTCTGGGATAGCACAGGTGCTACCAACACCAAGGATTGCGGGATACCAACAATTGCGGGCCCTATCTCAATCAGGGTTTCCGCCAGCACCTACGTTAGTGGCTCCAAACCCCACTTCTCCTCCTCTGCCTCCTTCTCCACTTCCACCTCCGATTTATCCGCGTGCAGCACCAGTCAGTCATCAGTCGGTAGCTGGGAGCAGTGTAGCACTGCAGTGGGGAAGCGGCAATAGGCTGTGCTGAAGATGATATGCTTAGGGGACAAACAGCACACCACCGCAGAGCTGTGGCAGGGGATAAGAGACCAGACTGAGCACTCAACCTAGAACCAGGAATGGTTGTGTCTAATAATGACTGTAACTTGGTGGCGGCCTTGGAGCTCGGCAAGCTCAGACACATCCCATGCCTAACCCAGGTGTTCAACCTTGTGGTTCAACGGTTTCTCAAAACCTTCCCCAATTTGCCTGAGCTACTGGTGAAGGTGCGCCACGTGTGTGCACATTTCCGCAAGTCATCGACAGCTTCAGCCGGTCTGTCAACGCTGCAGCGGCGCTTAAAATTGCCAGCTCACTGGCTGTTGTGCGTTGGAGTTCGACGTTCCACATGTTGGCCAGGCTTTGTGAGCAGCAGAGGCCAGTTGTGGAATACCAGCTGCAGCCTGATCATCGCCTTTCCAGTCAGCTTTCGCTATTCACAAGTGAGGAGTGGGCATGGATGTCTGACCTCTGTGAGGTTTTAAGAAACTTTGAGGAATCAACACAGATGAGCGGCAATAACACTATTATCAGCGTAACCATCCCACTTCTGTGTCTACTCAAATGCTTGCTGTTCACAATTAAGGACGACGCTTTGCATGTGGAAGAGGTGGAAATGGGGGAAGACATTACACAGGGTAATAGCCAGACCACCCTCAGTTCGTCTTCTCAGCGCGAATTGGACGATGAACAGGAGGAGGAGCAGGAGACGGTTGCCTCAGCTACAGAGAGTAGTACCCATGGAAGTTTAATTCCATCTGTTCAGCGTGGGTGGGCAGAAGAGGAGCAAGAGGATGAGGAGATTGAGAGTGATCCTCCTGATGACGACAGCGAAGTCTTGCCTGTTGGTACTCTGGCACGCATGGCTGACTTCATGTTAGGCTGCCTTTCCCGCGACCCGCGTGTTATATGCATTTTAGACAACACGTATTACTGGTTGTTCAACCTTCTCGACCCCCGCTACAAAGAAAACTTCTCATACTGTATCTCATTCCTCTGGTGAAGAGGACGAGAAAAATGGTTCAATACCAGAAGATCCTTGTTTAAAAATTGCTCCAAAATTTTCCATTTCACAACGCTGGCAGCAGAGTCCATACTTCCTTGGCCAACCGAGGAGGGGAGACAAGGGGAACACACAGCAGTTCCATTAGAGGCAGGGCAACACTCTCCAAAGCCTGAGACAGTTTTATGACACCCCGCCAGCACCCTCACCCTGATGTGTGGCCAGTAGTGCACACAGTAAATCAATCTGTGTAATGGACATGTAGCAAAGCTGTGTGAGCAATGTGTATATAGTAAATTATCTGTGTAATGGGCTTGTGGTAGAGCTGTGTATGCATGGGTCCGCATTTCCGTTCCTGAAAAAAATAGAACATGCCCTATTCTTTTCCGCAATTGCGGACAAGAATAGGCATATTCTATTAGTGCCAGCGATTTGCGGTCTGCAAAATGCGGAACGTACATTGCCGGTGTCCGTGTTCTGCGGATCCGTGGATCCGCAAAACACACACGGATGTGTGAATGGACCCTCAGGGTGAGATTTATCAAACTGGTGTAAAGTAAAGCTTGCTTAGTTGCCCATAGCAACCAATCAGATTCCACCTTTTACTTTTTACAGCTCCTTTGGAAAATGCAAGGTGGAATCTGATTGGTTGCTATTGACAACTAAGCCAGTTCTTCTTTACACCAGTTTGATAAATATCCCCCTTAGTTTTGGAACAGAGAACTCAGCTCCATTAAAGATACCATTAGGGTTAGATGTCTTGCTACTATCACCTCTCTTTGTATCATATGGGCGTCGGCCGAGTGCCATGTTGGGTGATGGCCAATGGGAGCTTGCTCATTTGTCCGCAAGACTCTCAGTGACTGTTACTTATCTTTATATTTGTATATATATATATATATATATATCTTTTATAATAGTTTAGTAAACTCTTTATTCATCTAAGTCATGTTAAGGGTCCATTCACACGTCCGTTTTTTCTTTCCTGATCTGTTCCGTTTTTTGCGGAACAGATCTGGACCAGATCTGGACCCATTCATTTTCAATGGGTCCTGGAAAAAATCGGACAGCACAATGTGTGCTGTCCGTTTCCGTTGTTCAATTCCGCATGTCCGTTTAAATATAAAACATGTCCTATTCTTTTCCGCAAAATTCGGATCCTGGTTCAATACAAAGTCAATGGATCCGCAAAAAACGGAAGACATTCGGATGTCATTACGTATGTCATCCGTTTTATGCGGATTCCGTTCCTGGAAATTACATTTTAAATAATTTTTTATTTTTTTTTCAAAGAAATCCAAACAACTTTATTTGCTTATTGAAATTTATACATGTTTCCGTTTTTTGCGGATCCGCAAAAAACGGATGACCTACGGAAACATTTTCAGGAACAACGGATCCGCAAAAAACGGACCGAAAATCGGGATATAGAAAAAAAAATGACGTGTGAATGTAGCCTAAGTCTATTTTTTCCTGAACTTCTGTTCCCACCAAATGCAGTCTTTTCCTGAGGAAAGGCTTCTTTCTGGCCAGTCTGCCATAATGTCCAGATTGGTGGAATGCTGCAGTAATTGTTGACTAGAGATGAGTGAATTGAAGCTGACGCAGTCAAATTCGTTTCGAATTTCAGGAAAAATTTGATTCTGAACGAATGCGAATTTTCTCGCGCTTCGTGGTTACGAATCACAATTTTCCTAACATAGCGGCTAACCGGCTACAATGGCGGCTAAAATGGTGGCTACACATGTGAGGACATGGGGCAAGGAACTCTGGGAAGGAGGGATGACCCATAATGCCATGCATGCAGCCAATCAGCAGCCAGCCCGGAGATGTCACAGCCCTATAAATATGGCGGCCATCTTAGATGCTGCCATTCACTATCGTACTTTATTCAGGGACAGACGTGTATGCAGGCGCTAGGGAGAGTGAAAGAAAAACTAATTGTGAAAAAAAAAAGGAAATCACTAGTGCAGGGAAAGGATAGTGAGAGGAATAATTTCACATGCAGGGAGAGACATGTGCAGATGCTAGGGAGAGTCATAGGAAAAAAAGCGATTTACAAGTGCAGGGAAACATTACTTGGGGATCCAGATAGTCTCATAATACAGCTCTGTCATTCCAGCAATTAGTTATTGCGGTGCAAGTGCTATGTTGAAAAGCCTTTAGTGGCTTTTATCTGTGGAAAAAGATAAATACAGTGTATACGCAGGTCACTTTTGCTGTTAACTGGGCTGATATCATTTAGTGGCCTATTTCAATACAATACGAGAAATATTTACACAGGTCACTTTTGTTGTTATTTTGTTATTTGCGCTAAAAGCGTTTATTGCCATATTTCTAGAGAAAAAGAGAAAAAAGTTCATATTTGCTGTTATTTGGGCTAAAAGCGTTTCTTGTCATATTTCACTACAATAAGAGAAAAATAGATGCAGTTCACATTTGGTGTTATTTGCGCTAAAAGTGTTTATTGCCATATTTCTAGAGAAAAAGAGAAAAAAGTTCATATTTGCTGTTATTTGCGCTAAAAGCGTTTCTTGTCATATTTCACTACAATAAGAGAAAAATAGATGCAGTTCACATTTGGTGTTATTTGCGCTAAAAGTGTTTATTGCCATATTTCTAGAGAAAAATAGACTAAGTTCATATTTGCTGTTATTTGAGCTAAGGCTACTTTCACACTAGCGGCACGGACGTCCGGCAGGCTGTTCCGTGGGGTGAACAGCCTGCCGGATCCATCCTGCTGCTAGTGACCTTGTGCCCCCGGACTGCCGCTCCGTCCCTATTGACTATAATGGAGGCAGGGGCGAAGTTTTGGCAGCGCATGGCACGGCAGCGCATGGTGAGAGGCTGCCAGAATAAAACTACGACATGTCCGACATTTATTCTGGCAGCCTCTCGCCGTGCGCTGCCGGAACTCCGTCCCCGCCCCATTATAGTCAGTGGGCACACGGTCACTAGCGGCAGGACGGATCCGACAGGCTGTCCACCCGACGGAACAGCCTGCCGGAGGTCCGTGTCGCTAGTGTGAAAGTAGCCTAAAAGCGTTTCTTGTCGTATTTCACTACAATACGAGAAAAATAGACGCAGTTAACATTTGGTGTTATTTGCACTAAAAGCGTTTATTGTCATATTTCACTACAATACGAGAAAAATAGACGCAGTTCACATTTGGTGTTATTTACACTGTAAACGCTTTGTCATATTTCACTACAATACGAGAAAAATAGACGCAGTTTACATTTGGTGTTATTTGTGCTAAAAGAGTTTATTGTCATATTTCTAGAGAAAAAGAGAAAAATATTTGCAGTTCACTTTTTCTGTTATTTACTTAGAAATCGTTTAGTGGCCTATTTTAGTCCAATACGAGAACTATATACGCAGTTCACTTTTGCTGTTATTTACGCTGAAATCGTTTCGTTGCCAATTTCAAATCCTTTAGTTGCCTATCTTAGTAAAAAAAGAAATATATATTTATATATATATATTTTAAAGGTGTTTTGATTTGCTTTTAATTCATTCAGTTTAGCTAAAAGTATGTCAGACAGAGAAGTACCAGGCCCTGCACAGGGGAGTGTCATAGGCGTAAATGATTCTGGTGTAGGCACAGGTCGCAGCAGAGTAAGGGGGCGTGGCAGCAAGGGTTTCTTCCCGAGGCCTCAGGTCCACATGTCAGCAAGAGGTCATGTCTTGACCAGCAACCCAGCAGTTCTTGATTGGTTGATTGGATCTTCGACTTCGTTGCAAGTGACAGAAGCATCAGCAGCCGGAGTCTAGAGTCGCTGATGAGCAGCTTTCTTCACCCGCATAGTGAAGAAACTTCTCACCAGCAGCAGCAGGTAGACCTGAAGCAGGACCTGAACCATCAGGTGGTGGCATACTTTGAAAGCACCCACCAATGCCTGATGCATCAGATTAGATCATCCATCTCCACACTATGTCACCGTGCCACTTTGTGGCCTCCTGATGCTGCCATGTCCACAATATTCCACCTTGCCACTGTGTAGTATCATGCTGCTGCTGCCATCTGCACACTATGTCACCTTGCCACTTTGTGGCCTCCTGATACTACCATGTCCACACTATGCCACCTTGCCACTCTGTGGTATCATGCTGCTGCTGTTGCTGTCATCTCCACACTATGTCACCGTGCCACTTTGTGGCCTCCTGATGCTGCCATGTCCACACTATGTCACCTTGCCACTCTGTGGTATCATGCTGCTGCTGTTGCTGCCATCTCCACACTGTCACCGTGCCACTTTGTGGCCTCCTGATGCTGCCATGTCCACACTATGTCACCTTGCCATTCTGTGGTATCATGCTGCTGCTGCTGCTGTTGCTGCCATCTCCACACTATGTCACCTTGCCACTTTGTGGCTTCCTGATGCTGCCATGTCCACACTATGTCATCTTGCCACTCTGTGGTATCATGCTGTTGCTGTTGCTGCCATCTCCACACTATGTCACCTTGGCACTTTATGGCCTCCTGATGCTGCCATGTCCACACTGTCACCTTGCCACTCTGTGGTATAATGCTGCTGTTGCTGCCATCTCCACACTATGTTACCTTGCCATTCTGTGGCCTCCTGATACAGCCATGTCCACACTATTTCACCATGCCACTCTGTGGTAGCATGCTGCTGCTGTTGCTGCCATCTCCACACTATGTCACCTTGCCACTCTGTGGACTTCTCATGCTGTTACCACCCTCCCCACTCTATGACAGGGTCGCTATTGTCCTTGTTTGGCCTTTTTGAAATCACCATTTATTTGACCTTTCTTCTGATCGGTCAGAAGGAAGGAAAAATGAGACGCACAACGGATCCGGTCTATGTAGCAGCTGTAAGGCCTGTATAGTCGCATCAGAATTGGCTTATGATTTGGTAGCCAAAAGTAGGAGTGGGTACAAAACACAGAAGATATGCAAATATTACCTTCTCGTGTCATCTCTGTTTTAGATCCACTCCTGTTTTTTTTGCCATTACCAATACTCATGGATTACTGAGCAAATGCTGACCGAGTGAAGGCGCATGCTCCCCAGAAAGGATCCGTTTTTAGTAGGTTATTGTTCTGATGGATCAGAGAAAGGGCAAAATAATCAGTGACTTCAACACAAACTTGCTGCTGACACCCTCTCCACTCTGTCGGGGGGGGGGGGTCTCTACTTGTATAAGCGTTTAATAGAACAGGTTCTGTAGACATCGATGTGGAATCAGCTGACGATGGTGTAAAAGGAGTGCGCTTCTTGACGCTAACATGGACCTTTCAGGTGGAGTTAATACTTGAGTTTTTTGTCAGTTTTGGCCACGTGACTGCCCAAATAAGTGAAGTGTGCAGTGATTCTAATAGTGACGCCTGTCATCTGCATGTCATACTGACTGACAGTATTATTTCACTACCCCAGCACACTCCATATGCGTATTACTGCAAGGCACATCGTTCTACACCCATATAAGGGCTCTATGCAGTCCGTAAATAGCCGTTTTTTATCGCGATTCGTAGTGAATATATTCAGATCGAAGCAAATTTTTGGGGAAAATTCGGCGAATCGGCCAAATCGAATTTTTGAGAAATTCGCTCATCTCTATTGTTGACCTTCTTGAAGTTTCTCCCATCTGCGCAAAGGATCTTTGGAGCTCAGTTAGAGTGAGCATGGGTTCTTGGTGACCTCTCTCATATAGGCCCTTTTCCCCTGATTTTTTAGTTTGGTGGGGTGGAAGACTCTAGGAGGAGTCCTGGTTGTTCCAAATGTCTTCTATTTGTGCTCTTGAGAACTTTCAACAGACATTTTTTGTACCCTTCACCAGATCTATGCCTCCTTACTTATGATCATGTCTCTGGGCTCTACAGGCAGTTATTTATTCCTCCTGGCTTGATTTTTGCACTGATATGCATTGTCAACTGAGTGACTTTATATAGAGAGGGGTGTATCTTTCCAAATCATGTCCTATCAACTGAATTTATCATAGATGGACTTCAATCAAAGTGAAGAAACATCTCAATAAAGAGAAATGGGAGGCACCCAGAGCTAAATTTCAACTGTCATAGTGAAAGGTCTGAATACTTATGTCCATGTGAAATTAAAATGTTTCATTTTTAATACATTTGCAAAAATTTCTAAAATTCTGCTTTAATTTTTTTTTTTATTAAGGGGGATTCAGTGAAAATTGATGGGGGAAATTTGTTTTTATTTTAACACAAACTGCAACATACCAAAATGTGAAAAAAGAGAAAGGGTCACTCTAAAGACTTTGCGAATGCACTATGTATTTTTTGAGTTTTTATTGAATTTAATAATAAAAGGGACACAGTAGACCTGAAATTCACATTAAAGCACCCTGTCTCATGGCCAATAAATAAGGACATAAATAAAGGTCATATTTAGGGTTGGATTGCTCCTTTTTCTTCTTCTCAACTGTTCCAAAAATTTAACAGGGTGGGGGCGGGAGGAGATTGGTAGAGCTGCTAGAGCACACCCCTCATGAATATAGGAGACTCATAATTATGAATCTACTGTTTTCTGTTTTAGGTTCTATTGAACAACTGGCACAGTATTTTCAGTGCTGGTTAGTCTCACAGTAGAGCAGACCTGTTCCAATAATATGCCACCCTTAACTCCTTCCACCCTGGTTCCTGTAATATGCAGCTGACACCCTACTGCAACATCCAAGATCAGAGAGGACTCCGATCCTGGCCATTTAAGCCTTTAGATGCCGCAGTCAATAGCAAATGTGACATCCAAGGGGTGCGACCCTGTCCTCCCGATTGACATCCCACAACCTATTTGTGGGGTGCTGATGCATTGTTGTGGCAGAAGAAGGCATAATCAAGGCTGATCACCTTCCATCTTTGCAAGACCCCTTTGTGCAACTTTTTAAATGCCCATGCAACAATATTTGTCATGTGAGTGACGTGGGCAGTGATGGAGGCGTGGTGGGGCTAGGGCTTCGGAAATGGCAAATTTACTATCATTTTACTATCATTTACTCTTGAAAACAGGCATAAAAGAGGAGTAAAAACTACCCAGTCAAGGGCTGAAGTAGTTTTTACTCCAGGGAGGCAGACTGCCAGAAGTTTGCCTAATTTGTGACGAGTTACAAGCCTCATCACGAGTTACAAGCCTGGCTTCACAGGGGAGAAACAAAAACCAGTATAAAACGCTGATCTTTGTAAATGACACCCTATGGTGGAGATTTATCAAACTGGTGTAAAAGGAAAACTGGCTTAGTTGCCCATAGCAACCAATCAAATTCCACCTTTCATTTTCCAAAAGAGCTCTGAAAAATCATTAGTTGCTTTGGGCAACTAAACCAGTTTTTCTTCACACTATTATTGATGACTCTACCCTTATGTATTAACGTTTGATCTTGACTCCAGCCTGCCACTTATTTGGTATTAAATTGGCGCTTTTTTGCATCCTAAATACCAGCCTTGAACAGAGCCATAAACTAAAATTGTGGCATGAATTTATTATACCTCCTATACAATGGTAACACTCAATAAAACCAATAAAAAAAAATAAAAAAAATAACACATTAAAATCTAAATGGCAGTATTTTCAATATGAATGAATGAAACCACTACTAGATATATACAGTAGATAGAGATTGCGAGTCCTCTGCTTCAAATGTCTAAATTGTGAATCCGACTTCCTTTTACAGTTCCACAAACTGATATCAATATTAGCAGATGTATTATAGATGGCGTAATCAGAGGTCCACATCAGTTTGGTGCTGCAAATATAGATACATTAAGTCTTTTTAAAAGATATGATTCTAATGAATAAATGTTCACACCCATATTGATTAGGCCGGGTTCACATCACTGTTTCGCTTTCCGTTCTTTTCGGGGGGAAAAAGTAATTTCTGTAGGACTTTTTATTCCATCTTAACTAACTCATCTCAGATGGAAATGGCTAAAACAGATGCAAAATGTTCATAACTGAGCATAGCAGATGCATAAAATACAGGATCCATTTTTTTTATTGTTGTTTCCGTTTCTTCTGATGGATCAGGATAACGTAAAAAGGAACAGTAATGTTGATAAATGTATCTCAATTGATAGTTTTGGTTATCACTCCAATATTGTGTGCTGCTCACTGTACTCCATGATGCAGGTCTGTGGCGTCTCCCGATTGTTGCTGTGTATAAGCGCTTACCCAGTACCCGACATGCACTCAGATGTCAAAGGTGTTTCAACACAGCGAACGCTGGGTACTGGACTGCTGAAACATAAAAAAATTCTGCAAGTTGTCTTGTGGAACTAAATCACCCAGCAAGCCCTATATCCATAATGCTTGAAGTGGAAGCCGACACCACTGAGATCTACAGTAAGTGTCAATATAGCGCATGCCTGACACTGGGTAAGCCATCTGTTCCACAGTGCTTATCCACAGCTAGAATCGAGACACAGTGTCACGCCGCCCTGGAAGGAGAGAGGGAGAGCGTGCACCCACTAGTCTGCCACCCACGCCCCTATCCCTGCCTACTTGCACTTACCCGTCCTAGGCAACAGAGCGCAACTGGGCGG
Source organism: Bufo bufo (assembly GCF_905171765.1). Classification (NCBI taxonomy): domain Eukaryota; kingdom Metazoa; phylum Chordata; class Amphibia; order Anura; family Bufonidae; genus Bufo; species Bufo bufo. Next base: position 532,960,521 of record NC_053390.1, on the reverse strand, counting down.
CGATCCCTAACTTGAGTAAGTGCGGGAGGGACAGAGGAAAGCAGAGACAGGCAACGGGCGGCGTGCAACGACAGGAGCGTACAGCAGTCGAGAAGGGTCAACAAACTAGCAAAGGTCACAACGTGAGGTCACGTCAAACTACGAGGGAGATGCAAAGACAATACCAATAACAAGCCAGAAGTCAAACCTGGAGGTCGCATCAGAGTACAAGGAAGAAGCAGGAGCGTGGTCAAATAACTAGCCATCTGTCAAATTCAAGAACAATGGAGCAGAGTATCAAGAGCCTATATAAACAATATCACAGGCAACCTGTGGCCAGCAGGTTGCCTGCTTATATACCGAAGGGCTAAGGTCATGTGACGTGGCCAGCGACACATGACCTGTCCCAGGACTGATAGCTGAGTGCCGAGTGTCCAGCTCGGCGCTCAGCCCACACAGTTATCCTGGCAACAGAGGACACCAGCCACACATAGAAGGAGAGTGTGGCCGGGCGCGATTCGGCCTCCTTTGCCATAGCAGCGGAGACGCCGAGCGGCTCCCCAATTTGCGCGGAGGGCGCCTCATGCAACTGCCGGAGAAGAGCAGGACGTCGGCGGTGCAAGGGGAAGGACACGCATCGCTGGCGTCCTGTGACACACAGTCCTGCATCGCTGAGTACGGTGAATAACGCACAATATTGGTGTGATAACCGAAACTGTCAGTTGTGATAAATTTATCATTTCATAACAGAGCAATATGGATATGAACATTTAATCATTTGAATCATCAGTTTTAGGCTACTTTCACACTACCGTTCAGAGCGGGTCCATCTGATGTCTGCACAGACGGATCCGCTCCTATAATGCAGACGTTTGGATCCGTTCAGAACGGATCCGTCTGCATTAGGCTGCGTTCACACGGGCGAGATTTCCGCGCGGGTGCAATGCGGTAGGTGAACGCATTGCACCCGCACTGAATCTGGACCCATTCATTTCAATGGGGCTGTTCAGATGAGCGATGATTTTCACGCATCACTTATGCGTTGCGTGAAAATCGCAGCATGCTCTATATTCTGCGTTTTTCACGCAACGCAGGCCCCATAGAAGTGAATGGGGTTGCGTGAAAATCGCATGCATCCGCAAGCAAGTGCGGATGCGGTGCGATTTTCACGCACGGTTGCTAGGTGACTGTCTATACACTGTATTATTTTCCCTTATAACATGGTTATAAGGGAAAATAATAGCATTCTGAATACAGAATGCTTAGTAGGTGATCAATTGAGGGTTAAAAAATAAAAAAAATTAACTCACCTTGTCCTCTTGTTCGCGTAGTTCTCCCGGTCTTTAGTTCTTTAAAAAGATGAACTATGGGCTAAAGGACCTTTGGTGACGTCAGATCACATGCTCCAATCACAGGGTCCATCACCGCGGTGATGGACCATGTGATTGGAGCATGTGATCTGACGTCACCAAAGGTCCTTTAGCCCATAGTTCATCTTTTGAGAAGTAAAGAAGAGACCGGGACTTACGCGAACAAACGGAGAAGGTGAGTTAATTTTTTTAATTTTTTTTAACCCTCAACTGATCACTTACTATGCATTCTGTTTTCAGAATGCTATTATTTTCCCTTATAACCATGTTATAAGGGAAAATAATAACATCTACACAACACCGAACCCAAACCTGAACTTCTGTGAAGAAGTTCGGGTCTGGGTACCAGTGTCGGTTTTTTATCACGCGCGTGCAGAACACATTGCACCCGCGCGATAAAAACTGAACATCGGAACGCAATTGCAGTCAAAACTGACTGCAATTGCGTTCCTACTCGCGCGGTTTTGCCGCAACACACCGGACCTAATTCGGACACGCTCGTGTGAACCCAGCCTTATAGTTTAAAATAAATTCTAAGTGTGAAAGTAGTTCAGACGGATCCGTCCAGACTTTACATTGAAAGTCAATGGGGGACGGATCCGTTTGAAAATTGAGCCATACTGTGTCAACTTCAAACGGATCCGTCCCCATTGACTTACATTGTAAGTCTGGACGGATCCGCTTGCCTCCGCACGGCCAGGCGTTCGGGTGTCCGCTTGCTGAGCGGAGCGGAGGCTGAACGCTGCCAGACTGATGCATTTTGAGCGGATCCGCGTCCACTCAGAATGCATTAGGGCAGTACGGATGCATTCGGGGCCACTTGTGAGCCCCTTCAAACGGAGCTCACAAGCGGACACCCGAACGCTAGTGTGAAAGTAGCCTTAAGTGGACCTCTGAATAATGTATGTATATTTGCACCACCAAACTTGTGTGGATCTCTGATTACTCCATCTATAATACACCTACTAATATTTATATTATTGCTTGTTCACCATTTGGTCATTTAAAGCAGAGGGCTCGCAATCTAGATCTATGTATATCTAGTTGGTTTAATTTATTTATATTGAAGATAAGGGATTTTAATGTGAAGAGCAAAGTTTCTGAGGCACAGATGTGTCTCACAATAATGGAAAAAATGAAAAGCCAGCGCCAGACTCCAAGATTTCTTGAGAATGCTTCAATATTTTTTCCAAAACTGTGATACGTTTCAGGGATATACCTCTTCTTCATACAAACAATGTGGTTTTTTAAAAATCTGAAATGTATTTGATATTTTATTGGTTTTATAAATTACTGAGTGTGGCCATTGTCTAGGATCCATAAATTCCTGTCTTGTAATATAGGGTGTGGTTCATGCCTAGAAAGCCTACATTTGCTCACATTTTGTTAAATTCATTTAACCCCTGCACTTGGCATTAACCAGCCAATTATAATATTTTGAGGAGCTACCTATTATTGTATATTTTTGCAGTCATAAACTAGAATTGGTGAGAAATTCATTTATGTTACAAATTACCAGAATGTTTGCAGTCAGGCCAGTGCATTGCAGATGACTGTGCCAGTAAATCTACTAGTGTTGAGCAAAGCAAAGCATTCAAAGTGGAATTTGGTCTGAAGTTTAGGAAAAATTCCATTCAAAACGAATCCGTATTTTCTCTCGCCTCAGGTTTTCTTAAAATGGCGGCTGCATGTATTACAAAGCAAAACTAAGCGTAGAGGAGACAAACCTGGGAATGCAAGATCACCCATAATGCTGTGCAGCCACCCAATCCGCAGATAGCCATCTCCTGTGATGTCACAACCCTATAAAACCCTCATCCCGCGTGGTCTCCGTCATTGTCCTGTGAGCTGATCATAAGGAGAAACGTGGCAAGCGGTCATACACAAGGGACAGTCTTGCTAAAAATGATTAGTATAAGAATATTGGAGAGGGAGACTTATTCTGCGTCAGTTTTATTTATTTTTTCCTACAATTACTTATTCCTACACCAGCTGTAAACTAAGATATGTAACTCAATATACCAATAAGATGGAAGACTTTATTATTCCGGAGCCAGCATGCCAACCAGTACCATTCTGTCTGCACCCCTTAGATGGGCCAGGTCTTAATGATGACCATCCCCATTTGGCTAGCTTTACTTTTTTCAAATCATCCTTCAAAGTCTCCATGTCTTAAAAAAGTCAGCAAGATGCAGAGAGAGGAACAACTGGATGTTCCTGATGACATATTCTCATCAATACTACATGATGTGGAAAAGGAGGAAAAATATATGGCAGGAGAAGGGCTCCCACCTGTAGGGCAGGAGAGCGCTGGGGTTGGAGAAGTGGGTATGTCAGAGTTGATTAATATTCAATGCTTACTGTAAAATAACCTGCAGGAGATTGCAGGCAAGAACAGCAGTAAATTACATATTGTGCCCCCACCTAACCAGCCAAACCCCATACCAGCAACAGGCCCTGTTTAACCACCTCCGGACCGCCTAACGCAGGATCGCGTTCCGGAGGTGGCAGCGCTGCGCACAGTCACGCATATATGCGTCATCTCGCGAGACGCGAGACTTCCTGTGAACGCGCGCACACAGGCGCGCGCGCTCACAGGAACGGAAGGTAAGAGAGTTGATCTCCAGCCTGCCAGCGGCGATCGTTCGCTGGCAGGCTGGAGATGTGTTTTTTTTTAACCCCTAACAGGTATATTAGACGCTGTTTTGATAACAGCGTCTAATATACCTGCTACCTGGTCCTCTGGTGGTCCCCTTTGTTTGGATCGACCACCAGAGGACACAGGTAGCTCAGTAAAGTAGCACCAAGCACCACTACACTACACTACACCCCCCCCGTCACTTATTAAGCCCTTATTAGCCCCTGATCACCCCTGATCACCCCATATAGACTCCCTGATCACCCCCCTGTCATTGATTACCCCCCTGTCATTGATCAACCCCCTGTAAAGCTCCATTCAGACGTCCGCATGATTTTTACGGATCCACTGATAGATGGATCGGATCCGCAAAACGCATCCGGACGTCTGAATGAAGCCTTACAGGGGCGTGATCAATGACTGTGGTGATCACCCCATATAGACTCCCTGATCACCCCCCTGTCATTGATTACCCCCCTGTAAAGCTCCATTCAGATGTCCGCATGATTTTTACGGATGCACTGATAGATGGATCGGATCCGCAAAACGCATACGGACGTCTGAATGAAGCCTTACAGGGGCATGATCAATGACTGTGGTTATCACCCCATATAGACTCCCTGATCACCCCCCTGTCATTGATTACACCCCTGTCATTGATCAACCCCCTGTAAAGCGCCATTCAGATGTCCGCATGATTTTTACGGATCCACTGATAGATGGATCGGATCCGCAAAACGCATCCGGACGTCTGAATGAAGCCTTACAGGGGCATGATCAATGACTGTGGTTATCACCCCATATAGACTCCCTGATCACCCCCCTGTCATTGATTACCCCCCTGTAAAGCTCCATTCAGATGTCCGCATGATTTTTACGTATGCACTGATAGATGGATCGGATCCGCAAAACACATACAGGCGTCTCCCTGGAGCCTTCCAGGGGGGGTGATCAATGACTGTGGTGATCACACCATATAGACTCCCTGATCACCCCCCTGTCATTGATCACTCCCCCTGTCATTGATCACTCCCCCTGTCATTGATCAACCCCCTGTAAAGCTCCATTCAGATGTCCGCATGATTTTTACGGATCCACTGATAGATGGATCGGATCCGCAAAACACATACAGGCGTCTCCCTGGAGCCTTCCAGGGGGGGTGATCAATGACTGTGGTGATCACACCATATAGACTCCCTGATCACCCCCCTGTCATTGATCACTCCCCCTGTCATTGATCACTCCCCCTGTCATTGATCACCCCCCTGTCATTGATCACCCTCTGTAAGGCTCCATTCAGACATTTTTTTGGCCCAAGTTAGCGGAATTATTATTTTTTTTTCTTACAAAGTCTCATATTCCACTAACTTGTGTCAAAAAATAAAATCTCACATGAACTCACCATACCCCTCACGGAATCCAAATGCGTAAATTTTTTTAGACATTTATATTCCAGACTTCTTCTCACGCTTTAGGGCCCCTAGAATGCCAGGGCAGTATAAATACCCCACATGTGACCCCATTTCAGAAAGAAGACACCCCCAGGTATTCCGTGAGGGGCATATTGAGTCCATGAAAGATTGAAATTTTTGTCCCAAGTTAGCGGAACGGGAGACTTTGTGAGAAAAAAATTTAAAATATCAAGTTCCGCTAACTTGTGCCAAAAAAAAAAAATTTCTATGAACTCGCCATGCCCCTTATTGAATACCTTGGGGTGTCTTCTTTCCAAAATGGGGTCACATGTGGGGTATTTATACTGCCCTGGCATTCTAGGAGCCCCAAAGCGTAAGAAGTCTGGTATCCAAATGTCTAAAAATGCCCTCCTAAAAGGAATTTGGGCACCTTTGCGCATCTAGGCTGCAAAAAAGTGTCACACATCTGGTATCGCCGTACTCAGGAGAAGTTGGGGAATGTGTTTTGGGGTGTCATTTTACATATACCCATGCTGGGTGAGAGAAATATCTTGGTCAAATGCCAACTTTGTATAAAAAAATGGGAAAAGTTGTCTTTTGCCAAGATATTTCTCTCACCCAGCATGGGTATATGTAAAATGACACCCCAAAACACATTCCCCCAACTTCTCCTGAATACGGCGATACCACATGTGTGACACTTTTTTGCAGCCTAGGTGGGCAAAGGGGCCCATATTCCAAAGAGCACCTTTAGGATTTCATAGGTCATTTACCTACTTACCACACATTAGGGCCCCTGGAAAATGCCAGGGCAGTATAACTACCCCACAAGTGACCCCATTTTGGAAAGAAGACACCCCAAGGTATTCCGTGAGGGGCATGGCGAGTTCCTAGAATTTTTTATTTTTTGTCACAAGTTAGTGGAAAATGCTGATTTTTTTTTTTTTCATACAAAGTCTCATATTCCACTAACTTGTGACAAAAAATAAAAACTTCCATGAACTCACTATGCCCATCAGCGAATACCTTGGGGTGTCTTCTTTCCAAAATGGGGTCACTTGTGGGGTAGTTATACTGCCCTGGCATTCTAGGGGCCCAAATGTGTGGTAAGTAGTTTGAAATCAAATTCTGTAAAAAATGACCTGTGAAATCCGAAAGGTGCTCTTTGGAATGTGGGCCCCTTTGCCCACCTAGGCTGCAAAAAAGTGTCACACATCTGGTATCTCCGTACTCAGGAGAAGTTGGGGAATGTGTTTTGGGGTGTCATTTTACATATACCCATGCTGGGTGAGAGAAATATCTTGGCAAAAGACAACTTTTCCCATTTTTTTATACAAAGTTGGCATTTGACCAAGATATTTATCTCACCCAGTATGGGTATATGTAAAAAGACACCCCAAAACACATTCCTCAACTTCTCCTGAATACAGAGATACCAGATGTGTGACACTTTTTTGCAGCCTAGGTGGGCAAAGGGGCCCATATTCCAAAGAGCACCTTTCGGATTTCACAGGTCATTTTTTACAGAATTTGATTTCAAACTCCTTACCACACATTTGGGCCCCTAGAATGCCAGGGCAGTATAACTACCCCACAAGTGACCCCATTTTGGAAAGAAGAGACCCCAAGGTATTCGCTGATGGGCATAGTGAGTTCATGGAAGTTTTTATTTTTTGTCACAAGTTAGTGGAATATGAGACTTTGTATGAAAAAAAATAAAATAAAAAAAATCATAATTTTCCACTAACTTGTGGCAAAAAATTAAAAATTCTAGGAACTTGCCATGCCCCTCATGGAATACCTTGGGGTGTCTTCTTTCCAAAATGGGGTCACTTGTGGGGTAGTTATACTGCCCTGGCATTCTAGGGGCCCAAATGTGTGGTAAGTAGTTTGAAATCAAATTCTGTAAAAAATGACCTGTGAAATCCGAAAGGTGCTCTTTGGAATGTGGGCCCCTTTGCCCACCTAGGCTGCAAAAAAGTGTCACACATCTGGTATCTCCGTACTCAGGAGAAGTTGGGGAATGTGTTTTGGGGTGTCATTTTACATATACCCATGCTGGGTGAGAGAAATATCTTGGCAAAAGACAACTTTTCCCATTTTTTTATACAAAGTTGGCATTTGACCAAGATATTTATCTCACCCAGTATGGGTATATGTAAAAAGACACCCCAAAACACATTCCTCAACTTCTCCTGAATACAGAGATACCAGATGTGTGACACTTTTTTGCAGCCTAGGTGGGCAAAGGGGCCCATATTCCAAAGAGCACCTTTCGGATTTCACAGGTCATTTTTTACAGAATTTGATTTCAAACTCCTTACCACACATTTGGGCCCCTAGAATGCCAGGGCAGTATAACTACCCCACAAGTGACCCCATTTTGGAAAGAAGAGACCCCAAGGTATTTCGTGATGGGCATAGTGAGTTCATAGAAGTTTTTATTTTTTGTCACAAGTTAGTGGAATATGAGACTTTGTAAGAAAAAAAAAAAAAAAAAATCATCATTTTCCGCTAACTTGTGACAAAAAATAAGAAGTTCTATGAACTCACTATGCCTTCAGCGAATACCTTAGGGTGTGTACTTTCCGAAATGGGGTCATTTGTGGGGTGTTTGTACTGTCTGGCCATTGTAGAACCTCAGGAAACATGACAGGTGCTCAGAAAGTCAGAGCTGCTTCAAAAAGCGGAAATTCACATTTTTGTACCATAGTTTGTAAACGCTATAACGTTTACCCAAAGCATTTTTTTTTTACCCAAACATTTTTTTTTTATCAAACACATGTAGAACAATAAATTTAGAGCAAAATTTATATATGGATCTCGTTTTTTTTGCAAAATTTTACAACTGAAAGTGAAAAATGTCATTTTTTTGCAAAGAAATCATTAAATTTTGATTAATAACAAAAAAAGTAAAAATGTCAGCAGCAATGAAATACCACCAAATGAAAGCTCTATTAGTGAGAAGAAAAGGAGGTAAAATTCATTTGGGTGGTAAGTTGCATGACCGAGCAATAAACGGTGAAAGTAGTGTAGGTCAGAAGTGTAAAAAGTGGCCTGGTCTTTCAGGGTGTTTAAGCACTGGGGGCTGAGGTGGTTAAAGGTGCCATTAACAATGAAAAAGAACTATACAGTGTGGTCTTCATTATTAAATGAAAGGCAGCTGACCACAATCCGCCAACAGCATGGCCGCCCCGTGGGGCATTACCCTAAGGCCTCTTTCACACGGGCGTGTGAGCCCCTTTGCCGTATTGCGGACCGCATTTGCCGTTCCGTGGGCATTCCGCTTCACGGATGCGGACCCATTTACTTCAATGGGTCCGCAAATCCGGAGATGAGGAATGGTGCGGAACGGAAGCACGGAACGGAATGGAACACTAAGGAGTGCTTCCGTGGGGTTTCGTCCCGTACTTCCGTTCTGCAAAAAGATAGAACATGTCCTATCTTTTTGCGGAACGGCCGGATCGTGGACCCATTCAAGTGAATGGGTCCACAATCCGCTGCGGCTGCCCCACGGACTGTGCTCGTGCATTGCGGCCCGCATTTTGCGGGCCGCAGCACGACCACGTGGCGTACACGCCCGTGAGAAAGAGGCAGAGTGGTCTAAAAATACCAGATTTATAGCGATTCATGACAAATTAATTCGGAACAAATCGGATTTCTTTGTGAACTTCGGCAAAGTTGCTGAATCAAATTTTTTAAAACTTCACTCATTTCTAATCTGCACATCTAAAAACAAGGCATAGCAGCACAATTCTGTCTAACAGGAATGCAGCAAGAGTGACACATTTCAATAACATGAGAAGACAACTAACAATTTTGCTAATTATATTTATTAAGTCATCGGAAGATTTAAATCATGACTGAGTCATTACAGCACATTGTATTCTTTAACAGGAACAAGTTCTTTATTCATTATATACATTGTGCTTAGAAGCTAAGAGAAAAACCAAAACATATTTTGTTCAAACAGTACAGTAAACACACACACATACATCAGACACACATACATCAGACACACAAACATCCTCAGACACACAAACATCTTCAGACACACATGCATCCTCAGACACACATACATCCTCAGACACACATACATCTTCAGACACACATACATCAGAAACACAAACATCCTCAGACACACATACATCCTCAGACATACAAATATAATCAGACACACATACATCTTCAGACACACATACATCCTCAGAGGCACAAACATCCTCAGACACACAAACATCCTCAGACACACATACATCTTCAGACACATACAACCATAAAAAACACATACATCCTCAGACACACATACATCCTCAGACACACATACATCTTCAGACACACATACATCCTCAGACACACATACATCTTCAGACACACATACATCCTCAGACACACATACATCTTCAGACACACATACATCTTCAGACACACATACATCCTCAGACACACATACATCTTCAGACACACATACATCAGACACACATACATCAGACACACATACATCAGACACACAAACATCCTCAGACACACATACATCAGACACACATACATCAGACACACATACATCAGACACACAAACATCCTCAGACACACATACATCTTCAGACACACATACATCAGACACACATACATCAGACACACATACATCTTCAGACACACATACATCAGACACACATACATCAGACACACATACATCAGACACACAAACATCCTCAGACACACATACATCTTCAGACACACATACATCTTCAGACACACATACATCTTCAGACACACATACATCCTCAGACACACATACATCCTCAGACACACATACATCCTCAGACATACAAATATAATCAGACACACATACATCTTCAGACACACATACATCTTCAGACACACATGCATCCTCAGACACACATACATCCTCAGACACACATACATCTTCAGACACACATACATCCTCAGACATACAAATATAATCAGACACACATACATCCTCAGACACACATACATCTTCAGACACACATACATCTTCAGACACACATACATCCTCAGACACACATACATCTTCAGACACACATACATTCTCAGACACACATACATCTTCAGACACACATACATCCTCAGACATACAAATATAATCAGACACACATACATCCTCAGACACACATACATCTTCAGACACACATACATCTTCAGACACACATACATCCTCAGACACACATACATCCTCAGACACACATACATCCTTAGACACACATACATCTTCAGACACACATACATCCTCAGACATACAAATATCATCAGACACACATACATCTTCAGACACACATACATCTTCAGACACACATACATCCTCAGACATACAAATATAATCAGACACACATACATCCACAGACCTCAGACACACAAACATCCTCAGACACACCTACATACTCAAACACACATACATCTTCAGACACAAAAACACAGGTACGTCCTCAGACACACATACATCCTCAGGGACACACATACACATACATGTACACAGCCTCAAGTGCACAGAAATATTGACATATTTATGCTCGGTGCATCCTTATACTGTCTTGTCTAAGCTCCTGCTGTCTAAATATTAGGAAGGACCTGTAAATCTGACTCAATATCTCTCTCTCTTTATGGCTGCCTGCATGCCCATTATTTCAAAGTGTACTTTAGTGCTGTAATTACACCCTAAAGAGTATATAAAGTGGGCGGACATTGCAAAAATATAGTGTGCCAGTTACCATGCATAAGCATGCTACTGTATAATGCAAGATTAAAGACAAAAGCAAAAAACATGATTAATTTTATTATTGAACAACAACCATGTTCTCAATGAACCCAAAAAACTCATTAATATCAAAGCTGAATATTTTTGGAAGTAGTTTTTAGTTTGTTTTTAGTTTTAGCTATTTTAGGGGGATATCTGTGTGTGCAGGTGACTATTACTGTGCATAATTATTAGGCAACTTAACAAAAAACAAATATATACCCATTTCAATTATTTATTTTTACCAGTGAAACCAATATAACATCTCAACATTCACAAATATACATTTCTGACATTCAAAAACAAAACAAAAACAAATCAGTGACCAATATAGCCACCTTTCTTTGCAAGGACACTCAAAAGCCTGCCATCCATGGATTCAGTGTTTTGATCTGTTCACCATCAACATTGCGTGCAGCAGCAACCACAGCCTCCCAGACACTGTTCAGAGAGGTGTACTGTTTTCCCTCCTTGTAAATCTCACATTTGATGATGGACCACAGGTTCTCAATGGGGTTCAGATCAGGTGAACAAGGAGGCCATGTCATTAGATTTTCTTCTTTTATACCCTTTCTTGCCAGCCACGCTGTGGAGTACTTGGACGCGTGTGATGGAGCATTGTCCTGCATGAAAATCATGTTTTTCTTGAAGGATGCAGACTTTTTCCTGTACCACTGCTTGAAGAAGGTGTCTTCCAGAAACTGGCAGTAGGACTGGGAGTTGAGCTTGACTTTATCCTCAACCCGAAAAGGCCCCACAAGCTCATCTTTGATGATACCAGCCCAAACCAGTACTCCACCTCCACCTTGCTGGCGTCTGAGTCGGACTGGAGCTCTCTGCTCTTTACCAATCCAGCCACGGGCCCATCCATCTGGCCCATCAAGACTCACTCTCATTTCATCAGTCCATAAAACCTTAGAAAAATCAGTCTTGAGATATTTCTTGGCCTAGTCTTGACGTTTCAGCTTGTGTGTCTTGTTCAGTGGTGGTCGTCTTTCAGCCTTTCTTACCTTGGCCATGTCTCTGAGTATTGCACACCTTGTGCTTTTGGGCACTCCAGTGATGTTGCAGCTCTGAAATATGGCCAAACTGGTGGCAAGTGGCATCTTGGCAGCTGCACGCTTGACTTTTCTCAGTTCATGGGCAGTTATTTTGCGCCTTGGTTTTTCCACACGCTTCTTGCGACCCTGTTGACTATTTTGAATGAAACGCTTGATTGTTCGATGATCACGCTTCAGAAGCTTTGCAATTTTAAGAGTGCTGCATCCCTCTGCAAGATATCTCACTATTTTTGACTTTTCTGAGCCTGTCAAGTCCTTCTTTTGACCCATTTTGACCCATTTTGCTAATAATTATGCACACCTGATATAGGGTGTTGATGTCATTAGACCACACCCCTTCTCATTACAGAGATGCACATCACCTAATATGCTTAATTGGTAGTAGGCTTTCGAGCCTATACAGCTTGGAGTAAGACAACATGCATAAAGAGGATGATGTGGTCAAAATACTCATTTGCCTAATAATTCTGCACTCCCTGTATGCAGTGTCGAACTAGGGTGCCTAGGGCCCACCAGTAAAATGTATTTTGGGGGCCCACCGTATGGATAAATTTAAATATTAGCTGCTCACAAAGCAGCAAGATGCTACCGGATGATTGTATATAGGGGGCCCTGCAACAACTTTGAGAAGGTAGGTCCTGGGAAAAAGAGGATACTGGCTTGCTTTCCTCTATACTTGGAAGTCATCTCAGCTCTGGTCGTGTCTATAATAATAAACTGAGTAGTTTCTTTAAAACTAAATCTAGTTTTTTATTTGAATATGGGCTGTTCGAGGCGCTGTACATTGGATTTATGCAGGGCTTTTTTTCTCAGAGAAAAGGTGGTGGAACTCACCCCCCCTCCCCTGGCCACGCCCCTACCCACCCCTAGGACCGCCCCTAAAACTGCCCCTTTAGAGAACAGGGATGCAAGTAAAATTGCCAGTGACGGTCGTGACAGCCAGGCTGCCAGTGCCCTGCGGCCGCCCTAGTCCACACATGGGCAGCGCAGCCTGGCCTGGCCCCTTCCTTCCCTCCCAGTATAAAATGCCCCTATACAGAGCCCCCATATAAAATACCCCTTCTTTTTAGCCTCTGTAGATGTCCCTATAGTGCCACCCAATAATGTGACAGTAATAAGTGCCACCCAATCATGTACCAGTAAGATGTGCCCCCATATCATGTGCCAGTAAGATGTGCCCCCATAGATGCCCCCCAATCATGTGCCAGTAATAAGAGCCCCCCACCATCATGTGCCAGTAGCCTGAGTGCCTCCCTATCATGTGCCAGTAGCCCCCTATCATGTGCCAGTAGCCCCCTATCATGTGCCAGTAGCCCCCCTATGAAGTGCCAGTAGCCTCCTATCATGTGCCAGTAGCCCCCCTTATGTGCCAGTAGCCCCTCTTATCCCTTATGTGCCAGTAGCCCCCCTTATGTGCCAGTAGACCCCCTTATCCCTTATGTGCCAGTAGCTTCCCTTATGTGCCAGTAGCCCCCCTTATGTGCCAGCAGCCCCCCTTATGTCTGTTCCAGCCCAGCAGCCCCCCTTATGTCTGTGCCAACAGCCCCCCTTATGTCTGTGCAAACAGCCCCCCTTATGTGCCAGTAGCCCCCCTTATGTGCCAGCAGCCCCCCTTATGTCTGTGCCAGCAGCCCCCCTTATGTGCCAGCAGACCCCCTTATGTGCCAGTAGCCCCCCTTATGTGCCAGCAGCCCCCTTATGTGCCAGTAGCCAGTATCCCCCCTTATGTGCCAGCAGCCCCCCTTATGTCTGTGCCAGCCCAGAAGCCCCCCTTATGTCTGTGCCAGCCCAGCAGCCCCCCTTATTGTCATTTTTACATATAAAAAAATAATAATAAACTTATACTTACTTAGTGCTGGCAGCCTATCAGAGGAACAGGGAAGGGACACACCTCTCCCTGCCCTGCCGCATTACAGACATTTGTATTGCCGTCCTGAGGACGGCGATACAGATGAGAGGACTTTAGAAATGAGTGAGCGCTTCCACAATGGAAGCGCAGCGCTCATCTCCTGCTGTGCCCTGCCGGCGCCCCCCTTCTGACAGTGCCCCGGGCGGCTGCCCGGCCCACCCGCCCCAAGAAACGGCCCTGCAGTAACTAAACTGGGGCGGGGCGAGTCGGCAGAAAATAGGTGGCGGAACGCCGTTCCGGGGCGTTCCGCCAGAAAAAAAGGCCTGGATATATGTATGTAGTGCAGTCAGTCTACTGTACTATGTGCAACTTGTGGAGGGGGAGGGAGACTAGGGGACCACCGGGGAATTCACCTGTATCCCTGTGGGCCAGTCCGAGCCTGCATCTATGAAGTCCAAAAGGTCAACTTTGTTTCAAAAAAGAATATGACAGACTCTCACAGGCAATGTTCGAAAGCAATTACAAACCACACATGAAGTGCACAGGCATGTGCCTGATCCCTAAAAAAAGTCAGGAAAAAAACTTCAAAGCAAAAACATGTTCTTAAGGCCTCATGCACACGACCGTTGTGTTTTTTGTGATCCGCAAATTGCGGATGCGCAAAACACGGATTGCGGAAGGGCACGGACAGCCATTGATATAACTGCCTATTCTTGTCTGCAAAACGGACAAGAATAGGACATGTTATAATTTTTTTGCGGACCACGGAACGGAGCAATGGATGCGGACACGGAGTGCTGTCCGCATCTTTTGCGTTCCCATTGAAGTGCATGGGTCCGCATCCAAGCCGCAAAACTGTGGCTCGGATGCTGACCAAAACAACGGTCGTGTGCATGAGGCCTAGATATACCTACATATTCCTAAGAAAAGTCCAGCTATGTCATATGCTTCTTCTCTGCCTGTTATCTCCACTGCTCTCTGGCACTCCTCCTCCTTTCTAGCTTCTGTATATAAATGTACATGCCAAATTCCTAATGTTTAACTGAAAGGGGTTCTCCAGGAATTAAAAAAAATGAAAATACTTAAATATTATTTTATAATAAATATATTCACAAAAGCCTTTCATTACTTAGAATGGCTTGTTTTGTCTGGGGAGCAATCATTCAGAGAAATAAAATAGCTGCCATGCCTGTATGTGAGGAGTGATCTGAAGACAAGTGAGACAAGTGAAAGAGGCAATTGTGGGTGAGGATGGTGAGGATGTGGAAACCTTATGGGTGGAACAGTTCAAAGGGATATAAATCATGTACCAGTAAGATGTGCCCCCATATCATGTGCCAGTAAGATGTGCCCCCATAGATGCCCCCCAATCATGTGCCAGTAATAAGAGCCCCCCACCATCATGTGCCAGTAGCCTGAGTGCCCCCCTATCATGTGCCAGTAGCCCCCTATCATGTGCCAGTAGCCCCCTATCATGTGCCAGTAGCCCCCCTATCAAGTGCCAGTAGCCCCCCTATCAAGTGCCAGTAGCCTCCTATCATGTGCCAGTAGCCCCCCTTATGTGCCAGTAGCCCCTCTTATCCCTTATGTGCCAGTAGCCCCCCTTATGTGCCAGTAGCCCCCCTTATGTGCCAGCAGCCCCCCTTATGTCTGTTCCAGCCCAGCAGCCCCCCTTATGTCTGTGCCAACAGCCCCCCTTATGTCTGTGCCAGCAGCCCCCCTTATGTGCCAGTAGCCAGTAGCCCCCCTTATGTGCCAGCAGCCCCCCTTATGTCTGTGCCAGCAGCCCCCCTTATGTGCCAGTAGCCCCCCTTATGTGCCAGCAGCCCCCTTATGTGCCAGTAGCCAGTATCCCCCCTTATGTGCCAGCAGCCCCCCTTATGTCTGTGCCAGCCCAGAAGCCCCCCTTATGTCTGTGCCAGCCCAGCAGCCCCCCTTATTGTCATTTTTACATATAAAAAAATAATAATAAACTTATACTTACTTAGTGCTGGCAGCCTATCAGAGGAACAGGGGAGGGACACACCTCTCCCTGCCCTGCCGCATTACAGACATTTGTATTGCCGTCCTGAGGACGGCGATACAGATGAGAGGACTTCAGAAATGAGTGAGCGCTTCCACAATGGAAGCGCAGCGCTCATCTCCTGCTGTGCCCTGCCGGCGCCCCCCTTCTGACAGTGCCCCGGGCGGCTGCCCGGCCCACCCGCCCCAAGAAACGGCCCTGCAGTAACTAAAGGGGGGCGGGGCGAGTCGGCAGAAAATAGGTGGCGGAACGCCGTTCCGGGCGTTCCGCCAAAAAAAAAGGCCTGGATATATGTATGTAGTGCAGTCAGTCTACTGTACTATGTGCAACTTGTGGAGGGGGAGGGAGACTAGGGGACCACCGGGGAATTCACCTGTATCCCTGTGGGCCAGTCCGAGCCTGCATCTATGAAGTCCAAAAGGTCAACTTTGTTTCAAAAAAGAATATGACAGACTCTCACAGGCAATGTTCGAAAGCAATTACAAACCACACATGAAGTGCACAGGCATGTGCCTGATCCCTAAAAAAAGTCAGGAAAAAAACTTCAAAGCAAAAACATGTTCTTAAGGCCTCATGCACACGACCGTTGTGTTTTTTGCGATCCGCAAATTGCGGATGCGCAAAACACGGATTGCGGAAGGGCACGGACAGCCATTGATATAAATGCCTATTCTTGTCTGCAAAGCGGACAAGAATAGGACATGTTATAATTTTTTTGCGGACCACGGAACGGAGCAATGGATGCGGACACGGAGTGCTGTCCGCATCTTTTGCGTCCCCATTGAAGTGCATGGGTCCGCATCCAAGCCGAAAAACTGTGGCTTGGATGCTGACCAAAACAACGGTCGTGTGCATGAGGCCTAGATATACCTACATATTCCTAAGAAAAGTCCAGCTATGTCATATGCTTCTTCTCTGCCTGTTATCTCCACTGCTCTCTGGCACTCCTCCTCCTTTCTAGCTTCTGTATATAAATGTACATGCCAAATTCCTAATGTTTAACTGAAAGGGGTTCTCCAGGAATTAAAAAAAATGAAAATACTTAAATATTATTTTATAATAAATATATTCACAAAAGCCTTTCATTACTT
This sequence comes from Bufo bufo, assembly GCF_905171765.1. NCBI lineage: Eukaryota > Metazoa > Chordata > Amphibia > Anura > Bufonidae > Bufo > Bufo bufo. Next base: position 532,943,325 of record NC_053390.1, on the reverse strand, counting down.
AGAATGGCTTGTTTTGTCTGGGGAGCAATCATTCAGAGAAATAAAATAGCTGCCATGCCTGTATGTGAGGAGTGATCTGAAGACAAGTGAGACAAGTGAAAGAGGCAATTGTGGGTGAGGATGGTGAGGATGTGGAAACCTTATGGGTGGAACAGTTCAAAGGGATATAAACACAGAAAAAATTATACTTGGTGTAATCTATAGAACCCCTAACATCATAGAAGAGATAGAAACGCAACTGTATAACTATGGGTCATGGTTCTGCCTCAACCGCAAAGGGGAGAAAATTCCTCAGCCTGCTGCAGGATCACTTTATGTGCCAGTTTGTAGAAGCTTCCACTAGGGGCGATGCTCTGTTGGATCTGGTAATTTCTAATGATGCAGAGCTTGTTGGTAATGTTACTGTTCGAGAAACACTAGGTAATAGTGACCACAATATAATTATGTTCCCCCTAAACTATAAAAAGCAAACTCTGTCAGGCAGAGCAAAGACATTGAATTTCAAAAAGGCTAATTTCCCTGTGTTGAGGGCAGCATTTCAGGGCATAGACTGGGAGCAGCTACTGTCGCAAAATAATACTGAAGATAAATGGGAGAGCTTCAAATCCACATTGATTAATTGCACTAAAAAATGTATTCCCTTTAGGTAACAAGTATAAAAGGCTAAAATTAAATTCCCCATGGCCTACCGCTACTGTAAAAAGGGCAATAAAAGACATAAAAAGGGCATTTAAATAATACAAATCTGGGGGATCAGCTGTAGCGTTTGAAGATTACATTGTAGATATGGTCCAAGAGAAGTTAAATAGGGTAAATGTGAACAAGGCTCCGGGTCCAGATGGATTACACCCAAGAGTGCTTAAAGAGCTCAGTTCAGTCATTGCTGTGCCCCTGTTTATAATTTTTAAAGATTTTCTAGTTACTGGTACAGTGCCAAGTGATTGGCCTCTGGAAAACGCGGTGTCCATATTCAAAAAAGGATCAAGGTCCTCCACAGGTAATTATAGACCAGTAAGTTTAACCTCTGTTGTGGGAAAAATGTTTGAAGGACTTTTAAGGGACTATATACAGGAGTATGTGACTATAAATTATATTATAAGTGATAACCAGCATGGGTTTACCAAGGACAGAAGTTGTCAGACTAACCTGATTTGTTTTTATGAGGAGGTGAGTAGTAGCCTGGACAGAGGGGCAGCTGTGGATGTAGTGTTTCTGGATTTTGCAAAGTCTTTTGATACTGTCCCTCATAGACGCTTAATAGGTAAAGTAAGGTCTATAGGCTTGGAAAGTATAGTTTGTAATTGGATTGAAAACGGTCAGAAGGACCGTATCCAGAGAGTTGTGGTCAATGATTCCTATTCAGAATGATCCAAGGTTATAAGTGGTGTACCCCAAGGTTCAGTGATGGGCCCTTTATTATTTAATTAATTTATTAATGATATTGAGGAGGGGATTAATAGCACCATATCTATTTTTGCAGATGACACTTAGCTGTGTAGAACTGTATAGTCTATGGAAGATGTCGATAAACTACAAGCTGACTTGAACACTCTGAGTGATTGGGCATCAACTTGGCAAATGAGGTTCAATGTGGACAAATGTAAAGTTATGCATCTTGGTAGTAATAATCTCTGTGCTTCATATGTCCTAGGTGATGTAACACTGAGAGAGTCACTTATAGAGAAGGATTTGGGTGTCTTTGTAGATGGTAGATTAAATTACAGCATACAATGTCAATCAGCTGCTTCTAAGGCCACCAGGATATTGTCATGCATTAAACGAGACATGGACTCGCGGGGCAGGGATGTAATATTACCACTTTACAAAGCATTGGTGCGGCCTCATCCGGAATATGCAGTTCAGTTCTGGGCACCAGTCCATAGAAATGATGCACTGCAGCTGGAAAAAGTACAGAGGAGAGCGACTAAACTGATAAGGGGAATGGAGGGTCTTAGTTATGAAGAAAGATTAAAAGAATTTAATTAATTTAGTCTTGAGAAGAGATGTCTAAGGGGGGACATGATTAACCTATACAAATGTATAAATGGGATATACAAAAAATAAGGTGAAAAGCTGTTCCATGTAAAATGCGCTCAAAAGACAAGGGGAGCACTCCCTCCGATTGGAGAGGAAAATGTTCAGTCTCCGGAAGCGTCAAAGCCTATTTACTGTAAGAACTGTGAAGCTGTGGAATAGACTTCCTCAGGATGTGGTCATAGCAGGAACAGTAGACAGTTTTAAAAAGGGTTTAGACAAATTCTTAAAAGTAAAAAACATTAATGCTTAAGAAAACGTGTAGAAATATGAGTCTCAATTTCTTTTGGGATTCGCATCTCCACCTATTCCTTGGTTGAACTTGATGAACGTATGTCTTTTTTCAACCTTATTAACTATATTATCAGTACACACAAAACCTGTCCTAATCACTCAGGAGGACAAGTTACTTCACCACATTGAGCCATAGTGCTGCCTCATCCTCCTTTCTGCTCTGCTTGTCAGGAATCATGATCCTGAATACAGGTGAATCTCTGTGGGAATGGAGATGATGAGGAGACATGAGAGGAGGGTGACATGTGGCTGATGAGCAGCAGCACTTGTATGCAGTCTCCATTGGCACAGCCTGTCACGTCCATCCTCTCTGTACCTTATGTCTCCTCATGAACTAAATTCCTCAGAGTTTCAGCTAACGTTCTTATCATCTGTTTTCAGGATCATAATCCCTGACAAGTAGAGAGGAGGAGGAGGATGAGGCAGCTCTTTACGTCAGTGTTGTGAAGTAACTTGTCCTCATGTGTGATCAGGACAGGTTTTGCGTAAACTAATGGGACAGCGGCCATTTTATTTCCTCTGATGATTGCTCCCCAGACAAAAATGAGCCATTATAAATAATGAAAGGTATTTAAGAATATATTTATAATAAAGTAATATTTAAGTATTTTCATTTTCTTACCCTTTTAAAGGGGCTGTCAAGGAGCAGAAAACATGGTTGCTTTATTCCAAAAACATTGCCACACCAGTCCATGAATATTGCAGCTCAGTCTCATTCACTTTCAAGGCGCTTTGCTTTAATACAGACACAACCCATGGGCAGGTGGGGAGTTGTTTTTGGAAGAAAGCAGCCATGTTTTTCTAATCCTGGACAATGCCTTCAAGAACTGTTGGTTTAAAGGATTATATCCAGAGAGTTATGGTCAATGAGTTCTATTCTGAATGGTCCCCAGTTATAAGTGGTGTTCTCCAAGGTTCAGTCCTGGCAGGGGTGGACTGGCCATATACCCTTGGGTCCACTTTTTTTTTTTTTTTTCAGGGACAATTTAATTTAAAAGGCTGCCCCTGAGTCCTGCGTCCTCTAATTTTTAAAGGGGATACATTATTTTTTTGTATTTTACTAATTTTGGGCTAAAAATCATTTTATCAATTGGTCTTTATTAAAAATACTGAACCCTTCTGTCACAAAGGGTTAACTGTTTTTCTAGCTGTGTGTCAATAGTACTTTCACTTTCACTTTGTGATGGTCATCTAACAGCCCTTATCTCTAAATTAATAAATGGTCATAAACCCTTATTTAAGCCACATTCTAATCAGTAAGATAACAATTGAGCTTTAATGAGTGTTTAGAAGGTCAGAGATCAGGATAAGGAGATAAGGAACCCGTCAGCTCCCTGCATGACGAGGCACAGAGAAAATACAGATCCTGCTAGACAGTAGATAAACTGAAAACTGTGAAGGGAAAACAGCTCATAATTTTTAATAAAGACCAATTAAAACAATGTTTAGCTCAAAATGAGTACAATGCAATAATTAAAAACATACCACCAAAGGTGTACATAGTCTTTTGCAGATGTAAAAGCTATGTAGTACTGTGTAGTGTATGGAAGATGTCCATACACTTCAAGCTGACTTGGACCCACCAAGGGGGCAATTTATCATACTATTTTTACCACTATTCTAGAATAAAATAAAATAAATCGGTTTTGCCTCTTAAAAAATTAGGTGCATCTCATGTGAAATCCCCTTAAAAAGGCACTTTCTTTACTGCAGCAAAATAATTTCCAGAGGTGACAAGAGTTCTTTACAAAAATGTGAGGGGTGTACTTTTGTGAGATACTGTATATTATTTGTACTCAGAGAGATATCCCTGTGTTATCTGTGATGTTACATAGGACTACAGGTGACATCTACTACATTATATTTACTCAGAGAGATATTACTATGTTATCTGTCGTGTTACATAGGACTGCGCGTAACATCTATTATGTTATCTGTACTCAGAGAGATATCATTGTGTTATCTGTGGTGTTACATACGACTGCAGGTGGAAGTTTCTACATTATCTGTACTCAGAGAGTTATCACTGTGTTATCCGTGGTGTTATATAGGACTACAGGTAACATCTACTACATTATCTGTACTCAGAGTTATCACTGTGTTATTGTCACGGTCCCTCCCATGACTGGCTGCACGTGAGGTTATCTGATAGTCTCTCTGTTTTCACTTGCTGCAGTGTTGTTGTTGGTAATGACTAGGGTTAAGCACCGAACTTTAGGATTTTTGGACCCTGGACCCGAACATTTACAGTAAATGTTCGGGTTCGGTGTTCAGCGATTTCTTGGCGCTTTTTGAAAGGCTGAAGAGCAGCCAATCAACAAGGGTTTAACTGTGTGACCTTAGAAGCCATCACAGCCATGCCTACTAATGGCATGGCTGTGATTGGCCAGTGCAGCATGTGACCCAGCCTCTATATAAGCTGGAGTCACGTAGCGCTGCCCTTCACTCTGCTGTGCTTAGTGTAGGGAGAGGATGCTGCTGGTGCTTTGAGGGAGAGAATAGGACAGAATCTGTGATCAGAACTCCAATTGAACTCAGCGATCTACATAGATTTAGTTGTGTGGGTGCAGGGCACAATCTTTTTACCCTGCCCTTATGCAAGCTCAGTGCACCAGCACTGCATCTGAGCTTTTGTGACATTCAAATCCAAGCTTGAAATTCTACACTAATAATCTAGTTTAAAAAAAAACACCCTTTTTTTGGCAATATACAACATCTGGTGCATTTGCAGGATTAGTCAGTGTGCAATTTAAGCTAGAAATTTGTTGCATATTTCATTGTGAGATACACACTTCAGATACTGTGGTTCTATTCAGTTACTTGAAAAACAACCATTTTGGGCAAAAAAATATAATTGCGGGCTAGTCTGGATCAGTCCGTGTGAGATACACACTTTAGATACTGTGGTTCTATTCAGTTATTTGAAAAACAACCATTTTGGGCAAGATCCTAAATTTGAGAAATATGAGGAGAGCGATAAATAAGGGATGTGGCCCAGGTCGTGGTGTTGCTGGTGGAGCTCCTGTTGCAGGGAGAGGACGTGGTCGATCTTTGCCAGCTACATGCACAAGTGAAACCACTTCCTCAGGTGCGAGTAGGCGAAAGAACCTGCAGCGGTATTTGGTCAGGCCTAATGCGGCTCTACAAATGGTGAGGCCTGAACAAGTACAGGCGATAGTAGATTGGGTTGCTGACAGTGCCTCCAGTTCCTTCAGATTGTCTCCCACCCAGTCTCCTGCTGAAAGATCATAGTTGGCACCTGCAGCCGATGTCCATCAGTCTTTCACCTCACCCCCTTGCAAATCAGTCAAGCAGTCTGAGCCCCAAGTCATGCAGCAGTCTCTAATGCTTTATGATGACTCTGTTAGCAGGGTTTCCCAGGGCCATCTACCTATCCCTTCCCCAGAAGTGGAAGAGATTGAGTGCACCGATGCCCAACCACTTATGTTTCAAGATAAGTACATGGGAATGATCATCGCAGCACGTCTCGGATGATGATGAAACACAGGTGCCAACTGCTGGGGCTTTCGAAAGTGTGCAGACTGATAAGGAGGGCACGGGTGAAGACTGGGTGGAGGATGATGTGGAGGACGATGAGGTCCTCGACCCCACATGGAATCAAGGTCATGCGAGTGACCTATGTAGTTCGGAGGAAGAGGCGGTTGTCGCACAGAGCCACCAGCACAGCAGAAGAGGGAGCAGGGTGCAAAAGCGGAGCGGCCGTCCCCTATACAGTATGCCTGCTACTGCCCACCGCAGCAAGGGACAGAGCACACCAAAGCCAGCTCCAAGAAGTTCCCTGGTGTGGCAGTTCTTCAGACAATGTGCTGACAACAAGACATGAGTGGTTTGCATGCTGTGCAATCAGAGCCTGAAGCGAGGCATAAACGTTCTCAACCTGAGTACAACATGCATGACCAGGCATTTAAGTGCAAAGCATGAGCTGCAGTGGAGTAGACACCTCAAAAACCAAGAAAGGTCTCTGGCTCCTCCTGCTTCCTCTTCTGCTGCAGTCTCGGCCTCTTCATCCACCTCTGGAGTGACAGTGCCACCTGCCACCCCGAAAACAGAGAATCTGCCAGCAACACCACCACCTGGGTCACCAAGCATCTCCACACCACCTGGGTCACCAAGCATCTCCATGTCCCACGGAAGCATTCAGCTCTCCATCTCCCAAACACTGGAGAGGAAGAGGAAGTACCCCCCTACCCACCCGCGATCCCTAGCCCTGAATGCCAGCATTTCTAAATTACTGGCCTTTGAAATGCTGTAATTCCGTCTGGTGGAGACAGAGAGTTTTAAAGGCCTTATGGCGGTGGCTGTCCCACAGTACGCCGTGCCCAGCCGCCACTACTTTTCCAGGCGAGCCATCCCTTCCCTGCACAACCAAGTGGGGGACAAAATCAGGTGTGCACTGCGCAATGCCATCTGTGGCAAGGTGCACCTCACTACGGATACATGGACCAGTAAGCACGGTAAGGGACGTTATATCTCCATAACAGCACACTGGGTAAATGCACTGGCGGCTGAGCCTGAGGCAAATAGCAGTTTGGCGCATGTCCTTCCACTACCAAGGATTGCAGGGCGCTTCAGTTTGAATCCTGTTGCTTCCGCCTCCTACTCCGCTTCCTCATCCTCTACCGGCTCCTCATCCGGTCAGCGTAACACCTCCACCACCAACTTCAGAAAAGCCAGGGGTAAACGACAGCAGGCAGTTTTAAAACTTATCTGTTTGGGGGACAAACCCCACACCGCGCAGGAGCTGTAGACGGGCCTTGGTGCCAGTGAGCCTCAAGCCCGGCCTGGTAGTGTGCGATAATGGGCGAAATCTCGTAGCAGCTCTGGGACTAGCCGGTTTGACGCACATCCCTTGCCTGGCGAATGTGCTGAATTTGGTGGTGCAGAGATTCCTCAAAAATTACCCCGATATGTCAGAGCTGCTGCATAAAGTGCGGGCCGTCTGTGCGCGCTTTCGGCATTCTCACCCTGTTGCTGCTCGCCTGTCAGCGCTGCAGCTTAACTTTGGCCTTCCCGCTCACCACCTCTTATGCGACGTGCCCACAAGGTGGAACTCCACCTTGCACATGCTGCAGCACGCACGGGTCAGTCACTCTGCAGAACAGCACCACTTCACCACCAATGACTGGGCCTCCTTGCGAGACCTGTGTTCCTTGTTGCGCTGTTTCGAGTACTCCTCCAACATGGCCAGTGCTGATAACGCCGTTCTCAGCGTTACTATCCCACTTCTATGCCTCCTTGAAAAAACGCTGCTGGCGATGATGGAAGAGGATGTGGCACAGGAGGAGGAAGAGGAGGAAGAGGGATTATTTCGTAGGGTTTCCGGCCAGTCATTCACAAGTGGCTCCGAGGGTGGGTTCCTGCACCCACAAACGCCAGGTACACTATTGTCCAGCCAGGGCACAGTTCTGAAGGGTGACGAGGTGGAGGATGAGGAGGAGGAGATGGAGGAGGAGGAACCATGTTCACAGCAGGGTGGCACCCAGACCAGCTCATGGCCATCACTGGTGAATGGCTGGGGGGATACAGAGGACACAGACGATACACCTCCCACAGAGGACAGCTTTTCGTTGCCTCTGGGCAGCCTGGCACACATGAACGATTACATGCTGCAGTGTCTCCGCAACGACAGCCGAGTTGCCCACATTCTAACTTGTACTGATTACTGGGTGGTCACACTGCTGGATTCCCATTACAAGAACAACGTACCGTCCTTAATTCCCTCACTGGAGCGTGATCGTAAGATGCGCGAGTGCAAGCGCACGCTGTTACACGCGCTGCTGGTGGCATTCCCACCTGATAGCAGGGGCATAGTAGAAAAACAAGGCGAAGGCAGAGGAGGAGGAAGAGGTCGCCAATGCAACTGGGGCACCGCCAGCACCTCAGAAGGCAGGGTTAGCATGGCCGAAATGTGGACAAGCTTTGTCAGCACGCGACAACAACCAGCACACCAGCTGATATGGAACGTCTTAGCAGGAGGCAGCATTTCACCAACATGGTGGAGCAGTATGTGTGAACACGCCTACACGTACTGAATGACGGGTCTGCCCCGTTCAACTTCTAGGTCTCCAAATTGGGCACATGGCCTGAGCTTGCCATTTACGCCTTGGAGGTGCTGGCCTGCCCCGCAGCCAGTGTATTGTCTGAACGTGTGTTTAGCACGACTGGAGGGGGTTATCACAGGTTATATTTCCCAATTTTTTGGGGTGTACCCGAATTGAAAAAAATTAAAAATAAATGTAAAACCAAAAAGCAGTGTAGGCTACCTCCTCCTCTGCCAGCGCCACTTCCGCCTACACCGCCACATCCACCGCCTTCTCAACCTCCTACTCCATATGGACCTCTTCCTCCTAGATCAAGATTCTTAGTTTTAATTTTTACATATTTTATGTTATTTAAAGTCATTTCCTTATCCACATTTGTTTGCAGGGCACTTGCCATGCTCTTAACCATATTTTGCTGGCATTTGCAGCCCTCTAGCCCTTTCCGTGACATTTTTAGAGCCATTTTAGTGCTCAAAAGTTCGGGGCCCAATTGACTTCAATGTGGTTCGGGTTCGGGGTCACGCACAGGAACATCCAGGTGTCTGCTCAACTCTAGTAATGACCACACTTCTTGTCTTAGGTGCAGCTTGTGGTCATTACTGCTCCTCTATTTAGTCTGGACTGACACTTCATACCATGCGGTTGATATTCTCTGACTGGAGTTGGAAGAGCTGGTGTGTGGTCCTCACCTGACTTCCTGCTCTTCTATTTTCTATTGAAGATAAGTGTACTTCTCTTTGTATTTTGTTGTTCCCATTTACTCGTTGTTTACTAGGCCTCAGGGAGATGCTGGTTCATTTATCTGGGAAGGATCCAGTAGTCCCAGACCTTGTCACTACTCCTAGGGCTATTCAGGGTTACTAGGGCCTCGGTTTCCGGTGTATGAATATTCCCACCTTCAGCGTCTATTCATACTGACAGGAGTCAGGGCTAGGTTTAGGGTTTTTATAGGTGGTTACCTTTCCCAAGCCTTGAGGCCTAGTTCCTGGTTATTTTCCTTTTGTTGTCATTCTGGTATTCCTCCCCTCCTTTTACATTGTGACATTATCAACTGCCCAAAAAAATTGCCATTTTGTTTGTGTCAATGCAGCGATGGATACTATTTTTGCACTGGTTGGACAACTGCAGGGGCTGTCTTTGGAGGTAGCTGACCTCCGCACAACCGTCTCACAGATCCAGAGACCACAGGCGGCTGGTTCTGGCTGCGGGAACCAGGCCTGTCCTGAACCTAAGGTCGCTCTCCAGGATAGATTTTCCAGTGGAAGTGACAACTTTATTCGGTTCAGGGAGTCGTGCAAATTATATTTTAAACTACGTCCTAACTCTTCTGGGGACGAGAGTCAAAGAGTGGGTATAATCATTTCATTACTTAAAGGTGACGCTCAGTCTTGGGCTTTTTTGTTTCCAACCGGATCACAGTCCCTCCGGTCGGTAGATTAATTTTTAAGAGCTCTAGGTCTTATCTACGATGACCCAGATCGGATCTCCCTGGCCGATACTAAGTTGCGTGGCTTACGGCAGGGAGAGCGTTCTGCGAAGACCTATTGCTCTGAATTTAGGAGATGGGCTACGGATACGGAGTGACCCAGCTCTCCATAGTCAATTCTGTCAAGGGTTATCCGAGAGCCTGAAGGACTCTTTAGAATATATAATTGCGGCTGTGAACGGCAAATAATACATTTTTTTTACCACTAATACACGCCAAAAAGGGCTGTAATTTTCTCACTTCAGTACACAATGGCTAATAAGCCCTTTTTATTTTTTCCCACTAATACACGCCAAAAAAGGACTTTAGAACATATAACTGCATCCGTGAACGGCAAATAATATTATTATTTTGCCACTAATACACACCAAAAAGGGCTGTAATTTTCTTACTTCACCACACAATGGCTAATAAGCCCCTTTTTTCCCCACTAATACATGCCAAATACGGCTTTAGAACATATAACTGCGGCCATGAACGGCAAATAATACTTTTTTTTGCCACTAATACACACCAAAAAGGGCTGTCATTTTCCCACTTCACCACACAATGGCTAATAAGCCTTTTTTCTTTTTCCCCACTAATACACACAAAAAAAAGGCTTTAGAACATATAACTGCGGCCGTGAATGGCAAATAATGCTTTTTTTGCCACTAATACATGCCAAAAAGGGCTGTAATTTTCTCACTTCACCACACAATGGGTAATAAGCCCCTTTTTCTTTTTTACCACTAATACACGTCAAAAAAGGGCTATCATTTTCCCACTTGACCACACAACGGCTAATAAGCCCCTTCCCTCCCCCTCCACTAATACAAGACAAAAAAATGCTTTAGAACATATAATTGCGTCTGTGAACGGCAAATAATACTTTTTTTACCACTAATACACGCCAAAAAGGGCTGTAATTTTCTCACTTCACTACACAATGGCTAATAAGCCCTTTTTATTTTTCCCCACTAATACACGCCAAAAAAGGACTTTAGAACATATAACTGCGGCCGTGAATGGCAAATATTATATTATAATTTTGCCACATACACACAAAAAAGTGCTGTAATTTTCTTACTTCACCACACAATGCCTAATAAGCCCCTTTTTCCCCCACTAATACATGCCAAAAAAGGCTTTAGAACATACAACTGCGGCCGTGAACGGCAAATAATACTTTTTTTTGCCACTAATACACACCAAAAAGGGCTGTAATTTTCCCACTTCACCACACAATGGCTAATAAGCCCTTTTTCTTTTTCCCCACTAATACACCAAAAAAAGGCTTTAGAACATATAACTGCAGCCGTAAACGTCAAATAATATATTTTTTGCCACTAATACACACCAAAAAGGGCTGTAATTTCCCACTTCACCACACAATGGCTAATAAGCCCTTTTTCTTTTTCCCTACTAATACACACCAAAAAAAGGCTTTAGAACATAGACCTGCGGCCGTGAACGGCAAATAATACTTTTCTTTGCCACTAATACACGCCAAAAAGGTCTGTAATTTTCTCACTTCACCACACAACGGCTAATAAGCCCCTTTTTCTTTTTCCCTACTAATACATGTCAAAAAGGGCTGTAATTTTTCCACTTGAACGGCTAATAAGCCCCCCCCCCCCACTAATACAAGACAAAAAAAGGCCTTAGAACATATAACTGCGGCTTTGAACAGCAAATAATACTTTTTTTTACCACTAATACACGCCAAAAAGGGCTGTAATTTTCCCACTTCACCACACAATGGCTAATAAGCCCTTTTTATTTTTCCCCACTAATACACGCCAAAAAAGGACATTAGAACATATAACAGCAGCCGTAAACGGCAAATAATATTATACTGTATTATTTTTTTGCCACTAATACAAACCAAAAAGGGCTGTAATTTTCTTACTTCAGCACACAACGGTTAATAAGCCTCTTCCCCCCCCCCCCCCCACTAATACACAACAAAAAAGGCTTTAGAACATATATATGACTGCGACGCACAAGGGCTAATAAGACCCCAATAACAAGAACGGTTTGCTGGAATTACAGAGATATTGCAAACCTGAAATGAGCAGCAGCATAAATGGCAATTTGTATCTGCAATCAGTGCAGCAAGGTGTAATAGGATTGTTCCTATTATCCTATTGAACCCTGTTCTGCTTCAATACTGTAGAATAATTTCTCCCTATCCTTTCCTTACACTTCTAATGCTCTTTCCCTGAACGTCTATTGAGCATGTTTTCAAGTCTTCCTGAGCACTGTCCCTAGCGCCTGCTAACATCTCTCCCTGCACTATGTACACTGAAAAATGGCTGAATCCAAGACGGCTGAGGCTATTTATAGGGCTGTGACATCACAGGGCTGGCTGCTGATTGGCTGCATGCATGGCATTGTGGGTGATGCCTCGTTCCCAGAGTTCCTTGCTCCATGTCTTACCATGTGCAGCAGCCATTTTAGGAAAAAATGTGATTCGTTACCACAAAGCATGAGGAAATTCGGATTCGGTGCAAATTGAATAATTCCTGAAATTCCACTACGTCAGCTTCGATTCGCTCATCTCTAATAGTCACCTCATCCATTTGTGGTGTGCCGCTCTTGCCATCTTGATTGCATAAACTGCGCAAAATTTAGTGCGGGGTGACATATGATTTCATGCGGTGTCTTCAATCAAGATGGCCACGACAGCCTCTACGCGAGCAAATGGATAAGGTATTTTTTATTTTATTTTTACCCTGATTAACCCCTGAAAGGCCGAAATTGTAGCCTCAGATGCCGCGATCAGTGATGAACGTGGCATCTGAAGCGTTCAATGACGGGGGCAGCGCAATCACCATTCCCTATCATTGAGCCCCCTAAGTACAAATGAATGCACTTTGTGACGAAGTAATACGTCAGTAATAAAATTTCTTTGTGAAATTCAGCAAAGCAGCCGAATCAAATTTTTCTGAACTTTGCTCATCTCTAGTGGTGTTACACAGGACTTTACAAGACATCTACTATATTATCTGCACTCAAGAGTTATCACAGTGTTATCTATGGTGTTACATAAGACTACAGGTAACACCTACCATATGATCTGCACTCACATCGAAGCACGGTTGCATCATGGAGGTACTAGTGCTTGAATTGAGATCTGGTGTGTTTTGAAGAGACACTGAGGGATAATATAGTTTGGTATGATCCTGGGTACATGTGAAATCGTTACTCAAGGGTAGCCCTGATTGGGTGAAGGACCTTTCTGAAGAACCAGTGAGGGATGGCCATATGATCATGATGTCATCAAAGGTCCTTCATCCCTCGTATCCATGGAAACAGCACTGATAATGCAGAAATTGCATTATTAGTGCACATTCTGCTTTGTGCGATACCTGGAAATGGTGGGGGGCTCACGTCTTCTTAAACTGCAGCGCTGCAAAATGCAGCCCACTGGGAATCTGCCTGCAGATTAATAGTCCGGGCCTGGCCTGTCCACAGCTGTATCTGCATACAGTTGAAAGGTGTGGAGCTTTCTGACCTGCCTGTCAGGCGGCCCAGCAGGGGCCTGAGCCAGGTGGGAACCCCATGCAATTATATGGTTGGTAAAGACGGACACTGAATAGGGAGGCATGCAGGCAGCTGTAAATAGAGTTAATGTCTGTAAGTAAGGAGACAAATCATGGAATCTATAATCCTTTACATTAGTAATTCCACCCATGGCAAGCCCTGGCAGCAAAAAAACAAATGTGCTGGATAGAGCTGGCCAAGATAATGAGTATGAAAAATATTTACCTCTGAGCTGTGATGGCATCATATGGTGAGCATTCTGACTCATTTTGATACTTTTATGTGTTTTTGTAAACTTGGAAATCTTATGGGCCTCCTGCACACGACCGTTTTTTTTTTCCTGTTTACGGGCCATTTTTTGCGTTCCGTATACGGTCCGTATACGGAACTATTCATTTCAATTGCTGCAGGATCATTTTATGGATCAGTTTGTTGAAGTTCCAACTAGAAGCAATGCTCTATTGGATTCGGTTATTTTAGCAATGTCATGAATGTAATTAATAATGAATGGCCGGCTGTTTACCAATCATATATCTACATTTATTTTATATAGAATATAAGTAAATCACAACAATTTCAAACAATAAAAAACTTTTAAATACTTAAAAATAAAACATATGAACATAAAGTAATATATAGTCACGGTCCCTCTATTTGTAATTAGTGCGGAGCTCACGCACTATTCAGCGATAATTATCTTCCACAGCAGTACTAAAGGAGTTCGCAAGATATCCTGTTATTACAAACTCTCTCGATATGACGTTCTTAATTGGTTTGCCTTAAGCCTATTGTGGCTATTTTGTATATCAAATAGTTACGGTTATAAAGTCTTATAGTTGCCACTTCTTGGGTTAATTTTGTTCAAAGCACGCAGTGGTGGTTAAATGGTTTTGCAGTCGCTGTTTTATCGATCAATTCAACAGATAGCACAATTGTCATGCGTTTTAACCATGCAGCTTATGATGTTATCTGCTTACAAGAATGTCGCTGTATTCAATGATGGTTAATACATACGTGACTTTGATCGAGTGTCAAGCGGTCTGAGAGTTAGATTGGTGACACCTCTGTTGTGCAAAAACACTGGCACCTATTGACAAAAGCTTACCCTGATGTGGAGGAATTAAAAAATCCACCACTGATACAGTATGTAATAAAAAAAAAACGAGCTATAGGGATAAGTTGGTGCACGCCGATCTGGGCAGTAATAGGGAGACATTGAGACAGAGTATAATTGCTACACAGATGAAAGGCACCTTTCCGTGCCTCCACTGTCTTCAATGTTCTCATATTATATAAGGCCCTATATTTCATCATCCCCGCACAGGACAACCTTTTAAAGTGGAAGGTTTTTTCACTTGCGAAATGACTAATGTAATCTATCTAATAAAATGCCTGTGTGGGTTACTATATATTGGGGAGACTATGCAAACGATTAGAGATCAGTTTTCAAACATAAATCGACAATAAGAACAAATAATTTACTGTTGCCTCTTCCTTACCATTTTGACAAGTACAAACATTCCATAGCACAGTTAAAATTGCAAGTGTTGGAACAAGTAAAGAAACCGAGAAGGAGTGGTGATATAAAAAATCTTTTATTGCGCATGGAGGCTTATTGGATCCACACATTGGATACATTACATCCCAGAGGTTTAAAAAAGGATTCCGAAATAATGCACTTATAAATGATCCTATTGTTAATGTTTTCCTGATTATTACCTTTTCTTTAACTTTTCTATAGACTCTATCCTCACGTTAAATGTATCAATTGGTGATTATGTTATCTATGATGACACTGCTACATAGAAGTGAAACTCTGTTGTCAATTCGCTGTTTTGTAATTACTGCCCAGGATTGGGCGTCTGACGTCATGTGCACGTGATTTATTTATTTTTATATATTTGTTTAGATGAGAATGTGTTTGATACTTGTTGATAAAGGCTATAGCGCCGAAACGCGTCCAAGTTTACTTTGGATATATGCTATGATAAGAGAATAAAGTAAACAATACCGATTAAGTGGATACACGGCTGCTGGGATTTTCTTGGAAAGTGAAGTTCATTGGGCATTATTTGATCAGTTGATTACGCTATGACTGAAGCCACATTGCAAATGTGAACAGATCCTTACTGAACCAACATACAGATTCATTTAACATATACAGTAAATGTAGACCTCAGCTATTGATGTAGTTACAATGTGAATTATCCCTCAGTGTTAGGCCTCTTTTTTTCCATTGACATTCCGTTTTTTGCGTTCCGAATACAGACCATATACAGAACCATTAATTTTAATGGATCCGCAAAAAAAGCTGAAGGTACTCCGTATGCCTTCCATTTCCGTATTTCCGTTCAAACATAGAACATGTCCTATTATTGTCCGCATAATAGACAAGGATGGTACTGTTATATTAGGGGCCAGATGTTCTGTTCCGCAAAAAACGGAATGCACATGGATGTCATCCGTATTTTTTGTGGATCCATTTTTTGCGGACCGCAAAATACTGAAAAAGACATATGGTTGTGTGCAAGAGCCCTTAAGCACTGGCTTTTATACAGGTTAGGTATAAAATGTCAGGTTCAGTGAATACAATCTGGGTTATTTCTTCTCATTGAAATCTGCACAATTAATGAACAACTCTGGAAGTCATTCATTTCACTAATTTAATTCTACAAAATATGGCATTCAGAATGTGATATGAATGTGTGAATATGGAAATTAAAAAAATGAATGCTATATAGATAAATAGTAATTGAAGCCAATTTCTTGCTAACAACACTATATCATATATTATCATGCCATTGCATATATAGTCTTCTACTTTTGCTTATAAATGAAATTTAAAGGGGCTTTCTGAGAATTTTTATACTAATGACCGATCCTCAGGATAGGTCATCAGTATCTGATAGGTGGGTCCCATGAAACTCTGTAATATATGTAAAATATTTTTATCACTGAGAAATGTCTAGTTTTCCTGTTATCAGCATGCTTAAAGAGGTTCTCCGGGTTCAGGTCTGAACCCGCAAATATAAGATATTTCTTATTCTTTTACTATATATGAGTAAAGCATCAGAGCATTTTCTTGCTCTGATGCTCCCACTTGCCTTGCGCTGCACCGTGCAGCGCAAATTCTGTTTGTTTACTGCTGGTTACCCCCTGGGCTTCTCCTCACTATGCTTTGAGGAGACTTCTACCTAGCAGTGAGCCCGGTGAAGTCACTTGCACAGATGATCGTTCTATAGTGCTGCTGGAGGCGGGTACTATGCAAAGTAGCATAGTACCCACCTCCAAATCAGCCTAGCGTAGTCCCCACCTAGCATAGCGAGGAGAAGCCCAGGAGGTCACCACCAGTAAACAAACAGACCTTGCACTGCGCGATGCAGCTCAAGGCAAGGGGGAGCATCGGAGCAAGGAAATGCTCCGATGCTCCACTTATGTATAGTAAATAATAGCTTACAGTGGGATGCGAAAGTTTGGGCAACCTTGTTAATCGTCATGATTTTCCTGTATAAATCATTGGTTGTTATGATAAAAAATGTTAGTTAAATACAGTCTTGTGAAAAAATTAGGACACCCTTTGAAAGCATGTGGTTTTTTGTAACATTTTTAATAAATGGTTATTTCATCTCCGTTTCAACAATACAGAGAGATTAAAGTAATCCGACTAAACAAAGAAAACTGAAGAAAAGTCTTTTCAAGATCTTCTGTAAATGTCATTCTACAAAAATGCCTATTCTAACTGAGGAAAAAGATAGGACACCCTTGCCCCTAATAGCGAGTGTTACCTCCTTTGGCTGAAATAACTGCAGTGAGACGGTTCTTGTAGCCATCTACCAGTCTTCGACATCGGTCTGAGGAAATTTTACCCCACTCCTCAATGCAGAACTTTTTCAGCTGTGAGATGTTTGAGGGGTTTCTTGCACGTACAGCCCTTTTCAAGTCACCCCACAGCATCTCAATGGGATTCAAATCTGGACTTTGACTTGGCCATTCCAGGACTCTCCATTTCTTCTTTTTCAGCCAATCTTTGGTTGATTTACTAGTATGTTTTGGGTCATTGTCATGTTGCATGGTCCAGTTCCGCTTCAGCTTTAATTTTCTAACTGATGGTCTCACATGTTCTTCAAGCACCTTCTGATACACAGTAGAATTCATCGTGGATTCTATGATGGTGAGCTGACCAGGTCCTGCTGCAGCAAAGCAGCCCCAAACCATGACACTTCCACCTCCATGCTTCACAGTTGGTATGAGGTTCTTTTCTTGGAATGCTGTGTTTGGTTTACGCCAAACATGTCCTCTGCTGTTGTGTCCAAATAATTCAATTTTGGACTCATCTGTCCAAAGAACATTATTCCAGAAGTCCTGGTCTTTGTCAACTTTATCGCTGGCAAATGTCAGTCTGGCCTCGATGTTTCTCTTGGAAAGCAAAGGTTTCCTCCTTGCACACCTCCCATGCAAGTTAAACTTGTACAGTCTCTTTCTGATTGTAGAGGCATGTACTTCTACATCAACAGTAGCCAGAGCCTGCTGTAGTTCTCGAGATGACACTTTAGGGTTTTTGGATACCTCTTTTAGCATCTTGCGGTCTGCTCTTGGGGTGAACTTGCTGGGGCGACCAGTCCTGGGCATGTTGGCAGTTGTTTTGAAAGCCCTCCACTTGTAGACTATCTTCCGGACAGTGGAATGGCTGATTTCAAAATCTTTTGAGATCTTTTTAAATCCCTTCCCAGACTCATAGGCTGCTACAATCTTTTTTCTAAAGTCCTCTGACAGCTCTTTTGCTCTCACCATGGTGCTCACTCTCACTTCAACAGTCAGGAGCACACCAAACTAAATGTCTGAGGTTTAAATAGGGCAAGCCTCATTCAACATGCAGAGTAACGATCTACTAATTATGTGCACCTGGTGTGATATACCTGTGTGAGATCTGAGCCAATTTAAGAGGGAATACATGTGAGGGTGTCCTATCTTTTTCCTCAGTTAGAATAGGCATTTTTGTAGAATGACATTTACAGAAGATCTTGAAAAGACTTTTCTTCCGTTTTCTTTGTTTAGTTGGATTACTTTAATCTCTCTGTATTGTTGAAACGGAGATGAAATAACCATTTATTAAAAATGTTACAAAAAACAACATGCTTTCAAAGGGTGTCCTAATTTTTTCACATGACTGTATATCATATAGAAGACACACACAGTGATATTTGAGAAGTGAAATGAAGTTTATTGGATTTACAGAAAGTGTGCTATAATTGTTTAAACAAAATTAGGCAGGTGAATAAATTTGGTCACCACAGAAAAGAAATGAAATCAATATTTAGTAGATCCTTCTTTTGCAGAAATTACAGCCTCTAAACGTTTCCTGTAGGTTCCAATTAGAGTCTGGATTCTGGTTGAAGGTAATTTGGACCATTCCTCTTTACAAAACATCTTTAGTTCATTCAGGTTTGATGGCTTCCGAGCATGGACAGCTCTCTTTAAGTCACACCACAGATTTTCAATTATATTCAGGTCTGGGGACTGAGATGGCCATTCCAGAACGTTGTACTTGTTCGTCTGCAAAAATGCCTTAGTGGATTTTGAGCAGTGTTTAGGGTCGTTGTCTTGTTGAAAGATCCAGCCCCGGCGCAGCTTCAGCTTTGTCACTGATTCCTGGACATTGGTCTCCAGAATCTGCTGATACTGAGTGGAATCTATGCGTCCCTCAACTTTGACAAGATTCCCAGTCTCTGCACTGGCCACACAGCCCCACAGCATGATGGAACCACCACCATATTTTACTGTAGGTAGCAGGTGTTATTCTTGGGATGCTGTGTTCTTTTTCCTCCATGCATAACGCCCCTTGTTATGGCCAAATAACTCAATTTTAGTTTCATCAGTCCACAGCACCTTATTCCAAAATGAAGCTGGCTTGTCCAAATGTGCTTTAGCCAACCTCAAGCGGCACTTTTTGTGCTGTGGGCGGAGAAAGGGCTTCCTCTGTATCACTCTCGCATACAGTATCTCCTTGTGTAAAGTGCGCCGAATGGTTTAACGATGCACAGTGACTCCATCTGCAGCAAGATGATGTTGTAGGTCTTTGGTGCTGGTCTGTGGGTTGACTCTGACTGTTCTCACCATTCGTCGCTTCTGTCTATCTGAGATTTTTCTTGGTCTGCCACTTCGAGCCTTAACTTGAACTGAGCCTGTGGTCTTCCATTTCCTCAATATGTTCCTAACTGTGGAAACAGACAGCTGAAATCTCTGAGACAACTTTCTGTATCCTTCCCCTAAACCATGATGGTGAACAATCTTTGTCTTCAGGTCATTTGAGAGTTGTTTTGAGACCCCCATGTTGCTACTCTTCAGAGAAAATTAAAAGAGGAGGGAAACTTACAATTGATCCCCTTAAATACTCTTTCTCATAATTGGATTCACCTGTATATGTAGGTCAAGCGTCACTGAGCTTACCAAGCCAATTTGAGTTTCAATAATTAGTTCTAAAGGTTTTAAAATCAATAAAATGACAACAGTGCCCAAATTTATGCACCTGCCTAATTTTGTTTAAACAATTACAGCACACTTTCTGTAAATCCAATAAACTTCATTTCACTTCTCAAATATCACTGTGTGTGTCTCCTATATGATATATTTAACTGACATTTTTTATCGTAACAACCAACGATTTATACAGGAAAATCATGACGATTAACAAGGTTGCCCAAACTTTCGCATCCCACTGTATATCTAGGTTCAGCCATGAACCCAGAGAACCCCTTTAAGCTCTAGCCTTACTCCACAGAACAGTCATTTTCATCAGGGCTTATGCTCACAGGGTTGGCTTTAGGAGGGGGCAAACATCCAGGGCCCCGATTTTCTAAGAGGACCCCTGCTAAACGTCAGGACAGCAGTCGGATTTTTCCTCAGGACTCCAGTTCCCACTTAAACTCCATATATGGCTGTGTCTGTATATGGAGTCAGTGCTATGAACATGAAGGAGGTATCCCCAAGCATTGTCAATATTTAGTCTCTATTGTTTGAAATATTTCTGCCAGATTTGAACTCCCAACCATCTACATTAAAGACAAGGACTTTAACCACTGAGCTATAGAGCTCAATGTTAAACTGAAAAACCTCATAGTAGTTTGTCATGTATTAGGTAATCATATGTAGCAGAAGTATCGTTTTATATTTTTGTTAGTAAATGTAAAATAAATATATGGCTCAAAATAAATTACTTGTAATTACTAAAAAATATATAAAATAATACCTCTGATATATATGAATACATAATACATGGGAAACTACTACTAGATTTTTAGCAATAATATATTTACAGCCATGTAACATGGAGGTCTATAGCTTAGTGGTTAAGATTCCTGCCTTTAATGTACTGTACAGTCGTGGCCAAAAGTTTTGAGAATAACACAAATATTAGTTTTCACAAAGTTTGCTGCTAAACTGCTTTTAGATCTTTGTTTCAGTTGTTTCTGTGATGTAGTGAAATATAATTACACGCACTTCATACGTTTCAAAGGCTTTTATCGACAATTACATGACATTTATGCAAAGAGTCAGTATTTGCAGTGTTGGCCCTTCTTTTTCAGGACCTCTGCAATTCGACTGGGCATGCTCTCAATCAACTTCTGGGCCAATTCCTGACTGATAGCAACCCATTCTTTCATAATCACTTCTTGGAGTTTGTCAGAATTAGTGGGTTTTTGTTTGTCCACCCGCCTCTTGAGGATTGACCACAAGTTCTCAATGGGATTAAGATCTGGGGAGTTTCCAGGCCATGGACCCAAAATGTCAACGTTTTGGTCCCCGAGCCAGTTAGTTATCACTTTTGCCTTATGGAACGGTGCTCTATCGGAAAATGCATTGTTCTTCACCAAACTGTTGTTGGATTGTTGGAAGAAGTTGCTGTTAGAGGGTGTTTTGGTACCATTCTTTATTCATGGCTGTGTTTTTGGGCAAAATTGTGAGTGAGCCCACTCCCTTGGATGAGAAGCAACCCCACACACACGTTTTTTTGCAGGTCACCATGGTTAACAATGGAAGAACAATGATTTCAAGCATCACCCTCCTTTTAACATGTCAAGTCTGCCATTTTAACCCAATCAGCCTGACATAATGATCTCCAGCCTTGTGCTCGTCAACATTCTCACCTGAGTTAACAAGACTATTACTGAAATGATCTCAGCAGGTCCTTTAATGACAGCAAAGAAATGCAGTGGAAAGTTTTTTTTGGGATTAAGTTAATTTTCATGGCAAAGAAGGACTATGCAATTCATCTGATCACTCTTCATAACATTCTGGAGTATATGCAAATTGCTATTATAAAAACTTAAGCAGCAGCTTTTCCAATTTCCAATATTTATGTAATTCTCAAAACTTTTGGCCACGACTGTAGATGGTTGGGAGTTCAAACATTTCAAAATAGTGGCTAAAAAAACTTAAATAAACAGGTGAAAAGTTTTATTTTTTTGAAAAAAAAGGAGAAAAACGTAAAATATGATTCAATAACACCTGTGTTAATGGACGCCAACCTTTTTAACTTCTGTAACCAGTATTTTTTGTTGGGAAAGGTGGCAACCCTAACATCAACCCCCTCAAAACCTCTATAGGCCTGCCCACTACACCAAGCCCAGACGATATTCTGACCCTCACAACTTTTCTATGGTTTTGTCTACGGAGATGTGTGGGGGCTTATTTTTTTGTGGGATGTTCTGTCGTTTTTGACAATACCATTTTGGAAGGTGTATGACTAGATCACTTTTCATTCAATTTTCTTGGGAGATAAATTGATGAAAAAACTGTGAATCTGCCTTTTTTATTTTTTCTGTTACGCCATTCACAATATGGGCTAACTTTTTTTAGATTTTAATAGTATGGGCATTTTTGCATGCGGCGATGCCCATAATGTTATTTTTTTTTGTTTATCTTGTAGATTGTAAGCCCTCACAGGCAGGGCCCTCTCTAATTCTGTACCAGTCTGTAACTTGACTTGTTCATGCAATTATCTGTATTATGTATGTATACCCGTTATCATATGTACAGGACCATGGAATGAATGTCGCTTTAATAATAAATAATAATAATTTTTATTTTCGGGAAAGTGTGATTTAAAAAAAAAATAATAATATTTTGAAAAAAATTTTTTTTACTTTTTTTTTTCTTGTTAGGTTACGAAGTGGACCACAACTTGCAATCATCAGATTGCAACTTATATTGAATAACGGAAATTGCTCCATTAGTCTGTATAGAAATCCCTATATCACCTAGTGGCCTGAACTGGGATATACTAAACATGAACTTGGAAGCCTAGTACAGGCCTTGGCTCATTATTAGAACAGGGTGCTTTCCCCGATCTCCGCTGGGGGAAAGCGCGCCTGTTAGTACATTATTACAAGATTTTTCCTAGGGCCACATTTTGTCTAAAACCGGCCGTGCATGCACAAAAACGTAATTTTTTCCGTGTACATTCCGTTTTTTTGAGGAGCGTATGCAGAACCATTCACTTCAATGGGCCACAAAAAAAAAGGAAATAACTCCATGTCCGTTCCTTGTCTGCATGTCTGTTCTTAAAAAAAAACAAAAAAAAACATATCCTATTATTGTCCGCATTATAGACAAGGGTAGGACTGTTCATTTTTGGGCCGGCAGTTTGGTTCCGCAAAATGTGGCATGCACAGGGCCGGTGTCCGTGTTTTGCAGGTTATGTGCATGAGCCCTTACTTTCACTGAGCTCGTTTCTGAGAATGTTTCCTGTTTTTTATTTCTACTATTTGACAGGAAACAGTCTATGTAGTTTAGGAGCATGATAGAGCTTGACCTCTACTGCATAATTTTCAATACAATTACTGGCAACTGTTTGATAAGTGACATTTTAACCCGGGGTTTCCATTTCTGAAATCTTTCTTGTATAGCTAAATAGCATTTTGCCTGTTTAAATCCTGGTCATAAGGTTAATGCTGTTGGTGTTTGTGTGATAAATAAAATGGTAAACGTTTTTATTGCGTTTTCTTAGACTGCTTATTCACTCACAAAAGTACGGTATATGTAATTATAAATGCGGTACATATTCTTCACATGAACACAATATTATACTGTATATCACACAGATAGATTAAAAAAATAAAATAAAAAAATGATCTCCGACATACAATAATTTTTAGAACAAAATCACATTTTAGTTTTGCTTCTCAATATACCATAAACTGTCTAAAAATTAATCTAAATTGTTTCAGAATTTTTCCCTTTATTCTGCCTTATGCCCAAAAAAAAAACCCTGCTTATTTACATGACTCTAAGGCCTCTTTCACACGAGCATGTCTGGATAATGTCCGGATGCCCTGCGCGAACAAGTGGATTAAGGTGAGTTACATTTTTTTAAAAAAAATTTTTAACCCCTCCAGCCCTATTTTACTTAGCATTCTGTATTCAGAATGCTATTATTTCCCCTTATAACCATGTTATAATGGGAAATAATAATGATCGGGTCCCCATTCCAATCTCCCCTAGCAACCGTGCGTGAAAATCGCACCGCATCCGCACTTGCTTGCGATTTTCACGCAGCCCCATTCACTTCTATGGGGCCTGCGTTGCGTGAAAAACGCAGAATATAGAGCTTGCTGCGATTTTCACGCAACGCACAAGTGATGCGTGAAAATCACCGCTCATGTGAACAGCCCTATAGAAATGAATGGGTCCGGATTCAGTGCGGGCGCAATGCGTTCAACTCACGCATTGCACCCGCGCGGAAAACTCGCCCGTGTGAAAGGGGCCTAATACAGGGGTGCACAACCGTTTTTGGTTTGGGGGTCGCATTACAACATTGCTATATTTCAAGGGGCCGCAAAAAACATTGAACGGCGATAATTTGCATTGGTCTATTTCACAGGCCGATGCAAAGTGAATGGAGAGGAATGGTCATTACCACAGTCACTTCATTCAGTTGAAAAGGCCTGAATGACTAGACTCTTTTTTGTGATTTAGCGCCCATGGTGGTTTAATGTTTTTTATTTGTTGGACTATCAAAATAATATTCAGATTTAAGTGACACATAGAGCTTTTTAATATATTCTTTAACATTTTTTTCTTTTTTAGTTTTATTTGGGGAAAAAGGCAAAACATTTTTAAAAGTCATTTATTTTTAAAATATAGTTCCTTTTTCTTAAATTATTTTTTTCTCATTTATTTATTTATTTTATTTTTTATATATATCTTTGCCATATAATATGCCCCCAAGAGGTCATTAAAAGACCTCTGAGGGACACTGACACTGTTTATATTTTGTACTTTTTCCTTTTAGTTTTTTCTTTTAGGTTAAGTTTACATATACCCTAAGGTATCCAGAAGGCTGTTCCAGCAGAGAAAGAGCCTGCCAATGTTCATCGTATGCGGCATAACCGTATAGGGCCAGTGCACTGCTAGACCCTGTTGACTAAAATGGGACACAATGGGGATCCAGACAGTTTCCGGCACGAGTGCTGGGATTTGGCCAGACAAAAACAGTTGTTTGGACGAATCCCGACACTCATGCAAGAAATCAGCCAGATCCCCACACAGTCCCATTATAGTCAATAGACTCTGGTGGTGAATGGTAGCATCAGGCAATACTGGATACGATTAATTCTGTCAGGCTGTTCCGGCAGACGAACAGCCTGCCAGATACTATAACACATATGGGAAACTAGCTTTTTTTGTATTTTATTATATTAAATTGATTATTTTTATTTAACATTTTGTATATTTTTTTAACTTTTTTTAAAATATTTTGCCACATAATATATATCCCCCAAGAAAGGTCCCCTATTGAAAGATATTTGCAGGACACTGACACTAAAAACAAATAGCCTTTTGGTTGTCCTTAGTATTATCAAGTTATACTGTTTTTGCCAAAAGCAGGATCCATATAGAAGGGGTACTCCCATGTTTTTTCCCTACAAAAAGGAACAATGTTCATTGACCAGGGGAAAGGATTTAAAAGTGGATTTTCTAAAGTACTTGGTGCTTAGAGGGAATCTGTCACCTGGTTTGAGCATATTAAAGTGTTACTACTGCCATGTACAATAAAATTTTTTGCTGTAGTCTTCATTTTTTGTTTCATGGTTTCATTTGTGATAAAAATCCATTTTTTATGTTATGCAAATGAGTGTCCAAGGTGCCCAGAGGGGCGTTATTATCCTTCTCTGGAGCCCAGTAACTCCCCCGTACAGTGCCCAGCCCTCCTTCCTTTAGAGCCCAAGCACGCCTCTTCCAGCATAAGTAACTGCCCACACCTCAACTCTTTGCCGCCACCCCCCTCCGCTATGTGATTATTTGGATGTAACTATGCCCACAGATTCCTTGCGTCCACTCAGTGAAATCTCACGCAGGCGCAGTACAGCGGACTGCCTGCGTGATGTAGAAGCTCCTGAGGGCAATAGCTTTAAATTTGTCATTGGGCTCGGCGCATGCCCAGTGACACATTTGAAGCTGTTGCCCTCAGGAGCTTCTACATCGCGCAGGCAGTCCACGGTACTGCGCCTGCATGAGATTTCACATAGCGAAGGGGGGCTGCGGCAAAGAGTTCGGGCTGTTCCGCTGGCTAGATCGGGATGTTGGGGCCGGGGCATGCGCAATAAATGCTCGGATGCCGATGCCCATAATAGGTAATGCTGTGCGCAGGCGCGGTGATTCGGATGCACGGCGCAGGTGCAGGATTTCACACTGTAGGGAGAAGGTGGGCACCTTCAGACCTAATTTGCATATTGAATAAAAGTGTTTTTTGAAGAAAATAAGCGATGGACAGCTAAACAGTAAGTATCATTCACATATGGGGACTAGAATGCTGAAAATAGTGTTAGTGTTGTATTACGGTCAGTATAGGTGAAAGACTCCCTTTAAGAGGTGAAACCAAAGTAAGATAATGTGTGTTTTAGTGCCTTATGATGAGTAATACATCACATTCACCGAATAGTAAACCTTTTTTGGTTTGTTCATTGCCAGCTAACAATATATCACTATTGGGTGCGTGTTCTCGTGCCACTTCATTCTTAACTGTCCAAATATGATGAAGTGTTAACATCTCTGAATTTCTCTATACTTGTGTTAAATCATTCTTACAGCTCCATGTGTTTTCAGCATATAACCAATGCGTTCAAATCCAGAGACAGCTCTTGGAATGAAATACAGTATTAACAGTAATAAGATTTTCTTTGTTCATATGCCTTACTGCTCTGAGTTTTAGTAGCAATTAGGTAGTGGGACTAGAAGATATATAGTTTAATAATGTGCCCCATCTTTGATATATTGTTCCCCTTTGCTCTATTTCTAAAATGACCTGTATTTGAAATGCTCCTTGAAATACCACTACTAGTTATGCCATCTCCAGGTGCATAGCTCTAGGAGTATAGAGGTAGTAGTTGCACCCAGGCCCTAGTGTCCTAGTTACAGTATTGTAGCTGGCACCTGGTAGATAAGGGGCCCTTTGACAGATTTTGCTCTCAGACATCAAGGTATACCTCTGGACCAAGTATTCACAGTACGCTGTAGTAGGCAATTTGTTGTAGAATTGACAAATATGTACTGACTACCCCTCGCCTCCATAGATGCTAATTAACAATGGTAACACAAGGTTTCTGTTCCAATGATTGGTGGGGGTTCCTGCAGTCAGAGCCCTACCAAACAGAAATTTATGACTGTGTCCATTAATAAGATATATAAATGTGTTTTGTTGGAATTTTCTTTGTATGTGTATTGACTGCAACACAGTATGACCACATGACCAATACAGTACTGTTGTCCACGACCTCTATCTTTAAACTATCTCCAACTCCTAGAAACAACTCTTTACAGGAGTTCAGTGGACGGAGAAAAAATTATATTGTTAGTGACAGGGCCTCTGCAAACTGTTATGGACAGGCCCTATGCAAACTCTTACGGACAATGGTTGTGGAGCTACTGTGCCAAGCAACAGGTTTGATGTTGGCTAACCGTGAGTGCGTTGTCCTGCTGTGCCACTGGTTTTCACCCTTTAACCCCTATACAGGGATCTGGAAGGGGAGCCACCGGGCCCCTACCTCTTGGAATAGTCCCAATGTAGTTGGCAGCTTACCCAGAATGATCGGTACAAAGCACCAGAAAAACTGGTAATGCACACCACACAGAAAGTACCACGCAGACTCAAGGAACCCAGGGATACAGATTTCAGGAACCCAGGGATACAGATTTCAGGAACCCAGGCATATGGACAGAAGCCGGCACGCAGACAGAAAAACAGAACCCGGGCAGCAGAGCAGAAGCCAGCACACAGACAGATGGATTAAAGCTCTTTATTGACTCTTTACTAAAGCTCTATGGAGACAGAACAAGATCTTATGGTACATGAAAAGAGGTGTAACACGAACACAGAATATATAACAGGCTGATAACTAATTAGTCAACCAGGTGCCCACATGCAGAGCAGAGTAACCCATTCAGTACTGCAGCAGAGGAGATATACAAGCACAATGGCCCAATTCACACACAGGCAACCAACATTGTAACAAATGTATTACTTTCTGTATACACGCTAAAAGTTTACAATCAAATATAGGTAATATGTCCTCTAAAAATGCAGGCATCCATTTGAAAACATGTTTTCTGCATGCTGTCGTGATAAATGCAGATCAAGTCTCACTGTCCTACAGTAAATTGTCTATACGTAAGTAACTCAAGTTTAGTACAATTAAAGAATGGCAGAGGTAAGAAAATGCATTATGCAACTATCAGACTACATTGAGTACTTGGGAAGGCGATGTTTGTGCTTTCAGTCAATGGCTAAGCTGCTAGTGTCATGTCTATTCATCTTATTCAGCAATTTTTTGGGAAGAAAAATAATCAACACGTCAGTCTGTTAATCCATTCAGTCCTGTAACAAACTTCAAAGATATTAATCAGATGTTTTTACCAGATGCTGCTTGTGTCATAATTGCTGTTCAGCAGCAGTGTGTGGCGCTTTGTGGGTGTGCATATATTAACTATTAATGTTAGTGTGGTCTATTCTAATGTACATTTCATGCTCAGTGCACAGCAAAACAAGATTTGTCATTTTAATGCACTCATTAATTAAAGGTATATTCCAGAGGAGGAAACCAACAAAGCAACAAGTTGCCCTTAACACCTACCTAACCTACTTGTCTTATTCCTGTCAGCTCCTAACATTCTGTCTGTACCTAACATATTTTCCTTTTTCCTCATCATTGTTCCATAGGGTACATCTTCTGCTTTTATTGCAGCAAAATTACCCCGCTAAAGTAATATCTGTCCACATCCCCACCCCAGCACCTGCCCTTTGTTAAGATGTAGGAGCAGAAGCTCCAACTCACTTTTTTGGCATATACAAACACTTTTTTCCAGCTCACCATATCTTTCCCATGCATGGAACAGACCGGACCAGTCCTCACTTGAAACACGAAGAAAAAGAAATGTTCCAGCATTTAGGGTAAAAACCTAGATGTTTTCTTTATTCACGATGGTCACAATTCACATACATGGACAGCTTCTCCCTCCACCGCTAGGTTGACATGTTTCGGACTTGTTAGTCCTTACTCGTAACCTCATATGTGAGCCAGCCACACAGCTGAAATAATCCCCCAGTCTCAAAACTAGGCTGGAATTAACCCCTATGTGACCGGTGCACACATGTTACATTTATTCTACCCCTTGTGCCAAAGTAAATATCAAAAGTCAT
This sequence comes from Bufo bufo, assembly GCF_905171765.1. Taxonomy (NCBI): domain Eukaryota; kingdom Metazoa; phylum Chordata; class Amphibia; order Anura; family Bufonidae; genus Bufo; species Bufo bufo. The sequence goes on along the minus strand of NC_053390.1, from coordinate 532,914,227 downwards.
TAAAATTTAAATATATATGAATACTTGAATAGCTACGATCCAATATAGCACTGGTTTAAACTTGCAAATATGTTTATGTATACATAATAAAACGCGGGCCCTGTCCACCCCGATCCCACATATGATGTTAGCGTGGAACCGAAGTGGGTGTACAGTACAGACCAAAAGTTTGGACACACCTTCTCATTCAAAGAGTTTTCTTTATTTTCATGACTATGAAAATTGTAGATTCACACTGAAGGCATCAAAACTATGAATTAACACATGTGGAATTATATACATAACAAACAAGTGTGAAACAACTGAAAATATGTCATATTCTAGGTTCTTCAAAGTAGCCACCTTTTGCTTTGATTACTGCTTTGCACACTCTTGGCATTCTCTTAATGAGCTTCAAGAGGTAGTCCCCTGAAATGGTTTTCACTTCACAGGTGTGCCCTGTCAGGTTTAATAAGTGGGATTTCTTGCCTTATAAATGGGGTTGGGACCATCAGTTGCGTTGAGGAGAAGTCAGGTGGATACACAGCTGATAGTCCTACTGAATAGACTGTTAGAATTTGTATTATGGCAAGAAAAAAGCAGCTAAGTAAAGAAAAACGAGTGGCCATCATTACTTTAAGAAATGAAGGTCAGTCAGCCGAAAAATTGGGAAAACTTTGAAAGTAAGGGCTATTCGACCATGAAGGAGAGTGATGGGGTGCTGCGCCAGATGACCTGGCCTCCACAGTCACCGGACCTGAACCCAATCGAGATGGTTTGGGGTGAGCTGGACCACAGAGTGAAGGCAAAAGGGCCAACAAGTGCTAAGCATCTCTGGGAACTCCTTCAAGACTGTTGGAAGACCATTTCAGGGGACTACCTCTTGAAGCTCATCAAGAGAATGCCAAGAGTGTGCAAAGCAGTAATCAAAGCAAAAGGTGGCTACTTTGAAGAACCTAGAATATGACATATTTTCAGTTGTTTCACACTTGTTTGCTATGTATATAATTCCACATGTGTTAATTCATAGTTTTGATGCCTTCATAGTCATGAAAATAAGGAAAACTCTTTGAATGAGAAGGTGTGTCCAAACTTTTGGTCTGTACTGTATATCCAAACCCACATGTGGACAAAAACAGTACTGCTGGATCTGCCTATTGAGAACTTTTTTATTCATAGCAAATACCACAAAGAAATAAAACTGGCTATGTTAAATTTTCCACAACAAACTTAAATAAACGTGTATTATTTAAGGATTATTTTATATCATAATTAATGTTGTTTTTATTTTTAGTCCTCAACTGCATGAAACAAAAAAAAAAAAAGTGAGAATCCAGAAGAAAATAAGGGGAGTAACCCTAATTCTATCATTTTTACTATCATCCCACTAATGTGTACCAAGTGTACCTGATCTTCTTGAAATGACCCTACACCCATCTTTAAGGATGTCATGCAAAATATTATCCTGATACAATATAGGTAGGCATCTTTTAACTGTACATTCTATTTCTCAAAACTATACATCAGTACAAGTGTTGGCTTCTCCTGTTTAATTCCTTGTTTGTCCCATTTTCCAGTAAAATCTGTTTTAAACAGGAGATCACGTCTCTTTTTATTTAGTGCAATTTGTTTAGCTCTACATAGCATCCAATGGGGATATCCCCTCATCCTAAGGCGATGCCATATTAATCGACACTCCCTTTGAAATGTGTTTAATGTACTGCTGTTTCTACGGGCTCGCACAAACTCTCCAACTGGTATTGCCCTTATCGTATGCATTAAAACAATTAGGAGCACGTACTGATCTCACTTTTAAAATGGCCAATAAAGGCGGTTGTATAGTGGTATTGGATACGGAAATGTATGTATAACAAATTATGAATATGTTGTCAGATACCTCAATGTACATTAGGTTACAAAGTGATCCATTAGAGGTATATCAAAAAGAATTTATTACTATTCTGGAAAAGGGAAAAAATTATGGGCATATAACCCAATGGGAATTTTAATATCTGTACGTTGAGAGACCAGCAACTCCCATCATTCACACGCTTCCAAAAGTACATTGAAAAATCCACCCACCCCCACTCAGACCTATTGTGTTTGGGATTGGGTCAATGCTTGAGAGGATGGGAGAATGGGCGGATGCAAATATACAATCTTTGGTTAAGCGGTTACCGGGGTATCTGAAAGATTCTTCGGATGGCTTTTTTATGATAAGACATGGGCTGCAAATTATAAATGGTTAACATTAGATGTCGTTTCGTTATATCCATCAATACCACATCATGTAGCATTGGAAGCTCTGCAGTATCATCTTTACAGTTATAGTAATCATACAAAAAGGTTTATTGATTTTATTTTTGAAACAACATCTTTTCTATTGAGGCATAATTATTTCTGTTTTGATTGTAACTTCTATCTGAAGATTAGCGGTGTGTCTATGGGGGCCAAATATTCCCCATCACTTGCTAATCTAACGATGGCTTACTGGGAGGAGCGGTACATCTACTCTACAGATAGCCAATTTTCTGGGGACATCGTCTGGTATGGCAGATACATTGATGATTTGCTCCTCATTTGGGGGGGGGGGGGGGATGTGTCTGCCATACCAGACTTAAAATTCACTCATTATACCTATTCTTCCATGGTATGTTTCTTAGATCTGAGACTTACTGGTAATACTGATCATATGATTAATACGGCTACTTATCGGAAGGATACTGCGGGAAACACCATACTTAAAGCTACTAGTCACCATCCGAAACATATGATAAGGGCAATACCAGTTGGAGAGTTTGTGCGAGCCCGTAGAAACAGCAGTACATTAAACACATTTCAAAGGGAGTGTCGATTAATATGGCATCGCCTTAGGATGAGGGGATGGGGATATCCCCATTGGATGCTATGTAGAGCTAAACAAATTGCACTAAATAAAAAGAGACATGATCTCCTGTTTAAAACAGATTTTACTGGAAAATGGGACAAACAAGAAATAAAACAGCAGAAGCCAACACTTGTACTGATGTATAGTTTTTAGAAATAGAATGTACGGTTAAAAGATGCCTACCTATATTGTATCAGGATAATATTTTGCATGACATCCTTAAAGATAGGTGTAGGGTCATTTCAAGAAGATCAGGTACACTTGGTAATATTTTATCACCATCAGTATTTGTACGTAGTCCTAGATATAGCACTCGGTTGAAATCTCAGGGCTTTACTAAATGTGGCACGTCCCCATGTAAAACCTATGGGTTTGCACACGGAACAAAAAACTTTGAAGATTCATTACATAAAGAAACATTTGCAATAAAACATTACATCAATTGTAATACTGAGGGGGTAATTTGCACTCTGTGTGATAAAATATACATTGGTAGTACAATTAGAAAGTTCAAAAATAGATTTAGAGAACACCTGAACTATATTACTAATCCTCAGGCTACAGGTACATCAAGTGTAGCTAATCATTTTAATAATGTACATAATAGAAGTACAGTAGGACTCCGCACTTATGCATTTGAGAAAGTAACCTTACCACCTATACGCGGTAACATTAAGCAGAAGGTTTTACTACGTGAAGCCTTCTGGATATTGAGATTAAACACCCGCTATCCTACAGGATTAAACCTAAAAAAGGAATTGATGTATTTATATTAGGATGCCATACTTATAGTTTGAGTAACTTTTAGTAAGGGGAGATCAGTCCACAAAATGTGTGATTATTATATAAAAGTAGTTAATTTTAAATATAATTTAAGAGAAATAATATACACATTAGTGGGATGATAGTAAAAATGATAGAATTAGGGTTACTCCCCTTATTTTCTTCTGGTTTCCCACTTTTTTTGTTTTGTTTCATGCAGTTGAGGACTAAAAATAAAAACAACATTAATTATGATATAAAATAATCCTTAAATAATACACATGTTTATTTAAGTTTGTTGTTGAAAATTTAACATAGCCAGTTTTATTTCTTTGTGGTATTTGCTATAAATAAAAAAGTTCTCAATAGGCAGATCCAGCAGTACTGTTTTTGTCCACATGTGGGTTTGGATATACACCCACTTTGGTTCCACGCTAACATCATATGTGGGATCGGGGTGGACAGGGCCCGCGTTTTATTATGTATACATAAACATATTTGCAAGTTTAAACCAGTGCTATATTGGATCGTAACCATTCAAGTATTCATATATATTTATGTGAATCTGTGGTTTTAATGACTTTTGATATTTACTTTGGCACAAGGGGTAAAATAAATGTAACATGTGTGCACCGGTCACATAGGGGTTAATTCCAGTCTAGTTTTGAGACTGGGGGATTATTTCAGCTGTGTGGCTGGCTCACACATGAGGTTACGAGTAAGGACTAACAAGTCCGAAACATGTCAACCTAGCGGTGGAGGGAGAAGCTGTCCATGTATGTGAATTGTGACCATCATGAATAAAGAAAACATCTAGGTTTTTACCCTAAATGCTGGAACATTTCTTTTTCTTCGTAACTCACTTTTTCCCCTTTCCCAACTGACTGGTTTATTTTTTGCTACTAAGTTTGTCTCGATGTTTTAAAATTCAAGAAAATGGGATAAGACTCTTTCACTCTGGAATCTCACTCATGCAAAGATAAATAGTTTTGACCTATCTTACCCAAACACTTGGAAATGTGAAATGACCGCTGGTACCTATTCCATATGTGGTGAACAGGCCCAGTGTCAAGGTCCTTCTGGGAATTTAGACTTAACATAACTAACAAAATATGTGCCACCGCAATCTCTTTAAATGTACTTCTTCAGGGGCATTTTTTTTTATTATTACGGTACATTTTACTCATTTTGGGCTAAAAATTATTTTTTTCAATTGGCCTTTAATAAAAATATTCAGCTGTTTCTGACATACAAGGGTTAAAATTCAGTATGTTTGCAAGCTGCCACAGTATATTTTCTTTGAATCCCGTCATCTGATGGCTTGTGTGTAGGTGTTATCTATGATCTCCTGACCTCATAAACACTTATTTAAGCCATATTCTTATTAGTTTGATAAAAATTGAGCTATAATGAGTGTTTATGAGGTCAGGAGATCAGAGATAAGAGCTACACATAAGCTGTCAGATGGGATTCAAAGAAAACATATGGTGACAGCTTGCGAACAGACTAATTTTTAACACATATTTCAGAAACAGCGGAACATTTAAAAAAATATATATTTTATTAAAAATACAACAATAATTTTCAGTACATATTGTATAACATCATTATTACTTTTCTCTATTTTTTTTATAGCCCACCCAAATACCCTTCCTAACCACCTCCCCTTTTGCGATGCGTCTCTCTAGAGTGGAAGTTTAAAAAACGAAAATGGGCATTATTTCCACATAGCCCATATCCTAGTCCATTTTTCCTCAATATTTTTCTGTTTGTAGAGAACCCTCTCATATCTCTTGATCTTGTTCACCAAATTTAACCATGCAGCTACATTTTGTGTATTCCTTGAAAACCAGACCCTGGTAATCAAAAGTATTGCCAGAAACATTACTCTTAATAAAAGGGTCTTTTTGTCTTTATGGCAATTTACCTTGGAGAGGTCACCCAATATCCAGCATTCTATCATGAAGGGGATCATAATAACCATCATAAGAAGTGTGGGGCTTAAAGAAAATGGTTTTGTGAGATGTTTGGGAAGGAGTGTGTGTATATATAGAGACAGACTCATTAGCTGGCCTAATTCATTAGCTACAAGTACTACCTTCAAGTACTACATTAAGTACTAGTAAAGAGATATTGCAGGAGACTGAAGAGATTCAAGAGATACTGCAAGAGATTGGCTTAGAGTCTCCAACTGGCTCATCTGTGTTGTTTTTGCTGATCATTGCTTGAGAAGAGGTAAGAAATTTGGTCAGCTGTTTGCTATTGTGCGTTTGCTAATGAGCCTAGCTCACTAAGGTGTTACATTTGTTGCTGGGGGAGGAGTTTGGGAAGGAGTGTGTGTATATATAGAGACAGACTCATTAGCTGGCCTAATTCATTAGCTACAAGTACTACCTTCAAGTACTATATTAAGTACTAGTAAAGAGATATTGCAGGAGATAGTCAGGAGGTAGGCTGGAAGGTGGAAACAATACAAAAAAAAAAAAGGTAAGATTTGTTTGATTTAAAGTTACAATTTTTTTTTCTTTTTTTTTTCTCCTCTTTAAAATGACAGACTTGGTTCAGTGCAGGAATTGTTGTGCATTTATTTCATGTTCCACTCTTTGGAGATTCGGATGCTGTCAGATCTGTAGACAGTTCTCCTTACTGCAGCAGGAAATTGCATTTTTGAAAGCTGAAATATTTAAATTATCTGTTAAACAAACTCCAGCTAGGACTGCTGCAATGCCACTGCCACAGAGGACCCCCAGAAATGGCAGATGGGTTACTGTAGATTCTGGAAGTCTTAGAGTGGTGGATAGAAGACATGTCCCACAGTCGGTGGTTCTCCATAATTCATTTGCAGCACTCTCAGAATGTAAGGACAACATGGATATGGACTCAAGCACAGAGGGTGAGAAACCATCGACTCCTATGTCTAATGTATGCAACAAAAAAGAAAAAGTGAAGTCTCAAAGGAAGCAGCTGTTGCTGGGTGATTCAATCATAAGAAGTGTGGAGCTTAAAGAAAATGGTTTTGTGAGATGTCTCCCTGGGGCTACTGCTAGAAGAGATAGAAGACGTATTATTAATATTGTTAAGCAAGCAAAGCAGGAAGGGGACGTGGATGTTCTTGTCCATCTAGGGACAAATGACCTGGCTTGCAATGAAGTGTCAGAGGTGAAAAAATCTTTTATCACACTTGGTAATGACTTACAGGATTTTGCATCCACCATTTCATTTTCTGAAGTTCTGCCTGTGCATAATGTTCAGAATGATAGGCAGAGGCGCATAAAGGAGTTCAACATATGGCTTGGTAAATGGTGTCAAGAGCAAGGATTTGGCTTTGTTTCTCATGATAGCTCTACTTGGAATAGAAAGGAACTGTACAAAAAAGATGGTTTGCATCTTTCTCTCAAAGGAACAAATGTACTTAGTGAACAACTCCAAGAATTTGCGAAAGAGTATTTAAACTAGGAATGGGGGGCAAAAGAGTGAAAATAAAAGAGTCCAATTGCCCCCCGAAACAATGCCAGAACAGGTCAGAAGCACAGAGGTTAAGAAATGATAAGCTCAGAGTCCTGTCTACAAATGCTCGCAGTTTAGGTAAAAAAATCAATGAACTTGGGTCAATAATGGCATCCGAGAATGTAGATTTAGTGGCTGTTACGGAGACATGGTTTAATGAAAGAAATGACTGGGACATAACCATACCAGGGTACTCTTTATACAGAAGAGACAGAGAAGGCAAGAAAGGAGGAGGAGTGGCCCTGTATGTGAAAGATAGCATTAAATCTAACCTAATACAAGTTGGTGAGGCCAACATAGAGTCAGTTTGGGTTACGTTGCAGTTTGCTAACCATGCAGTAACTCGTGTAGGTGTGATATATAGACCACCTGGTCAAGTTAAAGAACTAGATGATCTACTAGTTGAAGAAATAGCTAAAATGACAATGAAAGGAGAAGTTATCATTATGGGAGATTTCAATCTTCCAGATATAAACTGGAAAACCAAAATAGCAAGTTCTACCAGGAGTACAGATATTCTAAATTCCCTACTGGGGTTATCTCTACAACAAGTGGTTGAGGAGCCAACCCGGAGGGAGGCCATTTTGGATTTGGTATTCACAAATGGGGATTCGGTATATGATGTCATTGTAGGCGAAACCTTGGGATCTAGTGATCACCAGTCAGTGTGGTTTAATATAACTGTGAAAGAGTCCCACCACACAAAAACAAAAGTTTTAGATTTTAGAAAAACAGACTTTTCAAAAATGAAATTAGTCATAAATGAGTCCTTATCAGACTGGAACGGATTACATGGAGTCCAGGAGAAATGGGACTACTTAAAAGGTGCATTATTGAAGGCAACAGAAAATTGCATTAGACTTGTCAGTAAAAGCAAAAACAGGAGGAGACCACTGTGGTACTCAGCAGAAGTGGCCCAAATCATTAAAAATAAAAAGCTAGCATTTTGTAATTATAAAAAAAACCCAGAGCAATGAAGATAAGGAAATCTACAAGATTAGGCAGAGAGAGAGGCCAAGCAAGTTATAAGAACTTCTAAAGCGCAGGCAGAAGAAAAACTAGCTCAGTCTATGAAAAAAGGGGATAAGACATTCTTCAGATATATAAATGAAAAAAGGAAATTAAAACAAGGAATAACTAAATTAAAAACAAAGGACGGAAGGTATGTAGAAGAGAATAAAGGGCTAGCCGACTGCCTTCATGAATACTTCTGTTCAGTTTTTACAAAAGAAAAAGGAGAAGGACCTCCACTAGAAAGAATGACTAATAAATCGTTTGATGCATGTATCTTTACAGAGGAAGATGTTCTAAGTTTGCTGTCTAAGGTGAAGACAAATAAGTCACAGGGGCCTGATGAGATACACCCAAAATTATTAAAAGAGCTTAGTGGTGAGCTGGCAAAACCGTTAACAGATTTATTTAACCAATCATTAGTAACAGGAGTCGTCCCGGGAGATTGGAAATTGGCAAATGTCGTGCCCATTCACAAGAAAGGTAGTAGGGAGGAATCGAGCAACTATAGACCAGTGAGTCTGACATCAATAGTAGGCAAATTAATGGAAACCCTATTAAAGGATAGGATTGTGGAACATCTAAAATCCCATGGATTGCAAGATGCAAAACAACATGGGTTTACTTCAGGGAGATCATGTCAAACAAATCTTATAGATTTTTTTGACTGGGTGAATAAAATAATAGACGGTGGAGGTGCAGTAGACATCGCATATCTAGATTTTAGTAAGGCTTTTGACACTGTCCCACATAGAAGACTTATCAATAAACTGCAGTCATTGAGCATGGACTCTCATATTGTTGAGTGGATTAGGCAGTGGCTGAGTGACAGACAACAGAGGGTTGTAGTCAATGGAGAACATTCAAAACAAGGTCATGTTACCAGTGGGGTTCCACAGGGATCTGTACTGGGACCGATTTTGTTTAATATCTTCATAAGTGATATTGCAAAAGGCCTCGATGGTAAGGTTTGTCTTTTTGCTGATGACACAAAGATATGTAACAGGGTTGATGTTCCTGGAGGGAAACGCCAAATGGAAAAGGATTTAGGAAAACTAGAAGAATGGTCAGAACTCTGGAAACTGAAATTTAATGTGGATAAGTGCAAGATAATGCACCTGGGGCGTAAAAACCCAAGGGCAGAATATAGAATATTTGACACAGTCCTGACCTCAGTATCTGAGGAAAGGGATTTACAGTAGGAGTAATTATTTCAGAAGACTTAAAGGTGGGAAGACAATGTAATAGAGCAGCACGAAATGCCAGCAGAATGCTTGGATGTATAGGGAGAGGTATAAGCAGTAGAAAGAGTGAAGTGCTTATGCCGCTGTACAGAACACTGGTGAGACCTCACTTGGAGTATTGTGCGCAGTACTGGAGGCCATATCTCCAGAAGGATATAGATACTCTAGAGAGGGTTCAGAGAAGAGCTACTAAACTAGTACATGGATTGCAGGATAAAACTTACCAGGAAAGGTTAAAGGACCTTAATATGTATAGCTTGGAACAAAGAAGAGACAGAGGGGATATGATAGAAACTTTTAAATACATAAAGGGAATCAACTCGGTAAAGGAGGAGAGCATATTTAAAAGAAGAAAAACTACCACAAGAGGACACAGTTTTAAATTAGAGGGGCAAAGGTTTAAAAGTAATATAAGGAAGTATTACTTTACTGAGAGAGTAGTGGATGCATGGAATAGCCTTCCTGCAGAAGTGGTAGCTGCAAATACAGTGAAGGGGTTTAAGCATGCATGGGATAGGCATAAGGCTATCCTTCATATAAGATAGGGCCAGGGGCTATCCATAGTACTCAGTATATTGGGCAGACTAGATGGGCCAAATGGTTCTTATCTGCCGACACATTCTATGTTTCTATGTTTCTATGTCAATTGCTCCCCAATACTGTTTTAATTCTATACAAGACCAAAACATGTGAACAAAATTAGCCCCTGGTGAATCACATCGTGGACAGTTGGATGTGTTTCTAAAACCACATTTATTAAGCCATATTGGGGTAACATAAATTCTATGTAAAATATTAAATTGAACCAAAACTTGATTAAAATTATGAGAGACCAGTCTTAAATTAACAAAAATGTTTTCCCAATCATCTCCTTTTAATGTTAAACAATCAGTTCCCCAAGCTTTTTGACCAGGGGAGCTAATATCATTAAATAGTGCTTTTATTAATAATTTATAGATTTTGGCAATCTTAACATCGTGACCTATATTCCCCATTAATATTCATTTAACAGTGTAGAAGTGCCTATATCTAATAAAGATTTATCTTTAAAGGGAACCTGTCATGTGGATATTTGATTACAATCTAACTAATTATATACAATCATTAACTATTAAAAAGTGCCTTAGATGTATTCACTTACTGGTGTGACAGATGGTTGCCCCATAATATACACACAAAGATGCCGCATGCTAATGAGCTGATTTGAGTCCAGTGTGATGTCATTGAGTCCAGCGTTTATTTAATTCAGAGCTATAGCCACTCCCCTGCCCACCTGCTGCTGATTCATATGGAAAAAAACTGTCAATCTGCAGCCGGTAGGCGGGGAGATCAGGAGCTCATGAATATTCATGACTCATCATTATCAGCTGGAGCTTTTCAATACAAGATGTTGGCAGATTGACTGGGTCAATTAAAGAAAGTGACACAGCATTTTGCTAAGAGAATCAGTCACTTATTTATGTTGCCCTTAGTTAGGACACCATAAAACTGGTGACAGGTTCCCTTTAAGATTAAAAAGTGCAGAGCGAAGCTGTAGATATCTAAACCATAATAAATTAGTTATATTCTCTCTTTGTGCTAACTCCAAAACAAAAGTACTTCTCCCTTCCTCACCACTTGTGAAAGATAAAGAATTACTGATCCCCTCCTAATTCAATTAAGATTTGTAGTTTATAGTTATGCCAAATGGGTGTACAGCATAAGGATCCCTTTATTCCCAGCCATCCTCTAACAGTGCGCCAGGACCTACTGAACAGTTTCCTTGTCTCAGCGCAATTCTGGCGCATACTAGATAACTGCCCGGATTCGAGTAGAGTAAACATGTTATCATAGCCCGATCTACTCACCAATGACCTACATACATGCAAAGCGAGCTATTTCAAGCCTTTATTTGTTATAATTTGGATGATTATGGCTTACAGCTTATGAAACCCCAAAGTCACAATTTCAGGTACCCTTTGCTGAGGGGGTATGGATTTATTAGCTGACTAGAGTGTGGCACTTTGAGCCTAGAATATTGAACCTTTTCACAAAATTCTAATTTTAAGTTGCATTAATGCAACTCTTTTTAAGTTGCATTACTGAAATCAATGAACTTTTGCACGATATTCAAATTTTTTGAGTTTCACCTGTACTTATGCATAGCAAAATTTTGTGATGTGTTACAACAATTCTGTCTTCAGATTTGTAATCCGCACACTCGATTTAGTATAGGACAAATGGTTTTTGCCCAGTAGCAGACGAAAAGTTTTTTTTTTGTTGCGTGGTGTAATTGATGTGATAACTTTAGCAAGTCTCATAGCCAAAATCTTTGAAAAAAGCTTCACGTCGGTATTTAATAGGGAAATCGGCCTTTAGGACTCCATATCCAAGGGATCTTTGCCTTTTTTTAATATTAATACTATCACAGCTTCTAACATTGAATCAGGAAGGATACCATCCTCCAATGATTGATTAAACACCTTGAGTAACCAAGGGAGAAGAACCTCCCTATATTTATGATAAAATTTGTATGGGAATCCATCTGAACCAGGGGAAGAGTTTCCCGAACCAGCTTTTAAAACTGCCTCTAGCTCCTGAGGGGAAAAGTCAAGATCAAGATATTCTCTTTGACCATCTGTGAGGACCGGTAGAGCGATAGAATCCAAATAAACATTGAACTTTTCATCTGAGATATTTTAATCTGATTTATATAGCTCGGCAAAATGCCTAACAAATGTTCGTTTTATATACTCCTGATCTTCGACTATTTCCTCAGATGAACAAATACTTAATATTTCTTTTTTTTTTTATCCTGATTCGAGATCACCCTAGCCAATCCCTGGGCGTCCTGACAAAGCATTTTTGTCCCTTGAAAAAGAGCCTCTGCTGGGCATTATCCAAGAGAAAATTGGAATATTTCTGACTTGACTCCATACTTTCCCTATTTTCTACTGTTTTATTTCTGGAGAATTCAATCGTGGCTTCCTTAAAATCCCTTTCTTTTATACCATATCCGTTTCTTAAATTAGAGATATTACTAACAAATACCCCCCTCATGTAGGCCTTGAATGCATCCCATACTAATCGAATGCTTGCTGAATTGCAATTAATATCCTAAAATCAGATCATGTCCTGCTCCATCATATCATGATTGTCCATTAAGGTAATCCAATGGGGATTTAACCTAAAAGGAGGTCTTCCCCTATCTTTGTTATTCTTCATGAATACCTCTAGAGAGAACGGTACATGGTTTGATAGAGCCCTGGCTTCATATTTCATCTGCTTAATACATCTAAAATAATCTTTGTTTATCAAAGCCAGGTCTATCCTGGACATAGAGTTTCCACACTTACTTACACAAAAATAGTCTCTCTTCCCCCTCCCTACAAGGCCCCATACATTAATAAAACCTGATTCCTGACAAAATATTGCCAGAGGAGACCCTTGTAGAGGAATCTGCATATTGCCCCCCATTAAAAACCTATCAATCATTGGGGTAATGACACAATTAAATTCTCCGTTAACTATTACGGGGCATTCAGGCCAACGATCTATGAAGGATAGCAAAGGCGAGGTAGGGAGGGAGGAGGGAGGCGCAAGCAGCGTAACTACGTCATCACGTCATTCGTCTAGCGCGACAGCGGAACATTTTTTTTTAGCTCAAAATGATTAAAATGCAAACATAAAAAAATCCCCAAAGGTGTCCATATTTTTTCAAGATAGACCAAGTTCTTCATGTTTTGTTGGCTTGCGTTTTCTTCATGTTCTCTTCTAAGAGACTGACCTTGGCATGGCACCTATTAGCTACTGCTCATATGCTCATATCTAAAATCTAGCGATCCACATGCCCACCAACTATTGTGGAATGGACCTTAAAGGTAGACCAGATTTATAGGCTGAAGGAACTTGCTAATTGGGAGCACAAAGGGATGGCAAGCCTGGGCCTAATACAGAAACTTTCAAATGTGGTCTACTCAATATTTCTATCTTGGACCCTCTGTCTCTGTCTCTTTTCATCTCTCTTCTATTTCTTTCCATGTCTTCTTAATCACATTAAGGCTGCAGTTTACAACATACTCATTCAGTGCAAGCTCTGTCACCTCACTCCCCCTTTTTCCTTCCCACCCCCCCACCCCCATTCTGGATTATGTTTGATCCTTACTAGCAATAGGTTATACCTATGCACGTGGACACCCAAAGAAGTAACCTTCTACTTCTCCATGTGATTGATCACAGACTACTCTCACACCTTGATATTTTATGTTCTCTAAGTAGCTATTTAATTACAATTACTATTGGTGATCTATAGTTCGGAGAGGTCATCCATAGTAGATTCTTGCCGATCTGCTGTTTGAAAGGGCTGCAGTGCTGGTGCAAGTGCTGCAGCATCTTCATTGTTTATATTGCTCTGCACAATGGGGTGAATTTTTTATTTCATCAGTATCTGAATTTTGGTGGTACAATTCACATATTTTGGTAGATGCCATTTCATGGGTGCAGTTAGCTATGGTAATTAAGTGCATGCCAAGATTTATTGCCCCTACTTTTTAGAAAATTCACAAAAAAGTTTCAGTCTTTATCCAGCAGGGGGTGTCAAGTTGGAGTAGCATTTCTAGAAAAAAAATGTTAGGGTTAGCTCACACTGAGTTTTTGGCGCTAATTTTGGAGTATTCCTGCCTCAAAAGACATCTCGAAACAGCCTTCCATTCATTTCAACGGGATGAGGCACCTGATTTTTTCCACACTGAAAAAAGAAGCAGCATGCCCTTTCTTGGGGCGCAATCCACACTGAATCTCCTGTTGAAATGAATGGGAAGCATCAAAAAACAACTTTGTATGTACATGTGTTTTCTGTGCATTTTCTGCATGGATTTGGATCCAAGCCAAAAACCACAACCTGAAAGTGCGGTTTTGTATTGAAGTTTTCACAGATTTGTTAAAAAAAAAAAAAATACTGTCAAAAAGACAACATAAAAAACCCATCAAAACCAGAAATCACTCTAAAAAGAAAAAGTTTTTAGGTTTAAAGATGCACCAAATTCAACAAACAATGTGCAACATTTGGTAAACGCAGACTCAAGAAAAGCTTCAAATACCCCCTTCTTCACAAATTTACCCAATATTCGTACTCTTAAACATTTCTGCAGAGCAATGCTAACATTAACCATACTACAGTGCTTGAAAGAACACTGTGGGTCCATGGAACATCTGATCAGTAGGAGTGCTAAGAGTCAGGCCTGCACTAATCTACTATTGATGATGTATCCTGAGCATAGGTCATCAATATTCCAAAGATGGGATACTTGTTTAATATTCTAATCTTTGGCTGATCATATTATTTAGTGTACATTTTAATACTGCACTGTACAATTTTTGATTTAGGCCTCTTTCACACGAGCATGACGGATTAGGTCCGGATGCGTTCAGTGAAACTCGCACCATTTTGCAAGCAAGTTCAGTCAGTTTTGTCAGTTTTTTTCCCCGTGGCTGCAATGCGTTTTGATGCATTTTTCACGCGCGTGATAAAAAACGGAAGGTTTACAAACAACATCTCCTAGCTTCTGGATGCAATGCGTTTTTCACTGAAGTCCCATTCACTTCTATGGAGCCAGGACTGGTGAAAAACACAGAATATAGAACATGCTGCGTTTTTCATGCAACGCACAAGTGATGTGTGAAAAACAACGCTCATGTACACAGACCCATTGAAATTAATGGGTCAGGATTCAGTGCGGGTGCTATGCGTTCACGTCACACATTGCACCCGCGCTGAAAACTTGCTCATGTGAAAGGGGCCCTCGTTTTCTTTGACATTAGTTGTGAGAACATAGGAAGCATCATTAGTTAAAATACAATGGGGAATATAGTATCACTGATCCTTACACCTTTATTCCAATTAGAAAACTCTTGCTGTGGTGGTCAGAAAATTCTGTTCTCTCATCATAGAACTGTAAAATACCTGAAAAAAGTTTAAAAGAGTTTAACAGTAAAAAACCTTTCCAGTTAAATAAAGCTTAATAGCTATGGACACCTTTGTGCACTAAAAATTAAAAAAAACATATCTTACCGTAATGCAGCACATAATAAAATTGCATTTGTTCATTTACTGGCATCAGCTTTGCTTCTCATGCTCTCAGAAATGCCCTGTTATGAGTTTTGCTCAGTGCTATCATCTCCTGTGAGGCTCTGTGGGTGTTCCTGTGGATTTCACATGCACCACCACAAGCTCTGCTGCCCCGCCCCCACATCCTGTTACACAGCACAGCTATCAGCCACTTACATATAGGCTGCTGGAATTTGTAAGTTTTAATTCCAATCCACAACATGGTGAGTCTTACAGTATGCTACAGCCTGTAATCAGATCTTTTTCTCACTTTTCATACTCTTTCAATTCGGTAGAAAGTCCATTATTTGTAGACAATAGATATTTCTGCTGATAACGTTAGTGCGGCGATCTACAGTCAGAACCATGGCGGTATAAGCAGGATATAGATCTGACTACTGACAGCTCTCACTACATGCACTCTCTTCTGAATACAGTATTGTGTGCAGTCCTCACAGTGAGCGGTCACTTTTAGTTTTAGACAAAATGTGGCCCTGGGCAAAATCAAAAGAGGGGGGCCACATTTTGTAATAATGTGCTAAAATTACAGTACGACACACCGGTCGATCAGCTGTTTGTGGAGACGACGCCTGCTGTTCACTTCTGCTGTCCCATAGACATACAGCAGCAAAGCAGGAAGAGAGAAGGGAGACGGCATGTGTGCACAGCGGATGCTGTCTCCTCAAACAGGATAGGTCATCAATATGAAAAAACTCGGAGAACCTCTTGAAGCTGCTACCACCAATACTGTGCCTCTTATGCTCCCCCCCATGTCCACAAACGCTATACTATACACCCAGACTGCCCTCATTAGTAATGCTGCCCCCAATAGTGATAATACTCCCCAAGATAGCCCCCATTAATAGCAATGCCCTCCATATTGCGCCCCTATAGTACTCTAGTAGTAATAATATAACCATATTGCTCCCAGTGGCTCTAAAGTCCCCCTGTAGTTCCCCCACTAGTTTCAATATATAATGCTTTCCCCCATAGTGCAAATATATATATATAGTGTTAAAATAGGTGGCTCACCTGGTTTTAACCATGTATCGGGTGCTCAAAGTCTATCTGATTCACCCAATCAGTGGATTAAGTTCTAAAATATGATGCATAGACGAGCACTCCTCATCTGTTCTTATGCAGAAATATTTATTAGTTAAAAAATATATAAAATGTTTTAAAAGGGAATATATTGAAAAGAGGTTAACAGATAGCGTATGCAGTTACTTATTTAAGATTTCCACAGAAGCATAGAATGATGTGAACTTGATCGCATAAATATAATTGTGTACAAAAAACCTACCGCACATGCACTTTTTTTGTACACAATTATATTTATGCAATCAAGTTCACATCATTCTATGCTTCTGTGGAAATCTTAAATAAGTAACTGCATATGCTATCTGTTACCCTCTTTTCAATATATTCCCTTTTAAAACATTTTATATATTTTTTAACGAATAAATATTTCTGCATAAGAACACATACAGTGCTGCCCATAATTATTCATACCCCAGGCAAATTTTGACTTAAAGTTACTTTTATTCAACCAGCAAATAATTTTTTTATATATAATGTATATAATGTATATAATGGGGAATGTATATAATGTTCCACCGTAGTGCCAGTATGTATATAATGCTCCTCCGTTCCTCCCCAGTAGTGCCAAGTATATATAATGATCTCCTTACCTCCATCCCTGGTGCCCCCAGCAGTGTGGGCATTTTGTAAAAAAAAAACACCTCACTCCCATCCCCCCGCCGCTGTCTGCGATGCAGACCAAAGTTTTATCTGTGGCTTATGTTGCTGCATCCTGGTGCATGTGGTCCCAATGACATCACCACTACTGCTCCAGGTCTCATCTGATGATGTCATCATGCGAGACCCAGAGCAGGAGGTTGCAGTGATGTCATTGCGGCTTCTTGCGCTGTTCTAACGCCTCACAGGCTGGAGGCCTAGTGGCCTGAGGCTTCTGAAGTTGGACCGCCATGAGTGCGCCCCCCCTTTATGGGTAGCGAAGTGGCGCCCTAGGCGGATCACTACCCTCCCCTATGCATCATCCCGGCCCTAATTCAGAGCACATTACTGCAGGAGGTATAACGGGAAAGGACTATAACTCCCAGAATGTCTATTTAATATCAGAGCACATTACAGGGGGGCGTATAAGAGGATGGGACTACAACTCCCAGCATGTCCAAGCCGTTATTATGTAATATCAGAGTACATTTTAAGAGGAGGTATAAGAGAATACTACAACTCGCAGCATGTCCAAGCAGTTATTATGTAATATCAGAGTACATTATAAGGGGATGCATATAACTCCCAGAATATCCAGGTTGTTGTAATGTACCCTGATATTATATAATAATGGCCTGGTCATGTTGAGAGTTGTAGTCCTCTCCTCTTATACCTCCTCTTGTAATGTACTCTGATATTACATAACAAGCTGAACATGCTGCAAGTTGTAGTCCTCTCCTCATACCTCCTCTTGTAATGTATTCTAATATTACATAACAGAAGATATGAGGAGAGGACTACAACTCCCAGCATTTCCCTGGCACTTACATTGAATCTGTACTTCTTCACATGCATGGCTGGTCTTTTTCTTCATTACATTACTGCATTGCTGAGCTCCTCCTCCTGTTCTGGTCACATGATAGTGAGGTCATCACAGGTCCTTCATCCCCTCTTCTCTGCTGAGCTCAGCCTCCTGCATCTGACATTATCGCAGGTCATGTCAGCAACTGTGGTAATGATTTCTCTGATATGTGAGGGAGGGGACCTTACAATGCATTGTAAAATGCAGCTGTTCAACTGTCCGCCCGTTTGTTTCCTTGGACGTTCAGCTGAACAGCAGCACTGAAGCAGGGGGCCCCTTAGACAATGACCCAGTTTGCCCCCCCTAACACCGGCCGTGGTGTGGCGACACATGATGCCATGTATACATATAAAGTACACAGTGGGGGAGATTTATCACAACTGGTATTAAGTAGAACTTGCTTAGTTGCCCATAGCAACCAATCAGATTCCTCCTTTCATTTTCCAGTTCGATGAATGACTATATATATATATATATATATATATATATATGGTGTGCTGTCCGCATCTTTTGCGGCCCCATTGAAAATGAATTGGTCCGCACTCCTTCCGCGAAATTGTGGAACGGATGCGGACCCATTATGCGGACGTTTGAATAGACCCTTAGTTATGGTGCATGATAGCAGAATCCATAACGGAATTCTTACATAGCCCAAATCTTGTACGCCAAACTTGAAACACAAGTTCGCTCATCCCTAGTTGCGACCACAGGGGTGAATAAAGTGTTTTTCTTTTCACTCATTTTTTGTGAGTGCTGCCATTTTTTAAAATTCTTATATTGTCCTGGATTTTTTGCGGGATCCATTGGCCTGCACTTCCATATTGATATTTGGCCTGATGTGTTGCCATTGCCATTGTTATATATATATATATATATATATATATTAGCTGAAGGACCCGGCTTCGCTCGAGTATATTTAATCTATTTCATTTAATGTTTGTGTGTGTCGTTAAAAGACATCAACACTATCCACTATAACAGTGACATCTACAGCACCCCGCTCCCTTAACAGTGACCTTCACAGCCCTCCACCACCAGGGGCGTACACAGAAATAATTGGGCCCCATAGCAAGAATTTAATTTGGGCCCCCATGCCCGTTCCTAGTCCCTCCCACTATGCGCCCTGGCTCCTCTCACTACCCTCCCTAACTTCTCCCCTGCCCCACCTCATGCAGCAATATTTTGTTCTACAAAATGGCAGTACTCACGACGGAACCCAACAGACCCATTATAGTGAATGGGATATGGTAGATTCCAGCGGTGTTCAGCATATATTGGCAAGAATCTGGGGCATTACATGATGTAATACCACCCAACTTTCCTGCTGTCCAGCATGGCACATGCACATGAGAAAAGATATGAGAAAAGTTTGATGAAGTGAGTGCCCCCCTTCCCCCATCCTCTGTGTCATACAGGACAACTGGGAGACAGTGACATTACTTGGTTTCCTGCATGACACATGTGCAGAGACAGGAGTCTCTGGGAAAGCTGAGTGAACCCCTCCCCCCTGCTTTTCCATGTTCTCATCATCTGCATTTATGCCTTGCAGGATAGCAGGAAATCTGAGTGACATTACATGATGTAATAGCACCCAGCTTTTCTGCTGTCCTGCATGGCACATGTGGAGAGACATGAGAATAGTGTGCTGCTACGCAGTTAAATCTATATAGTTTTGTTTCGTTGAACTATTCATATATTCATATGTTGTCATATGCTCCCATCTAGTGGCCGTTTTTGGTTATGCACTTTGTTCTCTGCTTTATCTGTCATTCATTTCCTTGCTCCACCCTTCTTCTGTGTACCTCACTTCCCGTGTCTTCATTCTGCTTCTGGGATTCAACAGGTACACTTGTATTTCATGCTAGCTTGCTAAAGCATCATCTTTTGACCACCTACAACACTGCACAACTACAAAATCCATCTGTTTCTGCTGTACTCTGTATCTGGGCTACAGAATAAAGAAACTTTCTTGGATAAACTTGGTGTTGGTGAGTTCAAGCTATCTGATAAGGATTGTCCGCAGTGATTATCTGCTTATACAGGCCATGCATAGAGATCTCACTAGGGATAAGTCGCTATTACAACAATCTGAGTCAGAATAGTCAAAAGATGCATAGAATTCCTACAGCCTGCTGTGTATATGTGTGTGCCTAATCTGCAATCAAGCTCAGTGCCATCCGCCATCTTGTGAAAGCACATGGTCGCACAAGCTTACTGCACTTCAAGTGAATGTTCAAAACTGTTTCTCTACATTGTATTGTGTTACCTCACCTGTCTAAGTTGCTGTTCACATCTTCTTAAAGAGGCAGTACCATTTTTCGCTGTTTGTCTTCTTAAAGAGACAGTACAATTTTTTGCAAAACCATAAAAAATGTCTAGACAAGGCTCTGAACACTCTTTTATGGCTGAACCAATGCAGATACATCATGCCTCTGAACTGGCAGACGTACAGGGAGCAGATTCTGCAGATATTACCGAACAGAGTGTAAGACCCAAACGTACAATAAAACCAACACAGAAACTCAGAGAAAACTATGAAGCCACTAGAGATGAGTTCTCCAATAATCTGTCAGACCTCTGGGACAGAACCTCACATTGCATGTCAGTTTTGTCACACTCTAATGATCAACCAGCTGAAATAAGAGACTCTATAAATCACCTATTTGCTGTGTATGTATGCTACCAGCGGCTGTCTGCAAAATACGTAGCCTTCTTGCAGGACTCTAATATAGAGGATTCTTCAGCAGAACTGACCAGGACTGATGCACTGAACCAACAAAGGGATCTCGCAGTGCAAAATGCTAAGATTAAGGCAAAACTCCGCATTACTCAACTGCAGGAGACTAGATCTCACAGATCCACCACAATCAAGCGCACTGCACTTTCTTCCAGATCCTCTCTGTCCAGAAGATCAACATTAAGCGACAAGTTAATAGAAGCCCGCGCTGATGCCGAATCAAAAAAGGCACAAAGCTCCTTTACCAGAAAGCAAGCCGAGATGGAAGCTCAAATGGCAGCTCAGCAAGCGGAGATAGAAGCTCAAAGGGCAGCTCAGCAAGCCAAAATGGAAGCTCAAAGCAAAGCTCTCCAAGCAGAGGCAGATTCACAAATAAAGATTCTGGAAATGGAAGGGGAGGAAGCAACTTCCTTAGCAAGGCTGAAAGTCCTTGAACAAGCAATAGAACAAAGTACTAATTCAGACTGCCTTATCCCAGTAGAACTGGAAGATCCAGCTGAACGCCCCAGTGAATATGTTCTAAAGCATAACATCTGCAAAGATACAGAGTCATCTCCTGTACCTCCTACTAACAATACTGTTCTGACTCCCAACGCAGAGACCTCTCAGCTCTATTTGCCTGAGCCTCTTCAAGTCTACAACGAAAGTACATCTATGCAGCATACCGGATTAACTCATGTCAACAACAAGGTGACTTCCAGTGATAAGCCGCAGCTCAAACCAAGGTCAGCACAAGCCTTAGAGACTAAACCACAGTTAAACGCTCATGCAACATCATTTTACACCCAAGGGGTTCCACAACTTACTTTGACACCAAGGAATGAGAGACCAGACATGAATGACTTTGCCAGATACATGGTACGCTGTGAGCTCATTAACACCAGCCTCTCAAGGTTTGACGACTGTCCAGAGAGCTACAGGGCCTGGAGATCAACCTTCAAGGCTACTATTGCCGATCTCAACCCTACTGCTAAGGAAGAACTGGATTTGCTCATAAAATGGCTGGGACCAGAATCTACAGGTCATGTTAAAAGACTCAGAACAGTACATGTTGATCACCCAGATGCAGGTCTTGTTGCTGCATGGGCAAGACTTGAGCAAGCTTATGGTAGCTCTGAAGCCATAGAAAGCGCTCTATTCAAGAGACTGCAAAACCTCCCAAAAATAGGGAACAAAGACTACCGCAAGCTCCAAGATTTAAGTGACCTCCTCATGGAGCTAGAGTTGGCAAAGACTGACCCACGTCTACCTGGGCTAAGCTTCCTGGACACCGCTCATGGTGTCAACCCAGTGGTGTCTAAACTGCCATACGGCCTACAAGAAAAATGGGCACAACAGGGCTCAAGATACAATATAGACAATGTTTCCTTTCCTCCATTCTCATACTTCTGCAGGTTCATCAGTGATCAAGCCTGGATGAGAAACTATCTCAGCTTCAGTGAACCCAACCTGCCTGCTTCATCCTCACCATCATCAAGGTAGGATATTACAGCAGTTAAACGTAGAGACTTAAATAGAGCAATATCTGTTAAAAGGACAGACATCTCACCCTCCACAACCTCACCCACTGATCAAGGCATTGTGGATGACAGAGATAAAGACCCTAATCGTCAGTGTCCTATTCACAAGAAGCCTCACCCTCTTAAGAAATGTTGTGGGCTTAGGGCAAAGACTTTACAAGAGCACAGGGAGATTCTCCGGAAACTTGGCATATGCTACAAGTGCTGCGCTTCTTATAGCCATTTTGCTAAAGAGTGTAAAGTTGTCATCAAGTGCACAGAATGCGGTAGCGACAGACATGTTACAGTCATGCATCCTACTCCACTTCCAGACAACCCACAGCAGCTTCCTACCTCCACTCCCGTCTCAAATCATGGCGGGGAGCAACAAGGTCATGCTCCAACCAAAGATAATGTCTCTTCTTCATGTACAGAAGTCTGTGGAAAAGGCAAAAACCACAAATGCTGTGCCAAGATATGCCTAGTCAAGATATACCCAAGGGATCATCCTGAGAAAGCTGCTAGGATGTATGCCATAATAGATGAGCAGAGCAACAGATCCCTGGTTAAGCCTAAATTATTTGATATCTTTGGCATAGAGGGTCACGCAACACCATATACTCTCAGAACCTGTTCTGGTCGTGTAGAGACCTTTGGCAGAAGGGTTGATGGATTCATGGTCTCTCATATCAACGAGGGAGAGGGCATACCCCAACCAACGTTAGTCGAGTGCGACTAGATACCAGACGAAAGGAAAGAGATTCCTACTCCAGAAGCTGCGTATCAACATCCTCATTTAAGGCACCTTGTAGATGAGATTCCTACAATGGACAAGAATGCTGAAATCTTAGTCCTGTTAGGAAGGGACATTCTCAGAGTACATAAAGTTTGCGATCAGTGCAATGGGCCTGACGACGCCCCTTATGCACAAAGACTTGACCTAGGCTGGGTAATAGTGGGCGATGTATGCTTGGACAGGATGTGTACCCCATCTGTGAAAAACTGACGTGCATCCCACTTCAAACAGTGCCCTCACCATTATGAAGTAAAGGAGAAGCTTCTTGACATCATCCAAGTACCTGATGTTACTCCTGTCCTTTGTGATGGCAACCTAGGTACTACAGTCTTTTGTACTACAAGTGAGGACAACAAAATAGCCTTGTCAGTTGAAGACAGAGAATTCATCAAAATAATTGGATAAGGAATTCTTTCAGGAGGAGTCTAACAGTTGGGTTGCACCATTACCTCTTCGTGCTACAAGGGCCAAACTCCCAACCAATCGTGAACAGGCTTTATCCAGATTCAACTCACTTCAACGAACACTAAGGAACAGGCCTGAAATGAAGTACCATTTCATCGCCTTTATGAAAAGCATCTTTGACAATGATCACGTCACCACTTCAAAGACACGATGAGTGCTGGTATCTGCCTTTCTTTGGAGTGTATCATCCACGTAAGCCAAAACAAATCAGGATAGTATTTGACTCCAGTGCCAAGCATCAAGGTGTATCCCTAAACGATGTTCTTCTCACTGGCCCGAATCTAACCAACAACCTTGTGGGCGTACTTAGAAGTACTATTTAGAAGAGAACCAGTTGCCATAACTGCTGATATTGAACAGAAGTTTCATTGCTTCATTGTACGTGAAGACCATAGGAACTTCCTAAGGTTTCTGTGCCACCGTGACAACAACATGGACAATGAGAGCAGAGGTCGTACTACATTTTTCCAGAAGAGTAAAAATACTTCTCTTAACAATTTTGAGGAGTATTTTTAGCCAAGGAGGAGTACGAATTTTGCGGTAATTCCAAAATATATTACATAATGAGGCTGATATTTCTGCAAGGAAACCATAGCTAGTCTCCCATGCAGAAATAAATGGAGACAATTTTACATTTATCCAACATCATACACTAAACATAAGACCACTGCTGCCATACACTGCGCCCACCTGACGCTGCCATACACTGCGCCCACCTGACGCTGCCATACACTGCACCCACCTGTCGCTGCCATACACTGCGCCCACCTGACGCTGCCATACACAGCGCCCACCTGATGCTGCCATACACAGGGCCCACCTGACGCTGCCATACACAGGGCCCACCTGACGCTGCCATACACAGGGCCCACCTGACGCTGCCATACACTGTGTCCACCTGACCCTGCCATACACAGCAGCCACCTGCCCATTACACAGATAGTTTGTATAGTGTGCACATTACACACCGAAAACTGATCAATTGACTGGTTACACTGACATAGCCCTGCTTTATACACACCTTCCATACATAAAGTACCTCTGCATTCTCCACCAGCACAGTCCACGGAGCCTGTGTTCCCCTAACTCCTTCCACACACATGGCTGATCACATGACTGTGCAATCACCACAGGTCCTGTAACTACAATGTAGTGTTTAGTCCAGACTCTGGAGCTGCTCCTGGTGAGAGAGATGTCCGTGAGGGGTGGGGCTTTTTGGGAGAGGGGCAGGGCTTCAATTGTGCCGGACTTGGCAGCTTCTGATACAGAGCTCCTGACTGGGGAGGGGGGGGGGAGGCAGAGGGAGGCGCGCTCCGTGTGCAAACAGGAGGAGTTACAGAGAATCCTTCAGATGGCTGTAGAACAAAAGCAAAAAAAGATAGATAAATAGAACCAATGGGAGAA
This sequence comes from Bufo bufo, assembly GCF_905171765.1. Lineage (NCBI taxonomy): Eukaryota > Metazoa > Chordata > Amphibia > Anura > Bufonidae > Bufo > Bufo bufo. Next base: position 532,889,252 of record NC_053390.1, on the reverse strand, counting down.
ATGATTTTCTCCACAAAATAAATTAATTACTTTAAAAATTGTATTACTTTTACAAAGGTGTCCATATCCTTTAACAATCACATATGCTATTTTCTTATTTATTTTGTTTTGCATTGGTTCATGATCATTTTCATGATCTCTGCTTTTAGTCTTTGAATAGGAATGTAGCCATTGAATTGTTTAATTCAAATTTGTGAACAAGGCTGTCATCAGGAATTTCAGGACGCCATACAGGCAAACATGACAGCCTTGTTCACAAATTTGAACTAAACAATTCAATGGCTACATTCCTATTCAAAGACTAAAAGCAGAGATCATGAAAATGGTCATGAACCAATGCAAAACAAAATAAATAAGAAAATAGAATATGTGATTGGGCCAACTTTCATAGCCATAACAGCCATAACTTTATTTTATATCAGACCATTTTGCCATACACATCAACTAAAAAGCCAATAAATAGCAATACTATTTATGTAATACGCCTGTAAAGAAAACAATAATTCTATTTAGTGTATTTTTAGGCCAGAAAGCCTTACACTTACAACAAAGCATTTGTGTAGAGTAGTATGTCTGCTGCCTGCCATACAAAAGATATGTGTTTCCCATAATTCCCAAGAGAGACCTATGAAATAATTTTGTTCGTATAAGTTATTATTTTTATTATTTTCCAACTTTTCTTTTATGGCAAAAGTAAAAATTTTCTGCAAAGTTAATATTACTAAAGAAAATATTGGCGCAAAACCCATTGCAAATTATTATAATTTTTTTTAACATACTTACTATTAAATATCACAAAATACTATTTGATATTCTTGTAATCATAATATCCTGTACAGCATAGTGAACACATTATTTATGGTGATCTGTAAACCGTGTAAATGAAAATGGCAAAAATGTTTTTATTTAATTTCAGTAATACTATGTATAGTATACTATTTATTTAAAAGTATGCCTATGAAGAAAACAGTGCTATCTTTTCAAAATGGTAGATCTATAAAATATTGGTAAATCTGCTGCCTATCGTACAGAAGGTCTGAGGTTCAATCCTGACCCAAGACCTGTAAAGTAAAGTTCTGTGAGCTGGAAGAGGGCTCCTCCCCCAAATCATATCCAGCAGAAGGGCCACACAGCTTCGTTAGTATTTATGGCACTGAAGTGAATACTAATGAGGCTGCCCTTGGGCTGCTCAAGGTGCCTGAATGCAGTACTGTCAATACTTCCCTGATGGTGGCCCTGTTGGTGAAAATGTGTCTAGGTCATGTGATGATCACACAGCTTAATAGCTTGTTACGAGAGAGCTATGATTCCTACTATAACAGTTTGTACACCTGTGATTGTCACATGGACCAGATTCTGCATTGTATCACATATGTGAACAAAAAGGTGAGATGCAACACCAGCTCTGCATGGAACATTTCTATTGTCCCAACTTGAGGAACAAAGCGCCAGACAAGACACTATGATGACTGTATTTATGCTACTGTTATTTACACTCACCTAAAGAATTATTAGGAACACCTGTTCTATTTCTCATTAATGCAATTATCTAGTAAACCAATCACATGGCAGTTGCTTCAATGCATTTAGGGGTATGGTCCTGGTCAAGACAATCTCCTGAACTCCAAACTGAATGTCAGAATGGGAAAGAAATGTGATTTAAGCAATTTTGAGCGTGGCATGGTTGTTGGTGCCAGACGGGCCGGTCTGAGTATTTCACAATCTGCTCAGTTACTGGGATTTTCACGCACAACCATTTCTAGGGTTTACAAAGAATGGTGTGAAAAGGGAAAAACATCCAGTATGCGGCAGTCCTGTGGGCGAAAATGCCTTGTTGATGCTAGAGGTCAGAGGAGAATGGGCCGACTGATTCAAGCTGATAGAAGAGCAACGTTGACTGAAATAACCACTCGTTACAACCAAGGTATGCAGCAAAGCATTTGTGAAGCCACAACATGCACAACCTTGAGGCGGATGGGCTACAACAGCAGAAGACCCCAATGGGTACCACTAATCTCCACTACAAATATGAAAAAGAGGCTACAATTTGCACGAGCTCACCAAAATTGGACTGTTGAAGACTGGAAAAATGTTGCCTGGTCTGACGAGTCTCGATTTCTGTTGAGACATTCAAATGGTAGAGTCCGAATTTGGCGTAAACAGAATGAGAACATGTATCCATCATGCCTTGTTACCACTGTGCAGGCTGGTGGTGGTGGTGTAATGGTGTGGGGGATGTTTTCTGGGCACACTTTAGGCCCCTTTGTGCCAATTGGGCATCGTTTAAATGCCACGGGCTACCTGAGCATTGTTTCTGACCATGTCCATCCCTTCATGACCACCATGTACCCATCCTCTGATGGCTACTTCCAGCAGGATAATGCACCATGTCACAAAGCTCGAATCATTTCAAATTGGTTTCTTGAACATGACAATGAGTTCACTGTACTAAAATGGCCCCCACAGTCACCAGATCTCAACCCAATAGAGCATCTTTGGGATGTGGTGGAACGGGATATCGTGCCCTGGATGTGCATCCCTCAAATCTCCATCAACTGCAAGATGCTATCCTATCAATATTGGCCAACATTTCTAAAGAATGCTATCAGCACCTTGTTGAATCAATGCCACGTAGAATTAAGGCAGTTCTGAAGACAAAAGGGGGTCCAACACCGTATTAGTATGGTGTTCCTAATAATTCTTTAGGTGAGTGTATATATCATGTCACTCTCCCCTTCTCCCTGCTTAGTCCTAACTTCTATAACTTAGAAATGCAAAATGCTCTGCTCAATGCTTACGGAAAATTAAGTATACCAATATACACAGTCGAGTGACATTATTATAACCACTTTCTACTTTTGACGTCGGTAGTGTGTAGCTCAGCTCATGAAAGAAGTCACATGTTGTGAGCTGGCTTGGTGGGTATATAAGGTGTGTGATAGGCTGTCTGCACACATATCACTTATTACTGTTGGCTTTCGAGCCAAGTGTGGTAGTATTTCTGAAACTGCGCAGTTTGTAAAGTGTTTGTGTGCTGCTCTAGTGAAAGTGTATCTTGAGTGAACAAATGGCATCACTGTGAATAAGCGATGTGGAAACTGCAGGGAACCACGTGCCACTGATGTGAGTGGTGAATGTCGACTAAGAAGACAAAGCTTCTGAAAGGAAACATATTTACTGTTAAATTATGACATTTCTTTACCTGAGGGATGTGAAAACAAACTTTGCATAAGATGCCTCACTAAAGAATCAGGAGAATGTGAGGAAATTTAGAAGAGCCCTCAGAGAAGTGGAGGCAAAAATTCATACAGGGTATGTCTTTTTTGCTTACCTAAGGGTCATAGATGAGATGTATAAATGAATCTCTAAAGCAGAGGAAGATCCTAAATCTACCCTTTTCCCCATTTATAAGATTAATAAATATATCAACACCGTAATATTTGAGGATCTAGAAATACCCACAGAGGAACAAAACAGTTACAGAAAACCCTGTGTTTTCAAGATGATTTGGATAAACCATTTAGGGAGGTTCCAGAACTAGCAGCCATGATGAAGCAAGAGGAGTAAACTCCCATAGGTGAAAGTCTCAAACAACAAGAGATATGAGAAAACAAAATACTTGACAGATTGGAAGATTGACAGTCTCGTTCAAGCCTTCATTTCTCTTTCTTTAGATCCATCGGTTACATGCATCATTTCAAGAGGATGTTTGATAGACTTTGTTTCTCTGCCAAGAGCAAGCTTTCAAATTACCAGTGTCACTCCAGAAGCAATACTAGCTTTATTAACAACAATAAGAGAATCCACCCATAAAATAGTCCTAGATGGAATTTCTGCCTGCTTGAAGCGATGCATTGTCTACTCCCAACGGGTTCCAAAACAAGATTAAAATTGCAGAGTCATCTTAGATCTGAGAAACTTAAATTCCTTTTTAAGGAAAGAAAAGTTCCATATATTCTAGCTCTTCTGGAGTATGGTGCAATGATACTGTCTGGAATTACCTGTTTAGCAATTATGCTACCAAAGTCATTATATTTCCCACTCTTGTTAGCGGAGTCTGGGAGACTGTAGATTCACCCTTGTATGCTGCAAATTGCCATGATGCATCTGCAGAGCAGCTACTGACTTTTGGAACAGACAGGTGTAAGGGGAAACAGCCCAGCCGGAGGTCAGGGTCAGAGACGGGTCCAATAATCAGGAAGGACTATAAATGTCAGGGTTTAACTCCAGGGGTTTGGGGACATTTTGAACCTCTGGTGGCTGGGGAAATGTTTGTACCTTTCACATATACAAATAAAATATGAATTGCAAAATAAAAAATAAACCCCTTCTGAATTTTCAAAATGCCTTTGATACACACAGGTACCATCATGCAATGTTGTATCAAAGTGCATTAGTAGTTAGAAGTGTGACCCAAGGAGAAATTATACACAACTGACACCACACATGTGAAATTAAAAGTTCATGCATACCACTTAGTCCTAAATTTACATGCACATCTTGATAAAATCACCAAAACTGTAAAGACCAAAAATCTGGTTTTAATATGGAAAGTCTAAAAAAGAACATCCTATAAAGTACAGAGATTACGCACCTTGGAAAGTAAAAGAACCCCCAAATCTATGGTTCCTCAAAGCAGACGAGATGATTGCAGTTTTATTAAACAAAGCAGAAGTTTATACATAAAAACAATGTAAAATAATATATCAATATATATAGTGTACAATGCTCATGTATACCTCAAACATGTTCTTACATCAACAAGATTATGTGCTCACAAAAAACACTTAAATAGAGGCCATGCAATATTTTGTCATTATGCAAAATATGTTTGAAACACAGTATACAGCCTGTTATGTTACTGAAAATGTATAGTTCCAAAGAGTACACAGCATATAGTGCATAGAAATATGTTAGGGCAGGTTTGCAATTCCGTTATAATGTTTCATTATAACAAGGTTATAACGGAATATATCCGAATTCTAGGACGGAATGCAAAACGGAACCCTTTAAAGCAGAGGTACTCAACTACTTTTTGAAAAGGTCCACATACCCGAGTCAAAACAGTAAGAATGTCCTTTCAGAGCCCCCTAACAATTATTATTCCCCTTAGTGCCCCTCAGACAGTATGATATCCCTTTAGTGCCACACAAAGTATGTTACCCCTTAGGTGCCCCCTCACAGCAAGGTGATTCATTAGGTGCCCCTCGCACAGAATGAGGCCCTCTTAAAATCTCCCCCACATACACACAGACAGTATGATGCACTCTTAAAGCTCCCCTCAGAAAGTAATGCCCCTTATATGTCTCCCACACAGTATGATGCCCCCTTAAGTAGTCCCACACACAGTGATGTCCCCCTCATAGATTATGCCCCCCAATAATTATACACCCTTTAGTATCCCTCCTCACAGAGTTATGCCCATCAACCCACCCAGTTATGCTCCCTGTAGTGAACTACCACAGAGTAATGCACCTTTAGATGCCCTCCCACAAAGTTATGCACCCATAGTGATTCCCCCTCAAGTGCCTCCACACAGATACCCAAATAGATTATGTCCTCCTTGATGGCCCACCGCTCACAGTTATGCCCCATTTAGTGCCCCTCTCACAGGTATGTCACCTTAGGTGGCACTCAGTTATGCCAACTTAGATGTTCCCAAACACAGTTATTCCCCTTTTGTGCCCCCTCAAACACAGTTATTGCCCCTGTTAGTGGATCTCAACAAAAGTTTGTACCTTTAGACACCTCCCACAAAGTTATGTCCCCACAGTGCTGCACCCTCAAGTGCGTCCACATATAGTGATGCCACTTTAGGTGTCCCCCAAACACAGTGAGGCCCCCCTTATGAATTATGGCCACGCACATAGTTATTCCCCTTTAATACCCCCCACATAGTTATACCCCCTTTAGTGGCACCCACACTGTTATGCTGCCTTAGATGTCCCTCTCAAAGGGTCATGCCCCCTTAGATGCCCCGCCCCGCACACAGTTATGCCCCCTTTACTGGCCCCCATAGGGTTATGCCGTGCCTCCGGTGTAAAAACTACTCCACTCTGTGCTCCACTGTCTGTGGCTGAGTGCAGCAGGTGTGGTGATGTCAGTACATCGCGCCTGCATGCGCTGTACTGTTGGCAGCACAGAATGGTGAATTAGGGAGTTGACAGCTCCCTGCTTCACCATTCTATTCAAGTGGATCTACATCTTTAGGAAGCAGATTGAGATGAATGCTTGACATGCAGGGGTCCACACATCTGGAAATCATGGTCCGGATTCGTGGTTGCCAGCTGTGTGGACCCCTGCATGTCACCGCGGTCCACCAGTTGAGTACCCCTGATTTAGAGACATTCCATTTTGCTCCATTCTAATACATTTCCATGGGCACAAATAATGGTTCTGTTTTGTTCCATTATGTATGATGGAAAAAAAAGTCCTGTTGACACGACTTTTTCTCCGTCACACATAACAGAGCAAAAAAGAGTCAGAAAGTGGACATCCCTTTTGACCTCATTGTTGCTGTCTGGACTACAGAGAAAGAAGAATACTACACGTAATTCAGCCTTATTTAACCTGTTTCTAAAGTGAAATGAAAAAATACTATGAAGTTTTGACTTGTTTTATGCTATTTATGGAATACCATTTTATTTAGTGCTGTTTTGTTGGAAGTAAAAATAAGCACACATGGGAAAATTGATCAAAACTGGTAAAAAAAACTGGCTTAGTTGCTCATAGCAACCAATCAGATTCCACCTTTCATTTTCCAGAAGAGCTCTGAAAGGTGGAATCTGATTGGTTGGTATGGGCAACTAAGCCAGTTTTTCTTTTCACCAGTTTTGATAACTCCCCCACAGTATTCTGCTATTTTCCACAAGAATCCTTACATTTATGTATGTATACAATATTGCCAGTATTGACTGTAAAATTCATTTTCTGCAAGCATCGGAGCCAGTAACATGCGCCAGCATGCCTTCTCCTAACATCACAATGGTAGATAGAACCGGGTCACTTCTTTCAGAACCTATAAATATTGCAGGATTCTGGATACCCACAGATCCAAATCTAAGGCACATGAGTGTCTGTATCCTGTCCCTATGCAGCAGTATGATGTACTGTACATTACAGGCAGTGTACACACTGAAGCAGGCAGGGGCACAGGTGACTCACGTTATCCAAAGGAAACAGCCTAGAGGCATGAACCTACAACTCCCAGCATGCAAACATGCTTGGCTTTTCTTCTAACTCCGCCAATTTTTCTCATTTTATGGGAAAAAATTCCTCCCCAATTCCAATCAGGCAATCAGAATAACTCCCTGTATCAACAACCCTATGTTTTTTTTCTACCATAGATTTATTTTATAGTGTTAATGTCTAACAATGGAAGAACTACACAGTTTGCCTTATAGTTAGGCTTCAGGGAGCTGGCGTAGATTTAAGGAAGTCACACGGTCAGCGCCTAAGCCAGTGCCTCTACATAACTTAGGCGCAGGAATTTCCAGCAGACATGAACTAAGACAGGCCTAAATCGCTGATGTTAGTAAATGCCCCCCTCAGTGTTAAGCTAGCTTTAGTATTTTCATACCTTCAAAATATTAAGAGGATATTCGGGGCCATAAAGGGTCTTTTAGAATGTATAGAAAAACAGCCTTAAGCTACCGTACTTTCACATTTTTGTCACAGCACTCCGGCAGGCTGTTCCTGCATAGAATGCCGGGAATCAGTCAGACCAAAAACGTTGCATCTTCCCCAGACCCCACCATAATCTATGGGGCCGGTGGCCATTCCAGTAACATCAGGCAATGCTGGATCCAGAGAGCTCTGGCAGGCTGTTCTATGCCAGAGAGCTGTGCCGCAAATGTGAAAGTCGCATGTTACATGTCAATATACAATACAAGCTCCATACCTCACGTCAGAGTAGTTGAATACATGTTAGCAGTCCTGGAACAAACAGTGAAACATGAGAACTGGAATTTAAAGCTCATTTATGGGACTATTTCTGATAGACTGACATTTATGCTTTTATCTTACTTTTTCTTTTTACTTTAGGCACTAGAATAATGTACGTAACGTGTTGCTAGGCAATAAAAAGGACCATTAAGTAGCACAGTGTTTCTTTAAGAGAGGGATGGGTTAAGTTAATAATCACATAACACCATATGAGAACTGTCTTTGTCTGGTCTGTGGCAGCCTTAATGATTTCATTTCAAGTTCATGTATATTAAAAAAGAAAAGCCGGAGATGTTTATTCCAGATTTAATAAGTATTTTAATATGCATTCAGTCAGCCCTCAGTGCTCCTACTGATTCATGTAGTGGGTGTATAACAACCTGTGGCCCCTGATGGAACACTATAATCGCTTTCAGAGACAACTGGCGGAGCATAAAACTCTTTAAGCACACCGACGAAATATTTTTCACAAGTGGCATTTTTACACCGCCCTCTCCACTTTCTGAAAAGGTGGTGTGTTGAGGGCGGGGAGGAGGTGAGCCCAATGGGCCCGACACATTTACAGTATCTTCAATTGTGCTAGTTTTATGGAGCAAATGAAGACAGAAATATAGTGCAGGACTGCCGGAGGATGTGCCTAATTTATGATAAGGCATGCATCTCATCATAAATTAGGCGCATCCCCTAGCAGGGCAGAGATTTCACACTGGTCTTTGACAAATCTCACCTGTGACGGTCACGTACACTACACACAGGGGGGAGGATAGTGACCACTGCGCTCCACCCTCACCCCTGGCCCTGCCTACTTGCCTCGCAAGTCCTAATGACAGGGGACAACTAGACGGCAGTCCCTAACTTAGGATACGTGCTGGGAAGACAGACAAGACAAATAACGGAACGTGAACTGACCGGGTCAATACCTAGAGAGCTACGCAGTACTAAGGAATGAGCAGAGAATAGTCAGGAAAAGCCGAGCTCAAATACCAGGAGAGAAACGAAGTACAACAGGGGTCCACAAAGAATCGTCAGGTGGAAGCCGGGGTCAGGATACCAGGAGAGATGTGCAGCACAGGAGGAGCAGGCAAAGGATCGTCAGGGAACAGGATCAGGTAGTATTCAGTAGTCCAACAAATATCCAGGAACCTAGAATTAACAGGCAACCTGTGGCCAGCAGGCTGCCTGTATTTATAGTGGGGTCTGAGGGTCATGAGACGTGGCCAGCTTCACATGACCGACAGACAGACAAGTCGAGCACCGAGTGATCAGCTTGGCGCTCAAGGCAGACCTAGGAGCAGGGAGCCTCCCAGCTAGCAAAGCCGCTCTGGGAACGAGGCAAAACACAGATCCTCGCTCCTGAAGCTAAGCAGCAGGTCTGCGGCTGATGGGAGACCAAGTGCGCCCTTGGCGCCCCGTGACATCACCCTTTTGTTTTATTTGCAGCTGTTAAAAGGCTTTGTGAAAAAGATTGAGCTTTTGTGTGTCATCCCTCTAAGATTTAAAGGGGTTATCTAGTCTAGGAGCCAACATCCTCAATGGTGGTAACCTGTGCCTCCTCTCCTCCAAAAAAAAACATCTCCTGTCTACAGCTGTCCTATTTTCATGCTTCTGCCTCATTCTCAGTTGCTTTCAGTTCCTGCTGGAGAGGAAGTGACTTGGTCCTGTGAATACTTTGCCCAATCACTGGCTTCAAAGGTCACATGTGCATGAAGATCATGTGACTGCTAGCCCTAGCCAATGCATGGAGACAAAAAACAGGGGCATGGGGATGGTGGGACTGAGTTTTTTTTATTTTTATTGTACACAGCTTACCACCATTGGGGTTGTCAGCTCCTAGGTTGGACAGCCCCTTTAAGATAGCAATATACTCCTCTTTATAGCAAAATTATCTAATTCTGATGATGTTTTAGGTAGATCATTCTCTTTGTGCACCCTCAAGCAGCTGAAATTCTTTATTAAATGTGTTTATATTCGGGAGGTGAATATGTATCTGGCCTAATATATTAGGGAATAAAATAAGCAACAATTCTCTAAAATGATCTTATTCCAGTGATCACTTCCTTGCAGCATTGTTGTCAGCCTCAGATACAAGCCTTCATTCATGTTAAAAAGGTCCTGTTGGCTTTTTTTATTCTATCATCTGTATTTTCAATATATTTCTTTATAATACCCATGGACCGACACATTTATTCCTTCCTAATTACAATAATTTTGTATTCCTGACGCTCCTAGACTTTTCCAGTTTCTAATCAGGCGTGCGTTAACCAATAATCTTTGTGACATAAACCCATCATATTAAAAATGCTTTGTACATTGACTACAATATAATGGGTTGCACAAATGAATTAATAGCATACAATATGACTTGAAAATGTGAATTAAAGGGGTTGTCCCACAAAAACTATTGTAAATTTTTCAAACCAGTGCCTGGATCTGAATACTTTTGTAATTGCATGTAATTTAAGATTTTGCATAGTTGCTGAGTTATTCACTGAAATCTATCTGTATAGCGCCACCTGCTGTTTGCACTTTTTCTAATTTCTCTGTCCTGCTCACAGAGATGGAAGCACATGCTCAGTTCCATCCTTCAACTGCCACCAGCTTCAGTTGAAAGGACATGTTCCCTGAGCTGCCAGCTTGAAATTACAAAAAGTAAATCGAGCAATTGTAGCAATGAAGGGGCAGATGTCTGGTTCCATGTGAGATACAGGGGTAGTCATAGGTTTGTTAGAAAGAGGCTGCCATATACTATATGATGTCTCTATTTAAATTTAGTCTTTGATTACTATTTATTATTCAGAAAGGGGTAATCCTAAAACATAACATTTATTTGTAATACAGATAAAATATATGGTGTCCAAAAAATAGTGTGCAAAAACGAACATTGGGATAGAGGGTAGTGGACCCCCGATTAGTGCAATCATGAATATACCAAATTAAATAATAAAATAAATAAAGTGCACGGCGGCACCAGTAACGAGCAAGTCCTACCGGTACCAAGGGACAGTCACCAGATCCTTCACCGAAAGCTGAAACCATATCGTACCTATCTAAGGATCATGTCCAGTCGACGTGAAGATAGCAATGATACACAGCTATGTAGAGTCCCTGTTCAAGCCCTATGGCTAACTAGCCATTCAGCCCTGATACTAGATGATAAGTAGCAGCCTGACCACAAGGCACTCGTCCTAACAAGGACAACCCCGTCCGGAACCTGTCCCTTGGTCTAAAAATCTATATGTCCCTATATATACATGAAACACTCCCTACACGCATGTTTCACTGCCAGGACAAAAAGCAGTTCATCAGGGGAGATGGAAAAAGTACTAGGGATCAATCCTTAAATGTCCCATGTGCAGGCATATTCATCTTTATCCTGCACCACCTTTTACCTCCTAACTTTGAGGTTGCCCCTGGAGGGTTCCACCATCTTGGCACTCCTCCTGACCAGCTGACTTATCACTGTCAATTTGTTGTATGGGATTGATGATTTATTTAAGGATTGATCCCTAGTACTTTTTACATCTCCCCTGATGAACTGCTTTTTGTCCTGGCAGTGAAACATGCGTGTAGGTAGTGTTTCATGTATATATAGGGACATATAGATTTTTAGACCAAAGGACAGGTTCCGGACGGGGTCGTCCTTGTTAGGATGAGTGCCCTCTGGTCAGGCTGCTACTTATCATCTAGTATCAGGGCTGAATGGCTAGTTAGCCATAGGGCTTGAACAGGGACCCTACATAGCTGTGTATCATTGCCATCTTCACGTCGACTGGACATCATCCTTAGATGGGTACGATACGGTCTCAGCTTTTGGTGAAGGATCTGGTGACCGTCCCTTGGTACCGGTAGGACTTGCTGGTTACTAGTGCCGCCGTGCACTTTATTTATTGTATTATTTCATTTGGGATATTCATGATTGCACTAATCGGGGGTCCACTACCCTCTATCCCAATGTTTATTTTTGGACACTATTTTTTGGACACCATATATTTTATCTGTATTACAAATAAATGTTTTAGGATTACTCCTTTCTGAATAATATTTTGACCTCAGGTAATCTAGAGCGCAGGCACGCATCAGTTCTGACCTCTCATTTAGGAATTATATGTAATTTGACTACTATTTGCCTCATCTTGCCATGTGTTATTTTCTAACCCCTAAAACCTAACTATTATTATTCCTATAATAACTTAACCTGACCAGTGAATTGGTTAAAAGTGTCAGGGGTGTCACCTATCTACTGTTATTAGTGCTTAAGTATAACTCTTAGTAGGCTGGCAGCCGCGCGCTGGATCCCACCTATATAGGTGACACCCCTGACACTTTTAACCAATTCACTGGTCAGGTTAGGTTATTATAGGAATAATAAAAGTTAAGTTTTAGGGGTTAGAAATAACACATGGCAAGATGAGGCAAATAGTAGTCTAAGGATAACTTTAAATAGAATATTCAGTGCCTCTACATGTGTTAGGGTCTGTTTGTACAACTGATTTTTTTTTACATTACTCATGGGATAACCCCTTTAAAACCATATTGCACAGTTAAAACAAATTTAGGAAATTATTGCTAACAGTTTAATCTAGCAGTTTCTTTTCTACTAGGCTTTCATGCTGCATCAAAAGGCAGCTCCCCTTAAAAATAATATAGTATATAGAGAAAATCACAGTCATTATCTTTTGTGCTATTGACACTACATTAACCTAGTTTGCAGTGCACAGTTTTCTTGCAGAAAATTATCTGTGGATGCGCTTAATGAGACAGTAGGCCGTGATACATCTAGAAAGCCTTTTGTTTCCATAGAGCTTCAGCAACGGCTTGATATCCAAATGGCAGATCAGCTGAACCTTTTATTTTAAAGGGAATCAGTCACCATGAACTTGAATTATTATCTGCAATAATACATGAGTAGTACAGCAGATAAGGAGTCTACAGCACGTTTTATTTTATTTTCCTACTGTCGCCCATTCTCTGCTATCAGAGTTTAAAGGTGCACTAAAATACACTCAGTCAGGGGGCGTGGCCAAGCCGAGCATGTGAGCGGACACATGGAGGAAAGCTCCTGCACAGCATCCTTATAATATACTCGGCATCCTGCCCTTTTTCAGCTTTCTGACAGACTAAAATCTACCAGAGTGCCTCGATACCATCTCAGGTACCAGTATGATACCCAAAAACAAAGAGGGAGCTCGGGAGAGAGCCCAGGGAGGAATGCCTTGCTAGGCCTGTGCAGCTACCCAGGAAGCATGGAGCAGAAAAAGCAGCAGAGGTAGCATCCAAACTGGTGCGTTTTGCCAGGACAGCCAGCTAAGAACCTGGAGGTGAGGCTGCTTCTGAGGATTGGGGGGTAGCAGGTGATCCTGCAGAGGACTGGCAGCTACAACATGCAGGCCCCAAGCCTAAAATGGCCGCTGATGCGGCAACCTCAAGCTCTCAACAGCAAACTAAACAACCGGGGGAGAGAGATAAGTGGACTCAGGATCATGCGACACAAGAGGTCAGTACTCCTTGCTCCGCGGACCCCACTTTGAAAGATGTCCTTAATGCGGTGAACCAATGTAATACCACCATTTTCTCTTTGAGTAACCTTACTTGGAGCCTTAAGCAAGATGTCAATATAATTAGACATGACCTACAAGAAGTCTCTGAGCGCATGACCGAAGTGTAAGGGAGGGTGAGCACACTGGAGGACTGTGTACCCCCTATGAAAAGAGACATAAAAAGAGTTATAACTAACATAGCCACGGTTGATGCAAATTCTGACGACATTGAGGCGCAATTAAATTAGACTGATTGGGGTACCTCAGAAGGTGGAAGGTAACGTAACCCGAGCATGTTTTTTGAAAAATGGCTACTGAAAGATTTTAGAAAGGAGTCGCTCACGCCCCTGTTTGCAGTGGAACGTGCTCACCGAGTACCCACGAGGCAGCTACATCCGGGATGTCCCCCATGACCTGTACTGATTCAGTTTCCACTTTACAGAGACCAGGATATTATTCTGCGTAAGGTACGTGAGAGGGGTCATATTGCTATTAATGGCAATAACATTTCCAGATTTCCAGATTTTTCTGCGAAGGTCCAGCGCAGAAGAGCCCAGTATGTGGATGTTAAAAAACGTCTATGAGCCCTACAAGTGCCATACTCAATTTTTTATACAGCAAGGCTCCAATTGGCAGCTAAGGGGTCTACACATTTCTCTGATTCACCAGTAGAGGCAGTATCTTGGCTGGACACTAAGGAGGCCCAGTTAAGGCAGGCGGCACAGTGAAGAGTAAACCCCAACTTGGAGGCCTGGAAAAGGGTATTACCTGGAGAGTCAAGTAAAGAGGACTCAAGTCCAATTATGTTTATGGTTCCGTAAAATGTACTGTAGATGTTATCTATATTTCATGTTTAGTGACAGGATGCCTATTGTATGTTTTCTATAGTGGGGGAGAAGTGATGACGCAAGAGATATTTCTCTAATAGAAAGCTAGGCCTTAGGTCTTATGTAAGCTCACGTTGCCCACGGCTGCTGGGTATATTTTAGTTCCGTAGCCCTAATCCCCGTGTTACAGTGGGGAATGTGTTTATTTGGCTGTATTTTGATTGCAAGTTTAGGGGAACTGCACCATAACCGCACCACTCTTTCTTTCTACTATACTGGGATATTCATCAGCTACAAGTTAGAGCCGGTAAATGATATACGGAGTAGGAAGTGTGTTATCTGGAGCCAGCAGATCGTATCTCCAGGTTTTGATGACGGGGGTTAATGTATTAGCCTGGAATGTGTGGGGCATTGGTGATGCATTCAATAGATATGCTGTGCTCAATTCGCTACGGCAATTTCAACCAGCCATTATCTGCTTGTCGGAAACCCATCTGACAAGGGAATCTGTGGGCACATTGAATCGATCCTGGATGAGGCATGCATACCACTCCATATATTCTACTAACGCCAGGGAGGTCAGTGTGCTTGTACATAAGCAGATCCTCTTTCAGTGTTCTAAGGACAGTATAGACCCCTATGGTCGGAATGTATGCCTACACTGCACTATATTTCAAACAGCGCTTATCATTGTGGCATTGTATATTCCTCCTCTGTACACGGGAGATGTAATGAAGCATGTACTAACCTTTGTGGCTGCGTCGCCAAGTGCCCCCACACTGATTGTTGGAAACTTCAACATGTCAAGTATGGCGAAAGTTCTCATGGAAACAGTGCTCAGTGACATCTGGAGGGTTCGTAACCCTAATGTCAAACAATTCTCCTTCTATTCTAGTTCCCATAACACATTGTCCCAAATCGACCTGGCAGTGGTTAAGCAACAGATGCTGAGGCTTGTACGTACAGTTGAGTATATGCCCAGAAGCATTTCTGATCATTCCCCTATCAGGGTCAAGTTAGGCTACTTTCACACTAGCGTTCGGGTGTCCGCTCGTGCGCACCGTTTGAAGGGGCTCACGAGCGGCCCCGAACGCATCCGTCTGGCCCCAATGCATTCTCAGTGGAGGCGGATCCACTGAGAATGCATCCGCCTGCCAGCGTTCAGCCTCCGCTCCGCACAGTGAGCGGACACCTGAACGCTGCTTGCAGCGTTCGGGTGTCCGCCTGGCCGTGCGGAGGCGAGCGGATCCGTCCAGACTTATAATGGAAGTCAATGGGGACGGATCCGCTTGAAGATGACACAATATGGCTCAATCTTCAAGCGGATCCGTTCCCCATTGACTTTCAATGTAAAGTCTGAACGGATCCGCTCAGACAACTTTCACACTTAGAAAATTTTCTAAGTTTTAATGCAGATGCATCCGTTCTGAACGGATGCGAACGCCTGCATTATCGGAGCGGATCCGTCTGATGAAACATCAGACGGATCCGCTCCGAACGCTAGTGTGAAGTAGCCTAAGCTTGGACCCTAAATCAGCGAGAGGTAGAGGCCTGTGGAAGTTAAACCCTTTCTGGCTGACACTGCTCCAAGACTCTGGGGATATAATGGCAGAGATACAGGAATTGATGTCATTTAATATTGGATCTGCATCTCTAACGCTAGTTTGGGATACCTTTAAAGCTTTCGTTAGAGGGATATGCATTAAATGTATTCAAGACCACAAGTCTAAAAGTAGGAAACTATCAAAGGCACTGCAGTCCTATGACACTGAATGTAAATATGTAGAAAACCCCACAGAAGTGAACCGGTTTAACTACACCGAGGCACAACAGACCTACAGGGAACATCTGTTTCAGGTAACGGACTGTAAAAGGCTTTTTTGGAAACAGAAATACTTTGAGGAGGGAGAGAGTGCAGGACACATGCTGGCCACCATTATCAGAGTCCAACAGGGTCCTTCCTACATAGGGTGTACAGGGAGTGCAGAATTATTAGGCAAGTTGTATTTTTGAGGATTAATTTTATTATTGAACAACAACCATGTTCTCAATGAACCCAAAAAACTCATTAATATCAAAGCTGAATATTTTTGGAAGTAGTTTTTAGTTTGTTTTTAGTTTTAGCTATTTTAGGGGGATATCTGTGTGTGCAGGTGACAATTACTGTGCATAATTATTAGGCAACTTAACAAAAAACAAATATATACCCATTTCAATTATTTATTTTTACCAGTGAAACCAATATAACATCTCAACATTCACAAATATACATTTCTGACATTCAAAAACAAAACAAAAACAAATCAGTGACCAATATAGCCACCTTTCTTTGCAAGGACACTCAAAAGCCTGCCATCCATGGATTCTGTCAGTGTTTTGATCTGTTCACCATCAACATTGCGTGCAGCAGCAACCACAGCCTCCCAGACACTGTTCAGAGAGGTGTACTGTTTTCCCTCCTTGTAAATCTCACATTTGATGATGGACCACAGGTTCTCAATGGGGTTCAGATCAGGTGAACAAGGAGGCCATGTCATTAGATTTTCTTCTTTTATACCCTTTCTTGCCAGCCACGCTGTGGAGTACTTGGACGCGTGTGATGGAGCATTGTCCTGCATGAAAATCATGTTTTTCTTGAAGGATGCAGACTTCTTCCTGTACCACTGCTTGAAGAAGGTGTCTTCCAGAAACTGGCAGTAGGACTGGGAGTTGAGCTTGACTCCATCCTCAACCCGAAAAGGCCCCACAAGCTCATCTTTGATGATACCAGCCCAAACCAGTACTCCACCTCCACCTTGCTGGCGTCTGAGTCGGACTGGAGCTCTCTGCCCTTTACCAATCCAGCCACGGGCCCATCCATCTGGCCCATCAAGACTCACTCTCATTTCATCAGTCCATAAAACCTTAGAAAAATCAGTCTTGAGATATTTCTTGGCCCATTCTTGACGTTTCAGCTTGTGTGTCTTGTTCAGTGGTGGTCGTATTTCAGCCTTTCTTACCTTGGCCATGTGCTTTTGGGCACTCCAGTGATGTTGCAGCTCTGAAATATGGCCAAACTGGTGGCAAGTGGCATCTTGGCAGCTGCACGCTTGACTTTTCTCAGTTCATGGGCAGTTATTTTGCGCCTTGGTTTTTCCACACGCTTCTTGCGACCCTGTTGACTATTTTGAATGAAACGCTTGATTGTTTGATGATCACGCTTCAGAAGCTTTGCAATTTTAAGAGTGCTGCATCCCTCTGCAAGATATCTCACTATTTTTGACTTTTCTGAGCCTGTCAAGTCCTTCTTTTGACCCATTTTGCCAAAGGAAAGGAAGTTGCCTAATAATTATGCACACCTGATATAGGGTATTGATGTCATTAGACCACACCCCTTCTCATTACAGAGATGCACATCACCTAATATGCTTAATTGGTAGTAGGCTTTCGAGCCTATACAGCTTGGCGTAAGACAACATGCATAAAGAGGATGATGTGGTCAAAATACTCATTTGCCTAATAATTCTGCACGTAGTGTATCTAAGACTTGGAAGGTAGTTTGGTAATGGAAAGCCCAGACATCCTTAAGATATTTAGTGACTATTATAATCGACTATATTCCCCTAGGTAACAGCGTAGTGAAGGAGAGATACAGAGTTTTCTTGCCTCTGTACGACTGTCAGTATTGACGGCAGAGCAGAGAGCATGTCTTGAAGAACCTCTAAGCTTAGAAGTACTTGGAGGCTGTGAAGGAGCTCCCGAATGAGAAGGCTCCTGGGGCATATAGCCTACCAGGGGAATTCCTAAAGAAATTTAAGGACTTCTTGTTACCACAAATTTTGGCAGTCTTTGAACAGGCAGAATTGCTAGGCAGATTACCCAATTCCATAGAAGAGGCCATAATGAAAGTGCTTCCCAAGCCTGGTAAGGACCCTACATGCCCAGACTCCTACCACCCTATATCTCTACTATGCACAGATGTTAAACTTTTGGCCAAAGTTTTGGCTAATAGATTAATGAAGGTCGTCCTTAGCTTGGTTCATAGTGACCAGACTGGCTTTATGCCGGGTAAGTCTACCACAATTAACATTAGGAGACTATATCTGAATCTGCAGATATCTAGGACTGAAGTGGGGGGTCGTGCTGTCCTTTCACTTGACGCTGCAAAAGCTTTTGACGGCGTCGAGTAGAAGTTTTTGTGGGGAATACTGGCATCCATGGGCTTCGGCCCCAGATTTATATCCTGGGTACAATTGCTGTATTGCCGACCTAGGGCCCCATATACGGACGAATGTGTTGTTGTCCGATGCTTTTGCTTTGGAGAGGCGCACACTTCAGGGATGTTCTTTATCATCCCTGCTCTTTGCGTTGACTATAGAGCCCATGGCTCAGATGATACGCATGGATCCTGGAGTAATAGGTCTAAAATACGGAAGCATAGAGGAGAAAATCGCCCTGTACGCAGATGATATGCTGCTATTTTGGGGTAAGGTAGAACATTCTCTGACCTATGTCATGAAACTAATTGAGGATTTTGGTACATATTCTGGTTTAACCATAAATTGGGACAAATCAGTGATGTTTCCTTTGGACCCTTTGGACCCTGTGACAACATCCTTTCTGGATAAGATGGCCCCCCTGCAAATGGCTACGGCATTCAAATATTTAGGGGTCCAGGTGTCATCTAGACCACAGGATTACATTAATCTGAACTTGCTCCCTCTACTTGATAAGAACACCAAGAAGGTGACCAGTTGGTGTAAGCTACCACTCTCTTATTGGAAGAGCCAACTTAGTTAAGATGGTATTGATGCTATCATTTCTTTATATACTACACAATAGCCCTATATGGATACCAATGCGCCGCTTTTATAAAATCCAGGGTTTGTTTCGATCCCCAATATGGAACAAGCAGTTTCCAAGAATCCGCTTAGAAACACTACAAAGAGATAAGGATAGTGGGGGATTGACGATCCCCAACCCATGGCTGTATTTTCTGGCTGCACAGGCCCAACAATGTAAAACATTGGGTCCAATGGGCAGTTTGGGTCCGGTGGGTGTGCTGGTAACTTACTTAATGGGAGGGAGGCCACCAGGGTATATACTGGAGCTTGCCTCAGTTATACGTCCCCCAGACAATGTCCCGAGTGTGCATCTACTCTGTAAAGTTTGTCAGAAGCTGAATTATTGCTAAACTTTTGGGATGCAGCGCCCTTACTCCACTCTGAAACAATCATAATTTGGCAGAGCTAAAGGGATTAGCTGGTTTTGGTACATGGGAGAACAAGGGCATATACTGGGTCACACAATTGCACACCAATGAGCTTTGAACAAATGAAGGCAGAGTTTGGCCTTCCAAACTCTTTCTTTTATCAGTATTTACAACTTCGGCATGCCCTAGCAGCACAGGGCAAGACAACGGATCTTGCCGTACATACCTCTATGGTGTCGGAGCAGATTTGAAGTGGAGGAGGGACTAAGGGGGTGATTTCTTTTTTTTATAAACTATTGCTTTCATTTTATCAGGTACGTTTTTCATTGATAGTACGAGAGAAGTGGTCTCGGGATATGGGTTCCTTAAAAGATGCTACAGAGCCATCTCTGGTCTTGTCCCGCTGTCTTCATCCAGCAAGGACTTTCTGTCCCCTCACTGAGCCCTGCATAGGTGCCCTTTTTATACGGCCGCCGCCCTTGTGTGGTATGATTTGTTACATTATCGCACTACACCATCTGCAGACACGCAAGTAGCAACTATATGACTATACAGGATGGGTTTTGTTGTCTGTTTAGCTGATTGCTGACAGTCGATATAATTTATTCTACAACTGGGGTACTCTTTAAACTACCACGTGACCCATCCCGTGTTGATGGGAGTTGATATGTATGGGCATCCATTCCACTCTAGGCAGGGCAGAATTAATATAGGGTCATCTCAGTTCCCAAAGTATCATTTACCATACAAGTTCCTGTCTATTTGTCGCCCACCACTGTGAGGATTGACTCCTTCACAAAAATAATTTTTTGTTTTGTGTTATGATAGATAATTTTGCCTAACTGGGGTATCTAATGTGTTTTTTATTTGGATATATTAATAAAGGCTAAGTTTTATAGGATGGTTTTCTGTGATTATCCTTAACAGATACCCAATGGTCGGAGGTGCTATCTATGGAATCCTCATTGTCACTGTGTGAGGCACACAAACTCTCACAACTATATTTGATACATAGGGTTTATAGGATGCCCATGTTCCATCATAGGTTGGGTATACGTGACACATCTAATTGCCCTAAACGTGGTATTCCTGACACACATCTATCCATATGTTCTAGGAATGTACCACTCTAGGCCCTTTCTGGCAAGCAGTACTGGATATTATTTTTTAGGTATATAGAATTAGACTCACTGCTGAACCATTAACCTGTATATTGGGCCTACTGCAGGATGACTCCACATGAGGATCCAACATTGGTATAAGTAGATTACTATATCAAGCCAGGAAACTAATAGCCAAATACTGGATCAGCACCACTGTACCAACCAAAGAAGAGTTCATTGCAGGTATGAATGTGATAATTGGGCTAGAGTGGGGAGTGTATTATAAGAGAGCACTATTACAAAGTTTGACTCTATATAGGGAGCGTGGATGACAACACCGGAATTGCCCTCCAGGCGCCTATTATCTCTTCAATTGCGGAGGGGCATTACTCTGTAAAGACAGGGTGGGGATGGTTTAGCTTTGTTAGATGTTTAGGATTTACTTGTGATAAGAAATGTATGATTACAGGTCGGGAAGAGAAAGAGTCATGTCCTAAGCGCGTTATGGTGCGGTTCAGGGAAGGGAGGGAGTTGGGTTAGGTAATTGGGTATGTTTTGTTTTTGATTGTGGATGTACCCAATTTGGGTCTTTATATGCCTTTGCACATGAATCTGTGTTATCTTTGTTTATATATAAAAGCCAAAGAAAATCAATAAAAGTTGACTTATTAAAAAAAATATTATAATAATACACTCAGTCAGGTGCACAGGAGTCCTTTTAATCGTGTTAGCACATCACACGTCCAAACTGTGTATTTCAATGCAGCTTTAAGTGCTGACAGCAGAGGGACGGGGGGCAGTAAGAAATAAAATACTGGTGTTCTAGACTCCCTATCTCTAGTACTACTCATGGATTTCTGCAGATAATAGTCCAGAATCATGGTGACAGATTCCCTTTTAATGGAATGCATCACTTATATTAATATAGTATTTTTACTATTCAAAACAGATAATGAAAAATCTTCAATTTTTATAATGATTATACAGGTATATGGGGGCATTTAGAGAAGTGCTTTACACCAGCCACATGGGCCACATAGGCCATGGGTACAAAGGGCAGAAGATGAATCTGTGATGATAATGAGATCTCTACAGAACAGGAAGTGTCAGCATGTTATTAGGCTTAGTGACCAGTGCGAAAACTTTTTAGGATTTTAGAATTTACAAAATTATAGATAGTAGCATAGAAAATTACAAATGTCACCATATTTAACATAAAAATAAATAAATTAAACAATATACCATTTTCTGATTACGCAGTCTCTTTAAAGCATATTTCCTTAGCTTAGCACCAGAAAGGAGAATCTGCTGCTTAAAGGTATATTCTCATGTAAACAATTTGTGGCATATCCAGAGGAGAGACTGTACCTTAAAATCCTGATATTTACGGGTCTCACCTCTTGATTTGGACCATTAGGCCCCTTTCAGACGAGCGAGTTGCACTCTCCGGACTTGCAGCATGAGTATGTGGCAGCACCCGTCTTGACCTCCCAGCACTGATGTGGTTGCATAGCATTATAGTGATTAATGATGCTATGTAACCCTTACAGTTCTGGAATGTATTGGATAACACTGACAGCATTATGTCAGTGTTATTCAATACATTCCAGACCTCTAAAGGTTACATAGCATCATAAATCAATATAATGCTATGCAACCCCTGGCAGTACGCTCGTCTGACAGCGGCCTTACTAATCAGAAATGGGAAGCAGGTGATCTTTACTAATCTATTTCCTTCTGTCTATAGCTTCTGTATAAGGGGTTATGCACATGGCCATAGCCATTTTTATGGCCCACAAATTGTGGATCCATAAAGTATAGATACTGTCCAAGTGCATTCCGCATTTTGTGGAATGGTAGGTCCTGCCCTCTATAAAACTGTCTTATCCATGTCTGTAAAATGGACAAAAATAGGACATGTTCTATATTTTTGCGGGGCCGTGGAATGGACAACTAACATAGTAACATAGTACATAAGGCCGATAAAAGACATTTGTCCATCCAGTTCGGCCTGCCATCCTGCAAGTTGATCCAGAGGAAGGCAAAAAAAACCTGTGAGGTAGAAGCCAATTTTTCCCACTTTAAATAGATGATGGGATAGATCTCTGTACTGACCCCTGATATATTTATACATATTAATTAGATCTCCCCTCAGTCATCTTTTTTCTAAAGTGAATAACCCTAATTTTGATAATCTTTCAGGGTACTGTAGTTGCCCCATTCCGGTTATTACTTTAGTTGCCCTCCTCTGGACCATCTCCAGCTCTGCTATGTCTGCCTTGTTTACAGGAGCCCAGAACTGTACACAGTACTCCATGTGTGGTCTGACTAGTGATTTGTAAAGTGGTAGGACTATGTTCTTATCACGGGCATCTATGCACCTTCTGATGCAACCCATTATCTTATTGGCCTTGGCAGCAGCTGCCTGACACTGTTTTTTGCAGCTTAGTTTGCTGTTTATTAAAATTCCTAGATCCTTTTCCATGTCAGTGTTAGAGAGGGTTTTACCATTTAGTATGTATGGGTGACTTGCATTATTTCTTCCCATGTGCATAACTTTACATTTGTCAGTGTTAAACCTCATCTGCCACTTATCTGCCCAAGCCTCCAATCTATCCAGATCCCTCTGTAGTAGTATACTGTCCTCTTCAGTGTTAATTACTTTACACAGTTTAATGTCATCTGCGAAAATTGATACTTTACTATGCAAGCCTTCTACAAGATCATTAATAAATATATTGAAGAGAATAGGGCCCAATACTGACCCCTGAGGTACTCCACTAGTGACAGTGACCCAATCTGAGTGTGTACCATTAATAACCACCCTCTGTTTTCTATCATTGAGCCAGTTACTTACCCACATACAGATGTTTTCTCCCAGTCCGAGCATTCTCATTTTATATACTAACCTTTTATGTGGTACAGTGTCAAATGCTTTGGAGAAGTCCAGATATACGACATCCATTGATTTGCCGATGTCAAGTCTAGAACTTACCTCCTCATAGAAACTGATTAAATTAGTTTGACATGACCGATCCCTCACGAAGCCATGCTGATATGGCGTTATTTGCTTATTTCCGTTGAGATGCTCTAAGATAGCATCTCTCAGAAAACCTTCAAACAGTTTACCCACAACAGATGTTAAACTTACCGGCCTATAGTTTCCAGGCTCTGTTTTTGGACCCTTTTTGAATATTGGCACCACATTTGCCATGCGCCAATCCTGTGGGACCTTCCCTGACCAAAAAGAAATCCCTTTAGGGGTCCCAACCCAATATATGTACAAATTAAAACTACATCTTTATTTTGTCATCCTTAAAACCTTATAAATGTGAAAAAAGAAAAATCATGTGTAAATAAAAAAAATCAGAGGACAGTGGAACAGGGTCACCAATGGTTATTATTAGAAACTGGAGGGAGGTAAATATTTGTGCATGAACTCTCCTTTTTGTGCTTGAAAAAACACTATTTTTATTTAGTTTGTGTGGTGTTGTTATGAGTATTTATTCACCGTCACACCTCTTAAAGTTTATTTACACTATATAGTGCTTTCTTTATACACTCTCTGCTACTACTCAGCAGATATTATATTGGGTGGGGGTGCAAATACACCAGTTGTATTTGGTCTGAGATGTGTGCTACCAACGCTATTCTATAACCATGATAATTCTATTAAATGTCAGTGCTGCCCAGATAGACCACATTATCTGACAGTCTGTTATCATGCAGCTTCATTATTCTTGAAAGCTGCATTCTCTTGTCAATTGCCTTGCATATTATAAACGCACACTGCTGAATACATATTCACACAAGCCTACATTGCTCAGTCCGATACAATGTGGCTACCAGATCAAGCACACTGACACAGAGTATCTTCTATACACAAACAAGCCCACAATTCAGGCACTAGGTGTCTATATCACACACATACACCACACATATGCCCTCTCACTGTCCCTGTATTGATTGATTTAAACCCTCCACTGTCCTCTGCCTAAAACTAAATGCACTACACCACCCCTCCCGACATGTTTCGTCAGGGGAGATAAGGGTACTAGAATGGACATACGGTGGCGGACAATACACGGTGTGCTGTCTGCATCTGTTGCAGCCCGATTTAAATGAATGGGTCCACATCCGACCTGCAAAAAATGCAGATCAGATGTGGAGAAAAAATATGTTTATGTGCATGAGTCCTAATTTAGTATTGAGGTACTCAGAGTTGCCATGATTTTCATTGTGAAATATAGTGAAATGTTATACACACTTCTAACAATACATTTTATTTTATTTTTTATGAAGCATAGTTTCACACCTAGTCTGTATGTGGCGTTTTGCATTTTTTAAAAATTTAATACAATTTTTTTGCAATGCGGAAAAAGGCAGTTTAAGGCTACATGCACACAAATGTTGTTTGTTTCCGTGTCATTCATTTCAATGGGTCCGCAAAAAATGCGGACAGCACACCGGTGTGCTGTCCGCATCAGTATGTCAATTCCGTAGCCCCGCAAAAAAAATAGATTATGTCCTATTCTTGTCCGTTTTAGGCATTGTTACAACAGATCCACAAGAAAAAAACGGATGGCATACGGATGTGATCCGTTTTTTTTTGTGGATCTGCAATTTGCGGACCGCAAAACACATACGGTGTTGTGCATGTAGCCTAAGGATGGAAGTTGATAATTGTTAAATGCAGTGCAAATATTCATTTTTCTCAGTGCTAGTTTTCTTCATGTGAGAGTGTTTTTGGGTCAATGGCATTTTTTTAAACCACAGTATGGTTGTGATGTTTTTTTGTCTTATTTTCTGGTGTTTTATCCCATAGAAATCCAATGGTGCCCTGCTTCAAAAAAATAAGCAAGTGGCAATGTGTGTTGTGATTTTATGGTGTTTTAGGCCTCTTGCACACGAACGTTGTGCATCCGTTCCGTGCATTAGGGACCGCAATTTGCAGTCCCCAATGCTCAGGCAATGTCCGTGCGGCGGCCGGGATGGATCGAGACCCATTCAACTTGAATGGGTCCATGATCCATCTGCACTGCAAAAAAATAGAACAAGTTCTATTTTTTTTGCTGTGCGGAGGCACGGACAGAAACACCACGGAAGCACTCCATAGTGCTTCCATGGGGTTCCGATCCGTGCTTCCGTTCCGCATCTCCGTATTAGCGGACCCATTCAAGTGATGAATGCGGAGTGCACATGGGCCGGTGCCCGTGTATTTCGGACCCGCCGTATGTGGGCTGCAATACGGGCACACAACGTTCGTGTGCAAGAGGCCTTAGCATTGCTTTTTTAATATCTTTTTTTCATACTGACCTACAGAGGAAGTAACATCAGAGAGGGGACATACTTTCCTGTAGTAAAATGGTTTACAAAAAACAGCTTAAAAATGCATGTGTGCAAATAATTTATTGGTGAATAAGGCAAAATAGCAACATAAACACCACTAGAAACAGCAAAATTGTAGCACAAGGCAGGCATTTTAAATATATATAAAAAAAATCCAAAACAAAAAACATAGTGTGCCAGCACCCTTTGAGCTCATTCAGATGACCATATGTGTCTTCCGGTCCTCAGATTGCAGATCTGCAAAAAACGAATACTGGCTGTGTGTGTTCTGCATTTTGCGGAACGGATGTGGACAAATTAATACAGTCATCCGAATGAGCCCATTGAAGAATTTGTTTTAGATTTCTTTTAAAGGGGTTTTCCGAGACTTTAGTACTCATGACCTATCTATCCTCTGTCGGACTTTCACCAATCAGATACTGAAAGTCTCGGAAAACTCCTTTAATCCCAGTCCGTGGGACCTATAAAGAGAAACATACTTAGGGCTCATGCGCACAAACATATTTTTTATCCACATCCGATCTGCATTTTTTGCGTATCGAATGCGGGCCCATTCACTTTAATTGGGCCGCAAAAGATGCGGAACAGCACATTGTGCATTGACTTCAGTGGGTCCTTGAATCGCAAGATACGGCTAAAGATAGGACATGTCCTTTCTTTTGCTGAGCGAAGGCATGGATCGGAAGCCCGCTGAAGCACTACAAAGCTCTTCTGTGGGGTTTCACGTCCGTGCCTCTGCATCGCAAAAGATAAGACATGCCCTATCTTTTGCTGTATCTTGTGGATTGCGGACCTATTCAAGTCAATAGATCCACATTCGGGATACGGAGTGTACACGGCCAGTGCCCGTGCATTGCGGACCGCTATTTGTAGTCCGCAGCATGGGCATGGGACCCTTACTGTTGTCTGCATGAGCCCTAAGGTTGTCATGTAATTTTTAGTGCACTGTGAATGCCATAAAAACAAACCCCAAAAAAGCAAAAATGAAACAATAAAAGTAGACTGTGTCCTTAGAGGGTTAAATGGTCAGAGCCTTTGAGCTCATGCACACAAACGTATTTTCTTTCCGTGTCCGTTCCTGGGTTTTTTGCGAACCGTATTCAGAACCATTCATTTCAATTGGTTCACAAAAAAAAATATGTTTCTCCGCGTGCATTTCGTTTTCGTATGTCCGTCTTTCCCTTCCGCAAAAAAATTTAACATGTCCTATTATTGACTGCATTACGGACAACTATACTACTGTTCCATTAGGGGCCAGCTGTTCCGTTCCGCAAAATACATACGTTCATGAGCCCTTTTTCTGTATTTTGGTTTGATAACTGTTATCCTTTACTTTTGTATGACTTTGTACAGCACACATTATCAAAGCTAACTAGATGTATAAGTATAGAGGCTACATGAATAAATATGAAATAGTACCTACTTGTGAAAATTTTCAATTGTTTTTAATATCCTGTCTGCTACTTAAAATAAATACATCTGCTCAGGTATTTCATGGAGTATTCTTTCACTTCACCACCAGAGGGCAGTCTTGTTATATTTCAAATTCACCTAGAGCACAATGGTTTTATCAGTTCATTATCTTGTGTTGGAATCAACATACTCCATAAATAATCAAGTGATGAAACAATAACTTTAAGTATTAAGATGTCACAACACATTATCGCCAATCTATTCCTGATTCAATCTCTATGTTCTCCGAGATAAGTATGTCTTTAGAGCTATAATCTAGATTATCTTTGTTACTCTTCCATTATCACAGCCCATTGCTGCGGTTCAAATTCATTAACCCTACTTTAAATCAAGCATTTTATGTGTATGCTGTAATTTGGAAAGCTGTTTTGGCTGTCCCTGCCTCTCTTATTGCTGCTTACATGTTCTAGTCGGGAGTCAAAGGCGATGGAAAATGTTACACTTAGATGGCTGGCATTCATTTTTGTAATTGCTGGCATTCTAACTTAACAGTACTTTTATTGTGTTATAATTACCTACTTTGACCTTTGCAGTAGAAGGGTTGACTTTGATGTATTCCCAGCTTTCGTTTTTTTCTTCTATTTAAATATTAACAATGTTAATAATTTACTATGGCATTATATACTGTGTGTATGCCCCGTCTTTGCCACTATGTTAAGGTTTGTAACGCAGTGAGTATGGACCCACTGTGCCACCAAGCAGATTTGGCTTGGGGCTACACCTGAGGGCATTGTCTCCTGGAATTTACTCTTTTAGGGCTCATGTACATTGCCATAGCCATTTGTGCGGTCTGCAAATTGCGGATCCAGCTGTGTGCATTCCAGAATGTGCGGAACAGAATGTCCGACTCATAATGGAACAGTCCTATCCTTATCCGTAATATGGACAAGAATAGGGCATGTTCAATTTTTTTGCAGATGCTGCGGAATAGACATACGGATGCGGATAGTACACTGGGTTGTCCAGACTTTTACTATTGATGAACTATGCTCAGGATAGGTCATCAACATCAGATCTGCGGAAGTCCGACACCAGGCATCCCCCCGATCAGCTGTATGAGGAGACAGCACACGCAGTCTCCCATCTCTCTCTTCCTGTCCTTTGCTGCTGTCTATGGTCTTTGCCATAGACAGCAGCAGTAAGCAGGAAGAGAGAGATGGAATGTGCGCAATGCACGCGCCGTCTCTTCATACAGCTGATCAGGGGGATGCCTGGTGTCGGACTTTCGCAGATCTGATGTTGATGACCTATCCTGAGCATAGTTCTTCAATAGTAAAAGCCTGGACAACCCGTTTAAGATACATTTTAGGAAAATTCTAGCCAAGCATCATCAGCACCATCTCAGCATGTAGTGACCTCTAGGGCCAGAGTTATACGTAGGTATATATGTACGATGCTGAAGTTGAAATCTTTTCTTCCTCTGGGATCTGCTCCATGACATTTACAATTTCTGTCAGATGTTCTTTAGCTACAGATTGAAAACTTCAGCTTTTTTTGTAGAAGTAGATAGTGACAAGTGGCAGCTTACAGTCTGTTGCTAAGGTAGAACTGTAAGTGGTATGCAGCACATTTAAACATAAAGGAAGGTTTACTTTACATGGCTGTAGAGATAATCCATCATTTTCATACAATAGGATTTTCCTATGCCATGACAAGACATATGACCACAAGCCTCACGTTTATAAAGACTCCAGATTTTGTCTGCAAAACAGACTACAGATAAAAATGGAAATCTGATTTATACTCTGTTAGGGCTCATGCATTCCGTATTTTGCGGAAAGGAACAGCTGGCCCTTAATAGAACGGTCCTATTCTTGTCCTTAAAGTGGAAGATAATAGGACATGTTCTATTTTTTTGCAGAACGGCCATATGGACATACGGAAACGGAATGCACACTCTCATTTCCGATTTGTTGCGACCCCATTGAAGTGAATGGTTCCACATAAAAACCGCAGAAAAAATGGAACAGACATGGAAATAAAATACATCCATGTGCATGAGGCCTTGAAGGAAAACTTCTAGAGGTTCTGATATCTTCTCTACATTTCTATATACTGTATCTTTAAAAAAAAAGGATAAAATATTTATCATGAAATCTATGAACCATCAATGTATCCCTTCTATCATGGTTTGGCTTTCAAGCGTAGTCCTCCCTCAGGAACATCCTAGGCCCAAATATATTCAGTGCAGCTAGAAAATCTATAAACAGAAGGTAAGAAAAATGCTCCACCACACTGTCTCGTTGTGGGTATACAAACTCCTGTGCGCAGATCTTTTGGTGGCAGCATGTACTTTAAAGAAGTAAGCGTTCCAGCACTTGGATAAAATCAATCCTTGTATCTTTATGAAAATCATCCCAACATAGCATGTTATGAGCAGCCCTCTCAGCGATAGCCTACATGTTTCTGATGACCGCTGTGTTCTTAAGCACGGCGGTGGAGATAGATTTTTTTCAAGTGCTGGATCACTCTCTTCTCCTTACAGCTAAAAAATGTGTGATCAGTAGTTCCAGTGAAAACTTCTTCATTAAAAAGGGTTGTCCAGGATAAGAAAAATATGACTGTTTTCTTCCAGAAACATTGCCACACTTGTCTATTGATGTGTTTGGTTTTGTAGCTAGGTTAAACAAAATCACTGAAATATAGTGGCAAATATGTTTGCAGCTAGGTTCCATTAAATTAAATAGAACTGTACTCTAATTCTAATCTTGAACAACCTCTTTGAGGCTCAATGGACAATACCTTTCATTAGAAACATCCGAAATAACTTGATTTCTTGGATTCATGCTACTGGTGAATAGAAGGATTGCACCATGTAGATGGGACACCCTAAGAAAAAATGGTTCTCCAAATTAGAATACCCCTTTAAGAACAAATTAAAAGCCATAATATCCTGGGAAGAATATTTAGATGCTGAGTATGTATAATTATACATACCTTTTTTAAGTCATTTATGTTACAGTTGTTCTTTTGTGGGATCAGACTAGATGGGATGCCCTTCACTTCACATGTACATCAATGAGTTTTGGGCACCTATGACTCTGCCTCGTGCTCCTCAATCATTCTTTCTTGACCCTCATTTGGTAAGTACTAACCACTGCATATCGGGAACGCCCCACAAAACCTGACACTTTGGAATAGTCGGGCCCATTTAACTAGCCATTATACTTTGTCCCTTTACTAAAATCCTTAGGTTTCCCCATTTTCCTATTTCTAGTACATCAACTTCAAGAACTTTCACTTGTTACCAAGTATATTTCTACTTATTGATAGTTCCATGGTTATTTTAAAGAAACCTGGATAGCACCTTTAAAATCTCACTGTAGTTTAGCAAAACTTTTGATATATCACAGTGACATATCAAAGGTTTTGGTTTGTTGTTGTCCGATCGCTTAGACCTCCACCACCCCCACCAATTGCCAAAAGGAGGAGAAACTTTGTCTTTCCTTGCTGCTAAAGACAGGCGTCCATCTCCTGCAGTGAGGAGAGAAACTATGCATGTACAGTATTTCTTTCTCCTTCTTCTAAGGATTGGTGGGGATCTCATCCCCCCCCTCCCCCACTAATCAAAACTTTGATTTGTATCTGTCACCTGCTAAAGTACAGGGACACTGAAATTAATCACATTTAATCTGCAAATGAAAATTCATGGGTTAAAATAAGACTAGACCAAGGTTAAAGAAGTTTTAGAAAATGGCACTTGGGATTAAGGCACTATGGAACCAAGCTAAACATAAATAATTCATGTCATACATTTAATTCTACTGTTTTCAAGCATAATCATTAATATATGGATATTATCAGTATATCATTATGTGATAACAGAATTTTTCTATGAACCCCTTAGTAACCACCAATATGCCTTTTTTTTACAGCGGTCACTAAAGGGCCTTAGGCTAGACTGCTGCTTATGGCGATTTAGTCTAAGTGCTGCGTGGGTCTCTAGAGCAGTGAAAAGCAGGAGCTTGGCTCTCTCGTGACATCCGGGCTCCTGTTCTATTTGCCCCGATAGGTAGAATCATCAATCCTGGCCGTTTAATCATGACCAAAGCATCTAAATGGTTATAGAGGTAGGGGGCTCCCTCTGTCAGCCAGTGTATGAGATTGCGAGTTGCCGATGTCTTTACTCTAGTACTACAGTGTAGTATTATTAAGTCAAAGTCACCTTGGGGGACTAATAAGTGCAAAACTGAAATAAAGTTTTATTAAAAAATAAAAATCTCCAAGTTAAAAAAAATAACACATTTTTGCATTGATAAAATGCTTTTAATGGGAAAAAAAAACTATAATAACCCCTTCACATATTTGGTATGACTGCATCAGAAATGACCCAAACTAAGCAATTATTATGTCATTTGCAGTATTGACGGTGCAGGAACCTCACCTCACCCAGTGATGTATAACTGGACTATCCTGTATGAGAAGAGTGCCAAAATAAATGCACAGCTTGGACATGAAAATCCGTTGTCTGGCGAGATATCTGTGTGTGTGACCCCTTGAAAAGAGACGACTCCTTACAATATATATATATAATTTGGTATTGCTGTAATCCTAATGACCCAGAGAGTAACATTATGGCAGTATAGCTGTATTTTTTTTATTCCTTTGCAGAAGGATTTCATAAAAGGTTAATTAATGAATTATGTATGTGTACCCCAAAATGGTGCACTGCTACTTAACCCTCCAAAAACAAGCCCTCATACAGATAAATCGATGAAAAAATTAAAAAGTTATTGGTCTTGGAACATGAAAAAATGAAAATAAAAAATAAAAGGCTTGGTCACTAAGGTGCAAAATAGGCTAGTCACTAAGGGGTTAATTGAGTCAGTTTGAAACTATAAAGAGGGTTGGAAATCAGCCTTGTACCTCTTGCAAAGAAAACTGCATACAGAGTCTGTTGGTTACTGTTTGACCCTGTTGATGTGACTGTTGTTAGAACATGTCAGCATTGGTATAATGTTATGTTTATTCATGCTATTTTATCTCCCAGCACTTTGGTGTGCCATGTAACTTGCACCCAAGATGATGTCATATTGTAATATGTGATTTCACACGTGCTGTGCCTGTATACCCTTAAAGGGGTATTCCCATCACAATGATCACTGTTTAATCTGTTAATGATGTGCCAGTGATCATTTTTGTAAATGTATTGTATTGGCAAATTCCCACCCTTCTTGATAAAATTCTTTCCCTCCTACCTCATTGTTGTCATATGGTATCCCATAGATACGGCCACCGATCGCCTCCCGAATTCATGGGCCGCGCTTTTGCAGAGGACACTTTATTTTCACCCAGCCGGATGCTTATTGCAGTCCTGAACAGGCACGCTGCTGCTCATGCGCAAGGCTTATTTCTTCAAGTGCCACGTCTCTGTATGCAGCGCGACTCTGTATGAGACACGGCACTAAAGAAATAAGCTTTGCGTGTGAGCTCTCAGGACTGGCCGGCTGGATGAAAAAAATAAATCTTCTGCGCAAGCGCAGCCCAGGGATTCGGAAGAGGAGCAGTGGCCAAAGGAGACACATGAACGAGCACGCAAGGAGTGTGATGTCATAAAGAGGCGTGGCCGGCCTTCACTCAAACTGCCTAAGCCCGCCCAGCCTTAGAGGCATGAATCCAGGAAGTGAACAGCAGAGCTGGCTGCAGGTGAGGGGGAATTAGCAAGATGGGAAAACGCCTTTAATGACCAGCTCTGAAAAGGCCTTAAAGGGGTTTTCCGCTTTTGCTCTATCGATGACTATCCCATTGAAGTGAATCTGGATGGCGGAGCTATAATTACACTGTTTACTACTGTCAATGGTGAGCACGTCAGCAAAGAACACAGCGTTCATACGAGCACTGCTTTCTCTTCAAACAGCAGATCGGCAGGAGCGCTGGCAGTGGGGGACCCCACTAATCTGATATTGATTAACTATCCTGAGGAGAGGTCATCAATATAGCAAAAGTGGAGAACTCCTTTAGGGTGCCTTCACACGCAGCAGATTTTGTGGCAGAAAATTCCACGACTGAAAATCAGTTGCATTCATTTGAATGGGGCAGGAAGCTCATGAATTTATGCAAGCTCCATTAGGATAAATGCAACAGATTTTCAGTCGCAGAATTTTCTGCTACAAAATCTGCCGCGTGTGAAGGAACCTTTAAAGACCAAGACAGATTTAGAAAATCTAGTATATGTGAATTTATCAGAAAATACCTCTTTAAGGGATTTGTATATCCAAGTGATTCTGACATTGCTTGTTTGTCTCATATCGTACTTTATCTAGGTGATAAAATAAGACTGATATCATTTGCATATCTTTGCTAAAGAAACACAAATACTGCTGAAAATATTTCCCATGACTAATTTTTTCTGTATACAACTGCAATATGTCAAATGTATACATACGTGCTGTAAAAATATTTTATCAGATATATATTTCTTGCACCAAGCCATGTCTGCAGGGTTCATTGCTGGTAGAATGATAGAAACTCCCGGAAATAAATCTACTTTGAAAACTACAGCCCTTCAGGTATTCATTGGGTAGTGTAGTGGGTATTTTCAACTCATTTTTTTAGGAATTGTTGCCACGCGGGCAAAAAAAAGTAATAAAATTAGATTTTTTTCACAAATTAACAATTAAAAACTGTTTGTTTTGTACCACACACATACTGTACAAATGAAAGCTCTTATTGTATGCTTGGACACGGTGGGAGCCAAAAGATAAGTAGCATAAGTTTTCGTAAGCCCCCACAAATGACTCCATTTTGAAAACTTCCCCCTCTGCGGTATTTATTTACGGTCGTTGTCTGTATTTTGAACCCACGATTTTCTTGCAGGAATTAATGCAAGGCAGGTGAAAAAAATAAAATGCAATTTTTTTCAGCAATGTGTCATTTTAGAGACAGATTTTTTATACAGCTCAAGTGAAATAAAGTAACACCCAAACATATATCACTCTGTATCTTCTGTGTTCAGAAATATCCCCATTGGGGCCCTTTTTTAATGACTGGACAAACAACAGGGCCCTAAGAAGTATTCAGTGCTTTTTAGAACAGATTTTACTTGAAAGTATATTAGGCCCCACTTCACACTAGCAGACATTAGCCTCATGCGGCACATAAAAAACTGCTCCATCATGTTGATGAGACCGAACTGGCTGCCGCTGCGGCTTCTGCTGCTTGTGGTGGCAGAAATAGTAGGAGGTGGGTGACTCGGCAGTGGGTGGATAAGGCCTCATGCACATGGCCGTTGTGTGCCCGTGGCTGTATCATGGCCCGCAAATGGCGGGTGTGCAATACACGGGCATAGGCCTGTGTGCACTCCGCATCATGGATGCGAACCCATTCACTTGAATGGGTCCGCAATCACGGACATGCGGAACGGAAGCACGGACCGGAACCCCACAGAAGCACTACAAAGTGTTTCCGTGGTGTTTCTGGCCGTGCCTCCGCACCGCAAATAAAAAAAACTATTTTTTTACGGTGCGGATGGATCACGGACCCATTCAAGTTGAATGGGTCTCGGCTGCTGCGGTCCCCATTGCACGGAACGGACCCACAACGGCCGTGTGCATGAGGCCTAAGGGCCTCCTTGTCAAATACGTGGGCGGCAGGCGTCCTACTCCAGTGATAACTTCTCTTTCTCCTCCCCCATTTCCTCCTTCATGTGACTTTGTCCATGTGGGCCCCCAACAGCTACAGGGAGGTCAGCAAGATGCGGACGCTGTTCTTTTTCTGCCCTCCTTTGTTGCATTAGCGTGACTATCAGGTGGCCTCTTTTAAGTGCCTGAGTATGCCACAAGTGTCTCTCATGAGATGTCACTGCCTGGCTTCAAAACAACACATGCTCCCTGCTGAGGTTGTCTGGTGCATGATGAAACCATTCACCATTTTACGTTGCTTGTACAGATGCTCAAGCATATACAAAGAGGAACTCCAGCAAGATGGAACATCATGGATCAATTGATGCAATGGAAGACTGTTCTGTCACGCCTCATGCACACGGCCGTATGCGGGCACCGGCCGTGTGCTCCCCAGATTCACTTGAACACATGCTCTATTTTTTTTGCGGTGCAGTCGGATCATGGACCCATTCAACTTCAATGGGTCTCGATCCGTCCCGGCCGCCACATGGACGTTGCCCGTGCACTGGGGACCGCAAATTGCGGTTTCCAATGCACGGAACCGCCGCGCAACGGCCGTGTGCATGAGGCCTAAGTCCAGGAGAAAGAGCTTCTTGCCACATAACAATGGCTGAAATGCGAGGACAGGCTCCTGGATATGGCCAGCACCGTCTGCAAGCCACAGCACTTTTTGAAAAAGTGTTGCATGACTAAATTTATCATACGCCCCATACAGGGAGCATGTGTTATTTCTCCTAAATGCAGTGAGGCCACAATGTTCCTGCCATTGTCACTGACCACCTTGCCCAGTTGGAGTTGGTGGGAGACAGCCACTTTTGCAACTGTTGGGCTGTGTGGCTCATGCTCAGGCTGACCAGCTCTAATACAGCCTGGCAATGCATCACTTTACACATATGATAAGAGAGAGAAAAAGTGGGTGCAACACTCCACCCTGCTGTTAAAGACTGAAGTATGTCCACGGAAAAGGATGTGAAGGTGGCAGATAAGTATCTTGTGTGGAAAGCAGACCAACACAAACAAATCAATAGGACTTGGCATTATCACTGCCACAAAAAAAAAAAATTGACCAAGTGGGCCATGAAAGATATGTACTCTCCCTGTCTGTAACAGCTGCTCCAAGTATCTAGGGTGGCATGCACCTTGCCAGACAGCAACAATTGCAAGGAGTGGCCCACGTTCTCCACCATATGAGAGTATTATTATTATTATTATTATTATTATTATTATTTATTTTAAAGCACCATTAATTCCATGGCATTGCACATCCAGACAGGGTTGCACAAATATAAAAATACAATAAGCCAACTATTAACTGACTGGTACAGAGGGGTACTAGCAGAGTACAAAGCAGGGATTGCTGTTTTGGATAAATAATAGCAGCCAATTCAGCGAGGCCATCAGTTCTCTAAAGGCAGCAGAATCCACTAAATGGTATTGCTGGGCGTTTAGAGTTGTTTCATGGCCACACATTCCCCTATCGATAGCTAACTATGTAGCGCAGTAGAAGGAGGGAGAGAAGGAATATTCTGAGCGGGGAAAACAGTAACTGATGATGACAATGACAAGAACACTGTACTGCGTGTGGATGCGGCCTGGCTGTCACAAAGGGGACCAGTTGAAGGAGGATAATCTTTTTCCCATTGCTGGCAGCCAGCACTATTTTTCCACTAGATCGGGGGATGTCTCTTCATGTGCTGAAATGGAGCCATGGTGCCTATGTTTGTGTTTGAATGCCCACAGCTTATTTAAATTCGGTAGATCTTGCAGGTGGCAATGCTTGTGTCTTATGGCACTATGGAGAAAAAAATACCATATGGGGGATACTTACACAGAGCTGGTGGCAGCCGAGCTTGGCCTAAGTTTGCCACGTTTGGAGCCTGTGTCCACAGTATCAGCAACATCAACAGCTCCTGAACTGACCATAATAGAAGCAGATCTGACCCTGGTAGTTTTTGTGGCAGTTCTAGCCATACTTTGCCTCTGCTCTTTATTGCTACCATCACAGCGACCACCCTCCTCCTCTGATGTTACCTCCTCCAAGGGAAGGACTGGGATCTTAAAGTAGTCCTGGAAAAAACATTACAAGAGGCTACATGTTGTAGGCAGATCCAAATTGACAGAAGGCAGGGCAACTCAAGTAGGCAGAGTCAGAAATACCATAATGCAGCACAAAATACTGCCCCAGCCGAACCAAATACCGCAGTGCAGCACAAAATACCTCCCCAGAATCTTCTCTTTTGTGGTGGTAAGTACCAGCTGCCATGTTCTGTTCTCCTCCACCAGTTGTCTCAAATGAAGATATGGATTATGGAAATGGCCCTACCTTTAGCGTGCTGCCTGGATTGCCCCTAGTATTGGCTAAGGAAAGAAAAAAAAAATGATTCCTGTTCTAAGCCGCTGTCTGTGGCGCAGGCCACAGGCCTCTTCCAGCTGGTGTCCCTGGCTATTTGTACACTGCCTCATATAGTGCCATTTGGCTAATGAGTGAATAGTGGAGCGGAGACCCATGGGATCCAGATCCTTGCTAAAGTACTCCTTGTATCACTGTCCGGAGGACAGCTATACAATTGAATTCTGTGTCCACTGGCCAGGTGCATGAGTACCTCCCAGCGTTAACACCAAGATTGTCATTGTGTACCTGGCCAGCGTCCATTCGGAGGGCTCAGGTATTGGTATTGGCCCACTGGGAAATTTCCCTGTAGTCCCCTGCATTTATCTGTAGTCTGACCAGTCTGACCCTGCCTCCTCCTCAACACCCCAATCCGGCTCCCGAGTATTGTCCAACACACGATCATCATTCTAGTCCATACCCTCCCCGCCACTTTTGTAGTCGCCCTGATTGCCACTGTCAGTACAACTGCTCCCACTGCCACCATCATGGCTACAATTACCACTACTACCACCAACACAGCTATTCATGGGGTCCCCCGCTTCCTCCTGAACCACCTTCTCATGACACTCCAAACACTAACTGTTCTCACACAACTCATAACGCGTGGGGTTTTGTTGCCCATTCTTAGGAAAAAAGAAGACGCTCCACTAGGAAGGGGCAGTAAAGACAGAGATGATGCAACTGAAAGGCTTTTCTGGGGCCACAAGGATGAGAAGCAGAAGGACTGCACTGAGCCCCTGACATTATCAAGGTGACCTTGACATCATCCTGCTATAACGGGAAGTCAGACGTCCAGTCCACATTTTCATCCTATTTGTCCTGAATAATAATGTGGAGGGAACTGTGACCTGCTGCTACTACTACTTCTACTATTACTGTCCAGATGGCTATATAGTGAATTGGGCCAGCAGGTGCCTGGTATCTTTCGGCAGTACCGCATCGATAAACATCTCCTCCCCTGCCAGAACAGCCTGCCGGAGATTAGTAATGCTAGTGTGAAACTAGCCTTAGAAAGTTGTCCTGGACTTACAAGAGAATAATGGTCTGTCTTCATACCACTTGATCTGTGACGTTCCAACTCGCAGGAATTCCACCTTCCATATGCTAGACCATCTGTACAAGCAGCATAAAGCAGTCAATGATTACATGATGAACCAGATTACCACAGCAGGGAGCATGAGCTATTTTATGCTCAGGGTGTGTCAACTCAGGCCCTTTCAAGAGGACAGATTTGTGAGGATGGACATCAGCAGAATCAATAATGTCATTGTCATGCCCCACTCTGACGATGTGCGGAGGTCAGCCAGGATTGCAGCACGAGTTTAGTATTTGTTTTGGTGCCGTGCTGGATCCGCCTCTCATCAGGTGCACTAGGTGGAGTCATTAGTTTAAATGATCTCCAGCTAAGTGCTCTGAGCGGATTATACTGATCATTTTGGTCTGGGAAGTTTGGAGGGAAGGTTGACTGCTTCCTGCTCTCAGAAGATAAGTGTAATTTCTAGTTTGGTTGTTTGTGTCATCTATCCCATCCAGGTTCTGTGCGAGCAGGCTGCTCTTATCTCCCCACTTCACCATCTCAGGGAGTTCAGGGTTTTCTCAGTCCAGGATGGAGGACACAGCACACCTATATTCAAGGTCTGTCTGTGGGCTGAGCAGTGCAGGGAAAGAGGTCAGGGATAAACTAGGAGGTGACCCTTCCCCTGTCTCTCGTCCAGAGCCTGGTTGGTGTGTCATCTTTTATACTGAGTGCACGTCCGCCGTGACATTCATACCCCTGATATTTATGTTGGAGCAAATGCTCACACTCATGTAAAAAGGGATAGTGGAAGAAGAACTGCTTCCACATCTTTCTCACTGCCCTGTGGCTGTTAGGGACCTGCACAGATGATGTGGTTTGCAGGAGGAAATGGAGAAGGGTGAGGAGCTGAATCTGACAGCTGAATCGTTTAAAATGGAACCAAAGCAAATTTATCATTCATCTCTAGTGCCAATCCAAATTTTGTGAGCTCAAAGCATGGCTTGGTTGGAAATATCTGAATGTAGCTGTCACAGTGCGCTCTGTGCGGGGTTCTATGAAGCGGGGATGGCCCGGGCGCGCTTGCGTCATCATCAGCGCACCCAGCGTCGCCTGTTCCCGTAGTAACCACAATAGGGATGAGCTGCTCACTCGGCGCTCGGCTGGATTGGAACTCAGGAGTCATGTGGCGCTGGCCACGTCACATGACTCCACTGGAACCCTATTTAAACAGGCAATCTGCTGGCCACAGATTGCCTGTTATTGAGGTCCTTCCTGTAATTACTTACCTGGTTTGTTGTTCTCCTGCTCGTGTTATACTTCCCGTCCGTCTCATCCCCTGGTCTTGGTGTTCCCTCCTGGTTCTGACTTCGGCTTCCTCCTGACCATCCTCTGTGTGCTCCTCTGGTACTTTGCTGCTCTCTTGGTTATTGACCCGGTTCGTTCGACTGTTCTGTTGTGTGTTTTGTCCATCTTCCCTGCACTTATCCTAGTTGAGGGTTTGTCGACCAGTTGTCCCTTGTCACTAGGACTTGCGAGGCAAGTAGGCAGGGACAGGGGTGCGGGTTTAGCTCAGTGGTCACTTCCCCACTCCCTGTGTGTATGTGACAGTAGCACTTTATGTTGAACAATACTGCTCACTCAAATGTTCAAAAACAATGGCCTCATAAGAGTCCAACACAGAGTCTATGTAGTCCAATTTTACCCAAAACTGTAAATCCAAGAGAGTTTTCTAAACGTAGCCCAAATCCTGCGGTGCATAGAATAAGTGGAAAATTTTATTTGGCAAATAAATTTATGTTACCTCCACTACTGACACTGGATATACTGATTCACAATGTTACGTTCCCAAGTTAGAAAACTTTTAATCTGGGTAGCCAAAAAACAACAAAACAAATTTTTCTGTAGGGCATTTGTTGCGGAGCTTCACCGTATACCCTCAATATCTTCACTTAAATCCCCTTGTAGCTGAAGAAGCAGGTCAATATCCAAGAGACAATTTCCCCAGTGACTGGACGACACACAGTTTGGGAGTCAACTGACTCTACTAGGCATGCGCACCTGGTTTCAAACTGCCAACAGCCTCATTTACATACAATACATAGATTACTATGGTACAAGGAAAAGGGGGGAGGGGAAGAGGTACAGACAAGAAAGACATTCTGTAAGTGGCTAGGTTTGCCACAATGCTCCCCCAGAACCAAGCCGGCATACACAGTCTGATCCCAACGGATCGGCTTGGGGATGTCCGGAGGAGTACTCACAGATCACTTTTCAAGTTCAGTTTGTCTGGATAACCCGTCGGCGTTGCCATTTTGCTTCCCAGGGCGGTAGTGGATGGTAAAGTCAAAAGGCTGCAGCGCCAAACTCCAGCGCAGCAGCCGGGCATTGTCTCCTGACACCCTGTTCAGCCACACCAACGGGTTGTGATCTGTGAGTAAGGAAAAGGGTTGTCCATACAAATAGGGCTGCAGCTTTTTAAGGGCCCACACCACGGCCAGACGTTCTTTTTCTATGGCGGCGTAGCTTACTTCCCGGGGTAAAAGTTTTCTGCTTAAGTAAGCCACTGGATGCTCGCCGCCATCTTCTCCGACTTGGCTCAGTACTGCCCCCAATCCAAACATAGAAGCGTCTGTGTGGACGAGAAAGCGTTTAGTTGGATCAGGGGCGGCAAGTACAAGTGAATGCACAAGAGCCGTTTTTAGTAGCTGGAATGCCTGCTCACACTCTGGGGTCCAGACTACTATCTTAGGGAGATTCTTGCGGGTCAAATCGGTGAGGGGTTTGGTCAGGGTACTGTAGTTGGGTACAAATTTACGGTAGTATCCTGCGGTACCTAGGAATGCCAGTACTTGAGTTTTGGTACGTGGGGTTGGCCATTTGGCTACAGCCTCTACCTTAGCCGGTTCGGGTTTTTGTTGGCCGCTCCCTACCCAGTGTCCTAGGTATTGGACTTCTGCCATCCCTATATGGCACTTACTGGGTTTCAGAGTTAATCCTGCCTCCCTAATACGGTCTAGTACGGCTCCTATGTGGGTCAGATGTTCAGTCCAGGAGTGGCTGAAGATCGCTATATCATCTAGATAGGCGCAAGTGTACTCCTGGAACCCATCCAATAGCCGATCCACCATCCTCTGAAAAGTAGCCGGAGCGTTTTTCATCCCGAATGGCATGACCTTAAACTGGTACAGGCCAAACGGGGTGACAAACGCCGACTTAGGGATGGCGTCTTCGGCTAGGGGAATCTGCCAATACCCCTTACAAAGATCTATTGTGGTGAGGTATTGGCCCCTGGCCATTTTGTCCAGGAGCTCGTCTATCCGGGGCATAGGGTAGGCATCGGATACGGTCTTATCATTAAGCCTCCGGTAGTCTACGCAGAAGCGGGTAGTCCCATCCCGCTTTGGCACCAGAACTACTGGGGAAGCCCAAGGGCTTTCAGAGTGCTCTATGACTCCTAGTTGTAGCATTTCTTCTATTTCCTTGCGCATATTATCCTTTACGGATTCAGGTATGCGGTAAGGAGGTTGGCGGAGAGGGGTCTGCCCTGGTGTTTCTACTCTGTGGGTGGCTAACGGGGTGTACCCGGGGAGATTAGAAAAAGTGGTTCCTTTTTCCCTTATTAGACTATGAGCCTGCGCCCTTTCCTGGGGACTCAGCCGTTCACCTAACTGAACCTCTTCCAGGTCCTCTTTCTGGCCCTCTTTCTCTAGGAGGTCTGGGAGAGGTAAATTGTCAAAGTCCTCTGCGGCAGAGGCGCAAATAGCGGTCACCTCTTCTATGCGCTCGTAGTAGGGCTTCAGCATGTTCACATGGAGCATGCGTCTGCCCCCTGCTCCAGCGCATGGGCGGATCACATAGGTAGTATCGCAGATTTGCTCCACCACCTTGTATGGGCCCTGCCAGGAGGCCTGCAGCTTGTCATTAGGGACTGGCCGTAGGATTAACACCTTCTGCCCGACCTGAAAGCTGCGATCCCTGGCCCCCTTATCGTACCATCTGCGCTGTCGTTGTTGGGCCGCTTGGAGGTTAGTACGTACCGTCTGGGTCAGAGCCTCCAAGCGTTCCCTAAACTCCAGCACGTATGGGACAATAGGGGTACCATTCGTAGTTACCCCTCCCTCCCAGTGTTCACTGATAAGGTCTAAGGGGCCCCTCACTCTCCTCCCGAACAATAATTCAAAAGGGGAGAATCCCGTGGATTCTTGGGGTACTTCCCTATAGGCAAAGAGCAAGTGGGGCAAAAACCGTTCCCAGTCTTTTTGAGTGTCTATGAACGTGCGGATCATCTGTTTAAGTGTTCCGTTAAACCGTTCACAGAGCCCGTTGGACTGGGGGTGGTAGGCGGAGTTTAAGATCGGTTTCACCCCACACACTTTCCAGAGTTGGTGGGTGACCTCTGCAGTGAACTGGGTGCCCCTATCCGATATAATCTCCTGGGGAAATCCCATACGGGAG
Source organism: Bufo bufo (assembly GCF_905171765.1). Lineage (NCBI taxonomy): Eukaryota > Metazoa > Chordata > Amphibia > Anura > Bufonidae > Bufo > Bufo bufo. The sequence goes on along the minus strand of NC_053390.1, from coordinate 532,846,341 downwards.
AATATTCGCATAAGGGCATCGGCTATAGTCTCTGCATGTACGTTGGTCAACGCCACTGCCTCTGGGTATCTAGTGGCGTAGTCCACTACGGTCAAGATGTATTTCTTGCCGGAGGGACTGGGTTTCGCTAGGGGTCCTATTATGTCTACAGCTACTAGACTGAAGGGTTCTTCAATTATGGGCAGGGATCTGAGTTTGGCTTTATAGCGATCCCCTCTCTTCCCTACCCTCTGGCAGGTATCGCATGTTTGACAGTATTGTCTAATATCCTTCGAGATACCTGGCCAGAAGAAGTTCTGCGTCAGCCGATGTTTCGTTCGGCTGATTCCTAAATGCCCTGATAATGGTATATCGTGCGCGATGCGCAGCAACTCTTGTCTATACTTTCGGGGTACCACTAACTGCTTAGTGGGCACGGGTATGGACCCTGCTACTACCTTCTCTGCATAGCGGTATATGAGACCTTTGTCCCAAGAATATCTCTCTCCCTCCAACCCTCCTTGGTCCTTATTTATCCTATCTTTATATACCTGCAGGGAGGGATCTAGGGCCACCTCACTGCCAAATTCCAGGGGGGCATCCCAGGGTAGAATAGGAGGGGTGTGTGGCATATTGTTTACCTGAGCCTCAGAGTGATCGGAAGGAGCCGTGGTGCGTGCTTGCTGCCGGGTAACAACCGGGTAGGCCTCTTGGATAGTTGGTTGAGGGACAAAAGCAGAGGTGAGCTCCCCCAAGTCGTTGCCCAAAATAACATCAGCGGGCAAATCCTGCATAATTCCCACCTCCACGTTTCCATGCCCTGCCCCCCAATTCAAATGCACCTTGGCAGTGGGAACTTTGTAAATTGCTCCCCCTGCCACCCGTACAGCTACACAGTCTCCGGTGAGGGTGTGTTTAGGCACCAAATGATTTCGGACCAGGGTTAACGTGGCCCCAGAGTCACGTAATCCTTGTATATTTTTCCCCTCCATGTGTACCACCTGGCGGTGCCCTTGGCGGTTGTCTGAGGCGGCTTGTATGGGGTTTACCTCGTGTAGGATCCCCAGAGGCTCTTCTATTGAGGTGACTGTGGATGTTGGGAGCACAGATTCTCTTTGGCAGCAGTGTACTGCAGCCCGATTGTGGGGAGGAGGACCCTGGTGGTTCCAGTTCTGGCGAGGTCGGTTACGTGGGCAGTCTCTCTGGATGTGCCCCTGTTGGTTGCAGGTGTGGCAGCGGATCGGTGGTCGGGTATTGTACCTAGGAGGGTACGGGTTGTGACTCGCGGCTGGTCGTGGGTGAGCCAAGGTAGTCACTGCTGGCAGAGGGGTGGTAGATCTATACGTGGTCCGGTGTGGTGTGCGTTGATCTCGCCTGGTGTCTTGGAACTCGTCAGCTAGCTTGGCTGCCTCTGGTAGGGTACGGGGTTTGCGATCTCGTACCCAATTTTGAAGTTCTGTGGTTAGTCCATTAAAAAACTGCTCCATTACTATTAACTGGAACATCTCTTCCATAGTGGTGACCCGTGCCGCTTCCATCCACCCCTTGGCGGCTCGTTGTAGTCGGTGTGCCCATTCAGTGTGTGAGTCTTTTGTTTGTTTCTTGATGTCCCGGAATTTGAGTCGGCATACCGTGCTAGGATGGCTTGTTTGACTTTGGGATAATTCCTGATGTCTTCGTCTGGGACGGTCCGGTATGCCTCTGCGGCGCGGCCTGACAATCTACCTGCCAGCAGGGGTACTTGGTCGGCTGGGCTGATGTCGTGTAGCTGGCACAACCTTTCGAAATCCTGTAGGTATTCGTCAATATCACTTTCTCCTTCTGTGTAATTTTTAAAAGCTTGGTAGGGAATCTTAGCTTTTCCCTGGGTAGTGCTGGTGGGCGCTGGGGCTCCTTCCCTGACTCGCTGAATAGCGTTTTGCTTCGCTACAATGTACTCGTGCACATCTGCTATCAGTCTTTCCAGTGTCTCCATGGAGGGGGTGTTTGGGTAAAAAGCTAACCTGTTATTGAGCTCTCTTGTAAATTCTGTTGGCTCTGTCTCCTGTGGAGCTGCCGCAGTGGTCGCTCTGTCCCCCTCCATGAGTTCGGCCACCAGAGTAGCTTTGGTTTTGTTGCTGGCTATTCTTCCCCTTGCTTCCAATAATTCCTTTAACGTAGTTCGTTTCAATGTTGCATAATTCGTCTCCATTCACCGTTCGTTCGAATGACTGCACATATTCTCTTACTCCAGTATATCCGAATGGCTGTTTCAACGAACTGCTCCCATCACAATAAGCAATATAACAGTGCTGAACAATGTGTTATGGACAATGGATGTGGAACCACAGTACCAACCAACTGGTTTGACTTTGGGCTAGTTCTAAAGGCATTATTCTGGATTTCCCCAGATTTTCACCCTTTAACCCCTGTACATGGATATGAAATGTGCTGTAGTGGAGCCCAGGCCTCTATCTCTTGAGATAGTCCTGGTGTATGTAGCCGATAGGTAGCACGATCCACAAGGTCTCCGCTGGTAGACAGGAAAAGCAGGCAATGATCCAAATCGGCCGGTACAGCATACGATCTTTCCCTCCCAAGAACTAGACGAAACATAGGCTGGGAGTCAACTGAGGTCTTTATTCCAAGTTCCAGCATTTATACAAGTCCCCATGCAAGGGGTTTCCATAATGACATTGCAGGGGCTTCTCCACATTTCTCCCATCAGGCATTGCATTTTTCCCATCAGGCACGGCTGGACGAACAAAGGATCCAAAATTGCAGACCGCTGCATGGTCGGTAGTCGAACGACGGCCACCCTGACTCCTCTTAACTACCAATTGCAACAATGTTGCAATCCTTAATGGGAGCCACACGACCTCCTGTGTGTGGTCTCCATTCGGCATTTTGTTGCTTTTTGTGAACAGTGTTGAAATTCACTGTTCGTGAAGCAATTGCAGGAATGCTGGCGGTTTTCAGCCGTCAGCATAGGAACGTTACAGCCCACCCGAACCATATTACACAAAACATATATACGCTTGGTTCTTTAAAGTGCCATACACATATGCAATAACATCGTACATACAGGAATGACAATATACAGTGGCTGGGTTTGCCACAGTGTAGTTGGCTGCTGACACACAGGGCTCAGAGATACCAGTGTGAAGCAACTGGGAATCAGACACTACAAGCAGTTAGGAAACAGGCAGAAGTCAAGGCAGGCAGAGTTAGTGCAAATCCGTGAAAACAGTCCAAGATCAGGACAAGCAGAAAAGGGTCAATATTTTTACCAGGCAGTGGTCAGGTCAGGTAGTGGAGGGTCAGAGTTGGTAAACAGGCAGAGATCAGTACATTGACAGACAAACAGGAACATCACACCTTCACTTGGAACTAGCAAACTACATAATCCAAAGCACTGGCACCCTCCTACTGGAAAATGTGCATCATATACCGTTAGACAGCCAGCAATAAAGCGGGAAAGAATTATGGTGTGCATGTGCTGGTCGTTTAAGAGCAAGGAGGTGCACACACGCCCCCTCTGGGTGGATAGAACATGCCGGACAGGGAATTTCAGGCTGCAGCCTAGGGAGAAAAAGAAGACTTCTGAGACACCCCACTGTGGGTGAGAAAGAGGAGAAGCAGTGGGCTGGGCTACCAGACAGGATGGGGAGGGTAAGTAAAGTGGCACCCATCCCTACCCGGGAGAGCTGGATAGTGGTGGACATGGCACAATGCTTATAAGTCAAGCTGGATGATTAAGCTGCAAATAAGATGTTTTGAAAAAGACCAGGCACTGTATCCACCGGTGGAGAGAGATAATGGCATTAACCATGAGGAAGCTCTCTTTGTATTTGCTTTAGGCTCCTTCTTTTCTGTGTACAATCTGGTTTTGTGAAATAAAAGATTAGAATATTTTTTAATTATTTTATTGGGAGCATTCCTAACATAATGATATGAAAACATTCAGTAATTTTATAATAGAAGCTAAGAGTGACTTTCTCCATTCAGCTCAAATGCATTGAACATAATTCAAGGACGTTGATTGTCATAAACATTTGAATGAATAAGTAACATTATAGGGAACACAATGTGAATGCTAAAAGCATATGGAACTGATGTCAACATAGCTCATTGAAGTATTTATTTGAGTCATGTTCTGCAATCTTCTTGATATTGGAACATATCATTTATATTCATTATATTACCTTCATATATTTTGTATTATTTATACATAATAATCAAGAGTACACTTTTTACAGATTGACAATTTTGGCTTCTTATTATTTTTTCATAGTTACATTGTTAATACGGTTGAAAAAAGACATAAGTCCATCAAGTTCAACCAAGCGATAGGTGGGGATGCAAATCCCAGAAGAAATGAGACTCAGATTTCTACACGTTTTCTTAAACATTAATGTCATTAACTTTTAAGAATTCATCTAAACCCATTTTAAATCTGTCCACTGTTCCTGCTGTGACCACGTCCTGAGGAAGTCTATTCCACAGCTTCACAGTTCGTACAGTAAAGAAGCTTTGACGCTTCTGGAGACTGAACTTTTTCCTCTCCAATCGGAGGCAGTTCCCCCTTGTCTTTTGAGCGCATTTTACATGTAACAGTTTTTCACCATATTTTTTGTATGGCCCATGTAACGGGGTTCTGAAGGTGCACTCGGTCCCCCATTGCCCGCAGAACTGTTGCTTAGCTTTGGGAATGAGGATCTGTGTTTGACCTCATTCCCAGGACGGCTTTACTGCTGGGTGGCTCCCTGCTCCTAAGTCTGCCTTGAGCGCCGAGCTGATCGCTCGGTGCTCAACTGGTTGGTCTGTCGGTCATGTGACGCTGGCCACGTCACATGACCCTCACTCCCCACTATAAATACAGGCAGCCTGCTAGCCACAGGTTGCCTGTTAATTTCTAGGTTCCTGGCTATTTGTTGGACTACTGAATACTCACCTGATTCCGTTCCCTGACGATCCTTTTGCCTGCTCCTCCTGTACTGCGCATCCGTCCTGGTATTGTGACCTCGGCTCCCACCTGACTACTCTCTTAGGACTCCTCTTGTACTTCTCTACTCTCAGGGTATTTGACCCCGGCTTCTCCTGACCATTCTTTGCTTAACCCTTTGTACTGTGTAGCTCTCATGGTTCTAACGGTCCATATTTTGTCTTGTCTGTCTTCCCTGCACGTATCCTAAGTTAGGGACTGTCGTCCAGTTGTCCCCTGTCATCAGGACTTGTGAGGCAAGTAGGCAGGGCCAGGGGTGAGGGTGGAGCGCAGTGGTCACTATCCTTCCCCCTGTGTGTGTGTGGACGTGACCGTTACAGATTAACAGGCCCAATAACCACTGTATCATGAATCCTCTTACTACCCTGACTGACCATGTCTCTATCTTGACACAGAGGGTGCAGGAGCTAGGAGAGAAACTACATTCTTGTGAGTTAGGGCAAGGTTCTTCCACTCCTATGTCCTCCTGTCCACATTTTGAACCCCAGTTCAAGCTCCCAGAACCCTTTTCTGGAGACCGGAAGAAGTTTCTCTCCTTTAAGGAGAATTGCTAACTCTACTTCCGTTTGCGCCCCGTGTCCTCCGGTCCCGAGTGCCAACGCGTGGGGATTATCATTTCTCTACTACAGGGTGATCCCCAGGACTGGGCATTTTCGTTACCTCCTGGGGCCAGTTGTCTAACTTCTGTGGAGGGGTTTTTTCAGGCCCTGGGTACCCTCTATGACGAACCAGACAGGGCCCTGGTAGCCGAGACGGCTCTTAGGGCACTGGTTCAGGGCCATCTCCCTGCGGAGGAGTATTGCACCCAATTCAGACGGTGGTGTGTCCCCTCAGGATGGAATGAACCAGCCCTGAAGAGTCAGTTTAGGTCTGGTCTATCTGATAATTTAAAAGATCTATTAGTCAATTACCAAATTCCTGAGACCTTAGAGGAGATGATGACCCTAGTTGTCCGACTTGACAGACGAGTTAGAGAGAGACGACCAGAACGACAGTTCTGTTCTCAGATGGTGGTCCAGCCAGAGGCCTTTTCCAGGGACAACACTGAGGTCTCCACGGAGGAACCCATGCAGGTTGGCATGACCCGGGGTAATCTTCGTCGCAGACGCGGAGAGTGCTTCTACTGTGGAGATTCTGGCCATTGGATCAACAAGTGTCCTAAGAGGGTCCTCTCTGACAAGTCTCCTAAGGCAAGACAACCTAAAGACCAGGTACACCCTGATTTTTCTACAGGTAAGCTTTTGGTACCCATAACAATTTTTCTGGGGGTTAATAAGCGGCCAGCTTTATTGACTTTGAGTTTGCTTGTAAATTGGGTATTCCAATGTTTTCTTTACCTACACCTATCCATGTCATGGCTATTGATGCTACTCCCCTGATTGGTGGTACGGTGAGGTCATGTACCTCTTAAATTTCTCTGTCCGTGGGTGTGTGCCACTCTGAGAGATGTTCTCTTCTAGTCCTGGAGAACCTACCGGTTGAGGTGGTACTAGGGTTGCCTTGGCTCCATTTACATAACCCCACAATTGATTGGTCCAAAGGAGAGTTGGTGAAATGGGGACCTAAGTGTGACTCATGCTTGTCCGTGGTCCAGGCTGGGGTTTCAGTAAGGTCTAATACATTACCCTCTGTTATTAAGGAATATTCTGATGTGTTCTCGTCCCTTACTCCAGAGGTTCTACCCCCCCATAGACCTTATGATTGCGCCATAGAGCTAAATGAGGGTGCCGAATTTCCTAAAGGTTGAATTTATAATATTTCAGGGCCCGAACGCAAGGCTATGGAAGATTATATTAAGGAGAGCCTTGCTAAAGGGCATATTAGACCTTCAGTCTCTCCTATGGGCGCAGGGTTTTTCTTTGTTAAAAAGAAGGATGGTGGTCTTAGGCCTTGTATTGATTACCGGAGATTAAATAAAATCACTGTCCAAAATAGATACTCTCTCCCATTGATTCCGGATTTATTTAACCAGGTTTTGGGGGCAACCTGGTTTTCCAAGATTGACCTGAAAGGGGCATACAATCTAATCCGAATCAAGGAGGGAGACGAATGGAAGACAGCGTTCAATATTCCGATAGGACACTTTGAATATCAGGTGATGCCTTTTGGACTCGGCAATGCCCCAGCTGTGTTACAAAACTTAATGAACGATATTCTTAGGGAGTTCTTAGGTAAATTTATTATTGTCTATCTTGACGACATTTTGATATTCTCTCCTGATTTCGAATCTCATGTGTCTTATGTCAAACAAGTATTAGAGGTGTTGAGGGAGAACCAGCTATCCGCTAAGCAAGAGAAATGTGTCTTTGGTGTACAGGAGATACTGTTTCTAGGGCATGTTTTGACTCCTCACGCCTTTAAGATGGATCCTGGTAAGGTTTTAGCAATTAAGGAATGGGTAAGGCCTTCATCCTTAAAGGCTTTACAACGGTTTTTGGGTTTCGCTAATTACTACCGTAAATTTATCATGAATTTTTCTGTAATTGCTAAGCCATTGACCGATCTTGCTAAGAAAGGGGCTGATTTGGAGAATTGGTCTACCAAGGCCATTTCTTCATTTGAAACATTAAAAAAGGCATTTAGTAGCGCTCCCATTCTGATCCAGCCTGATCAGGAGTGACCCTTTATTGTGGAGGTGGATGCGTCCGAGGACGACGCAGGAGCAGTCCTTTCACAAGGTCCTGCTAGCCTCACTAACCTGAGACAGTGTGCCTTCTTCTCTAGGAAATTCTCTCCCACGGAGAGAAACTACGACATAGGAAATAGGGAGCTGCTGGCTATTAAATGGGCATTTGAGGAGTGGAGACATTTTCTGGAGGGGGCAATGCATCGAGTAACTGTTGTCACTGATCATAAAAACCTAATGTTTCTCGAGTCCGCTAAGAGGTTGAATCTCCCACTGAGACGCCGCCTGAATCCATCCTACCAGCAAACATCTTCTTAGCGGCTCTAACCCAGGATATCTCGGCTCGCATTAAGGCTGAACAACATCTGGCACCGGCATGCACCCCAACAGATAAGTTGTTTGTTCCCGTACAATTTTGTCTCCAGCTGTTGGGTGAGTGTCACGATTCTGCCTTTTGTGGACATCCGGGTGTTGAGGGCACTAAGGATCTGGTTTCTAGCTCTTATTGGTGGCCCACTCTGTCCAGGGATGTCAAGTCCTACGTGTCAGCCTGTGAGGTTTGTGCCAGGTCTAAGACACCTAGGACTAGCCCTGCTGGTAACCTACGACCCCTACCCATTCCCAGTAGACCCTGGTCCCATATCTCGATGGACTTTATAACTGATCTACCGCCAGCGGAGGGTAAGACTGTGGTTTGGGTAGTGGTCGATAGGTTTAGCAAGATGGTTCATTTCATTCCCCTGTCTAAACATCCGAATGCTAAAACCCTGGCTTCTATTTTTGTGAGAGAGATTGTTCGTTTACATGGCATCCCGGAAAATATTGTTTCGGACAGGGGTGTGCAGTTTGTGTCCAAATTCTGGAGGGCCTTCTGTCAAAGATGTAAAATTTCGTTGTCTTTTTCTTCCGCCTACTATCCTGAGAGTAATGGGCAGACTGAACGCCTTAATCAGTCTGTGGAACAATTCCTGAGGTTGTATGTTGCTGATGACCAGCAATTATGGGTCAAATTCCTTCCGTTGGCTGAATTTGCTTTGAATAACCGTGTCAATTCTTCTGCTGGGGTCTCCCCTTTCTTTTGTAACCATGGTTTTCATCCCCGTTTTCATTCTGGGTCGTCCGTCTCCTCCTCTAACCCTGAAGCTGATAAACTCTCCTCCGAACTGTGCACAGTTTGGGCCCGGGTTCAATCGAACCTAGAAAAGGCTCAAAGTTCTCAAATACTCAAGGCCGATGGGAGACGTTCAAGGGGGGTGAACTTTCAGGTTGGGGATAAAGTATGGTTGTCCTCCAAGAATCTATCTCTCAAGGTAGCTTCTAGAAAATTTGCTCCTCGTTTTATTGGACCATATAAGATCACGGAGGTGATTAACCCGGTATCATTTAGGTTGGAGCTGCCCGAAGTCATTACACATTCATAATGTGTTCCATAAATCTCTACTTAAAAAATATTTTGAACCGGTAGTACCATCGAAAGCCTCGCCTCCGCCGGTTCTTGTTAATGATGCTGTCGAGTATGTCGTGTCTAAAATAGTGGATGTCAGGAAGGTGCGTAACTCCTTGCAGTACTTGATTCACTGGAAGGGGTATGGACTTGAAGAGAGATCTTGGGTACCTGCCAGGGAGGTTCATGCTCCTAGACTTGTTCGTAAATTTCATTTAGAACACCCTGAAAAGCCATCGCCTGAAGTCTTGGGTCCGGTGGCCCCTCGTAAAAGGGGGGGTACTGTAACGGGGTTCCGAAGGTGCACTCGGTCCCCCATTGCCCGCAGAACTGTTGCTTAGCTTTGGGAATGAGGATCTGTGTTTGACCTCATTCCCAGGGCGGCTTTACTGCTGGGTGGCTCCCTGCTCCTAAGTCTGCCTTGAGCGCCGAGCTGATCACTCGGTGCTCAACTGGTTGGTCTGTCGGTCATGTGACGCTGGCCACGTCACATGACCCTCACTCCCCACTATAAATACAGGCAGCCTGCTAGCCACAGGTTGCCTGTTAATTTCTAGGTTCCTGGCTATTTGTTGGACTACTGAATACTCACCTGATTCCGTTCCCTGACGATCCTTTTGCCTGCTCCTCCTGTACTGCGCATCCGTCCTGGTATTGTGACCTCGACTCCCAAATAACTACTCTCTTAGGACTCCACTTGTACTTCTCTACTCTCCTGGTATTTGACCCCGGCTTCTCCTGACCATTCTTTGCTTAACCCTTTGCACTGCGTAGCTCTCTTGGTTCTGACCCGGTCCGTTCATGTTCCGTATTTTGTCTTGTCTGTCTTCCCTGCACGTATCCTAAGTTAGGGATTGTCGTCCAGTTCTCCCCTGTCATCAGGACTCGTGAGGCAAGTAGGCAGGGCCAGGGGTGAGGGTGGAGCGCAGTGGTCACTATACTTCCCCCTGTGTGTGTGTGTGGACGTGACCGTTACAGCCCATTTATATATTTGTATAGGTTAATCATGTCCCCCCTTAGATGTCTCCTCTCAAGACTAAATAAATTCAATTCTTTTAATCTTTCTTCATAACTAAGACCCTCCAGGCCCCTTATCAGTTTAGTCGCTCTCCTCTGTATTTTTACCAACTGTAGTGCATCCTTTGCGCTTCACAGACATTAGCATTCAACTGTCCCCAATGGGGCTCACAGTCCCTATTAGTATGTGTTTGGAGTGTGGGGGGAAACTAGGAAGAACATACAAACTCCATGCAGATGTTGTCCTTGGTCAGATTTGAACCTAGGACCCCAGCACTCCAAGGCACCAGTGCTAACCACTGAGCCACCGTGCTGCCAACATTGAACCTCATTTGCCAATCACTCAGAGTGTTCAAGTCAGCTTGTAGTATATGGAAATCTTCCATAGAGTGTACAGTTCTACATAGCTTAGTATCACCTGCAAAAATAGAAATGGTTCAGATCTCTTTATGTGTTATAAGAAGAACATATTTGCTAATATATTTTTTATAAGGGTTGTCCAATGTACAATGAGACTTAGCTGTAATAATTTGTTTTCTCAAATCTTGAAGAACCCTCTAGATGCATAACTAGGAGTTCAAAATGTCCTTCTGCAAAATATGGGACTAATACAAACCCAAACCAATACTTCAATATACATGTGAGATTTGTGGTGCCCTGGTGCAGATTTTACATGGGGACACAAAAACTACTAAAGTCCTCTTAAATTTTGTCTGTATTTTGTAGTAGTCTATTTGACTTTTCTCTGAGCTAGAACTCTTCTAAACTTTGAGAATGTAATTGCCGTTATGCTACGTTTGTGGATGCCAAACCAACAGGATATGTAGACAATTGAGAGTTACATAAAGTTTACAGATGAGCGAATTTCTCAAAAATTCGATTCGGCTGGTTCGCCAAATTTTTCCAAACAAATTCAGTTCGATCCAAATTTATTTGTGACGAATCGTGTTAAAAAAACTGCTATTTCCTGGCTGCGGGGAGCCTTTATAGTGGTGTAGAACAATGTGCCTTGCAGTAACACGCATAGACGGTCTACTGTGGTAGTGAAACAATACTGTGAGTCAGTATGACATGCAGGTGACAGGCGTCGCTCTTAGAATCACTGCATGCTTCACTTATTTGGGCAGCTACGGGGCCAAAACTGACCAAACAACTCAAGTGTGAATTCAGCCTTACAGGTCAATGTTAGCGTCAAGAAGAAGTGCATTCCTTTTACACTGTCGGCAGCTAATTCCACATAGATGTCTACAGAACCTGTTCTATTAAACGCTTATACAAGTAGACAGAGTTGAGAGGGTGTCAGCAGTAAGTTTGTGTTGACGTCACTGATTATTTTGCCCTTCCTCTCATCCGTCAAACAATAACCCCCATCAAACGGATCCTGTCTGTGGAGCATCTGCCTTAACTCGGTCAGCATTTGGTCAGTAGTCCATCAGTATCGCTAAAGCCAAAAAATACAGGAGTGGATCCAAAACAGAGATGACACGTGAATGGAATATTTGCATGTCTTATTTGTTTTGTACCCACTCCTGCTTTTGGCTACCAAATCATAAGCAAATTCTGATGCAAAATAGGGACCATGTCATGCAGGCCTTACAGACAGGATTTGTTGTGCGTCTCATTTTTCCTCATTTTTCCTTCCTTCTGACAGATCATAAGAAGGGTCACATAAATGATAATGTCAGCCAGGCCGAAAGGCAAAATAGTGGCCCAGTCCTGAAGTGGGGAGGGTGGGAACAGCATGAGAAGTCCACAGAGTGGCCCTATGACATAGTGGTGAGGTGGAAGCAGCATGAGTATACCACAGAGTGGCCTAATGACAGAGTCTGGAGGTGGCAGCAGCATCAGAAGGAGGCCACAGAGTGGTACAATGACAGTGTGGAGGCGGCAGCAGCAGCATCAGGAGGCCACAGAGTGGCACAAAGACAGTGTGGAGGTGGCGGCAGCATCAGGAGGAGGCCACAGAGTGGCACAATGACAGAACATGGAGGTGGCGGCGGCAGCAGCATCAGGAGGAGGCCACAGAGCGGTATAATGACAGTGTGGAGGTGGAAGCAGCAGCATCAGGAGGCCACAAAGTGGCAAGGTGACATAGTGTTGAGATAGCAGCAGCATCAGGAGACCACAGAGTGGCAAGGTGACAGTGTGGAGGTGGCAGCAGCATCAGAAGACCACAGAGTGGCAAGGTGACAGTGTGGAGGTGGCAGCAGCATCAGGAGACCACAGAGTGACAAGGTGACATAGTGTGGAGGTGGAAGCAGCATCAGGAGACCACAAAGTGACCTGTTGACAGAGTGGGGAGGTGGGTGGCAATACCAGTACCAGCTGTAGATGGTGGGTGTAAGAAGGAGTACTTGGCATCAGATGTGTGGCATCAGGCGGGTGGAAGCATCAGAATAGTAGCTGAGGCAGGTAGCCAGAAGATGGTCTCTTTTGTCAAAGTGTTGGTGTGGCACCATGGTTGATCTAGTCTGATGCATCAGGCATTGGTGGGTGGAAATCCTGGCTGATCCACGCTTGATTCATCTTCACAAAGGTCAGTCTCTTTACATTTTGGGTGGACAGGCAAGTTCTTCTTGGAGTAACTATGGCCCCCGCCGCACTAAACACCTGCTCTGATGCCACACTACTGGCCGGGCAGAACAACTTTTCCAGGGCAAACTCTGCTACTTGCATCCACAAGTCAAGTTTGGCTGCCCAGTAGTCCAGCGGATCTTCAATGTGGGGGGCAGGCTGCTGTCCAAGTATGCCACCACCTGCTGGTTCAGGTCCTGCTCCAGGACTAGCTGCTGCTGCTGGTGAATAGTTTCTTTACTAGGCGGGTGAAGAAAACCACTCATCAGCTACTCTAGACTCAACTTGCTGCTGATGGAGCTGGAACTGCTCCTACCCCCCCCCCCCCCACCTTGGCACAGCAGCCATGGCAGAGGAACATGAGCGCAGAGGGTCCCCTGGTCAGAGCTGCGAGAGGATAGAAGATGGCGCAGATGGGCAGCGGCCAACTGACTACATAGGATGTCTCTATAATAGTTCAGTTTGTCCTCCTTCTCAGCTGGTGTAAAATTGGCCCCCTTTTTGGACTGGTAGCGAGGGTCCAACAAGGTGTAGAGCCAGAAGTCATATCTCTGTCGAATGCTGACAATTCGGCTGTCACTACGCAAGCAAATGAGCATGCATCGGGCCATTTGTGCAAGTGACTCTGAGGGTCTATCTGCCTCTATCTCCACTGAATACTGCCATGCTGTATCTGTGTCCTCTGCCTCATCTACCTCATTGCCCTGTAGCTCCTCTGGCTGCTCCTGCTCCTCCTCTCTTGTCACCTGTGTTGAAAAAACACCCATTTTGCTACACATTGCTTGTGCTCCAATGTCCTCGCCCTCCTTCAGTTCAGCCCCCACAGGGCTCATGTGGCCGTGAGATCTAGGCGCCACATCTCCAGTTCCCTTGACCAGACAGATTTACCAGCATCAGTTCCAGGACATGAAGCAGTGGAATGACATTGTTCATCACGTAGACCTGGCGACTGACAAATAACGTGGTCCTCCTCATAAGGCCTGAGCAAACAGCAGGTGTCATGCATGAGCTGCCACTGGCTGACATCAAAGTTACACAGGGGAGTACTTCTGTTCTCTTGAATCATCAAGAAATCGTTTATGGCCTTTCTATGTTCGTATAGTCGGTCAAACATATGGAGGGTGGAATTCCAATGGGTGGAAAAGTTGCATATCAGCTTATGTTGGGGGATGCCATTCTGCCTCTGCAGCTCAAAGATGTGCATGCAAAGTTTCCTGGACATTTTTTGGGTGTCTTACAGATGGGTGGAAGACTTCAGGAACCGCTTGACAACAAGATTGAATACGTGTGCCATGCAGGGCACATGGCTCAGCCCTCCTTGATGCAGCACTGACACAATGTTCTTCCAGTTGTCGGTCACCATGGTTCCGATTTTTTATTTTCGCAGAGAAAGCCAGGATTTGATTTCTTGATGAAGGACACGGAGCAGTTCCTCCCCTGTGTGACTCTGTTTGCCCAGGCAAACTATGTGCAGAACAGGGTGACACCGCCGTGCCCTGCACATGTGGTATGCTGGAGGGGCGCTGTGAATTGTCCCTGCAGTGGAGGCTTAGGACACGACGGAAAATGAGGAAGCAGAGACATTGTCTCAGGACCATGACGACTTGGGACTCTCCACCTCGACTCGACGCAAGCCATCAGTTCTCTGAAATGTGGCAGGGTCCACCACTTGGAAATGGAGGGACTGCAGCACCAGCAACTTGGCCAGAAGCACATTCAGCTTTTGCGCCATTGGATGAATGCACACATACTGTTGTCTCTTGCCAATCGCTTCTGTGATCGATTGCTGTTGGAATGACTGACGAGGAGTAGTAGTGGGAGGAGCAGGAGCATCAGGACCAGCAGATAATGAGAAGGACAGACAGCTCCCTTCGGCTGAGGTGGTGGAGCCTTCACTGCATGAAATTGGGTGCATGCCACTGGGTGATGCAGCGGTTGCTGCGGCAGGCTTGACCACCACATCGGAGCCACGGTTCTCTCAGGCCACTTTATGACGCTGCATATGTTGATGCAGGGCCATGGTGTCAACATTGGCATCCTGGCCACGCCTCACCTTCTGCCCACAGATTCTACAAATGGCCATGTTCACCTCCTCCGGCTGCTTTACAAAAAAACGCCACACCACCGAGTAGGTGATTTTACCCCCAACACTCTGCACTGACTTACTGCTACAGCCGCTGCTTCCGTGAACCCCTGCACCACTACTTTTTGGGCAGGTAGGCTCCTGCAAAGCAGGTGGTCTACCCTGGGCACGTTTGGCTCCCAACCTCCCACTGCTGCCACCCTGCTGACTCACGGCCACACTGGCGACTTGATGGCTCCGCCGCTGCCTCACAAGCAAGCTGCCACCCTCTTCTCCTGATGATGATGAAGCCCCTAATTCACCCAACTCCCAAGCTTTATCATCATCTAGTAGTGTCTGCATGTCACTGATGTCCGCCTCAATGATCTCTGGGTCAGGAGACTGACCGCTCGCAACACCACCTCCCACGCCACTCTCCTCATCACTGCTTGCCCGCCTAGTGGAGGAAGCGGCGGATGTCTCCTCCAGATCTTGGTTGGGAAGAGGCTGCTGACTGTCCTCTAATAGCTCATCCTCGCTTGCTGCATTCTCAAGTGCTGCATTTATAAGTGCATCTGAGATATTCAGGAGATACTCAGGAGGTAATCTGGAGGTGGATACAATCTAAAAAAGTAAGATTTGTTTGTTTAAAATCTTTCCCCTCTTTAAAATGGCAGACCTGGTTCTGTGCAAGAATTGTTGTGCTTTTATTTCAGGTTCCACTCTTCGGAGGTTTGGATGCTGTCTGATCTGTAGACAGCTCTCCGTAATGCAGCAGGAAATTGCATTTTTGAAATCTGAGATTTGTAAATTAACAGTTAAACAAACTCAGGCTGGGAATGTTGCAATGCCACTGCCACAGAGGCTCCCTAGAAATGAAAGATGGGTTACTGCAGGTTCTGGTAGACTGAGAGTTGTTTATAGAAGACATGTCCCACAGTCTGTGGCTCTCCATAATTCATTTGCAGCACTTTCACAGTGCAAGAGCAACATGGAGGATGGCTCAGGCACGGTGGGTGAGGAACAATCATCTCCCATGCCTAAAGTATGCAAGACTGCAGCCAAAGACAAAATAGAGAAGGTAAGGACTGATAGTAAGCAGCTGTTGGTGGGCGATTCTATCATAAGAGGTGTGAAGTCTGAGGAAAATGGTGTTGTGAGATGTCTCCCTGGTGCTACCGCTAGCAGGGATAGATGACGTATCTTTAATATTGTTAGGCAAGCAAAGCAGGAAAGGGAGGTGGATGTTATTGTCCATCTTAGGACAAATGATCTGGCTTGCAATGAGGTTTCAAAGGTGAAGGAAGCTTTTCACACACTTGGAAATTATATACAGGAGTTTGCATCAAGTTTCATTCTCTGCAGTTTTGCCTGTGCATAACCTTCAGCATGACAGGAAGATGCGCATTAAGGAATTCAATGTATGGCTTGGTGAATGGTGTCTGAACCAAGGGTTTGGCTTTGTGTCTCATGTTAGCTCTTGTTGGAATGGAAAAGAACTGTACAAGAAAGATGGTTTGCATCTTTCTCTTAAGGGAACTAATGTCCTCAGTGAACAATTCAAAGTATTTGCTAAGGAGCATTTAAACTAGGAAAGGGGGGCAAAAGAGATAATCCAGCAGTCTGACTGCCCCCGGGAACAATGCCAGAAGACGCCAGTAGCACATAGGTTAATAAATTACAAGCTCAGAGTCTTGTATACAAATGCTCGCAGTTTAGGGAATAAGATCAATGAACTTTGATTCGTTCATCTCTAATAAAGTTATATGGAAAAAATTGTAAAGTTTCTGTAGACTGTATTTATAATTAAATTACTATAAAATATATTCAAAAAAATGAAAGATACTAGTTGAATTCATACACTACTCATAAAACAAAAACATTGAGGTCTATTGTACAATTTAAGAATATATAATACAATATTGCATTATAGTGATACCAAGATCTTTAAAGGGATTTTCCCAAAATCAACATTTATCATTAGTGATGGACGAACATCAGCCGGAACGTTTCTTGAACACGCGTTCGCGATCAAATGTTCGCGGCAGGGCCCCATAAACTTTAATGGCAGGCGAACCTGAAAAACCTTCAGGTCATATTTGCAGCCACCAAATACTTACTAGAAGTGCACAAATAGTGCCACAATATGGACAGTGGGATCAATGGCACAAATTCCCACACAAAATATGTATTTTAATCAGGGGCCATTTTTATGCGTCTTAAAGGGAACCTGTCACCGTGATTTTGGGTATAGAGCTGAGGACATGGGTTGCTAGATGGCCACTAGCACATCCGCAATACCCAGTCCCCATAGCTCTGTGTGCTTTTATTGTGATTAAAAACAGATTTGATACATATGCAAATTAACCTGAGATGAGTCAGAGCTTGAAAATATGACTCTTCTCTGGTCACACAAGTAAGATATGACTCTTATGTTAATTTGCATATGTATCAAATAGTTTTTTTTACACAACAAAAGCACACAGCTATGGGGACTGGGTATTGCGGATGTGCTAGCGGCCATCTAGCAACCAATGTCCTCAGCTCTATACCCCAAATCCTGGTGACAGGCTCCCTTTAAAGGGAAACTCTCAAAATGTGCCCTGCTGGAGCCTAGAAATTTTTTATTTTAGGCCACGGGAGTATGGGCCTCAAAAATTAAGCATTCACCTGACAGAAAAGAACAAGTGATTATGTGGCTGGAGGTATATTAGACGGTCACTGAATAACAATTTTACCGTAGGCCAGTGGAGTACAGGCCCCAAAAATTATGCATTAACCTGACAGAAAAGAACAAGTGATTATGTGGCTGGAGGTATATTAGGCTGTCAGTGGATAACAATTTTACAGCAGGCCAGTGGAGTACAGGCCCCAAACATTAGGCATTCACCGGACAGAAAAGGCCTTTTATGCCGCTGTATATACATAAGACAAGGACCATTCTTTGTTCTGGGTGGTGGCGGATATGTGTGGGCTGGCATGAGGAAATTCAATTGCGCGTGGTCGTCACAGGTGTTGAATTCCTCCGAGATCCATGCCTCATTCATTTTTAGAAATGTGAGATAGTCCACACTGTCGTCAGCTAGGCAAGTACGCTTATCAGTCACGATCCCCGCCTGCTGCGCTGAACTTCCTTTCAGACAGGACACTCGACGAGGGGCAAGCCAAGAGTTCCATGGCAAATTGTGCCAGCTCTGGCCACAGGTCAAGCCTGCACACCCAGTAGTCCAGGGGTTCCTCTCTTCTCAGAGCGTCCAAATCGGCCTTTAACCAGATGTAGTCTGACATTTTTCGGTCTAGGCGTTCTCTGAGGCTGGATCCGGAGGGTGGCTCTCGATGGGTTGGCTGCAAGAATGATGTCATATCCGAAGTGACCAACACATCTTCAAACCGCCCTCTATTTGCAGGTGCGGTAGGATTGGTACCCGCACCTGTTTCGCTGTGGGTGGAAATTCCTCTGCCAGCGCCCACGAAAGCAGAATGCAGCATCTCTTGCAGCAAGGCTCATAAATGCTGCATTCTGACAGCCCTCTGTGATGCTGGTAACATGTCTGCCATTTTGTGTTTGTACCGAGGGTCTAAGTACGTTGCCACCCAGTACTGGTCCTTGCCCTTTATGCTTTTTATACGGCGGTCCCTCTTCAAACACTGCAGCATGAAGGCCCCCATTTGCACTTAATTTGAAGTGGTGGAGCGCCCTGGCTCCTGCTCATCGCCCAGGAGAATGTTGTCTTCAGTCTCCTCCCCCCAGCCACGGACAACACCAGGGATCACCGAAAAGTTTAAAGTCCCCATCAAAGCCTGCTCTTCTTGCTACTCCTCCTCCTCCACCTAGCCACCATCCTCCTCTGACTCCTCTTCAGACTCTGTGCTGACTTGTCTCAGATGGAGTAGCCCCCACTGGGAATTCATTCAGCATTGCGACTTCCTCATCTTCCAGCTCCTGCTCCTCGACGGCATTATCAATGACACGACGCAATGCATGCTCCAGAAAGAAGGCAGAAGGTACGATGTCACTGATGGTGCCCTGGCTGCGACTGACCAGTTTGGTGATCTCATCAAATGGCCGCAGCAGTCTGCATGTGTCGCACATGAGCAGCCACTGGCACGGTGAAAAGAAAGCAAGCTCCCCAGAACCTGTCCTGCTGCAGAGTTTGTACAGGTAGTCGTTAACGCCATGTTGATGCGGGAGCACACTATCAAGCATATACAAGATGGAGTTCCAGCACGTCGGGCTGTCACAAATCAGATGCCTGACGGGCAGGTGGTGTCGCCGCTGAACGTCAGCAAGGCTAGCCATGGCCGTGTAAGATCTTCCAAAATGGCCAGAGATTTTCCTGGCCTGCTGCAAGATGTCCTGGACCCCGGGGTATTTGGCAACGAATCGCTGCATGACTAAGTTCAGGACGTGTGCCATGCACGGCATGTGTCATTTTGCCCTGTTTCAGCACGCTCAGCAGATTGGCACCATTGTCGCACACCACTTTGCCAACTGTCAAATTGAGCGGGGTTAGCCACTGATCGGACTGTGACCGCAGAGCTGAAATCAGTGCAGGATCGTTGTGGCTCTTGGCTTTCAGGCACAGCAGCCGCAGCACAGCATGGCAACGTCTCACCTGGCAGGTCAAATTGGTTCTGGGGAGCTTGGAGGGTGCAGTGAAAGAGGCGATAGCAGTGGAAAAGGAGGAGTCAGCTGAGGAGGAGACGGAGGATGGAGTAGGAGGAGGGGAAGAAGAGGCAGGCCTGCATGCAATCCGTGGCGGCAACACCAAATCCACACGGGTGCCACGGGTTACATGCTTCACAGCTTTCAGAAGGTTCACCAAGTGGCCAGTAAAAGTTATGTACCTTCCCTGCCCGTGTTTGCTAGACCACGTGTCTGTGGTCAGATGTATCTTGGCACTGACACTGTGTGCCAGAGATATATTTAATTGCCGCTGAACGTGGCCATATAGCTCTGGGATGCCCTTTTGGGAGAAATTCCATTGCGGTGTGCCAATGGCCACAAATTTTCTAAAGGCCTCCGAGTCCACCAGTTTATATGGCAGTAATTGGCAGGCTAGCAGTTCTGACAAGCCAGCGGTCACCCGTTGGACAAGAGGGTTATCCGGCGTCATCAACTTTTTACGCTCGAACATTTGGGCCATGGAAGCCTGCCTTCTGCCAGATGAATGCGACAACAGCACGGTGGAAGGTGGAGTGGAGGACAAATGGGAGGAGAGAGGAGAAGAAGAAGAGGCAGGACATGGAGCGCCGGGAGTGTGGCTTTGTGGGTTCTGACAGTGTTGCTCCCACTGCGCTCAGTGATGGGAGGCAAGGTGCCTTCTTAAGTGAGTGCTGGGCTTACCGCGAATTATGCGTTGCCAGCACAGGCTGCAGATGGCAACACTATTGTCAGCAGCTGACACGTTAAAAAAAGCCCACACTGCGGATTCATGTGTCGGCGTCCTGGGAGCACAAGATGTGACTGTGCATGGTGGATGGCTCATTCCAGATACATTAGCAGTCTGCTTTTTGCCTCCTGTGCACTGTAAGTTCTGCCTGCTTCTCCTCCCTATCTGCTGCTCCGTCTCTCCCTCTGAACTCCCCTCCTCTTCCTCTCTTGTGGGCACCCACGTGACGTCCATCGACACGTCATCGTCACCTTCACCACCATTGACATTAGAGATCTCAGAGTAGGCAGCAACAACGGGGACCACCCTCCTTGGGCTGATCTGGGTACTTTCGTCAGACTGCTGGGTGGCGACCGTTGATACCTCCTCTTCCTGATCCGATGCCAAGAATGGCTGCACATCGGTAAGGTCTTGGAATGGATGGGAAAATATTTCCTCTGACTCGAACGGATGGGATATGGTGGTGGTGGTGGTGTCTTTAGGGGTGCACACAGCAGAGTGTGAAGAGAGGATGAGGAGGGTGCAGAAGCGAAAGGCTGTGAGTCACTCAACCAACTCTGGTGCGTCCTTTGACATAATCGCACGCACTTAGGCTCCGGCTTGGTGCACCTGCCCAACCCCTACAACCCCTGCGGAATGGCCTGCCTCTTACTCTGCCTATCATTTTCAAAATTAGTGATAAGCGGCAGGGGCAATATTCAAATTCGCGATATTTTGCGAATATTTGGGCGAATATTCGCCATATATATTCGCAAATTTGCAAATTCATGATCTCCAGGCATTATTTTCTTGATTGCGAAAATTTGCATAAAATTCGCCTAAAATGAACTGGTATTTTTTAAAAAATCTAATATTAGCGATTACGAATATATTTTGCGATATTCTAAATTTTCGCGAATTCTTGAAGTGCCGATATTCGCGATTAAAATTCGCAATTCGAATATTCGTGATCAACACTATTCAAAATGACCTTGTGACAAAAGTCCCTATAGAAGAGCAGTATTTGTGGATGAAGGTATATCACACCCCTGCCTCAATCATTTTTTTTTGGGGGGGCAACTGTTATATCACACCAGTAGAAATTATTTGTTCCAATAGCATTTGTAACTGTGTAGCTGCGGTAACACTGCAAAACCGCAAACAAATGCTGCACTATATAGAAAGTATATTATTGGTATATAACACCCCTTTTTTGGGGGGGCAAACTGGTACATCACACCAGTTGAAATTATTTTTTCCAATATTGTTTGTCACTCTGTGTAGCTGCGGTAACACAGCAATCCGCAAACAAATGCTGCACAACCCAAAATGCACTCTATAGAAAGTATATTATTGGTATATCACACCCCTGCTTCAATCCGTTTTTTTTGAGGGGACACTGGTGTATCACACCAGTTGAAATTATTTGTTCCGATAGCGTTTGTCACTCTGTTGCACAATACAAATGCACTATAATATACTTTCTATGTTAGAAAGTTTATTATAAGTATATACCACCCCTCAGTAAGTCACACCTATCGATAGCACACCTATACCAGTCCTTAAAAGGACTTTTGTGGCCCTATTAGCTAGCGTTTGGTGTCCCTAACAGTCTGTCCCTGCTCCACACAGCAACCTCTCCCTACACTGGCAAAAGACTGAATATAAAATGGTGGCCAGATCGGGTTTATTTATAAGGTAGGGGGTATGTCCATGTGCTGAAACATCTTAATGGGCTGTCCTGTACCACCTGATGGATGTGTCATGGGTCAAAGTTCTTCACAATGTAAAAGAATATGGCGCCGGCAGACATCACCATATGTTCGCCCGTTCGGCAAACCGCGAACGAGCAAAGTTCGCTGCGAAACGACAGCCGGGTGAACCGCAAGGCCATCTCTAGTAATAACACTTTTACTTATCCAGGCCATTCTGAGATTGTTTTCTCGTCACATATTGTATTTAATGACAGTGGTAAAATTGAGTCAAATAATTTCATTTTTATTTAAAAAAAATTCCAAATTAACCAAAAATTTGGAAAAATTTCCAAATTTAAATTTCTCTACTTTTATAATAGATAGTAATAACTCCAAAAATAGTTACTACTTTACATTCCCCATATGTCTACTTCATGTTTGGATAATTTTGTGAGTGCCATTTTATTTTTTGGGGACGTTAGAAGGCATAGAAGTTTAGAAGCAAATCTTTAAATTTTTCAGAAAGTTTCCAAAACCCACTTTTTAAGGACCAGTTCAGGTCTGAAGTCACTTTGTGAGGCTAACATAATAGAAACCACCCAAAACCACTTTTTTGGCAGATTTTCCATTTTAATCTTTTTTTTTTCCACTAACAAAGCAAGGGTTAACAGCCAAACAAAACTCAATATTTATTGCCCTGATTCTGTAGTTTACAGAAACAACCCATATGTGGTCGTAAACTGCTGTACGGGCACATGGCATTGCACAGAAGGAAAGAAACGCCATATGGTTTTTGGAAAGCAGATTTCACTGGGATAATTTTAAGCTGCCATATCACATTTGAAGATCCCCTGATGCACCCGTAGAGTAGAAACTCCAGTAAAGTGACCCCATTTTAGAAACTACACCCCTCAAGGTATTCAAAACTTATTTTACAAACTTTGTTAACCCTTTAGGTGTTCCACAAGAATTAATAGGAAATGGAGATGAAATTTCAGAATTTAACTTTTTTGGCAGATTTTCTATTTTAATCAATTTTTTTCCACTAACAAAGCAAGGGTTAACAGCCAAACAAAACTCAATATTTATTGCCCTGATTCTGTAGTTTACAGAAACATCCCATATGTAGTCGTAAACTGCTGTACGGGCACACGGTAGGGCGCAGAAGGAAAGGAACACCATATGGTTTTTTGAAGGTAGATTTCACTGGGATAATTTTAAGCTGCCATGTCACATTTGAAGACCCCCTTATGCACCCCTAGAGTATAAAACTCCAAAAAATGACCCCATTTTGGAAACTATGGGTTAAGGTGGAAGTTTTTTCGGTACTATTTTAGGGTACATATGATTTTTGGTTGCTCTATATTACACTTTTTGTGAATCAAGATAAAAAATAGCTGTTTTGGCACAGTTTTAATTTTTTGCTATTTACAATGTTCATCTGACAGGCTTGATCATGTGGTATTTTTTATAGAGCAGGTTGTGACATGCGCGGAGATAACTAATATGTATACTTTTATTTATTTGTTTATTTATTTATGTTTTACACAATAACAGCATTTTTTTATTTTAAAAAAATCATGTTTCAGTGTCTCCATATTCTGATTACCCTAGATGTTTTATTTTTTGGGCAATTGTCTTAGGTAGGGTCTCATTTTTTGCGGGATGAGATGACGGTTTGATTGGCACTTTTTTTGGGTGCGTATGACTTTTTGATGGCTTGGTATTACACTTTTTGCGATGTAATGTGACAAAAAATTGCTTTTTTACACTGTTTTTATTTACAATTTTTTTACGGTGTTCACCCGAGGGGTTAGGTCATGTGGTATTTTTATAGAGCATGTTGTTACGAATGCAGCGATACCTACTTTTTTTATCTTTTTTACATTTAACACAATAAAAGCATTTTTGAAACAAAAAAAAATCATGTTTTAGTGTCTCCATAGTCTGAGAGCCATAGTTTTTTTTATTTTTTAGGCGATTGTCTTAAGTAGGAGCTCATTTTTTATGGGATGAGGTACTATTTTGGGGAGAATATGCCTTTTTGATCGCTTTATGTTGCACTTTTTGTGATATAAGGTGACAATTATTTTTTTCTTTAGCACAGTTTTTATTTTATTTTTTTGACAGTGTTCACCTGAGGGGTTAGGTCATGTGATATTTTTATAGAGCCGGACGATATGGACGATACGGACGCGGTGATACCTAATATGTCTACTTTTCTTTTTTTCCTTATTTTGACCTTTTTTTTTTTTTTTTTACTTTACTTTGGGAAAAGGACGCTTTATTTTTTACTTGAAACTTTACATATTTTTTTGAAAACTTTATTTAAAAAAAAAATAATTTACTTTATTTTTTGTCCCACTCTGGGACTTTTGGGGGTCTGATCCCCTTTACAATGCATTACAATACTTCTGTATTGTGATGCATTGTCTATAAGTGTATTACAGACTGTAATATACTTACAGCCTGCTTGCTTGTGAGATCCAGGGGGCTGGCTCTCACAGACTCTCCTGGAAGGCAGCCGCGATGCCTAAGGAAGGCATCGGGCTGCCTTCCCTGCCATCGGGACCCAATGGACACCCTGCACACGTCTGAAGCCCGCACGTGCCGCGGTCAGTGCTGACCGTGGCCGTGCAGGGGTTAATGCGCCGGCACAGATGCCGGTGCATACAGCAGAGGTCCGGCTATCAGTAACTGCCGGACCACTGCCGTGGATCGGGCGGATGCAGCTCTAAGCTCTGAGCCCTGGGTGAATGGAGAAGTACACCAGCTGTTGAGAACAAGAGATGTGGCTTTTAGGTCAGGGAATTCTTAGATGTATAGGTTAGCTAGGGCTGAGCTTTGGGGATGCATTTCAAAGGCTAAATATGAATATAAACAAAAAGTAGAGAAGCTTTTCGAGTGTATCAGAGCGTGAGGTCATTAGCCAATTTTACAGCGTCTGATACTAAACAAGATGTTCCCAGGAAGGTGAATTTGGATGAAGTGAATATTTGTAAAAAAAATACTGTAAATAGTCAATTGAACAGTCTTTTAATATGACATTCTGCAACTGTGACACAGACCAATATGTCAGGTTCGGTACACTAGTCTGTGATAGACAAAATGTTTGTAATTATATTTGCAACACTTAAGAAATAAAACACAATTGGGCAGAGCCTGCAGCAAAAATATATGCTGACTAAGGCACTGTACAATACATCTGGTCAGCTTTGGTACATTTATTATTAAATGAAATAAATTTGCAACAGGTTTATTGAACAAATTTGCAATTGGACACAATCTGCAGAAAACATATATGCTGACTTTGATGCTGCACAATATGTTTGGTCAGGTTCAGTGCACTCATAATTGAAGAAACTTTGCAATCGTGTTTTGAAAATAACAAAAATGCACAATTGGACACAGTCTAAAGCATAAATACTGTAGATGAGTGTGACAATGCAAAACTGAAGAAACTTAAAGAAACTTTGCAACAGAATTTTTGGAAAAAAAATGCACAAATGGACAGTGTCCAGTAAACAAATAACAACCAGTACATACATTTTTTAAAATATAAATTTGGCAACAAGCTGGCTCCTGCAAGTTAGGATAAAAAAAAGAGTACGGTATACGGTTGTTAATGGCTGGCTGCAGCAAAGTAACACAAAGTGTTACTTTTTTGTTTTGGTTATCCTTATTTGGGGGATTTTGACCCACACCTCAAAGGAGGCATGTACCTGCTACACTATTTTCATTTTTCAGCTAGCTGAAGGAGGGGAGGGCTGTTTTCCCAGGGCATATCTTGGTATGTGTGACAGCTAGAGATTTAAGCCTTGTCTTGGTTTAAAGCTGACAATCTCAACCTTTAACTGTCAAGATACATTGACAGTTAAAGCACTTAGAAATCAGGTCAGAAGTTAAAGCTGTAGGTATATGCAGCATTTATTGAGACCCTTTTCTATGGCCTCTAACTCACAATTTATGTGGCCACGATCCTGTTTTTTAAAGCTTGTCAGCTTTAAAACAAGACCTCACTTTAATGTCTAGCTGTT
This sequence comes from Bufo bufo, assembly GCF_905171765.1. NCBI lineage: Eukaryota > Metazoa > Chordata > Amphibia > Anura > Bufonidae > Bufo > Bufo bufo. The sequence goes on along the minus strand of NC_053390.1, from coordinate 532,820,552 downwards.
ACACAGCCTGAGATCCAGCTATCAGTAACAAGGATGTACTAAATACATCCTTGGTTACTGAATTGCCTCCCTGCAAGGATATATGAGATATGTTTTTTGGCAGTGAAGGGTTAAAAGAACTTTGTCAACAGGAACCTTCCGAGGTTTAAAATGAAAGGTTTACATTCTAGCTGTATGCATCAACCACTAGAGAGAACTTTGGAGCTTACTGCATATTGTTCATACATACATTAAAGGGGGTTCCCAGTTTTTTTGATTTTTTTTCCATCCTAGCTTGTGGTATGGCAAAATCCACACTCAGCTGCTCCATTCCAGCTCATTGGCTTTCTTTACTAGTCTTTGGGTCCAATCTGTAAATGCATTATTGCAGTCAATGACTTGCCTCAGCACTAGGTATGAGTGAATCGACTTCGGTTCCAAGGTACCACTTGGAACTGAACCCGAGTTCAGGAAATGTTTTTTTACAGTAAAAATGTATTTATGAAGTTATTGCACGAAGTCCCGCGAGACTTCGCGAAGCAATAACTTCGGCTCATCGGAGCCAATACATTCTAATACTATAAGGAGCTCCTGCCCTGTACAGTATTAGAACAAAGTTTTATGCGAATGAACTTCGGATGTTTTATCCGAAGTCAATTCGCTTATCCCTACTCAGCACCATCACTGCTGGTTCATGTGTCATTTGGGAACATGTTACTGCTGAGTCCAGTCATTATCCTGTCCATCTGAAAGTTCATATACAGGGACTGGAAGACCAGTAAAGAGAGCCTTGTACTGGAGGCTATAGCGATAATTAAAAAAAAAAAATAGCCTCAATGCTCACATTTGCAAAAACTGATGTCAGTGCGGATAGCAAGTACGTGTACAAGAATGGCATGTCACTGCTGATGTCTCAACAGTGATGTGTTGTTCTTGCACAAGTGACCGCTGAGGGCATTGAATGGCTGCAGCAGTGTTGTGACCAAGAACGTGTCCTTGTCATTTCTGGCCCGGTGCTGAAACAGAGGGCACCTGGAAAACTGAGTAAGTTTTTTTGTTTTGTTTTTTAAATACAATCCTGCTTGATTAACCTCAATAACATAACAGTATGCAATAGGTTTCTATGTGATAACTGCAGGCACACTGAATTTTAGAATCTAACCCTTTGACATTGTAGAAGTTGTGAAGCTTTGTATCAGAAAAAGAGAGCCATGACAGTGAGCAGTCACTTTAGGACTTGTCTGGATTTTTTATTATTATATTGGACAACCCCTTTAAGCAGGTAGTTAAGCTTGAGTTATTAGAAAAGTGATCACTGGCAGGTAGCTTCTCTCTCCTGACACTGAAAATGCCTATAATACTGGGCATGAAAATAATGCTGGACCACTAGCACTGATTTTTAGCAATTGCAAGTTATGTCACTTTTGATGCTGTATTTGATCACTTTCATATTATAACTAGCAAAAGGACCCGGCTTCGCATGGGTATATTTCATCTATTTCATTTTATGTTTCCGTGTGTCGTAAAAAGATATCAACAGGTTCCCCCATAACAGTGACCTCTACAGTACCCGCCCCTTTAACAATGACCTCCACAGTGCCGCTCCTTTAACAGTGATCTCCACAGTGCCCACCCCTTTAACAGTGACCTCCATAGTGGCCGCCCCTTTAACATTGACCTCCACAGTGCCCTCCCCTTTAAAATTGACCTCCACAGTGCCCGCCCCTTTAACAGTGACCGGCACAGGGCCTGCCCCTTTAACAGTGACCTCTACAGTGACCGCCCATTTAACAGTGACCTCCACAGTGCCTGCCCCTTTAACAGTGCCCACCCCTTTAAAAGAGACCTCCACAGTGCCCACCCCTTTAACACTGACCACCCTTTTAACAGTAACCTTCATAGTGGCTGCCCCTTTAACAGTGACCTTCGCAGTGACCGCCCCTTTAACAGTGAATTCCACAGTGCACCGCCCTTTAACAGTGACCTCCACAGTGCCCACCTCTTTAACATTGACCACCCCTTAACAGTGATCTTCATAGTGGCCGCCCCTTTAACAGTGACCTCCACAGTGTCCCCGCCCCTTTAACAGTGCCCTCCACAGTGCCCACCCCTTTAACATTGCCCGTCCCTTTAACAGTGACTTCCACAGTGCCCACCCCTTTAACATTGACCTCCACAGTACCTGCCCCTTTAACAGTGACCTCCACAGTGCCCGCCCCTTTAACAGTGACCTCCACAGTACCTGCCCCTTTAACAGTGACCTCCACAGTGCCCACCCATTTAACAGTGACCACCCCTTTAACAGTGACATTTATAGTGGCTGCTCCTTTAACAGTGACCTTCACAGTGCCCGCCCCTTTAACAGTGACCTCCAGTGTCCACCCCTTTAACATTGACCACCCCTTAACATTGACCTCCACAGAGCCCACCCCTAATATTGACCACCCCTTTAACAGTGACCTTCATAGTGGCTGCCCATTTAACAGTGACCTCCACAGTACCTGCCCCTTTAACAGTGACCTCCACAGAGCCCACCCCTTTAACATTGACCACCCCTTTAACAGCGGCCTTGAAAGTGGCCGCCATTTTAACAGTGACCTTCACAGTACCTTCCCCTTTAACAGTGCCTTCCACAGTGCCTGCCCCTTTAACAGTGACCACCGCAGTGCCTGCCCCTTTAACAGAGAACTCCACAGTGCCTGTCCATTTAATAGTGACCCCTGCCAACCATGCATGTAGCAGTGTAGTTGTGCCGTCATACGTCATATGACTGAATATTTAAGGACCTGCGAACTGCTAAAACCTGTGATCAGTTGTTATGGCAACCTGGAGTAGGATCTGCGAGCTTCTATTGGCTAATAAGGGACATGTGACCGTGTAAATGGCAGTTTGGATTTAAGTGAAATGTTTGCTGGCTTATATTGACTAATGCAGTTAATTTTTTGGGGAATATCTCAGGAACTGTACATTCCTGGACACCTGATGCACCTTTGTGCCAAATTTGGTGAAGATCGGTCCAGTCGTTTGGTCGCGCATAAAGAACGTCTAGACAGACAGACAGAAACTCATTTTTATATATATATATATATGAGATAAATGAATATCCAGCCTTTTCCAGGTAGGATTAAGGCACCTCTGTGAATCTCTTTAAACTGCATACAGAACTTTTCCAGTCACCTTTATTGTAATTTTACATGAGCATTTTGTAACAAACTCCCAGTCCTCGATATGGCTGAAGCACAGCAATTCACTCAGTATTATTTCAGTGTCCTAAAAAGATTTCATTTGCTGTATTATGCAAGGAATCTGGTAAGACTGCTGCAACTCCAATGTTTTTCATTAAAGCTTTCATTAAAAAGACTGACATGTACCTTCCAGGCCTTTGCTCATCTATTGAAATGTCTGGATTTCTTTTGTCTGTCTCTATGGAAATGCCCAACAATGAGAAATGTGAGATCCCATTTTCTTCATTCATTTGGTGTCTAAATATGATTAGTATATGTTATTGAAAAGGAAGCAAAATATGTGATGACTATGTAAGTAAAATATCATACAATGATGTCTATTTCTTATTTTTCTATGTTTAGTGTGCTTCTAAAATAGAGAGTTTCATAGGTGGACTTTATTTTGTGACCTCTTGTCAATAGTCCAAATACTGTAGTGCAAATGCCACTGGGCCTCATTAATGAAAACAAGTGCAAACTGATGCGTTGCCTATAGCAATCAAATTTCAGCTGTCTATTCAACTCATAGGAAATAGAAAATGTGAAAGATGTGATTTAATTTGTTGCTATGTACAAGACATCTTTGCACTACTTTTATATTCAAGGTCTGATGCCACATACTGATTAAAATTAAATATAAAAGTGAAAGAAAGGGAGTTATGGGAAACCCTATTCAAGATAATGCCTTAAATAAATTACAAATATTCTTGTTTGTGTATGAATTAAAGGAAATGTGGCACCAAATGTTTTTTTTTCTGTCAATTTACACCAGATAGTAACACATATCCTTTTTTTTCTCATCTGTTTTTGTTTTCTGATTGCAGATGTATTCATTCTATTTCCTGAACATGATTACAAGGGCAACCATCTTGACTGAGCAGGGGCGGATTAAGTGCATGATAGGCCCTGGGCTGTCTACCCAACTTCGGCCCCTCCCTCCATTTTAGTTTATTTATTTTTGTATGAAGAGGCTGCGGTGCTTCGTGAGCGCCACGGTCTCTTCCTACGTCATATGACATCTTCAGACTAAAAAAAATACCCCAAATTACCCCAAATTGGGTCCTAAACTGAAAAATTTGGTCGCCAAATTTAAAATACATATAATTATAATAAAAAAGACATGGAGGAGAATACAGCACCACATACCACTTACATCCAGTGACATCTCCTGTCATGTAGACCTTCTCTTTCCTCTTCTCCTCCATTAGACCGCCATGACAAATTCTTTCAGCCGCATCTCGTCTCTACAGAGTTTGTAACAAAGACACGTTAGATTTCAAAATTTTTCCATCAACCTCCCCATCCTGGTGTCCCCACAGTGTCATCCTGCTGCCACTCCCAATACTGTGCCCGTTGTGCTCCTTAATGCCCCAGGTTCTATACTGCTGAAAACATTGTGACCCTAATAGACATACCGTAATTGGGGTCACTTATCAAACTAATGTAAACTAAAACTAGATTTCCAAAAGAGCTGTCAAAAATGAATTGTGGAACCTGATTGGCTGCTATGGACAACTAAGCCAGTGCTACTTTACACCAGTTTGATAAATTACCACAAATGTCCCTATAGTGTCCACAGCAGTAATTATGTCCCCTAGAGAGCCCCCAGTAATAATAATAACACCCTATATTGTGCTTCAGGTAATAATCCCTGTATAATGTCCCCAAAAATAATAGAATTGCCCCTACAGTGCCTCTCCAATAGCAACACCCCCATATAGTAATTTCTCCCACACATAGTAATCCCCCATAGTAATTTGCCCCCACACAGTAATTTCCCCCAAACTGCCCCCATATAGTAGTTTGCCCGCACAGTAATTTCCCCCACATAGTAATTTGCCCCACACTGCCCCCACATAGTAATTTCCACCACACTGCCCCACACAGTAATTTCCCCCATACTGCTCCCACATAGTTATTTCCCCCACACTTACCCCACACAGTAATTTCCCCCACACTGCCCCCACACAGTAATTTCCCCCACACTGCCCCTACACAGTAATTTCCCCCCACACTGCCCCCACACAGTAATTTCCCCCCTCTGCAGTTTCCCCCACACAGTAGTTTCTCCCGCACTGCCCTTAAATAGTAATTTGCCCCCACACTGCCCCCACATAGTAATTTTCCCCCACACTGCCCCATATAGTAATTTGCCCCCACATAGTAATTTTCCCCACACTGCCCCAACACAGTAGTTTCTTCCACACTTCTCCACATAATAATTTGCCCCCACATAGTAATTTGCCCCCACATAGTAGTCCCTCCCATAATAATTTGCCCCAACACAGCCCCCACATAGTAATTCTTCCATAATAATTTCCCCCTATATACTCGATGTCTCTTAACTAATATGTCCTCCTGTGTGTCCCCACCCCACATGTCCCCCAAAGTAAACACTACCGATATTATCGGCCGATATTCAGGATTTTGAACGTTATCGGTATCGGCATCCATTTTGCTGATATACCAATAATGTATTGGGAACAAGGATCGCGCTGCTGACAGCACTCTCTCTGTGTTCCCTCAGCAGCACAGGGGAGGAGGAAGCAGTGCCTCCCTCCCCCCTGTGCTGCTGCTGCCACTGCCACCAATGAGAGGAGGGAGGAGAAGAGGAGGGGCGGGGCTGTGGCCACTGCGCCACCAATGAAGATAACTCTCTCATGAATTCATATACAGGAGGCGGGAGCTGGCTGCAGAATCACAAAGCCGGCTCCCAACCTCTATGACAAGTAGCTGCGATCTGCGGCAGTTAACCCCTCAGGTGCCGCACCTGAGGGGTTAACTGCCGCGGATCGCAGCTACCGCTCATAGAGGTCGAGAGCTGGCTATATGATTCTGCAGCCAACTCCCGCCTCCTGTATATGAATTCATGAGAGAGTTATCTTCATTGGTGGCACAGTGCGCCCCTCCCAACCCCAGTATTAGACATTTGTGGCGCAGTGCGCCCCCTCACCCAAGCACCCCCAGTATTAATCATTGGTGGCAGTGACCACAGTGTCCCCTCCCCTCCTTATGGGTGGCAGTGGCAGCTTCTGATCGGAGCCCCAGCAGTGTAAGCCTAGGGCTCCGATCGGTTACCATGGCAGCCAGGACGCTATTGAAGCCCTGGCTGCCATAGTCAGCTCCCTGCTGCTGTGTGCACTATGCACAGGGCAGCAGGGAGAGTGTGAGGTCCTATTCACCCTGATAGAGCTCTATCAGGGTGAATAGGACAAGGGTTCTAGTCCCTAAGGGGGCTAATAGTTAGTTAAAAAATATTTTGGTGTTTTTTGTTTTTTTAAGTATAAATTAAAAAGAAAGATTTACCCAAAAAATCTACACGTTAACAATAAACATATTCATTTTCAGCAGATTTGTGTAGGATTTTTTTTTTTTTTCCAAAAATGAAAATTCACAGAATATCGGTATAAATTATCGGCTATTGGCCTGAAAGTTCAGAGATCAGTATCGGCTCCATCCCTAGTAGACACAGTAAATAAAAAAATAAAAAATTTTAAAAAAATTAATAGCTAAATACTCACCTTTTATCGAGTGAGTGTCCTCGTTTGGACAGGAGCACCTATTTTTGGTGTCCGGGTATCCTAGTGCAACATCTTCACTGCTTAAATACTCACCTTTGTCCAGGGCCAGCCGCTTGCTCGCAGAGGAAGGCGAGATGAGGCAGGTGCGCACACATCACAGTGTTGCTCAGGCGCACAATGACGTCATCACGCCCGCCTGCGCCGGGATTTCACTACCGCATAGGCCTCAGGCCTACTAGGCCTGAAGACTATGATGGTGATCGGCGGCGGGGCAGGAAACTATGCCCTCCCGTGCCCCGCCACAGTATGTGGGCGTTCTCGTTGGCGTTGGGCGCCCCAGCGGTGCTGGGCTTGGGGCTGCCGACCAGAACTCCCCTATTGTAATCCGCCACTGTGCTTGAGATGTTCTTAACAGAATTTAGAAAGCATTAAAGGGGTTGTCTCATTTCAGCAAATAGCATTAATCATGTAGAGAAAGTTAATTAAATGCACTTACTAATATATTGTGATTGTCCATATTGCCTCCTTTGCTGGCTTGATTCTTTTTTCTATTACTTTATACACTGCTCATATCCAGGGATTACCACCACCCAGCAATCCAACAATGGTGGGTGTGCTTGCACATAGAGTTGAGCGAACACCTGGATGTTCGGGTTCGAGAAGTTCGGCCGAACTTCCCGGAAATGTCCGGGTTCGGGATCCGAACCTGATCCGAACTTCGTCCCGAACCCGAACCCCATTGAAGTCAATGGGGACCCGAACTTTTGGGCACTAAAAAGGCTGTAAAACAGCCCAGGAAAGAGCTAGAGGGCTGCAAAAGGCAGCAACATGTAGGAAAATCCCTTGCAAATAAATGTGGATAGGGAAATGAATTAAAATTAAAAAAATAAAAATGAACCAATATCAATTGGACAGAGGTCCCATAGCAGAGAATCTGGCTTCACGTCAGCAGAGAATCAGTCTCTTCATGCCATAGCAAAGAATCTGGCTTCATGTCAGCAAAGAATCAGTCTCTTCATGCCATAGCAGAGAATCTGGCTTCATGTCATAGCAGAGAATCAGGCTTCACGTCACCCACCACTGGAACAGGCCAATGTCACACATTTAGGCCCCGGCACCCGGACAGAGGAGAGCGGTCCCGTAACAGAGAATCTGGCCTTATGTCAGCGCAGAATCTGTCTTCATGTCATAGCAGAGAATCAGGCTTCACGTCACCCACCACTGGAACAGGCCACTGTCACACATTTAGGCCCCGGCACCCAGACAGAGGAGAGCGGTCCCGTAACAGAGAATCTGGCCTTATGTCAGCGCAGAATCTGTCTTCATGTCATAGCAGAGAATCAGGCTTCACGTCACCCACCACTGGAACAGGCCACTGTCACACATTTAGGCCCCGGCACCCAGACAGAGGAGAGCGGTCCCGTAACAGAGAATCTGGCCTTATGTCAGCGCAGAATCTGTCTTCATGTCATAGCAGAGAATCAGGCTTCACGTCACCCACCACTGGAACAGGCCACTGTCACACATTTAGGCCCAGGCACCCAGGCAGAGGAGAGAGGTCCCGTAACAGAGAATCTGGCCTTATGTCAGCGCAGAATCTGTATTCATGTCATAGCAGAGAATCAGGCTTCACGTCACCCACCACTGGAACAGGCCACTGTCACACATTTAGGCCCAGGCACCCAGGCAGAGGAGAGAGGTCCCGTAACAGAGAATCTGGCCTTATGTCAGCGCAGAATCTGTATTCATGTCATAGCAGAGAATCAGGCTTCACGTCACCCACCACTGGAACAGGCCACTGTCACACATTTAGGCCCCGGCACCCAGACAGAGGAGAGGTAGATTCAACTTTGGGTTGACCCGCAATATAATGGTAAAATGAAATTAAAAATAGTATTGAATGAGGAAGTGCCCTGGAGTAGAATAATATATTGTTAAGGGGATGTAGTTAATATCTAATCTGCACAAGGGATGGACAGGTCCTGTGGGATCCATGCCTGGTTCATTTTTATGAACGTCAGCTTGTCCACATTGGCTGTAGACAGGCGGCTGCGTTTGTCTGTAATGACGCCCCCTGCCGTGCTGAATACACGTTCAGACAAAACGCTGGCCGCCAGGCAGGCCAGCACCTCCAAGGCATAAAAGGCTAGCTCTGGCCACGTGGACAATTTGGAGACCCAGAAGTTGAATGGGGCCGAACCATCAGTCAGTACGTGGAGGGGTGTGCACAGGTACTGTTCCACCATGTTAGTGAAATGTTGCCTCCTGCTAACACGTTCCGTATCAGGTGGTGGTGCAGTTAGCTGTGGCGTGGTGACAAAACTTTTCCACATCTCTGCCATGCTAACCCTGCCCTCAGAGGAGCTGGGCGTGACACAGCTGCGTTGGCGACCTCTTGCTCCTCCTCTGCCTTCGCCTTGGGCTTCCACTGGTTCCCCTGTGACATTTGGGAATGCTCTCAGTAGCGCGTCTACCAACGTGCGCTTGTACTCGCGCATCTTCCTATCACGCTCCAGTGTAGGAAGTAAGGTGGGCACATTGTCTTTGTACCGGGGATCCAGCAGGGTGGCAACCCAGTATTCCGCACACGTTAAAATGTGGGCAACTCTGCTGTCGTTGCGCAGGCACTGCAGCATGTAGTCGCTCATGTGTGCCAGGCTGCCCAGAGGTAAGGACAAGCTGTCCTCTGTGGGAGGCGTATCGTCATCGTCCTGTGTTTCCCCCCAGCCACGCACCAGTGATGGGCCCGAGCTGCTTTGGGTGCTACCCCGCTGTGAACATGCTTCATCCTCATCCTTCTCCACCTCCTCCTCATCCTCGTCCTCCTCGTCCTCCAGTAGTGGGCCCTGTCTGGCCACATTTGTACCTGGCCTCTGGTGTTGCAAAAAACCTCCCTCTGAGTCACTTTGAAGAGACTGGCCTGAAAGTGCTAAAAATGACCCCTCTTCCTCCTCTTCCTCCTGGGCCACCTCCTCTTCCATCATCGCCCTAAGTGTTTTCTCAAGGAGACATAGAAGTGGTATTGTAACGCTGATAACGGCGTCATCGCCACTGGCCATGTTGGTGGAGTACTCGAAACAGCGCAACAGGGCACACAGGTCTCGCATGGAGGCCCAGTCATTGGTGGTGAAGTGTGTCTGATCCGCAGTGCGACTGACCCGTGCGTGCTGCAGCTGAAACTCCACTATGGCCTGCTGCTGCTCGCACAGTCTGTCCAGCATATGCAAGGTGGAGTTCCACCTGGTGGGCACGTCGCATATGAGGCGATGAGCGGGAAGGCCGAAGTTACGCTGTAGCGCAGACAGGCGAGCAGCAGCAGGGTGTGAACGCCGGAAGCGCGAACAGACGGCCCGCACTTTATGCAGCAGCTCTGACATGTCGGGGTAGTTGCGAATGAACTTCTGCACCACCAAATTCAGCACATGCGCCAGGCAAGGGATGTGCGTCAAACCGGCTAGTCCCAGAGCTGCAACGAGATTTCGCCCATTATCGCACACCACCAGGCCGGGCTTGAGGCTCACCGGCAGCAACCACTCGTCGGTCTGTTGTTCTATACCCCGCCACAACTCCTGTGCGGTGTGGGGCCTGTCCCCCAAACATATGAGTTTCAGAATGGCCTGCTGACGTTTACCCCGTGCTGTGCTGAAGTTGGTGGTGAAGGTGTGTGGCTGACTGGATGAGCAGGTGGAAGAAGAGGAGGAGGAAGCTGAGTAGGAGGAGGAGGAGACAGGAGGCAAAGAATGTTGCCCTGCGATCGTTGGCGACGGAAGGACGTGCGCCAAACAGCTCTCCGCCTGGGGCCCAGCCGCCACTACATTTACCCAGTGTGCAGTTAGGGAGATATAGCGTCCCTGGCCGTGCTTACTGGTTCACGTATCTGTGGTTAGGTGGACCTTGCCACAGATGGCGTTGCGCAGTGCACACTTGATTTTATCGGACACTTGTTTGTGCAGTGAAGGCACGGCTCTCTTGGAGAAGTAGTGGCAGCTGGGAACAACATACTGTGGGACAGCAAGTGACATGAGCTGTTTGAAGCTGTGTGTGTCCACCAGCCTAAATGACAGCATTTCATAGGCCAGTAGTTTAGAAATGCTGGCATTCAGGGCCAGGGATCGAGGGTGGCTAGGTGGGAATTTACGCTTTCTCTCAAATGTTTGTGAGATGGAGAGCTGAACGCTGCCGTGTGACATGGTTGAGATGCTTGGTGATGCAGGTGGTGGTGTTGGTGGTACATCCCATGTTTGCTGGGCGGCAGGTGCCAACGTTCCTCCAGAGGCAGAAGAAGAGGCCGAGGCGGCGGCAGCAGCAGCAGAAGAGGCCGAGGCGGCAGCAGCAGAAGAGGTAGCAGGGGGAGCCTGAGTGACTTCCTTGTTTTTAAGGTGTTTACTCCACTGCAGTTCATGCTTTGCATGCAGGTGCCTGGTCATGCAGGTTGTGCTAAGGTTCAGAACGTTAATGCCTCGCTTCAGGCTCTGATAGCACAGCGTGCAAACCACTCGGGTCTTGTCGTCAGCACATTGTTTGAAGAAGTGCCATGCCAGGGAACTCCTTGAAGCTGCCTTTGGGGTGCTCGGTCCCAGATGGCGGCGGTCAGTAGCAGGCGGAGTCTCTTGGCGGCGGGTGTTCTGATTTTGCCCACTGCTCCCTCTTTTGCTACGCTGTTGGCTCGGTCTCACCACTGCCTCTTCCTCCGAACTGTGAAAGTCAGTGGCACGACCTTCATTCCATGTGGGGTCTAGGACCTCATCGTCCCCTGCATCGTCTTCCACCCAGTCTTGATCCCTGACCTCCTGTTCAGTCTGCACACTGCAGAAAGACGCAGCAGTTGGCACCTGTGTTTCGTCATCATCAGAGACGTGCTGAGGTGGTATTCCCATGTCCTCATCATAAGGAAAAATAAGTGGTTTTGCGTTAGTGCATTCTATCTCTTCCACCCCTGGGGAAGGGCTAGGTGGATGCCCTTGGGAAACCCTGGCAGCAGAGTCTTCAAACAGCATAAGAGACTGCTGCATAACTTGAGGCTCAGACAGTTTCCCTGATATGCATGGGGGTGATGTGACAGACCGATGGGCTTGGTTTTCATGCGCCATCTGTGCGCTTTCTGCAGAAGACTGGGTGGGAGATAATGTGAACGTGCTGGATCCACTGTCGGCCACCCAATTGACTAATGCCTGTACCTGCTCAGGCCTTACCATCCTTAGAACGGCATTGGGCCCCACCAAATATCGCTGTAAATTCTGCTGGCTACTGGGACCTGAGATAGTTGGTTCACTAGGACGTGTGGCTGTGGCAGAACGGCCACGTCCTCTCCCAGCACCAGAGGGTCCATTAACACTACCACGACCATGTCCACGTCCGCGTCCGCGTCCCTTATTAGATGTTTTCCTCATTGTTCCCGTTCACCACAATTTTGAGAATGGCAAATTTGGGAATGCTTTTTCAACCCAGAACAAAAAGTCTGCTTTGACGGTCACTACAAATAACTTGACCAGCTAAAACTGTGCAGATTTGGTTGAATAGAGATGTGAGACCTGTTTTTTTTTGCGCTGTGTGACAGTTATAGGTTTAATCACAGAATGACACTTCTATCAGCACGCTAGCGTGTGTCTTAGGTTTTTCTGAATGACACTATCAATAACTTCAATGTAAGATTTTCTTTTTGGGATAGATTTCAAGTAGGCCTGAAATACCACAAACTAGTTATTTTCAGAATGGCAAATTTGGGAATGCTTTTTCAACCCAGAACAAAAAGTCTGCTTTGACGGTCACTACAAATAACTTGACCAGCTAAAACTGTGCAGATTTGGTTGAATAGAGATGTGAGACCTGTTTTTTTTTGCGCTGTGTGACAGTTATAGGTTTAATCACAGAATGACACTTCTATCAGCACGCTAGCGTGTGTCTTAGGTTTTTATGAATGACACTATCAATAACTTCAATGTAAGATTTTCTTTTTGGGATAGATTTCAAGTAGGCCTGAAATACCACAAACTAGTTATTTTCAGAATGGCAAATTTGGGAATGCTTTTTCAACCCAGAACAAAAAGTCTGCTTTGACGGTCACTACAAATAACTTGACCAGCTAAAACTGTGCAGATTTGGTTGAATAGAGATGTGAGACCTGTTTTTTTTTTTGCGCTGTGTGACAGTTATAGGTTTAATCACAGAATGACACTTCTATCAGCAAGCTAGCGTGTGTCTTAGGTTTTTCTGAATGACACTATCAATAACTTCAATGTAAGATTTTCTTTTTGGGATAGATTTCAAGTAGGCCTGAAATACCACAAACTAGTTATTTTCAGAATGGCAAATTTGGGAATGCTTTTTCAACCCAGAACAAAAAGTCTGCTTTGACGGTCACTACAAATAACTTGACCAGCTAAAACTGTGCAGATTTGGTTGAATAGAGATGTGAGACCTGTTTTTTTTTGCGCTGTGTGACAGTTATAGGTTTAATCACAGAATGACACTTCTATCAGCACGCTAGCGTGTGTCTTAGGTTTTTCTGAATGACACTATCAATAACTTCAATGTAAGATTTTCTTTTTGGGATAGATTTCAAGTAGGCCTGAAATACCACAAACTAGTTATTTTCAGAATGTCAAATTTGGGAATGCTTTTTCAACCCAGAACGAAAAGTCTGCTTTGACGGTCACTACAAATAACTTGACCAGCTAAAACTGTGCAGATTTGGTTGAATAGAGATGTGAGACCTGTTTTTTTTTGCGCTGTGTGACAGTTATAGGTTTAATCACAGAATGACACTTCTATCAGCACGCTAGCGTGTGTCTTAGGTTTTTCTGAATGACACTATCAATAACTTCAATGTAAGATTTTCTTTTTGGGATAGATTTCAAGTAGGCCTGAAATACCACAAACTAGTTATTTTCAGAATGGCAAATTTGGGAATGCTTTTTCAACCCAGAACAAAAAGTCTGCTTTGACGGTCACTACGAATAACTTGACCAGCTAAAACTGTGCAGATTTGGTTGAATAGAGATGTGAGACCTGTTTTTTTTTGCGCTGTGTGACAGTTATAGGTTTAATCACAGAATGACACTTCTATCAGCAAGCTAGCGTGTGTCTTAGGTTTTTCTGAATGACACTATCAATAACTTCAATGTAAGATTTTCTTTTTGGGATAGATTTCAAGTAGGCCTGAAATACCACAAACTAGTTATTTTCAGAATGGCAAATTTGGGAATGCTTTTTCAACCCAGAACAAAACGTCTGCTTTGACGGTCACTACAAATAACTTGACCAGCTAAAACTGTGCAGATTTGGTTGAATAGAGATGTGAGACCTGTTTTTTTTTGCGCTGTGTGACAGTTATAGGTTTAATCACAGAATGACACTTCTATCAGCAAGCTAGCGTGTGTCTTAGGTTTTTCTGAATGACACTATCAATAACTTCAATGTAAGATTTTCTTTTTGGGATAGATTTCAAGTAGGCCTGAAATACCACAAACTAGTTATTTTCAGAATGGCAAATTTGGGAATGCTTTTTCAACCCAGAACAAAAAGTCTGCTTTGACGGTCACTACAAATAACTTGACCAGCTAAAACTGTGCAGATTTGGTTGAATAGAGATGTGAGACCTGTTTTTTTTTGCGCTGTGTGACAGTTATAGGTTTAATCACAGAATGACACTTCTATCAGCACGCTAGCGTGTGTCTTAGGTTTTTCTGAATGACACTATCAATAACTTCAATGTAAGATTTTCTTTTTGGGATAGATTTCAAGTAGGCCTGAAATACCACAAACTAGTTATTTTCAGAATGTCAAATTTGGGAATGCTTTTTCAACCCAGAACGAAAAGTCTGCTTTGACGGTCACTACAAATAACTTGACCAGCTAAAACTGTGCAGATTTGGTTGAATAGAGATGTGAGACCTGTTTTTTTTTGCGCTGTGTGACAGTTATAGGTTTAATCACAGAATGACACTTCTATCAGCACGCTAGCGTGTGTCTTAGGTTTTTCTGAATGACACTATCAATAACTTCAATGTAAGATTTTCTTTTTGGGATAGATTTCAAGTAGGCCTGAAATACCACAAACTAGTTATTTTCAGAATGTCAAATTTGGGAATGCTTTTTCAACCCAGAACGAAAAGTCTGCTTTGACGGTCACTACAAATAACTTGACCAGCTAAAACTGTGCAGATTTGGTTGAATAGAGATGTGAGACCTGTTTTTTTTTGCGCTGTGTGACAGTTATAGGTTTAATCACAGAATGACACTTCTATCAGCACGCTAGCGTGTGTCTTAGGTTTTTCTGAATGACACTATCAATAACTTCAATGTAAGATTTTCTTTTTGGGATAGATTTCAAGTAGGCCTGAAATACCACAAACTAGTTATTTTCAGAATGGCAAATTTGGGAATGCTTTTTCAACCCAGAACAAAAAGTCTGCTTTGACGGTCACTACGAATAACTTGACCAGCTAAAACTGTGCAGATTTGGTTGAATAGAGATGTGAGACCTGTTTTTTTTTGCGCTGTGTGACAGTTATAGGTTTAATCACAGAATGACACTTCTATCAGCAAGCTAGCGTGTGTCTTAGGTTTTTCTGAATGACACTATCAATAACTTCAATGTAAGATTTTCTTTTTGGGATAGATTTCAAGTAGGCCTGAAATACCACAAACTAGTTATTTTCAGAATGGCAAATTTGGGAATGCTTTTTCAACCCAGAACAAAACGTCTGCTTTGACGGTCACTACAAATAACTTGACCAGCTAAAACTGTGCAGATTTGGTTGAATAGAGATGTGAGACCTGTTTTTTTTTGCGCTGTGTGACAGTTATAGGTTTAATCACAGAATGACACTTCTATCAGCACGCTAGCGTGTGTCTTAGGTTTTTCTGAATGACACTATCAATAACTTCAATGTAAGATTTTCTTTTTGGGATAGATTTCAAGTAGGCCTGAAATACCACAAACTAGTTATTTTCAGAATGGCAAATTTGGGAATGCTTTTTCAACCCAGAACAAAAAGTCTGCTTTGACGGTCACTACAAATAACTTGACCAGCTAAAACTGTGCAGATTTGGTTGAATAGAAATGTCAGGTCTATTTTTTAGGCGCTGGGTGACAGGCTCAACTTGCCCCTGATGTAATATATGGCCAAAAAATAACCACACTGTTGATGGTTAAATGCACTTGGGTGACACAGGCTCAGCCTGCAGCTGATGTAGTATATGGCCAAAAAATAATCAGACTGTTGATGGTTAAATGCACTTGGGTGAAACAGGCTCAGCCTGCAGCTGATGTAGTATATGGCCAAAAAATAACCACACTGTTGATGGTTAAATGCACTTCGGTGACACAGGCTCAGCCTGCAGCTGATGTAGGATATAGCACAAAATAACCACACTATCGATGGTTAAATACACTTGGTGATAGCTCGTGCTGGCGCACCATAAGTCACAAAATGGCCGCCGATCACCCCAGAAAAAAAGTGATCTAAAAACGCTCTGGGCAGCCTCAAAAAAGTGAGCAAGTCAATAATAGCACTTCAATGATCCACAGCTGCAGATCGATCACAGAATGAAGTCTTTTGGAGGAGTTAATCTGCCTAATCTCGCCCTAACGTCGCAGCTGCAACCTCTCCCTATGCTTGAATCAGCAGAGTGACGTGCAGCGCTACGTGACCCAAGCTTATATAGAGGCTGGGTCACATGCTGCACTGGCCAATCACAGCCATGCCAATAGTAGGCATGGCTGTGATGGCCTCTTGGGGCAAGTAGTATGACGCTTGTTGATTGGCTGCTTTGCAGCCTTTCAAAAAGCGGCAAGAAAGCGCCGAACACCGAACCTGAACCCGGACTTTTACGAAAATGTTCGGGTTCGGGTCCGTGTCACGGACACCCCAAAATTCGTTACGAACCCGAACTATACAGTTCGGGTTCGCTCATCCCTACTTGCACACTATCGGAAAAAGTGCCATTTCTACACTCTCCCACGGTCCCAGCATCTTAGAAGCTGGTGATTTTTCCTAGGGTGTGCAAGCACGGCTTGGTTATACCCATGGACATGAG
Source organism: Bufo bufo (assembly GCF_905171765.1). Taxonomy (NCBI): domain Eukaryota; kingdom Metazoa; phylum Chordata; class Amphibia; order Anura; family Bufonidae; genus Bufo; species Bufo bufo. The sequence continues at coordinate 532,803,787 of NC_053390.1, read as the reverse complement.
CAGTTTATAATGTGATGGAAAAATGAATCTAGCGAGCAAAGTAAGCAATATTGACAATCACAATACATTAGTAAGTGCCTTGTATTAACTCTCTCTACATGATAAATAATATTTGCTGAAGTGACAAAACCCCTTTAAGAAAATTGCTTTACTGCAGCCCTGTGGGCCATAGACACATTGGTCAGGAGGGGACCCTATTGACTTCTATGAGAGAGCTTTCTAAGCATGCTCTGTGTCCTGTCCAGAGGTTACTGTGCAAGGAAAGAATAGATAAACTTTGACAATCACCTACTGTGAATGGAGGGTCCTGTCTTATCTGTCATTCTAATCCTTCCTGTAATGATATCACCTCTGTACATAAATAAGTGTAACACCCCAGAGTGGTGTTACCACTTCTGCACCTTGCTTGTATCTTTTATGGTCTAACCTGTATGTCACCTATATATTTATTTCCAGCCCCCTCAACACTGCATTTATATTAATGTTATGTAACTGTTCATGTAATGTGCCTGGTTCACCAGCAGGTGGCAGCAAACACGGCAGAGCTGTACTTAGAGAGAATGGATGTCATACCCTGCTCAGGCTATGTGCGGAGGTCTGCCAGGTTAGCTGCACGTGTGTATCCTTTTGTTTTTGTTTTGGAGTTGAGCTATATCCGCCTCCCTTCAGGTGCACTGGGTGGTGTCCTGTGCGGGTTATAGCTTCTGTCTGGCTGGGAGGAAGGAAGGAAGGATTTGCTGTTCCTGCTCAGTAAAAGATAGGTTGTTTTTTTGTTTTCTTGTGGTTGTCTGTCTAGGCTGTTAGAGAGACGCCTGCCCTCTCCAGGTCCTGAGGGAGCAGGCTGCCTCTTTCCCCCTTTCACCATCTTAGGGATTTTAGGGAATCTTCAGCCTAGGCACGAGGACACGTTATTCCCATCTTCAGGGTCTGAACGTGGACATAGAAGTCTAGGGAGAGCTGGTAGGGATTTGTCAGGATGTGACCTTTATCCCCAGCTTCTTGCCTAGACACTTGTTTGTTTATTTTATCTTGTATCCTGTCCGTCGTGACAATGGAACTCTCCGTTCCATTTTAACCCCCATTCTGGAGAGAAGTGGGCTAGTCCTACTTCCTGAAGGAAAGTTGGGGACCAGTTAGAGTTAGAGTGTAGTCTACCCCCTGCAAGGGAAAGGGTGTGCAGAGGCACGTCTCTGCTGGACGTGCCCACACCAGCCAGAGCACCTTAAGCTCTGCTGGCCAGGGAGGCTGAAGCATAGAAGCCTTATGATCCAGGAGATTAGTTCCTCGGCTGAAGATAAGTCTGACTAAAAAGTGAAGTGCAGCATAAAAAAGAATTAAAGTTACTAAGTCAGCTTGTCAGTACAGCAGAGTGAGAGAAAGAGAGAAAGCAGAGTTGAGTTTGCCTGCCAGTTTAATGCTAAAGCCTGCTGGAACCAAGACAAAGCCTGTAAGCTGTTGAAGGAAACGTTTATTCAAAGTAAAGCTGCTGTTGAACTTCATCTCAAGGTCTGGACTCAAGTTATTCTTTCCAATCCCTCAATTATTCCCCTTTTTATTGCTTCGGAGCCAAAGCCTGGGGTCCAACGGTGTCCAGGTAAGAGCACCGTGACACATAAAGAGACATTTAGGCCGCACCACACCACTCGGCATTCCTACTAAACCTGGGTCGCAATAGAGGTCCCTGGGGGACGGGGCCCATTGCATAAGCAGGTAACTGCAGTAAAATTATTTGTATAGACCAAGAAGTGGTGCCAATTATTAGGCTTAGTGGTCAGTGTGAAAACTGCAGAATTTTATGTTTTTTCTTTAAATGTAGATATTGACATGGAAAATTAAACAGAACATCACCAAACCTCTTTAAACATATGGTAAAAATAGAAATATGATTTAAACAATGTCATTTTCTGATGACATGTTTCCTTTAAAGCAAATCATATTTTAAATGGTTGCTATTGTAATGAGAAGTTGAACCATAATTGTTTAGATGCTGGTCTATGGGGCATAATCTAAAAAAATCTCCCTGTTATTTTCCTGAGGACCCTCACAAGAGAGTATGGCCTTCCAACTAATATTCCCATGTCACAGTCAGTACATGGTCACTACAAGTACCAGATGATAACCTAGAAAGAGCAGAAGGAGCAGGATAAGGCACAGTCCAGACACAAGGCTAAAGTCAGAATCTGAGGCAGGGTTAAAATGCTAAAGAACTAGCTAGCGATAAGGAATATACCGCCACTTGCAATATTTCCTTGCAGAATCTCTTTAAATCTGTCTTTGGATTACATCATCATAGTTGGCCAGTTATCATGGGCAGCTGATGCAATCAGTAGCCATGATCTGAAGAAAGCAGGGCTGGATCAGGACAGGTTGAGTAACAGTTGCTTTAGACAACCTCTTTTATAATTCCCATTTAAAACATACACAATAAAAGCACACTGTTTTCAGTGGACTCTCTACAGTGGTAATTTTTGTATGTCAGTGGGAACTTTAGAATGGCATTTTTTATATTTCAGTGGGTCTCCTACAATATTTTATTGTGTTTTTACTTAATTGGGCACCCTGCAATGTATAATATTTTTGACAGCCATTCATGTCATTTGGTTCTTTATTGACAGCCACTGCATTCTGCTAGGGAACCATGAGGATTAACTGACATTTTATTTGTAGATTTGAGACAAAAAATAAAAAAATTATAAGGAATTTTGCTGTACAAAAATGAATTTGAATGGGCTTCAACAATACTGACAATGGCGTTCACCACTCTGGTGCTCCGTGAGGCCATACAGTGCGTGGAGGGTGCACCCTTTCTTCCCTTTACGCCCTCCCTGGCTTTGGGGCTCCTGCCTGGTGTTAGGTGTGGTGCCTTTGATGTAGATGAGTTTTGACGTGCAAAGCAGGGGAGCAGAATGATAACTAAGTGCTGCGGTTGGATGGTGGAGTTAATGACCAGGCCTGTTTTGCTTTTGACAAATAAATAATCTCTTTACTAAATTGATAATAGGTGTCTACATAGCAAGAATAGGCACAGTTCTGAGGTATATTAGAGAGTAGGCTTCTCCCAATAGTTGTGTTTAGACAGGGGCAATTATGGTAGTAATCTTCATCCCTGAATCTCTCTCTAGGTACACTTTGCAATCTTCACACTCTTTCTTCAATTCCCAGTCTGCAGGGTGCAGATCTTAGATTTGGATGGCCAGTCCATCTCAAAGTGTGGTGGGTGCCAGAGCAATAAATATACCCTTTCCACCGCAGTAAAGTCTTATTGCCATAAACGTGCAGTACCTTACTGTCTTTCCAAGCATGGCCTCTGAAGTAGTTCTCTACAATTTGTGAATATCTGCTCTCTTATCCTCAGTAGTTTTTCCGACAGCAGGGAGACTGCAGGTTGAGTGTAATCGTTGCGTGCATCTTGTTTAACTGCTGCTACATTCTTAGTTAATCCGCTATTTTACGGATAGACTTACTGTGCCTGAGTATTAAAGGGCGGTTTAATATATCGCCGCGTGCATCTTGTTCAACTGCTGCGACATTCATAGTTAATCCGTTACTTTACTGATACACTTACCATACACCAGGGATTAGCAACCTTCAGCACTTCCGCTGCTGTGAATTTACAACTCCCAACATGCACACTTATTCAGCTGTCCTTTGAAATTCACATAGAAGTGAAAGGAGGATTCAGGGAGTTGTAATTTCAGAACAGCTGGAGTGCCGGAGGTTGCTGATCCCTGCTGTACACAGACAAACAGTTGCCTGAGTCCTCCAAAGGAACAGGAAGTGGCAAAAATGTTGCTGTAGCTAGCAAGTACAGTAGCATTAGGAGGGGGAGGTAGCAACAGGCCAGAGCTGTCACTGTCTTCCAACGGTTGTGTTTTGACCAACAATCCAGCTATACTGGAATGATTGACTCTATCTTCAACATCATCTCAAGTGACAACCGATACACACAACCATGAATTGGTAGGTTCCTCTGACACCAAGCTTAGTTGGCATGACTCAGGAACTGCCCCTGTGCCCTCACCTGTCCTGAACCTGCCTCTTGCTATTGCTGCTCCTTTTGGTAGCCAAGTAATGTATGCCGCTGGCTCTGCTCCGCTTTTTAGTGAGGATGAGCTTTGTGAGGACAGTCAGCAGTTACAGGCCAGCACAGACTTAAAGAGAGGTCCGTTGTGGACTCCTCTAGGCACGCAACTACCAATGATGACAGTCGGGTGGGAGCACATGTTGCGAGAGGTCAGGAAAGTGCACAAGAGAAAAATGAGAGTGACAAAAGCAAACATATGTAAATTATGATGTAGTCGATCGCACGTGGGAGCCAGGTAAAGAGGGGTCATCCTCAGGGGACGAGGGTGGCAGCATGCCTGTGAGACAGCAGGGTGGAAGCAGTGGGAGATCTGAAGCCAAATGCAGGAGGGGTGCACGGTCTGCTACTTGGGAGACTACCTGAGAAGAAAACAGTAGCAGTGCAAAGGTTCATAAAACCAGCAGCCAGCAGGCATCACCATAGTGGTGGAGGTAAAATGCGATACACATCAGTGTGGGAATTTTTCCCAAAGTCACTGGGGGGCGTTAGTGTGACACTATGCAGGATCTGTGGGCAGAAGGTGAGGTGCGGCCAGGGTGCTAATCTTAGCCTGAAGGGCCTGCATCAACACATTAAGCGTCACCATAAAGTGGTGTGGGAAAACCATGCCACTCATTTAGTGTTACAGCCTGAAGCAGCAGCCGCTGCATCTTCCACCGGCCCTCACCCCTCTCCAGCAGTCAGGACTCCTCAACTTCAGCAGAAGGAAGCTGTTGTTCCTTCCCATCGACTTAAATGTTGTCTATTGCTCCTGATGCTCCTCCTTCTTCTCCTCATCACTTGTTTTGACAGCAATCGATCACTGAGGAGATGCATACACTCATCCAGTGGTGCAGAAGCTGAACATAAACCTTATCAAGTTGCTGAAACAACAGTCCATCTCTTTCCATGTAGTTGACTCTGCACACTTCAGAGAACTGATGGTTTGTGTCCAGCCAAGGTGGAGAGTCCCAAGCTAAGATTACTTTTCCAAAAAATCTGTACCAGACCTGCACACATATGTTGAGCAGAAGGTAGGCCAGTCCTTGGGCCTCTCGGTGTCTGGTAAAGTTCATACCTTCACTAATGCATGGAGTTGTAACTACGGTCAAGGACAATATCTGTCATTCACAGCCCAATGGGTAAATGTTGTTGCGGGCCAGGTACACCAGCAACTTAGCCAGGTGATGGCAACGCCGCTTCTGCATTGTAATTGTGGGATTTCTGCGCCAATGTCCTCCCCTGCCGACTCATCCTCTACCTTAATAAAACAATACTTCCAGTCCATAGTTAGATGGGATGTGCAGCGAGTCTCCAAAGTGATGTGGGTTCAGTTCACATAGAACGTAAATGGACAAATGAGACCGCACATTTTCCCTCCTCCTGAGATACAGGTGCGCTCCCTCTCACCCCGCCAAGAGAAAACCAGGGTTCACAGACGTCCTTTACTTTAAAACATCCTGTGGAACATCAAAGTGCGCTGACTGCATCATTTACCCCTAATCCAAGATCTCCTGTACTACTGGGCATGCAAACTTGAATTGTGGCCGCAACTGGCTGAGTTTGCCATGGGCATGTTTTCCTGCCCGGCAAGTAGTATGGTATCAGAGCGGGTGTTCAGTGTGGCAGGGGACATAGTTACCCCTAAGAGAACTCGCCTTTCCTTCCAAAATGTTGAGAGACTAGCCTTCATAAAGTTGAATCAGGTGTGGATCCACCAGGATTTCCAAACAGATGAAACAGAATAGATCATTCTGCCACTAATAAACATACTGTAGTGTGCTGCCACACTGGATTATTCTGCAAAATGGTCTGTTACTTCTGGCCATGTTCTGCTGCCACCATTCTGATGCTGCCACCCGCCAGATTCCACCCACCTTCTGCCTCTACTGCCATTCCTACAATGGGGCTTCTTGGCCTACTGAAAAGCATATGCATGCCACAGGGCTTTGCTATCACACTGCTGTTGTTGAGTTCTGCTAATCTGCCACCATCTTGTGCTGTATGCCACTGCTGTTGCCCCCCCCTCCCCACTCTGTCATGGATCCACTATTTTCCCTGTTACTGCCACTGCTGTTGGCCCCCATCCCCACTCTGTTATGGGGCCACTATTGTCCCTGCTACTGCCACAGCAGTTGGTCCCCATCCACACTTTGTTATGGGGCCACTATTGTCCCTGTTACTTCCACTGCTGTTGGCCCCCACCCCCACTCTGTTATGGGGCCAATATTGTACCTGTTTGTTGACATCACCATTTATTTTTATTTTTTTGTTCTTCTGACCCGTCAGAAGAACAGAAAAAAGAAAGGATCCTGTATTTTCAGCATCCGTAAGCCCTCTTTCACACAGCCAGTATTTGGTCAGTGCTTGATCAGAATTTGTAAGCCAAAAGCAGGAGTGTGTCCAAAACACAGAAGAGATGCAAATATTTCTGTTACATTTTACCTCTGTTTTCAACCCACTCCTGTTTTTGGCTTACAAATACTGATGCAAAATACTGAACAAATATAGAGGCCATTATCCATGCAGGACTTTTTTTCCTTGTTAAAAAAAGTGATTTCAGATGTAAATGGCCAAAACAGTTGAAAATTTAGCATAAGGCCTCTTTCACACGGTTAGTAGTTTGTATCAGTATATGATCAGTATGTGTAAGCCAAAAGCAGAAGTGGGTCCAAAACACAGAAGAGATGCTAACATTTCTATTACATTTTATCTCTGTTTTGGACCCACTCCTGGTTTTGACTTAGGCCTCTTGCACACTACCGTATGGCTTTTTCAGTATTTTGCGGTCCGCAAAAAATATGGATGACGTCCGTGTGCTTTCCGTTTTTTGCGGAACAGAACAGCTGGTCCCTAATACAACAGTACTATCCTTGTCGTTATGTGGACAATAATAGGACATGTTCTATCTTTGAATGGAACGGAAAAACGGAAATACAGAAACGGAAGGCATACAGAGTACCTTCAGTTTTTTTTTGCGGATCCATTGAAATGAATGGTTCCGTATACAGTCCGTATATGGAACGCAAAAAACGGAACATAAACTGAAAGAGGCCTTACAATAACTGATAAAGTACTGACCGTCTGAAAGAGGCTTTATGGATGCTCAAAATATAGGATTTGTTTTTCTTTTTAGTTTTCAGTTTTTCTGATTGATCAGAAGAACAGAAAAATAAACAGTGAAGTGAACACAGCCCTACTGCCACTGCTGCTGCCGCCCCACCTCCCACTCTGTCATGGGGCCACTACTTGAATCTTGGGGCACTTGTCCATGGTGATAAATTAGACCTGATTGTAACAGTGACTTGTAATACTAACACACAGTGATTCAACAGCTAACAGAAGGAATTAAAAAGTATGTGTTTGGACTGCCACAACATGCATTAAAAGAAAATAAAAATTCACCATTACTTTATTGGCGCTGCCTCTATTTCTTTATTTTATTCCACTAAGGAGCCATTTTGACACAGCTCCTTCAGCGGTGCGCACAGGTTTTTGGTTTTACTGAAGGGTGCTGTATACTTTTCTTTTTGTTTAACAGAAGGGATTAGCTATGAATCTTGGCATACTGCACAGTGATGTAGAAGGCGATAAATTACACCCGCCTCTAATACTGAAGGCACAGTACCTATGGAACAAATTAACTATGAATGTGGGTGTACTAGAGCGTAATGCACATGGCGATACATTCTCTCTCTACTCTCCCTGTAGTTTAACTTCCAAGCCTTCACACTGAGATTGGGACACCAAGTGGGATGCATATGTTTAGGCAGAGTGGCCTGGGTATACCTGATTTATCTGATGTTATGCTTCACTGAAGGAATGTTTGCAAGCCTGCAGAAAAATCTTGATGGTACAGGACATGGCATGATGCAAATTCAGTTATTTACAACAGAATCAATGCTCTGAGGTTGCAGAACCACACTTATGTTTGAATCTCGGACTAAATTATTTATCGTATATACCTTCTTAAGTGCATATTGATATTAGCATATCCTGAGTATTATGGAGAAGACATAAAAATGGATGTGTTTAATGCATAGCACAAGGCACAGAGGCAGAGCACTCAATCCCTGAGACAACGCAATCTGCGTCTTCTTTTACGGAAACAATAGTGCCCATCTACTTTGAATCTAAAGTTGAAAAATAGACCGAAACTGCTGATTTGAGTGATTTCCCAGTTGTTTCCAAAGATTGAAACTGAGCAAATAATTCTACACCCTCTGCTATATAAGATGTTCAGAGGCTTCTGCAGCAAGTTCTCTAAAGCCCTCATGGGAAGAGCTGATGGTAATGACTACTCCAGGCTTGTCCTTAGTATCTGATAAGAAGACTCACAGATAAATCTGTGTGGTATGTTTTCCTGCATGAAGTATGCGTGAGTATTGCCATTGTCGTACTCTCTACATAGTAATTTATTTGCTATTTTCGATTTGTGCATGTTTTTAAAATTAGAAATACAGACTTGTGTAATCTGCCTGCAGAGATAATTTCATCTGAGCACGAGGCTTGTTTTTAGAGTAACTGCATAGTTTTTGCTTGGAATAGTAGTAAAGGGCTTTATCCAGCTATTGTACAGATGTAGCAGGGTTAACACTCAAACTCTTAACTCAAATTTCTTAGCTCATCGTGTTATCTTGAAACAAAAGCCATTGAAAAGCAATTGAAGGTGTTTGCTTAACGCATTTTGTTTGGATAACACATCTCATAAAGCATAAGTGTCAACTCTACTACATCTGTATAATAAGTAACAATTAGGATACTGCAAGAAAGAGTGTACTACTTTTATACATTTGCTGTGAACACAGAATCATGACACAGATATTCAGAGTAAAAAAATGATATATAATATAAATATCTGTCAGTTGATGCACCATGAGGGTGGGCAGGAATATTGGTTGTCGTGTAATCCACTTCCGAATATGTGGGGGTCATGCCAGCCTCGGAGTAGGCTAATTCTCATTAGCTGGGTGAATTATACCTAATAATGCCATCAAACCTAATGTATACAAGAATTCCAAGGCAGGGTTTAGCCAGTTTTTATTGCTATATCACACACGCGTAAAAAAAAGTTACTTCATTTCACTTTATACTGAGTAGTGACCAAAGAGTTTCAAGAGGAATATTAAAGGAGTTGTCTCATTTCAACAAATGGCATTTATCATGTAAACAAAGCTAAAATAGTTTTCCAAGACTTTTATACTGATGACCTATCTTGGTATCGCAGATCAGCCGCATTCACTTGAATGGGGCTGAACTGCACCTAGGCCAAGTGACCAATGAACGTAATATCACATGGCCTAGGCTAAGCTGCAAAAAGGATGTTGCGCTACTGTCGGCCACCGAACGAACAGCATAAAAGTCTCAGAAAACCCCTTTAATACAAGGCATTTACTAATGTATTGTGATTGTTCATTTTTCCTCCTTTGCTGACTTGATTTATTTTTCCAACACATTTGATCAAAAATGTGCGCAAAGAGTTTCTATTTTCCCATTAATAGTAGGTATAATACCACTTTAATTTAGAATGATCCCCATTTCTCAGCTCTATTGTTTGTAATTGTAAAGTTGTGCAGCCATTTTTTTTATCAACCATGTTTGCTTGATGGATATGCACCTGTGACTATGTATATGAATGTGCCAGTCAAAATTTTCTTGTAGTCTATATTGAGGGTAGCACCTCTTTTAGACTGAGCAACGCCCATCTGCCTGGGGCTTCTGAGCAGAGTACAAATGTAGCTGGTTCCTACACTGCCCTGAAAATGTAGGCTTAGGTAAGTCCAAGATAGGCGGTATATTAGTGTTAGGTACCCGTCTGCGGAAGCCACCTTGACGCCTGGTAGATGGGCTCGACACACGTTTGATCAAAAATGTGCACTAAGAGCTTCCATTTTTCCATTTATAGTAGGTATAATACCACTTTAATTTAGAATGATCCCCAATACTCAGCTCTATTGTTTGTATGTGTAAAGTTGTGCAGCCATTTTTTTTTATCAATCATGTTTGCTTGATGGATATGCACCTGTGACTATGAATATGAATGTGCTAGTCTAAATTTTCTTGTAGCATTGATTTATTTTTCTATCACATTATACATTGCTCATATCCAGAGGTTATGACAACCTACTATCCAGCAGTGATCGCCCTGCTTGCACACACAATAGGAAAAGAGTTGGGGGTTGGAGTCTCTGGTGGTCAGAACTGTGAAAGTGCACACGGACCGACACTTTTTCCTTTAGTGTGCAAGCACGGCCACCACTGCTGGATTGAAGGGTGGTCATAACCTCTGTATATGAGCCATGTATAATGTGATGGATGAATGAAGCCATCAAAGAAGACAATATGGACAACCACAATAAATTAGTAAGTGCCTTGTATTAACTTTGTCTACATTTGCTAAAGAGAAACAACCCCTTTAGGTCAAATTAATTCCAGAGATGAGATGAAAAAGCTGTACAATTATGTTGGTCTGGATACAGTAATTTGTAAAAGAAAATTTACACTGCATAATTGTCGATGGATGATGGGGTGAAATGATCTTTTATACAAAACATTAAATCATAATTTCTGGGCAGCAGATTGTTGTGTTCTGCTGCCCAGAAGCAATGAATCTTCACGAGGATGAGAGAAAGCAGTAAACATTGCTCATCTCCATACAGTGGAAGCGATTACTGCATGAAAATTCAGCTCTTTTCTCCACAGATAAGGAGGCAGTTATTGGGAAGGAATGGTTCCTTCCCAATAATTGACTGCTACATCAGAGCATGTAAATGTGCCTCAAGGCTTTTGGAAATACTTTAACCAAAATAGAGAAGACTCATCCAGGAAGTCACAAAAACCTTGATAAAGTTACAACATAGAATTTCTAACTCACATAGATTTTTAATGCTTACACTCTTGGAGCAAATATTGAGCAAACATCTTCATATCAGAAGCAATGTCAAACAGCAGGTAAACTTCATAAACATAATGCAAGCGTTGTAAGGAATATATGGATAATTAGTATACACTGCACAATACTGCAATAGATTAATTGCATGCAGAGGCAGACTGGGAACTTAAAGTGGCCCTGGAAAATACACTGAACAAAAATATAAACGCAACACTTTCGGTTTTGCTCCCATTTTGCATGAGCTGAATTCAAAGATCTGAAACATTTTCTACATACACAAAAGACTCATTATTCTCAAATATTGTTCACAAATCTGTCTAAATCTGTGTTAGTGAGCACTTCTCCTTTGCCGAGATAATCCATCCCGCCTCACAGGTGTGGCACATCAAAGTGCTGATAAGACAGTATGAATATTGCACAGGTGTGCCTTAGACTGCCCACAATAAAAGGCCACTCTGAAATGTGCAGTTTGATCACACAGCACAATGCCACAGATGTCACAACGTTTGAGGGAGCGTGCATTTGGCATGCTGAGTGCAGAAATGTCTAGCAGAGCTGTTGCCCGTGCAATGAATGTTCATTTCTCTACCATAAGCCATCTCCAAAGGCGTTTCAGAGAATTTGGCAGTACATCCAACCGGCCATGTGTAACCACACCAGCCCAGGACCTCCACATCCAGCATGTTCACCTCCATGATCGTCTGAGACCAGCTACCCTGACAGCTGCAGCAACAATCGGTTTGCATAACCAAAGAATTTCTGCACAAACTGTCAGAAACCGTCTCAGGGAAGCTTATCTGCATGCTAATCATCCTTATCGGGGTCTGGACCTGATTGCAGTTCGTAGTCGTAACCGACTTGAGTGGGCAAATGCTCACATTCAATGGTGTCTGGCATGTTGGAGAGGTGTTCTGTTCACGGATGAGTCACGGTTTTCACTGTTCAGGGCAGATGGCAGACAGCGTGTGGGGCGTTGTGTGGGTGAGCGGTGTGCTGACGTCAACGTTGTGGATCGAGTGGCCCATGGTGGCGGTGGGGTTATGGTATGGGCAGGCATATGTTATGGACAACAAACACAGGTGTATTTTATTGATGGCATTCATTTTGAATGCACAGAGATACCGTGACAAGATCCTGAGGCCCATTGTTGTGCCATTCATCCACAACCATCACCTCATGTTGCAGCATGATAATGCACAGCCCCATATTGCAAGGATCTGTACACAATTCCTGGAAGCTGAAAACATCCCAGTTCTTGCATGGCCAGCAGTATGCACACCGGACATGTCACCCATTGAGCATGTTTGGGATGCTCTTAATCGATGTATACGACAGCATGTTCCAGATATTCTGTAACTTCGCACAGCTATTGAAGAGGAGTGGACCAACATTCCACAGGCCACAATCAACAACCTGATCAACTCTATCAGCACCTTGATACTCCACACCTGTGAGGTGGGATGGATTATCTCGGCAAAGGAGAAGTGCTCATTAACACAGATTTAGACAGATTTGTGAACAATATTTGAGAGTAATGGGTCTTTTGTGTATGTAGAAAATGTTTCAGATCTTTAAGTTCAGCTCATTCAAAATGGGAGCAAAACCAAAAGTGTTGCATTTATATTTTTGCTCAGTGTATATTAAAAGTGGCCCCGTTTTTGTAGTCAGGTTCAAACTGATAGAAATATAAAAATAAGATGAAAAAAAAATCAATGAGCAATAAGGTTAACTGAAGGTTGAGGGAGAAGGTAGGGAGGAAGCCGGGTGCGAGGCGCCAAAGGATACCACAGAAAGATGGGTTAGCGTAAATGGTGGCTAGGAAGAAAAAAAATATATAGAAAGATAGATATATGGAGGATAGATATATAGGAAGAGGCAGTTCCCCAAACCAAGAAATCAGTACACACCAGTGGACGGCTGAAATCATGTGGGACAAGGAAGAAACGGTAGACAGTACTACTTCAGTCGTTTCCTGGGAGCACTGTGGGGGCGCCAAAGAATGAGACACAAGGAGTGGTCCCAGTTATATCTAAATAGATGGATCACCACTGTTTAAGGTCAGTGTGTGACTACATGAAGCAAATGATGAATTCCATATATGGTGCAGTAGTGAATTTGAAGGAGGTCTCGAAGAAAGTACATATATAAATATAAATATAAAAATATAAATATAAAAATATATAGAATAAAAAATAAATATATATATATATATATATATATATATATATAGTTTCCAAAGATGAGGCAGCACTCCAATGGATATAAAAGTGGATTCTTTATTCCCCTCTGTGCGAGGGGGAATAAAGAATCCACTTTTATATCCATTGGAGTGCTGCCTCATCTTTGGAAACTATACGTGTCTATAGCCGTCTAAGCCTGCGGCTGAGAGGACCTGCACCCGCCATCCTTGGTCTTGTGCTGCTGTGTTTCTTTTTTGGTTTTTATATATATATATATATATAAAAATCACATGAAGTGACCATAGAGGTGATGGATTGGTTATTGCTACAAAGGTAAAGAACTTACTTTACCGGGGAGGAAAGTATAGGATAAACTCAAGACACCTATACTTATACCTCCCACACCAAGGTCACCTTTAAATTGTAAATGTGGCTTCTGTGTCCCCAAAGGATGACACTGGGGCTCCAAGGTAAAGCAGAAGTCATTTTTTGATGTAGAAAGCTCTATGCGTTTCGGGATAGTACCCCTTTATCCAAAGCATAAATGAAATACATATGTGACAGCATATATATAGGGAGAATAGCACATGGTATACAATCAGCTGGTTAGAAAATCCGGAAGTGTGATGATATCACTTCCTGGTTCTGACCAAACCAGAATAACATTGGATAATTAGTTCATTCAGTTGTTCCTGGATACCTTAAGTAGTTCGGAATGATTAGAATTAAGAATAGAAAAGAATTAATAATAATAGTAGTGAATCATTGGGCATAGTTCATATTACGGGAATACGAATACCGGAAGCGGAAGTATCCCTTTGTGCGTTCCAGGGTGGAACGCACCTGAAGTAACCTATTTAAATGACTAGGGTTTCTATTTCAATATATTGGTACACACAACACACAAGGTCCCTGGAGTGTTGGAACATCATGTGCGTTCCACAGTGGGATGCACCGAAAATGGTGAGGGCGGAAAGAGGAAGTAAGAGTCCATTCCACACTGGAGCACACCAGCTTAGGGTACTTTCACACTAGTGGCAGGATGGATCCGTCCTGCCGCTATTTTTCCGTGCCGCCGGACTGCCACTCCGTCCCCATTGACTATAATGGGGACGGTGGTGGAGCTCCGGCGCAGCACGGCAGTGCGCGGTGAGAGGCCGCCGGACTAAAAAGTCGGACATGCAGTACTTTTAGTCCGGCGGCCTCTCGCCGCGCTCCGCCCCACGTCCCCATTATAGTCAATGGTGACAGAGCAGCAGTCCGGTGGCAATAGCGGCAGGACGGATCCAACAGGGTGAACAGCCTGTTGGATCTGTCCTGCCTCTAGTGTGAAAGTACCCTAAGCTGGTGTGCTCCAGTGTGGAATGGACACAGCCATCAACTTCATGCTCAAAAGGAAGGCCAGGAAGGAAAGTGGATTGGTGCATTCCAACATGGGACGCACACAATAAATAGAATGGCATCAGCACTGCGCTCAATATAGGGGTGCAGGGAAATGAACATTATACTGTTTGTCATGATGTGTCTACAGTAAATAATTATCCCTATATATGTGCAAACAGGCAAATAAATACACATGGTTAAAAAGTTTAAAAAATAATAAAGAATGGGTTAATGCAATAATTCATTAATTGAAGCAATAGTTATTTGGAACAATAATTAATTAATGAAAACAATAATCAATTAATTAGAACAGTAATGGTGGTTAATGGATTAATAAATAAATCAACCAATAAATTTGTTGATAAATGAATTAATAAATTAATAAATACATTGATAAAATGATAAATCAATAACTTGATGAAAAAGGTAGTAGAGGTTCATCCAATAATTGGTTAGTACAATAATTACTTAATTAAGATAGTAATAATAATAAATTAATTAATCATTGATGACGGCAGTGGTATGTATAGATAACCGAACTCATGTCACTATATAGTACAATTAATATTCAATTAAATAGTTATTGACACATATATATGTTATAAGTACCTCACGAGTAGCTACTAAATAATATTACAATTGGTAAGAAGCTAAAAAGGGTTAGAAAAGGGGAGACTAAAAGATTAATTAAATTCAATAGTTATTATATTCTAATACCTCGTTGAGACCCAAAGGGGTTAGGGAATTGAAAAGGAAAATCCGGTACATCTCTTTCCTACATAGACATAGGAAGGATTTGGGACCCACTCAATCAAGGTTAGTCGTAAAAGAGACCTGCAGCATTTTGAGTCCAAGCAACGTATCGGAGGTTTTATATAGTATTCTGAGTAGTGGCCAGTGTTGGTTCAATATTTGCAAATCTTATTATGAGATGATGTGTAACGGGTGATAAAATTGTAGGTATGTTTATTATTCCCATGGGTCTGTGGTGTAGAATTGGTACTCCTCTCAATATGGTGGTTAGGAAGTATAAAATCCAGTTGAGTCTCTCTTTTTCAATTTTTTGGGATCGATTCGGAGATAAGGCCCTCTGGGTACCCTTTATCTAAAAATCTTGATTTGAGGATTCTCAATTGGTCCTTCATCACCCCATCATTGGAGCAGTTGTTTTTCCGTATCCTTCTCCTCATCTGACCTTAAGGAATGTTGGGCTTCCACTTATGGTAGTGGCAGCTCCGGTAGTCCAAGTAGCTGTTAGCGTCAACACTTTTGAAATGTGTGCTGGTCTCGATCTCATTATTGTGGATGAGTAGTTGTAAATCGAGAAATATAGCGGTGGTAGAATCTATTTGAGCAGTAAAGCTCAAGTTCCATTTATTTTGATTGAGATTTAGAATGAATTCATCTAAAAGATTCCTCGCTCCTTGCCAGATAAAAATAATGTCATCTATATAGCGTTTATAAAACATAATGTTGGGGTGATGTAAAAGACTGAATGATTCCACCCCCATAAATAAATTAGCATAAGATGGGGCAAATTGAAATAATTGTGGTGAAGAATGAAAGAAATGGAGTCTAAAACAAACATTCTCTGTGTGGAGGGCATATATTCTTTAGGCTACTTTCACACTCGTGTTTTGGCTTTCCGTTTGTGAGATCTGTCATGGGCTCTCACAAGTGGTCCAAAATGGATCAGTTTTGCCCAAATGCATTCTGAATGGAAAAGGATCCGCTCAGAATGCATCAGTTTGCCTCTGATCAGTCTCCATTCCGCTGAAAGTCAATGGAAGACGGATCCGTTTTCTATTGTGCTAGAGAAAACAGATCCGTCCCCATTGACTTACATTTTGTGCCAGGACGGATCTGTTTTCTCTAGCACAATAGAAAACGGATCCGTCTTCCATTGACTTTCAATGGAGTTCATGACGGATCCGCTTGGCTATGTTAGATAATAGAAACGGATCCGTTCATGACGGATGCATGTGGTTGTATTATTGTAACAGATCTGTTTTTGCAGATCCATGACGGATCCGCCAAAACTCGAGTGTGAAAGTAGCCTTAGCTATATGGACTGCAGCATACATATACATGCTTGAGTGCCCGTGTGGACTTCAATAGTGTTGGTCGTTAGAGATTTTGTGAACATAAAATTTTCCATTCGCGAATTTACGCAAATGTTCGCGAACGGCGAACCGGGCGAACCGCCATAGACTTTAATAGGCAGGTGAATTTTAAAACCCACAGGGACTCTTTCTGGCCACAATAGTGATGGAAAAGTTGTTTCAAGGGGACTAACACCTGGACTGTGGCATGCCGGAGGGGGATCCATTGCAAAACTCCCATGGAAAATTACGTAGTTGGCGCAGAGTCGGGTTTTAATCCATAAAGGGCATAAATCACCTAACATTCCTAAATTGTTTGGAATAACGTGCTTTAAAACATCCAGTGTGTGTATACGATCAGGTATGATGTTGTATCGATCAGGTAGAGTAAGGGTTACAGTGACAGACCAAACTCTGACAGACCAACCTCCCAGTTTAATGCACCGCAAACAAACGAAAAGAGTTGTCAATAGTTGACACACTCATGACATAAATTATATTCCTCTATGCGTCAATCTTGGTGTAGTGATGACTGTGCTTGAGCGCACGTTCGGGAGATTGCAGGCGATGGCGATTTTTTCAAAGCCTATGGTCGTGCTGAGGTAGTTCAGTGACAGTTAAGTGACCCAGAAAACAATGATTCTGCAGTGTGGGCCCATTGTTGGCCTAGTAGGCTTTAATGATCACCTTAGATGATCACAAAGAAAATTTTCTATGGAAAATTATCCAGCCGATCGCTTTTGGTCTGTTCACAATGAAACAACGACCTTATCATCTGGGGTGTGCCAACATTGCCATTGCCAACACACTCATAGAGGTGATCGCTTCATTGTGATACGCAAGCCCCTTCACCACAACAAGGTAACGATCACGAAGGGGAATTGACACATGTATGTGCCTTTTATTTTTGTTTTGTTTTTGCAGCCACAGTGCAGCACCAGAGGCCAGAAAAATTAGGCATGTACACATGCCTGAAAAATTAGGAATTGTTGCAGCCGGAAAAATTTATGTTTTCCAGGCAGAAAGTGTACTAAAACATTGCGGCTTGAACCCTAGTTGATGGCGGAGAAGTCACGCAAGTCATCCGGCATGCAGAGATTAAATACAGCAGCGTGGGGACCATTTTTAGCCCAAGGCATCTCATCAGGCCTTTTTTAGTCAAATGCATCCCCCACTGTCAGTCCCTTCGGGATCCATGCCTCATTCATCTTAATAAAGGTGAGGTAATCTAGACTTTTTTGACCTAGGCGACTTCTCTTCTCAGTGACAATACCTCCTGCTGCGCTGAAGGTCCTTTCTGACAGGACACTTGAAGCGGGGCAGGCCAGAAGTTCTATCGCAAAGTGGGATAGCTCAGGCCACAGGTCAAGCCTGCACACCCAGTAGTCAAGGGGTTCATCGCTCCTCAGAGTGTCGATATCTGCAGTTAAGGCGAGGTAGTCTGCTACCTGTCGGTCGAGTCGCTCTCTGAGGGTGGACCCCGAAGGGCTGTGGCGATGCTTAGGGCTTAAAAAGCTCTGCATGTCCTCCATCAACAACACGTCTGTAAAGCGTCCTGTCCTTGCCGGCGTGGTCGTGGTAGGAGGAGGATTACTTTCACCTCTTCCCCCTGTTATACCGGGGGTCTAGTAGCGTGGACACCCAGTAGAGGTCGTTCTCCTTCAGCCTTTTTATACGAGGGTCCCTCAACAGGCATTTGCACAAGGTTGGATGCCGAGCTACTCATGTCCCGTTCCTCGTCCTCACTGATCTCATTGAAGGTCATTAAATTACTTTTTTATCTGCAAGGTACTGTGCCACCCTATATGAGTGGTGGGCAGTGGGCACAGTACAGTCAGTGGGCCTGACTCTCACTGGCAGGCAACTGCAATTATATTACAGAGAAAAAATTTAATGACTTTTTTATCTGCAAGGTACTGTGCCACGCTATATGAGTGGTGGGCAGTGGGCACAGTACAGTCAGTGGGCCTGACACTCACTGGCAGGCAACTGCAATTATATTACAGAGGAAAAATTAAATAACTTTTTTTATCTGCAAGGTACTGTGCCACCCTATATGAGTGGTGTGCACACAGTACAGTCTGTGGGCCTGTGGCCTCTCACACACGGGCAGGCAACTGCAATATATATATATATATATATAAAAATAAAAAAAGCAGACTGATGTACCAGCCCTAAAAAGGGCTTTTTGGGGTGATGTCAGGACGCTGTCCTTACAGCAGATGAGTCTTTGAGGACTGGAGTGGACACAGAACACTGGCCTAGCTAACGCTTTCTCTATTAATTCAGCAGCAGCAGCACTCTCCCTGCTCTAACTAACACTGCAGCTTCAGAATCAATCTAAGAGGGCTGCCGTCCTTGCTTTTTTATAGGAGGTGGGAGGGTCTGGGAGGGAGGGTATGCTGATTGGCTGGAATGTGTCTGCTGACTGTGAGGTACAGGGTCAAAGTTTGCCCAATGATGACGTATAGGGGGCGGACCGAACATCGCATAAGTTCGCCCGCCGCGGAGAACAATCGATGTTTGCCGGAACTGTTCGCCCGCGAATAGTTCGGGACATCTCTATTGGTCATACCATTCAGAATATCAGAGACCGGCTCAACTCACATCGTTCAAATATTAATAAAAAATATGCCAAACACAGCGTCTCCAGACACTTCGCTCAGGCACATTCCGGTGACACCTCCCTTTTACAACTAACCTCGATTGAGTGGGTCCCAAATCCTTCCTATGTCTATGTAGGAAAGAGATGTACTGGACTTTCTGTTTTAATTCCCTAACCCCTTTGGGTCTCAACGAGGTATTAGAATATAAAAACTATTGAATTTAATTAATATTTTAGTCTCCTTTTTTCTAACAATTTTTAGCTTCTTCCCAATTGTAATATTATTTAGTAGCCAATCGTGAGGTACTCATAACATATATATGTGTAAATAACTATTTAATTCAATATTAATTGTGCTATATATTGACATGAGCTTGGTCATCTATACATACCACTGCCATCATCAATTATTAATTAATTAATTTATTATTATTACTATCTTAATTAAGTAATTATTGTACTAACCTATTATTGTATGAACTTCTACCTTTTTCATCAAGTTATTGATTTATCATTTTATCAATGTATTTATTAATTTATTAATTCATTTATCAACAAATTTATTGGTTGATTTATTTATTAATCCATTAACCACCATTACTGTTCTAATTAATTGATTATTGTTTTCATTAATTAATTATTGTTCCAAATAACTATTGCTTAAATTAATTAATTATTGCATTAACCCATTCTTATATTTTTTTAACCTTTTTAACCTTGTGTATTTATTTGCCTAAGTTTGCACATATATAGGGATAATTATTTACTGTAGAAATATCATGACAAATAGTATAATATTCATTTCCCTGTCTCCCTATATTGAGCGCAGTGCTGATGCCATTCTATTTATTGTGTGCGTCCCACGTTGGAACGCACCAATCCACCTTCCTTCCTGTCCTTCCTTTTGAGTATGGGGTTGATGGCTGTGTGCATTCCACACTGGAGCACACCAGCTTACTTACTATGTGTGGAACGCACATAGTAATTTCATATCCCCACTCTGATCGTCGCTTGTGCGTTCCACTGTGGAACGCACATGATGGTCTGACACTCCAGGGACCTTGTGCGTTCCTTTGTGAAGTGTTCCAATATGTTGAAATAGAAACCCTATTCATTTAAACAGGTTACTTCCGGTGTATTCCACCCTGGAAGAGATACTTCCGCTTCCGATATTCATATTCCTAGAATGTGAACTATGCCCAATGATTCACTACTATTATTATTAATTCTGAACTACTTAAGGTATCCAGGAACAACTGAATGAACTAATTATCCAATGTTTTTCTGATTTGGTCAGAACCAGGAAGTGATGTCATCACACTTCCAGATTTTCTAACCAGCTGATTGTATACCATGTGTTATTCTCCCTATATATTGTAACGACCGACGACACGCACAGGGAGGAAAACAGGGAAAGCCCTGCCCAAGGGAGAGGGAAAGGTGGTGACCCCTAACTCACCTTGCGGCTGGCACCTGACTGCCCTGACGTCCCTAGACGGGTTCCTCACCCGTGCGGCGATCGCGTGCCTAAACCCTGGCTTTCCCTAATATGAGCCCTGGATAGTGAACAGGCCGGTGGGATCGCTAGTCCACACCACTATCACTAAGAGGGAAACACCAGGGAGAGGACAGACAAAACATACAAACACATACACCCAGGTGGGCGACCACAATAAACCAAAAAGGTCCAACAGGGATCTGGAGGGTAGCGTACTGGACCAACTACCAGCGAACGCAGCAACACAGCTCCAGAAGGTCAGAATAGATGTCCAGGCAGGAAGCTCTATCTCTGGCAACCAGAGAAGTGTGAGAGAGAAATATAAGGAGGTCTGGGAGTGCTGGACAAGGAACAGCTGAGGAGAAGGAGCTACGGATCCCTGAGTGAGCCAAAAGGGTTTGCTAAGCAAACCCAGAAAGCTACCATAAGGAAAACAGCCCTATCTTAAATAGAGCGTGCAGCCAACCGCTGCGACTTCCTGACCCCGGGTATAACGGAGTCAGGCGTGGTCCTCGACACCCTCGTGACAGTACCCCCCTCTCTACGAGGGGCCTCCGGACACTCAGGACCAGGTCTCCCAGGATGAGAGGCATGAAAAACCCGAACTAACCTGTCGGCGTTTACCTCAGACGCAGGAACCCACATTCTTTCCTCGGGACCGTAACCTCTCCAATGCACCAGATATTGAAGAGAGCGGCGGACCCGACGAGAATTAACAATTTTGGATATCTGAAATTCTAGGTTACCATCCACGACAACAGGAGGGGGTGGCAGCGGTGATGGTTCTAGAGGTGGAACATATTTTTTGAGTAACGACTTATGAAAAACATTATGAATTTTAAAAGTCTGAGGTAACTCCAGGCGAAAAGCCACGGGGTTGATGATGGCTACAATTTTGTAAGGGCCAATAAACCTAGGACCCAGTTTCCAAGAGGGAACCTTCAATTTAATATTCCTAGTAGACAACCACACATAGTCATTCACTCCTAGGTCCGGACCTGGCGACCGTCTCTTATCAGCCATGCATTTGTATTTACCTCCCATATTTTTCAAGTTAGCTTGCACCTTCTGCCATACCGATGAAAGAGATGACGAAAACCGTTCCTCTTCGGGAACCCCAGAAGACCCCCCCTCTTTGAAAGTACAGAATTGGGGATGAAAACCATATGCACCAAGAAATGGTGACTTGCCAGTGGATTCCTGACGACGATTATTTATGGCAAACTCAGCTAACGGTAAATATGATGACCACAACTCTTGGTTTTCAGACACAAAACATCTTAGATATGTCTCAAGGTTTTGGTTGGTACGCTCAGTCTGTCCATTCGACTGAGGATGGAAAGCAGAGGAAAAGGACAAGTGTACCCCCAAACGAGAACAAAAAGCTTTCCAAAATTTAGAAATAAACTGGGTACCCCGATCCGAAACAACATCGGAGGGGACCCCGTGAAGCTTCACGATTTCACTGACGAATACCTGAGCAAGAGTCTTAGCATTAGGTAGTGCGGGTAACGCAATGAAGTGTACCATTTTGCTAAACCTGTCCACTACTACCAAAATAACAGTTTTACCCGCAGACAAAGGTAAGTCAGTGATAAAATCCATTGACAGATGTGTCCACGGTCTATTGGGAATGACGAGTGGTAATAGAGACCCTGCAGGACGTGTATGTGAAACTTTTGCGCGCGCACAGGTAGAACAAGAAGACACAAAATCCAATACATCCTGACGCAACCTTGGCCACCAAAAACGACGAGACAATAGTTCCAAGGTTGCTTTACTACCCGGGTGCCCAGCAAGTGCCGAATTATGATGTTCCTTTAATAATTCGAAACGTAAGTTCAACGGTACAAACAATTTATCTGAGGGGCAAGAGACCGGGGCGTCCCCCTGGGCCTCTAACACCTTCCCCTCCAAAACAGAGTGTACCGCAGAAACAACCACTCCTCTTTGAAGAATGGGTACCGGATCACTCACATTACCCCCTCCAGGGAAACAACGAGATAGTGCATCAGCCTTGGTGTTCTTTGCCCCAGGACGATAGGTAATCACAAAGTTAAACCTGGTAAAAAATAGCGACCACCTAGCCTGTCTAGGGGTGAGACGCTTAGCTGATTCGAGGTACAGAAGATTTTTGTGGTCCGTAATTACAGTGACGGGGTGGACTGCCCCCTCTAAGAAATGACGCCACTCCTCAAACGCAAGTTTAATAGCTAATAGTTCCCTATTGCCAATATCGTAGTTCTTTTCTGCTGCAGATAGTTTTTTAGAAAAGAAAGCACAAGGACGCCATTTGCCAGGAGACGGACCCTGAGACAGCACCGCCCCCACTCCCACCTCTGACGCATCGACTTCAACAATAAAAGGCTGAGAGACATCAGGTTGGACCAGTACAGGTGCTGAGGTAAACCTCTCTTTTAGAGAGGAAAAAGCAACTTTAGCGGCGTCAGACCATTTAGAAAAATCAGTCCCCTTCCTAGTCATGTCAGTAAGCGGTTTTACAATAAGTGAATAATTTTTAATGAATTTCCTATAGAAATTCGCGAAGCCCAAGAACCGTTGTAGTGCTTTGAGGTTCTCAGGAAGATCCCAATCTAAAATTGCCTGGACCTTCCTAGGATCCATACGGAAACCTGACGCAGATAAAAAATAACCCAGGAATTGTATCTCCTGAACGGCGAAGACACATTTTTCAATTTTAGCATATAATTCATTCGTCCGTAGGACCTGCAGTACTTGTCTGACATGCACCTCATGTGTTTTCAGATCGGACGAATAAATTAAAATATCATCTAGGTATATTACCACAAACCTGCCGATTAGATGACTAAAAATGTCATTAACGAAATGTTGAAAGACGACAGGAGCATTGGTCAGACCGAAAGGCATAACTAGATTTTCATAATGCCCCTCAGGGGTGTTAAACGCTGTCTTCCACTCATCCCCCTCCTTAATACGAATCAGATTGTAGGCACCCCTAAGATCAAGTTTGGAGAACCACCTAGCACCCGCAATCTGATTAAACAGGTCAGGAATGAGAGGAAGAGGGTATGGGTCTCGGATGGTTATCTGATTTAATTCGCGAAAATCTAAGCAAGGACGCAGGCCCCCATCTTTCTTTTTAACGAAGAAAAACCCTGCAGCCACGGGTGAAGAAGAGGGTCTGATGTGTCCCTTAGCCAAGCTCTCGGAGATATAATCTTTCATGGCTTGTCTCTCTGGACCCGAAAGATTATATAACCTTGTCTTGGGTAATTTTGCGCCGGGAATAAGGTTAACCGGGCAATCATAAGGACGATGAGGTGGTAACTTCTGACAACCCTTTTCAGAAAAAACATCCTCAAAGTCCGAAATAAATGTAGGTAGGGTAGTTATGGAGGCGACTAAGCAATTGCTATTTAAGCAATTTTCTCTGCACTGCTCACTCCACTCCAATATCTCCCTGGCCTGCCAATCCACCACTGGATTGTGCGCTACCAACCAGGGAAGACCCAGCACTACCGGAGTGGGAAGCCCCTCCAGAACATAACCTGAAAGCATCTCGTTATGGTGGTCCCCTACCCGAAGGTGTAAATTATGAACCATGTGCGTGAGGTTTCTCTGAGACAGGGGAGCAGAATCAATAGCGAATATGGGAATGGGTCTCTGTAAAGTACAGAGAGACAAACCCAAAGTGCGGGCAAAATGGGCATCTATCAAATTTACCCCTGCTCCACTGTCTAGAAAGAAAGAAATAGTCTCCGTCTTATCACCAAAAATAATAACCGCTGGCAACACAAATTGCGATGTACGTATGGAGGAAACGTATACCCCCCGGCTGACATCCTCCACACAGCCTGGGGTTAGTAGTTTTTCCGACGGTCTTTTGTTTCTGAGGAAAGAAGGCCAGAGATAATGTAACGACCGACGACACGCACAGGGAGGAAAACAGGGAAAGCCCTGCCCAAGGGAGAGGGAAAGGTGGTGACCCCTAACTCACCTTGCGGCTGGCACCTGACTGCCCTGACGTCCCTAGACGGGTTCCTCACCCGTGCGGCGATCGCGTGCCTAAACCCTGGCTTTCCCTAATATGAGCCCTGGATAGTGAACAGGCCGGTGGGATCGCTAGTCCACACCACTATCACTAAGAGGGAAACACCAGGGAGAGGACAGACAAAACATACAAACACATACACCCAGGTGGGCGACCACAATAAACCAAAAAGGTCCAACAGGGATCTGGAGGGTAGCGTACTGGACCAACTACCAGCGAACGCAGCAACACAGCTCCAGAAGGTCAGAATAGATGTCCAGGCAGGAAGCTCTATCTCTGGCAACCAGAGAAGTGTGAGAGAGAAATATAAGGAGGTCTGGGAGTGCTGGACAAGGAACAGCTGAGGAGAAGGAGCTACGGATCCCTGAGTGAGCCAAAAGGGTTTGCTAAGCAAACCCAGAAAGCTACCATAAGGAAAACAGCCCTATCTTAAATAGAGCGTGCAGCCAACCGCTGCGACTTCCTGACCCCGGGTATAACGGAGTCAGGCGTGGTCCTCGACACCCTCGTGACATATATATGCTGTCACATATGTATTTCATTTATGCTCTTGATAAAGGGGTACTATCCCGAAATGCGTCGAGCTTCCTACATTGAATAAAGACTTCTGCTTTACCTTGGAGCCCGTTGTCATCCTTTGGGGACACAAAAGCCAAGGCTACCTTGGCGGGAGAGGTATAAGTATAGGTGTCTTGAGTTTATCCTATACTTTCTTCCCTGGTAAAGTAAGTCCTTTACCTTTGTAACAATAACCAATCAATCACCTCTATGGTCACTTCATGTGATTTCTATATAAATTTACAAACTGGTGGAAGGCAGGGCCATCAATACCATATTGTTGCACATTATACTATCCCTACAGATCCGAATACTATTACTACAGTCCATCACAAAATACTGCCAGCAGTACAAACTACATCCCCAAAAACTTCCATTGTCCAACCATAAGGAGAGCTCAGGCAGCCCCCTGGGCATCGGCCCACCGGGAAATTTACCTGTAAGGTCTATGGCCAATCCGCCCCTGATTGAATGTAATATTTTTCAGTAGGTGTGCAGATAAGTTAAGCCTTATTCACATAATGTTTGATCATTGATTTCTATCAGTAAGGCTACATGCACACGTATGTATTTTCATTGATGCCTTTCTGAGAAAGGGATGCTCAAAATGGTCCCATTCAATTGTATGGGGGATGTCTTTCAGTGAAAAAGGACATTATAGAACAAGTTCTACTTTTTTACATCTATTATTCACTGGCCGCCAAAAAAAACTGCCATGTGAACAACCCCATAGACTACCATTGTTCTTAAAACTGACACATGATGGCCGTTAAATGTCCATCACATGTCAATTTTTTGCTTTTGTGTGAATATAGCCTGACTGTGAGCCAAAATCAGGTGTTAGTCTAAACACTTAACAAGTCTTTCCCTTATACCTTATTTCTGTGGAGCCTCCATACCTTTGCTCACAATCACTAATGAAAATAACTAATCAAAACTCTCACATGTGAATAAGGCCTTATTCTGAAACGATTACTCTGACAACATTTCAGTATTATCTCAAAATGGTAAAAAAATAATGAAAAAGTAGCCAGATATGGCTATACTGTACATGGGGTGCACTAAGTTGGTTTATTTTTGTGATATCTTTACCTTATGTTTTTCTGTAAATGGCCAGCCAGACTTTTTTGTCAAAGCCTCGTTATCTACAGTTCATAGGCTAATCTGCTACAAACTGCATTAGTATACCCATTTTAATGAATATGTTGTGTTAATTCAAGATACTGTGCAGTATCGGAAAATGCATTTTACTGCAATAACCGCATTAGTATACCCGTTTAGATGAATGCATTGTACTGCAATAACTGCATTAGTATGTTGGGGCAAATACCCCAATGCCGGATGAGCGGTGGACTCCAAATTAGAAGTTATGGATATCCATAGAGAAAAAACAAGATAGGCATAGGTCTGTGTATCAAGTGTTTCTAAACTTTATTAAAGAAAGCAGCAGTTAATAAAGCAATTTTCTGGATCATTTCCAACTGAAGACGTAGTCAAACATTTACGTCATTAACTCATTAAAAACACAATCTGAAATGAGCATCTTCTTGGCCATACGCCTAGAACGTCTCCTTAATCTTAAATGTGGGTGTTCATCATGGATCTATTCTGCGAATATTTGTACAAATTCCTTTCTGGGACAAAGTTGGAGGAGCTAGGAGCGACCTTGAAGTCGTCACAGTAATCTTACACAGAGAAATTCACAATTTATATCATAGATTCTACACACAAAGGTTTAAGGCTTAACATAAAACGGCTGTATAAGGCACAACATGGAGTCTCAACCCTCACAATTCTCCCATTTTGAGATATTCACTCATCACGGGTGACAGATACACATACTTCAGCTGGACATTCCCCTTGCTGCTGTTTTTTTAAGATTCTGCATATCTGTATCCACATGAGGAATCATTTCAACATTTCTCCTAGTCTCTTCTACTTCTGTTCTTGTTACACGCTCTGTTTAAGCACATCAATGTGAGATTAACTACAATGTAGATGAGTGCAATAATCAACAAAATCTGTATTATTCCCTGTATTATGCCCATGAGCCACCCACCCACATGTTTAAACCAGTTTGCTGGATTCAAGAAAGAGAAGGTACTGTATCTAACTACCAAGAGTTCTTACTACAAGAAATTTAGACTAGCACATTCATATTCATAGTCACAGGTGCATATCCATAAAGCAAACATTGTTGATGGCTGCACAACTTTGGCTGCACAACTTTACACATACAAACAATAGAGCTGAGAAATGGGGATCATTCTAAATTAAAGTGGTATTATACCTACTATAAATGGAAAAATGGAAGCTCTTAGCGCACATTTTGATTACACTTGTGTCGGGCCCATCTACCAGGTGTCAAGGTGGCTTCCGCAGACTGGTGCCTAACATTTTGATCAAACTTGTGTTGGGCCCATCTACCAGGCGTCAAGGTGGCTTCCGCAGACGGATACCTAACACTAATTTACCGCCTTTCTTGGACTTATCTAATCCTCCATTTTCAGGGCAGTGTAGGGACCAGCTACATTTGTATTCTGCTCAGAAGCCCCAGGCAGATGGGCATTGCTCAGTCAAATTTCTTGTAGTATATATTGAGGGTAGCACCTCTTTTAGACTGAGCAACGCCCATCTGCCTGGGGCTTCTGAGCAGAGTACAAATGTAGCTGGTTCATACACTGCCCTGAAAATGGAGGCTAAGATAAGTCCAAGAGAGGCGGTAAATTAGTGCTAGGTACCCGTCTGCGGAAGCCACCTTTACGCCTGGTAGATGGGCCCGACACAAGTTTGATCAAAATGTGCGCTAAGAGCTTCCATTTTTCCATTTATAGTAGGTATAATACCACTTTGATTTAGAATGATCCCCATTTCTCAGTTCTATTGTTTGTATGTGTAAAGTTGTGCAGCCATTTTTTTTTATCTACCAAGGATCCTTGTCAGCACTATGTGCATCCAGCCATTTATCTCTCATTTCTTTCATCTTTTCGATACCTGCTCTTACTTTAAGGTTACCTTGTGGATCTATATAATGACAACAAGCAGATCCTATTATTTGACACATTCCTCCTTCCTTAGCAGTAAGATAGTCTAAAACTAAATTATGCTTTTTAGTAACTATGATTAACTGAGATTGTAAATTATTAGTTTGGTTTACAAGGCCTAACATATCCCATATTTGGTCATCTAGGTACTCAGTGGAGTTAAACTTAAAACTTTTATCTTCTGGTCTTCAGATAGATAAGAAATTTATACAATTTATGTCAGCAAGTTCTACTTACGGTACCGGAATCACTAAATAAGGCATAGTCTTTGACCTTACAGAACTGTGAGTACAGATCCAACAGTTTTTATAATTGTCCACATCTGTCATATTTTTTTTAACATGATCTGATGATGCCTAATAAGGCCATTGTTCCAGTCACTTTTTAGGTTCACATGTAGAGCTTGGATGCTCAGAGCCAGGAGTAGCAGTGCAAGGATCTCCATCCTCAGGGTTGGGCACTTTTTTGCAATGTGAGGCATGAATCCAGTTAGGCTTTCCTTCCACCTTTACAGAGGTTGCAGTTTTCAACAGGACTTGGAAGGGACCATAAAATCTGGGCTCACAGGTTTTCCTCACTTGCCTCTTTATCACCACCTAATCTCCAGGCTCAAGACTGTGTGTGCCTTTTACTGAATCAGGGTCTGGAATGGAAGCAAACACTTGTTTGTGAGTGTGATCTAACCTTTCAGTAAGGGCCTTCATGTAACTGACCATACTATCAGTCTGCAACTGCAACTGTTAAGGAAAATACAATCCTAGCCTTGGGGCCAGGGACGTAGCTATACGGGAAGCAGGGGAAGCGGCTGCTTTGGGGCCCTGACCCAAAAGGGGCCCATCCAGGAGGACTAAAAGATTTTGTCAGGGCCTCCTCAACAGTATTACACAATGAAATTATATACAGTGACTGTATAGACAGTGTAGAAAACAGATGGAACAGCTGCCGGGCCTGGTCTGAGAGAGCGATCTTTACTAGCCACAGGAATGGGGGTGGCATGAAAGGAAGGGTTTGCGAAAAAATTACTTGGGGAGGGGGGCACCTTTTGACAAATGTGTAGGCCCATGGGCCTCCTGAGCCATAACCGGGTACAGAGGCCGTGGCAAGCAGATTCTGTCTTTGTTTCTCCATAGTCCTTGGTCATCTGGCCCAGCCCCTTGTTTAGTCCATAGTTCTTTTTCTTCAGGTAGGGCCTGCTCAGACAATTTGATCAGAGTGCCTTTGGATATATTCACAGGTTTTAAGGCTCTTACCGGGGTGGCATCAGTACTCAGTAGCCGAAGCACAGCTAGCTTGCCTGCCTTATCAACTCTGTCATTGCCTTTTACCTCTGCCGTGGTACACCTTGTGTGAGCATTTACTTTCACAATAGCAACTTCTTCTGGCAACAGTAAAGAGTTCATTAGTTCAAGCACAGAGTCTTTGTTTTTAATGGGCTGACCTGCAGAAGTCAAAAAGTCTCTAGCCCGCCATATGGGTCCATAGTCATGTGCAATCCCAAAAGCATACCTGGAGTTGGTGTAGATGTTCACCTTCTTCCCTTTGGCCATTTTACACACCTCAGTGAGTGCCTTCAACTCTGCCTCCTGCGCAGACATGTGCG
The DNA here is from genome assembly GCF_905171765.1 of Bufo bufo. NCBI lineage: Eukaryota > Metazoa > Chordata > Amphibia > Anura > Bufonidae > Bufo > Bufo bufo. Next base: position 532,773,829 of record NC_053390.1, on the reverse strand, counting down.
GAGGGAGTGGTTCAGCAACGGCTACCTCATGCTGTGTGACCACTGAATATCCAGTGTGGAACCGGCCTTTTTCTCCCATAAACCTGCTTCAATCTACAAAACACTGAACATCAGGGTTATCAAGAGGTTTTTCATGCACATGAGAAAATCCAGAAGTCTTTTGTTGCATCAACTGTATACAATCATGAGGATCATCATCAGCTAAATCAGACAAAAGGTTACCTGTGCTACCCTCCCCCATTTCTGAATCTGTGATTGGTAACAAAGTAGCAGGATTTAGAGTAGTACATCTTGTGAAAGAAATAGTGTCTGGCATGAGGAGTGCACATTGGAGTCTGAGTTGTCTAGCCCAAAAAATATGTTTTGGTTGCACCTGTGTGAAAATGCCCTGTATGTCATAGGGAGTTTGCACAATCACCGGGTAGTCCAACACTACTTCTGAGGCTTTTTCAATCATTGCCTGCACTGCCACGACTGCTCTGATGAAGGAGGGGGCGCCTCGAGCAACAGGATCTAATCTAGCTGAGAAGTATGACACTGGGCGTTGACGTTCACCATGCTTCTGACTAAGCACAGCAGTACTGTGACACTGCATTTCAGAACAGAACAGGTTAAATTCCTCATCATGCTTTGGAATACCCAGGGAGACACGGTGAGTTTCCCTATGTCTGTTCACCATTGTTTTTTTGTTTTTTTATAATAATATCCAGAATAGAATAATGTCACTCCTTTTTTTACCTAAAACCAGAGCACACACCTCCCTGTGTTTTTGTGATGATTCCATCAGTAAAGCTGATTTCGCTCACACAGACATAAATAAATATTTCCCATACATTAACACACACACACAACTCTTTGAACTTATTAACAAATAACATTTTCTGGAGCTCCATACACTCACACTAAGTACCTCACATACATTGCCTTGTTATTTTCTCTTAAAATTGCAGACAGTGTTCTCGCTATCACACATTCCAATGCCATGATGTCACTCCCCCGCAGCTGCAAGCAGCCCCTGCATTCTCCCCTCTGTCTCACTCTTCATACTCAGCTTTCCATCTCCATATGTTCTCTATCTTAGCAAACAGAGTTCCTACAGGTTCTGAGACATATTCACCGGGCAACAGGTCACACAGATAAACGGACAGGCAAGACATAATACTTCCTCTGCGCTACACCGATTAAGTTTCCACACTCAGTTCTCGATTTGAATCAGATTCTTTAATTGTCCGCAGTCCAGCTGCATACGTCTCTGTCTCTTTTCTACTCTCTCTCTCTCACTATTTGTCTGGCAGTTTTCCTCTTTTTCTCCCTGGACTTACTTGGTATGGTCTCCATGGTCTGTCTCAGTCCAATAACAGGATTTGGGTCTGGCTCACAAGGCACTTTAACACCCCAAATCCTAAATTAAGTCCTTCCATGAAGGCAGACGTGAGATGTTTTCCCTCCCATTTGTCCTGTGGCATCTCACCCCATGTCAATCCGGACAGACTACATCCTCTTTTCTGCATTACGTCCTTCAGGCTCTGTGAACTCTCATCCTCCTTTGTCCTGGCCCAGCTACCAAAAGTCCTGCAGTACTCTGTCACTGACTGTTCTGTCTTCTCCCAATCCCTCCAGGCCACATTTGGGTAATTTTTCACTCTGTCGCCCTCTAGGGTATTCTTAACCAAGCTATACTGTGCCTCCCCTATCTTCAGGGTTACCAAGTCATTTAATAAGTCTGCCCAAGTTGCTCTGTAAGTGGCCTGTATCTGTTGTAACATTCAGGATGTGGGCATGGGTCGCGTCACTGGGTCAGGTATCCTTGACAGTAGTCCCAGTTGGTTCTTAGGACTCCATGGAACACACTGTATAAGGTGCTGTTGAAAATAATAGGGAACCTGAGGAGGTTGGGCTGCCTGTTAGCCGTCTTGGCCATCTCAACCACCAGCTCCATTGGCGGTGGGCGCCTGAGGGACCTGTGGTATCATCCCTGTTCTCAATAGCACTGGATATAATCCAGTGCTGTATCTGGGGGCACCACACATTCTGCAGGTTCAGTCCAACCTGGATTATGATTCCCGCAGGTCCTGCATATCCATCCCCCCGGTCCCGGTGCAGGGGTAGTGGGAGAGGCATGCACCCTTGAAGTATTATAAGGTAGTGGACCTCCAGATTTAACCTTTTCAGTTTCCTCTTCAGGGGGTTTGTAGAACAACTTTCCCCTGAAAAATTGTGGCTTCCAACCTTCGATTTCTGTCTCTCTTGCTACCTCAATCCAGATGCTAACTACATCTTCGCATGCATGATCCTTAATCCACCCACTGTGGGTATACTTGAACCTTTCTCAAACCTCTAAATCGAGGTTTCCATGCTTCATACCTGCCTTTTCCAACACTTTGTCAACTTTCTTTAATGCATCTTTGCCACCTGTATTTCCTACCAGTTGTTTAGCTATCTCATACTCTTCGGAAATGCTGTTCTGATTACCCATTGTCTATTCCTGAATCTGTGCTTACTAGGGGGACCTTAGGTGTCTATTTTATCCCACAGTGGCTTCCCCACCCTGTCCTTCCAGGTGTACCTACTGTGTTACTTTAAAGCCAAAGCCTCTCTGGGCTTCTGACCCCTTCCCCTAGCTTCCTGCCAGATTCTGCACACACAATAAACAATGACAAATACGTAAACAGTTACTCCCAGAACAATCCCAAGCAATTCCTGGTTTAAATCCATCCATCACGCTTATCTGCTAGCCCTTTATCAGGGTCACAGATTCTTAAACATAAATTAGGCACGACTGTAAAGTTACCTTATACTCTGGCATTTGTCTTTTTCGAGGGTCCGGCAGACAGGGAGGTACAGACTACTTGTAAGAAAAAGCTTTTACCTCAGCACTGATATTTGTCTGTTTGTCCCGATGTGGCACGTCCAGGCATCGGGGGTCTCAGCAGGAAGGACTTAGTCGTGCCCCACGTGTCGGGCACCAGTTTCTGTTGGGGCACATGGGCAGGTGGGCAGGGAGAGCAGGAATTCATGAATAACCATGACTCTTTTCAGGTAGATTTGACTCTTTTCAAGGCCGGGCTGCAATGATTATGATGCTGGTTCTCAGCCACCACTTACTTTTAGCTCATGAGTGACACACTGCTGAAATCAGCATTTCTGGCACTAATTTATACTGCCCTCAGTACGGTCAGCATAAAGTTATTGACAGGTTCCCTTTAACTGCCTCCAGATTAATAGCTTGCTTATCCCTCTTTTCCCTGATGAACAGAGCAAGAGCATGTCTGCTCCACCCTTTGCTGCACTGTCTATGGCACTGTGCAGGCTCAATGACATCACTACATCACACCTGCTTGCGCTGAACTACAGATGAAGAAGCATGGAGCTGATGGCTCTCTGCTTCAGCATTGTATTGAATTGTATCTGTGGCCTCAGGATGCAGATACAGTTAAAAGTGTAACATGCAGGGATCTGGACAGCTGGCAACTGTGGTCTGGATTCAGATTGTGGTCCACAACCTGAGTACCCTGAGTGTTTTTCTGTCCTGTTTTTTTGCTTTGTCTTTCTCTTTGCACCTGGGATCTTTTTACCTTCTGGTTACCTTTCTGTTTAGTTCTACCTTCAGCTCTCATTCATCTCTTTTGTTATTACAAATTAGAACACTAGCTATTTTTTCTGACTCCCATAGTTTCAAAGGTCATATCTACAATATACATCTGGCCTGACCTGGAGTAAGCTGTAAAACAGTTCTTGGAAAAGAAGACATCTTTTTCACTTTTAAATTTGGTATTTGCATTTTGAAGAATTAAACCAAATCTTGAAAAATAATCAAGAAAAAAGATGCTAAACCAGGCGTAGAAAAAGATGAATGAGATGGGCCAGCCAGCCCACTCCACTACGACTTTTGTAGACCTGGCGTGAGTGGGGAAAAGTCGCAGTTTGCGCCAGAAATACACCTAATATAGGCGCATTTCTGATTGTAAATGGCCCTCTTAATCTTTTTGACTGTAGTACTGGGTATACTGCAAATTCTTGCAGACCTGATTCAGTAGGTAGACTGAGAGAATGGAGAATAATGTGAAAATAAAAAATCTAGTGTTTAGCAGTCTTGTGAGCGAACAGATTTTTTTGATTGGAGATCAAAGAAGACTGTGCAATGTTCTGCAAGTAGCAGCTGAATAGATAACTGACACATGCCAAATGTTATTTCAGAATGCACAGTTTATCTGTCCTTGGCAAAAATTTGTTGCCAAGGACAGATGCATATTGTCCAACAAAAACAAGATGGACAGACTCCAGTGGGTACCTATGTGTCAGAATTGCATCACTGAGGATATCTAGTTCCTTTTGCATCAATTGTAGACATAAGGAATGGATCTAAACTTTTCACAAGTATCTGTAGATGTCACATTTAAAGTAAGTGATGATTGTGCAATTATTGCTCTCTGCATGATTTTTATATATATATATATATATATTAGTGCAAAAGATGGATTCAGATCCTGTACTACTGGATCGAGAAAGGCTGTCCCAAATCAAGTCATTTGCACAGAGCCTAACTAGTATCTCTGTTGGTTAGACTACCTTGGACTACCCTGTTGCTAACTAGATGATCCCAACTAGATTGTATTTTCTTCAGCATGGAAATGTACTAGTCAAATACATTGACATCAAGAAAATAATTTTAATAAGTTGAATGTACTTTGTCGTGAATACTTTGCTTTGGCTTTGCACATTGCATTACTGTAGCTCTATTGCCTTACAGAAAAGAAAACATAGCATTCACGGGATATCATTATTTATGCATTAATATATTAATTTACTTCCCTAGTTGGCACTTAATTATCTTAAAGTATCATCTGTTTTCTGTATCTCTGTAAAATCCTTGTTTATGAAAAATGTGTTGCAATTAGAGCTTGCAAACCTTATATGTAGCCGTCTGTCTTATTGCTTGCTGGCTTTACTGTAGTCTGTTTATGGATTGAGATAATATTTTAAATATGGTAGGAATGCAAGAAAATGCAGTGGCTGAAAGATCTGGCTGTATGTATGTGTCGTATAAACTGAGAAATCCCCAGAAAGAACTCCAAAGGTAAATTTTTTTAATTAATGTATATCATATGATATATGCCCATAGCCATGACAAAGCTGCTTTGTGCTATGATCCACAGGACCTGCAGAAGGAGCTCCACATGGTCACGTGACCTGTGTAGGTCCTCAAGTCAGAAGGGAGAGCAACAAGAAAGCAACAGAGAAGAGTGTGAGCTGCATACAGTTAGTGTATCAGGTCTCACTGGGGTCTGTATTAACTGGATGTGGTCTAGGATTGACATTTAGGGGTCTGGTCTGAGTCTGTATTCAGTGGGTTGATTTATTAGGGGGGGACTGGTCTGGGTCTGTATTTAGCAGGACTGGTTTGAGGGTCTTTATTTAGGAGGTCTTTTCTTGAGTTTTATTATGGGGTTAGTCTTGGAACTAATATTTCCGGGGTCTGAAGTCTGTATTTGTTTAAAGGAGTTTGTATTTATTCCTGGCTCTGTATTTATTTTAGGTTCATTTTGAGGGTCTGAATTTATTTTTGTTAATAGAGGCTGGAGATGGCTGCAGAAACAAGAGGCAAAATATGTCTCGGCAGCAGAGACTGCAGTCATCATGAGAAGTTGTTGAATAGAAAAGTGTAGAGAATGCCTACAATCAGAATAGGCATCACTTGTGAGTCACTGGATTTGCAGAGGAGCTGTCACCTCTCATGACACATCTATTAAAGTAGAGTATATACCACAAAATGTCTGAATGCAGCCCAGGCCTAATTGACAACTGGTTGTTAACTTTCCCCTTGTCAGGAAGATGTGTCACTACACAGAGAATACTGTCAGTATGTAGTGGCACAGGCCTTTCACAAAATAAATGGCAATTATCCAGTTGTCAACACAAGCACAATAAAGGCGGTGTTGACTACAAACACAGCTTGGTAGGACATGGGGAAGGGGGAACCATGTTTTTGAGAACAACCCAGGGCCACTAGTTTACTTAATCAACTGATTAAACCTCTGAAAATGGCATACAGGCTGATAATTGGGAAATAATGATATTTGTATGGAGTACATCTTCATTCATTTGTTTTGTGTTACAAGCAGCGGGTGTCAACCTTATGTTCGAACTAACTGGTTTGGCTTACAGCTATCTCTAAGGGTGTTATCCTGACAGTTTCTTGGTCAGGGATCTGGTCTCCACTGCAGGAGAGCCACCAGAGTGGAGGCGAGAGTAAGCACAGATGCTCCCTATGGGACAGACCAGAAAGAGGAGCGCAGCCCACAGTCTGCAGCAGAGGAGCAGAGGTTCAGCGAGCACATGAAACACCATCGGCTAGACCTGCTGCTGGTGGCCGATAAAAGTACACGGGTCCAGACTGCAGGTGCAGCAAGATGCAGGACAGGGTATGAGACACAGTGACCATGCCTACTCAGGGTTGTGGGATAGCAACGGGCACGGGCTGCGGTCGTTACATCTTGGTACAGCAAGCCACGTTTGGAAGCGTGTGTAAACATTCTGTGCTATTGCAAGCCACTTCTCAGTTCTTTTCCATGATAAAACTTCAGTTCAAACGATTATTCAGTTTTACATTCTTGGCTTTCAAGCTCTGAAATATTTTGAAATACACATTTTTGGAAGATATGTAGATATTTAATCTACTTCATATAGGCTGCCAAGATGCGTACATATTCTTAAAATGTTTCAGCAATATAATGAGCATTATGAAAGTGTAGGAAATTTTTGTCATTTATCTATTATTTGGAAACAAAATAGTTTCCTAAAACTCAGTAAGAACCATTTAAAAAAATATGATTATTACCAAACATAACCTGGTTATTATTAGCAAAATATCACCATTTGAGTTTTACAAAAGAAAATTGGTTTTCACAGTAAGAAGAAATATTCTTTTAAGTGGGAGTAATTGTCACAATTATTCTCCTGGAGAGAATGGAACTTATAATTTACAGTCAGGTCCATAAATATTGGGACATCGACACAATCCTAACGTTTTTGGCTCTATACACCACCACAATGGATTTGAAATGAAACGAACAAGATGTGATTTAACTGCAGACTGTGGGCTTTAATTTGAGGGTATTTACATCCAAATCAGGTGAACGGTGTAGGAATTACAACAGTTTGCTTATGTGCCTCCCACTTGTTAAGGGGCCAAAAGTAATGGGACAGAAGAATAATCATAAATCAAACTTTCACTTTTTAATACTTGGTTGCAAATCCTTTGCAGTCAATTACAGCCTGAAGTCTGGAATGCATAGACATCATCCCTGGTGATGCTCTGCCAGGCCTCTACTGCAACTGTCTTCAGTTCCTGTTTGTTCTTGGGGCATTTTCTCTTCAGTTTTGTCTTCAGCAAGTGAAATACATGCTCAATCGTATTCAGGTCCGGTAATTGACTTGGCCATTGCATAACATTCCACTTCTTTCCCTTAAAAAACTCTTTGGTTGCTTTTGCAGTATGCTTTGGGTCATTGTCCATCTGTACTGTGAAGCGCCTTCCAATGAGTTCTGAAGCATTTGGCTGAATATGAGCAGATAATATTGCCCGAAACACTTCAGAATTCATCCTGCTGCTTTTGTCAGCAGTCACATCATCAATAAATACAAGAGAACCAGTTCCATTGGCAGCCATACATGCCCACGCCATGACACTACAACCACCATGCTTCACTGATGAGGTGGTATGCTTAGGATCATGAGCAGTTCCTTTCCTTCTCCATACTCTTCTCTTCCCATCACTCTGGTACAAGTTGATCTTGGTCTCATCTGTCCATAGGATGTTGTTCCAGAACTGTGAAGCCTTTTTTAGATGTCATTTGGCAAACTCTAATCTGGCCTTCCTGTTTTAGAGGCTCACCAATGGTTTTCATCTTGTGGTGAACCCTCTGTATTCACTCTGGTGAAGTCTTCTCTTGATTGTTGACTTTGACACACATACACCTACCTCCTGGAGAGTGTTCTTGATCTGGCCAACTGTTGTGAAGGGTGTTTTCTTCACCAGGGAAAGAATTCTTCGGTCATCCACAACAGTTGTTTTCCGTGGTCTTCCTGGTCTTTTGGTGTTGCTGAGCTCACCGATGCGTTCCTTCTTTTTAAGAATGTTCCAAACAGTTGTCTTGGCCACGCCTAATGTTTTTGCTATCTCTCTGATGGGTTTGTTTTGTTTTTTCAGCCTAATGATGTCTTGATTCACTGATAGTGACAGCTCTTTGGATCTTATCTTGAGAGTTGACAGCAACAGATCCCAAATGCAAATAGCACACTTGAAATAAACTCTCGACATTTTATCTGCTCATTGTAATTGGGATAATAAGGGAATAACACACACCTGGCCATGGAACAGCTGAGAAACCAATTGTCCCATTACTTTTGGTTCCTTAACAAGTGGGAGGCACATATGCAAACTGTTGTAATTCCTACACCGTTCACCTGATTTGGATGTAAATACCCTCAAATCAAAGCTGACAGTCTGCAGTTAAAGCACATCTTGTTTGTTTCATTTCAAATCCATTGTGCTGGTGTATGGAGCCAAAAACGTTAGAATTGTGCCGATGTCCCAATATTTATGGACCTGACTGTATGTTTAAACATTTTTTATTAAACATTTTTATGCATAACATCATTATACAGCATATGATTCCAAAGCAGATGTTCAGATATCACATTATGCATATATTAAAGATACATAACTGTCTATGTTTATTCGCATGTGAAGTTGAACACCTGCCTTTTTTCATGAGTTATTGAAGTAAAGAGTGAAATGAGAAAGAGAAAAGGACAGAGAAAGAATAGGAAAGGAGAGAGAGGAAGTAGAGGAGAGAAGAAAAAAAAAAGGGGAGGGGGGCTGTTCAAGTCACTAGTAGGGAGTGAAGACCGGGGGATTCCTGAAAATCGATCCATTTTGACCAAATCCTGAAGTATTTGGAGGTCTCATCTGTGGCCTCCGCAGAGATCTCCTCCATTCTAGCAATATACAGCATTTCCTGATACCATTCCCTCATATTGGGTACATGTGTCGTGTGCAAATTGTCTAGGTATTACTGATCTGGCCACGGAGATACAAAATCTCGGTAGGCTCTTTCTGGGAAGTAATGGAGCCCGGCAGGATGATGAGGAGCGCCACCTGGGGAGTTTTATCAATAATTTTCTGTGTGATATTTCGATAGACTTTGAATTTGATTGTGTTGTCTCACGCCTCCCTCCCGCGTATAAAGCCTACTTGATCTGTATGTATTACATCTGGGAGTAATGGAGCCAACCTATCAGCAAGGATTTTAGAGTATAATTTAACATTAATATTAATCAGAGAGATAGGCCTGTAGTTTGAGGACAGGGAATGATCCTTGCCGGGTCTGGGTAAACACTAATGTGTGCCTCTAGGGACTGAGAAACAAATTGGGAATCTAAGCCAATACTATTGAAGACTTTCGTCAAAAAGAGGTATATAATATCCCCAAAGCATTTATAGAAAGCTGGTATAAAGCCATCAGGGCCCGGGCTTTTCCCAGAGGGTGATTCCTTGATAGTGTTCTTTAGTTCTATGTCAAAAAAGTCTGAGTCCAGTATCACCCTATCCTGATCTGGAATTGTGGGTAGTGCTGTTTCTGAGATATATTCATCTATGCGAGCGTTGATGGTAGAAGGGGTCATATCAGAGAACTGACCCTTTATGTTATATAGTTGGGAATAGTAAGAACGGAACACTTCCAATATCTCTATAGGGTTATGGGTGGTGTTACCATTAGTTTTTCTGATATGGAAAAATAAGGTTTGAGTTGTCCTGGGGTGTAAAAGGCGCGCCAATAGTCTACCGCATTTATTAGAGTATTCATAAAAAAGCGCCTCTCTTGGTCTATGTATCTTTTATACTTTTGGTCTATCAAAGCTTGAATGTAATCTCTGACTTTCAGTAATTCAACATGAATAGTGGGGGAAAGTATTTGTTTATGTTGTATTTCCAGATTGTAGGCCTGGTTAAGTAGGGTGAATAATTTATGGGCCTTTTCTTTTTTCAGTCTGGTACCATGTTTGATGAAGGTTCTTCTAATAACACATTTTAACGCCTCCCACTTAGTTGGTAAGGGAGTATTATCAGAGGCATGTATCTGTAAGAAGTCCCCTATTGTTTTTCGGATGTCAGCCACACAGACTGTGTCTTTAAGGAGGTTATCATTTAACCTCCAATTCCAAGGCCTATGCACAGCATCAGGTAGCTCCATTAAAAACAAAAATTGGGGCGTGATCAGAATATAATATATCCCCAATGAAAGCCTGGGGTTTCCATGTTAGGGTATGGTCACTGACAAGAAAAAAGGTCTATACGGCTGTAAGACTTGAAAGGAGGGGAAAAAAATGTGTAGTCTTTACCTTGTGGGTGGAGGATCCGCCAGACGTCTACGAATTGTAAGGAGTGGAGGTGAGAAAGTAAGGATCTCAATTGTCGGCGAGGAGCAGTGCCCTGATCTGTGGTGGAATCCATGATTGGATCTAGCGTGAAATTAAAATCTCCGCCAACTATCACCTGTCCCTCCGCGAAATCAGATAATTGATCCTAGAAAGATCTGCAAGTAGAAAGCTGCCTTTGATTAAGCAAATACCAGTTAACCACAGTAACTAAGGTTGAGTAAATCCATAATTTGATAAATATATAGCGCCCTTCTCCATCCATTTCAACATCCACCACATTCCCTGTAAGGATTTATGTAAGGCAACAGAGACTCCTCTAGACCTACATTCTGGGCTTGGGTTGTGGTACCACTGTGTAAAATACCTATCTCGGACCGACGGCACATGTCACTTTTTAAAACGTGTCTCTTGTAAAAGTAAAATTTGCACTTCCCTTTATGCATATCGTAGAGAATCTGTGAACGCTCTTGGGGTGTATTAAATCCCCAAACATTCAGAGACCCAAATTTTAGGACCGTCATCTCTGTCAGATTCTATGTGGAGTGCAAAAAAAAGAAAAAGGGGTGGGGGGTGGAAGGGGAGTAAGGAAAAGTAAAGGGAAAAAAGGAGAAGAAAGAAAAGAAGTGTGGAGAGAAGAAGGAGAAAAGAGAAAGAGAGAAGAAGCAAATAGGAGGACACTTAAAGAAAAAGAATAATAATAAGTGGTAAAGATATTAAGTCACGTCCAGTGTGGACACAGAAAGACCTTGTTGATGTAAAGCAATAAGGGAAGTGTGTCCCACGTCAAAGAGACGTGAATCCCTGTGCGGGGGCGGACTTTTTCAACAGAGGACCTACCCCCCCAGAACTAAAAAGAGAGACCTAAAGTAGTATTTTGCAAAATGATGGTATGTTAGAAACATCACAAATGTACAACTTTAAACTATGATTAAGATAAATGTCCCCATACTTATGGTGGCTTCACCAAGGCAGAAATACTGCGAAGATAATCATCACACATATTACATAGAATGCCATGTTCTTGTGAATCTGCTGTCCAGGCTCTTCCCCTCCTCTCCCCAGATGGGGGAACCCCTAGACCCTAAGGAAGGAAACAGGCAAGCACTTCTCTCAAAATTGCACGCTGCACGGGAGAGGAGCAACCTCCAACGGATAATGGACCAACAAATCCCAGCAGCTGTGTCTTTTGCAAGTAGGTTTCTTTTATTTCATTCAAGAAAGAAAATGTCCTATAACCAGATGCGTTTCGGCATGCAAGCCTTTCTCAACAGGTACATCCAACAAAAAAATCACAAACTATATATAGGTCTAGTACCGCCCACAGGGACGTCCTCACCCTGATGGGTGGTGTTTATAAATCTGTCAATCAAGTAACAAAACAGAAACAAATAAATTACATTTGGTAGAGATTGTTTCTACCTTATTGGAGAATCTAAACATCTTTTCATCACGAGTCAGAAGTCTAGAGGGGATACATAAAAAGTATATTGAGTATATGTATACATATGGAGACATCATAAATGCATGACCTCATAGTCTCTATTCAGGCCCCTTGGGTGCAATGTATCAAGGGTGTGTATCCAAAAGGTCTCTCGTTTGAGGAGAAGCCTTTTGATATCACCCCCTCTCCTTGGTCTCTTCACCTGCTCTAATACTTGAAACCATAATTGTGCAACCGTATGTTTTAATTTATCAAAATGGTTGGAAACTGGCAACATCAGTTTTTTGGTTCTAATATCAGATTTGTGCTTACTAATCCAATCCCTCACTGCCTGCATTGTCTCACCCACATATAGCAGGCCACAGGGGCATTTAATCAGGTACACTACGTTTGTTGAATCACAAGTAAAAAAAACTTTTACTCCAAAACTTTTACCTGTATGTGGATGATGGAACGAAGGGCCTTTAATTATGTGGGAACATTGTAGACAATGCAGGCAGGGGGATGTGCCCATCCGTAGTGCGGATATCCGTTGTTGTTTCAATGTCAATTTAGTACTACCCAAATCTGCATGGACTATTTTGTCTCGATAATTAGGATTCTTTTTATTGCAAATGAGGGGTAGACTCTTAAACTCATCAACCTGAGGGTATGCCTTACCCAACAGGTGCCAGTGTTTCCTAACCGTGTTGTCAATGCCCACATTAAATGGATGAAATTTATGAATGAGAGCAATCCTGGACATCTTGCCTCTATCTTGTGGGCCTACAACACCCTCTACCCCTTCTCTAGCCCTCATGAGGACAGACTGCGGGTAACCCCTCTCCTGAAATCTCTCTGTCATTTCCGTCATTCTTATGTCTTGTAAGACTGGGTCAGAGACTATCCGCTTCACTCGTTGGTATTGAGATCTAGGAATGGCTTTTTTAAGGGATAGTGGGTGAGCACTCTTAAAATGGAGTATACTATTTCTATCTGTATCCTTCCAATGGATATCTGTGAATAAATGCCCTTTATGGTCTTTAATGACCCTAGTGTCCAGGAAACTCACCATATTAGTATCAAATGTGACAGTGAACTGTAGGCCATCAAACACGGTATTCAGATGGTTCATGAAATCTGATAGGGTCTCACTGGGCCCGGCCCATATGCAAAAAATATCGTCAACAAATCTTTTCCAGACAATTACATTATTGCGATATAGTTCATTGTTGTATATATAGTTTTCTTCAAATGTTGACATGAATATATTTGCATAGGGCGGGGCCACGTTCCACCCCATCGCGGTACCACGCTTCTGGAGGTAAAACGTGTCCATGAATAGAAAATAATTCTCATAAAGGACAAGACGTAGCAATTGTAGAAAAAAATCTTGTTCCAATGTTTGTATAATTAGTTCCACTCAATAAGGTCGAAACAGCTTGTAAACCCTCCTGGTGACCAATTGAGGTATGCAAACTGACAACATCAATGGTCTCAAGGAGGCTATCAGGGGGAACAGGGCCCAATTCGGCAATCATCCTGAGAAAATGCGGTGTATCCCATAAAAATGATTGTGGTTTTTACCAAAGGAGTTAAAACTTTCTCTAGGATGACGGCTGGAGGGGATAGGATAGATCCCACCGAGGACACAATAGGGCGTCCTGGGGGGTCAATCAAAGTTTTATGGACTTTTGGTAACATATATAAAACCGGGGTTCTTGGGGTATGATTTATCAGGAACTTACAAAGGTGTTGGTCAATCACACCTAATGTCGCAAAATGTTCCACTATCCCCATGATTTTATTTTTTATCTAAAAAAGAGGGTCCCCATTCAAAGGTTGGTAAGTAGACTGATCCGACAATTGTCGCATTACTTCTTGGACATATTTGGTTGTATCCATTATTACTATAGAGCCCCCTTTGTCCGCCGGTTTTATTACAAAATTTTTATCATCCATTAATGTTTTGATAGCTTTCCTCTCACTAACAGTAACATTATGTGTTAGATGTAAATCACCCCTCTTAATGGAATCTAACTGTTCCCGCACCTCCTTAGTGACCAGTTGCACATAGGTTTCCACAGGGTGATAGGTCTTCGGGGGCATAAATGTGGATTTATTTTTCAGACCTAAGTCAGCTAAACGTAGGCCGGATTGTACTTCTACATGATCTGTGTTCCACTGCTCCCCAACAGGTCCAGAAAAATGAGCCTTCAGTCTAACTTTTCTGAAGAAATGCTTCAAGTCAACATCCATTTGAAAACTGTCAAACTCTGCAGTGGGGCTAAATGACAGGCCTCTCTGAAGGGCAGAGATCTGTTCAGAGTCCACACACCGAGACGACAGGTTTATGACTAACGATGGGGTCTTACCTGTGATCTGGTTTGTATGGTCCGGCTCTGCGTCGCCCCTGATGTTCCGCCGGTGATGTTTCCGACCCGCTCGCCTCCTCCTCCACGCGGATGCCGGCCTCCTCTCCGGAAAAAAGGAGGAGTCTCGCGAGAGCCAGCTGACTCGTTGCCGGAACTTGAGCTCTGAGAACCATATCTCGCGGGTTTTCTGTATCCAGGCTGTGATCGCAAACCAGCGTCCTGCCATCTGTAAACCCTATTCAGGTAATAGTCCTCACTGTCGCGCAGGAATTTCGATCTTTTCTTTTCCTCTGTTTCTTGTTTATAGGCCGCAATTTGAGTATCAACAGCCTCTTTTAGCTTTTTGAAATCATCCGAGGAAAGAGAATCGCGCAGCTGTTGTTCGGTGCTGGTAACTTGTTCTTTTATTTCAACAATCGCTTTCTGTATGCGATTGATAGTTAAAAGAATGAGGTCATATGAGCATTTGTTGATGATATGCTCAAAATCCCTGCAGTACTCTGTATCATCAGGGAAAAAGGTCGGAAGTAGGTGCACTCTTAAACCTCTTGGTATCCTACTGACCTTATGATAACCGGCTAAAGTAGCCACATGCAATTCATAAGAGGTTAATCTTAATTCTCTCTCCAAATGTCGTTTTTTATATTCACTGTCATTTATTTGTTTCTGTTTTGTTACTTGATTGACAGATTTATAAACACCACCTATCAGGGTGAGGACGTCCCTGTGGGCGGTACTAGACCTATATATAGTTTGTGATTTTTTGTTGGATGTACCTGTTGAGAAAGGCTTGCATGCCGAAACGCATCTGGTTATAGGACATTTTCTTTCTTGAATGAAATAAAAGAAACCTACTTGCAAAAGACACAGCTGCTGGGATTTGTTGTTCCATTATCCGTTGGAGGTTGCTCCTCTCCCGTGCAGCGTGCAATTTTGAGCGAAGTGCTGGCCTGTTTCCTTCCTTGATTGTTCAGATTCTTCTGGCACTTGCACCGCCAATTCCAGATGAGTACCACGACTACTACTCTCAGCTTTGACCATACGGATGCTGAACGGATTTTATCGCAAGTGACGTCTGTCTCGGATTTCTTGAATATCCCTACAAGTGAATATAAAAAATGACATTTGGAGAGAGAATTAAGGAGATTAACCTCTTATGAATTGCATGTGTCTACTTTAGCTGAGTATCATAAGGTCAGTAGGATACCAAGAGGTTTAAGAGTGCACCTACGTCCGACCTTTTTCAATGATGATACAGAGTACTGCAGGGATTTTGAGCATATCATCAACAAATGCTCATATGACCTCATTCTTCTAACTATCAATCGCATACAGAAAGCGATTGTTGAAATAAAAGAACAAGTTACCAGCACCGAACAACAGCTGGACCCGGTGGCTGGACGCCGGTCAGTGCAGCCGAGATGACATTTTGGGGCCTCGTGCTGCATATGGGTCTAGTCCAAAAACCCAGTGTCAGGCAATACTGGAGTGGGGATGTCCTATACCAGACCCCACTGTACAGTATGGCCATGACACGTCCCCGGTTTGAGGCCATCCGGAAATGTCTGCATTATTCCGATAATGCAGCATGCCCCCCCCCAATGTGATCCTGCCTATGTCATCGATCACTTTGGGGCCAAATTTGAACAGGCCTACGTACCTGGAAGGGAGGTCGCGGTTGATGAGTCTCTCGTTGCGTTCAAGGGGAGACTCAGTTTCCGCCAATATATTCCCACAAAGCGGGCGAGGTATGGCGTGAAGCTATACAAAATTTGTGAGAGTACCTCAGGGTACACTTACAAATTTTGTGTGTACGAGGGTCGAGATTCCCGTATTCAACCCCCAGAATGTCCCCCCACTCTGGGTGTTAGCGGGAAACTCATGTGGGACCTTATGTACCCACTGCTGGATAACTGTTACCACTTGTACGTGGATAACTTTTATACCAGCATTCCCTTGTTCAGGTCCCTTGCCGCCAGATCCACGTTCGCTCGTGGGACCGTGCGGAAAAATCAACGAGGCCTCCCTGCCTACCCCCTCCAGGTACCTATCCCCAGGGGTGAGACCCATGCACTTACCAGTGGAAACCTGTTGCTGGTCAGATATAAGGACAAGAGGGATGTCCTTATGCTGTCCACAATCCACGGTAACAGCACCACTCCTGTCCCTGTGCGAGGTACCGCTGCAATGGTCCTCAAGCCCGATTGTATCGTCGACTACAATCGGTATATGAGAGGAGTTGATCTCTCTGATCAAGTCCTCAAGCCATATAATGCCATGCGCAAAACCCGGGCATGGTACAAAAAAGTTGCGGTCTACATGGTACAGGTTGCCATGTACAACTCTTTTGTACTATCCCGAAGCGCTGGCCGCACAGGGACATTCCTCCAGTTCTATGAGGCAGTCCTCAAAGACCTGATCTTTTCGGACCGGGAAAGAGCAGGCCGGAGTACCTCGGGAACTGGAGGCGCCCGGATCGTCCCTGGCCAACACTTTCCAGGTGTGGTCCCCCATACTGGAAAGAAGGGAAGAACCCAAAAAAGATGCAGAGTGTGTCACAAGAGGGGGATACAAAAGGACACCACCACTCAGTGTGACACTTGCCCCGATCATCCGGGCCTCTGCGTTATCGATTGCTTCACGGAGTATCACACTTCCATGGAGTACTAAATTTTTATAATCCCCAACAGTCCACTAGAGAACATAAAAAACTATGGCTCTCAGACTTTGGAGACAGGGAAACAATTTTTTTCCCCCAAAAAAATATTAGTTTTAGTTCAGGCATCCTCAAACTGCGGCCCTCCAGATGTTGTAAAACTATAACTCCCAGCATGCCCAGACAACCTACAGCCATCAGCAGGGCATGGTGGGAATTGTAGTTTTACAACATCTGGAGGGCCGCAGTTTTTAGGATGCCTGCTTAGTGTCTCCAAAGTCTGAGAGCCATACATATTGGGCATCGTCGCGTGCGTAAAAGTTGTCGCTATAAAAATAACTTTTGACCAAACGCCTCGGATGAACGGTGTTAAAAATATAAAATAAAAACGGTGCCAAAACACCCATTTTTGGGCAAAATTTCCATTTGAATCCTTTTTGCTGGTAATAAAGCAAGGGTTAACAGCCAAACAAAACTCAATATTTATGGCCCTGATTGTGTAGTTTGCAGAAACACCCCATATGTGGTCGTAAATGGCTATATAGCCACACGGCAGGGCATAGAATGAAGGGAACTCCATATGGTTTCTGGAAGGCAGATTTTGATGGACAGTTTTTTTTTTGACACCATGTGCCATTAGAAGCCCCCCCTGATGTAGCCTAGACTAGAAACTCCAAAAAAGTGACCCCATCTAAGAAACTACACCCCTCAAGGTATTCAAAAGTTACTTTACAAACTATGTTAACCCTTTAGGTGTTCCATAAAACTAAATAGCGAATGTAGAAACAATTTTAGAATTTTTTTTTTGTTACATTGCCTCAAAAAAGAGTAATATAGAGCAACCAAAAATCATATTTACCCCTAAAATAGTCCCAAAACAACAACCACCTTATCCCGTAGTTTCCTAGATGGGGTCACTTTTATGGAGTTTCTACTCTAGGGGTGCATCAGGGGGCTTGAAAGGGTACATGGCGTAAATAAACCAGTCCAGCAAAATCTGCCTTCCAAAAACCATATGACGTTCCCCTTCTTCTATGTCCTGCCGTTTAGCCAAATAGTAGTTTACGACCACATATGGGGTGTTTCTGCAAACTACAGAATCAGGGCAACCCATTTTGAGTTTTGTTTGGCTGTTAACCCATTTTTTCCAGTAATAAAGTAAGGGTTAAAATGGAAAATTTTCAAAAAAATAGAAATTTCGAAATTGTTTCTCCATTTGCCATTAACTCTTGTGGAACACCTAAAGGGTTAACAAAGTTTGTAAACCCAGTTTTGAATACCTTGAGGGGTGTACTTTCTTAGATGGAGTCACTTTTTTGAAATTTCTATTCTAGGGGTGCAACAGGGGGCTTCAAATGGGACATGATATAAGCAAAACCAGTCCTGCAAAATCTGCCTTCCAAAACCCATATGGTGTTCCCCTCCTCCTATGTGCTCCCGTTTGGCCAAACAGTAGTTTACGACCACATATGGGGTGTTTTTGCAAACTACAGAATCAGGGCAACCCATTTTGAGTTTTGTTTGGCAGTTAACCCTTGTTTTACTCCTGGAAAAAATTTATTATATTGGAAAATGTTCCAAAAAATTTAAATTTCGAAATTGTTTCTCCATCTGCCAATAACTCTTGTGGAACACCTAAAGGGTTAACAAAGTTTGTAAACCCAGTTTTGAATACCTTGAGGGGTGTACTTTCTTAGATGGAGTCACTTTTTTGAAATTTCTATTCTAGGGGTGCAACCGGGGGCTTCAAATGGGACATAGTATAAACAAAACCAGTCCTGCAAAATCTGCCTTCCAAAACCCATATGGTGTTCCCCTCCTTCTATGTGCTCCCGTTTGGCCAAACAGTAGTTTACGACCACATATGGGGTGTTTTTGCAAACTACAGAATCAGGGCAACCCATTTTGAGTTTTGTTTGGCAGTTAACCCTTGTTTTACTCCTGGAAAAAATTGATTATATTGGAAAATTTTCCAAAAAATTTAAATTTCGAAATTGTTTCTCAATCTGCCATTAACTCTTGTGGAAGACCTAAAGGGTTAATAAAGTTTGAAAAAACTGTTTTGAATACCTTGAGGGGTGTAGTTTCTAGAATGGGGTCATTTTTAGGAGGTTTCTATTATCTAAGCCTCACAATATGACTTCAAACCTGAACTGGTCCATAAAAAGTGGGATTTTGAAGATTTCTGAAAAATTTCAAAATTTGCTTCTAAACTTCTAAGCCTTGTAACATCCCCAAAAAATAAAATATCATTCCCAAAATTCTACAAACATGAAATAGACATATGGGGAATGTAAAGTCATCACAATTTTTGGGGGTATAACTATGTATTACAGAAGTAGAGAAACTGAAACTTTGAAATTTGCTAATTTTTAAAAAATTTTGGTAAAATTTTTATTTTTTTATGCAAAAAAATTAACTTTTTTGACCCAATTTTAGCAGTGTCATGAAGTAAAATATGTGACGAAAAAACTATCTCAGAACGGCCTGGGTAAGTCAAAGCGTTTTAAAGTTATGAGCACTTAAAGTGACACTGGTCAGATTTGCAAAAAATGGCCAAGTCCTTAAGGTGAAATAGGGCTGAGTCCTTAAGGGGTTAAAAAAGCCATTCCTAGATCTCAATACCAACGAGTGAAGCGGATAGTCTCTGACCCAGTCTTACAAGACATAAGAATGACGGAAATGACAGAGAGATTTCAGGAGAGGGGTTACCCGCAGTCTGTCCTCATGAGGGCTAGAAAAGGGGTAGAGGGTGATGTAGGCCCACAAGATAGAGGCAAGATGTCCAGGATTGCTCTCATTCATAAATTTCATCCATTTAATGTGGGCATTGACAACACGGTTAGGAAACACTGGCACCTGTTGGGTAAGGCATACCCTCAGGTTGATGAGTTTAAGAGTCTACCCCTCATTTGCAATAAAAAGAATCCTAATTATCGAGACAAAATAGTCCATGCAGATTTGGGTAGTACTAAATTGACATTGAAACAACAACGGACATCCCCCTGCCTGCATTGTCTACAATGTTCCCACATAATTAAAGGCCCTTCGTTCCATCATCCACATACAGGTAAAAGTTTTGGAGTAAAAGTTTTTTTTACTTGTGATTCAACAAACGTAGTGTACCTGATTAAATGCCCCTGTGGCCTGCTATATGTGGGTGAGACAATGCAGGCAGTGAGGGATCGGATTAGTATAATATTCACAACTAGTGGGTAGCTTATTAAAACTTAACATTTAATAATGTCCAAGAATAAAATAGTAGGCCCTGAAATAATGAAACAAACAAAGAATACAACCAATTGGCTGCATTAATCTCCTTTGGAAGCAATGCTAACAAGAAGATCTGAGAGGACCAAAGCAGGGATAGCAGTGTCAAAAACAAATAGAGTGAGAGGAAAAGACGCATAGACAGAGAGACACAGTGCTGGGTCGAACACCCTAGGTGTCCCTAACTCTATCTCTCGTCCTCCTTATCTAATATATTCTCCCTGTCGTCACCCTCCCTAAAAATGGACTGCCCAGCTTTGTCCGACAGACAGAATAAGGTCCATAGGATCCCAAACTAATCTACCGGTTATAAGAAGAGCAATTGAACTGACAGAATAATGAGGTTGATTGGACTAAGTCGCAGTGTGGCTGTGAGAAGCCCGCAATACTCAGTGCAATCAACACTCTAACATTTACAATGATAACTATGTTGCTATCAAGTTAGTAAAGAGTCCCGACGCTTTTGCTCAATAGTTGCTGATTCCTAAGGGGACCAAATCTTATATCAGTGACCCCTTGGTATTAGGTCACTTTGCTCAAGTGGGAAGTGCATAGAAGACCCGGCTTTATACAAAACTCCAAGATTATGCACTGCAATCAATCCTGGTTGCTGGTGCCTATGCAGTATCCTTTTACCAGTCAAATCAACAACAGATCTCTATGTAAACCTCAACCATACGTCAACTTAATTCCAGACAATTATGGCCAAGTCTCCCTTCAGTTCATGTGACCACACGTCTTCAGGTCACCAATCACAAATGATATATAAATTTACTCATCGGTGTGAATATTGTCCAGGTACAAATAACGCAACCTAGATCTGATTCCATCCAATGTTGTTCATTGAGGTATTAGCTAACACACATTGAAACAGCTCTCCTGGTCTAATCACACCAGGAAATGTTCAGAGACTGTTCAATGGCGTATGCTCTTAAGTGCTAAACAGCAATGATATATAAGCACAAAATCAAAGATCACTCATCTGTCCAGTGTTGGATGTCAACTGTCCACAGATCGATGAGGCGGATGCTGCTCCTCGGCGTCCTGCATGTGGCAGTAGCAATGGAGAGACATTCGCGGCTCTTTTTAAAAGCTGTGTTGCTCCGCCCATTTCCCGCCCACGTCATACAGCGTCATCCGACCAGATCACGTGAGGCATCACCTGTTCAACCCCCGGTCACATGACTGAGCAGTTCCAGGAAGCGCTTAATACAGCGGCGTGTCAATACTGCAGGGTAACCATCCAGGCAGCCGGCCATCTCCAAGGGGCGGAGACTCCAACATCTGAGTGGCACATGTTACAGCCGCCGCAAGCAGTGTGCCTACCGGAGTGTGCTCTATGCTACACACGTCTGGGGCACGTTCGTCGCAGTGTTTAGGTTAAGCCAGCGGGCAAACCTCGTTCACCATTAACAAAGCTCCAATTCGAATCATTTTTCCACCAGGTCTGTAAGGTCCACAGATCCCAGAATGGAATACAAGAGTTTATAAGGTTGATCCTTAAATATATCTGACGTACACACAATTAACTATACCGCCCCCTGAATACAGCGCTCACCAAAGTTAGGTACCCAGACAGCATATAATATTTGATATAATATATGAACAAACAGGTCTGAGTTTGAAAAGAGGAGAGGCGGGGAGGGGACAGGATAGTGACTAAGGGTGGCAGAATCAAAAAAACTTAGGGGTCAATGTAGCAGCTAAATGACAGCTGTTCATTCAATCCCATGGGGACCACGGTTTTAAGCTGAAAAATCCACCATGTTTCTCTCTGCAATACCTTCCTGTCCCAGTCCCCTCCCCGACTCGGTCGTGCGACCACCTCAATACCCATGAATCTCAGGCCAGATATGTCACCACTGTGTACCCCATTGACATGTTTCGCCAAGGGTGTGTCTCTGTTGTTTCTAATGTCACCCAGATGTTCTCCCACCCGTCGTCGCAATTCACGGGAAGTTTTGCCCACATACTCGAGTCATTTACATTGTATATGACTCCCTTAGTGCGGCAGTTCACAAAATGTCTGATTTGGTAGTTTTTACCAGTGACATTACCACAAAATGAGCGTCCCTGTACAATATGTGGGCACGCCACACAGCCACTGCAGTGAAAACATCCAATGGGACGCCGGAGCCATGTTTCTTTAGTATTCCGAGTCTTACTGAAGTGGCTGTGTACCAGGCGATCCTTGAGGCTGAGGCCCCTGCGGTAGGTGACTTCTACTGTTTCCGAGATCACTTTTTTAATGTCCGGATCTAGAAGGAGAACGTCCCAATGTTTTCTCAGCACTTGTTTAACATCCTCAGATGCACCATTAAAGGTACCTATGAGACGTATAGAGCCACTATCCGATTTTTTAGGTTTAGGGTACAAGAGCTCATCTCGAATACTCTCACAGGCCCTTTTGTAGGCTGATCTAAGGACTGCATCAGGATAGCCCCTCTCACGAAATTTGCATCGTAGATCATTGGCTTGTTGCTTAAAAACGCCCCAGGTGGAACAGTTCCTCCTAATCCGTAGGTACTGTCCCACCGGTATCCCTCTTTTTAGGGATTGAGGGTGATGACTGCTCCAATGTAAAAGCAAGTTCGTCGAGGTGGGCTTCCTGAATGTGCTGGTTTGTATCACATCATCCTTACCCCTCGAAATCTCAATGTCAAGGAAAGGCAAGGTGTTGGTTTTAAATTCTGAGGTGAATTTCATGTTGATGCAGTTGGCATTCAACTCCTGAACAAAT
Organism: Bufo bufo; assembly: GCF_905171765.1. Taxonomy (NCBI): domain Eukaryota; kingdom Metazoa; phylum Chordata; class Amphibia; order Anura; family Bufonidae; genus Bufo; species Bufo bufo. The sequence goes on along the minus strand of NC_053390.1, from coordinate 532,750,925 downwards.
TCTGCAAAGTCTTTTTCTCCCCCCTTCCAGACAACAAAGATGTCGTCTATAAATCTTGCCCATGTGGTGATACATGGGATATGTTTGCTGGGTACATCACTAAAGACCAGGGTCCGTTCCCACCAGCCCAGGAACAAATTAGCATTAGATGGGGCACAAGAACCCCCCATCGCGGTGCCCCTGAGCTGGTGGTAAAGGACCCCGTCAAACAAGAAGTAATTCCTCGTCAGGACAAAGTCAAGTAAACGCAGGATAAATGCATTATGGGGATGAAATTGTCGTCCTCTGGTGATGAGAAATGTCTCTACTGCCCTCATTCCTAGTGAATGGGGTATGGAGGAATAGAGGGCTTCCACATCGATTGAAGCCAAAGATGTGCCTTCCTCCAAAGTTATCCCCTCAAGGCGACCTAAGAGGTCACTCGTGTCTCTCAGGTATGAAACTATGACAATACTATGAATCCAATAGATGGCGCTGTTAATGAGTAGTGTAGATCGCGAATATTCTAATCGCAAATTTTCCATGCAAAAGGCTACACTAATAATCTTGTCATAAGGCTTTGAAACCAATAGTTGGCGCTGTTCATGACTCATGAACAGCGCCATCTATTGGTTTCATAGTCTTATGACAATACTATTACTCTTGTCATAAGAATATGAAACCAATAGATGGTGCTGTTCATGAGTAGTGTAGATCGCAAATGCATGTCTTTCTCATATGCCCATGTTTATGCAAGTGAGTTTTTACATGACAAAACTGTATAGAAAGGCTATTGAATATTATGTTAGGGCAATCAGAAAACTTTTTGTCTCCTTAATGATATTGATCTAGATGTGCAGGTCCGCCCAAGCCATCCAACAGATCTGAAGTAGCTTTGAGGCTTACTGGCTCTCAGTCAGATGAGAGCTGGTTTTGAATGTCTCATAGTTCACAAAGCTGCCATTGTAAGGTATGCTGGCTGTTATCTGTCTCATGGATAGATTGATGGCTTGCACATACGTGTCTTTTGGCATATAGCCTTTGTGTGGTTGTCTATTGTATGTCGTCGATAAGAGTCCAAGACGCATCCAGCTATCCTCTTAATGCTGTTTCCAAACCATTTTGATGGGGTTTCCATCAATTTCTAACCTTTTTTTGTGAACCATACACCCTCTTCTCTTCCGAGCATGGGGTGCCTGGGGTTCTCCCATTGACATCCATTGTGCTCGGTAGAGCACACGAGTATACCGATGTGTTCGGCCAGAGCACCCGAGCACACGAGCACTTTGGTGCTCGATCAACACTACTGTGCAACACACCACATAACCCCTGGGGATAAATTCTGTCACCAGCACCTGGCATAGCTAGAGTGTGGCTCCATGACAACAAGTGGTTTATGCAGTCCACGATTTGCAGGTTGCAACCACAATATACTGTATTTTGTACCCTATAAAAAGCACTTTTTTCCCCAAAAGTGGGTGAAAATGACACTGCGTCTTCTAGATTGAATTCTAATAAGCGCTTCCATTATGGAAGCATTCATTAGTATAGTAGGACAGAGAAGCAGTGAATACAGCATTTTCTGTGCTGGCTCTATACTCACTGCTCCTTGGTCTTTGTCTTCCAGCTGCCGTATGTTGTGCTGTGACCTGCACACAGTGTGAAGATGTATACGCGCTCTGATACATCATGCTGTGTGACGTTGCGTCATAGCATGTGGCAGGAAGAATGCTGATTGACATTGGGAGTCTGATCCGAGGTCTTTTTGGGGTCTGAGCTGGGGTCTAATTAACTTTAGGGGTCTGATCTGAGGTCTAATTAATATTGTTAATCTGATCTGAGGTCTGTTTGTGGTTTGATTAACACTGGGGGTCTGAGCTGAGGTCTGATTAACACTGGGTATCTGAGCTGAGTTCTGATTAACATTAGGGATCTGACTGGGAGTCTGATCTGAGGTGTGATGAAAAATACATTTTTATTCTTATTTTCCTCCTAGGTGCGTCTTATGGGCAGGTTTGACTTATAGGGCGAAAAATAAGGCACTTGACTCACATATGTGGTGCTTGCATTATACAGTACATGGCAGGAGAAGTACTAATGGCTTAGGTCAGTCTTTGCTAGGTTCCTTGTTCCCTTTCTTTCCAAGCACTCTCTCTATCTCTCTAGCAATTGTTTAAGCGTTAAGCTGTTCCCTGGCAGGGTCTCATGTTGTGGGTTGTGCACAATTCACTTCACAACTGCTGCTGATTGGCACAAGTCATTTTCAGGGCAAACTAACCCTGTTCCATGCACCTCAATACCAACTCTGATCTCATACAGGATAACAGTAGACTATTTAATTATATTAAGCAAGTGCACTCCATTACATCCCCATAATGGTCACCAACAGTGGCCTCATAAATGCTTGTAACATTACCACCATATGTGCAAGTCACAGTCTGCTCTAAATTGCTAATGACAGTAACTTCTGGGATTCAGAATTTTTCTTTAGCTTTAGTCAACAGTTTTACATGGGCTATATAATTCCTATAAGCTGGAGAAAATGTATTGACATAGTTACAAATGGTTAGCTAAAGCACTGTAGAACAGACCCCTGTAATTTAAAAGACCTTTTAGACCATCTCAGTGGTGTCGTATTTCTGATGCTATTCACTATGCAAGTCATGTGAAATGATTACATTGAATATGGTGCAGTTGATGCCGAGAGACCCAGGGTACATGCCTCTGGTGGCAGATGGTAGCCAAGGCACCTGCCACTCTATGGGGCTAAGAAGCTTCAGTTACACAATCTCAGGCACTTTTCTTATTTAGTCATAAACAGATATGCTTAGTTCACTTATAACTTATCTTGCAGCGCTGGTGGTTTTCTAGTTATAATGTCAGACTTTCCAATACCTGCCGTCATCCAAATTGCTCTATATTTAAGATGTGTATTACCCTGAGTTTGCGTTAATGAGCTTCTTTCAAAATCTATAGAAAAGCCATTGTTAGGTTGTTGATTGCTGCTAGGATTTTTGCATTTACAAGCAAGGAATACTGTATTAGCATTTGTCTAATGTTCCTTTGCCCAGAGGATACAATATCACTCACTCATTCTATGCATACGATGTAGAAAGAATTTATAGTAAACAAAGCAATGCAAATTCTAGAATGTTCTGATGCCCTCAAACTGTGCTCTGGACATTTTCAACCATACACACTACAAATGTGAGCTAGAACTGGATTGTTGTGAAGTTTATTCTAATGCATTCAGTGCCAAAAAGCAGTACATTTGGGGTAATTTCAGAATTTATTTTTAAATATTTTAATAGCACATATACTGTATTTTTTTTAAAAAAAATACATGCACATAAAAAGCTTCAGTGCATGCTGGGTCTATGCAAGCTCTATGAAAGTTTATCTTTCTTAGGCAGAGATCTAAATTTAGTACAAGGTCAGAAAAGATAAAATTCTCACTGCCTACAGCTGCCACTAGGGGGTGCTTAGGCACATATTGCATACAGTTTTATTATTGAGCTCAAGTTTTACATCTAATGCAGTAAACTGGAGAGCTGCCCCCAGTGGTGGTTGCAGGCATCTAGAATTTTGTTTTCTAAACCTGCTTTCATTCAGGGAGTTTTTAGATGTGAATAATAGCATCAAAGTCCCCACTGATATGAATATATATTAAGAAATAGTTTGCACTTTTTTTCACCTATTTAGATAAAAAAAAAAATGTATGTTGGATGTGTGAATGCTCATCCGAAAAGCCAAATTATTGCTCTATATGATTAATGTTGATGTCAGGAAAATGAATTATAACAATGTGATGTAGGGTTTTAGAAAAAAAAAAGAAAGATTAATTATTCATACCTATGTCAGTAGTGCTTTAAATGTGCACAACTTTAGCAAACTGACATTTGGAAGTAGTGTAATTCTTTCTTGGGTACAAACAGTTGGCCAAGTTGCTTTTCTAGTACTGTATAACAGATTCTTATTCAGTTCTTATGCACTTATGGCACCAATTTGCGTATGAAGGCAGAATTTATTAGAAACACCTTTTACAAAGACAGTATGTTGCATATTATTAAATAAAATGAAAAATGTGGGTTTTTCTGCACTAAAGTAAAAAAAATTTAATAAAACAATGTATCTTATAATGATTCCACTCACACTGATGTGGTGAAGTTGTGTCCTCCTAGTCTCACATACTGTAGTTAGGGTACTTTCACACTAGCGTTTTTGTTTTCCGGTATTGAGTTCCGTCACAGGAGCTCAATACCGGAAAAAAACTGATCAGTTTCATCCTAATGCATTCTGAATGGAGAGTGTTTTCCATTAAACACGTCTTGTTCCAGCATGAAGCTTTGGCTTCTGTGTGGATTATTATGCGGCACCAGCGATATTTTACTCTGTGGACTCTTGGCGATATTATTTCATGGGAATAAGGGAATGACAGACGGTAACTCATATTCAGACCGTCACAGAGAGCATTCCGTTCAGTATGCATCAGTTCAGTCCCTCTTATGTTTTTTGGATGCAGAAAATACCGCAGCATGCTTTAAAAATACTGAACACTTGAGGTGTATTAGTGCCGGATCCAGCATTGTGTTCTGGCAAAACGGATCCAGCTTTCCTGTCTGTCAACCTTTAAAAATGCAAAAAAATTAATACTGGATCCGTTTTTCCAGATGAGACCGGAGAGACGGATCCGGTATTTCAATGCATTTGTCAGACGGATCTGCATCCAGATACGTCTGACAAATGCCATCTGTTTGCGTCCGGATTGCCGGATCCGGCAGGCAGTTCCAGCGGCGGAACTGCCTGCCGGAATCCTCTGCCGCAAGTGTGAAAGTACCCTAACAAGAATAAATTGTCCTTGACTCAAAGCAAATCTACATGCAATGCTTTCGGGTTTTTTCTTTCCAGTTTGGTTGCATGACAAAGAATGTGTTTTTACTGAATATTTGGCCATTGGACGACTACAATATGAAATTCTTTCACTTACTTTCCCAACATTTTAGCTATTTTTTAGTAGTGCATTTTTAATGTGCTGACTTTGTAATGCCATTTCTGCGACAATGCAGTTCTTAAATAGCTAAAAAAAAAAATTCAGAAACAACCATAATATTGCTGTGTGACAATTACGCTAGAGATTGAGCTTGACAGATGGGAGGTAGAACAATACTCATCAGTGTGAAATTCATGATTCCAGTCCCCTCTTCAAATATCATCCTTTGTTTTGCCAAGACTATGAACCTGAAAGACTTTGCAATACAGAACAAAAAAAACGAACAAAAACAAAACGCCCAATACCTCATACTCAGACACCAGGTCAGACAGTCCATAAATTGTAATAGTGCAGCCTAGCATCTCCTGAAAAAAATGATGGAGCTGGTCAGAGCTGACCTGTGGATAGTGTGTGTAAATATTTATAGGCAGTGTGTGTTTGAATGCTATGCTGTATTGTTAAAATATTGTATGTGTGACTTTATAGGCTGTGCTCTGTTGTGCTGTTATTACAATAGGGCTCCATTCACATCATCTTAAGTGAATATGCTTGACATATTCACATAATATGCTTCCTCTGCACATATGCTGAATATAGACATAGGCCATAGTGTCCTTTGTTTCCATTAGGGTCAGTTTTTTTCTTTTTACTGTGTAGGAAAGCATAGCATTTTGTGATTATCTATGCAGTAAGCAGGGGCGTAACTACTATAGTGGCAGACCATGCGACTGCTATGGGGCCCAGGGCAAGAGGGGCCCAGTCTTCGTTGGGATTATCTCCTCTTCTACTGGAGGTGAAAACTTGGTCAGGACTCTACCAAGGGTCATTGAAAAGGGTTTAGACAGAAACCCTTGAGTCCTGTGTGGGGGGCCTGGTTTGATCCTTGCTATGGGGCCCTTACTTCTCTATGTATGCCACTGGCAGTGAGCTACTGCAAACTGATGTAAACTTACAATGTTTGGCTCTGGCATGTTAGGTGAACAGGTCCATATTTGTTTGCACTCTATGGTGATGATGGATGAATGTATATTTATTGGCAAGAGTTTACATATTTTGTGTTTTTATAGGACTCCATTTATTGTAAAGATTTTACAATAATGTGGGTTTGTATTGATAGGCTGTAGTCTATTGTGATTAGGTCATAATACTGTGTTCATGGATAGGCTGAGGTATAATATGATGATGATGTCACATCACAACAGCCACGCCTTGTTGTTTTGAGGTCACAAGTGTATCTCGTGACAAAAGCCATCAAAAGCCTTTTATTAATATTTTCTTGTCATTGTTTACTTAATGCGTTAACCATGCCTTTTTGCTCTGCTACATTTGTATCTGCCCTATATATAAAAAATACAAAAAAGGTCGAGGTTAACCATGTGCGCTGCCACTCCATTCAACTCTATGGTGCTTCCGGAAATAATCAAGTTCAGAGATTGGGTATATCCAGCAGTCACATAGAGTTAAGTGGAGTGGCAGGGTGCATGCTCAGCGGCCACCACTCCAGTCACACAGCGGACTTAAAGGGGTTGTCTCACTTCAGTAAGTGGCATGTATCATGTAGAAAAAGTTAATACAAGGCACTTACTAATGTATTGTTATTATCCATATTGCTTCCTTTGCTGGCTGGATTCATTTTTCTATCACATTATACACTGCTCGTTTCCATGGTTACAGACCACCCTGCAATCCATCAGTGGTGGTCGTGCTTGCACAATATAGGAAAAATGCACTAGCCTATATGCACTCCCATGGTCCCAGCCACCAGAGGCTGACTCTTTTTCCTATAGTGTGCAAGCACGACCAACACTGATGGATTACAGGGTGGTCTGTAACCATGGAAACGAGCAGTGTATAATGTGAGGGGAAAATAAATCCAGCCAGCAAAGGAAGCAATATGAACAATCACAATACATTAGTAAGTGCCTTATATTAACTTCATCTACATGATAAATGCCACTTGCTGAAGTGACACAATCCCTTTAAAAACTCCAGTTATTGTGTATTATTGTGATTGTTGGGGACCCAGAAGTTGGATTCACATTCAGAAGCTTGCCATCTGAGTTTCAATCTTGTTCCAACCCCTTTTAAGAATGTTAAGAACCATATATATATATATATATATATATATATATATATATATATATATATTGTGTAGGATTTTAGCTAGTCTGCTTCACATCATGCAGACTAGATAGCATCTACAAGCCGGTCATATACTGTAGAGGGGAAGTTCTGAGTCTCTGCAGGACAGAAATCTGGAGGCCACATGTTTACATATTCTGCCATATGCTAATACTCCATTGTTATTTATTACAGTTCTTTCCTGTTATTCATCTCATATGAAGAAAAGTGACATAAATGTTGAGTTATATAGTGAAAAAGTTTGACATGTAATGTAAAAGAACATAAAATACTTTCAAAGATATTAAACAAATGGGGACCGGACGGAAATGTATGTGGGAATCTGCTCTTAATATATATATATATATATATATATATACATACATATTTATACAGTGTATATATATATATATATATAGAGAGAGAGAGAGAGAGAGAGAGAGAGCAAGCTTGTTTTTTTTTTGAAGGATGAAATGTATTTTTTATGACATCAATTTGGGGTACATGGAGTTCACTTTTATTAAATTTTTCTAAGAGGGTATTGAAAATAAATACTGTATAAATTGATTTTATCATTAATGTTACGCTTGTGTCATAACTAACATATTACCTTTGTTCTATGGATCTGTGGTTGTGCAATTACTGTGATACAAAGTGTTTTTTGTATTTTACCACTTTTGCATCATAATAGCACATTTCATTTAAAAAAAAAGTGTTTACGTTGTTGCATTACAAGGGATATAACGTTTTTATTTTTTCCACCAAAAATGGCTCAGTTTATTTAAAAATATATATTTTGTGATATCATGGATCATTGCTACATCAGAAAGTAATGTTTGCTGTGCAGCCCCTTAAGAAGCTGCTCTAAAGGGAATCTGTCACCAGCGACTTCCCTTTCCAACTGTTTGCATAGACACATAGTTTTAGTTCACCTGATTAAAACCCTTTTTTTTTCTTATTTTGTTGATCAAAAGCTCCATTCCTTGTATGTTTTTCTTAATATGCAAATTAGGACTTTGGTGCAAGGAGGGCGTCATCATTGCTCCTGTTGCACCCAAGCTTTGTTCCTTTCTGTGGCCAACCCCTCCCTGGCTGTTTTCCCACTGGCTGGCCCTGTCAATGAAAGATGCCAGAGAGTGGCTAGCCCCAGAACATAATTTGCATATTAAAACTTTGACCCATGACACATCCATCAGGTGGGAAAGGACAGCTAAGGGGTTCTATATACCTGCTTCCACAAAATACTGATTAAGGGGTGCGATATACCTGCTTCCACCAAATATTAATTGAGGCCTGCGATACACCCGCTTCCAAAAAATACTGATTGAAGGGTGTGATATACCTGCTTCAACCAAATATTGATTCAGGGGTTCTATATACCTGTTTCCACTAAATACTGATTAAGGGGTGCAATATACCTGCTTCTACAAAATACTGATTAAGGGGTTCTTTATACCTGCTTCAACAAAATACTGATTGAGGGGTGCGATATACCTACTTCCACCAAATATTGATTGAGGCCTGCGATACACCGGCTTCCACAAAATACTGATTGAGGGGTGCAATATACCTGCTTCCACCAAATATTGATTCAGGGGTTCTATATACCTGTTTCCACTAAATACTGATTGAGGGGTGCGATATACCTGCTTCTACAAAACATTGTTTAAGGGGTTCTATATCCCTGCTTCCACAAAATATGGATTGAGGGGTGCGATATACCTGCTTCCACCAAATATTGATTGAGGTCTGCGATACACCAGCTTCCACAAAATACTGATTGAGGGGTGCGATATACCTGCTTCCACCAAATATTGATTAAGGGGTTCTACATACTTGCTTCCACAAAATACAGATTTAGGGGTGTGATATACCTGCTTCCACAAAATACAGATTAAGGGGTTTGATATACCTGCTTCAACAAAATACTGATTGAGGGGTGCGATATACCTACTTCCACCAAATATTGATTGAGGCCTGCGATACACCGGCCTCTACAAAATACTGATTGAGGGGTGTGATATAGCTGCTTCCACCAAATATTGATTCAGGTGTTCTTTATACCTGTTTCCACAAAATACTAATTGAGGGATGCGATATAACTGCTTCTACAAAATACTGATTAAGGGGTTCTATATACCTGCTTCCACAAAATACTGATTGAGGGGTGCAATATAACTGCTTCCACCAAATATTGATTGAGGCCTGTGATACACCTGCTTCCACAAATACTGCTCTTCTATAGGGACTTTGTCACAGGGTCATTTTGAAAACGACAGGCAGAGGAAGAGGCAGGCCGTTCTGCAGGGGTAGTAGGGGTTGGGCAGGTGCACCAGGCCGGAGCCTAAGTGGGAAGTTGGAGAAGGTGCGTGCAATTACGTCAAAGGACTCACCAGAGTTGGTTGAGTGGCTCACTCAGCCTTCCGCTTATACACCCTCCTCATCCTCTGTATCTGCACCCTCCTCACTCTCACCATAATTTTTTAATTGCTCTATATTAAGTTTTTTGTGAGGCAAGGTAACTGAAAAATGGCTGTTTTGGCACATTTTTTTTTTTTTTTACAAGATTCATCTGACAGGGTAGATCATGTGCTATTTTTATAGAGCAGGTTGTTACGGACGCAATGATATCAAATATGTCTACTTTCTTTGTTTGTTTGTTTCAGTTTTACATAATAAAGCAATTTTGAAAAATAAATTATGTTTTTGTGTGTCCATTTTCTGAACGCCATATGTTTTTTATTTTTCTGCTGATCGTCTTGTGCAGGGGCTAGTTTTTTGCAGAAAGAGTTGAGGTTTTTATTGGTACCATTTTTGGGTACATAGGATTTTTTGATCATTCATTATTACACTTTATGGAGCAAGGTGACCAAAAAATTGGCTGTTTTGGAACAGTTTTTATTTATTTATTTTTACAGCGTTTATCTGAGGGGTTAGGTCATGTGACAGTTTTATAGAGCAGATCGTTACGGACGTGGCAATACCTAATATGTATACTTTTTCTTATTTATTTAAGTTTTACACAATAATAGCATTTCTGAAACCAAAAAAATGATGTTTTAGTGTCTCCATAGTCTGAGAGCCATAGATTTTAAATTTTTTGGGCGATTGTCTTAAATAGGGTATCATTTTTTGCGGGATGGGGTAACGGTTTGATTGGTACTATGTTGGGGGTCATAAGCCTTTTTGATCGCTTGCTGTTGCACTTTTTGTGATGTAAGGTGACAAAAATGGCTTTTTTTTACACAGTTTTTTAAATTTTTTATGGTGTTTATCGGATGGGGTCTATCATGTGATATATTTATAGAGACGGTCGTTACGGGCGCGGTGATACGGTGTGTATTTTTTTTTTTTTCATTTTTTATAGGAAAAAGCAATTTATTTTTTTAATTTTACATTTTTATTTATTTTCACTTTTTTTTTTTATCAGTCCCTCTTGGATCTTGAAGATCCATTGGGGCTGATGGCTGTACTATACTTTGCAATATAATACTTTGCAAGTATAATACAATCAGATGCCCTGTAGGTGGCAACAGCGGACGCTTTTGCAAAGCGTCCGGTTGCCATGGCAACCATCGGGCGATGCAATCGCAGCGCAGCAGCCCCGATGGTAGAGAGAGGGAGTCCCCTCCCTCTATTAACCCCATGGATGCCGCTGCCGCGGCATCTATGGGGTTACAGCAGAGTGTCAGCATAGAGCTGACACTCTCTGCTGATGGTTGCTAAGGGCTGAATCTTATTAAATATGGGGTAAGTCAGTCTAATAGTAACTGATTCTGGAATATCATGTTATTAGTAACTACATATATGAAAATTGAAATTAGGTTCTAAATGTGACAGTTATCCTTTAAGAAGGCACCTGGCCTTCCATCACCGAGCCCAGTGGGAGCAACGCCGTCAGAACCCACAAAGCTACACTCCCGGCGCTCCCTGTCCTGCCTCTTCTCCTTCTCCTCTCTCCTCCTATTTGTCTTCCACTCCACCTTTCACCATGCCGTTGTTGCATTCATCTGGCAGAAGGCAGGCTTCCGTGGCCCAAATGTTTGAGCGTAAAAAGTTGATGACGCCGGATAACCTTCTTGCCCAACGGTTGACCGCTGGCTTGTCAGAAACTGCTAGCCCTCCAACTACTGCCATATAAACTGGTAGACCCGGAGGCCTTTAGAAAATTTGTGGCCATTGGTACACTGCAATGGAATGTCCCCGAAATATTTCTCCCAGAAGGGCATCCCAGAGCTATATGGCAACGTTCAGCAGGAAGGGAATATATCTCTGGCACACAGTGTCAGTGCCAAGATACATCTGACCACAGACATATAGTCTAGCAAACATGGGCAGAGAAAGTACATAACTTTTACTGCCCACTGGGTGAACCTTCTGAAGGCCGTCAAGCACGTGGCACCCGTGTGGATTTGGTGTTACCGCCACGGATTGCATGCAGGCCTGCATCTTCTTCTCCTCCTCCATCCTCCATCTCCTCCTCAGCTGACTCCTCCTTTTCCACTGCTACTGCCTCTTCCAATGCACCCCCCAAGCTCCCCAGAACCTTTTCGACTTGCCAGGTGAAACGTTGCCATGCTCTGCTGCGGCTGTTGTGCCTGGAAGCCAAGAGCCACACCGGTCCTGCACAGCTTTAAGCTCTGCGGTCACAGGCTGATCAATGGCTAACCCTGCTCAATTTGACAGTTGGTAAAGTGGTGTGCAACAATGGTGCCAATCTACTGAGCGCGCTGAAACGGGACAAAATGACACATGTGCATGGCACACGTCATGAACTAAGCCATGCAGCGATTAATTGCCAAATACCCTGGGGTCAAGGACATCTATTAGAAGATCTTACACGGCCATGGCGACACCACCTGCCCGTCAGATGTCTGATTTGTAACAAGCACTGGAACTCTACCTTGTATATCCTTGATAGGCTGCTCCAGCAGCAACGTGCCGTTAACGACTACCTGTATGAACTCTGCAGCAGGACTGGTTCTGGGGAGCTTGGTTTCTTTTCACCGCGCCAGTGGCTGCTCATGCGTGATGCATGAAGACTTCTGAGGCCATTTGATGAGATCGCCAAACTGTTCAGTCGCAGCCAGGGTGACATCAGTGACATCGTACCTTACACCTTCTTTCTGGAGCGTGCATTGTGTCGTGTCATTGATTAAGCCGTCAAGGAGCAGGAGCTGGAAGATGAGGAAATCGCAATGCTGAATGAATTCCCAGGGGCTACTCCATCTGAGACAAGTCAGCAGGAGTCTGAAGAGGAGTCAGAAGAGGATGGCGGCTGGGGGGGGAGGAGGATTTGAGGAAGACTTTAAACTTTTCGGGGATCCCTGGTGTTGTCCTTGGCTGGGAAGAGAAGGCCGAGGACGACATTCTCCTGGGCGATGAGCAGGAGCCAGGGCGCTCCACTGCTTCCAAATGGGGGCCTTCATGCTCCAGTGTTTGAAGAGGGACCCCCATATAAAAAACATAAAGGGCAAGGACCAGTACTGAGTGGCAACTTACTTAAACCCCCAGTATAAACACAAAATGGCGGCATGTTACCAGCATCACAGAGGGCTGTCAGAATGCAGCATTTCCAGGCCTTGCTGCGAGAGATGCTGCATTCTGCTGTTGCGGGCGCTGGCAGAGGAATTTCAACCCACATTGAAACAGATAAGTGTACCAATCATACCCCGCCTGCAAATAGAGGGTGGTTTGTAGATATGTTGGTCACTTTGGATATGAGATCATTCTTGCAGCCAACCCATCGACAGCCACCCTCCGGATCCAGCCTCAGGGAACGCCTAGACGGACAAGTGTCCGACTTCATCGGGTTAACGGCCGATGTGGATGCTCTGAGAAGCGAGGAACACCTGGACTACTGGGTGTGCAGGCTTGACCAGTGGCCAGAGCTGGCACAATTTGCCATGGAATTCTTGGCTTGCCCCTCATCGAGTGTCCTGTCCGAAAGGACGTTCAGCGCAGCAGTGGGGATCGTGACCGATAAGCGCACTCGCCTAGCTCACAAAAGTGTGGACAACCTCACATTTCTAAAAATGAGTGAGGCGTGGATCTCGCAGGAATTCAAAACCTGTGATGACCACATTTAATTGAATTTCCTCATGCCAACCCACACATATCCGCCACCACCCATTACAAAGAATGGTCCTTGTCTTATGTATATAGAGCGGCATAAAAGGCTGTTTCTATCAGGTTAATGCCTAATTTCTATTTATTTTATAATAGTTATCCAGTGACCGTCTAATATACCTCCAGCCACATAATAACTTGTTCTTTTCTGTCCGGTGAATGCCAAATTTTTGGGGCCTATACTGGCCTACAGTAAAATTGTTATCCAGTGACCGCCTAATGTATCTCCAGCCACATAATCACTTGTACTTTTCTGTTAGGTGAATGCCTAATTTTTGGGACCTGTACTCCACTGGCCTACAGTAAAATAGTTATCCAGTGACCGTCTAATGTACCTCCAGCCACATAATCACTTGTTCTTTCCTTTTAGGTGAATGCCTAATTTTTGGGGCCTATACTGGCCTACAGTAAAATAGTTATCCAGTGACCGTCTAATATACCTCCAGCCACATAATCCCATGTTCTTTTCTGTCCTGTGAATGCCTAATTTTTGGGGCCTGTACTGGCCTACAGTAAAATTGTTATCCAGTGACCACCTAATGTACCTCCAGCCACATAATCACTTGTTTTTTTCTTTCAGGTGAATGCCTAATTTTTGGGGCCTATACTGGCCTACAGTAAAATAGTTATCGAGTGACCGTCTAAAATTCCTCCAGCCACATAATCCCTTGTTCTTTTCTGTCCGGTGAATGCCTAAGTTTTGGGGCCTGTACTCCACTGGCCTACAGTAAAATAGTTTTTCGGTGACCGCCTAATGTACCTCCAGCCACATAATCACTTGTTCTGTTCTGTCCAGTAAATGCTTAATTTTTTGGGCCTATACTGGCCTACAGTAAAATTGTTATCCAGTGACCACCTAATGTACCTCCAGCCACATAATCACTTGTTATTTTCTGTCCAGTGAATGCCTAATTTTTGGGGCCTTTACTCCACTGGCCTACAGTAAAAATGTTATTCAGTGACCGCCTAATGTACCTCCAGCCACATAATCACTTGTTCTTTTCTGTCAGGTGAATGCCTAATTTTTGGGGCCTATATTGGCCTACAGTAAAATAGTTATCGAGTGACTGTCTAATATACCTCCAGCCACATAATCACTTGTTCTTTTCTGTCAGGTGAATGCCTAATTTTTGGGGCCTGTACTGGCCTACAGTAAAATTGTTATCCAGTGACCGCCTAATGTACCTCCAGCCACATAATCACTTGTTCTTTTCTGTCAGATGAATGCCTAATTTTTGGGGCCTATACTGGCCTACAGTAAAATAGTTATCCAGTGACTGTCTGATATACCTCCAGCCACATAATCACTTGTTCTCTTCTGTCCTGTGAATGCCTAATTTTTGGGGCCTGTACTACACTGGCCTACAGTAAAATTGTTATCCAGTGACCGCCTAATGTACCTCCAGCCACATAATCACTTGTTCTTTTCTGTCGATGAATGCCTAATTTTTGGGGCCTATACTGGCCTACAGTAAAATAGTTATCCAGTGACCGCCTATTGTACCTCCAGCCACATAATCACTTGTTTTTTTCTGTCAGGTGAATGCCTAATTTTGGGGCCTATACTAGCCCACAGTAATATAGTTATCCAGTGACCGTCTAATATACCTCCAGCTACATAATCAGTTGTTCTTTTCTGCTCGGTGAATGCCTAAGTTTTGGGTCCTGTACTGGCCTACAGTAAAATAGTTATCTACTGACCGTCTAATATACCTCCAGCCACATATTCACTTGTTCTTTTCTGTCCAGTGAATGCATAATTTTTGGGCCTATACTGGCCTAAAGTAAAATAGTTATCCAGTGACCGTCTAATATACCTCCAGCCACATAATCACTTGTTCTTTTCTGTCACGTGAATGCCTAATTTTTGGGGCTTGTAATGACCTACAGTAAAATTGTTATCCAGTGACCACCTAATGTACCTCCAGCCACATAATCACTTCTTTTCTGTATGGTTAGTACCTAATTTTTGGGGCCTGTAATCCACTGGCCTACAGTAAAATTGTTATCCTGTGACTGCCTAATGTACCTCCAGCCACATAATCACTTGTTCTTTTCTGTCAGGTGAATGCCAAATATTTGGGGCCTGTACTGGCCTACAGTAAAGTTGCTATCCAGTGACCGCCTAATGTACTTCCAGTCACATAATCACTTGTTCTTTTCTGTCCGGTGAATGCCTAATTTTTGGGGCCTGTACTCCACTAGCCTACAGTAAAATAGTTATTCAGTGACCGCTTAATGTACCTCGAGCTACAATCACTTGTTCTTTTCTATCCAGTGAATGCATCATTTTTGGGGGCTGTACTCCACTGGCCTACAGTAAAATTGTTATCCACTGATCACCTAATATACTTCCAACCACATAATAACTTGTTCTTTTCTGTCAGGGGAATGCCTAATTTTTGGGGCTTGTACTCCACTGGCCTACAGTAAAATTGTTTATTAGTGACCGCCTAATGTACCTCCAGCCACATAATCACTTGTTCTTTTCTGTCCGGAAAATGCCTAATGTTTGGGGCCTGTACTCCATTGGCCTACAGTAAAATTGTTATCCACTGACCGCCTAATATACCTCCAGCCACATAATCACTTGTTCTTTTCTGTCTGGCGAACGCCTAATGTTTGGGGTCTGTACTCCACTGGCCTGCAGTAAAATTGTTATCCATTGACCGTCCAATATACCTCCAGCCACATAATCCCTTGTTCTTTTCTGTTCAGTGAATGCCAAATTTTTGGGGCCTGTACTCCCGTGGCCTAAAAAAAAAAACTTCTAGGCTCCAGCTGGGCACATTTTGAGAGTTTCCCTTTAAGAGACATAAAATTGGCGCCTGATTAAAATACATATTTTTTGTGGGAATTTTTGCACTTGATCCCACTCTGGTATATCACTGTCTATGTTGTGGGACTATTTGTGCACTTCTAGTAAGTATTTGGTGGCTGCAAATATGACCTGAAGGTTTTTCAGGTTTGCCTGCCATTAAAGTAAATGGGGCCCGCTGCGAACTCACGGTTCACGAACATTTGATCGCGAACGCCCATCACTAACTTTCACACTAGCGTTTTTTGCGGATCTGTCATGGATCTGCAAAAATGCTTCCGTTACAATAATATAACCACATGCATCCGTCATGAACATATTCGGTTGTATTATTTCTTATATAGCCATGACGGACCCGTCATGAACACCATTGAAAGTCAATAAGGGACAGATCCATTTTCTATTGTGTCTTTCTTTTGTGTATTTAGAGCACAACTAAATGGAACGGAATGCATCTTGGTGCATTTCGTGTCATTCAGTTCAGTTAGTCCCCATTGACAATGAATCGGGACAAAACAGAAGCGTTTTCATCCGCTATTGAGATCCTATGACGGATCTCAATAGCGGAATTGAAAACGCTGGTGTGAAAGTAACCTAAATTGAGCTATTTGGTGAACAACCACTTTATACACATCAGATCGTTCATTATGTGCTGGAATAATCAAAAGATACCTGAAATGTTTCTTCCTATCCCGACCTTCATTTTCCTCAGTATGATTTTCCTATTTAATGGGTTTGCATAAATGATGTTCATAACCAGGTAACATTATGGGGCCTTCATTCCATATGGCTATATTATTGTTCGGTTAGAATGATGGATATGGTTATGATGCCTTGTTCATAGTTTCATCAGCCTGTATTTGCATCGACAATCTCTACACATTTTATAATAATGGTTGCTATGATGTTATGGGACTGGCCAAATAAATCTACTTGTATTTACAATACCAGTTTTTTAAATACATAGTTATGTGACATTCTCTGAAAAATCCTCTGTCAAAACACCATATTGCTGCAATCTATCCTTGTTAAATGTAGGACATTATCCTTTGATTAAGCCGCCAGTAGAGTAGAGTTTATACTGTAATGAAAAAGTTTTTAAGAGATCCGCTCACCTCTGCTCTCTCAAGGCAGGTGCACCAACCAAAATCTGAGACACCCCTCAAAATTGGATTGTAAATGTTAAAAATATGGATAGGCACTCTATATGAAGGTATAGGACACAATTTATTTGAACATAAATTCTATAACAATAAAATACAGTGGATAAAAATGTATGTATCTAAAATTCCTGCAAAGTAAAACTTGATAATCTTTGATTGGAGAAAAAGAGCACAAAATGTCCTCAATCCTCACCAAACTATCCCCATAAAGTTTGTATAACTCATGAGGAGAGGGAGAGAGGGCAATCGTGCAGTAGATCTCAATCCAAATAAATAGTGTTCATTCAAAGTATATCAATCAAAGTATAAAATGGCATATATATCCAGTTGATAAGAACGCATTAAATATTGCATATATGTCCTATATTCAGATATAAAATATAAAACACACACATAAGCTGACTGATCCTGGTTTGAAAATGTATCCTAGATATACAAGTAATGTTCCGCTTGTGCTATGTTTCCTTTATATTTGGTATCCTTTTTGCAAAATGTATCTAGTCTCCGTTGTGTCGTCAGAGAGAATGTTGCAATTCAACCTATTGGTGGTTGTTAATATAAAGAGATCCTTAGTATGTTGCTACATGCAGTTCATTGTTTCTCCTTAAAGTGACTTTGTTATTCTGCCTCATAGATTTTGTACCCAGAATCTGGGCTTACCTTTGCCTAGTTCTTTCTTTGCGGGGTCTTGCGACTGAGTTCCTACTCCGTTTCAAAGGCCGGCGTCCCGGCTGTTGGAGTGTGTCGCGTTCCACGTGTGTTTCCCGGCTGGTTTCAAGCGCTGGCTCAATACGAGAGTTGCGCACTTGCAGCTTTAGGCGCAGGTCAGTGACGTAGTGAGGTCTTTCAGAAATATCCGCAAACTTTTTCTCTTCTTCTTTATAGTGCACTTGTGTCCATAAGAAACGGGGTACTTGTCCAAGGTTTCACCAGACGCGTTTCGGGGAGACGCTTTCCCCTTCTTCAGTGGTATTCCCCGATTCTCTGAATCAATGTAATTTATACTAAATTTGGGTTCTAATCAAAACCTGGTCTGAATTCAGGTTCTAACAAAAAGCCGGTCTGGCTCGGGATTTTGGATCTCATTTTCTATCCTTATCGTCTACTTGCGTTTTTAGTGCGCTTTTTTCATTTTTTTTATCTACTTATAATTTGATTAAATAAGACATTTTGTTCTCAAAACATGTGAATATACAATAATTATATATAAAAAATGTAAAATTAATTTCTAAAAAATATGTATATATAAAATCACATAAAATATTCATATACAGACTATTTGAATTTCTGCAGTTTCTAGACATGAAGGGTGTTTTTCTTCTAAGTAGAACCCTTCTCAATCAATTTAATCGAAAAAACGCACCTACGTTTTTGTTGCGTTTTTTCTATATTACTTGCGTTTTTATCTCCTATTGGTGTTTTTGATAGAGAACTATAGTTTTGAAGATATGGAGGGAGGAAACAATAGTAGTCCAGAAGAAAGATCCGTAGTGGAAACATTCCAGGATTTAGAAGACTTATTGCGAAAAAAATTGAGACAGATCTGGGAAATACGTTCTTTACAATTATATCTAAATCATAATAAAATCCCTAAAGGCTTACAATTAAATAAAATTGCGGCACAGGATTTAGCAGGGGAAGATTTTGATAAAGAATGGGGGGATCTGTTATATACACAATCCCGAGCCCTAATGGAGCTTATTATTAAGAGGAGAACCACAATCCTGGATAACCTTTCTGAAAAAATATTGACATTAAAAAAAGAAATTAGAAAAATTCCCAAGGGACCAAATATACGAAATGTGGCAGGAAAGATTACATAATAGCTTGGATAAAATAGAACAAGAAATTATAGCTAAAAAAACTAAAAAACACAAGAATATAGATAGAAAAGATGAGAAAAAATACAATAGAGAAGAACACATAGAAGAAAATTCCCAGTCCAGAGTTAAAGAAGTAAGAGAACCTAGGAGGTACAATATACCGACCCAGAACAGATACGAAAATTTGGCTGACAATTCTTTTTTAGACCACACCCCCCCTCATCACTCACCATGATTGAAACCAAGACAATTTCAATCAACAGATCACAAAAAGACACCACCTCATGTACACAAAACACCATACAACTTGAGACACAGAGCACCATTGGAACACAGGAACCAAACACATCCAAAAGTAGACACAGGAAGACAGGAAAGATGGACAATGGACACACAGAACGATCACAATTTAGAGAACACATGGGAGAACCACCAACACAGGGAAAACCATCAAAAAAGAGGAAAACACGAAGGTCACAGAGAAAGAGGGGAACACAGGAATTATCACTGAACCTAAAAAATAATATTATCAACTTAAGTAAAATAGATCTCACTACTACACATAATTAAACTTTTAAACAAGGGTCTAAAGTTCGCACCGTCAGCTTCTTTGAATAAATTTGATACCTATATAGGTATTCAAAAGTTTATTCGAAAAATCTGTCTGAAAAAATATTTTATTAAAAATCCACCAATTGTGGAACAACAGATAAAGGATTCCTATACTCATACACAATTAAAGAAAAAATCAAAAAAATTCCCCAGAGCAGAAATTGGTCCCGAAATAGCAGCATTTCAAAAAAATGTAGAAACGGACTTGGAAAAATTAAAGATAAAAAAAGGATATAGAAATAATCTAACACATGGGGAAATGAACGCTATAAGGGAGCTACAAAAAAATTAAAAAGTAGTTATCCGCCCAGCGGACAAAGGGGAGCTATTGTGATCTGGGGAGAAGATCAGTATAATATTGAATGTCTCAAACAACTAGGAGACCAGACCACATACACTCCCCTAAAAATGGACCCTACGGAGACTTTTAGACAAGACCTTTCTAACCTCTGTAAAAAAGGATTACAACAGGGAATTTTAACATCACAGGAATTTAATTTTATTATGGACACACCAGGTAGATTACCTGTTTTCTATTGTTTACCTAAAGTCCACAAAAATATTGTGGACCCACCAGGTCGCCCTATCATTTCGGGTATTGGGTCCCTAACAGTGAACTTATCACAGTACTTAGATACTTTACTTCAACCTGAAGTGAAGAAAATTAAATCCTATGTACGTTATACAACCGAGATCGTGGGTATTTTGGAGGGTCTGGATGTCCAGGGCCATTGGATTATGGGCACCTTGGACGTCCAGTCCCTCTATACTATTATCGATCACGATCAGGGCATTATAGCCCTGAAAGAACAATTATCCAAGAATATACTGTGGAATAAGGACCAAATTGAATATTTATTGGAGGGAGTTAAGCATATTTTGCACCGTAACTATTTTCTCTTCTCAGATCAATTCTATGTACAGAGGAGGGGAACCGCCATGGGTACCAGGTTTTTGGCACATTGGGAGGCCGGAAATATTGACCCCGAACTGGGGGCGGACCTGGTCCTATGGCGGCGTTACACAGATGACATTATATTTATTTGGAGTGGAACCAAAGAAAATCTAGATATATTCATAAATAAAATTAATGATAATGTGAATAATCTGAAATTCACCTCCAACATTGGAAAGGAGAGGGTAGAATTTTTAGATATTGAAATCACAAGAAGAGAGAATAGATATGTATGCAATACTTTTCAGAAACCAACGGCAAAAAATGGATACATTCCCTTTTCAAGTTGCCACCTGCCAAGGTGGCTAACGAATGTTCCTTTCGGACAGTTCCGTCGTATAAAACGGAACTGTACGGAAGATGAAAAATTTGAGGAAGAGGCAAATGTCATGATGGACCAATTTAAAGAGAAGGACTACCCATAACTTATTATCAATGAAGCTTTGGTAAAGGTAAAAAGCCTAGATAGGAAAACCTTCTTTAAATCACCACAAAAACCAAGAAAATCTGGGCTTTTGTATTATTCTGCCATATAACACGCAGGCTAGGCAGATCGAATACATTATAAAATCCCATTGGCATCATTTACATAGTGATAGAATATAGAACCATAGGGTCGCTTCTGCCTCCAATACCTAAAATAATATACTCAAAGGCCCCAAATTTGGGAATACAAATAGCACCATCGATAAAAGAAAAACCCAAAAAATGTTTTATAACAAATTGGCTTCAACCAAAGGGTTTCTTTAGATGTGGGAGATGTTTGGGATGTAAAAAAACTAAGTTCCCAAAGAAAACAGTATCAGTTACTTCCACACAAAACTCCCATTCCATGAATATTAAACATTTCCTCACTTGTGACTCCTCCAATGTCATATACCTGATCCAGTGTCCATGTCGGAGACAATACATAGGTAGGACCAAGCGAGCCTTGAAAGTCAGAATAGCTAATCACCTGAACAATATTATTAAAGGTTATGACAAACACTAGCTGTCCAGACATTTCAAGGCCGCACACAATCAGGATCCTAGAGGTCTTTCCTTCATGGCACTGGAGAAGGTAGACAAACATTGGCGAGGAGGCAATCAGATCGAAAGATTATCAAGGGCGGAGTCTAGAAAAATCTACGAGTTCGGCAGTCTACTGCCGAGAGGATTAAATGCAGAACTTGAGATATTTGGATTTATATGAGGATAGGGTGGTCCGTGTGGGTGTCGACGTAGAGTTGCATGTCGGGCTGTTTTATTCCAGCACTGCAACTCTTCCTCTACCCCACATGGGCCCCCCATGTTCTGCACCTCTACACTTAAGAAATATGCACTTAAGAAACATGTTCCCTAAGAAAAACCAATATTTCTTATATGAAAAAACTTGATTTTTTCATTTTTTCGACTTTTTTCACATTCTGTCCATAAACCTCTATCAAAAACACCAATAGGAGATAAAAACGCAAGTAATATAGAAAAAACGCAACAAAAACGTAGGTGCGTTTTTTCGATTAAATTGATTGAGAAGGGTTCTACTTAGAAGAAAAACACCCTCCATGTCTAGAAACTGCAGAAATTCGCAAATAGTCTGTATATGAATATTTTATGTGATTTTATATATACATATTTTTTTGAAATTAATTTTACATTTTTTATATATAATTATTGTATATTCACATGTTTTGAGAACAAAATGTCTTATTTAATCAAATTATAAGTAGATAAAAAAAAAAATATGAAAAAAACCGCACTAAAAACGCAAGTAGACGATAAGGATAGAAAATGAGATCCAAAATCCCGAGCCAGACCCGCTTTTTGTTAGAACCTGAATTCAGACCAGGTTTTGATTAGAACCCAAATTTAGTATAAATTACATTGATTCAGAGAATCGGGGCATACCACTGAAGAAGGGGAAAGCGTCTCCCCGAAACGCGTCTGGTGAAACCTTGGACAAGTACCCCGTTTCTTATGGACACAAGTGCACTATAAAGAAGAAGAGAAAAAGTTTGCGGATATTTCTGAAAGACCTCACTACGTCACTGACCTGCGCCTAAAGCTGCAAGTGCGCAACTCTCGTATTGAGCCAGCGCTTGAAACCAGCCGGGAAACACACGTGGAACGCGACACACTCCAACAGCCGGGACGCCGGCCTTTGAAACGGAGTAGGAACTCAGTCGCAAGACCCCGCAAAGAAAGAACTAGGCAAAGGTAAGCCCAGATTCTGGGTACAAAATCTATGAGGCAGAATAACAAAGTCACTTTAAGGAGAAACAATGAACTGCATGTAGCAACATACTAAGGATCTCTTTATATTAACAACCACCAATAGGTTGAATTGCAACATTCTCTCTGACGACACAACGGAGACTAGATACATTTTGCAAAAAGGATACCAAATATAAAGGAAACATAGCACAAGCGGAACATTACTTGTATATCTAAGATACATTTTCAAACCAGGATCAGTCAGTTTCAGTTCAGCAATATTCTTGGTATGTCTGGTGTGAATCGCTTTCTTGAGGTCATGCCACAGCATCTCAATCCGGTTGAGGTCAGGACTCTGACTGGGCCACTCCAGAAGGTGTATTTTCTTCTGTTTAAGCCATTCTGTTGTTGATTTACTTCTATGCTTTGGGTCGTTGTCCTGTTTCAACACCTATCTTCTATTGAGCTTCAGCTGGTGGACAGATGGCCTTAAGTTCTCCTGCAAAATGTCTTGATAAACTTGGGAATTAATTTTTCCTTCGATGATAACAATCCGTCCAGGCCCTGATGCAGCAAAGCAGCCCCAAACCATGATGCCCCGACCACCATACTTCACAGTTTGGATGAGGTTTTGATGTTGGTGTGCTGTGTCTCTTTTTCTCCACACATAGGGCCAGATTTATCATTACTCTGACAGCTCACTCCACTTTCACATATGGCTAAAGTCAGTTTTAGCCAAGTCAGATTTATGTTCGGCCCTTTAAGACCGTAATAAATGTGGTTTGACGGTAGCAGTTTATCCGCCAGTAAGCAGCTTTACAAAAGTCGCACGTCTTTACGAAAAAGTCGCATGTTCTATTAAAAAGTCTCAGAAGATAAGCATGGTCCTCACTGGAGTGAAATTGTGCATTTTTTTGCGACTTTTTTGCGACTTTTTAAATAGTCGCAATAGTAAATCTGTCTAGAGATTCATTTACATAAGAAAACACGCCCACTTTCAGAAAACTGGCGAGCATAGTGCAGAGCAGAAAAAAGTCGCAATTTTTTGCGCAGTTTTTTAGCGATTGTGCAAAAAATTGCGACTTTTTCACTCCATTATTCTGACTTGAGCTAATGATAAATCTGGCCCATAGTGTTGTGTGTTTCTTCCAAACAACTCAACTTTGGTTTCATCTGTCCACAAAATATTTTGCCAGTACTGCTGTGGAACATCCAGGTGCTCTTGTGCAAACTGTAAATGTGTAGCAATGTTTTTTTTGGACAGCAGTGGCTTCCTCTGTGGTATCCTCCCATGAAATCCATTCTTGTTTAGTGCTTTACGTATTGTTGATTCGCTAACAGGGATGTTAGCATATGCCAGAGACTTTTGTAAGTCTTTAGCTGACACACTAGGATTCTTCTACACCTGATTGAGCAGTCTGCGCTGTGCTCTTGCAGTTATCTTTACAGGACGGCCACTCCTAGGGAGAGTAGCAGCAGTGCTGAAGTTTTTCCATTTATAGACAATTTGTCTTACCGTGGACTGATGAAAAGCAAGGCTTTTGGAAATAATTTGATAACCCTTTCCAGCTTTATGCAAATCAACAATTCTTAATCGTAGGTCTTCTGAGAGCTCTTTTGTGCAAGGCATCATTCACATCAGGCAATGCTTCTTGTGAAACGCAAACCCAGAACTGGTGTGTGTTTTTTATAGGCAGGGCAGCTGTAACCAACACCTCCAATCTCATTTGATTGGACTCCAGTTGGCTGACACCTGACTCCAATTAGCTCTTAGAGATGTCATTAGTCTAGGGGTTCACATACTTTTTCCACCTGCACTGTGAATGTTTAAATGGTGTGTTCAATTAAAACATGGTAACATTTAATTCTTTGTGTGTTATTAGTTTAAGCAGACTGTGATTGTCTATTGTTGTGACTTAGATGAATATCAGATCACAATTTATGACCAATTTGTGCAGAAATCCATATCATTCCAAAGGGTTCACATACTTTTTCTTGTAACTGTATCTATAAATGAATTACAGTATGTGCACTGTAGATAACATATTATATGGTGATAATAAGTTTTCCATTAGAATGAAATACAGTGCAGAACTAAGTTAAAGGGTTTCTATCACTTCGTTTCACCTATTTAGCTTTCAGACACTAGCGATGCGCTAGTGTCTGCTCTATTTAACCACCCTAATATAAGAGCTTATTGTCCTGCCGTTTAGCTAAAAAAATAACTTATATAGATATGCAAATGAGCCTCTAGGTGCTATGGGGGCGTGATTAGCACCTAGAGGCTCCGTCTACCTTAACAAACTGCCGCCGCCCAGCGAGTCCCTCCAGCCCGCCCATCTCCTCCGGAATGCGATGCTCCTCGTATTCGGCGCATGCGCAGTGAATGTCTGATCGCTTCCCTGCTCAGACAGGGAAGCGGTCAGACATTCACTGCGCATGCGCCGAATACGAGGAGCATCGCATTCCGGAGGAGATGGGCGGGCTGGAGGGACTCGCTGGGCGGCGGCAGTTTGTTAAGGTAGACGGAGCCTCTAGGTGCTAATCACGCCCCCATAGCACCTAGAGGCTCATTTGCATATCTATATAAGTTATTTTTTTAGCCAAACGGCAGGACAATAAGCTCTTATATTAGGATGGTTAGATAAAGCAGACACTAGCGGATCGCTAGTGTCTGAAAGCTAAATAGGTGAAACAAAGTGATAGAAACCCTTTAATTGCGTGAAAGAACAAAAGATATAACAAACATTAATAATGATATAAATAAGGTGGTAACAGAGGTAACTTTTTAACCGTGAGCTCCCAGAGCAAAAAATAATAAATTGAGGGTAGCAGTGCGATATCTTAGTATTAAAACCTGATTTCTCTTTACCAATAGAGGAGAACGTATATTAGGGCTGATTCACATGAGCATGCTTGACCCGGGAAACATGACCCATGTGTTGGCTGCATCTACCGGACTGACCATGGACCACATCATCATGTGAGTACAGTACAATAGACCTGGGATCAGATAGGAACTGGAACTGACTGTATCATAAATCGCTATAGTTAGGGGATCCCTGGTCAGTCTGGGAGGTATAGCCGACACACTGGCTGTGTTTACCAGACCGAACACTGAACGCTGACTGATCGTTGTCATTGGGTCAATTCACATGTGCAACTTTCCGTTTGCACCAGAAAATCGCAGTATATGCCTTCCCCGATTTTCCTGCAAGACTGGCTTATTTTACTGAATGAGTGCATAAGAGAAATGAACTACACATGAATGCCATCAATGTGCTGCCCATTTAAAAAACACAGACGGGATTAACATACCCATCTGAGAGAGCCCTAGTAGTTGCCAATCCAACATGCCCAAACTTTATTTAATTTGACTGGGTGACCTCTTGTCATGTACATAAGCTCATAGATTTAGTTTTTGAACTGACCATGTCAATGTTAGTTAGAAGGTTTCTTATGTTACCGATGTAGCAATATAGCTTAGGTTCCCTTGACCGGCCAGAGGAAATGATTCTGGATGACAACCTTTCATTTATACAGAATCTGTGAATGTCCAGCATCATAATCTTTGTTGTTTTGTTCATACTTACAGCACAATCAATAAGATCTAATTTTCTAATTCAACCCATATGAAATAAAAATTAGTGGTAAGTGGCTCAAAATCGACAACATTTTTTCTGCTGGACCTTTAGGACCCATTCTAGTGTTAGAACCTCGACCCAATACACATGTTATGCACCATTAAAAAAAAAATTCACTGTGTGTAAATTCACCTAACTGTATACTCTTGACAAAAAAAGCAACTGTACATTGATAAGACAAAGTTTGGCTTTGGGAGTGGGAGTAACTGCAGTGTAGAGGTACAGATAACTGATATAGGCTACAGTATGTCAATGTCTCCATTACTTAGGCCCCATTCAACGACCGTATTTTTTGTCCGCATCCGGTCCGTATTTTTTGCTGATTGGATGCAGACCCATTCATTTCAAGGGGCTGCAAAAACTCTGTATGTCCGTTCTGCAGTCCTGCAAAAAAGAAGATGTCCTATTCTTGTCCATTTTGCAGACAAGAATAGGTATTGTTACAATGAGTACGCAAAAAAAAAAAATCAACACGCACGTCACATGGACGTCATGCGTATTTTTGGCGGAATTACATTTTGTGGACCACAAAATACATAAGCTCATGTGAATGCACCCTTAGAGGGAGGTGCCAGGAAAAGAACACTGGACTGATCACTTGGAGCCCTCTCAGAAAATAGATTTTTTTTTACTTTGGCTTATTCAAAATTGTATGTTATTGGTCTGTGTATGTAAGTACATTATATTAGAATAAGTACATTATTGTAGAATAAGGTCAGAAGGACTTACAATGTGGAAAGAGAAGAGTAATAAAGTAAAAACACAAAAATAAAAGATACACATTCATAAAACCCAGAGAATGACTGTCTAATTGTACTTGTCTGTAATCAAATACTACTGTATGTTGCAATGATAGAAATACCCTGAATAAAAAAAAAATACAGCTTCTAGACATAATGGGAATAATAGGGATGTTTGTTTCTTTCCCAGCATTTTCAGAAACGTAACTAAATACAGTGATTGGCCCATCGTATACATACCAAGGCAATGAGACTTTCCATTTTCACTTCTCACATCCGTTCCGTCTAATATGGCTAATCCTTGCTTATAAGTAACCTCAAGGAGATGAGCGCTCAGCAATTACCCCACTTCTAACTCTTGTTTCCTTAGCTAAGACTGCATGATTCCAGACATTAATTAGGTCTCTAGCACATTCTGTACAGGGAAAAATTATCCTTGTACTGGATGAAGAGTGGAATTTCACAGCTGGAAGATGTCACTGGCAAGTTACAGCACCGTTACCCATAATTACATACCTATTGCCTAATGGTACTTTTTCTATTGTTATATAAGGTCCTTAAGGTACATACACTTATCTATGGCAGAAAGTCAAGCTGCCAAGTCACATAAAAATGGTAATTTGTTTGTGAGGAAGCTATTCATCATGCATTGACCCTCATCAGTGTACGGGCAAATGCCATATGAATACATTTGATGTTTTGAATGTTGGCAGAAAATATGGGCACCTTTTCTGTGTAGACTTTTGTTTTGTTTGGCATTAAGCTTTATATTTTATAATTCTAAATTATAATTCCAAATCTGTTCTTGTTTGATGCCAGCAATTCTCCTTGCATCTTTTATAACAAGAATTTCCCCTTCTTAAAAAGCATATATCTCATGTTTTTCCTCGTTTTAACACATTATTGTTACAACATTTGAAAAGTTTTAATGTTCTTCATTTGATACAATAACATAAGCCAAAAATGCGAAGGGATCCAAAGGGACCCCTCCTTTTTGGCCCGATCCGTATTCCCTTTGTGCAACTTTACTATCTGCAAACACTAATAAAAACATTTATAAAGCATATCAAAGAGTAAGTGTAAGAGAGTCAGAGGTGCAACCTTATGGACACCATATCAAAACCTGGAGGGTGTCCATACTCCAAAATGACTACCAGCAGTGTGATTGTTTCATCATGGATCATGATGGATGTTCTGTCACTATTTGTCTTTTATTTATTTTTTGTCTTTTTCATATTCTGACTCCACTGTCTCATCTTTAAGGTTACTTTACAGGCTATGTGCACCTTTACATGATTCCCATTTTTTTTATTATTGGATTTTACTAATTTTGGACTAAAAATCCTTTTTTCAATTGGTCTTTATTAAAAATATTCACCCATTCTGTCACAAAGGGTTAACTGTTTGTCTAGCTGTGTGAATCGTACTTCCACTTTCACTTTGTGTCGGTCATCTAATAAATCTTATCTCTAATTTACTAAAAGGTCATAACACTTATTTAAGCCACATTCATTTCAGTAAGATAAGAATTGAATGAATGGGTGTTTGTAAGGTCAGAGATCAGAGATAAGGAGCCATCAGCTGAGCTGCCTAATGGAAAGAGTAAAAAAACAGAGCCTGCTACTAGAGAATCTCAAGGCTGTACAGAGAATGGGACACAACATTTTTAATAAAGACCAATTGAAAAAATGATGTTTAGCTCAAAATAAGTACAATGCAATAATAAAAAAATGTCACCAAAGCTTTTAACCCCTTATTGTGAAAATGGCTTGGTTCTTAAAGGGTTATCAGTGGTGATAGGCCTTCTCAGCTGCTATGCCTTCTATTCTATTAGTTAAATCCATTCTTTACCTCTGGTATTGCAGGCCTTTGCAGAATCATAGCTAGACTTTCCTTTAATAGTTGAAAAGTTTCAGTTTGCAGTTTGGTTTCTAGATACCCTGGTCTCAGCATTTTTTTGTGCCTCTTCCCTCTCCCTGTATCTGGCACACTTATCTCACAGCCTCATCTAGCAGCTTTAATAGACCTTAGTATGATGGTAATTTATATATATATATATATATATATATATATATATATATATATAAAAGAAAAACTGCAGCACTCCAAAAATTTTGATGAAAAAAGTGGATGGTTTATTAACCCATCTAGCAGCAACGTTTCAGCTCTCTCTATGGAGCCTTTGTCCAGCTGGAAAAAGGCTCCATAGTGAGTGCTAAAACGATGCTGCTAGATGGGTTAATAAACCATCCACTTTTTTCATCACAATTTTTGGAGTGCTGCCGTTTTTCTTCAATATATGCATTTGGGACCTTGGTCAAAGGCCCCTGAAAGGATTTAATGTGTGCTGCTTTTTTTCTTTTTATTTATATATATATATATATATATATATATTGCAATATAATATATAAATTGCAATTTCTCACAGTGGACAAACACTGCATAACAAAATCAGTAATTAGTATGTTCTATATAACGTCTGTAACTGAGTTCTGCCTTGGGTACCTACCACAATAAAGCTTTTTATTTAATAGATATAGGGGCACATTTATTAATACCTCTGTTTTAGACGCCGGTCTTAATAAAGCCCTAAGCTGGCGGTGTTTTCTCCAAAGTTATGAAGAGGAGCAGACCTCTCCTTAACTTTGGCGCATCCAGCATCAGTTCTAAATGTAAGACAGCTTCAGAACTGCCTTATAGTACATTTAGACCTTTTTCTGCGCCTAAACAGGCATAGAAAATCGTAAATGAGACGCCCATGCCACGCCCACAATTTTAGACCTGGCGTAAGTAGAGTGAAGTCCCAGATAGCGGCACAACTAACCGTTGGGCCACCATCTGTGCCTGAAATACGCCTAATATAGGCATATTTCAGTATAATAAATGACTCTCAGAATATCCAACTTGGTACAGCAGATAGAAATTGACCCATGTTTTTGTAAATAGTTTTGTATCCTGCCTTTCGCTTTACCAACATGCACATTTACATAATTTCTCATACAGTGAAGGAGAGATGACATGGTTAAGAAATTACACCCTTTTCATAATGAAACAAAAAATACAATGCAACAGCACTCTGCAAACCAAATAAAGTACAATAATGCCATAGTAATAGAAAATGTTCTGGTGCAAATGCTATGCTTATTTAGTAAATTTGAGATTCTTGGCAAAAACATTTTGTACAAAATTATTTGGGCCCGTCTGCCACGCGTCAAGGCGATCTCTGTAAGATGGGAACCTAGCACTACTGGTGCCTGTTATGTGTAATAACGGCCACCATTAAATTCAGGGAGTGCAGGTTCCACATGCATGCTGGGTCCACTCTGCTTTTTTTAATTTTTGGTGCCAAAAAGGCCTCTATTAAATTCAGGGAATGCAGGTACCAACATGCATGCTGAGCATACTCTATACCTCTCCTGGTACCAGACGGATTCCAATGAATGCAATGAGGTCCACTCTATACCTCTTCTGGTGCCAAAAAGCTTCCAGTGAGTGCAGGGAGAGCAGGCTACAACTTTATACTTACACTAATTAAAATCAGCCTATGGGGCAGACAGGCTGGTCAGGGGTGCAAGACTAAGTGGAGTCAGCCACAACTCCAGTACAAACTGCAAAGAAAGTATAAAGTTGTGGCCTGCTCTCCACTCACTTGCACCAGGAGAGGTATAGAGTGGGCTCTCATTGCATTCATTGGAAGACGTCTGGCACCAGGAGAGGTATAGAGTGGGCTCAGCATTCATGTTTGTACCTGCATTCGCTGAATTTAATGGAGGCCTTTTTGGCACCAAAAATGATAAAAAGCAGAGTGGACCCAGCATGCATGTGGAACCTGCACTCCCTGAATTTTATGGTGGCCGTTATGGCACATAACAGGTAGAATTTAGTGTTAGGTTCCCGTCTTATAGAGATGGCCTTGACGTTTAGCAGACGGGCCCAAATAAAATGTATTTGCTAAGAATCTCAAATTTACAAAATAAGCATAGCATTAGCACCAGAATATTTTTTTATTACTATTGCATTCTTGTACTTTATTTGGTTTGCAGAGTGCTGTTGCATTGTATTTTTTTTCTTTGTGTTTCTAGCCATGGCAGCGTGCACCTGCGCATTGGGATGTGCTGACTAACCCCCTTTTTTCTTTCCCTTTTCATAATAAAATGTATTTTTTAGAGATGCTTGTTTTAGGATTTTTTGCAAGTATTAAAATGAAATCACTTGTGAGCTCATAATGTTTACAATTGCAGATATCAAAGTGAAGTTCAAGTATGAGATTATCATCATAATTACAATCTCCAGATTGTCCACTAGATGTCAGTACAAGCCACATTAAAGGGGTTTCTGGGTGTTTACTGTTGATGAACTATCCTCATATAGGTCATCAATATCTGAATGGGTCCAACCTCCTGCACCCCTGCCGATCAGCTGTTTGAAAAGACCACAACAACAATGTTATGTTACATTCACTGGTCATATGACCTATGCGCTACTCAGTCCCATTCAAGTACAGTCCCATACCAAGCACAGCGGCTAGTCAATGGATGGTGCTGTGTGTGGTTCACTATGAGGAGGCCGGTGCACTCACCTCTTCAAACAGCTGATTGATGGGTGTGCTGGGTATCAGACCCCTACCGATCAGATATTGATGACCTATCCTGAGGATGGGTCTTCAATATAAAAAAAACACTTGGAAAACCCCTTTAACATAAGAGCAAGAGGAATGCTTTTCAGCTAACTAAAAGAATGTAGACATTCATGCCCCAAGTAATATTGGCATGATAAAGTATAGGCATATAATACCTTTGCCTGATGAAAATGACCATAAATGTCCTCAGCAGCTAGTACTGAATGCACAGTGTTCTTAGGAAATGTTGCAGAAGTCTTTAGAATTTAATAGATTCCAGTCATAGATCACCAAGTAGGCATGGCAATCAATATTTTACTAGGGTAAGGTCAGGTAAGGACAAATATAGAACTGTGCCATCAATACTTAGATGATAGTTAAGGCCAAAACAATTTATAAAGCAGTTCAGCAATAACAAGAAAAAGAACTGACAAAACACTGCACACAAAGCCTGCAAGGAAAGGGATAAGTAATCCCAATGCAATAGAATAGGTTAGTAGTAGAGTGAATATCCCAAAATTCATTTTGGTCCCAATTCGATCGATTCAGCCATTAGGTTCGATTCAGTCTGAATAAATCAGTCCTAATTGAAAGTGCCCCCTTAGTCCTGAAAAGCTGGGTGTGACATTTTGGGGTCTTTTAGGACTGTATCCAACCTCATTCAAACCCTTTAACTTCAAGACAGCATTAGTAATATCAAAGTGACGTATACGGAGATGGATAAATGTATCAGAGTGGTTAGAAGCAATGTTGGATTTTTATGCTTTTTAAAATTAAAAAAGCGATTCAAAAACTATCAATTTTTTAAGGCAGATACCACTGATGATTATACACACACACACACACTGGTATTGGAAGAAGCAATGGCTTTTTAACAAGCAGAAGAAAAATTGGTGGCACATGCCTGCTGGTGTTTATACACACGGCGGTACACAATGGCTTGTTGTTTTTAAGAAGTGGTCCAAAAATGATCTTTTTTTTGTGAGTAGCAACAGGTTTTGATATTTTGAAGAAAATGGAAAGTGATTAAGCAATGGCTTTTTACAATAGACATCAACTTATCATTCCATTTTTGGGAGCAGTTTCAGGTTTGTGAAAGTGTATGAGGTTGACGTCCCAGCAGCAGCGGTACAGTATGAAACATGATGGACAAGACATGAGTTGTACGGCTGTGTAGGGCTAGGAGTATTGGAAGCAGGAGTAGTAGTAGCTGCAGCAGCACTAGCAGTACAGATGGAACATCATGGACAAGGCAGGAGATGTGCAGTTGTGTAGGGCTAATACTTGCGGCAGCAGTAGCACAGTATATGCAATCATGGACAAGGCAGGAGATGTTTGGCTGCATAGGAGTAGTAGTTGTGGCAGGGATTATGTAGAGGCGCCGGCGGATCCACTGCTGCTTCTAAATGTAAGACCGCTTCCTTGCCTAAACCAGGCGTAGAAAATGGTAAATGAGAAGGGCCTACTGGCCCGTCCCATTCCCTGCCCACACCACACCCATTTTTTTAGACATGGCGTGAGCGGGGGAAAAGTCACAGACTGTGGCACAAAGGACCTTTGCTCCGCAATCTGTGCCAGAAATACGCCTAATATAGGCATATTTCTAGTTAGTAAATGACCCCCTAAGTGTTTTCTACTCTTCTGGTCTCTCCTAGCTCCACCTAAAGGTCAGTACACATGCACAGTTACTTCATACTGCAGAAATGTGGCTAGGTATACATATCTATAAATAACTTTATGAAAGGACATTGTTAATAGAAGAAATCCCAATAAAGAATTCATACCTACCTTATGGTCATGTTGCACCACTAAATGTTTTTCAAGACAGAATCGTTGGCCCTAAAAATGCACCAGAATTATCAAACATGTTGTGACATTTGTTAAATCTGACCAACTTAAAAAATTCCTCTGATGATAAATCTCCCATAGTGACTGGTTTTTGAAGAGTTAAGAAAGACGGTTGTTTTCCTTTGGAAGATTTTGGCAATTAATGTGCCAGCCTCGTCATTGCTGTAGGGGTGCCTTTGTGTACTGATAAAGGCCAGTGTTGGCAATGCAAACATCAGTGATGATTAAAAGAAGGTGTTTTTGTAAGTGAATGGATGAATATTTACACCAGATAGATGTGACTAAAAGCTGCTCTGACATTGCTTAACCTTAGACACAATCTGATGTAGAGCATCTCTTTGCTTTTCTATTGATAAAATAACAAGAATAGTAACAAAGGAAGAGTGATATGGGAATGAATACTCTGTCCTCGTACCACTATAAATATTTGATAATGTTTCCATCTCACATATGGCCTACTCACAAGAAAAAACAACATTCCAGAGAATGAATGGGACTGGGAAGCCCTCTGTACATAATGGCTCCGTTAAGGCTAATGTTTACTGCTAATATGTGAAAACTAGGGCCTCCAGTATCCTTGGTTTGGTTTCTATCACTGGCTAGTTTTTCACAAGTTACCTGCTACCACAAAGGAGTAACGTCAAATCTGTGCAATGAACATATTTGTATTGATGCCTGGTTGATGCTTGTGATGTTTAGCTTTCTGTAAAAACATGACCTGTATAGCTGTAAGAAAAAAATAAGTGAACCCTTTGGATTAACCTGAATTTCTACATTGATTAATATTAAAATGTGGTCTGATTGCTATCACAACTAGATGGATAACACATACATGGTTGTTCTGTTCATGCCTTTATATTGAGCACACAGTAAACATCCACAGTGCAGAGAGAGAGAAAAAATTAACCATTCAATTTAACCCTTTCCCAACATCCGTCGTACATGTATGCTAGATGTCAGGTCTTTAAAGATGGCGCCCGATCCAGAATGAGCGCCATAGCAACTGGTTGCCTGCTGTTGCATACACATATTTTTTTTATTTTCTACTGCAGGCTGTTATCTCCCCAATTGCGCCCCTCCTCTGATTAACCCCTCATATTTCAGGATTGGTAGCAGCTAATGCTATGAGTCTTACCAACCTGAATTCTAACATCTATATCTCCCGATGTAGTGGTTATAATACTGTGATTCTGGTCATGTTTGAAAGCTCGAACCTCTGCTGATCAGCCCTATCCTGTGGATAAGGAATGTTTGTCTTGATGGGACAATCTCTTAAAGGCTGGGGTTACAAGGCAACATGTGTTGTGTGTGACATGAAGATCTAATAATTGTCAATGGGTTCACGACTCAACATGCAACATGCCACTTCTGCTATGCGGCAATCCAACACTTTTTTACAGCTCTATAAGCTGTCACAATACACATGTCGCCATGTAACTCAACCAAATCTCTGGAAAGTTGCACATGACTTGCATTTTGGTTTATGATGACAAAGTCATGTGTGACGTGATCAAAATCCAACTACATGGGAAAGTAAAAATATAGTTAAGTTTAGGAAATGTTGGCTACATTGGTCTTCCTTTAGGAATTATTAAAGTGTATGCTTTCTTAATCAGATTCCAATCCCCTGTCCAGTCCCTTTCTGAGAGATCTATTATACAGTCAGGTCCATAAATATTGGGACATCAACACAATTCTAACATTTTTGGCTCTATACACCACCACAATGGATTTGACATGAAACGAACAAGATGTGCTTTAACTACAGACTGTCAGCTTTAATTTGAAATCAATCAATCAGGTGAACGGTGTAGGAATTACAACAGTTTGCATATGTGCCTCCCACTTGTTAAGGGATCAAAAGTAAGGGGACAATTGGCTTCTCAGCTGTTCCATGGCCAGGTGTGTGTTATTCCCTCATTATCCCAATTACAATGAGCAGATAAAAGGTCCAGAGTTCATTTCAAGTGTGCTATTTGGATTTGGAATCTGTTGCTGTCAATTCTCAAGATGAGATCCAAAGAGCTGTCACTATCAGTGAAACAAGCCATCATTAGGCTGAAAAACACAACAAACCCATCAGAGAGATAGCAAAAACATTAGGCGTGGCCAAAACAACAGTTTGGAACATTCTTAAAAAGAAGGAACGCACCGGCGAGCTCAGCAACACCATAAGACCCAGGAGACCACAGAAAACAACTGTTGTGGATGACCAAAGAATTCTTTCCCTGGTGAAGAAAACAGCCTTCACAACAGTTGGCCAGATCAAGAACACTCTCTAGGAGGTAGGTGTATGTGTGTCAAAGTCAACAATCAAGAGAAGACTTCACCAGAGTGAATTCAGAGGGTTGACTACAAGATGTAAACCATTGGTGAGCCTCAAAAACAGGAAGGCCAGATTAGAGTTTGCCAAACGACATCTAAAAAAGCCTTCACAGTTCTAGAACAACATCCTATGGACAGATGAGACCAAGATCAACTTGTACCAGAGTGATGGGAAGAGAAGAGTATGGAGAAGGAAAGGAACTGCTCATGAACCTAAGCATACCACCTCATCAGTAAAGCATGGTGGTGGTAGTGTCATGGCGTGGGCATGTATGGCTGCCAATGGAACTGGTTCTCTTGTATTTATTGATGATGTGACTGCTGACAAAAGCAGCAGGATGAATTCTGAAGTGTTTTGGGTAATATTATCTGCTCATATTTAGCCAAATGCTTCAGAACTCATTGGACAGCGCTTCACAGTGCAGATGGACAAATACCCAAAGCATACTGCAAAAGCAACTAAAGAGTTTTTTTAAGGGAAAGAAGTGGAATGTTATGCAATTGCCAAGTCAATCACCTGACCTGAATCTGATTGAGCATGCATTTCACTTGCTAAAGACAAAACTGAAGGGAAAATGCCCCAAAAACAAGCAGGAACTGAAGACAGTTGCAGTAGACGCCTGGCAGAGCATCACCAGGGATGAAACCCAGCGTCTGGTGATGTCTATGCATTCCAGACTTCAGGCTGTAATTGACTGCAAAGGATTTGCAACCAAATATTAAAAAGTGAAAGTTTGATTTATGATTATTATTCTGTCCCATTACTTTTGGTCCCTTAACAAGTGGGAGGCACATATGCAAACTGTTGTAATTCCTACACTGTTCATCTGATTTTGATGTAAATACCCTCAAATTAAAGCTGACAGTCTGCAGTTAAAGCATATCTTGTTCGTTTCATTTCAAATCCATTGTGGTGGTGTATAGAGCAAAAAATGTTAGAATTGTGTCAATGTCCCAATATTTATGGACCTGGGTGTATATCCCTGTGTTTCTATAAATATTTTCCTTAATATACAATTGTTATTAATATTACTGAGCTGTACCTGCAAAGTATTATTGTTGTTATTATTATTATTATTATTAGTAATATTATTTTCTTTCTTCTCTGTAAACTTATATTTTTCTTCAATAAAGAATGAAAAATAAAAATAAAAGATCCGACTACCAATGATTGAACCGTAAAAGATCCGACTACCAAATTGCAGTTATGGCATGTAACTTGTTGCATTACAACTCTCTTGAAAAGCATTAGATGTGATGTCAATGTGCAATGCGCATTCTTGATGTTGCACAACACATGTTGCCGTGTAGCCCCAGCTTTAACCCACCCTTAGGCCGCCTTTAGACGAGCAGATTTGCAATGCGTATATTGTCCATATTTTATGCCCCGGAATCCGCTGCTAATGTTAATTAATAGAACTATTCACATGGGTGTATAATTTCCGTCAGTATTTGAAATCCGCAGCATGTCCGAGTTTTGTGCGGATTTGTTTCCAAAAAGCACATTACAGTCTGTGCAGTGCATAAATAATGAAGGAAGGAAGAAATACGCATGTAAATCCTGATGAAATCCTGAAGCAATACTGATGACAATACTGATGATATGTCATCAGGAATCCTGAGCCAGAATACTGACGGATCATAAAGGCCTCATGCACACCACCGTTGTTGTGTTCCGTGTCCGTTGTTCAGTTTTTCGTGATTTTCTGCGGACCCATTGACTTTCAATGGGTCCGTTGAAAACTCGGCTAATGCACCGTTTGTCATCCGCGTCCGTGATCCGTGGTTCCAGTCCGTCAAAAAAATATAACCTGTCCTATTTTTTTCACGGAAAACGGTTCGCGGACCCATTCAAGTCAATGGGACCGTGAAAAAACGCGGAGGCACACAAGATTGTCATCCGCGTCCATTTTTTTCCTATCATTTGCATGGCAAACCTGTCTTAGACTTTTTTTTCCTTTCCTTCATGTCTGGTGATCCTCCAAGAATAAAGGAAGACACACGGAAACAAAAACGGAAACGGATGACGGAACAACGGAACCCCATTTTGCAAAAACGGAACACAACAACGGTCGTGTGCATGAGGCCAAACCCTCGTGTGAAAGCGGCCTTAGGGCTTATTCTCATGTCAGTGAGCTTCCTGTGTTCTCTATGGACAGCACAAAGATCCATTGCTGTTAATGTGCTCCTTGTTTTCCTAATGACCCATAGAGAAATGGAAGCATGGAATACATTGGTCCATGTTGTGGACCAAACATA
The DNA here is from genome assembly GCF_905171765.1 of Bufo bufo. Lineage (NCBI taxonomy): Eukaryota > Metazoa > Chordata > Amphibia > Anura > Bufonidae > Bufo > Bufo bufo. The sequence goes on along the minus strand of NC_053390.1, from coordinate 532,712,708 downwards.
CCTATTCAAGTCTATGGGTCCATGAAAACCATTGACCTGTTCATTAAACTTGTTCTGTGATATCACTGTGCATCTCATACCCATACTGACATCACTATGTGCAAAAACTCTTTCCTATAACTTTACGTTGAATTATTATCCATGTACTGTGACTTCATGGTGTGCATCATCCTTGCTGTGAGACATCACTGTGACTATTATTATCTGACACCACTATCTTCATTATTATCTTCATTATGACATCATTGTCTTTATTATATTCCTACTTCACTGTGTTGATTGTCCCTGTACTCCAGTTTCACTTACCGTAATTTCCTTGATGCTAATTCTTAGATAGATCCTCCGCTGCCTTCCAGTAGACCTGTGCTTATGAATTTACTGGCCTTATCTTCTCGAGTGGAGTTTGTCACACGCAAATCTGATCACGAAATAATGCTCAGAGAATTATTCCACTCAAAGGGAAACTTATTACAGCCACCTCTGAACTTCAGGCTTCAGAAGAGGCATGCTAGTAAACAGTATCTCAGGAAGTGTCAAGAAAGGAACGTTTTTTGCCCACTAGTTTATATAGGATTGGTTTATGTATGCCTGCGGTGAGCTATCACCAGAATAAAGTGGTAACTGCACTAAGGAACGGCCATTCCCCTTTCCCGTCTGCTCTGTTTTTTTGGGGGGGTTCAGACCATGCAGCCTCCAGAAAAGGACATGGCTTTTTCCAAAAAAGCTACCACTTCATTCTAGTGATGAATGAGTGTCAGACCCTCACCACATTGTTGACATACATAGATAATATACCTTTAACATATTAAGTGAAAGAGCCCTTTCAGTTAAAGGGGTTGTCCTGGTTTTTAAGAAAATTGCCTAAGAGAAGGTAATGTCATAAAATAAAGAAATAACCGTTAAATCCCCTGTGGCTCCAGCACCACCACTCTGCTGGTCACCGTTGATCGATCCCGTAGGGATGACGTCATCATGTACATAATTCAAATGACTGTTGCAGCTAATCACTCATCTCAGTGGCCTTGTGCCATGCATTCGAGTGTCACCTCTGGAGCCAGTCATTGGCTGAAGCAGTTATTTAAATGATGTAAAGTATTTGATGTCATCATTCCGGGGTCCAACAAAGCAGTGGTGCTGGAGTGGCAGGGGATTTAACTGTAAGTAAGTGGTATTTTTCCAAAAAAATTTATACCATTGCCTGCTTTGGGTTGACCACCAGGAATCCTGGCCAAAGCTAACTGTTTAGCTTTTAAAATTTTAATTATTAACAACAATTATTCTTATATCTTATGTCCTCATAATAGCAACAAAGAATATATGTTCATACCTTCTGGTTTCTTAACTTTCTTTCATGATGGTTCTCATTTTCTCGTTTCCCTAGACTCATTACTTTTGCAGTACTAAACATCATGAGAAGATTAACTACTTGCCTAGAATATGGATAAGGGGAAAAAACATAGTTGCAGGAACTATCTCATAAATAGAAATAATTATACTGTATATCAACTTTTTTAATTTGAGTACTCTTTTCCTTTGCAGGAAGATGCTATATACTGTATATTAAAACATCTAAAATAAATATGTTGGGTGTAATTTGTAAATTATACAACAAAAGAGCAAGGATGAATCATGATAAAAAAATCTCATTTTATTCAATTCAAATGACATAATCAATACAAGTAAGAGCTGAAGGGACAGGACATGGAGACTAAGCCACAATAGGGCTCTACAATGTGGAGAATCACATTTGGGGGTAATGTGACCATAAACAGCAGGTAACAACAATTTAAGCAGAGGCTATAGACACTGGAGTAGTTGCGGGTGCTAGTGCTGTTCCCTGGTATCAAACAACTACCTTGCTCTCAGTCTTAGCATCTAACAGATGGACACTGTAGGGTGTAAAAGGACGGTGAAATACTAATCATGAAGATGGCATTATACAGGTAATTCAAACCACTCGTCCCACCCTCTTCCAGGTACCATGTTACCTACCCATGTTGCTGCTGTGAACTGGTAACACAGATCCCCAAACGTATCAACCTCGACACGTGTTTCGCCACGTAGGCTTCGTCAGGAGGTACATACAAACTAAGACAAATTGGGCATATAAAGACTAAAGAGGAGGGATCAATTACCACTAACCATGATCATCTGTGTCAGGGGCGTTCCGGCGCGGTACCGCTCATGTTGTATGACTACCTCCTTCAGCGCTTCATGGTCATCTGTTTGCGACCTGATTCAAGCACTTCCGGATAGCAGTCACACAGCGCATGCGCCGGCCGTGTCATGCCCCTGATCACATGATCACTTACTGGTCACCTGGTCCTGACTAGTGTTGATCACGAATATTCGAATTTCGAATTTTTATCGCGAATATAGGTACTTCGAAAATTCGCGTAAATTTCTAATATAGTTATATATATTCGAAATTTAGAATATTCTAATTTTTTCCGATTTTTATTTATTTTTTATTTTTATCAGTACACATGATTGTGGGCCAATAAGAAGGCTGCAATATACTTGACTTTAGGAGTAGTAGTGTTTGCGAATTTTGCTCTATATTCGTTTTTTTTTGAATATTTGCTATATTGCTATATATTCTTGTTTTACAATATTACGAATATTCGAAAAAACTAAGTTATAGCAATATAGAGAATATTCGAAAAAAATCGAATAGAGCAATTTAGCTAATATAGTGATATAATCTTCTTTGTCTAATAGTTGTAAGTTGAAAAATTCGCAATAAAAAATTCGAATCCGAAAATTCGCATATTACACAATAATTACCTTTCCGATTTTTTGAGTAAAAAAAAAAATCGCGAATTTTCGAATTTGCAAATTTTCTACGAATATTCTAAAAAATATTCGCGAAATATAGCGAATTCGAATATGACCCCTGCCGCTCATCACTAGTCCTGACGTCATATGACAATCTCCCAGGTCCTTCGACCACAGCTGAGCTGTTCACAGGTCCTGAGCGCTCCTGCACCTTCTCACAGACTCAGTGAACATCAGCCAACCATTGACCTAACACTAAATTCCTGTGACTCATTTACGCATCCAAACTGTCTCCAGTTTCAGCTATTAACCCATTATAACATATAAATAATAATTTAATCTCATAATCACTTCTTAAAACAGTTACAGGAACAGAGGGAGGGGAGAAGGGGGGAAGGGTAAGACCCATCCTCTCATCCATTCATATAGGGAAAGCACAATCCAAATCACTAAATAAATACATAATCTTTACATTTGACCGATCCTCCATCCTGAGGAATAAAGTGCATATGTGCATATCAACCGTGACATTTCATGTGAATAATTATTGCCATATGTATAGTGTACACTACATAGTAGGCGACTCCAACCCCCAGTGGCAGGCTGCAGGGCGACCGATCCCAGGGTAAAACTGGGGATCCGTCGCTCCGCAACCGCCAGTGGCGGGTCAGACCCGCCCCAACTACAAATAAATAAAACTAATGTCCAGATGAGGACGGAACAGAACCACCCAGTTGGGTGTCCCAGTCCCCCATCAGGTGGACAGTGTACCTAGTGATTAACCCCACTAAGGTGCTGAATACAATATTGCAGGTGCACGCACCTCCCAGTGGGCTACAGCAGAGAAGCCAATCCTCATGGGGAATTGACTTGTCCGCCGTGCGCAGTGGAGGGTGGGCATCATCCAACAATAATATAAAAAATAAAAAAATTGTATGGGTCGGCTGTCCACCTAAGGGCAGACTGTGCCACCCTTGACCATGGGGCACCTTCCCATATAAAAAAGTGTGTTTAAGTACATAATCAAAATTGCTCATTAATTAAACGTGATAAAGCTGTCTCCATAATGGTGTCAACAAAATATACAAAGTGCTTCTTCACTGATGGTAAGTGATAGTCCCATAGGTATTATTGGATAAGGGTCCGTCATGAGGACACACCCCATATCTCCCTCTCAGATCACGTCATGTAATTGACAGACTTGCTCGTGGTTCGTGGTTATCCACCATCCAATCTCACTCCATCTTAAATCTAAACAAGAAAATGAAAATTAGAAACATGCATATAAAAGAACTTATATGCCCATATTAAAATTCACGTCTTACAAAAAGGACTTAAAGCTGTTATATTCATTTAAACCACCTGGAACCACTGTATCCAGCACAGTAATCCACTTCGTTTCCTTTTGTAGTAACGCTTTTTTTGCGTCACCACCCCGCATCCCCAACCTCACTCTTACCCTCAGGACACTGAGATCACTATTGTGGCACTTGAGGAAGTGCAGAGGAACCGATTGTAATTCATCCATGTCCTGGTCTTCACATTGTGAGGCTGTGCGGATTTTGCTGGTGGGCTCCAGTATCCGAGTTTTCAAGGCTCTAGTTGTCATGCCGATATAAATCAATCGGCATGGACAAGTTAGCCAATATACGACTCTCTTAGTAGTGCAGTCATATAATGAACGATCTTAAACTCTGCGTCCCCGGAGGCGTCATAGAAAGTGGTGGAACGTTCCATATACATGCATGCAGCACATTTGCCACAAGCTCTCGAACCCCACGGGGGACCCTTACTCCCAAAGATCCCTTTGGGAATATCTGCTACATAATGACTCCTCGTCAGCATGTCCTTTAAAGTTCTGGACATTCTCCAAGTAATTTGGGGATAGTTGGGTAGGGAAGACCGCAGATCCCTGTCAGTTATCAGCACTGACCAATGCCTCTTCATTATCTCCTGCATTCTACGCCATTCATTATTGAAGGGAGTGATGAATCTGACTGAGCCATCTTTAGATTTCTCAAATGGCTTTTTTCTACACAGTAAGGCCTCTCTTGTCTCATAGCCCTTTTTCACCACCCCCATCTGATATCCCTTATCCAGGAAGCGCTTCGTGAGATCTGAGGATTGTTGTTCGAACCTCTTATCCTTGGAACATATACGCCTCATCCTCATGAATTGGCCTTTCGGTATGGCCTGTATTACCTTAGGATAGTGTGATGAGGTGGCATGCAACAATGCATTCACCAATGTAGGCTTCCTATGCACATCTGTCGCTACCATCCCCCTATTCTCCTTTTTGATCATAATATCGAGGAAGTCCATCTCCATTGGGCTGTACTTCCAGGTGAGCCTGATGTTAAACTCATTAACATTGAGGGAGGCCAAGAAGTCATCCAACTGCGACGTGGAGCCCTGACAGATGAAAAACACGTCGTCGATATACCTCGACCAGAGCTGCGCCGTGTCAAAGCCCACCGAATTCTGGACGATTTCTCCCTCCCAGCCCCAGGAACAGATTTGCATACGAGGGCGCACAAGGCGCCCCCATCGCAGTCCCCCGGAGCTGTAGGAAGAAGCTATCCTTGAAAAGAAAATAATTATGAGTAAATAAGAATTCCAATAATTTCAAAATTAACTCAATCAGATCATCGTCCAGATTCGTCATTGTGAGAAAATACCTAGACGCCCTCAAGCCCTGGTCGTGGCATATCGACATGTACAGGGACTCCACGTCGCAGGTGACCAGAAGCATATCATCCTCCAGGCACAATCCATCCAATCGCCTCAACATGTCAGACGTATCTTGCACAAAGGATGGCAGAGTCTCCACACAGCCTTTAAGATAAAAGTCAATACATTTCCTAGTATTGGCACACAGTCCACCAATCCCTGAGACAATCGGTCATCCCGGTGGATTGGTGGCATTCTTGTGTACCTTGGGCAACAAGTATAGTGTGGGGCTGACTGGAGACTCCACCATCAACCCTTCTATCATTTTGGAGCTGATGACATTATTAGTCACTGCCTCCTGCAGCAGCATATATAATTCCGCCTGGTATTTAACTGAAGGATTACCGTCAAGGCGCATTTTAACATGATTTTTCATTGAGTTGCCTGAAAACCTCCTGCTCGTACATCCGCACCGGCCAGATCACGACATTACCCCCCTTGTCCACCTGTTTGATAACTACCTCCTTGAGAGATTTTAATTCCCTCAATGCCTTCCTTTGTGGTGGAGTTAGGTTGTCTCTGTATTTTTTAGATGAAATTTTCTTAAAATATATCCACTACTGGACAAAGTGACCTGGGGGGGGAATGTCTGTGATCTCCGGTGCATGTGCACGGGGGTAGGCATCCCAGGCTGGCTCTCCTGTTCCTCTAAGAGGGACATCAGATCCTGAAGCGCCTGTTGTTCGGTTACATTCACAAGTGCTGATTTATCATCTTTCTTGTTGAAGTATTTCTTCAACAGTAATTTGTGGGAGAAAAGTTCCAGATCCTTCACTGCCTCAAAGAAATCAAATTTCCCAACAGGGGAAAAAGACAAACCTTTTTGTAACACCTGTATTTGGGGAACACTAAGGGTAATACTAGATAAATTAATTACCTTCAGTTCTTGGATTTCTTGTTCTTGTCGCTGTTGTTCCCATTTGTTCTCTTCTGAGATGGGGTGAGCGGTACCGCGCCGGAACGCCCCTGACACAGATGATCATGGTTAGTGGTAATTGATCCCTCCTCTTTAGTCTTTATATGCCCAATTTTGTCTTAGTTTGTATGTACCTCCTGACGAAGCCTACGTGGCGAAACATGTGTCGAGGTTGATACGTTTGGGGATCTGTGTTACCAGTTCACAGCAGCAACATGGGTAGGTAACATGGTACCTGGAAGAGGGTGGGACGAGTGGTTTGAATTACCTGTATAATGCCATCTTCATGATTAGTATTTCACCGTCCTTTTACACCCTACAGTGTCCATCTGTTAGATGCTAAGACTGAGAGCAAGGTAGTTGTTTGATACCAGGGAACAGCACTAGCACCCGCAACTACTCCAGTGTCTATAGCCTCTGCTTAAATTGTTATGTTACCTGCTGTTTATGGTCACATTACCCCCAAATGTGATTCTCCACATTGTAGAGCCCTATTGTGGCTTAGTCTCCATGTCCTGTCCCTTCAGCTCTTACTTGTATTGATTATGTCATTTGAATTGAATAAAATGAGATTTTTTTTATCATGATTAATCCTTGCTCTTTTGTTGTATAAGTTGTAGTAGGTTGGGGAGTTGGGTATCGTTGTTTGGGTTATTGTAGGCTATAAGAGTGTAATTTGTAAATAAATATAGCATTTTATAACATCTAAAATGTATTCAGAAATAATAGTTTGTAACAATCGTAGAAAGAGCATGAATATCTAATTCGGTCGTGATTTGTACAAAGTGCAGTTCAGTATAATATTATTAACAGAGGCAGAGCAAACTGTGCTTACAACATAATGATGTGACTGCCTACCAATCCAGTGCTTAAAGAAGTTGTCTGGTTTAGTAACTCATTTTGAAATACCCCATTAAAGGACATCTGTCAGATTTGTTCCTATGAAACTGGCTGACCTGTTGCATGTGCACTTGGCAGCTGAAGCTATCTGTGTTGGTTCCATATGTTCAACGCAGCGGCAACGGCCAGGGCCCCTTTTGTAATTGGTGGTGGTACCCAAGTGTAGGAATGGCAAAGTAGTATAGGGTGGCCTAAAATGTCCTTTAATGTTTTGTGTCACGGTGCTCCTACCTGGATATGGCTGGACCCCAGGTGTTGGCTCCGAAGCAGACAAATAGGGGGAATAATTGAGGAATTTGAAGAACTAATTGAGTCCAGACCTTGTGATAAAGTTGAATTGCAGCTTTAGGCTACATTCACACGTCAGTATTTTTCTATATCCCGATTTTTGGTCCGTTTTTTGCGGATCCGTTGTTCCTGAAAATGTTTCCGTATGTCATTCGTATGTCATCCGTTTTTTGCGGATCCGCAAAAAACGGAAACATGTATAAATTTCAATAAGCAAATAGAGTTGTTTGGATTTCTTTGAAAAAAAAAAATAAAAAATAAAAAAAAATGTAATTTCCAGAAACGGAATCCGCATAAAACGGATTACATACGTAATGACATCCGAATGTCTTCCGTTTTTTGCGGATCCATTGACTTTGTATTGTACCAGGATCCGAATTTTGCAGAAAAGAATAGGACATGTTTTATATTTAAACGAACATGCGGAACGGAACAACGGAAACGGACAGCACACATTGTGCTGACCGTTTTTTTCCAGGACCCATTGAAAATGAATGGGTCCAGATCTGGTCCAGATCTGTTCCGCAAAAAACGGAACAGATCAGGAAAGAAAAAACGGACGTGTGAATGGACCCTTACTTTGATAAACTTTCATTAGACACAATCTTAAAACTTTGCCTTGGTCCCAGCAGGCTTTGGCATTAAGACTCTGGCATGCAAACTCAACCCTGCTACATCTGTTGCTCTCTGGCTCTGCTGCACTGACAGGCTTGCTGTATAACTCAGCTTCTTCTTTATGCTGCAACTTTTCTCTTGGTAGTCTGTCTCTTAATTATGCCAGGGAACTCTCCTTCTGGCTCCTGAGGTTCTAAGCTGTGGCCTCCACATCCAGCTGAGCTGACGGTGCTCTGTCTGGCATGGCTTGGCCTGGGTCATGCAGCAGAGACATGCCCAGCACTTGCTTCCTTCCCCTAGCTGGGGGTAAGCTAGACTGCTCTAGAAACTGGTCCACACCCTTCCTGCAGGAAGTGGGACTTGCCCACTTCTCCACAGAGGGGGGTGTTAGAATGGAATGGAAAGCTCCATTCTACCTAACTGTAGCTCTGCCATGTTGGCTGCCACCTGCTGGTGAACCAGGCACATTACATTTGAAATAAACAGTTACAAACATTATTAGGAATGCACATTGTGGAGGACCTGGAATAAATACACAAGATGATATATATTAGCATACACAAATAGAAGCAGGGCGTAGGAGTAGTAATGCCACTCTTGGGCGTTACATATGTGCTCGCATTGCTGAGACAAATTATGTTTTAATATATGCAAATTAGGTTACTTTCACACTGGAGTTTTGGTTTCCGTTTGTGAGATCCGTTCAGGGATCCCATGAGCGGTCCAAAACGGATCAGTTTTGCCCTTAATGCATTCTGAATGGATAAGGATCCGCTCAGAATGCATCAGTTTGGCTCAGTTTGGCTCCGTTCCGCCTCCATTCCGCTTTGGAGGCGGACACTAAAACGCTTTTGATGTCTGTTTGACGAAACTGAGCCAAACGGATCCGTTCTGACACACAATGTCAGTCAATCGGGACAGATCCGTTTTCACTGACACAATATGGCACAATAGAAAACGGATCCGTCCCCCATTGAATTTCAGTTGGTGTTCAAGACGGATCGGTTTTGGCTATGTTAAAGATAATACAAACTGATCCGTTCTGAACGGATGCATGCGGTTGTATTATCAGAACTGATGCATTTGTTCAGATCCATGACGGATCCGCACCAAATGAAAGTGTGAAAGTAGCCTAAGCCTCTAGGAGCAACAGGAGCATTGCTGTTACAAATAGAGGATCTGCTCTCTCTGCAACTGTCGTCCCGTCTGCACTCTGACAGGGCCAGGCAGTGAAAACGTTATCACTCCTGGTCCTGTCAATCAAAGTGTAGGGGGCATGGCAGAGAGAGCTGAGCCTCTAGGAGTAACGACACGTTGCTCCTAAAGGCTCATTTGCATATAATAAAACATCAGCAATGTGGGCACATATGAACATGGGGCCAACACAGATGCCTTCAGCTATCAAGCGCACATGTTAAAGGTCAGCAAGTTTCATACATACAAATCAGCTGACAGATCCCCTTCAAGAAATTCTAGGCAGGGGCATTGCTAGAGTTTTAAAAGATTAGGGACATAAATAACAAAACTGTATGTCCCCAACCATCTCAAAATAAAAAGATTTCTGTATAAAGTAGTTATCATATAGGTATGCTGCTGCTCTTCCAGGATCAAACATTACCACCATTCATTGAATAAAGGGCTTGGCCACTTTGTGGCTACTATTGACAAATGTGTTTATAAGATGACTATATGACACTTACTAATATAGCCTTTGTTAACATTTTGTGACTTTTTCTATATTTTATAAGATATGCCACCATAAAGAGAACATAAAGGGTAGATACCAGTTCTACACAGGCATCCTGGAGACAGTATAAGTGATTACAGTATAGTTACATCCAATGACTCACTGGTGATGTCTTTTATGATTTTAGTCTTTTCTTTTAGTCAATCTGACCACGACCACCATAACAACTTCTTCCAGATATGACTTGTCTGCAGAGTTTGCAACACATCTCTCTTAGGCCTTACTAACATGTCAATGTTTTGGTCAGTGATTGTGAGCCTAAACCAGGAGTGAAGCCTACTCAGAGATAAGGTATAATAGAAAGATCTGCACTTATTCTGTGTTTAGAACCACACCTAAACACAGGACAGGGATGTAATATTGCCACTATTCAAAGCATTGGTACGACATTTAACCACCTCCGGACCGCCTAACGCAGATTCGCGTTCCGGAGGTGGCAGCGCTGCGCACAGTCACGCATATACGCGTCATCTCGCGAGACGCGAGATTTCGCTCCAAGCCGGCCCGCGCATGCGCATCGCGGGCCGGCAAAAGTTAAAGAACAAGTTCGTCACCAGCCTGCCAGCAACGATCATTGGCTGGCAGGCTGGCGATTTTTAAAAAATCCAATCACAAGCCATATAACAGATCATATTAGTAAATATGATCTGTTATATGGCTTCTCTGCTCCTCTGCTGGTCCTTTTCGTCGGTTGGATCCAGCAGAGAAGCAGACATCACTGTGAGTAGCACCAACACTACACTGTAGCCCCTGATCACCCCCCTGCACCCCAATTAACCCTTTGATCACCCCTTTGATCGCCCCTGTCAATCACCAGTGAAAGGAAAAAAAGTGATCAGTGTAAACTGTCACTTTTTTTTTTTCACTAGTATTGGCTGTTAGGTTTTAGGGATAGTTTAGGCCCCTTGGTTAGGTAGTTAGCGTCAGTTAGCGCCCACCCCACCGCACCGCAGTCACTTTTATTCGCTGAATAGCGTATCGCTAATCAGCATTTGTACTTTTATAGTATCTGTAAGTGATCAAAACTGATCACGGTCAGATCTATAATAGTATTAGTGTCACTTTAGTTCGCCCTCCACCCAAAACGCAGTGTTTGCCCGATCAGGCCTGATCGGTCGCCCACACGTGCGTTCACCCACGCCCGCCCCACCGCAGTGACAAAAAATATATATTTTTTTGATCACTGCACATTCATTTTACACGCACTGCGGCGATAAAAAAATCAGTTTTGATATTTTTTATCAACCGCAGCGGCCTCCGGTACTTCGCTAGCCTCCCCTTTGTAAGACAGGTTTGCTTTTTTTCTTGGGTAGTCTCAGGGAATACCCCTAAATTTAGTAGTCCAAAATGTCAAACAGGGGGTATTCTTCTGAAGAGGCCTACAGGATTCTGACCCAGTCGGATGAGGAGTGGGAACCCTCATCTGACGAATCTAGCGGGTCAGAATATGAACCTGTGGAAAGCAGTGGCTCTCTGACCCAAAGTTCGGACGAGGAGGTGGAGGTCCCTGATAGCACCAGGCGTACCAGGCCCCGTGTCGCTAGACCACAGGTTACGCAGGATCCGCTTCAAGAGCAGCAGAGTGGGGCTGTCGCTGCCGGATCACGTGGTGAGGCATACACCAGCAGCGCAGCCCTCCCTGGACCTAGTACCAGCACTGCCGTACAACATGGTGACGTGGCGAGCACCAGAAGGGCAGTTGAAGCTGGTACGGTGGCACGTGCAATAGTTACCCCGTCGCAGCCACCGCACAGACAGGCCCGTAGACCCCCTAGAGTCCCTGAGGTGCTGGCAAACCCTGATTGGCAGTCACCAACTTCAGCCGCACCTGTAGTTCCCCCTTTCACCGCCCAGTCTGGAGTTCGGGTTGAGACGGCTCAAATCGGTTCGGCCCTGGGATTTTTTGAGCTGTTCTTGACTGCGGAGCTCTTGGACTTAGTCGTGGCAGAGACCAACCAGTATGCCACACAATTTATATCCGCCAACCCGGGAAGCTTTTATGCCCAGCCTTTCCGGTGGAAACCAGTCCAAGTTTCCGAAATTAAAATTTTTTTGGGCCTTCTCCTCAACATGGGCCTGACAAAAAAGCATGAATTGCGGTCATATTGGTCAACGCACCCAATTCATCACATGCCCATGTTCTCTGCTGCTATGTCCAGGGCACGATTTGAGGCCATCCTCCGTTTCCTGCATTTTAGCGACAACACCACCTCCCGTCCCAGAGGCCACCCAGCTTTTGACCGGCTCCACAAAATTCGGCCCCTCATAGACCATTTCAACCAGAAATTTGCAGATTTGTATACCCCCGAGCAAAACATCTGCGTAGACTAATACATTTTACCGGGCGCCTTGGCTTCAAACAGTACATCCCAAGCAAGCGTGCCCGGTATGGGGTCAAATTGTATAAGCTCTGTGAAAGGGCCACAGGTTATACCCACAAATTTCGTGTCTATGAGGGAAAAGATCAGACCCTGGAGCCGGTCGGTTGCCCTGACTACCTGGGGAGCAGTGGGAAGACAGTCTGGGACTTGGTGTCACCCTTATTCGGCAAGGGGTACCATCTTTATGTGGACAATTTTTACACAAGTGTGGCCCTCTTTAGGCATTTGTTTCTAGAACGGATTTGCGCCTGTGGCACCGCGCGAACTAGTCGCGTGGGCTTCCCCCAACGGCTTGTAACCACCCGTCTTGCAAGGGGGGAGAGGGCTGCCTTGTGTAACGAAGAACTGCTCGCGGTGAAATGGAGAGACAAGCGTGACGTTTACATGCTCTCCTCCATTCACGCAGACACGACAATCCAAATTGAGCGAGCAACCCGTGTCATTGAAAAGCCCCTCTGTGTCCACGACTATAATGCGCTCATGGGAGGGGTGGACTTCAATGACCAGATGTTGTCTCCGTATTTAGTTTCCCGCAGAACCAGACGCTGGTATAAGAAGGTGTCTGTATATTTAATTCAATTGGCGCTGTACAATAGTTTTGTTCTCTACAGTAAGGCTGGGAGAACACGATCTTTCCTCAAATTCCAGGAAGAGATCATCGAGAACCTCCTGTATCCAGGAGGTTCCGTGGCCCCATCCCCCAGTGTAGTTAGCCGTCTACACGAGCGACATTTCCCCAGTGTCGTTCCTGGTACCTCAACCCAACCGTCACCCCGAAAAAGATGTCGTGTCTGTAGCAGGAGTGGAATAAGGCGTGACACCCGCTATTTCTGTCCTGACTGTGCTGACCACCCTGCCCTATGCTATGGAGAGTGTTTCCGGAAGTACCACACACAGGTACACCTAGCATAGGGATTGCATCTCACAGGACAGGCACACAGGGCTATTAGGGCCCATTCACTCACAGCTGCTGCAAACCTCTCCTTTCACCTGGGATAAAGTGCATAACGTACTTCGCCACATCTTTGGGCGATTTGCGCTTTGCACATTGTCCCATGGGGAAGGAGAGGTTTGTTCTATAAAGGTAAAAAAAACTAAACAAAAAAAAAATTACCGGTAAGTAAAAAAGTTAAAAAAGTTTAAAAAAGTTAATATGTTCTGTTCTAAAGTTAATAAAGTTATTGCTTTGCGGCCTGGTTTTTTCTTTTTTGTTTTGTTTTTTTTACCTTCCAGGTGGACCAACCGATCGACTAGCTGCAGCACTGATGTGCATTCGGACAGAAGCATTGCGCTGCTGTCAGATTACACGCAAGTCGGTGTATGCGGCGCTGCAAGACGAGATTTCTCCTCTGCAGTAAAAGATATGTTTGCCGAGGCATATGAGCTGAGGAGGTGGCGGTGTTCATATACTTTGGCAAACACTTTGTATATATAAAAAAAAAAAATCCCGGCAATGATTTATTCATCCACATCGATTGATGTGAATGGAGAAATCTGGTTTGCCAGGGCATACGAGCTGAAGTGGGTATGGATGTTGGGCGGAGCTCCTATGTCCTGGCAGACGCCTTTCCCCTCCTTTTTCTTTTTTTGGCAGAGATTTTTTCATCCACATTGATCGATGCGAATGAAGAAATCTGTGCCGTTCATTTTTTTCTTTCAGCCCAGAGGCTGAACGGAAAAAAAAAATCTCATTACCCGTATGCTCAATATAAGGAGAATAGCAGAAACTCCTAATGCTGGGCATACATGTAATGATTGCGGAGACCCTCAAATGCCAGGGCAGTACAAACACCCCACAAATAACACCATTTTGGAAAGAAGACACCCCAAGGTATTCGCTGAGGGGCATATTGAGTCCATGAAAGATTGAAATTTTTGTCCCAAGTTAGCGGAAAGGGAGACTTTGTGAGAACAAAATCCAAAAAATCAATTTCCGCTAACTTGTGCCAAAATTTTTTTTTTTCAATGAACTCGCCATGCCCCTCATTGAATACCTTGGGGTGTCTTCTTTCCAAAATGGGGTCACATGTGGGGTATTTATACTGCCCTGGCATTTTAGGGGCCCCAAAGCGTGAGAAGAAGTCTGGTATCCAAATGTCTAAAAATGCCCTCCTAAAAGGAATTTGGGCCCCTTTGCCCACCTAGGCTGCAAAAAAGTGTCACACATGTGGTATCTCCGTATTCAGCAGAAGTTGGGGAATATGTTTTGGGGTGTCATTTTACATATACACATGCTGGGTGAGATAAATATCTTGGTCAAATGCCAACTTTGTATAAAAAAAATGGGAAAAGTTGTCTTTTGCCAAGATATTTCTCTCACCCAGCATGGGTATATGTAAAATGACACCCCAAAACACATTCCCCACCTTCTCCTGAGTACGGAGATACCAGATGTGTGACACTTTTTTGCAGCCTAGGTGGGCAAAGGGGCCCACATTCCAAAGAGCACCTTTCAGATTTCACAGGTCATTTACCTACTTACCAGACATTAGGGCCCCTGGAAAATGCCAGGGCAGTATAACTACCCCACAAGTGACCCCATTTTGGAAAGAAGACACCCCAAGGTATTCCGTGAGGGGCATGGCAAGTTCCTAGAATTTTTTATTTTTTGTCACAAGTTAGTGGAAAATGATGATTTTTTTTTTTTTTTTTTTTTTTCATACAAAGTCTCCTATTCCACTAACTTGTGACAAAAAAAAAAAAATTCCATGAACTCACTATGCCCATCAGCGAATACCTTGGGGTCTCTTCTTTCCAAAATGGGGTCACTTGTGGGGTAGTTATACTGCCCTGGCATTCTAGGGGCCCAAATGTGTGGTAAGGAGTTTGAAATCAAATTCAGTAAAAAATGACGAGTGAAATCCGAAAGGTGCTCTTTGGAATATGGGCCCCTTTGCCCACCTAGGCTGCAAAAAAGTGTCACACATCTGGTATCTCCGTACTCAGGAGAAGGTGGGGAATGTGTTTTGGGGTGTCATTTTATATATACCCATGCTGGGTGAGAGAAATATCTTGGCAAAAGACAACTTTTCCCATTTTTTTATACAAAGTTGTCATTTGACCAAGATATTTATCTCACCCAGCATGGGTATATGTAAAAAGACACCCCAAAACACATTCCTCAACTTCTCCTGAGTACGGGGATACCAGATGTGTGACACTTTTTTGCAGCCTAGGTGGGCAAAGGGGCCCATATTCCAAAGAGCACCTTTCGGATTTCACAGGTCATTTTTCACTGAATTTGATTTCAAACTCCTTACCACACATTTGGGCCCCTAGAATGCCAGGGCAGTATAACTACCCCACAAGTGACCCCATTTTGGAAAGAAGAGACCCCAAGGTATTCGCTGATGGGCATAGTGAGTTCATGGAAGTTTTTATTTTTTGTCACAAGTTAGTGGAATATGAGACTTTGTATGAAAAAAAAAAAAAAAAAAAAATCATCATTTTCCACTAACTTGTGACAAAAAATAAAAAATTCTAGGAACTCGCCATGCCCCTCACGGAATACCTTGGGGTGTCTTCTTTCCAAAATGGGGTCACTTGTGGGGTAGTTATACTGCCCTGGCATTCTAGGGGCCCAAATGTGTGGTAAGGAGTTTGAAATCAAATTCAGTAAAAAATGACGAGTGAAATCCGAAAGGTGCTCTTTGGAATATGGGCCCCTTTGCCCACCTAGGCTGCAAAAAAGTGTCACACATCTGGTATCTCCGTACTCAGGAGAAGGTGGGGAATGTGTTTTGGGGTGTCATTTTATATATACCCATGCTGGGTGAGAGAAATATCTTGGCAAAAGACAACTTTTCCTATTTTTTTATACAAAGTTGTCATTTGACCAAGATATTTATCTCACCCAGCATGGGTATATGTAAAAAGACACCCCAAAACACATTCCTCAACTTCTCCTGAGTACGGGGATACCAGATGTGTGACACTTTTTTGCAGCCTAGGTGGGCAAAGGGGCCCATATTCCAAAGAGCACCTTTCGGATTTCACAGGTCATTTTTCACTGAATTTGATTTCAAACTCCTTACCACACATTTGGGCCCCTAGAATGCCAGGGCAGTATAACTACCCCACAAGTGACCCCATTTTGGAAAGAAGAGACCCCAAGGTATTCGCTGATGGGCATAGTGAGTTCATGGAAGTTTTTATTTTTTGTCACAAGTTAGTGGAATATGAGACTTTGTATGAAAAAAAAAAAAAAAAAAAAAATCATCATTTTCCGCTAACTTGTGACAAAAAATAAAAAATTCTAGGAACTCGCCATGCCCCTCACGGAATACCTTGGGGTGTCTTCTTTCCAAAATGGGGTCACTTGTGGGGTAGTTATACTGCCCTGGCATTCTAGGGGCCAAAATGTGTGGTAAGGAGTTTGAAATCAAATTCAGTAAAAAATGACGAGTGAAATCCGAAAGGTGCTCTTTGGAATATGGGCCCCTTTGCCCACCTAGGCTGCAAAAAAGTGTCACACATCTGGTATCTCCGTACTCAGGAGAAGGTGCTGAATGTGTTTTGGGGTGTCATTTTATATATACCCATGCTGGGTGAGAGAAATATCTTGGCAAAAGACAACTTTTCCCATTTTTTTATACAAAGTTGTCATTTGACCAAGATATTTATCTCACCCAGCATGGGTATATGTAAAAAGACGCCCCAAAACACATTCCTCAACTTCTCCTGAGTACGGGGATACCAGATGTGTGACACTTTTTTGCAGCCTAGGTGGGCAAAGGGGCCCATATTCCAAAGAGCACCTTTCGGATTTCACAGGTCATTTTTCACTGAATTTGATTTCAAACTCCTTACCACACATTTGGGCCCCTAGAATGCCAGGGCAGTATAACTACCCCACAAGTGACCCCATTTTGGAAAGAAGAGACCCCAAGGTATTCGCTGATGGGCATAGTGAGTTCATAGAACTTTTTATTTTTTGTCACAAGTTAGTGGAATATGAGACTTTGTAAGAAAAAAAAAAAAAAAATCATCATTTTCCGCTAACTTGTGACAAAAAATAAAAAGTTCTATGAACTCACTATGCCCATCAGCGAATACCTTAGGGTGTGTACTTTCAGAAATGGGGTCATTTGTGGGGTGTTTGTACTGTCTGGGCATTGTAGAACCTCAGGAAACATGACAGGTGCTCAGAAAGTCAGAGCTGCTTCAAAAAGCGGAAATTCACATTTTTGTACCATAGTTTGTAAACGCTATAACTTTTACCCAAACCATTTTTTTTTTACCCAAACATTTTTTTTTTATCAAAGACATGTAGAACTATAAATTTAGAGCAAAATTTCTATATGGATGTCGTTTTTTTTGCAAAATTTTACAACTGAAAGTGAAAAATGTCATTTTTTTGCAAAAAAAATCGTTAAATTTCGATTAATAACAAAAAAAGTAAAAATGTCAGCAGCAATGAAATACCACCAAATGAAAGCTCTATTAGTGAGAAGAAAAGGAGGTAAAATTCATTTGGGTGGTAAGTTGCATGACCGAGCAATAAACGGTGAAAGTAGTGTAGGTCAGAAGTGTAAAAAGTGGCCTGGTCTTTCAGGGTGTTTAAGCACTGGGGGCTGAGGTGGTTAACTGGAATACGCTTTTCAGTACCGAACACCAGTATATAAAAAGTATGCCCTGGAGTTAGAAAAAGTGCAAAGAAGAGCAACTAAACTCATATAGAGCCTGGAAGATCTTAGCTGTGAGCAAAGATTAAAAGACCTGAATTTGTTTGGCATTGAAAAAAGACATAAGCCCTAACTATGACTGGTGTCCCCATTTACTGCACTTCAACATCCGAAATGGATGGAGGCATGTGACCCTGTGACGTACCACTTGGGGGACATGTCACCGCTGCAGCCAATCAGTGGATGCAGTGGGACACATGAACCCTGGCCAATCCCCTTCTAGGGCAGCCGGATTGCAAAGGCAATTTCCATAGTTAATAAAAATGAAGGGTGTATCTCAACTACCACATGGCAATATTATTTTTCAAAAATGTTTCTTTGTTCCGAATTAATTCGTAACGAAGTGCGTTAAATCAGCTATACCCCAGCCTGCAGGGACAGTGTATTACATGCATAGCTAGTCCTTTCTGGTAGTGAAACAGTTACTGTGCGTCAGCATGACAGGCAGGTGACAGGTGTCACTATTAGGCTCAGTTCACACTTCACTTATTTGGTCAGGTACAGGTCAGAAACACAGAATAGGTGCATCTGTGTTTTCATGATACCTTAGCTGAGAGTAGGATTGGCTCTTGATTTTGGCTCACCATGCAGTAAGGCCCCTTTCACACGGGCGAGTTTTCCGCGCGGGTGCGATGCGTGAGTTGTACGCATTGCACCCGCACTGAATACCGACCCATTCATTTCTATGGGGCTGTTCACATGAGCGGTGATTTTCCCGCATCACTTGTGCGCTGCGTGAAAATCGCGGCATGCTCTATATTCTGTGTTTTTCACGCAATGCATGCCCCATAGAAGTGAATAGGGTTGGGTGAAAATCGCAAGCATCTGCAAGCAAGTGCGGATGCGGTGCGATTTTCACGCACGGTTGCTAGGAGACGATCGGGATGGAGACCCGATCATTATTATTTTCCCTTATAACATTGTTATAAGGAAAAATAATAGCATTCTGAATACAGAATGCATAGTAAAATAGCGCTGGAGGGGTTAAAAAAAAATTATAATTTTTTAAACTCACCTTAATCCACTTGCTCGCGCTGCCGGCATCTCGTCTGTCTCCTTCTTTGCTGAACAGGACCTGTGGTGAGCATTCATTCCATGTGATAACTGGAGTGACGTCACCACAGGTTCTGGAATGAATGCTCACCACAGGTCCTGTTCAGCAAAGAAGGAGACAGACGAGATGCCGGCAGCGCCAGCAAGTGGATTAAGGTGAGTTAAATTATTTTATTTTATTTTTATCCCCTCAGCGCTATTTTACTATGCATTCTGTATTCAGAATGCTATTATTTTCCCTTATAACCATGTTATAAGGGAAAATAATACAATCTGTGAAGAAGTTCGGATTTGGGTACCAAACATGCGCGATTTTTCTCACGCGAGTGCAAAACG
Organism: Bufo bufo; assembly: GCF_905171765.1. NCBI lineage: Eukaryota > Metazoa > Chordata > Amphibia > Anura > Bufonidae > Bufo > Bufo bufo. Next base: position 532,693,280 of record NC_053390.1, on the reverse strand, counting down.
CATTACAATGTTTTGCACTCGCGCGGAAAAATCGCGGGTGTTCCCATAACGCACCCGCACCTTTTCCCGCAACGCCCGTCTGAAAGAGGCCTAAGTGTGAACTAAGCCTTACAGGTCAATTTTAGGGTCAGGTATAATGTACTAAACTGTGCAGTAGCCCAAGATTCTACTATAGAGTGAAAGAGTGCTCACCTTTTACACTGTCTGCTGATTCCACATAGATTGCTAGAGAACCTGTTCTGTTACACGCTGATACAAGTAGTGGCCCCATAACAGAGTGGGGAGGGTATCAGCAGTAAGTTTGTTGACATCACTGTTTATTTTTCCCTTCTTCTGATCTGTTAGAAGAACAACCCCCCCAAGAAAATCCTGTCTTTTGAACATCCACCTATTTTTTTTCTTTGTGGAAAGTATATCTCCTTTCTTTACCACCTGTGCAACATAGAAACTATAATTTTTTGCCAATACTGATCTCCTACTAATTCATCTGAAACCTGTAAGTGATAATTGTGCCAAAGGAATGTACAACATAGGCATCCCTTTATTCCCAGCCATGCTCTAATAGTGCACCAGGACTTACTGAACAGTTTTCTTATCTCCCCATAACCCTTCTGCTCATTAGATATTTGCCCAGATTCCAATAAAGTAAACATGTTATCATAACCAGATCTACTCACCAAAGTCCTACATAGTGGGCTTTTCTTCCATTGGGAATGTAGCCATAACTGAGCCGATATAAAATAACCCTTGAAGTAAGGAAGATTCAGTCCTCCTTTTTCTATCGGTTTATAGTGATGCTCTACTTTTAATCTTACATGCTTTGTTTCCCAAAGAAGATCATTAATAATTCCTTCAATTAATTAAAAAAATGTATCCTCAATCCATATTGGTGAATTCCTGAGAATATAAAGGAGCTGGGGTAGAATCACCATCTTAAGGCCTCATGCACACGGCCGTTGTTTTGGTCCGCATCTGAGCCGCATTTTTTTCGGCTCGGATGCGGACCCATTCACTTCAATGGGGCCACAAAAGATGCGGACAGCACTCCGTGTGCTGTCCGCATCCGTTTGCTCCGTTCCGTGGCCCCGCAAAAAAAAAATATAACCTGTCCTATTCTTGTCTGTTTTGCGGACAAGAATAGACAGTTATATCAATGGCTGTCCGTGCCGTTCCACAAATTGCGGAACGCACACAGACGCCATCCGTGTTTTGCGGATCTGCAATTTTTACTCCTCCCGGTCTCTGCCTTTGCCCGCCCTCCAAGTCTCTTGCCTCATCAATTGGGCAAAGGCAGAGACCGGGAAGGAGTAAAGTGAAAAGAAGGCAGAGCAGCCTGGGCACCTACACACTGAACGCCGCCCCTGGGCACTTGCGAGTGCTCATTTGCATATGAATTAAACTTCGTTTTTCCTGCTTGTGCAAGTCTAAAGAAAAGAACAAAGGTACTGTTACAATCCTGTATAGGTGTGCTACAGAGCCATGTAAGCACTGTATATGGCCGTATGGAGGTGACAGACTCCCTTTAATGCTGCTTAAACAGGGAAAAATCTGAATCAAGAGATTCTCTTTGGGTGTCCGTAAAGACCGCTAAGGAGATGGAGTCCAAACAGACATTGAACATTTCATCTGGAACAATCTTATCTAGTAACATAGTAACATAGTACATAAGGCCGAAAAAAGACATTTGTCCATCCAGTTCGGCCTGTTATCCTGCAAGTTGATCCAGAGGAAGGCAAAAAAAAAAACCTGTGAGGTAGAAGCCAATTTTCCCCACTTTAGGGGAATAAAAAATTCCTTCCCGACTCCAATCAGGCAATCAGAATAACTCCCTGGATCAACGACCCCTCTCTAGTAGCTATAGCCTGTAATATTATTACGCTCTAGAAACACATCCAGGCCCCTCTTGAATTCCTTTATTGTACTCACCATCACCACCTCCTCAGGCAGAGAGTTCCATAGTCTCACTGCTCTTACCGTAAAGAATCCTCTTCTATGTTTGTGTACAAACCTTCTTTCCTCCAGACGCAGAGGATGTCCCCTCGTCACAGTCACAGTCCTTGGGATAAATAGCTGATGGGATAGATCTCTGTACTGACCCCTGATATATTTATACATATTAATTAGATCTCCCCTCAGTCGTCTTTTTTCTAACGTGAATAACCCTAATTTTGATAATCTTTCAGGGTACTGTAGTTGCCCCATTCCAGTTATTACTTTAGTTGCCCTCCTCTGGACCCTCTCCAGCTCTGCTATGTCTGCCTTGTTTACAGGAGCCCAGAACTGTACACAGTACTCCATGTGTGGTCTGACTAGCGATTTGTAAAGTGGTAGGACTATGTTCTTATCACGGGCATCTATGCCCCTTCTGATGCAACCCATTATCTTATTGGCCTTGGCAGCAGCTGCCTGACACTGGTTTTTGCAGCTTAGTTTGCTGTTTATTAAAATTCCTAGATCCTTTTCCATGTCAGTGTTACCGAGTGTTTTATCATTTAGTATGTACGGGTGACTTGCATTATTCCTTCCCATGTGCATAACTTTACATTTGTCAGTGTTAAACCTCATCTGCCACTTATCTGCCCAAGCCTCCAATCTATCCAGATCCCTCTGTAGTAGTATACTGTCCTCTTCAGTGTAAATTACTTTACACAGTTTAGTGTCATCTGCGAAAATTGATACTTTACTATGCAAGCCTTCTACAAGATCATTAATAAATATATTGAAGAGAATAGGGCCCAATACTGACCCCTGAGGTACTCCACTAATGACAGTGACCCAATCTGAGTGTGTACCGTTAATAACCACCCTCTGTTTTCTATCATTGAGCCAGTTATTTACCCACATACAGACGTTTTCTCCCAGTCCGAGCATTCTCATTTTATATACTAACCTTTTATGTGGTACAGTATCAAATGCTTTGGAGAAGTCCAGATATACGACATCCATTGATTCGCCGCTGTCAAGTCTAGAACTTACCTCCTCATAGAAACTGATTAAATTAGTTTGGCATGACCGATCCCTCACGAAGCCATGCTGATATGGCGTTATTTGCTTATTTCCGTTGAGATGCTCTAAGATAGCATCTCTCAGAAAACCTTCAAACAGTTTACCCACAACAGATGTTAAACTTACCAGGCTATAGTTTCCAGGCTCTGTTTTTGGACCCTTTTTGAATATTGGCACCACATTTGCCATGCGCCAATCCTGTGGGACATTCCCTGTCAGTAAAGAGTCCGCAAATATCAGAAATAAGGGTCTGGCTATGACATTACTTAATTCCCTTAGGATACGGGGGTGTATGCCATCCGATCCTGGCAATTTGTCTATTTTAATCTTTTTATCTGATTTATATAACTCCGCAAAATGCCTAACAAATGTTCCTTTTATATGCTCTTGATCTTCAATCATACCTTCCGATGAACGAATACGAATATTTCTTAATTTTTTTTTATCCTGATTCAAGATCACCCTAGCCAATATTTTCCTTGGGCGCCCTGTTTCAGCAAAATACCTTTGTCCCTTAAAGAAAAGTCTATGCTGGGCCTTATCCAGAAGGAAGTTGGAATATTCCTGACTGGCATTCTCCATAATTTCCTGATTTTTCTTCTGTTTTATTTCTGGAGAATTCCATCATGGCACCTGCCGCTGCATTAAGGCAGAAACAAGAGTGGGTCCAAATCAGAGATGACTGGTGAAGGAAACATTTGCAGGTCTTCTGTGTTTTGGACCCACTCCTGCTTTTGGATTCCAAATCATGATCAAATCCTGGTGCAAAATACTGACCGTGTAATAGAGGCCTCACGGTCAGTTTGCATGCGTTTTGGCCATTTGCCTCTGAAATCAGTTTTATTCAGATGGAAAAGAAGTCCTGCATGCAGGACTTTAATGGCCTCTATCACACGGTCAGTATTTGGTCAGTTTTTTGCATCAGTATTTGATCAGTATTGGTAAAGCAAAAATAGGAGGGGGTCCAAAACAGAGATGACATGTTATGAAAATATTTTCAAGTCTTCTGTGTTTTGGACCCACTCCTGCTTTTTGTTTCCAAATCATGATCAAATCCCGATGCAAAGTACTGACCTATGATAGAGGTCTTATTGATGCTCCAAAGACAGGATCCGTTGTATTTTTCATTTTTCGGTTCTTCTGACAGATCAGAAGAAGGTTAAAATAAGCAATGATGTCAACAAGGCCAAAGAGGGGTACTAGTGGCCCCGTGACAAAGTGTTTAGGGTGGCAACGGCAAGAGGGGTCAACATAGTGGCTTAGTCACAGAGTGTTGAGGGTCGAAACAGCATGAGGATTAAAAATAGTGGTCCAGTCACAGAGTGGGGAGGGTGGCAACTGTGAGGCTAGTCAACATAGTGGCCCAGTCACTGAGTGGTGAGGGGGCAATAGTATGAGGTGTCAACACAGTGGCCCAGTCACAGAGTGGGAAGGGTGGCAACAGCATGAGGAGTCAACATAGTGGCCCAGTCACAGAGTGGGGAGGTGGGAGGCAAAAGATGGTGGTAGTAGGAGAAGCTGGCAGCAGAGGAAGCAGGTGTGTGGCAGCATCAGAATAGTGGCTGAAGCACGTGGCCAAAAGTAGTGGGCCTTTTTTCACAATGTTCTAGTGTGGCAGCACACTGCAGTCAGAACATTACTGCTAGAATGATCTAGTCTGATGCATCAGACACCGGTGTGTGGAAATCCTGGCTGATCCATGCCTGATTCATCTATATAATGGTTGAAATGCAAGTTCTCTTTGGGGTAATCATGCTCCTCGCCACACCTAACACACTCTCTGGTGCCATACTACTGGCAGGGCAGAAAAGCTTGTCCAGAGTAAACTCAGCACAATTCAAGTTTGGCTGCCTAGTAGACCAGGGGATCAGGATCTGAGGTGACAGGGTGCACTTCAAGCATGCCACCACCTGCTGGATCAGGTTATGCTCAATGTCCTGCTGCTGCTGCTGGCTGGTTACTTCAGTTGGTGGGTTAAGAAATGTGCTCATCAGAGGCTCAAGACTCAAGTTACTGCTGACAGAGCTTGTGCTGCTCCTGCCCCCCTGGTCTTCCTCATCGCCCTCCAGATCCTCATGTTCCTGCTGCTCCTCTTCTGTCGCTTATGCAGATAAACCACCTATTTCTGTTTATATTTCCTGTGCATTAATGTGCACCTCCTCCTCCTCTGCCAGTTCAGCCGCCACAGGGCTCAGGTGGCCGTAAGATGTGGGCGCCATGTCTCCTGTCCCCTGGCCAGACAGATTTATCAGCATCTGCTCCAGGAACGTGAAGGAATGGAATGACATCATTCATCTAATAGTGCTGGTGACTGACAAATAAAGTGGCCTCCTCAAAGGGCCTGAGCAAATGGCAGGTGTCACTCATGAGCTGCCACTGGCTAATCTCGAAGTTACATCATCAAGAAATCGTTCATGGCCTTGCCCTGCATGTGATGGGTGGTGTTCGAAGGTGTGGAAATGTTGCATATGAGGGGATGTTGGGGAACACTATCCTGCTTTTGCAGCTCAAGGAGGGCGTATTTTGCATGGTAAGAGTGTAAGTACATTCACAGTTTCCTGTCCATTTCCAAAACATCTTGCAGTTGGGTGGAAAACTTCAGGAACGGGTTACAACCACATTAAACACATGCACTATGCAAGGCGCATGGGTCAGCCCTCCTTGACGCAGCACTGACCGAATGTTCTTCCCCTTCTCACTGACCATGGTTCCGATCTTCAGTTGGTGAGGAGACAGCCAGGATTCTATTTCTCGGTTGATGATGCGGAGCAGTTCCTCCCTTCGCCCAGGCTGGCCAGGTACAGAACAGTGTGACACAGTTGTGCTCGGCATGCTGTGCTGGAGGACTACTCCGAACTTTGCCTACAGTGGAGGCTGAGGACAAGGTGGAGGATGAAGAGGCAGAGGAGGACATTGGTGCTGGAATCACAGCATGAGAATGCGGAGGTGGCATTGCCTTCACCTGGCTAAGTTTCTGGTGTGCCTGGGCTGGAACCCCATTTACCCAGTGGGCCATAAAGGACATATATTGTCTTTGACCAACACGTTGTTGCTGGCTTGAACTGTACCAGACACCGACAGGCTCAAGGACTGGCCCACCTTCTGCTGTACGTATGTATGCAGAGCTGGTACAGCTTTTTTTTTTAGAGAAGTAGTGACGGCTTGTGAATCTCCACCTTGGTTCAGCACAAGCCATCAGTTCTCTGAAATGTGCAGAGTCAACCACATGGAAAGGGAGGAACTGTAGTAATAGCAACTTGGCCAGGAGCGTGTCCAACTTCTACGGCGTTGGATGAGTGCATGCATACTGTAGTTTCTTTGCAATCATCTCGGTGATCTTTTCGTGGCAAAATGCATGACAAGGAGGAGGAAGAGGAATAGGAGCATCATGACTAGTAGACAATGTGACTGAAACACAGATCCTTTCTACTGAGGTGGTGGAGCCCTGACTGCTGGAGAAGGGGTGGGGGTCTCTGGGAGATGAGTCAGGCTGTACCACTACATTAGCGCCATGGTTTTCCCAGGCCACTTCATGGTGATGCTTCTTGTGTTGACGCAGGGCCATGGTGCCAACATTGGCACCCTGGCCACACTTCACATTCTGTCCACAGATCCTACATACCGGCTGTGGGGTTTTACTCTGGTAGACAGGCTAGCATACGCAGTATAGAGGCCATCACAAAGTCTTTAACTTAAACAGTTCGGTGTTTATTCACACATAAGGAAAAACATAATGACCGTTCACAGTCTTGGTGTTTGTTCACACCATGTAATGTCCATAGAACAAAATCGTCACCTGGTTAGCAGTTTTCCATCCGCAGTCCACAGCAGGCTTAAGGGGCCTATTTCCCGGCATGCGGCTCTCAGACCTTTAGCACGGCACAAATTCACAGGTCCCAAAACACAAAGACTCCCCAGCTTCTCTGTCAGATGGAGGATAAACCACACCCAGCTGAGACAGCTGGCTGGGCTTTATATAGGCCAAAAAAGACCCTGCCTGGAGCATGGGGAGAAGCCACCCACGCAGCTACTCCCAGTAAGATCCGGCCCGGATGGGCTTTACAGCCACACTAACAACAGACAGTGTCAGTCAGCAGTAGCTGCCGCCTACACTTAAAACTACCGGCTCTTACCTCACCGACACCAGAAATCTCGGTGACACATACCTTCCATCAAGGACGGCCCCTTGTGCCTTCCTACAGGGCACACTGACGTCCTAAAGCGACTTGATGAAAAATTCCCACACTGCCGAGTATGGCATTTTACCCGCACCACTGCGTGATGACTGCCTGTCACTTCCTCTATAAACCCATGCACCTCTAGTTATTTCTGGACAGGTAGGCTCCTGAGTAGCAGATGGTCTAGCCCCGGCACGTTTGGCTCCAGATCTTACACTTCTGCCACACTTCTGGCTCACAGCCATGCTTGCACCCTGCTGACTCAGCCACACACTGCCACCCGGCCGCTGTCTCACACACAAGCTGTCACCCTCACCCTCTGATGATGGTGATGAAGCCCCCTCTTCACCCAGCTTCCACGTGCTACATCATCCACTACTCTTTGCTCATCACTTATGTCACCCTCACCAGTCTCATGGCCACATCCCTGACCGCTCGCATCACCTGCTACCATGCGACTGTCATCGTAGCTACTTACACACCTACAGGAGGACCTCTCCTTCAAATCTGGGTTGGGCAGTAGCTTCTGACTGTCCTCAGTAATATCTTCCTCGCTGAAAAGTGGAGCAGAACTGGCAGCATACATCACTTGCCTGGCAGAAGGTGCAGCAAAAGGAAAAGGCAAGTTCAGGACAGGTGGGGGCACTAAGTGTGGTGTCAAGGAACCCACCGACTTCTGTGGGTGTCTGATGTCAGTTGAGATGTTGAAGACGGAGTCAATTATTCCAGGACAGCAGAATTGGTTGCCAAAACACGACTGCTGGATGACAGTGGCCCCTTCTTCAGCTGCTACTTCTGCCAGCTACAGCAACATTTTTGCCACTGCCTGTTCCTTTGGCGGGCCCTGGCACCTCTTTGTGGAACATACTGTACAGTAACTGTATATGTAAAATAAGTTATTCAGTGTCAACGTGGACACCCCAATAACAGTGGTATTAGCTTATTCACTCCAATTTGAGAATCAAGGCCTAATGGAATTGCTTATCTATGAAACAAGGTAGGCACCCCAATAACAGTAAAAATAGACATCTTATTCACCTCTATTTGACATTCAAGGCCTAATGGAATTGCTTATCTATTAAACAAGGTGGACACCCCAATAACAGTTAAATGAGAAAGCTTATTCCCCCCAGTGTAAAAATCAAGGCCTAATGGAATTGCTTATCTATGTAACAAGGTGGATATCCCAATAACAGTAATATTAGATAGCTTATTCACCCCAATTTGAGAATCAAGGCCTAATCGAATTGCTTATCTAACAAGGTGAACACCCCAATAACCGTTTCATTACACAGCCTATTAACCCAAATTTGAGAATCAAGACTTGAATTGCTTATCTATTAAACTAATTGGACACCCCAATAACAGTAGTAGTAGACAGCCTTTTCACCCCAAATTGAGAATCAAATCATAATAGAATTGCTTATCTATTAAACAAGGAGAACACTATACTAACAGTAGAACTGGACAGATTATTCACCCCAATTTGAGAATAAAGGCCTAATAGAATTGCTTATCTAGTAAACAAGGAGGACACTGTTCAATTAGATAGCTCTGTGCCCCAAACAGGTATTGATGCAAACTGTGCTGTCTCCTATGGATCCCCTTAGCTTCAGATTATTGTCCCTGCAGTCTCCCTATGCTCACCGTACTGTGCGTAAAAACTCTCCTTACAATCTTCGTACACTGTCCCTTCACCCTCCCTATCCAATATTCCACAATTAAAGGCTTCTTGAACACTTTCCCTAGTGTTTGTCATGTCTCTCTTTATGCTCAGATCACAGTGAAATGATGGAGATGGGGCAGGGTTAGGTTTTTTATAGGGCTGTGACATCACAGGGATGGCCACCTTCTGATTGGCTGGCTTCATAGCATTGTAGGTCATATCGCGTTCAGAAGCACCAGGAAATTCGGATTAGTTGTACATTGAATTTTTCCTAAACTTCGGATGTTTCGATTCGCTCAACACTACTAACTAACTAATGTTCAGGATGTAACCACATTCATATTGTATTTGGAATTATAATTCTGAAAGCAGAGCCTTCAGACAAAGTTATGACATATACTGAATCAGTATTTCTCTGTCAAGTGTATATTGTTTAAATATATTAAAAGAACAGCATTATTGCTGCCAATTTATGTTCGCTTACGTGCAGAAGGATTGGCATGCATATAATGAGTCTTGCAAATGAATAGTGCTTTATACACGCTGTTCTGAATCAGCTACGATCTGAATCTGCAACATTTTAAATTCTAATGAGGAAGACCACTTAAGTATGTTTATTGTATGCCACTGCCAATCATAAAGATGTATTAGGGAAATAAGAGCCTGCTGGTTTAGGCACAGTTACTTCATGCTTGGCTGAATGAGTATCTGCAAAACAAAGTTGATGTGGCAATGCAAAGAAAGTCAAATTTCCCACAGGTTTCTAATTTTGGTGAATCTGAAACATTTTTGATTTGTCCCGCATGAATAGCTAAAAATGGTGGCCAGCATTTTACAGATCAGAAGAGAGAGAAGAAGGCATCAGCCAAAGAATCCCCCAAAAAATAAAAAAATAAAATCAGTGCAGTGAGTTACTGTTTGTTACCATCCGTTAACCCATAGTCATATGTGTCACTGTTGCTTCGACATTATTAATGCAGTCTCAGCTTTAAAGAGCTTGAAAGAGGTTGGATACAGTCCTAGAAGACCCCAGAGTGTCATACATGACTTTTCAGGGCAAAGGGGACACTTTCAGTTTGAACAGAAGTCATTGAATCTGACGAGTGATTTGACCGTATTGGACCCAAAACGAATTCCCCGAAACGATCAATAATTGCATAGCAAGCCCTCTGGGATAGCGTCAATCCCAACCAGGCATTTTTTATGGCTCAGTAGACAAAATAACTGTGAGCTGTAAAGTGGCTTTTTATTTACAACTTCTCACAAATGATGAGACTGCAATTACGATGTTGAGGTTGCTGCAACTCGTAAGTCGCGTTGCGACCTCATTCACTTATTAGGCCGCACTCCTACACAACAATCTTTGGTCATGCAATTCTAAAATTCTATTCAGGATTTAAAAAGGGTATCCAGTCGTGGATTTAAAAATAAGGGTACTTCGTCACAAAGCGCATTTTTTTAAGTAGCAGGTGCAATGACAGGTATGTGCAATAGCGCTGCTCCCCATCATTGTACCCTCAGATGCCGCGTTCATACATGATTGCGGCATCTGAGAGTAATAATAAAGTATAAAATTAACAAATTGGTCGTAACGGGCCGACCGCCTTCATCTTGCGCGGCCCGAGATGATGTCGTCACGCCAGCCAGTGTGGTGATGTCATACGTCACCACACATGGGATTTCAGCCAATATCTTCAATCAAGATGGCAGCGCCTGTGGCGAGCAAATGGAGGAGGTAAGTATGTTTTTTTTGTTTTTTACACTAGTTCAGGTTAAATCAATTTGCTATCACAAAGCACAAGAAAATTCGGCTTTGCTCATCTCTAGTCGAAATGCGTTATTTTTTCTTGCATTCCCCGCAACAAATTCTCATACGGCTACCTTGACAAAAAAATAAAAATTAAAGTGATGGCTCACAGAATACGACAAAACAAAAATATCTTTTTCCATAAAACTTATTTTTATTATGCAAAAGTACAAAATCTTAAAAATCAGCTATACTTTTTTGGTATCTCCCACTCACAGAATAAAGTTCTCCTGCTATTTTCACCACTCGTTGACAGTAGAACATATCCCTGTGCTGTCTTTGTACTCTAATCAATGCCTGCATCCCAATTACTAAAGAAAGCAATATTTTACAAGTGTGGATTAGGTTCCATTCATGAATAACAGATTAATGTCAATGCATTTTGAAGAGATAATTGCTTGAATCAGTGCAGATTAGCAAGTAAAATATTCCTGTAAACACAACACCTTGTTTTCCCCCAAAGACATTTGGTATCAGTAATAGCAAATGTAAAAGGCGAAGTAATGGGGTGATTAATCATACAGTACAGCATGGTGCCTTCCTTGTGTATTGTTTCAGAGCCTCAGTATACATTATAAATAACCTCAGGAGCAATCCTTAAATGGGTTTTCTTTGTGTTTAATATTGATGACCTAGCCTCAGGATAGGTCTTTAATCTCTGATCTTCAGGGGTCTGACACCCCTGAAGTCACAGTGCTCAAGTGATGGCCTCCTCATAGCTTACCAAGCACAACGCCATCCATTGCATAGTGGCTGTGCTTAGTATTGCAGCTCAGCCTCATTCACTTGAAGTGAAATGAGCTAAGCCTAGGCCATGTGACAAGTGAACGTGACATCACTGTCCTAGGCGCTCAAACAGCTACGAGATAATTGTAAGCTTTCTCTCAAAATGCCTGTGCCGTAAAGGTTTAACATTGCTTCTATTTTTCCGAAATTGTTAGGTCTTATTCACACTGTCAGTGTTCTCCATGGACAGCATTCATTGATTAGTGTGTTCATTCACGCATCCTTGGGTCAGTGGAAACACAACTGAGACATGCACTACTTTGGTCCGTGTCGTGAATCAAACCACACTCATTGAATTCTATGGATTTGTTGAAACCATTGACAAGACATGGATGTCACCCATGTTCTGTCTGTTTTTCTCTGACCCAATGCATAGAAAAATGATAAAAAGTTAGAAACTAATACGGACATGGACGTGTGAATGGGGCCTAAAGATGGAGGAGGGTAGGTAGTGGATAGAGCGAAAATGATGGCAGATGGAAGAACTTTTAAATCAGCAGCAAACTGTAACTTTACAAAAGGAGGGATTCCCAGAAAAAAATGTGTCTCGCTTCCACATTTGTAAATGTATGTGCTGGTATACATAATTATTTACGTAACAAACTTAGAGAGAGTTCACATCTACTTTTCTTTTTCCGATCTTCTGATTCGTCATTAGAACAGAAAAAAAATGGATCCTGTGCATCAGTTATACACAGCTTCTTTGACATCTTTGAGCCATTTCCATCTGAGGTCAGTTTTTTTGACAGGTAAAAAACATACTGCATGCATGACTTTATTTTCCGTCTAAAAAAAAAAAAATAGATCTCAGATGGAAATGGATCAAAGGGATGCCAATTGTGCAACAGGATCCGTTTTTTACAGGATCTGTTTTTTTAAAGATCCATTGTTCTACAGGACCTGTTTTTTTTATAGATCCATTGTTCTACAGGACCTGTTTTTTTTTTTATAGAGTTCATTTATTTTTCTGTTTTTCTAATGGATCAGAGGAACAGAAATTGAAACGGATATGTGAACTCTCCCTAAGGCCTCATGCACACGAACGTATTTTCATTCCGTGTCCGTTCCTTTTTTTTTTTTTGCTGACCGTATACGTAACCATTCATTTCAATGGGTCCGCAAAAAAAATTGAAGGTACTCCGTGTACATTCCGTTTCCATATGTCCATGTTTCCATTCCTCAAAAAAATAGAACATGTTCTATTACTGTCCGCATTACGGACAAGGATAGGACTGTTCTATTGGGGCCAGATGTTCAGTTTCGCAAAATACAGAATGCACACGGACGTCGTCCGTATTTTTTGAGGATCTGTTTTTTGTGGACCGCAAAATACATACGGTCATGTGCATGAGGCCTAACAGATTGATTTATTGATTGATCTGTTACTTTTGGCAGTTACAATCATTGGATCCCATAGCATCTGCCATGTGGATAGGTAGTCAGTTTCTCTGTTTATTCTTATGAGAGCCTCAATGTTAGGCACCATTCACATAACCGTATTTTTGATCCGCATCTGATCCGTATTTTTTGCGGATAGGATGCAGACCCATTCATTTTACTGCGCTGTCCGCATCCGTATGTCTGATTTGTAAAAAAAAACGTTGCAACACGGACTTTACATGGACATCAGCCATACATTTTGTGAACTCCATAAAAACTTTGCAAGTCCAGCTTCAGTATGCAAGGTAAGAAAACTTTATTCCAGCGGTTTTAAAACTTCCAATACACGGATATACTTGTAACGCGTTTCAGACCACTCTCAATATAGGTCCTTCATCATGACATAAAAAAGCTCAAAAGATTGCACTATATATGCCCCACCCACATCTGACCACATCAGTGCAATCAGGACAACATGCGATATTTAAAAATATACCGACATCAAATCGTGAACTAAAAATGTGATACATTGAATTGATATTATTAAAACAATTTGTTGCTATAGGCTAGCTCATGAATAGTACCTTAGAGGATATATGACACATAACCTAATACTGCAAAATGAGATTGTGTATTTTATTTAACCCCTGTGGGTGACATGTGGCTAACTGGAACATCCAGTATGCCTCCCTGTTTAACAGCTTTCTTCTGTGCTCTCCTCCTCTGACAGGAACCACTACTCTCTCAATGCCCTGCGCTCTCAATTTGGAGGCATCCCCACCATGACAAACCGCAAAATGCAGACTTGCCGCAGATACATTGCGGTTTTCATGGTGGGGCACATCAGAAATGTGTTTGCGTACTCTGGTTCTTATCTGAATAGATGTACATCCCACATATTGTAACCGGCAATCCATACATGTAATCAGATAAATAGCATTCTTAGTGTTGCAATTAAGGTAAGATTTAATCGCAAATTCTTTATCATTGGCAATAGATTTAAATCGGTTAGTAACCAACATGTGGTCACAGCAGATACATCTGCCTTGACCACATTTAAAACTACCTTTGCTACTGATCCATGTGGGTTTAGAGATAACAGAATCCCAAAATATACTAGGACTAAGTGATTGGCCAAGGGTAGGAGGCTTGCGTGCTGCACATCTAATACCACCCTCCACAATATCTGACCACTGATTGTCATAACTAAGAAGAGGAAGATTTTTTAAATTATTTTACATATTTCACTGAATTGCTCGCTGTATTGAATCACAAAGGTAGTAGCATTATTTTTGGTAGGACATTGCCGATACCTATCACTAGAGGCTCTTTTCTCAGGAAAGATCAGCGTGTTTCTCTTTATTTTAGAAACCATTTTATAGTTATTTAGAGTCGCTCGCCTGGAATATGACCTACATGAAAGTCTCTTCAAAATGTTATTAGCTTCAAAGTTAAAGGATTCATCATCTGTGCAATTCTTTTTTGCCCTGATGAGTTCACCCTTCGGGATGTTATGGATAACATGTGGTGGATGACATGAGGACGCATGGAGGATAGTATTCCCTGCCATATTCTTCCTGTATGAAAATGTATGAACCACGGACGTATCCACATCCCCCCTCAGACACAAATCCCAAAAATTTATGGAGTCCAGATCATGGTGATGAATTTAAGTAGTTTGTGAACAGTGGTATGGCCGCCACATCACCAGACCATACCATAAGCAGGTCATTGATATAACGGCCATACCCCTGCACCCAACCACAAAAAAGGAAGAGTGTCAATGAGGAGAAAGCTCCTCTCCCACCATGCCATAAATGTGTTGGCTATGGAGGGAGAGAACTTGGCCCCCATCAACACTCCCGACACCTGAAGAAAAAAAATCATTATTGAAAATAAAAAAGTTATGCCTGATGAGGAAGTCGATTACTATGCCCATGAATTCCTGCAATTCTTTGGTATAATCACTATCTATATATATATATATATATATATATATATATATCGAGAATCCAGGACAATGCCCTAAGGGCCAAATCATGGGGGATATTTATGTACAGTGACATCACATCCGCGGTGATCCATCTGTACGCCTCACCCCATCGGAATTCAGAAAACGCCTGAAGCACAGACCTGGTAGCCTTCAAAAACCCAGGAATCATGGGAATCAGTGGTTGTAAAAGAGTCTACCCACTCGGAAAGTTTTTCAGAAAAAGATCCAATCCCCGCCACTATTGGTCTTAGTAGCATTATTTTTGGTAGGACATTGCCAATACCTATCACTAGAGGCTCTTTTCTCAGGAAAGATCAGCGTCTTTCTCTTTATTTTAGAAACCATTTTATAGTGATTTAGAGTCGCTCGCCTGGAATATGACCTACATGAAAGTCTCTTCAAAATGTTATTAGCTTCAAAGTTAAAGTATTCATCATCAGTGCAATTCTTTTTTGCCCTGAGGAGTTCACCCTTCGGGATGTTATGGATAACATGTGGTGGATGACATGAGGACGCATGGAGGATAGTATTTCCTGCCGTATTCTTCCTGTATGAAAATGTATGAACCACGGACGTATCCACATCCCCCCTCAGAAACAAATCCCAAAAATTTATGGAGTCCGGATCATGGTGTACATCAAAACTAATAGAGTCCACACATGAATTTAAGTAGTTTGTGAACAGCGGTATGGCCGCCACATCACCAGACTATACCATAAGCAGGTCATCGATGTAACGGCCATACCACTGCACACAACCTCAAAAAAGGAAGAGTGTCAATGAGGAGAAAGCTCCTCTTCCACCATGCCATAAATGTGTTGGCTATGGAGGGAGAGAACTTGGCCCCCATCGACACTCCCGACACCTGAAGAAAAAAATAATTATTGAAAATAAAAAAGTTGTGCCTGAGGAGGAAGTCGATAACTATGCCCATGAATTCCTGCAATTCTTTGGTATAATCACTATATATATCGAGAAACCAGGAAAATGCCCTAAGGGCCAAATCATGGGGGATATTTGTGTACAGTGACATCAAATCCGCGGTGATCCATCTGTACCCCTCGCGCCATCGGAATTCAGAAAACGCCTGAAGCAGAGACCTGGTATCCTTCAAAAACCCAGGAATCATGGGAGTCAGTGGTTGTAAAGGAGAGTCTACCCATTTGGAAAGTTTTTCCGAAAAACAGATCCAATCCCCGCCTCTATAGGTCTTAATGGGGGAGGGAATATACCCTTATGGATCTTTGGCAGCGCGTGGAAGACAGAGATGACTGGATGGGCTACATAAATATAATCATATTCTTTTTTATTAAAGATAGTCCATGCCCAATGTCAAAATGCTGACCAATTCTGCTTGGAAAGGAAGAAGAGGATTGCCCCTCAGCGTGCTATATACAGAAGTGTTATTTAACATCAACTGAACCTGTGATTTATACACCGCGCTGTCCAAAACGACAACCGCTCTTCTCTTATCCGCATTTTTTATAACCAAGTCATCTCTGTCTTTCAAATCCCGCAATGCCTTTTGTTCCACTGAAGTCATGTTAGAACGTTTTATGCATCCCAGATGGTTCGGACGCCTGTCTAATATACATTTAGCGTTCAAAGCACATAAATCTCTCTCTACCAATTCCTGATAGCGATCCAAAGCCGGAGACCTCGACTGGAGGGGATAAAAATCCCTATTACTAGTAGTAAATAAAGAAGATCTATTCATTAATTCGATGTTGTCCGGCTTTGTAGGCATTTCTTGTAGGGAAGCTAAGTGCATAAGTTCAGTAAACATCATTGCATTGCCCTGAGATAAACCATCACCCTGTACGGACACTGGCAAATTATGTACCGGAGATAGACTCAATTCTACATCAACATTTTTAGTGACTACATCCTCAAAATGTTTCTTCAAGGTAAGACTGCGAGCAAATCTGTTAACATCCAGAATAGTCTAGTGTAAATCAAACTGGTATGTAGGAGAGAAGGACAAACCCCTCTTCAAAACATTAATCTGGTCAGTCGACAGAATAGAAGCTGACAGGTTTAACACTTGTAAGTCCGCTACTCCTTCCTTTATATTTTGTGAATTAGCATTTTTCTAAAATTGTGGATCTCCAAAACACAGATACTGGCTGTGTGCATTACACATTTTGCGGAACAGAAGGACCTGCCCCTACTAGAACAGTCCTATACTTGTCTGTAATGCGGACAATAATAAGACATGTTCTATCCTTTTGCGGAACGGACATACGGAAACGGAATACACACAGAGTAACTTCTGAAAAAGAAAACAGGACGGACATGGAATGAAAGTACGTTCGTGTGCATGAGCCCTAACACAGTATTTATCTCCTTGTAGTAATTTTTGCATGAGCCCTTGCAAAAACATGTATACTGGCCGCAAGCGTTCCGTGCGGAAAGGAACATCCTGCCATCTATAGAACAGTCCTATCCTTGTCCGTAATGCAGACAAAAATAGGACATGTTCTATTTTTTTGCTGATCGGCCATGTGGACATGGAATGCACACAGAGTCATTCACGTTTTTTTTGCGGCCCCATTGATGTGAATGGTTCTGCATACGAGTTGAAAAAAAACCCGGAATGGATACAGAAAAAAAATACGTTTGTGTACATGAGACCTTAGTCTGAGAGGAATAAATAGAAAAACTGACTTCCTGTTCACACTGCAAATGCATGTCACATGATCTAACTGCCAAAAGTAATGGAGACAAAATACAATGCAGCAATAAATCAATATGTGCAATTATTAAAGACAACATTACATATATACTAACACATTAACAAACTGGGGGACATAACCAGCATGGCAGTGTCTATAAGCAACATATTCATACATTTAGAAGTTTGATGGTTGCAGATAACATACAGTATGTGAAGGTGTTCACGCTTAGTGGTCGCAATCTCTTACTATAAAGGCACATAACTTGCAGTTCCTTAACTATATACAGATGGCAGAATGTGGGCCTTTCTGATGTGGGGATATACAATATGCCCAATGGCTTCTCTAGCTGGAGTATTTTTCTTTGTACCACTGTATCTCTTGGGTTGTGGTGAGGAGTCGCCATACTCTATCCACACTTGTAAGTCAAGTGACTTTTAGTGGCTGAGTCACAGGCCAGAACATATGCTCCTCTTAGATAAGAACTAACCTTATTCTTATGCTGCCCCCTTCCCTCACAGAGGGCCTTGTTCTATTCACCTGGCACTTTTTTTGAGAGAGAAACTCACCTCCCACTCTCTTCAGTTGTTTGGAGTTTGGCTTTATGCTTTTTGGAATGAAACTCCTTTTATATTCTGCAGCATGATTGTCTTTTTTGCACTGGAACCTTGATGCATGGAAGCAATTTTGCGCGCAGGAAACTCCCTCTTGACTCCCATGATAGTGGGTCACCTTTAGCATTGGCAAGCATCTTCTGTCCTCCGCAGCTGCTGTGATCTCCACTTCTCAACCAGAAATATTAGTTCTGGCCTGATGTCCTGCCTGCTTTAGCCTTTCTCTAATTGTGCATCCCTGGCATTGGTAAGTGTGCTACATTTCTCACTACTGTGCCACCATCTGGTGACCTCACATGAAGGAGATGCAAAAAGAAAGGTGTTCAGGAGCAGCACAGCAAACGGCTAATGTAGAGCGATAATGGAAGTCATGCAGTAGCTGGGCGAGAGATCACAGATCCAAAGCAATCCAAAGGTATGTAGAAAAAGTGGAGGGCCACAGCAGCATATCCAAAATCCTTCTTTATTTCAATCGATCACCGCATAACACAGCATAAAAACAGCAGCAACGTTTCGGCTAGGAATAGCCTTTGTCAAGCATGAAGGAGAGAGACTCCTTCTGCTTCTGCTTTCTGCATTCCATGCTCTCCTGCTGCAGCAGGGCTTTACACTGGCCTGCACCCCTGCTGGAATGGTGTGTGTGAGTGCATTATACAGACAAGATGGCCCCAGCTGGTGCTTTTTAAGGCTGCTTCTGCTTCTCTTCTGAGTGGGTGAAGTGCTAGCCAGCAATACCACTTGTCATCCAAGGAAGCCAGTGCCTTCTGCTCCTACTAAACAAATACTTTCAAAGTTAAAGGGGGAATGATTATCCTTAGGCCTCTGGATATGGGGGCTTCAAAGCTCCTTACTATAGCCATACAGTGTTTGGCCGTGGCCTCTGTTGCTGCAATTCTCTGCACAGTGGGTGGCCAAGGTTATACTTTGAAAGGAAAAACAGTGAAAGGGGCACAGGTATACATCAGCACTGCCACCCTCAAGATTGTTGGGGTCCTGGAGGATGGACTCCTATCAGTCATATAGTGATGGCACATCCTA
The DNA here is from genome assembly GCF_905171765.1 of Bufo bufo. Taxonomy (NCBI): domain Eukaryota; kingdom Metazoa; phylum Chordata; class Amphibia; order Anura; family Bufonidae; genus Bufo; species Bufo bufo. Next base: position 532,674,137 of record NC_053390.1, on the reverse strand, counting down.
GTGCAACATGCCAGTCCACAGGGGAGAACACGTGAGGTTCACGGTGGGCCGAAAGGTACAACAGTTCATCGGTTACTCATGGTTTAGCAGATGCCTCCCTGGGCCAGCAGTGCAGTGAAGGGGAGAACAGCACTGGATTCTCTGGGGCACCATCTATTACAGGGGACACCGGCCAGGTGGTGATCAAGGTGCCCTTGGTGGTGATTGGGTTTCTAAAGGCTTGTGGCCCCTGGATTAAGTAATGTTGTGATGCCAGCACCTTGATGGTGCAAAATGGTGAGAGTGGTTGTAGTAGTATGGAGATAAAAGAATGAGGCAGGTTTGAATCCAACTTAGAACTTTACTGTAACCAGGATCTTGACAACAGTTTACATCCAGCTATGAAACAGTTTCTTATGAACATGCAGGTTGGATGTGGTGAATCCCAGTAACAGGCTTTACTTGTGGTTATGTCTCAGGCTATCGTAGGTAGTTGTGTGCTCACTGATATTCAGCTCTTTGCCTTGCTTCAGTCTCAGTAGAGGTAGTTCAAGTCTTTTTCTTCTACACAGAAGTGATGCAACAGATATCTTATCTGTCCTGAAAATAACGGTGAGGCTGCCGGAAGCTAATAAATCCTTCACCTTGATACAAAGGTGCCTAAAGCCTAGAATAATGGCTTTGTCCTTTTGTCTTTTCCACAATAAACTTGGCAAAATCCATTTGCTACTCCGGAAGAGTGAATGGTAGAATACAGACTTCACCTTTGCCTATGTTCCTGGCTTGACAATGAGATATAAATTGGCTTCTCTGGGCCGTGGAGCCCAAGAGAGAGCTGAGAGGAGAGGGGGCCTCTCCTTCACCCTTGCTCCTCACTCCATCTCCTTCTTCCTCCAAACTCTAACTCTAACTCCTACGTTTTACCAACTGACTAACTAGGCCTGAACTGTGCTATATATACTGTGGTGCTATCCCCATCTAGTGGTGAAATGTGTGTAATGCACCTGACAGCCTGGTAACAGTGATTTCACATAAGAATGTAATACAGCATGATATGTAATGCAGTGCCCACGTACACTAGTGGGACGCTGCACTAGCAATATGCTGTGTCCTTTTAAGATGGCAGAAAACTTTACACAAGGCAAATATGTTGAAAAAATGTCTGTGACTATGCCATACATGTGAATGATGCATGCAGAAATCCAGGCAGATGCTGCAGACATGTCCCTGTTCCGCTTTATGGAATTGATTTTTCAGTCACAGAAAATTCTGTTGCATATGAATAAAAACGTTAGGGGACATTTATCATTTGAGGTTGTTTATAGGCTACTTTCACACTGGCGTTTTGGATTCCGTTTGTGAGATACGTTTCAGGGCTCTCAAGTGGTCCAAAACGGATCAGTTTTTCCCTAATGCATTCTGAATGGATAAGGATCCGTTCAGAATGCATTAGTTTGCCTCCGTTCCGCCTCCATTCTGCTCTGGAGGCAGACACCTAAACGCTGCTTGCAGCGTTTTGGTGTCTGCCTGACGATGCGGAGGCAAACGGATCCGTCCTGACACACAATGTAAGTCAATGGGGATGGATCCGTTTTCACTGACACCATATGGCACAATAGAAAACGGAATCGTCCCCATTGGCTTTCAATGGTGTTCAAGACGGCTCAGTTTTGGCTATGTTGCAGATAATACAAACAGATCCATTCTGAACAGATGCATGTGGTTGTATTGTTGGTGCGGATCCATCTGTGCAGATCCATGACGGATCCGCACCAAACGCGAGTGTGAAATTAGCCCTGTTTTTGCTTCTTGTGCCTGCTCCAAATGTATCAACTAGTGCACTTTCATAATATATTTGGCGTGACTGCAATTTGGTTTTCACCTCTATGTGTAAAAGTACACCATGGGGTTGCCTGGTGTAGGTTTTGTCTTCTGCACATACTAAATGAGCCATAATCCAGGTCTAATCTCACTTTTAGCTCTTAAACCTACAGTAGACCACTTGAAAAAGTGGTGAGGAACAAAAAATGTCCTAAAATTTGATTAAAAATCACAGAAAACGCTGCAATTACGGCATTTTTAAGCCAAAAACTGATGTATGTGATTTGATAAATGTCCCCCTTTAGTTTTATTCATCTTTTTACATTGCCTATGTTTATGTAAAATGTAGTACTTTCTTGTCTTCCAAACATTATGCTCTACGGTTTGTTCTTCCTATCATTCTTCTGTAATTTTACAGTGTTACAACTCATTTGCTTCAATTATTTCTCTACAGGTGTTTTGGAGAAATGGGATGAGAAAGTCTAATTAAATCTTCTTGATTAGTAATCTACAAAGAACTTTAAAGACTATTCATAAGATCATAAAATATGCCTGATTTCCATTCTTTGCAGTGTGCAATTTTAATTAATGCTCTCCTTATGTATCATTGAGTTCTGCATATCCTGCATCTAATTTGTTTATTTACAATATGTTTTCTTAATTAAATAATAGAGATTATTATGCAAGAAAGCTATTTTCTAGTAATATACAGAGCTGAATATCTCATAAGACATATCCCTCCTTAAATCTTTTACATAGTGTATGCAGGAGATTTACACAATAAAGACTACCTGTCACCATTTTTAAGATGGAATTAAAGGGGTTGTCCGCGTTATGGAAAAAAAAGATATAGCACTGTAAATCTGATGGTCAGCGATATATAACTAAGCTAAGCAAGTTTTAGGCAAAAAAATATCTATTTCCTCATTTCCCTGGTTCTCTTCTGTCCCTTTGTTTGCATGCAATAAAAACAATCTCTGCCCCTCCCCCTGCACTGCTAAGGGAGTGAATACAAGTGCTCAGTGATGGTCAGTTCGCAGTGTTCACCAGCGAACACATGCGGGCTGCCATCTTTAGTAAGGTAGACTTACCCGTCTGGCGATGCACTGGTAAGCACTTACCTGTGCCTGTGCCAGGAGCCGGTCTGAAATCAAATGCAGTCACCGGGAGCAGGCAGTTCCGAGAAAAGCCAGATGAAGGCCCCCGGCGGCTGTTCTCTGAACTGCCTGCTCCCGGTAACCGCATTTGATTTCAGACCGGCTCCCTTACTAAAGATGGCAGCCTGCATGTGTTCGCTGGTGAACACTGCAAACTGACCATCACTGCAAATGTGCTGCCCTGAGTGACATGTCTGCCTGCTGGGAGACTCAGCAGCATGTTGTATGTGTAGAACTACAAGTCCTAACTGTACAATGACACTGCTGATACACACAGAATTTCCCCCCTACCTGCAATGCTCTGCAGAACTTCTCTTTCAGCTCCTGTGCCCAGCATTTTTCTCCTCACTGCCTGCAGCTACACAGTAAACACTTCAGCCCTGAGTCCGTGAAGCTGAAGGGGTTAAGAATCCTAGGAGAGAGCAATAAGCAGCAGCCGGCAGTGCAGGGGGGCGTGGCCAGCACAGTGACCTCTCGTGTACAGATCTCTCAGGCTTGTGCACGAACATTATCAGAGCAGGGAGAGAAGCTGACATCACAGGTCATGTGACCCTCAGTGAAATCTGAGAAACCAGCCACTGCAGATAAAGTGAGTTAATTGGAAAGCCGTTAGATTTACCTAGTTAGAAACATAGAAAGAACACAAAAATAACTAAGACAACCCCTTTAATGTAAGGCTGGGGCTACATGGCGATCTTGATCATGACACCTGTCATGCAACTAAAGATAACACTTTTGATATACTACATCACAGTATAGTGAAAGTGAATTGAGTTTTATTGACACTCATGGGTTGCCACAGCCGTTACAATACAGTGGCAAGAAATCCAGCAGTGTTGGTCAGGACAACTCACTTTAACTAGGCTGACATGCATTCTTTGGTCATGGGTTTCTTGGCCAAGATCATTGTGTACACCTTTAGGCCCCTTGCAGACGAGCGAGTATTCCGAGCGGGTTCAATGCGTGATGCGAACGCATTGCACCTGCATGAATCCAGACTCATTCATTTCAATGGGGCTGTGTACATGTGCGTTGGTTTTCACACAGGGGTGTAGCTAAAGGCTCATGGGCCCTGATGCAGGAATTCAGCTTGGGCCCCCCACCAACACCTTCCCTTAGGTCTTTATGGCAAGGGGCAGGGGTGCACTTAGCCTTTCTGGTGCCTGAGGCAAAAATTGAAACTTCCTCCCCCCCCCCATGCCAAATTCTCAACTAACCCATTCCCTCCAGTCCTACTGTTAAAGGGGTTGTCCTCTTTTTACTACTGACGACCTATCCTAAAGGTTGGTCATTAATATCAGACCGGCAGCTATTTGAAGAGAGGGCAGTGCTTATATGAGAGATGCTTTCTCTGCTCTGTTTACCTGCTCACCGCAGCAATTGTAGTGATGAGATGGTAAACAGAGCAGAGAAGGCAGCGCTCGTACAGGGGCAGATTGACAACTCATGGGGCCCCCGGGCAATAGGAGATTATGGAGCTCCTTTGTCCCCACCCACCATCAAGCCACACCCACAAACAGCCACACCCACAAGCACATGTGGGCCCTTGGGCGATAAAGTCTCAGTGGGCCCCCCATACAGTGATAACTCTGAGTACTGATAATATAGTAGATATCCCCTGCAGTCCTATGTAACAACACAGATAACACAGTGATTGCTATCTGAGTACAGAAAATGTAGTAGTGTTACCTGCAGTCCTATGTAAAAACACAGATGACACTAGTCAAGATAATGTGGTAGTGTTACCTGCAGTCCTATGAAAAACCACAGATAACACTAGTCCTGATAATGAGGTAGTGTTGCCTGCAGTCCTATGTAAAACCACAGATAACACTAGTGTAGATCATGTGGTAGTGTTACCTACGTCCTTAGTGTGCCTCTCCCACGCTGGCGGCGCTGAATTCTCTTCCATCTTCTTCTTCTTGCCCCTCACAGAACGTCCTGATGCAGCTGCGTCAAGACATAGGAACACTGTGGGCATGGTGATGGTGACAGACTCAGGGAGAGACACACAGGGAAAGACGCACACACACAGGGACATACACACACACACACACACAGGGACAGACACACTCACACATGTAGAAACAGTCCCCCTGAAAATACTGGTACCACACAGATAGTGTGCCAGTACAAAAAAATACCCCCTTACCTTTCAGATCAGACACCCATATCAAACCCCAGATAAGACCCCTGTCTTAGACCAGACCCCCTTTAGACCTCTGTCAGACCCCATATCAGACCCTCATTAGACCTCAATGTCAGACCCTGCCCCAATATCAGACCTCAGATAAGACCCCCATTAGACCTCCAGACCCCCATATAAGACCTTCATTAGACCTCCAGACCCCCATTAGACCTCAGACCAGACCTCCCGACCCCATTTGACATCCAAACTTCCATATCTGACCCCTATTAGACCTCTAAACCCCAATCAGACCCCCATTAGACTTCCAGACACCTATTCAGACCCCCATTAGACCTCCAAACCCCCAATCGGACCCCTATTAGACCTCCAGACCCCTAATCGGACCCTTATTAGACCTCCAGACCCCCATTAGACTTCTCTAGACCCCCAGTCAGACCCTTCAGACCCCCAATCAGACCCTTCAGACCCCTAATCAGACCCCTAATCAGACCCTCAATCAGACTCTTTAGACCCCCAATCAGACCCTTCAGACCCCAATCAGACCCTTTAGACTCCTAATCAGACCCTTCAGACCCCTTATTAGACTCTTCAGACCCCTAATCAGACCCTTCAGACCCCCTAATTAGACCCCCAATCAGACCCTTCAGACCCCCATATCAGACCTCAGATCCGACTATAAAATAAATAAACAAACTTACCTCTCCTGCTGTGCCGCTCCTCTTCCGGTCAGGCTGTCTCCTGGGCTCTTATCTTTTCTCAGGTCCTGCGCTGCAGTCACCTGACCTCCTGCAGCATTAGGTCAGAGTGCGCTATGTACGTCCTGACGCTGCAGGCAGCCAGGACACAGCAGCACCGGCCCAGTGCATCTTATAAAGGGAAATGTACAGCGCCACTGGCAAGGGGGGCCCTCTTGGCCCCCCTGGCTTAGGGGCCCGGTCTGCAACCACTGCGACCTCTATAGTTACGCCAGTGTTTTCATGCAGCACTTGTGCTTTGCGTGAAAATCGCAGCATGTTCTATAGTCTGTGATTTTCACGCAACGCTGGCCCCATAGAAGTGAATGGAGCTGCGTGAAAATCGCATCCGCAAACAAGTGCGGACGCAATGCGTTTTTCATGGATGTTTGCTAAGAGATGTTGTTTGTATACATTCAGTTTTTTATCACGGGCGTGCAAAACGCATCAAAACGCGCTGCACCCGTGCGATAAAAACTGAACAACTGAACGAAGTCGCGCATTTTTCACTGAACGCATTTGCAACACATCCGGACCTACACACTCGTCTGCAAGGGGCCTTAGGTAGAGATGAGGCCAGTTGGCCAGTTCACCGAATATTTTGGAAAAATTTTCTTCTATACAAATTTATTTGCAGCGAATTGCTTAAAAAAAAAGGCTATTTCCTGGCTGCTGAGAGCCTTTATAGTGTCGTAGAACACTGTGCATTGCAGTAACATGCATTGGGAGTCTGTACCTTGAATCTGTATGTCATGCAGATGACAGGCATCGCTCTTAGGCCCCTTTCACACGGGCGAGTTTTCCGCGCGGATGCGATGCGTGAGTTGAACGCATTGCACCCGCACTGAATACCGACCCATTAATTTCTATGGGGCTGTTCACATGAGCGGTGATTTTCACGCATCACTTGTGCGTTGCGTGAAAATCGCAGCATGCTCTATATTCTGCGTTTTTCACGCAACGCATGCCCCATAGAAGTGAATGGGGTTGCGTGAAAATCGCAAGCATCCGCAAGCAAGTGCGGATGCGGTGCGATTTTCACGCACGGTTGCTAGGAGACGATCGGGATGGAGACCGAGTGGCACAATGACAGAGTCTGTAGGTGGCAGCCGTATGAGGAGGCAAGTGAGTGGCACAATGACCGAGTCTGCAGGTGGCAGCAGCATGAATACACCACAGAGCGGCACATTGACAGAGTCTGGAGGTGGCGGCAGCAGCAGCATCAGGGGTAGGCCACAGAGTGGCACAATGACAGAGTCTGGAGGTGGCAGCAGCATCAGGAGGCCACAGAGTGGCAAGGTGACATACTGTGGAGGTGGGTGGTAATACCAGTACCTGCTGAAGATGGTGGGTGAAAGAAGGAGCACTTGACATCAGATGTGTGGCATCAGGCGGGTAACTGCATCAGAATAGTAGCTGAGGCAGGTAGCCAGAAGAAACCGGTCTCTTTTGTAAAATTTTTGGCGTGGCACCATGGATGATCTAGTCTGATGCATCAGGCATTGGTGTGTGGAAATCCTCATTCAAATAAACAGATTTCCAGCACGAAGGAGATAAGATCTTGCATGTTCTTTATTGAATATTCCAAACGTACACACGGTGCAGACCGACATGTTTCGAGCCAGCCGGCTCTTACTCATGATGTGTGGAAATCCTGGCTGATCCACGCCTGATTCATCTTGATGCTGTGTCCCACTATGTGCTATATGTGGGCACTTTAAACTCTTGCTAAATTTTATACCAAATGTATTGTGGTATCATGTTATAATTCCCTTTAACCCCTTAAGGACCCTGCCGTATTTCACCTTAAGGACCCGGACATTTTTTGCAAATCTGATATGTGGTGATAACTTTTAAACGCTTTTACTTATCCGGCCATTCTGAGACTGTTTTCTCGTCACATATTGTACCTTATAATAGTGGTAAAATTGAGTAAAAAATTTTTTTGTTTATTTATAAAGAAATTAAAAATGTATCAAAAATTTGGAAAAATTAGCAAATTTCCAAATTTCTATTTCTCTACTTTTATAATAGATAGTAATACCTCCAAAAATAGTTATTACTTTACATTCCCCATATGTCTACTTCTTGTTTGGATCATTTTGTGAATGACATTTTATTTTTGGAGACGTTAGAAGGCTTAGAAGTTTAGAAGCAAATCTTGAAATTTGAAAAACACACTTTTTTAGGACCAGTTCAGGTCCGAAGTCACTTTGTGAGGCTTACATAATAGAAACCACCCAAAAATGACCCCATTTTATAAACTACACCCCTCAAGGTATTCAAAACTGATTTTACAAACTTTGCTAACCCTTTAGGTGTTCCATAAGAATTAATGGAAATTAGAGATAAAATTTCAAAATTTCACTTTTTTGGCAGATTTTGTATTTGAATCCATTTTTTACAAATACAAAGCAAGGGTTAACAGCCAAACAAAACTCAATATTTATGGCCCTGAATCTGTAGTTTACAGAAACACCCCATATGTGGTTGTAAACTGCTGTACGTGCACACAGAAGGGCGCAGAAGGAAAGGAATGCCATACGGTTTTTGGAAGGCAGATTTTGCTGGACAGTTTTTTTGACACCATGTCCCATTTGAAGCCCCCATGATGCACTCCTAGAGTAGAAACTCCAAAATAATGACCCCATTTTAGAAACTACAGCCCTCAAGGCATACAAAACTGATTTTACTAACTTTGTTAACCCTTTAGGTGTTCCACAAGAATGAATGGAAAATAAAGATGATATTTCAGAATTTGACTTTCTTGGCAGATTTTCCATTTTAATACATTTTTTCCAGTTACAAAGCAAGGGTTAACAGCCAAACAAAACTCAATATTTATGGCCCTGATTCTGTAGTTTACAGAAATACCCCATATGTGGTCGTAAACTGCTGTACGGACACACGGCATGGCGCAGAAGGAAAGGAATGCTATATGGTTTCTGGAAGGCAAATTTTGCTGGACTGTTTTTTTGACACCATGTCCCATTTAAAGCCCCCTGTTGCACCCCTAGAGTAGAAACTCCAAAAAAGTGACCCCATTTTGGAAACTATGGGATAGGGTGGCAGTTTTGTTGGTACTATTTTAGGGTACATAAGATTTTTGGTAGCTCTATATTACACTTTTTGTGAGGCAAGGTAACAAGAAATAGCTGTTTTGGCACCGTTTTTATTTTTTGCTATTTACAACATTCATCTGACAGGTTAGATCATGTGGTATTTTGATAGAGCAGGTTCTTACAGATGTGGTGATACCTAATTTGTCTACTTTTTTTATTTATGTAGATTTTACACAACTATTTAAAAAAAAAAAAAATCATGTTTAAGTGTCTCCATAGTCTGACAGCCATAGTTTTAGTTTTTGGGCGATTATCTTGGGTAGAGTATGATTTTTGCAGGATGAGATGACGGTTTGATTGGCACTATTTTGGGGTGCGTATGACTTTTTGATCGCTTGCTATTACACTTTTTGTGATGTAAGGTGACAAAAAAAGGCTTTTTTTACACCGTTTCTTTTTTTTTTTTAAGGTATTCACCTGAGGGGTTAGGTCATGTGATATTTTTATAGAGCAGGTTATCACGGATGCGGCGATACCTAATATGTGTAGTGAATTTTATTTTTTATTTTTTTAATCAATGATAAATGTGTTTTTTTATTTTTACATTTTTTCCCTTTTTTTTTTACCCAGACCCACTTGGTTCTTGAAGATACAGCGGGTCTGATGTCTGTATAATACAGTACAGTACACTATATGGTGTACTGTACTGTATTTCCACTTTACACTTAGTCTGATCAGACTTCTGCCTTTAGCAGAAGTCTGATCAGCACCATGGAAAGCCAGAAGCCTGTGAAGGCGTCCGGTTGCCATGGTAACCATCACCTGCTGCCACAACAGAGCAGCGGGTGATGGTTAGGGAGGGGGGCCCCCTCCCTCTGTGATCCTGTCAAGAATCAAGGGCTGAAATGGGACAGCAGCCCCCGATGGGAGAGGGAGGGTGCTCCCTCCCTGTTTACCCCTTCCATACAGCGGTCCCTACGGATTGCTGCTTAGTAGGGGTTAAACGGCTGACATCTGTGAGCACAGATGTCAGCCGTTTCAAGCAGAGTGTCAGCAATGTGCTGACAGTCTGCTAAAACCGCTCTGCCATCCTGAGAGAGGGGGCAGGCGGATGATCTCGCGCCCGCCCCCAGCACCGCCCGCACCTTAAAATGAAAATTTAGGTCATTTTGAAGATTCTGATCCCCGCGGTCACGGACCGCTGGGATCATAAACTTCCGAAAGCGCTGTAAACCGCAGGTCTGAATTGAACTGCGATTTGCAGCGATCGCCGATACGGGGGGTAACAGGACCCCCCTAGGCATTGTCCCAGGGAGCCTGCTGATTGATTTCAGCAGGCACCGAGTTCCGATCACCGCCTGCAGCACGGCGGTGATTGGAAATACACATGACGTACCGGTACGTCATGTGTCCTTAAGTACCAGGACATCATGACGTACCGGTACGTCATGTGTCCCCAAGAGGTTAAAATTGTCATTTATGGAGGACACTGTAATTTCCTAATGTATTTCTTTTACCTTTCTTGTTCCTGACTTTTATTCTGGGCTGTGGTCACATGACCATATCCAGCTAGCTCTCTAATTTATTGTAATGTTATGTCAATGGGTGTGTCAAAGCAGAAAACAGTGGCTGCGATAGGTGAGTTTCTATGTACAATAGTTAGCTAGGTGGAAGGGAGCTATAAACTAGCAAAAGTATTGTTAGGGAGTGGGCTGTAGGTGAGGCAGAGAAAGGTGAAGTGCGCACCGTGAGCGCGTCATATGTCCCAGTGTGTCATACATCATGCGCACGGGAGCGCACAGCATCATAGGTTACTATGATGCTGTGTGCATCGGGCCGCCCGCGGGAATATTGTCCCGCACTCATATGATATTATGAGTAACCTATGATGCTGTGCGCTCCCGTGCGCATGATGTATGCCGCTCCGGGACATATGGCCCGCTCACGGACCATGTGTCTCGGAGTGCAGGCGGTCGTGTGCATGGGTGCTAACACAGATTGTTACTGTTTTGTTTTAAATATTTGCATGTGCAAATGCTAAGGTTCTCCACCAGTCCATTTTTATCATCTATAATAGACATTTATTGGTATCCTATTTATTAGGAATGTCTTACCCAAATCCCTGCATTTGTCGATAATGCTTTTAAACTAATTCAGATTACTTTAAAGCCGCTTACACACCGGCCAGTACCAGGCATTACAGAATAGCATTAGTTTGGAATTATTAGCATATTAGGAGATTTATAATTCTATTCAGTTTAGCAGCAGGTAGAACATTATTGAGATTTATTTAAGTATCACTGGAAATAATCATTTTTGTAACATTTCCATAGCTGCATTTTATTTCATTTAGCCAGAAAATACAGGAAAAACGCATTTATTTTGTCATTTTGGACAGGGATATAAAATATAAGAGGCAGTTATAAAGATAAAACACATTTAAGATTAGTGTGGAGTGTGAATATTCGAATAGTGAATTTTTATCTCGAATATCACAACTTCTAGAATTCGCAAATATTTTGAATATAGTGCTATATATTTGTTATAGCGAATATTCGTCATTTTTTTCCATCTGAACACGATTCCTCCCTGCTTCTTGCTTGTTGGCCAATGAGTCATTGGCCCACAAGCAACTTAAGCAGAGAGGAATCATGACTTTAGATGGGAAAAATAATGAATATTCTAAAAAACTTATAGCGCTATATCGAATATATTTGTTTTTTAGAATATTCCTCTTTTTTTTTCAATTGTACCACTTCGGCATAATCCTCCCCGACAAGCGTCCCTGTCACCATGGGAACGCCTGGGGGTTAAACTATACCATCGGATCTGAGTTTTCATGATCTCAGTGAGATTGTGAAAACTCTGATCCGATGGTATATTCTAACCACCAGGCGTTCCCATAGTGACGGGGACACTTGTCGGGGAGGAGTATGCCGAAGTAGAAAAACTGTACAGATCGAAAAAAAAAAAAAAGACAAATATTCTAAAAAATGAATATATTTGACATAATCCTATATATTTGTTTTTTTTTGAATTTTCGTAATATTCTAAAACAAGAATATATAGCAATATAATGAATATTCGAAAAAATGTATGTAGAGCAATTTAGCTAATATAGTGCTATAATCTTTCTTTCTAATAGTTGGAATTTTTTTCTCATCTGAAGTTCAGATTGGAAAAAAATTACGACTATTAAAAAAAATAAATGATTATAGCACTATCTTAGCTAAATTGCTCTATATTCGTTTGCAAGGCACACTTCATAGCCTCAGAGTGCAAAGTCAAGGAAAAACAGCAGTTCTTTTTGTGTAGCTATGACACAGACTTCCACCAAAAGGCAATCTCTATCGTACGAGTTCTTCCTGTGAATTAAATAGTTGCGCCGCTCATAGCGAAGTTCTACCAATCTTTATCTCTCAAATTTTTTATTTACTCACAAGAGTCGTTAAAATTCAAGCATGTAGACAATAAAATCTGTAGCACCGCCCGACCCGGGTTCCGCCAGAATAGCTTTGTAAGGGGCGAATATCCTACCCTTCCTTGGACATTCCTTTATACCAAGGAGGGAGCCTTATAACACACCTCCTTCCCTTTGTTTGGTTCATTGAAATTGAACTATGGAAAAGGTGGTTCACAACTGGAGGGGTAGGGATCCGTTAGCAACATTAACCGCAGAGAGGTTGAGTGGATCTACAGGTTAGATTCACTGCAACCCAGCAGATTAAATGTTGATTTTGACTTGAAGCAGTGTTTGATTGATTAGTTTAATTCCTGCCGTAGTTTTCTTTTCCTGCCGCAGTGTGTATAGGGATAGAAGAGCAGGGAAAGAAAGTAGGTTTTGTGGTGTATGGTATCGAGATAGTGGTGAAATAAGATATGTGTGTAATATAATATCTGGTTGATAAAAACAAACAGGAATTCTTGATATTTAATTTTATATTTTATAATTGAAGATAGATGTGCAATATTGTATGGAGAACTTTATGCAGCATGTTTTACATTTAGTTAAATTTCAATGAACCAAACAAAGGGAAGGAGGTGTGTTATAAGGTTCCCTCCTTTGTATAAAGGAACGCCCAAGGAAGGGTAGGATATTCACCCTGACAAAGCTATTCTGGTGAAACCCGGGTCGGACGGTGCTACAGATTTTATGGTCTATATGCTTGAATTTTAACGACTCTTGTGAGTATATTAAAAAGTTTTTGAGAGATAAAGATTGGTGGAACTTTACTATGTGCGGCGCAACTTTGTAATCCACAGAATGAACTTGTACGATAGAGATTGACTTTTGGTGGAAGTCTGTGTCATAGCTACACAAAAAGAGCTGCTGTTATTCCTTGACTTTGCACTCTGATGCTTTGAAGTGTGCCTGGCAGCGCGACTACCTTTCGAATTTACTGAGACTTATTGTGAAAATCACCCACATCACACGGTTGGTCTGTGACGCCAAAGAAGATTTGAACCTCCACAGTGGTGACTTTATAACATATATTTACATCATTGTGGTGTTTTAGTGGGTATATAAGGTGTGCTAGGTTGTCTGCACACATATGCCTCGTCATGAGTAAAATAGGCTTAGTCTGAACAACAGTTCAGTGAACCCTACTGCACCTCTGCTAACGAAGTTGCATCAGCAGAAATGGCTTAAATTTTTGTGGCAGTATCGGAGTTAGACTTCCACTGATTGGCAAAGGGTTACCTTCTCTGATGAGTCGCATTTTCTGCTTCATTGAATGGGTGGACATTGGCATATCAGAAGAGAAACATCAGAGAACAAAAATCCTGCAACCATTGCTGGAAGTACACAAGCTTGTGGTGTCAGCGTTATGGTCTGGGGAATTAATCTGTGGCATTCTCTGGGACCACTTATCCATGTGGAAGGCACTCTCAACCATTTCTGGTATGAATCCATCTTTGCAGATCATGTACACCCATACATTCTGAATGTCTCCTTTGGGGCAGGTGGGATCTTCCCGCAAAACAAAACATGAATATTGATGAAACATCTGATCCAATTGGTAAAAAAAATATTATATCTATAATAGTTAAAAACATAATATATATCAGCTATAAAAAAGGTGAAGAACTCCATCTAATACAGAGGATGCCTTGATGCCACAAATGAAATAAGTAATATTGTCACAAATAATTACATGAGATGATAGCAGTTAGAACATATCATATCTAATAAAGTCAAAACAAAATGCTGACCAATAGTGGTATGTGGAGCTAGAATAATAGCAAATCAGAGGAATTCAAAGTCCAAATAAATAACTTGATATAAGTTCAGACAGGCAATATAATGACTAGTCAGGCAGTTATACACAGGGACTCAATAAATACCTATGATGCCATATACACACTAGGAAAACAATGTATAGTCTATACCCAAATTATAAAATAATCTATGGTATAAAGACTAATAAAAAAAAACAGCCTAACACATACCATTAGACATGGTATAGTATGGTGTGTTATGGCCAGTGAACAACCACCTTGATGCACGTTTCACCAACCGGCTTTGTCAGGAGGTGCTTACTCACTAAAATGTCAGGATATATACAGAGGAAATAGGGTAGTAATTAAAGAAACATCATCCTCACCTGTGCTGTGAAATTGGAGCACCGCATCGGGGATGGTGATGGTAATAGTCATAGAGACATCAGAAGAGGGTACCAAAGAGCAAAATATTCTTTGAGGAACTCTCAAGGCCATCTAGCTTCTGTCTGTGCTCCACTCGGCAGTTACGATAGATATTAGCTGGTAGTCATAATAATATGACTCAACCGTGTATCTATTGCTATACAGATGTTGGTGGTTTAGAGGTCTATAAGCCAAATGTATGAAATGAAACCATTATTTTTTGGTTATTTTAGGATTTTAACTACAGAATTCAATTGCGGTCAGCAAAGTTTTGACAATGAGCTTCAGTATACATATATACAGTACAGACCAAAAGTTTGGACACACCTTCTCATTCAAAGAGTTTTCTTTATGTTCATGACTATGAAGGCATCAAAACTATGAATTAACACATGTGGAATTATATACATAACAAACAAGTGTGAAACAACTGAAAATATGTCATATTCTAGGTTCTTCAAGGGAGCCACCTTTTGCTTTGATTACTGCTTTGCACACTCTTGGCATTCTCTTTGCAAACAACTGCTGCACAATACAAATGCACTATAATATACTTTCTATGTTAGTGTCTATTTTGTCTATTGTACAAGGAAGGCAATCCATTAGAATATACATAAAGATAAAACGTAACCTTTAATAATTTTACTATGAGGGTCCATTTACACTTCCGTAAGTGTTTTGCGGATCCGCAAAACACAGACACCGGCAATGTGCATTCAGCAATTTGTGGACCGCACATCGCCGGCACTATAATAGAAAATGCCTAATCTTGTCTGCAATTGCGGACAAGAATAGGACATGTTCTATTTTTTTGCGGAAACGGAAACACAGATGCGGAAGTGCGGATCCGCAAATGCGTATGTGGATCCGCGGATGCGGACAGCACATTCTGGCCCCATTGAAAATGAATGGGTTTGCACTCGTTCCGCAAAATTCCTTTGAGGGATATCTGGCTATCACTGTGTTGAAGACCAATAACTGGGGCTCCACAACTATTTTGCATCGCGCATAAGCAGCCACTGGCGCAGTGAAAAGAAACCAAGCTGCCCAGAACCTGTCCTGCTGCAGAGTTTTTACAAGTAGTCATTAATGGCACACTGCTGCTGGAGCAGCCTATCAAGCATGTACAAGGTGGAGTTCCAGCGCGTCGGCCTGTCACAAATCAGACGTCTGATGGGCAGGTGTTGTCGCCGCTGAACATCAGCAAGGCGAGCCATGGCGTGTAAGATCTTCTAAAATGGCCAGAGATTTTCCAGGCCTGCCGCAAGACGTCCTGGATATTGGACAACAAATCGCTGCACGACTAAGTTCAGGACGTGTGCCATGCGTGGCACGTGTGTCATTTTGCCCTGTTTCAGCACGCTCAGCAGATTGGCACCATTTTCGCACACTACTTTACCAACTGTCAAATTGAGCGGGGTTAGCCACTGATCGGCCTGCGACCGCAGAGCTTAAAGCAGTGCAGGATCGGTGTGGCTCTTGGCTTCCAGGCACAGTAACTGCAGCGCACGTCAAATAGGTTCTGGGAAGCTGCGGGGGTGCAGCAGAAGAGGCGGTAGCAGTGGAAAAGGAGGAGTTAACCAAGGGGGAGACGGAGGATGGAGTAGGAGGAGGAGAAGAGGCAGGCTTGCATGCAATCCGTGGCGGTAACACCAAATCCACACAGGTGCCACAGGTTGCAGTAAAAGTTATGTGCCTGATCTGTCTGTGTTTGCTAGACTACGTGTCTGTGGTCAGATGTATCTTGTCACCGACACTGTGTACCAGAAATACACTGCTCAAAAAAATAAAGGGAACACTTAAACAACACAATGTAACTCCAAGTCAATCACACTTCTGTGAAATCAAACTGTCCACTTAGGAAGCAACACTGAGTGACAATCAATTTCACATGCTGTTGTGCAAATGGGATAGACAACAGGTGGAAATTATAGGCAATTAGCAAGACACCCCCAATAAAGGAGTGGTTCTGCAGGTGGTGACCACAGACCATTTCTCAGTTCCTATGCTTCCTGGCTGATGTTTTGGTCACTTTTGAATGCTGGCGGTGCTTTCACTCTAGTGGTAGCATGAGACGGAGTCTACAACCCACACAAGTGGCTCAGGTAGTGCAGCTTATCCAGGATGGCACATCAATGCGAGCTGTGCCAAGAAGGTTTGCTGTGTCTGTCAGCGTAGTGTCCAGAGCATGGAGGCGCTACCAGGAGACAGGCCAGTACATCAGGAGACGTGGAGGAGGCCGTAGGAGGGCAACAACCCAGCAGCAGGACCGCTACCTCCGCCTTTGTGCAAGGAGGAACAGGAGGAGCACTGCCAGAGCCCTGCAAAATGACCGCCAGCAGGCCACAAATGTGCATGTGTCTGCTCAAACGGTCAGAAACAGACTCCATGAGGGTGATAGGAGGGCCCGACGTCCACAGGTGGGGGTTGTGCTTACAGCCCAACACCGTGCAGGACGTTTGGCATTTGCCAGAGAACACCAAGATTGGCAAATTCGCCACTGGCGCCCTGTGCTCTTCACAGATGAAAGCAGGTTCACACTGAGCACATGTGACAGACGTGACAGAGTCTGGAGACGCAGTGGAGAACGTTCTGCTGCCTGCAACATGACCGGTTTGGCATTGGGTCAGTAATGGTGTGGGGTGGCATTTCTTTGGAGGGCTGCACAGCCCTCCATGTGCTCGCCAGAGGTAGCCTGACTGCCATTAGGTACCGAGATGAGATCCTCAGACCCCTTGTGAGACCATATGCTGGTGCGGTTGGCCCTGGGTTCCTCCTAATGCAAGACAATGCTAGACCTCATGTGGCTAGAGTGTGTCAGCAGTTCCTGCAAGACGAAGGCATTGATGCTATGGAATGGCCTGCCCGTTCCCCAGACCTGAATCCAATTGAGCACATCTGGGACATCATGTCTCGCTCTATCCACCAACAGTTGCACCACAGACTGTCCAGGAGTTGGCAGATGCTTTAGTCCTGGTCTGGGAGGAGATCTCTCAGGAGACCGTCCGCCACCTCCTCAGGAGCATGCACAGGCATTGTAGGGAGGTCTTACAGGCACGTGGAGGCCACACACACTACTGAGCCTCATTTTGACTTGTTTTAAGGACATTACATCAAAGTTGGATCAGCCTGTAGTGTGTTTTTCCACTTTAATTTTGAGTGTGACTCCAAATCCAGACCTCCATGGGTTGAAAAATTTGATTTCCATTTTTTTTATTTTTGTGTGATTTTGTTGTCAGCACATTCAACTATGTAAAGAACAAAGTATTTCAGAAGAATATTTAATTAACTCAGATCTAGGGTGTGTTATTTTTGTGTTCCCTTTATTTTTTTGAGCAGTGTACATTGACTTGCCACTGAACATGGCCATATAGCTCTGGGATGCACTTCTGGGATAAATATTTCCTTCCGGGGACCTTCCATTGCGGTGTGCCAATGGCCACAAATTTTCTAAAGGCTTCCGAGTCCACCAGTTTATATGGTAGTAGTTGGCGGACTAGCAGTTCCGACAAGCCGGCGGTCATTCGTTGGGCAAGAGGGTTATCCGGCGTCATCAACTTTTTACGCTCGAACATTTGGGCCACAGAAGCCTGCCTTGTGCCAGATGAACGCGACGATGGCATGGTGGAAGGTGGAGTGGAGGACAAATGGGAGGAGAGAGGAAAAGGAGAAGAGGCAAGACGTGGAGCGCCGGGAGTGTGGCTTTGTGGGTTCTGACAGCATTGCTCCCCCTGGGCTCAGTGATGGGAGGCAAGGTGCTTTCTTAAGGTGGTCATCCCTAGGTGAGTGTTGGGCTTACTGTGACTTATTTGTTGACAGCACAGGCTGCAGATGGCAACACTATTGTCAGCAGCTGACACGTTAAAAAAAGCCCACACTGCGGAGCCATGTGCTGGCGTCCTGGGAGCGCAAGATCTGACCGTGCATGGTGGATGGCTCGCTCCAGATACATTTGCAGTCTGCTTTTTGCCTCCTGTTCACTGCGAGTTCTGCCTGCTTCTCCTCCTCCTCCCTATCTGTTGCTCCGTCTCTCCCTCTAAACTCTCTCCTCTTCCTCTCTTGTTGGCACCCATTTTACGTCCATCGACACGTCATTATCATCACCTTCACCACCACTGACATTAGAGATCTCAGAGTAGGCAGCAATAGCAGGGGCCACCCTCCTTGGGCTGATCTGGGTACTGTCGTCAGACCTCTGGGTGGCAGCCGTTGCTACCTCCTCTTCCTTATCTGATGCCAAGAATGGCTGCATATCGGTAAGGTCTGGGAATGGATGTGAAAATAATTCCTCTGACTCGAGAGGAGGGGCTATGGTGGGGGTGGTGGTTTCTTTGGTGGTGCACACAGCAGAGTGTGAGGAGGGTGCAGATACAGAGGATGAGGAGGATGCAGAAGCAGAAGGCTGAGTGAGCCACTAAACCAACTCTGGTGCGTCCTTTGACGTAATCGCACACACCTTTTAAAACTTTCCACTTAGGCTACTGACTGGTGCACCTACCTGACCCCTACCACCCCTGTGGAACGGCCTTCCTCTTCCGCTGCTTGTCATTTTCAAAATTACCCTGTGCCAAAGGCCCTAGAGAAAAGCAGTATTTGTGGACCAGGTATATCGCAGGCCTCAATCAGTATTTGGTGGAAGCTGTTATATAGAATCCCTTAATCAGTATTATGCAGAAGCAGGTACAATGCACCCCTCAATCAGTATTTTGTGGAAGCAGGTATATAGCACCTCTCAATCAATATTTTGTGGAAGCCGGTGTATTGCAGGCCTCAATCAATATTTGGTGGAAGCAGGTATATAGAACCCCTTAATCAGTATTTTGTAGAACCAGGAATATCGCACCCCTCAATCAGTATTTTGTGGAAACAGGTATATAGAACACCTGAATCAATATTTGGTGGAAGCAGGTATATCGCACCCCTCAATCAGTATTTTGTGGAAGCAGGTGTATCAAACCCCAAATCAGTATTTTGTATAAGCAGGTATATCGCACACCTCAATCAGTATTTTGTGGAAACAGGTATATAGAAAACCTGAATCAATATTTGGTGGAAGCAGGCATATCGCAGGCCTCAATAAATATTTTGTGGAAGCAGGTATATTGCACCCCTTAATCATTATTTTGTGGAAGCAGGTATAGCAAACCCCTAACCAGTATTTTGTATAAGCAGGTATATTGCACCCCTCAATCAGTATTTTGTGGAAACAGGTATATAGAAAACCTGAATCAATATTTGGTGGAATCAGGCATATCGCAGGCCTCAATAAATATTTTGTGGAAGCAGGCATATCGCACCCCTCAATCAGTATTTTGTGGAAGCAGGTATATCGCACCCCTCAATCAGTATTTTGTAGAAGCAGGTATATCGCACCCCTCAATCAGTATTTTGTAGAAGCAGGTATATCGCACCCCTCAATCAGTATTTTGTAGAAACAGGTATATAGAACACCTGAATCAATATTTGTTGGCAGCAGGTATATCGCACCCCTCAATCAGTGTTTTGTGGAAGCAGGTATATCGCACCCCTCAATCAGTATTTTGTAGAAGCAGGTATATCGCACCCCTCAATCAGTATTTTGTAGAAGCAGGTATATCGCACCCCTCAATCAGTATTTTGTAGAAACAGGTATATAGAACACCTGAATCAATATTTGTTGGCAGCAGGTATATCGCACCCCTCAATCAGTATTTTGTGGAAGCAGGTATATCGCACCCCTCAATCAGTATTTTGTGGAAACAGGTATATAGAAAACCTGAATCAATATTTGGTGGAAGCAGGCATATCGCAGGCCTCAATAAATATTTTGTGGAAGCAGGCATATCGCACCCCTCAATCAGTATTTTGTGGAAGCAGGTATATCGCACCCCTCAATCAGTATTTTGTAGAAGCAGGTATATCGCACCCCTCAATCAGTATTTTATAGAAACAGGTATATAGAACACCTGAATCAATATTTGTTGGCAGCAGGTATATCGCACCCCTCAATCAGTATTTTGTGAAAGCAGGTATATAGCACCCCTCAATCAGTATTTTGTAGAAGCAGGAATATCGCACCCCTCAATCAGTATTTTGTGGACGCCGGTGTATCGCAGGCCTCAATCAATATTTGGTGGAAGCAGGTATATCGCACCCCTCAATCAGTTTTTTTGGGGGCAACAGGTATATCACACCTGTTGCAAATAGTTTTTCCAATAACACTTGTCCTTCTATATACCTGCGGTATCGCAGCAGAACCGCACACTACTGCTGCACAATACAAATGCACTATAATATACTTTCTATGTTAGAAAGTATATTATAGGTATATCACACCCCTCAATCAGCTTTTTGGGGAAACAGGTATTTCACACCCGTTGCAAATAGTTGTTCCAATAGCGTTTGTCCCTCTATATAGCTGCGGTATCGCAGCAGAACCGCAGCAGTCCTTAAAAGGACTTTTGTGGCCCTATTAGCTAGCATTTGGTGTCCCTAACAGTCTGTCCCTGCTCCACAATGCAACCTCTCCTTACACTGGCAAAACACAGAATGTAAAATGGCTGCCAGATCGGGTTCTGTTATATGGTGGGGGTGTGTCCATTTGCTGAAACGTCTCAATTGGCTGTCCTGTCTCACCTGATGGATGTGTCATGGGTCAACGTTCGGCGCAATGCAAAAGTATATGGCGCATGCGAACATCGCCATATGTTCGCATGTTCAGCGAATCGCAAACCGCAAGGCTATCTATAATAATGGGGCCATATCGTTAAAATAACAGTGTTGCTGGTGCTGAGTGTGATTTTGAGGACTGGTTGAGTGGTTAATTATAGGGTATTTTAAGATTATTTTATTTTGTGCAGATTTAGATTGTGTACAACTACTGATGCAACTTAAAAAATAAATCTTTCCTGTGAGCCTAATTAAGGGAGGGGTTATTTCACGACTAATGTAAAAAATCAGACATCATATATAACATGATGGCCTATTTCTAATAAAGCTAGAACAAGCCCTGTACCTCAAATTGTTGGAGTAGCAGGAGAAGAGGCAGGCTTGCATGCAATCTGTGGCGGTAACACCAAATCCACACAGGTGCCACGGGTTGCATGCTTTACAGCCGTCAGAAGGTTCCCCCAGTGGGCAGTAAAAGTTATGTGCCTGATCTGTCTGTGTTTGCTAGACTACGTGTCTGTGGTCAGATGTATCTTGGCACCGACACTGTGTGCCAGAAATACATTGACTTGCCACTGAACATGGCCATATAGCTCTGGGATGCCCTCCTGGGATAAATATTTCCTTCCGGGGACCTTCCATTGTGGTGTGCCAATGGCCACAAATTTTCGAAAGGCTTCCGAGTCCACCAGTTTATATGGTAGTAGTTGGCGGACTAGCAGTTCCGACAAGCCGGTGGTCATTCGTTGGGCAAGAGGGTTATCCGGCGTCATCAACTTTTTACGCTCGAACATTTGGGCCACAGAAGCCTGCCTTGTGCCAGATGAACGCGACGATGCCATGGTGGAAGGTGGAGTGGAGGACAAATGGGAGGAGAGAGGAAAAGGAGAAGAGGCAGGACGTGGAGCGCTGGGAGTGTGGCTTTGTGGGTTCTGACAGCATTGCTCCCACTGGGCTCAGTGATGGGAGGCAAGGTGCCTTCTTAAGGTGGTCATCCCTAGGTGAGTGTTGGGCTTACTGTGACTTATGCGTTGACAGCACAGGCTGCAGATGGCAACACTATTGTCAGCAGCTGACACGTTAAAAAAGCCCACACTGCAGAGCCATGTGCTGGCGTCCTGGGAGCGCAAGATCTGACCGTGCATGGTGGATGGCTCGCTCCAGATACATTTGCAGTCTGCTTTTTGCCTCCTGTTCACTGCGAGTTCTGCCTGCTTCTCCTCCTCCTCCCTATCTGTTGCTCCGTCTCTCGATCTAAACTCTCTCCTCTTTCTCTCTTGTTGGCACCCATGTTACGTCCATCGACACATCATCATCATCATCACCTTCACCACCACTGACATTAGAGATCTCAGAGTAGGCAGCAACAGCAGGGGCCACCCTCCTTGGGCTCATCTGGGTACTGTCGTCAGACCTCTGGGTGGCAGCCGTTGCTACCTCCTCTTCCTTATCTGATGCCAAGAATGGCTGCGCATCGGTAAGGTCTGGGAATGGATGTGAAAACAATTCCTCTGACTCGAGAGGAGGGGCTATGGTGGTGGTGGTGGTTTCTTTGGTGGTGCACACAGCAGAGTGTGAGGAGGGTGCAGATACAGAGGATGAGGAGGATGCAGAAGCAGAAGGCTGAGTGAGCCACTAAACCAACTCTGGTGCGTCCTTTGACGTAATCGCACACACCTTTTAAAACTTCCCACTTAGGCTACGGACTGGTGCACCTACCTGACCCGTACTACCCCTGTGGAACGACCTTCCTCTTCTGCTGCCTGTCATTTTAAAAATGACCCTGTGCCAAAGACCCTAGAGAAAAGCAGTATTTGTGGACCAGGTTTAGCGCAGGCCTCAATCAGTATTTGGTAGAAGCTGGTATATAGAACCCCTTAATCAGTATTATGCAGAAGCAGGTATATCGCACCCCTCAATCAGTATTTTGTGGAAGCAGGTATATCAAACCCCTCAATCAGTATTTTGTGGAAGCAGGTATATAGCACCTCTCAATCAGTATTTTGTGGAAGCCGGTGTATTACAGGCCTTAATCAATATTTGGTGGAAGCAGGTATATCGCACCTCTCAATCTGTATTTTGTGGAAGCAAGTGTATCAAACCACTAATCAGTATTTTGTATAAGCAGTTATATCGCACACCTCAATCAGTATTTTGTGGAAACAGGTATATAGAAAACCTGAATCAATATTTGGTGGAAGCAGGCATATCGCAGGCCTCAATAAATATTTTGTGGAAGCGGGTATATTGCACCCCTTAATCAGTATTTTGTGGAAGCAGGTATATCAAACCCCTAACCAGTATTTTGTATAAGCAGGTATATCGCACCCCTCAATCAGTATTTTGTGGAAACAGGTATATCGCACCCCTCAATCAGTATTTTGTGGAAACAGGTATATAGAAAACCTGAATCAATATTTGGTGGAATCAGGCATATTGCAGGCCTCAATAAATATTTTGTGGAAGCAGGCATATCGCACCCCTCAATCAGTATTTTGTGGAAGCAGGTATATCGCACCCCTCAATCAGTATTTTGTAGAAGCAGGTATATCGCACCCCTCAAGCAGTATTTTGTAGAAACAGGTATACAGTATAGAACACCTGAATCAATATTTGTTGGCAGCAGGTATATCGCACCCCTCAATCAGTATTTTTTGGAAGCAGGTATATAGCACCACTCAATCAGTATTTTGTGGAAGCAGGTATATCGCACCCCTCAATCAGTATTTTGTAGAAGCAGGAATATCGCACCCCTCAATCAGTATTTTGTGGACGCCGGTGTATCGCAGGCCTCAATCAATATTTGGTGGAAGCAGGTATATCGCACCCCTCAATCAGTTTTTTTGGGGGCAACAGGTATATCACACCTGTTGCAAATAGTTTTTCCAATAACACTTGTCCTTCTGTATACCTGCGGTATCGCAGCAGAACCGCACACTACTGCTGCACAATACAAATGCACTATAATATACTTTCTATGTTAGAAAGTATATTATAGGTATATCACACCCCTCAATCAGCTTTTTGGGGAAACAGGTATTTCACACCCGTTGCAAATAGTTGTTCCAATAGCATTTGTCCCTCTATATAGCTGCGGTATCGCAGCAGAACCGCAGCAGTCCTTAAAAGGACTTTTGTGACCCTATTAGCTAGCATTTGGTGTCCCTAACAGCCTGTCCCTGCCCCACAATGCAACCTCTCCTTACACTGGCAAAACACAGAATGTAAAATGGCTGCCAGATCGGGTTCTGTTATATGGTGGGGGTGTGTCCATGTGCTGAAACGTCTCAATTGGCTGTCCTGTCGGCGCAATGCAAAAGAATGGGGCCATATCGTTAAAATAACAGTGTTGCTGGTGCTGAGTGTGATTTTGAGGACTGGTTGAGTGGTTGATTATAGGGTATCTTAAGATTGTGTACAACTACTGATGCAATTTAAAAAATAAATCTTTCCTGTGAGCCTAATTAAGGGGAGGGGTTATTTCATGACTAATGTAAAAAATCAGACATCATATATAACATGACGGCCTATTTCTAAAAAAGCTAGAACCAGCCCTGTACCTCAAATTGATCCAGAGATCTCCCCTTCATTCCTCTGCTAAATTTAAATCAAGCTGAAAGCTTAAGGTGAGTGTCTTTTCTGCTGCAGCTAAGGGGCCGTGTCCATGCTCTCCCTATCACAACTAAGGAGCAGCTGAAGGATGAAACAGCATGTGCGGCCATCTCAGTGAGCAGGTCAAAGAAATAAGAAAAATAAAAAAACGCAGGTGAAATTGCGGTCTGATACTGCTAATTTAGGGGTGTACACGTTCTTTTATTCATAAGTAAATCCATTAATCCTTAATTCTGTAATTGGTCTGAAATTGCGTTTTAATACTACTGCTATTTTACACTTACAGATACTGTTACAGTACAGTATGTCCAAAAGACACTGCCCGTTTTCAAGGAAACGGGCAGTGGCAAAAATGTTTCTGGAGTTGGCAGAAATAGCAGCAGAAGAAGGGGGTTGTAGCAGCAGTTGCAGCAACAGGCCAGAGCTGCCAGTGTCATCCAGCAGTCGTGTTTTGACAGCAACTCAGCTGTCCTTTAATGGTTAACTTGGTCTTTAACATCAACTCAACTGACATCAGACACCCTCATCCAGGAGTGGGTTCCTCTGACACCACCCTTAGTTGGCATGTCACAGTAACAAGCTCTGTGGACCCACCTGTCCTGAACCTGCCTCTTTCATTTTCTCTTCCTTCTGCTCGGGAAGTATTGTATGCTGTTGGCTCTGCTCCGCTTTTCAGCGAGGAAAAGCTTATTGAGGATTTTCAACAGCTACTGCACAGCCAAGAATTAGAGGAGAAATCTGCTGCTTCTTCCTATAGGCAGGCAAGTAGCGATGATGAGTCACGTGGGAGCAGGTGTGGCTCACAGTCACCTGCCCTGAGACTGGTGAGGGTGACATCAGTGAAGTGCAGACAGTAGCGGATGATGATGTAGCCAATCGCACATGGTAGCTGGGTGAAGAGGGGCTTCATCATCAGGGGATGAGGGTAGCAGCTTGCACGTGAGATAGCAGGTGAGCCAGCAGGGTGCAAGCATGTCCGTGATGCAGCAGGGTGGCAGCAGTGTGAGGTCTGATGCAAAACATGCCCGGGGTAGACCGTCAGGAGCTACTCAGGCGCCTACCTGTCCAGAAACAACTAGTGGTGCGCGGGTTAATAGAGGCAGTGGCAGGCAGTCAGCACGCAGGTAAAATTCCCTACTCGCCTGTGTGGGAATTTTTCATCAAGTCACTGGAGAACGTCAGCAGGGCCATGTGTAGAATCTGTGGGCAGAAAGTGAAGCATGGCCAGGGTACCAATGCTCGCACCAAGGCCCTGCGTCAACACCTGCAGCGTCACAATAAAGTGGCCTGGGAAAATCGTAGCGATAACATTGAGGTACAGCCTGAGGTATCTCCTAGCGGCCAGCAACCCTTTTTCAACACTCAAGGCTCCGTCATCTCAGCAGAATGGAGCTGTGTTTCCTTCCCATCGTCTACTGGTCCTTATGCTTCTCCTACCCATTGTCACTCATTTCAACAGCAATCGATCACCGAGCCGACTGCAAAAAGACAACAGTATGCGTGCACTCATCCAACGGCGCAGAAGCTGAACGTACTCCTGGCCAATTTGCTGGTACTACAGTCCGTCCCTTTCCATGTGGTTGACTCTGCACCTTTCAGAGATCTGAGCCAAGGTGGAGAGTCCCGAGCCTCATTACTTCTCGAAAAAGGCTGTACCAGCCCTGCACACGTATGTTGAGCAGAAGGTGGGCCAGTCCTTGAGCCTGTCGGTGTCTGCTAAAGTTTATGTCAGCGCTGACGTGTGGAGCTGTAACTACTGTATGGTCAAGGACAATATATGTTTATATGGGGTAAATGTGGTTCCTGCCCAGCCACACCAGCAACTTGGCCAGATGATGGCAATGCTGCCTCTGCATTCTCAAGCTGTGAGTCCTGTGCCAATGTCCTCCTCTGTCTTCTCATCCTCAACTTTGTCCTCAGCCTCCACTGCAGGCACAATTCGGAGTGCCCCTCCAGCATACCACCTATGCAGAGCACGGCAGTGTCACGCTGTTCTTCACCTGGCCAGCCTAGGCAAATGGAGTCACACCGGAGAGGAACTCCTCCGCGTCCTTCAAGAGGAAATAGAATTCTGGCTATCTCCTCTCCAACTGAAGATCGGAACCATGGTCACCAATAACGAGAAGAACATTGTGTCGGCGATGCGTCAAGGAGGGCTGACCCATGCGCCCTGCATGGCGCACGTTTTTTAATCTGGTTGGAAATTCCGCCCAACAAAATGGCCAGGAAACTGTGCATGCACTTCAGACACTCTTACACTGCAAAACATGCCCTCCTTGAGCTGCAAAGGCTGAATAGCGGTCCCCAACATCGGCTGATATGCGACTTTTCCAACCATAGGAACTCCACCCTCTACATGTTGGACCAACTATATGAGCAGAGAAAGTCCGTGAAAGATTTCTTGATGATGCAGGTGGACAGGAGTACTCCACTGTGTAACTTCGATGTTAGCCAGTGGCAGCTCATGCATGACACTTGCCATTTGCTCAGGCCCTTTGAGGAGGTCACTTAATTTTTCAGTCGCCAGGACTATGGGATCAATTCTTTATACCTGACGCTAACATTGACCTGTATGCAGGTGCGTTGCTAGGGTCTGAAAACATCCTGGGCACAAGCCTACTGTAACACGCCCCCGTGAAGCCACGCCCCCATCACCACCGGGGGGGAGGCCCTTCACAGTAGTTATTAACCCCTTTCAGCAGTCCCCCCTTCACAGTAGTTAATAACCCCTTTCAGCAGTCCCCCCTTTAGTGAATAGGGGACTGCTGAAAGGGGTTAATAACTTCTGTGAAGGGCCTAGCCATCTGGGCAACCCCACAGATCATCCCCCCACCCCCCATTTACTTGTTCCGCTGATCCACTTCTTGCGGGCTGCGTGGGCCTGAGTTCAGTCACTTCGGTGCGCAATCCCGTCCTGCGGCGTGTGATCCCGCGAGACCCGTGACCTACAGCGGCGGGTCTTGCGGGATCACGCTCCGCAGGATGGGATTGCGCACCGAAGTGACTGAACTCATGCCTGCGCAGTGCGCAAGTAGCAGAACAAGTACAAGGAGAGTGGGGAATAGCCAAATAAAAAAAAAATGCTACCAGGCCAGCATAACATTCGGGGCACTGGACAAAACATCCGGGGCTCAAGCTCTGAATGTTTTGACCTAACGATGCCCCGCCTGTATGGCTGATTTCACACTTCAGTTATTTGGTAAGTTTTGGACCCGTCACTGACCAAATAAGTGAAGTGTGAACTGATTCTAAGAGGGACGCCTGTCAACTACCTGTCATACTGATGCATAGTAACTGTTTCACAACACAACGGACTAGCTATGTATTTTTCTGCGCTGCACAGTGATGTACACCAAGATACATGCTGCCTGTGGGAAATAGCTGATTTTTAACGTGCTTTGTCACAATTTAATTCAAATCAAATTTGTTTAGAAAATTTGAATCACGTTTTTCAAAACTTCATTCATCTCCAGTGGGGAACAAGACAAAATCAATGTGGATAAATAGAAATGTAAAGGAAGCAATAAATGGCAAAAAACATTTAAATGACTAAAACAGGATAGTAGTGAGGAAGCACTGAAAACTATAAGGAAAAAATAGAATATGTAAAAGACAAATAAAAGCAGCCAAGCTGGAGGCAGAGAGACTTACTGCCATAGAGAGTAAAGCTAACCCTAAAATGTTCTTCGATTACATAAATCGTAAAAATTTTAAAACTGAGAGTGTTGGCCCTTTACAGAGTGATGAGGGAGGAGCTTTAGAGAGCGATGACGAGAAAGCGAATCTATTAAATATGTTTTTCTCCATTGTATTTAATGAGCAAAAGGAACTGTCAGATAAAATGCAGAGTATCAAAGTAAACTCACCATTAAAGGTGGCCTGTCTGACCCAGGAGGAAGTGCAGCAGTATCTTATAAAAATTTAAATAGACAAATCACTGAGTCCAGATGACATACACCCCTGCATCCTAAGAGAGTTAAGTAATGTCATAGACAGACCCTTATTTCTGATATTCAAGGTCTCTATATTGACAGGGAGCATTCCACAGGATTGGCACTCCATTCAAAAGGGCTTAAAAGCAGAGCCCGGAAACTATAGGCCGGTAAGTTTAACATCTGTGGTGGGTAAACTAGAGGTTTTCTAAGAGATGCTGATTGCATTGAGTACCTCAATGAAAATAAGCATATAACACTATATCAGCATGGCTTCATGGGGGATAGGTCATGTCAAACTAATTTAATCAGTTTCTGTGAGGAGGTAAGTTCTAGACTTGACCAGAGTGAGTCAATAAATGTCATATATTGACTTCTCCAAAGCATTTGATACTGTGCAACATAAAAGGTTTGTAAATAAAATGAGAGTGCTTGAACTAGGAGTAGGGATGAGCGAATCGACTTTGGATGAAACATCTGAAGTCTATTCGCATAAAACTTCGTTATAATACTGTACGGAGCAGGAGCTCCGTACAGTATTAGAATGTATTGGCTCCGATGAGCCGAAGTTATTGCTTCGTGAAGGTACCACTTGTAACCGAACCCGAGTTCTGGAAATGGTTTTTTACAGTACAAATTAATTTATCAAGTTATTGTGCGAAGTCTTGCGAGAACCAATAACTTCGGCTTATCTGAGCCAATACATTCTCATACTGTACAGGCGAGCAGACAGCAGGGTGAGAACGCCGAAAGCCTTGCCACAGATGGCGTTGCGCAGTGCACACCTGATTTTGTCCCCCACTTGGTTGTGCAGGGAAGGAATGGCTCGCCTGGAAAAGTAGTGGGGGCTGGGCACGACATACTGTGGGAAAGTCTTTGCCATAAGGCATTTAAAATTCTCTGTCTCCACCAGACAGAATGACAGCATTTCAAAGGCCAGTAATTTTGAAATGCTGGCATTAAGGGCCAGGGATCTCGGGGGGGTAGGGGGTACTTCCTCTTCCGCTCCAATGTTTGGGAGATGGAGAGCTGAACGCTTTCGTGGGACATTGTGGAGATGCTTGGTGACCCAGGTGGTGGTGTTGCTGGCAGATCCTCTGTTTGTGGGGTGGCAGGTGCCACTGTCACTCCAGAGGTGAATGAAGAGGCCGAGACTGCAGCAGAAGAGGAAGCAAGAGGAGCCAGAGACCTTTCTTGGTTTTTGAGGTGTCTACCCGACTGCAGCTCATGCTTTGCACTTAGATGCCTGGTCATGCAGGTTGTGCTCAGGTTGAGAACATTTATGCCTCGCTTCAGGCTCTGATTGCACAGCGTGCAAACCACTCGTGTCTTGTCATCAGCACATTGTCTGAAGAACTGCCACGCCAGGGAACTCCTTGGAGCTGGCTTTGGTGTGCTCGGTCCCTTGCTGCGTTTGGCAGTAGCAGGCATACTGGGATGGCTGCTCCGCTTTTTTACCCTGCTCCCTCTTCTTCTGTGCTGGTGGCTCTGTGCGACCACCGCCTCTTCCTCCGAACTAGACAGGTCACTCGCATGACCTTGATTCCATGTGGGGTCGAGGACCTCATCGTTCTCCACATCATATTCCACCCAGTCTTCATCCCTGCCCTCCTTGTCAGTCTGCACACTGCAGAAAGCCACAGCAGTTGGCACAGTTGTTACGTCATTATCCGAGACGTAATGCGGTGGTCCTCCCATGTACTCATCTTGAAACATAAGTGGTTGGGCATCGGTGCACTCAATCTCTTTCACTTCTGGGGCAGGGCTATGTAGATGGCTCTGGGAAACCCTGCTAGCAGAGTCATCAAAAAGCAGAAGAGACTGCTGAATGACTTGGGGCTCAGACTGCTTTGCTGATTTGCAAGGGGGTGAGGTGAAAGACTGATGGACATCGGCTGCAGGTGCCAACTCTGAGCTTATAGCAGGAGACTGGGTTGGAGACAATGTGAAGGAACTGGAGGCACTGTCTGCAACCCAATCTACTATCGCCTGTATTTGATCTGGCCTCACCATTCATAGAGCCGCATTATGTCCAACCAAATAATGCTGAAGGTTCTGTCGCCTACTCACACCTAAGAAAGGTGTTTCACTTGTGCGTGTAGCTGACACAGATCGACCACATTCACTCCCTGCAACAGGAACTCCATCAGCAGCACCACGAACGAGGCCACGTCCCTTATTTGACGCTGTCGTCATTCGCCGCAAATTTTGGATCTTGCCCAAAATGGATGGGTTTTTTAATACCAGAATATAACAGCAGTATCTAACGCGTGTATTTCACACTGACAGATGCAGCAAAGGCTGCAAATTTAGTATTTTGCCCAAAAAGTCTTTTTTTTTAAGCCCAGAATATTATTGCAGTATTTCAAGCTTATATTTCACACTGACAAATGCTGAAAAGGCCCCTGATGTAGGATATTGCCAAGAATGGGTGCTTTTTTAAAACCAGAATATTATTGCAGTATTTCAAGCATGTATTTCACACTGACAAATACTGAAAAGGCCCATAGATGTAGGATATTGCCAAAAATGTGTGTTTTTTTAAACCCAGAATATTATTGCAGTATTTCAAGCTTGTATTTCACACTGACAAATGCTGAAAAGGCCACTGATGTAGGTTATTCCCAAGAATATTATTGCAGTATTTCCAGCTTGTATTTCACACTGACAAATGCTGAAAAGGCCCCAGATGTAGGGTATTGCCAACAATTTGTGTTTTTTTAAACCCAAAATATTATTGCAGTATTTCCAGCTTGTATTTCACACTGACAAATGCTGAAAAGGCCCCTGATGTAGGGTATTGCCAGGAATGGGTGTTTTTTTTAAACCCAGAATATTATTGCAGTATTTTAAGCTTGTATTTCACACTGACAAATGCTGAAAAGGCCCTAGATGTAGGGTATTGCCAACAATTTGTGTTTTTTTAAACCCAGAATATTATTGCAGTATTTCAAGCTTGAATTTCACACTGACAAATGCTGAAAAGGTCCCTGATGTAGGGTATTGCCAAGAATGGGTGCTTTTTTTAAACCCAGAATATTATTGCAGTATTTCAAGCTTGTATTTCACACTGACAAATGCTGAAAAGGTCCCTGATGTAGGATATTGCCAAGAATGGGTGCTTTTTTTAAACCCAGAATATTATTGCAGTATTTCAAGCTTGTATTTCACACTGACAAATGCTGAAAAGGCCCCTGATGTAGGGTATTGCCAATAATGGGTGTTTTTTTAAACCCAGAATATTATCACAGTATTTCAAGCTTGTATTTCACACTGACAAATGCTGAAAAGGCCCCTGATGTAGGGTATTGCCAAGAATGGGTGTTTTTTTAAACCCAGAATATTATTGCAGTATTTTAAGCTTGTATTTCACACTGACAAATGCTGAAAAGGCCCCAGATGTAGGGTATTGCCAACAATTGATGTTTTTTTTAAACCCAAAATATTATTGTAGTATTTCCAGCTTGTATTTCACACTGACAAATGCTGAAAAGGACCCTGATGTAGGGTATTGCCAATAATGGGTGTTTTTTTAAACCCAGAATATTATTGCAGTATTTCAAGCTTGTATTTCACACTGACAAATGCTGAAAAGGCCCCTAGATGTAGGTTATTGCCAAGAATATTGTTGCAGTATTTCAAGATGGTATTTCACACTGACAAATGCTGAAAAGGCCCCTGATGTAGGGTATTGCCAAGAATGGGTGTTTTTTTAAACCCAGAATATTATTGCAGTATTTTAAGCTTGTATTTCACACTGACAAATGCTGAAAAGGCCCCAGATGTAGGGTATTGCCAAGAATGGGTGCTTTTTTAAACCCAGAATATTATTGCAGTATTTCAAGCTTGTATTTCACACTAACAAATGCAGCATAGGCCCCAGATGTAGGATATTGCCAAGAATGGGTGCTTTTTTTAAACCCAGAATATTATTGCAGTATTTCAAGCTTCTATTTGACTGTTACAAATGCACATTTACTGTGCTGGTGCACTGAACTTGCATAAAATGGCCGCCAACACCCACCTAACTAACAGACGGATAAAAGTTATTTTTATGTGTCACTGGGCTCAGGGCAGGGTAAAAAGATTGTGCACTGCACCCACAAAACAAAATCTATGTAGATCGCTGAGTTAACAAGCACTTCTGATTCTTTCCTATTCTCTCCCTCACAGCAGCAGTTTCCTTTCCCTACACTAATCAGAGCAGAGTGACGTGCAGCCCTACGTGACTCCAGCTTATATAGAGGCTGGGTCACATGCTGCGCTGGCCAATCACAGCTATTCCATTATTAGGCATGGCCTTGATGGCTTCTAAGTGCACACAAGTTAAACGCTTGTTTCAAAAAGCTTAATTTCAAAAAGCGCCATTAACACACCGAACCTGAACTTTTACTGAAAAGTTCGGGTTCGCGTCCGGGGTCCAAAAATCCTAAAGTTCGGTACGAGCCCGGACTTTACAGTTCGGGTTCGCTCAACACTAATTATGTCCTACCAAAAGTATAGACCACTGTTCATTCACATTTTATTATGTTGAAAGATTATATTCTGCTTACCTGCAACCATCATCACTAGGTATAAGTTCATAAGCAATATGCTTCCCAAAGAGGCTATGTGACAGAAATTAGGATATATATATATTTATTATTTAATTTTTTTTGTTTAAGGGAATTTTGCTTATTGGAAATTGGAGATTTATGTCTGTCTATCTCCGTATTCCGTCCTTTCTTTTCTATTTCTTAACTGTTGCCCTTGTTTCCTCTAAAAACTCTATTACTTTGTGTATTTTTATATACCCCTCCAGTCCTTCATATACCCCAGGAGTAACATACAACCTTCGCAGATACTTATATATAAAAATTGTTTACTGATAACATAGAGATGACAAAGCAATGGACATTATACATAAAGATTAGTGATGAGCGGCAGGGGCAATATTCAAATTTGCAATATTTTGTGAATATTTGGTAGAATATTCGTCATATATTTGTGAATTCGCAAATTCGAGATTATTTTCTTGATCGCGAAAAATCGGCAATGTAATATTGGCGTAATGCGCACGAAATACAGGTGTTGGTCACTATAGCTACATTTTTCAAGCTGCTAGAAGTTTCCTGAGACTGGAGAAAATGGTAGACACGGCAGAAAATTACAATAGCTTTATATGTAGATAGAGTGCTCCAATATATTTGCGATTGCGAAATCAGCACTAATGATGCGAACATTTTGGCGCAATACGTGCAACTTCACATTTTAACAGGTCTGACTACTTATTATTGATTGGTGCACTAAGAATTGTTTTGAACTTGTGACATCACAGCACTATGTATGTATGTATGTAGCATACATACATACAGCACTATGCATGTAGCATGTGTGTATGGACAGCAGAACCTATCAGCTACACTATATCACTATCTAACCTACACTGACTATCTCCCACTAACTATCTGTATTATATATATAAACTAACTAACTATGTAATGTAATGACACGGGAAAGCAGAGAGCACAGCAATAACACTGCTGTCTCTCTCAGATCTGCAAAATACTGCATACAATGGCTGAATGGAGAGGTTCTCATATAGTAAGGGGTAGGCAACTTTACTATTGGTTGCTAGGGATGTTGCTAAGCTCAGACAAAGACATTACAGCCTTCTTATTGGCCCACAAGCAAGAAGGGCGGTTACTGGTGAAAAAAAAATCTAGAATATTCGAAATTACTAATTTATGTCACTATATTCTAAATATTTGCAAATTCTCGAAGTGCCGATATTCGCGATTAATATTCGCTATTCGAATATTCGCGCCCAACACTAATAAAGATATAGACACTACAAATAAGACAGTACATAGAGAACACCCCCACACATAGCTGCCTCCGTTCCTGGCCTCCGTGGATGCTAAGCAATGTGGCTAATAATGTGTATGTATATAAAGTATATCCAGAGTCCAGCAATATACCATCTACTGGATCTACTCTTCTACCCAACTCACATCCAGTACCTGATCATTAGTACATGTACATATAGCGACTCATGCATAAACAGCATATATAATCTACCGGTAATACAATCGCAGATTACAAATATCTATATGTACACATATAAAGTCTACTGGGATATTATACTTATATACATACAGTACACACATAACCAGACATATAACATAGCTTGCTCCTGAAGGGCTGTTAGTCCATGGGGCTGGCAGGCAGAGAGAGAGAGACTCCCAAGATTCATATCACCTATATGTTCCTGTGTCCCAGCCCCCATCATGGACTCCACCCTGTGAACACCCAAATATCTTCCCAATCTGTTGGCCAAGAGAATGTTGTCCAACTGCTTTTACAATGTACCCTTCCTGACTTTGGTATGCTAACAAGGGACACAATGACCAAATGGCTACTGGCCATACTGATATCACACAATGGGTGAATACCACTGGATATCAATATACACTATATCCAATTATTAGGCAGGCATATTTGTGTGATCATCAGCCTTAGGTTCTGGCTGAGAGCCATATTTTCCTGTAATATTTATATATACAGTACAGACCAAAAGTTTGGACACACCTTCTCATTCAAAGAGTTTTCTTTATTTTCATGACTATAAAGGCATCAAAACTATGAATTAACACATGTGGAATTATATACATAACAAACAAGTGTGAAACAACTGAAAATATGTAATATTCTAGGTTCTTCAAAGTAGCCACCTTTTGCTTTGATTACTGCTTACTGCTCTAGAGGTAGTCCCCTGAAATGGTCTTCCAACAGTCTTGATGGAGTTCCCAGAGATGCTTAGCACTTGTTGGCCCTTTTGCCTTCACTCTGCGGTCCAGCTCACCCCAAACCATCTCGATTGGGTTCAGGTCCGGTGACTGTGGAAGCCAGGTCATCTGGCTCAGCACCCCATCACTCTCCTTCATGGTCAAATAGCCCTTACTTTCAAAGTTTTCCCAATTTTTCGGCTGACTGACTGACCTTCATTTCTTAAAGTAATGATGACTACTCGTTTTTCTTTACTTAGCTGCTATTTTCTTGCCATAATACAAATTCTAACAGTCTATTCAGTAGGACTATCAGCTGTGTATCCACCTGACTTCTCCTCAACGCAACTGATGGTCCCAACCCCATTTATAAGGCAAGAAATCCCACTTATTAAACCAGACAGGGCACACCTTTGAAGTGAAAACCATTTCAGGGGACTACCTCTTGAAGCTCATCAAGAGAATGCCAAGAGTGTGCAAAGCAGTAATCAAAGCAAAAGGTGGCTACTTTGAAGAACCTAGAATATGACATATTTTCAGTTGTTTCACACTTGTTTGTTATGTATATAATTCCACATGTGTTAATTCATAGTTTTGATGCCTTCAGTGTGAATCTACAATTTTCATAGTCATGAAAATAAAGAAAACTCTTTGAATGAGAAGGTGTGTCCAAACTTTTGGTCTGTACTGTATATATATATATATATATATATATATATATATACATACACTGTATATCGAAAGCTATATACATGCTTATATCAATTGCCCAGAGAAGAAAAAGATAGTGAAAACAATGCATCCTAAAAGATATATTATCCTGAGGTTTTTTCCCATCTTTTTTTTTTATCCTATTTTGGGGTGTAGTAGCAGTGTCTGCATGAATTGCATGAATTAACTCTGTGCTTTTAAATCTATAGACATCTGTGAATTTGTTTTCATATTCCGAAACAATATACAGTACAATCTCAAAATATGCACAAGGTTGCAAAACAATAAAATTATAAACTAGTACTAACAAAACTGAAATATTTAGTCTACCTAATGCACCTGGATTCATAGAAATCCTAAAGAGGATTATAGTCATTACTTGGGTTTGAAAAACTGCCAATGACAAAAGAAGAGAGCGAGGAAATATGTTTTACCATACTTGGAAACATGATTGTGCCCATGCCCAAAGGAGTAAACAGAGAACAATGAATGCATTCATCAGACTGACAGGTGTGCCATACCTAAGATGACAACAGTGCCAAACAAACCCTTCCATGCCCTTCTTATAGATGATATTGGTGTTCATCTACAATACTCTAAAGGGTAATATATTCCTTACCATCCTCATTGGTTCCATCACAAACCCCCATCAACCCTCATTTTAATGACCTTATAGTTCCTTTATTTCTACCTTGGTCCAACTATGATCTAACCATTTCCTGTTCATGTTACTCAAATTCAGGTGCAAAGAATCACTTGGAAGGTTGTCAATCATCCAGGACATGGTACAGTATATCAGTTCTAATAAGTAAAAGCAACTGGCCACATTGTAGGTCACCGAGTTGATGCTGTCGATGATAGGTCTGAAAAGGTCCCTTGCTTGTAAATGTTTGGAAGTCCATATATACAGTACAGACCAAAAGTTTGGACACACCTTCTCATTCAAAGAGTTTTCTTTATTTTCATGACTATGAAAATTGTAGATTCACACTGAAGGCATCAAAACTATGAATTAACACATGTGGAATTATATACATAACAAACAAGTGTGAAACAACTGAAAATATGTCATATTCTAGGTTCTTCAAAGTTGCCACCTTTTGCTTTGATTACTGCTTTGCGCACTCTTGGCATTCTCTTGATGAGCTTCAAGAGGTAGTCCCCTGAAATGGTTTTCACTTCACAGATGTGCCCTGTCAGGTTTAATAAGTGGGATTTCTTGCCTTATAAATGGGGTTGGGACCATCAGTGGCGTTGAGGAGAAGTCAGGTGGATACACAGCTGATAGTCCTACTGAATAGACTGTTAGAATTTGTATTATGGCAAGAAAAAAGCAGCAAAGTAAAGAAAAAACGAGTGGCCATCATTACTTTAAGAAATGAAGGTCAGTCAGTCAGCCGAAAAATTGGGAAAACTTTGAAAGTAAGGGCTATTTGACCATGAAGGAGAGTGATGGGGTGCTGCGCCAGATGACCTGGCCTCCACAGTCACCGGACCTGAACCCATTCGAGATGGTTTGGGGTGAGCTGGACCGCAGAGTGAAGGCAAAAGGGCCAACAAGTGCTAAGCATCTCTGGGAACTCCATCAAGACTGTTGAAAGACCATTTCAGGGGACTACCTCTTGAAGCTCATCAAGAGAATGCCAAGAGTGTGCAAAGCAGTAATCAAAGCAAAAGGTGGCTACTTTGAAGAACCTAGAATATGACATATTTTCAGTTGTTTCACACTTGTTTGTTATGTATATAATTCAACATGTGTTAATTCATAGTTTTGATGCCTTCATAGTCATGAAAATAAAGAAAACTCTTTGAATGAGAAGGTGTGTCCAAACTTTTGGTCTGTACTGTATAAGGAGCAGCCTCACCAGGGTAGAGGCAAAGATACATGGTCCAATCAATATATTTGTCCTTTTGCATTTGCTGTTTATTCTATGACCTTTTACTTGTAATCGCTAGTTGGGTCACTTCATACAGTATGTATCCGACGTTGTGACTTAGAAGTGTGGCCGCCTAAGCATGGTAATCTAAAGTCCAGCTCAGGGTGGGGAGTTAGAGATTTTTTTCTATACAGTTTAGGTAAAAGATGTTAAGGTGCTGACATGGAATACCAGAGGCATGAAAGATAGATGGAAATGATGTGTTATTTTCAATTTGATTACATTTTCCCAATTCTTGTCCTGCTTACTGGAGACTCATCTCATTAAGGAAAATTTGAATCATGTGATAAAATGGCTGGACAGGATTTCCTGTCTGTTTATCCTACTAGCTGTGTATTATGTCTATTTAGGAATTCAAAAGGTGTTTTTCTCTGGAGTCCGCAAGGTTATCAACACTTAAAGGGGTTGTCCAAGTTCTGAAAAAAAAAAGATATCGCACTGTAAGGCGTCATGCACACAACATTTTTTCGGGTCTGCATCCGAGCCGCAGTTTTTTTTCAGGTCCGCATCTGTTGCGTGGCCCCGCAAAAAAAAAATAGCATGTCCTATTCTTGTCTGTTTTGCAGAATAGGCATGTCTACAATGGGCCGCCCGTTCCACAAATTGCGGAAGCCACACGGGCGGCTTCTGTTTTTTGCAGATCCGCAGTTTGTGGTCCGCAAAAAACAGCACGGTCGTGTGTATGAGGCCTAAATCTGATGGTCAGCGATATATAACTAAGCTAAGCAAGTTTTAGGCAAAAAAATATCTATTTCCTCATTTCCCTGGTTCTCTTCTTGCCCTTTGTTTACTTGCAATAAAAACAATATCTGCCCCTCCCCCTTCACTGCTAAGGGAGTGAATACAAGTGCTGCCCTCAGTGACATGTCTGCCTGCTGGGAGACTCAACAGCATGTTGTATGTATAGAACTACAAGTCCTCGCTGTACAATGACACTGCTAATATACACAGGATCTTCCCCCTACCTGCAATGCTCTGCAGAACTTCTCTTTCAGCTCCTGTGCCCAGCATTTGTCTCCTCACTACCTGCAGCTACACAGTAAACACTTCATCCCTGAGTCTGTGCAGCTGAAGAGGTTAAGAATCCTTGGAGAGAGCAATAAGCAGCAGCCTGCAGTGCAGAGGGCGTGGCCAGCACAGTGACATCTCCTGTACAGATCTCTCAGACTTGTGCATGAACATTATCAGAGCAGGGAGAGAAGCTGACATCACAGGTCATGGGACCCTCAGTGAAATCTGAGAAACCAGCCACTGCAGATAAAGTGAGTTAATTGGAAAACTGTTAGATTTGCCTAGTTAGAAACATAGACAGAATAAAAAAATAACTCAGACAACCCCTTTAACCAGGAGCCAGGAAATTCACTGTTAAACCAGACCTAGTACCTTGAATGGCTAGCTCATTTGCATGTAATGATACATTTCACTTAGTAATCCATTGCCATAGTCTGGAACAAAAGTAAGTTTAACTCATATTCAAATGAGTGGTTTGGTACATAAAAAAAATAAAGCATTGCAAATCTGATAATCAGCAAGTTTTAATAAAAAAAATATATATATA
The DNA here is from genome assembly GCF_905171765.1 of Bufo bufo. Taxonomy (NCBI): domain Eukaryota; kingdom Metazoa; phylum Chordata; class Amphibia; order Anura; family Bufonidae; genus Bufo; species Bufo bufo. Next base: position 532,634,424 of record NC_053390.1, on the reverse strand, counting down.
TTTATATATATTTACTCATTTACCAAGTTCTGTTCTGGCCCTTTATGTGACATGCAGTTGCAGAGCTGTGGGAGCGTGTAACAACAATCTCTGATGTATTTGTGGGTGTCAACAAAGATGGTCTTTCCCTTCCCCATGCTCTGCAAAGGGAGTGAATAAAATGACTGCTCTGCCTTCAGTCTGAATGCTGGAATACTGATGTATGTGTGGGATTACAAGTCCCAGCTGTACAGTACAATGACATTGCTGGTACACACATGATCTCCCTCCTACTTGCTATTGTGCAATGCTCTGCAGACATTTATTCACAGACAGCAAAAGAGTACAAAGGAGAGAATTCCTCTGGTCTTTTTCAGCTCTGTGTGTTTCCAGGGGGAGGAGGGAGGGAAGATCATATCCACAGCATTTGTTTCTTCAGTGCCTGGAGAAGAGGAAACCCTGCAGCTGTTCAGTACCTGAGGCAGAGCCTCCAACCCTCAGTCTATGCTGCTGGTGGTAGGTTAAACTTTGCTGAAGAATCCAGTGGGAGGGGAGACACAGGGCAAACAGCTCAGCCAGCAGATCTGGCAGTGCAGGGGGTGTGGCTTGTCACTCCAACCAGCACAGCCTTCACAGTGAGGTTCTGTGCACAGAGGCAGACCTGCTCCTCCTGCTCCCTCAGGCTTGTGAACATCATCAGAGCAGGGAAAGAAGATGACGTCACAGTTCATGTGAAGCTCAGCTAACTATGAGAACGGGGCTACATTTGGATCATTAGACACATACAAAGAACAAAAAAATAACTTGGACAACCCCTTTGCACATTAGCATTGCTTTAGGGAAGAATACCTTTGCAATATGATACCATAAGGAGACACTATAAGACAACACACAGAGTGCTTATGGGTCCGTAATATTCAGCTATTTGGACATTCAATTTTAGGCCTTATTCACACGTCCGTTGTTTCTTTCCTGATCTGTTCCGTTTTTTGCTGAATAGATCTGGACCAGATCTGGACCCATTCATTTTCAATGGGTCCTGAAAAAAAATCAGACATTGAGCTGTCCGTTTTTTTTCAGGACCCATTGAAAATGAATGGGTCCAGATCTGGTCCAGATCTGTTCCGCAAAAAACTGAACAGATCAGGAAAGAAACAACGGACATGTGAATGGAGCCTTAATCTGTAGTCAGCAATGATACAATTGGTATAAATATCTTGTTCTGAATTATTATACATTCTTTTTGAATTTAAGCAGGGATTGAATGATTTCCTCATCTACTAATCTTCATATTTTAAGAGAGTAATAACTTTTAAGCAAAAATCTGTAGACTTCAAATATAATTTACTGTAAGTTTATAAGTAAATAAAGGGCAAACCCAAATTGGTATTATGCTCCTAATCAAGTCCTGCATATTTCTGTCTGCAGTATGTCAGCTCTTCTAGTGTTGAAGGAAAAGTGCAAGATTTATTGACTTAAGGAGAATTACAATAATGCTAAACTCAAGTACAAAACCAGAAAGTTGTCCTGCGTGTAATTGGTGTTCAGCGTTCACTGCACATTCTGGTGATAATAACTGGCATATAAAGAGCTATCAATCTAAATAGATTATAAAGCGCTATATTATTATTGCGGATTTTCTACGCCCACAGTATTTAGGTTTGTTCTTGTCAACAGATATCTAGGGCTATGATTTACATTAAACCCTTCAAGGTGAAACTTACATAAAAACACAGCTTTTTTTTATAACACATAAGAAATACATTATCATGACATTAGGACACTGTCATGATCAGTACGTTCCTTAGTCATTAAACATGGATGCATTTGAAAACAAATGTAGCACTGTACAAATGTAGCACTGTTTAACTTGACACATTGCATTAAATACAGAGTTGCTATATTAGGGTGTGGAATGCTTATGTACAGGTTATAATAAGTTCAATTCCAACCAGGACACTAATTGCATTGAGTTTTGTGTTTGTTGCATTTTTTTCTTTAATATATTATTGAAAGGGTTTCCTGGGAGTTTGATATTGATGACCTAACATTAGAATAGATAATCAATATTTGATTGATGGGGATCCGACACTTAGAACACCCACCAATCAGTTGTTTTCTGGTGAGCTCCGTGGCCTCTTCCTGGGACAGTGATATCATGTTCCTTGGCAAGATGGTCTATTTGCAGAACATTCCCATTCAGAGTCGCTATGCAATGAACGGTGTGCTGTGAGAAGAATGTCAGACCCCCACTTATAAAGTATTGATGACCTATCCTGAGGCTAGGCTCTCAATATCGAACTCTTCGAAAACCTTTTTAAAGTTTTTTTTGTGTTTTATGTAGATAGAGCCTAATCATTGTATAATGAAACATTCTTCGACTTTCTGATATCCTTTGTATCCCTCATCCTTTCTTTCAGCATTTAAAAATATTCTTTATATTCAGAGCCTGCAAACCTGTACATAACTAGTACTGAGAAGTAGACACAAATGTTTCCAATCGAGACAATGCTGAGCTAAATATATCAGCAGCTACACAGATCTCTTTCTTAGTTTGCTACAATGTATCAGTTTGAGGTCTAAGGCTACTCTCAAACCAGCATTTTTGCTGGATCCATCATGGATCAGCAAAAATGCTTCTGTCATGATAATAGAACCGTCTGCATCCGTTATGAACGTATCCAGTTGTATTATCTATAAAATAGCCATGACGGATTCGCCGAATCCGAATTTCCTGACGCTTTGTGGTGACGATTCACATTTTTTCCTAAAATGGCTGCTGCACATGTTAGGACATAGAGCAAAGAACTCTGGGAACGAGGGATCACCCACAATGCCATGCATGCAACCAATCAGCAGCCAGCCCTGTGATGTCACAGCCGTACAAATAGCCTCAGCCATCTTGGATTAAGCCATTTTCCAGTGTGCTTAGTGCAGGGAGAGATGTTAGCAGGCGCTAGGGACAGTGCTAAAAAAGACTTTAAAACGTTTATTTTGCTGAATAGAAGTTCAGGGAAAGATCATTAGAAGTGTAGTGAAAGGATAGAGAGGAATTATTCCACAGTATTGAAGCAGAACAGGGTTCAATAGGGAAGTTTACAGCCTGGGTAATAAAAACAATCCGATTACACCTTGATGCACTGACTGCGGATCCAAATTGCCATTATACTGCTGCTTTCAGGTTTGCAATAATTGATACCTCTGTAATTCCAGCAAACCTTTCTTGTTATTGGGGTGCAAGTGCTGTGTGATACAGCCATTTACAGGGTGTATTGCTAGGAAATATTTGTACGTCTTATTAGCCGTTGTGCGGTGCAGTTATATATTCTAAAGCCCTTTTTGTCATGTATTAGTGGCAAAAAAAAGTATTATTTGCCATTCAGCGATGCAGTTATATGTTCTAAAGCCTTTTTTTTGCGTGTATAAGTGGACAAAAAAGGGCTTATTTGCCATTCAGCTGTGCAATTATATGTTCTAAAGCTTTTTTGGGGGTGTATTAGTGGAAAAAAGGGGCTTATTAGCCATTGTGTGGGGAAGTGACCAAATTACAGCCTTTTTTGGAGTGTATTAGTGGAAAAAAACAGGATTATTTGCCGTTTAGCTGTGCAGTTATATGTTCTAAAGCCTTTTTTGGGGTGCATCAGTGGAAAAAAAGGACTTATAATATAAGCCATTCAGCAGTGCAGTTATATGTTCTAAAGCCTTTTTTGGGGTGTATTAGTGGAAAAAAGTCAAGATTATTTGCTGTTTAGAGGTGCAGTTATATGTTCTAAAGCCTTTTTTGGGGTGCATCAGTGAAAAAAAAACGACTTATAAGCCATTTAGCAGTGCAGTTATATGTTCTAAAGCCTTTTTTGGGGTGAATTAGTGGGAAAAAAAGAGCTTATTAGATGTTGTGTGGTGAAGTGAGAAAATAACAGCCTATTTTGGTGTGTATTAGTGGAAAAAAATGTATTATTTGCCTTTCAGCGGTGCAGTTATATGTTCTAAAGCCTTTTTTGGCATGTATTAGTGAAAAACAAAAAGTATTATTTGCCGTTCAGTGGTGCAGTTATATGCTCTAAAGCCTTTTCTGGGGTGTATTAGTGGAAAAAAAAGGTGGGCTTATTAGCCATTGTGTGGTGAAGTGAAAAAATTACAGCCATTTTTGGGGTGCATTAGTGAAAAAACTAAGGATTATCTACCATTCAGCGGTGCAGTTATATGTTCTAAAGATTTTTTTGTCGTGTATTAGTGGGAAAAAAATAAGGGCTTATTAGCCGTTCAGCGATGCAGTTATATGTTCTAAACTCTTTTTGGGATGCATTAGTGGAAAAAAGGTCTTATTAGCCGTTGTGTGGTGAAGTGAGAAAATCCCATCCTTTTTAGGCGTGTACTAGTGGAAAACAAAAAGTATTATTTGCCGTTCAGTGGTGCAGTTATATGCTCTAAAGCCTTTTTTGGGGTCTATTAGTGGAAAATAATAACGGCTTAATTGCAATTCAGCGGTGCGGTTATATGTTCTAAAGCTTTTTTTGGAGTGTATTATTGGAAAAAAAGGGGCTTATTAGCCGTTGAGTGGTGAATTGAGAAAATGACAGCCTTTTTTGGCGTGTATTAGTGGTAAAAAAAAAGGCCTATTAGCAGTTGTTGTCCGGTGAAGTGAGAAAATTATAGCCTTTTTTGGCATATATTAGTGGAAAGCAAAAAAATATTATTTGCCGTTATGGAAAATAATAACGGCTTAATTGCCATTCAGCGATGCAGTTATATGTTCTAAAGCCTTTTTTGGGGTGTATTAGAGGAAAAAAAGGGCTTATTAGCCGTTCAGTGGTGCAGTTATATGTTCTAAAGCCTTTTTTGGGTTGTATTAGTGGGAAAAAAGGGGCTTATTAGCTGTTGTGTGGTGAAGAGAGAAAATTACAGCTTTTTTGGGGTGTATTAGTGGAATACAAAAAATTATTTACCAGTTTACGGTGCAGTTATATGTTCTAAAGCCTTTTTTGGCTTGTATTAGTGGAAAACAAAAAGTATTATTTTCCGTTCAGTGGTGCAGTTATATGTTGTAAAGCCTTTTTTGGGGTGTATTAGTGGAAGAAAGGGGTTTATTAGCAGTGATGGCCAGTTCGCATTGTTCGCCCGCGAACACATGCGGGCTGCCATCTTTTCTCACAAGTCCGCCGAGGCACAGGTAAGCCCTTACCTGTGTCTGCGCGTGAGCCAGTCTGAAATCAAATGCGGTCACCGGGAGCAGGCAGTTCCGAGAACAGCCGCCGGGGGCCTTCATCGGGCTGTTCTCAGAACTGCCTGCTCCCGCTGACCGCATTTGTTTCAGACCGGCTCGCGGCACAGGCACAGGTAAGGGCTTACCTGTGCCTCGCCGGACTTGTGAGAAAAGATGGCACCCCGTATTTGTTCGCGGGCGAACAATGCGAACTGGCCATCACTGTTTATTAGCCGTTGAGTGGTGAATTGAGAAAATTACAGCCTTTTTTGGGGTGTATTAGTGGAAAACTAAAAATATTTGCCGTTCAGCGGTGCAGTTATATGTTCTAAACTCTTTATTTATTTTTTTCACATTTTTATTGAAAGTAAATGTAAAACATACATGTGATGTATACATTGTAATAACATATAGCTTGACAAGTACTAAATATACATTCCCGTTAGAAGGGTAGGACATTTGAGCAATATTGATCACTAAACATAGTAATTTTTCTTATTTTCATTTACCACGTTGATAGGTCAGAGGTGCTCATACAAAGAGATTCACTTAAAGTTTCTATGAGATCCATGCTTTCCAGCCAGATCTAAAATTATGTATCCTCCCAGGCCGCAATCTCTTCAAATCTATATAGCTGATCCATTTTCCCTATCCATTGAGATATGGGAGGGAGATCTGAAGATAACCAAAATATTGGAATTAGGAGACGAACGGCGCTTAGCATAATATGGAAGAGCTGGGAGGGGTACCTACAAAGTTGGAAGGTGCTGATCCTAACAAAGCCAATTGAGGTGAAATTGGGATTTCTAGATTGCAAATTTTATTGGCAATGCTGAAGATCTCAGCCCACCAGATCTGAATGAGGGGACATAGCCACCAAATATGAAAGAATGAACCTCTTTGCTTTTTACACCTCCAGCAAGTATCCGACCATTTAAACTATAAAGACACATGATATCAGGGGACCTATACCATCAAGTTAAGATCTTGTACCCATTCTCCTGAGTTCGGACACATCTGGATGATTTATGTGGTAACATTAAGAGTCGTGAGATTTCGGTTTGAGAAAAGGTAGTTCCTAAATCTCTCTCCCAGAGGCCTACATATGGCGGTTTAATCGTGGTCACAGGGGTACTTAATTTCTTATAAAGTTGGGAGATTAGTTTGGTATGTTTTGAGGGGTCAACTAATAAAACTTCGAACCAGGTCAGTGGGCGTAGTAGGGCCCCCATAGAGATGTTTTTGGAAATAAATGAACGTACAAATGATAGCAGGGGGGAAAGGGTCTGCAGTCTGGGAAAATTGGTAAAATATTTTCATTATTTAGAACTACTCCTTCTTCTCCATATAAGGAAAGTATCAGAAGTGTAGAGTTCTGAATGGAGTGTGGTAGACAGTCCCTTAAGGTAGACGGTGTGTGGGCTAAGATATCTCTTATTTGGATCAGCGGCGACGGAAGTGGTATGGCGTGTTGCGATGTTTGGAGCCACTTCCATGCTGAAAATGTCGACCTCACGATCGGGTTAAGGGGCCTGTCTTGGGCTGAGAAATTTCCTGTCCCCACCAAGAGGCCTGAAGGATACGAACCAAGATCACTCTGCTCCATGGAGACCCAGTGCTTCTGTAATAGACCTGCCAGCCAGTCGACTACCCTTGATAGTAGGACAGCTCTCCCATACAACTCAGGGTCAGGAAAACCTATCCCCCCACAAAGCCTGGGTCTACAAAGAACAGAGCGAGCTAGTCGAGCTCTCTTCCCAGCCCATATAAATTAGCTTATTTGGCGTTTTATTTTAGTGTACTATGTCTTTGATACTGGAATAGGTAAGACCTGTTGGAGGTACGTCAGTCTGGGCAGGACGAGGGAGGTGCCAATATTTTTTTTTACATCCATGATAGCATTTTTTTTTTTTTAGCATGTTGAGTTGGTCTGTTATTGATTGAAGGAGAAGAGTATAGTTCAAGCGAAAGAGTGATGAAGGGTCTGGTCCTATCTTAACTCATAGGTAGGTGATATGAGGGGTGTCCCAATTAAAGGGGGAGTTGGCTTTCATTATATTTCTGATTGGAGTTGGGAGGTCTATACTGAGGATATGGGACTTGTTCATGTTAATTTTGAATTTGGAATGAAGGCTAAACTGTTCTAGTATCTTGTATATACACTCACCTAAAGAATTATTAGGAACACCATACCAATACGGTGTTGGACCCCTTTTGCCTTCAGAACTGCCTTAATTCTACGTGCCATTGATTCAACAAGGTGCTGACAGCATTCTTTAGAAATGTTGGCCCATATTGATAGGATAGCATCTTGCAGTTGATGGAGATTTGAGGGATGCACATCCAGGGCATGAAGCTCCCGTTCCACCACATCCCAAAAATGCTCTATTGGGTTGAGATCTGGTGACTGTGGGGGCCATTTTAGTACAGTGAACTCATTGTCATGTTCAAGAAACCAATTTGAAATGATTCGAGCTTTGTGACATGGTGCATTATCCTGCTGGAAGTAGCCATCAGAGGATGGATACATGTTCTCATTCTGTTTACGCCAAATTCGGACTCTACCATTTGAATGTCTCAACAGAAATCGAGACTCATCAGACCAGGCAACATTTTTTCCAGTCTTCAACAGTCCAATTTTGGTGAGCTCGTGCAAATTGTAGCCTCTTTTTCCTATTTATAGTGGAGATGAGTGGTACCCGGTGGGGTCTTCTGCTGTTGTAGCCCATCCGCCTCAAGGTTGTGCGTGTTGTGGCTTTACAAATGCTTTGCTGCATACCTCGGTTGTAACGAGTGGTTATTACAGTCAACGTTGCTCTTCTATCAGCTTGAATCAGTCGGCCCCTTCTCCTCTGACCTCTAGCATCCACAAGGCATTTTTGCCCACAGGACTGCCGCATACTGGATGTTTTTCCCTTTTCACACCATTCTTTGTAAACCCTAGAAATGGTTGGTTGTGCGTGAAAATCCCAGTAACTGAGCAGATTGTGAAATACTCAGACCGGCCCGTCTGGCACCAACAACCATGCTACGCTCAAAATTGCTTAAATCACATTTCCTTCCCATTCTGACATTCAGTTTGGAGTTCAGGAGATTGTCTTGACCAGGACCACCCCCCTAAATGCATTGAAGCAACTGCCATGTGATTGGTTGAACAGGTGTTCCTATTAATTCTTTAGGTGAGTGTAAGTGGGAGAGCTTTAACTGGGTTAGTATTCAATATAAGCATGTCATCTGTGAATGCAGCCACTTTGTGTTCATATTGACCCAGTTTAATGCCCTCAATCCCTCTCTCTCTCCTGAACGCTTGAAGCCGGGTTTCCATGACTAGGACTAATAATAGTGGAGATAGTGGGCATCCCTGTCTGGTGCCATTTCGGATAATGAAGGATGGGAATAAAGTGTAATTTATGATAATAGAAGCTGAGCCATGTGTATACAGGGAGAAGATAGCTTTGATATATTGGTCAGGGAAAATAAAAGCCAAAAGTACTTCTCTCATATATTCCCAGCTGACCCTTTCAAAGGCTTTTTCTGTGTCCGTGCTAAGGAGGACCAGAGGGCGTTTAGTCTTTTTTGCGATGTAGATAGCATTTAAGACTCTGGCAGTATTATCTCTGGCATCCCTACCACGGACAAAGCCTACTTGGTCTCCTTTGATCAGGCATGGGAGGAAGTTGGAAAGGCGGATGGCTAGCATTTTAGCTAATAGTTTTAAGTACAGATTTAGTAGGGAGATTGGGCGGTAGTTAGCACATTGAGATCCATCTTTCCCTTCTTTGGGGATCAACGTGATATGTGCTCTAGTCATATCTGTGGATAGTGGGACACCAGACAGGGAGCTATTGCATATTGAAAGTAAGTGTGGTTCTAATGTGTTGCGAAAAGTGCGGTAATAAAAAGCTGGGTAGCCATCTGGACCTGGGCTTTTCCCGCTGGGAAGTTAATTGCTGTCATGAGCTCTTCTATGGTGAAAGGGGCTTGGAGGGCCTGAGCTTGAGTGTCAGATAAGGCTGGTAAAGAGACTGGTCAGATAAGGCTGGTAAAGAGACGCAGTTAAGAAAGGATGTACACTGAAGTATTAACTACTAACAGAGTGACTAAAAATAACTAAAGTATACTGAAGTATTAACTACTAACAGAGTGACTAAAAAGATCTAAAGTATACTGAAGTACACTGAAGTATTAACTACTAACAGAGTGACTAAAAGAATTAAAGTATACTGAAGTACACTTAATTTATTACTATTAAGAGAGAATAAGAAGCTGAAGAGTTGAAAAGCTGGTGAGATTGCTCCTTCCCCCCCCCCTTTTCGGCTCCCCTATGCCCTCCGTTTTTCTATATTAACTGTATTAACTACTAACAGAGTGACTAAAAAGAACTAAAGTATACTGAAGTACACTGAAGTATTAACTACTAACAGAGTGACTAAAAAGAATTAAAATGTACTGAAGTACACTTAATTTATTACTATTAAGAGAGAATAAGAAGGGGGAAAGAAAGAAGGAGGGGGAAAAAAATAATAATAATAAAAAAAATATATATTATAAAAAAAAAAAAACGGAGGGAGGAAGAGAAAAAAAAAGGGGAAAAGAAGACAAGAGGGGGAAGAGGTGAAGGAAAAGAAAGGAAAAGAGAGGAAAATAAATAAATAAATAAATAAATAAATACATTTAAAACAGCAGGGAATGGCTCCCAAAGCTAGCAGGCGCTCGGCGGATCTCTCCAGTCAGAAAGCGGGAACCAAAACCTTTGAAGTGCAGAAAATAGACCAATTCTTGAGGTCTCCAAGGGTAAATACGAGGGGAGGTCAAAAGGATATTGGCCCTTAAAAAACTGATAACTGCGAGGAGACGGAGAGAGAGCCACAAACTCAAAAAGTCCCTGGACATCCTCAAGGGGAGGAGGGAATGGAGGGAGAAGACACTCCCAGTGTTAATCCCTCTCCGCTAAAAGAAATACTGCTGGCGGTAAAACAGAACGGGGATTTAATACAGGGTATCACAACCCAACTTGGGTCTATCCAAGTTGATGTGGGACTGATCAGAGACGATTTGGCAAAAATTTGAGATAGAGTTAGTAATGTGGAGAGCGCTATGTCTCTTATACAGAATGAATCCCAAAAAACAAACTCTGAAATCTCTTTATTAAAGATAGAGGTCAATCTCTTGAAGAAAAAGGCGGTGGATCTGGAAGATAGATCACGAAGATACAATGTGAGAATTCTGGGGGTCCCAGAGGGCGCTGAAGATAAGAACCCTATCCAATTTATACAGACGCTAATCCTGGAGAACTTTGGGAGGGATTCGTTCTCTCCACTTTTCATGATAGAAAGAGCGCATCGGGTCCCAGATGGCAAACCAATCCCCGGGAGACAACCTCGGACATTCATTGTTAAAATGCTGGCTTCAAGGGACAGAGATATGTTACTAAGAAGGGCAAGGGAATGTCCACCTGTTGTATATGAGGGAGGTAGATTGGCCTTCTTCCCCGATTTCTCGAAAGATGTTCAAGAAAAAAGACGCTCGTTTATGGTGGTCAAAAAGAGGCTAAGAGATAGGGATATTAAATATTCCCTTATGTTTCCATCAAAACTTCGGGTTATTTACAAGGATACAATCTTATTTTTTGATACCCCGGACAAAGCCGCTGACTGGCTGGAACGAAAAGATTTGTGATTAAAGTGGTCCTAGGGTCCATGGGGAATAATAATTGGCAGAGGGTGTCTATATCTTTAAATTCTGCTGTTATCTAACGGGGAGGTGCCAAGTAGGGGTGTGTGTGGGAGGGATGGTCATAGGAGAGAAATCTACTACAACATGTGGTGGATTACTTGTGTGGGGGGTGGGAGTCGGGCTGTGGTGCGTCCTTCTTTCCTTTTTTTTCCCCTCAGTTTGTTTCTTTTGTCATTCCCCTTCCCCCAGTTAACTGCATTTTATAATGTCGGTCAAAATCTTTGCCTGGAACGTACGGGGTTTAGGGGATAGAAGAAAGAGACAACGGTCTTTGATCTGACACGGACCCATCTCCCCGCAATAGTATGCTTGTTGGAAACACACCTTACTGGGGAGACCTCCAGGGCGGTCGGCAGGGGATGGGCTGCGCACACATATCATTCCACCTTTTCTAGCCATTCTAGGGGCGTCACTGTTTACATACATAGAACGATTGATTTGGTGTGCGAGGCATCCTCTGTCGACCAGCAAGGGAGATTTGTCTATCTATACTGTAGGTTGATGGGGAGGACCTGTATTTTGGCCTTTGTCTATATTCTACCGCCATTTTCTTTTATAGTTCTTAATTCTCTGCTATCATTTATGGATAAATGGCCAGAGTGCCCAACATTGATTATTGGTGATTTCAATTGTGTTATTAACCCTGTGTTAGACAGGGTTTCTACGGGGGTCAAGGGATATTCCCCTGTTCAGGGGTCTCCCCTGGCGCGGTTCTGTTCGGAGGCCGAGTTTGAAGACCTCTAGGGATATTTAGGTCATGGGAAAAGAGCTTATTCATGTATTAGTAAATTAGGTAAATCTATGTCCAGAATAGACCTTGCCTTGATGAACAGAAAATATGTGAGACTCACAAAACGAATGAAGTACGAAACAAGGTCATTCTCGGATCATTTACCCTTATCCCTCGAAGTCTGTGTGACCCAGGAGAAATATATAGAGAGACCCCTATTCAGACTAAACCCGTATTGGCTATCACTAATAAAGAAACATGAAATAATACAAAATTAAATTGACCAATTTTGGGATAATAACTACGGCTCAGTTAAAATCCAGGTGGTATGGGACACTTTTAAGGCCTATATGAGGGGGATAATGGTCAGTAATATAGTGAATCTTAGAAAGGAGTACGGAAAAAAACAGAAAAATCTAGAAGAACTAGCATCCTTAGCTACACAATCCTTCTACATAAATAAGACTGAGGAGAATAGGGAAAATATGCAAAAGTGTACACAAGCATACTCTAATTTTTTGCTAGATAAGGCCCAACAAAGGCTATTCTTTAAGGGGCAAAAATATTTTACAGAGTCAGGGCGACCTGGAAAACTCTTATCGAGTGTGATTTCGAATCAAGAGTCCAAAAAATATATAGACAATGTCCGACTGGCCAACGGTAGGATGGTTAGTGGGCAAGGAAGGTCTTTCTGGATTATTTTTTAGATCTTTATAAAGCTGATACTAAGATTACAGATGAAATGATGGACTCTTACCTCGACAGTATTGTTTTTCCAACTATCACTCTGGCCCAAAAGAAAACACTGGAGGTAGATTTCTCGATTCAGGAACTTGAGGGGGCAATTAAATTATGCTCAGGTAATTCCACCCCTGGTTGAGATGGACTCCCATATGAATTTTATAGCAAATATAAGGAGTTTATTCTCCCTAGAATCTTGGGGGTCTTTGCTGAATCGGTGGAGGATGGGAAATTGCCAGACTCAATGATGGAAGCCGTAATAACATTAATCCCCAAAAAAGGCAAGGACCCCGCAGATCTGGGATCGTATAGACCGATCTCACTGCTTAATGCAGATGTAAAACTCCTTGCAAGGATTTTGGCCACAAGGCTTTCCAGGGTTATTTCCTCCATTGCCCATCCAGACCAGAACGGTTTTATTCAAAATAAGGGCACGCATCTCAATCTGCATCGGCTCTTTGCCAATATACAGGCTCCTGGGGGAACCGCTCGCTCCATCCTGTCATTGGATGCGTCGAAGGCCTTTGATAGGGTGGAGTGGCGCTTCCTCTGGAAGGTTTTGACAAGGATGGGCTTTGGGGAAAGATTTATAAACATCCTTAAATTATTGTATAGATCCCCCACTGCAAAATTGAGTCTTAACGGGATCTTGACCACTAGTTTTGAGCTAAATAGAGGTACGCGGCAGGGTTGTCCACTATCCCCATTTTTATTTGATATCTACATTGAGCCCCTAGCCTTGGCTATTAGGCAGGATGAGCAGGTTAGAGGATTTGGAACACTAGGAGTGCAAGACCGTATCTCTTTATATGCGGATGACGTTCTTTTTTTTATAGACCATACGGAAATAACTCTCCCCAGAATCATTCAATTGGTCAAATTATTTGGCGAGGTGTCCGGCCTTCTTATAAACTGGTCTAAGACCAGTTTGATGCCAATAGACCCGTTACCTCAGAAGGATGCGTTTGTAACCGAGTTGGACATCGTTGACACCTTTCAATACTTAGGCTTGACTATATCGCCTAGGGTTGAAAACTTTGTCCAACTAAACTTGATCCCACTAATAACGAAAACTAGAGCAAAAATAGGAATCTGGTTGAGAATTCCCCTATCTAGAGCCGATCGAGTGTCATTGGTTAAAATGGTGATACTACCACAATTTCTGTATGTGCTTAGGAACCCACCTACTTGGATACAAGACAAATATTTTAAACTTATGGAAAGAATAATTAATGATTTAGTGTGGGGAAGAAAACGAGTCCGGTTAAAATTGGAATATCTATATAAACCACTGGAATACGGGGGTTTAAACCTCCCCTATTTTAAAGGGTATTTTATTGCTGCCCAGCTACTGATGTGTTATGAATCGGAAAACAGTGCCCTTTTAGGGAGGTTAATAGGGAGCTATTTACATAATAATATATTTTCCCTTTTGGAATCTGGGTTACTGACTAGCCAGGAGCGGGGTTATAGAGAGACTATAAAACTACTCTCGAAAGTCTGGGCTACTACTAGAACATGGTTGAAGGTACAGGGTTCACTTACATTCACGCCTCTTTGGCACAATATACACTTACAGACGTTAGACGGTATAGCAGCTGACACATTCTGGCAAAAGAATAGGATTTTTATATTTCACAAGTTGTGAAGGATAGAGAGATTAAGTCATATACAGAGCTATCACAAAATGTAGAAAACCTCTCTTGGTTCAGGTATTTCCAGTTGTGTTCAGCATTATTTAGTCTGGATGATAAATTAATTCTGGATATAGATATAGATTTCAAATATATATAAACTTTTAATTAAGGCACGGTTTTGTGACATACAGTCACCAGGACAAAGAGCCTGGGAGGTTGACTGTCCGAATATACAGTCAGGGGTGTGGGAATATCTTTGCTAATTCATGCTTACTATCCCGGAACTTCAACCATGTCCTAGTACATTTTAATATCTGCCATAGACTATATGTTACCCCCACATGGCTAAATAAATGTGGGCTACGAGATACATCCAAATGCCCTAGATGTGATATTCTAGGCGCGGATTACCTCCATATGATCTGGACCTGCCCAGAATTTAGAAAATACTGGATTAATATCAATAACTTTCTTAACCATAGACTTAAAATACGAATCCCCTTTGAACCTCAAGTGTTCTTGCTCAATGAGCTTTCTACAATAAGTAGTCACAAGTATCAAAAGATCTTTCTAGGTAGGATACTGCTGTTGGCTAGAATTTTGGTTAGCCGGACCTGGTTCGCTCGGCATACCCCAGAATTAAACACCTGGATAAATCTAGTTAACAAGGTAAAAAACTATGAACAGATTCTGTATAGGCAGAGAAATGTGGAGGAGAAGTGGATTAGGATATGGGGTGGCTGGAAGATCTGATTGACTGTAATAATCTATAATTTGTTTCCTTTGTTGTGTGTTTTGTGTTTTTTCTCCCCCTTTTTTTTTTTCTCCCTTTTTTTTTTCCTCCTCTCCCCTCCCCCCTGTCTCTCCCCCTTCCTGGGGAGGGGGGGGGTAGGAGGGCGGTGAGGGTGGACGCATCACAGGGTTGGGGTGGGGGAATAGGGATAAGGGGAGAAAAAGAGGCTATCAAATATATGGAGTGTTTACTAAATTTCTTGTTAACTGTAAAAAAAAATTATATACTAATAAAGAAACTAAATAAAAAAAAAAGAAAGGATGTTACTGATTCTCTTGGGGGGGTATACTTTTCTTTTTCAGCCTCTTTTATATTATATAGGGAATAATAAAAGCTTTGAAATTGTTTAGCTATCTCTGCGGTGGTAAATACATCTCCCTTATCAGGTACTTTAATCCTGTGTATATAGTTGTGTTCCTCTGTTTAATACACTGCATCATAAATTTTGAGGCTTTATCTCCATGCGCGTAATATTTAAACGGCGCATGGAGATAATATTTTGTTGATGTTGTGTTAAGGAGGTTTTTTAAAGTTGTTCAGTAAGTTCAGCGAGATGTGTTTCCAATAAGGATTTTTTATGTAGACTTTCTAAACGCTGGATCTGGGATAAAAGTTCATCTGCGCATGCTTTTCTCTCTTTTTTAAGTCTGGCCCCGATGTTAATAAATTGGCCCCTCATGTAAGCCTTATGAGTGTCCCACAGTATATGTGGCGAAGTCTCTGGGAGGGAGTTAAAAGAGAAAAATTCCTCTAGTAAGATTTGAGTGCTCCTCAAGTTTTCTTCTGTGGATAAAAGTTGTTCATTTAGTCTCCATCTAAATGCACGGGGTTCTAGTGAGAGAGATAGGATGGTGATGAACACAGGTGCGTGATCAGAGAGGAGCATATTGCCTATGTAAGCTTGAGTGCATAGGCTTAAGTGTTCTTTAGACAGGAATATATAGTCCAGTCTATGGTAAAAGCCATGGGGTGAGGAGAAGAAGGTGTAGTCCTGCGTGGAGGGATTGAGGAGACACCAAACATCACAAATAGTTCCTTTCTCTTAAGATGTCTAAGTGCTTTGGTAGATATCACAGACTTCTTGGATGTTGAATCCAGGATAGGATCCAATGATATATTGAAATCTCCCCCAAGCACTACCACACCTTCCTTATATGTTTCCAAAAGGGAAAGCACCTCATCTAACCATGACACTTGGTTAACATTGGAAGAGTATACATTTGCAAAGGTGTATAGCTGATTGGCAATAGTTCCCTTTACCAAGATGTAGATTCCACATCTTAGATGTGTGAGACATATGTGAACGGAAGGACCCTCCGGAACCCGATGCTCACGCCTCTAGATGCAGAGGAGTTTGAGCCACAGTGGTACCAGTGTGAAAACGCATAGGTGAAGATCTGACTGCGTTTGGATGGGGCGTGAAAACCCTTGACGTTAAATAAGGCTATGCACAAGTAAGCCATCTGACAAAGGGATGTCTAACTGTGCACAGCTGTTAAGTTTTTGAATGTCGTGTGTGATTGGACAATATGAGTACTTAGCCTCCCAAGGCGGAGCAACGAGGTTCCAGAGACGTCCTCCCTTCCTTTAGGTGTTTAGCAAAAATAGCTGGCAGTACCTGTCATAAGAACAAAAAAATGTAACATAAAATAGAGAACAAAACAAAGAACGGTTGTAAAAACCTAGTGAAAACCAATTAACAAAGCATTTCTGCTCAAGTATCATAAGAGGTTAGGTTAGATACCATGAGGTAGCTCCCTCTTTGAGACTATTGACACTGGAGTATTACAGTAATTGGGCTATGTGGACAGTGTCAAATTGCATCAGGACCCAGGTGGTGAAGTTGTCCTGGGTGGGCAGAAAAAAGACATAGCTCTTACTAGCCCAGGTTGAGCAGAGATTATAAAGAGACACATTTGGAGTAGAGGAGAGTACCCTCTTATCCCTGCTCAAGAGGGTGTATGATAGGAGGCTGAGTAAGGAGAATTATCACTACTTGCGATTGATTAAAAGCGGCAAAGTTGCCTTAGGTGGGTGATAAAAGCGTGAAATCTAAACTAGCCCAAGTTTGACGGATATATATAGCGGAACTGTTAGTTTAGGAGTAATTATTCCCTTATCTCTTCTCAGGCAGATATATAATAAAAGCTGAATACAAATAGGTGTTAACACTTATGACAGATAATCTTGCTTAGTGAGTCCATAGACTTCTATGAAATATAAGCAGTTGATGATGGTCGGGTTACTTATCCATAAGTGGGAGTCTCTTCGGGGTGGATGAGAAACCTTCTCTCCTGGATCTTTGCGATTTTGGGGTACGAGGAAGTTCCCATGAAGAAACTTTAGGCAGATCTGGTAACGCTGACTGGTTTTGCTCCTCTTCCCAGTTATCATTGGGTAATGGAGATATTTGAAGATGATCGTAGGCTTTATCCAGATCACAATAGGAGGAGATAGAGATGCGTCGACCATCATGAAGAAAGGAAAGTCCAAATGGAAAGCTCCACCTGTATATGATCCTGTGTTCTCGTAGCCAATCTGTAAGCGGTTTTAGTGCTCTTTGCTTTTTCAATGTGGATTGAGCTAAATCCGGAAAAATGGTGATGACACTGTCCTCCCATTCCAATTGGTTAGTGTTTCTAGCACTTTCCAATATTGCTTCTTTAACTGGAAAGTGTAAAAATTTACAGATCACGTCTCTGGGGGGTTCTGTAGGTTGCGGTTTTGGACGAAGAGCGCTGTGTGCTCTGTCTATTATAACCTCATGAACAGAGTCTGGTCCCAGTAGTTTTAGGCAGATCTGAATCACTGTTTCAGGTATATCAGCAGGAGGTATCGATTCATGAATGCCTCTGAATCGTAAATTGTTACGTCTGCCCCTATTTTACTGGTCTTCCAGGGCTTTATATAGGGAATTTATATGGGTTTGGCATACAGTCAGGCTAGAGGACACTTCAGTCTGGTGTGCTATAATTGCTGATTGAGCCTCTTCAAGCGTTTCCACTCTCCGGCCTATGTGGCGCACATCCTCTTTAATAGAGGTAAGGTCTTGGCTAAGGGGTCCTATGGTGTCTGCCAGGGCTTCTTTCAGAAAGGCCCGAAAGATCAGAAGACAGTCTGCCTCAGGGGAATCTTCCCCTACTTTGTCAGCGCTTGCCGCCGCTGTCTGCTTGTGGCTTGCTGCGCGCAGAGTTTCGGACGCCAACTTGGATTCTTTGTTCATCGCCGCTGCAGCTGCTTTCTTTATAAATTTCTCCATTTCTCCTGGTTGGCTTGAAGATTGGCCGTGTCCTGCCGGGTCAGTGGGTTTAGGGCCTCCAATCTTTACCATTTTGAGTCCAGTGAGCTGGGTAAAACAGTCTATGAGGTATACGCTAGCAGCAGAGCCTCACTTCACACGTCCATCTGCCTCTAGCGTTGGCTCCGCCCCAAGCGTTCTAAACCCTTTTTAGGGGTGTATTAGTGGAAAAAAAATAAGGGCTTATTAGCCGTTTAGCGTTGCAGTTATATGTTCTAAAGTCTTTTTTTTTGCGTGTATGACTAGAAAAAAAGGGCTTATTTGCTGTTCTACGGTGCAGTTATATGTTCTAAAGCCTTTTTTGGGGTGTATTAGTGGGGGGAAAAAAGGGGCCTATTAGCTGTTGTGTGGTGAAGTGAGAAAATGATAGCCTTTTTTAGGTGTATTAGTGGAAAACAAAAGTATTATTTGCCGTTCAATGGTGCAGTTATATGTTATAAAACCTTTTCTGGCGTGTATTGTTAGTGAAAAAAAAATAAGGGCTTATTTGCCATTTAGCGATGCATTTATGTGTTCTAAAGCCTTTCTTGAGGTGTATTAGTGGGAAAACAATGGGTGCTAATTAGCCGTTGTATGGTGAATTGAGAAAATTGTAGCCTTTTTTGGGTGTATTATTGAGAAAAAAAAGTATTATTTGCCGTTCAGAGGTGCAGTTATATGTTTTAAAGCCTTATTTGGGGTTTATTAGTGGAAAAAAAAGGGGCTTATTAGCCATTGTGTGGTGAAGTGAGAAAATGACACTCTTTTTTAGGGTGTATTAGTGGAAAACCAAAAATTATTTACCATTTAACGGTGCAGTTCTAAAGCCTTTTTTGGGATGTATTAGTGGAAAAAAAAAAAGAGCTTATTTGCCGTTCAGCGGTGTAGTTATATGTTCCAAAGTATTTTTAGGGGGGTGTTAGTGGGAAAAAAAAGGGCTTATAAGTCGTTTAGCGGTGCAGTTATATGTTCTAACGCCTTTTTTGGGTGTATTAGTGGTAAGTAAATGGGCTTATTAGCCGTTGTGTTGTAAAGTGAGAAAATAATAACCTTTTTTGTCATGTATTAGTGGAAAAAAAAGTATTATTTGCTGTTCTGCGGTACAGTTATATATTCTAAAGCCTTTTTTGGATTGTATTAGTGGAAAAAAAGGGGCTCATTAGCCGTTGTGTGGTGAAGTGAGAAAATTAAAGCCTTTTTTTCGCATTTATTAGTGGAAAACAAAAAGTATTATTTGACATTCAGCGGTGCAGTTATATGTTCTAAAGCCTTTTATGGGGTGTATTAGTGGAAAAAGGGGGCTTATTAGCGTGGAGTGGTGACGAGCAAATTACAGCCTTTTTAGGGTGTATTAGTGGAAAACAAAAAATATTATTTGCCGTTCAGCGGTGCAGTTATATGTTCTAAACCCTATTTAGGGTTTAGAACATATACACCCCTTTTTAGGGATGTATTAGTGGAAAAAAATAAGGGCTTATTTGCTGTTTAGCGGTGCAGTTATATGTTCTAAAGACTTTTTTTGGTGTGTATAACTGGAAAAAAATAAGGGCTAATTTGCCATTCAGCGGTGCAGTTATATGTTCTAAAGCCTTTTTTAGCATGTATTAGTGGAAAACCAAAGTTTTATTTGCCGTTCAATGGTACAGTTATATGTTCTAAAGCATTTTCTAGCGTTTATTAGTGGGGGAAAAAATAAGGGCTTATTTGCCGTTTAGCGGTGCAGTTATATGTTCTAAAGCCTTTTTTGGAGTGTATTAGTGGAAAAAAAGGGCTTATTAGTCATTCAGCGGTGCAGTTATATGTTCTAAAGCCTTTTTTGGGGTGTATTAGTGGGGAAAAAGAGGCTTATTAGCCGTTTGGTGAAGTGAGAAAAGTGCAGCCTTTTTTGGCATGTATTAGTGAAAAAAAAATGTTTTATTTGCTGTTCTGTGGTGCAGTTATATGTTTTAAAGCCTTTTTTGGCATGTATAAGTGGAAAAAAATAAGGGCTTATTTGCCGTTCAGCGGTGCAGTTATATGTTCTAAAGCCTTTTTGGGGTGTATTAGTGGAAAAAAATGGCTTATTAGCGTGGAGTGGTGACTTGAGCAAATTACAGCCTTTTTAGGGTGTATTAGTGGAAAACAAAAAATATTATTTGCTGTTCAGCAGTGCAGTTATATGTTCTAAACCCTATTTAGGGTTTAGAACATATACACCCCTTTTTAGGGATGTATTAGTGGAAAAAAATAAGGGCTTATTTGCTGTTTAGCGGTGCAGTTATATGTTCTAAAGACTTTTTTTGGTGTGTATAACTGGAAAAAAATAAGGGCTAATTTGCCATTCAGCGGTGCAGTTATATGTTCTAAAGCCTTTTTTAGCATGTATTAGTGGAAAACCAAAGTTTTATTTGCCGTTCAATGGTGCAGTTATATGTTCTAAAGCATTTTCTAGCGTTTATTAGTGGGGGAAAAAAATAAGGGCTTATTTGCCGTTTAGCAGTGCAGTTATATGTTCTAAAGCCTTTTTTGGAGTGTATTAGTGGAAAAAAAGGGCTTATTAGTCGTTCAGCGGTGCAGTTATATGTTCTAAAGCCTTTTTTGGGGTGTATTAGTGGGGAAAAAGAGGCTTATTAGCCGTTTGGTGAAGTGAGAAAAGTGCATCCTTTTTTGGCATGTATTAGTGAAAAAAAAATGTTTTATTTGCTGTTCTGTGGTGCAGTTATATGTTTTAAAGCCTTTTTTGGCATGTATAAGTGGAAAAAAATAAGGGCTTATTTGCCGTTCAGCGGTGCAGTTATATGTTCTAAAGCCTTTTTGGGGTGTATTAGTGGAAAAAATGGCTTATTAGCGTGGAGTGGTGACTTGAGCAAATTACAGCCTTTTTAGGGTGTATTAGTGGAAAACAAAAAATATTATTTGCTGTTCAGCAGTGCAGTTATATGTTCTAAACCCTATTTAGGGTTTAGAACATATACACCCCTTTTTAGGGATGTATTAGTGGAAAAAAATAAGGGCTTATTTGCTGTTTAGCGGTGCAGTTATATGTTCTAAAGACTTTTTTTGGTGTGTATAACTGGAAAAAAATAAGGGCTAATTTGCCATTCAGCGGTGCAGTTATATGTTCTAAAGCCTTTTTTAGCATGTATTAGTGGAAAACCAAAGTTTTATTTGCCGTTCAATGGTACAGTTATATGTTCTAAAGCATTTTCTAGCGTTTATTAGTGGGGGAAAAAATAAGGGCTTATTTGCCGTTTAGCGGTGCAGTTATATGTTCTAAAGCCTTTTTTGGAGTGTATTAGTGGAAAAAAAGGGCTTATTAGTCATTCAGCGGTGCAGTTATATGTTCTAAAGCCTTTTTTGGGGTGTATTAGTGGGGAAAAAGAGGCTTATTAGCCGTTTGGTGAAGTGAGAAAAGTGCAGCCTTTTTTGGCATGTATTAGTGAAAAAAAAATGTTTTATTTGCTGTTCTGTGGTGCAGTTATATGTTTTAAAGCCTTTTTTGGCATGTATAAGTGGAAAAAAATAAGGGCTTATTTGCCGTTCAGCGGTGCAGTTATATGTTCTAAAGCCTTTTTGGGGTGTATTAGTGGAAAAAAATGGCTTATTAGCGTGGAGTGGTGACTTGAGCAAATTACAGCCTTTTTAGGGTGTATTAGTGGAAAACAAAAAATATTATTTGCTGTTCAGCAGTGCAGTTATATGTTCTAAACCCTATTTAGGGTTTAGAACATATACACCCCTTTTTAGGGATGTATTAGTGGAAAAAAATAAGGGCTTATTTGCTGTTTAGCGGTGCAGTTATATGTTCTAAAGACTTTTTTTGGTGTGTATAACTGGAAAAAAATAAGGGCTAATTTGCCATTCAGCGGTGCAGTTATATGTTCTAAAGCCTTTTTTAGCATGTATTAGTGGAAAACCAAAGTTTTATTTGCCGTTCAATGGTGCAGTTATATGTTCTAAAGCATTTTCTAGCGTTTATTAGTGGGGGAAAAAAATAAGGGCTTATTTGCCGTTTAGCAGTGCAGTTATATGTTCTAAAGCCTTTTTTGGAGTGTATTAGTGGAAAAAAAGGGCTTATTAGTCGTTCAGCGGTGCAGTTATATGTTCTAAAGCCTTTTTTGGGGTGTATTAGTGGGGAAAAAGAGGCTTATTAGCCGTTTGGTGAAGTGAGAAAAGTGCATCCTTTTTTGGCATGTATTAGTGAAAAAAAAATGTTTTATTTGCTGTTCTGTGGTGCAGTTATATGTTTTAAAGCCTTTTTTGGCATGTATAAGTGGAAAAAAATAAGGGCTTATTTGCCGTTCAGCGGTGCAGTTATATGTTCTAAAGCCTTTTTGGGGTGTATTAGTGGAAAAAATGGCTTATTAGCGTGGAGTGGTGACTTGAGCAAATTACAGCCTTTTTAGGGTGTATTAGTGGAAAACAAAAAATATTATTTGCTGTTCAGCAGTGCAGTTATATGTTCTAAACCCTATTTAGGGTTTAGAACATATACACCCCTTTTTAGGGATGTATTAGTGGAAAAAAATAAGGGCTTATTTGCTGTTTAGCGGTGCAGTTATATGTTCTAAAGACTTTTTTTGGTGTGTATAACTGGAAAAAAATAAGGGCTAATTTGCCATTCAGCGGTGCAGTTATATGTTCTAAAGCCTTTTTTAGCATGTATTAGTGGAAAACCAAAGTTTTATTTGCCGTTCAATGGTACAGTTATATGTTCTAAAGCATTTTCTAGCGTTTATTAGTGGGGGAAAAAATAAGGGCTTATTTGCCGTTTAGCGGTGCAGTTATATGTTCTAAAGCCTTTTTTGGAGTGTATTAGTGGAAAAAAAGGGCTTATTAGTCATTCAGCGGTGCAGTTATATGTTCTAAAGCCTTTTTTGGGGTGTATTAGTGGGGAAAAAGAGGCTTATTAGCCGTTTGGTGAAGTGAGAAAAGTGCAGCCTTTTTTGGCATGTATTAGTGAAAAAAAAATGTTTTATTTGCTGTTCTGTGGTGCAGTTATATGTTTTAAAGCCTTTTTTGGCATGTATAAGTGGAAAAAAATAAGGGCTTATTTGCCGTTCAGCGGTGCAGTTATATGTTCTAAAGCCTTTTTGGGGTGTATTAGTGGAAAAAAATGGCTTATTAGCGTGGAGTGGTGACTTGAGCAAATTACAGCCTTTTTAGGGTGTATTAGTGGAAAACAAAAAATATTATTTGCTGTTCAGCAGTGCAGTTATATGTTCTAAACCCTATTTAGGGTTTAGAACATATACACCCCTTTTTAGGGATGTATTAGTGGAAAAAAATAAGGGCTTATTTGCTGTTTAGCGGTGCAGTTATATGTTCTAAAGACTTTTTTTGGTGTGTATAACTGGAAAAAAATAAGGGCTAATTTGCCATTCAGCGGTGCAGTTATATGTTCTAAAGCCTTTTTTAGCATGTATTAGTGGAAAACCAAAGTTTTATTTGCCGTTCAATGGTGCAGTTATATGTTCTAAAGCATTTTCTAGCGTTTATTAGTGGGGGAAAAAAATAAGGGCTTATTTGCCGTTTAGCAGTGCAGTTATATGTTCTAAAGCCTTTTTTGGAGTGTATTAGTGGAAAAAAAGGGCTTATTAGTCGTTCAGCGGTGCAGTTATATGTTCTAAAGCCTTTTTTGGGGTGTATTAGTGGGGAAAAAGAGGCTTATTAGCCGTTTGGTGAAGTGAGAAAAGTGCATCCTTTTTTGGCATGTATTAGTGAAAAAAAAATGTTTTATTTGCTGTTCTGTGGTGCAGTTATATGTTTTAAAGCCTTTTTTGGCATGTATAAGTGGAAAAAAATAAGGGCTTATTTGCCGTTCAGCGGTGCAGTTATATGTTCTAAAGCCTTTTTGGGGTGTATTAGTGGAAAAAATGGCTTATTAGCGTGGAGTGGTGACTTGAGCAAATTACAGCCTTTTTAGGGTGTATTAGTGGAAAACAAAAAATATTATTTGCTGTTCAGCAGTGCAGTTATATGTTCTAAACCCTATTTAGGGTTTAGAACATATACACCCCTTTTTAGGGATGTATTAGTGGAAAAAAATAAGGGCTTATTTGCTGTTTAGCGGTGCAGTTATATGTTCTAAAGACTTTTTTTGGTGTGTATAACTGGAAAAAAATAAGGGCTAATTTGCCATTCAGCGGTGCAGTTATATGTTCTAAAGCCTTTTTTAGCATGTATTAGTGGAAAACCAAAGTTTTATTTGCCGTTCAATGGTACAGTTATATGTTCTAAAGCATTTTCTAGCGTTTATTAGTGGGGGAAAAAATAAGGGCTTATTTGCCGTTTAGCGGTGCAGTTATATGTTCTAAAGCCTTTTTTGGAGTGTATTAGTGGAAAAAAAGGGCTTATTAGTCATTCAGCGGTGCAGTTATATGTTCTAAAGCCTTTTTTGGGGTGTATTAGTGGGGAAAAAGAGGCTTATTAGCCGTTTGGTGAAGTGAGAAAAGTGCAGCCTTTTTTGGCATGTATTAGTGAAAAAAAAATGTTTTATTTGCTGTTCTGTGGTGCAGTTATATGTTTTAAAGCCTTTTTTGGCATGTATAAGTGGAAAAAAATAAGGGCTTATTTGCCGTTCAGCGGTGCAGTTATATGTTCTAAAGCCTTTTTGGGGTGTATTAGTGGAAAAAAATGGCTTATTAGCGTGGAGTGGTGACTTGAGCAAATTACAGCCTTTTTAGGGTGTATTAGTGGAAAACAAAAAATATTATTTGCTGTTCAGCAGTGCAGTTATATGTTCTAAACCCTATTTAGGGTTTAGAACATATACACCCCTTTTTAGGGATGTATTAGTGGAAAAAAATAAGGGCTTATTTGCTGTTTAGCGGTGCAGTTATATGTTCTAAAGACTTTTTTTGGTGTGTATAACTGGAAAAAAATAAGGGCTAATTTGCCATTCAGCGGTGCAGTTATATGTTCTAAAGCCTTTTTTAGCATGTATTAGTGGAAAACCAAAGTTTTATTTGCCGTTCAATGGTGCAGTTATATGTTCTAAAGCATTTTCTAGCGTTTATTAGTGGGGGAAAAAAATAAGGGCTTATTTGCCGTTTAGCAGTGCAGTTATATGTTCTAAAGCCTTTTTTGGAGTGTATTAGTGGAAAAAAAGGGCTTATTAGTCGTTCAGCGGTGCAGTTATATGTTCTAAAGCCTTTTTTGGGGTGTATTAGTGGGGAAAAAGAGGCTTATTAGCCGTTTGGTGAAGTGAGAAAAGTGCAGCCTTTTTTGGCATGTATTAGTGAAAAAAAAATGTTTTATTTGCTGTTCTGTGGTGCAGTTATATGTTTTAAAGCCTTTTTTGGCATGTATAAGTGGAAAAAAATAAGGGCTTATTTGCCGTTCAGCGGTGCAGTTATATGTTCTAAAGCCTTTTTGGGGTGTATTAGTGGAAAAAATGGCTTATTAGCGTGGAGTGGTGACTTGAGCAAATTACAGCCTTTTTAGGGTGTATTAGTGGAAAACAAAAAATATTATTTGCTGTTCAGCAGTGCAGTTATATGTTCTAAACCCTATTTAGGGTTTAGAACATATACACCCCTTTTTAGGGATGTATTAGTGGAAAAAAAATAAGGGCTTATTTGCTGTTTAGCGGTGCAGTTATATGTTCTAAAGACTTTTTTTGGTGTGTATAACTGGAAAAAATAAGGGCTAATTTGCCATTCAGCGGTGCAGTTATATGTTCTAAAGCCTTTTTTAGCATGTATTAGTGGAAAACCAAAGTTTTATTTGCCGTTCAATGGTGCAGTTATATGTTCTAAAGCATTTTCTAGCGTTTATTAGTGGGGGAAAAAAATAAGGGCTTGTTTGCCGTTTAGCAGTGCAGTTATATGTTCTAAAGCCTTTTTTGGAGTGTATTAGTGGAAAAAAAGGGCTTATTAATCGTTCAGCGGTGCAGTTATATGTTCTAAAGCCTTTTTTGGGGTGTATTAGTGGGGAAAAAGAGGCTTATTAGCCGTTTGGTGAAGTGAGAAAAGTGCAGCCTTTTTTGGCGTGTATTAGTGAAAAAAAAATTTTTTATTTGCTGTTCTGTGGTGCAGTTATATGTTTTAAAGCCTTTTTTGGCATGTATAAGTGGAAAAAATAAGGGCTTATTTGCCGTTCAGCGGTGCAGTTATATGTTCTAAAGCCTTTTTGGGGTGTATTAGTGGAAAAAAATGGCTTATTAGCCATTGTGTGGTGAAGTGAGAAAATTACAGCCTTTTTTGGCGTGTATGATTGGAAAACAAAAAGTATTATTTGCCGCTTAGTGGTGCAGTTATATATTCTAAAATCTTTATTGGCGTGTATAACTGGAAACAAAATAAGGCCTTATTTGCCGTTCAGCGATGAAGTTATATGTTCTAACGCCTCTTTTCCTCTTTTGGGGTGTATTAGTGGGAAAATAGGGGGCTTATTAGCCATTGTGTGGTAAAGTGAGAAAATTATAGCCTTTTTTGGCATGTATTAATGGAAAACAAAAAGTTTTATTTGCCGTTCAATGGTGCAGTTATATGTTCTAACGCCTTTTTTGGCGTGTATTAGTGGAAAATAATAAGGGCTTATTTACCGTTCAGTGATGCAGTTATATGTTCTAAAGCCTTTTTTGGGGTGTATCAGTGCAAAATAAAAGGGCTTATTAGCTGTTGTGTGGTGAAGTGAGAAAATTACAGCCTTTTCTGGTGTCTATTAGTGAAAAACAAAAGTATTTGCCGTTCAGCGATGCAGTTATATGTTCTAAAGCCTTTTTTGAAGTGTATTAGTGGAAAAAAATAAGGGATTATTTGCTGTTCAGCAGTGCAGTTATATGTTCTAAAGCCTTTTTTGGGGTGTATCAGTGCAAAATAAAAGGGCTTATTAGCTGTTGTGTGGTGAAGTGAGAAAATTTGAGCAGTTTTTGGTGTGTATTAGTGGAAAAAAATAAGGGCTTATTTGCTGTTCAGAGGTGCAGTTATATGTTCTAAAGCCTTTTTTGGGGTGTATTAGTGGAAAAAAGGGGCTTTTTAGCCGTTGTGTGGTGAATTGAGAAAATTGCAGCCTTTTTTGGAGTGTATTAATTTCCTTCTTATTTATTTATTTGATCTAACAGTATGTCAGACAGAGAACTGACAGGCCCTGCACAGGTGAGGGGCAGAGTCCTAAATGTTTCTGGCGCAGTCATAGGTCGCAGCAGAGTAAGGGGGCATAGCAGCAGGGTTCACTTCAAGAGGCCTGAGCTCCCGGTGTCATCTAGCGGTCGTGTCTTGACCAGCAACCCAGCAGTTCTTGCAGGGGCGTAGCTAAAGGCTCATGGGCCCTGGTGCAGGTGTTCAGCTTGGGCCCTCCCACCCTTACCTTCCCTCAGTACTTTATGGCAAGGGGCAGGGGTGCACCTAGCCTTTCTGCTGACTGAGGCAATAATTGAAACATCCCCCCATGCCAAATTCTCAACCTTACCCATTGCCTCCAGTCCTACTGTTAAAGGGGTCATCCTCTTTTTACTACTGATGACCTATCCTAAAGATAGGTCATCAATATCCGCTGGTGGGGGTCTCCCGGCACCCCAGCAGATCAGCTGTTTTAAGAGAGGGCAGCACTCATATGAGAGCTGCTTTCTCTGCTCTGTTCACCTGCTCACCGCCGCAATTACAGTTGTGAGCAGGTAAACAGAGCAGAGAAGGCAGCCCTCGTACGGAAAAAAAAGTGGACAACCCCTTTAAAGACGTACTTGGAAAACATTACATACAGCGCTACACAACATACAGGGTAATACAGCCCCACATATGTACCTCTTACATTTAGTGATGTCTCCTCTAAAGTAGATATTCTATTTCCTCATCTTCTCCATCAGACCAGACCTCCATGTTGACTTCTTTCAGCCCCATCTCGTCTCTGCAGAGTTTAACGATCAGACATCTAACTTTCCTACTTTTCAATCATCCTCCTCACCTTTTCAACAACCCATTCTGCCCCTCCTCCTATCCCCAATACTATACTGAAGAAACAGTCCCCGTGAAAATACTGGTACCACACAGATAGTGTGCCAGTTCAAAAAAATACCTCTTTACCAGGGGCGTAACTAGAAGTGACTGGGCCCCACAGCAAATATTTGTAAGGGTCCCTCCAGCGCGCTTCGCACCTCCCTCCTCCTGTGTAAACCCCACTCCTTTGGCACAGTGTAGCGGTATACTGTATATTGTGTGGCACAGTGGATGCTATATGTGTATAACATAAACATATTTCATATGAAAACTTACAGTTACTTGACCCTTGGGGATCCCGGACACCACTTCAACACTTGGCCGGGGGCTCGGCGGAGCTGATGTTGTGCTTTATCCTAATGAGAAAGATTTCATAATAAGGATTTGGAGAAGGGGCAGAGGGATAGCAGAGCAGGGAGAGGATGGTGCTGCTACTAGGGGGTCATACCATGGGGGAGTAATAAAGCCCACTATAATGCCCCCCCCCCAGTAGTAATAATTCTCCTTATAATGTGACAGTGCAAAAATACCCCCTTGTAATGCACCCAGTTGAGCTAATGTCCCCATAGTGCCCTCATAATGTCCCAGTATAAAATACCCCTATATAGTGCCCCCAGTAAATTCCCCCATAGTGCTCCTCTCCCCCCTTCCTGCTAGTGCCCCCCATAATGTACCAGTATAAAATGCCCCATATATAGTGCCCCAGTAGATGCCCCTCAGTGTCCGGCCTCTGATAGGCTGCCGGCCTAGTGTCCCCCATAATGCCCCCAATAATGTGCCAGTAAGTGTCCCCATAGATGCCCCCCATCATGTGCCAGTATCAAGTGCCTCTCTCCCCCCCCCACATGTCCCAGTATCATAGTGCCATCTCCCCCCCAATGTGCCAGTATCAAGTGCCTCTCTCCTTCCCACCCCCCATGTGCCAGTATCATAGTGCCAAACCCCCCCATGTGCCAGTATCAAGTGCCTCTCTCTTCCCCCGTGTCCCAGTATCATAGTTCCATCTCCCCCCCCAAAAAAAGTGCCAGTATCAAGTGCCTCTCTCCCCCCCATGTGCCAGTATCATAGTGCCAAACCCACCCATGTGCCAGTATCAAGTGCCAATCCCCCCCCACATGCCAGTATCAAGTGCCTCTCTCCTCCCCCCATGTCCCAGTATCATAGTGCCATCTCCCCCCCCACAAAAAAAGTGCCAGTATCAAGTGCCTCTCTCCCTCCCCCCTCATGTGCCAGTATCAGGTGCCAACCCCTCTCCCCCCCATGTGCCAGTATCAGGTGCCTTTCTCCCCCCAGGTGCCAGTATCAGGTGCCAACCCCCTCCCCCCCAGGTGCCAGTATCAGGTGCCTCTCTCCCCCCCATGTGCCAGTATCAGGTGCCAACCCCCGCTCCCCCCCAGGTGTCAGTAGCAAGTGCCTCTCTCCTCCCCCCATGTCCCAGTATCATAGTGCCATCCCCCCCCCCCACAAAAAAAGTGCCAGTATCAGGTGCCAACCCCCCCCTCCCCCCCCGGTGCCAGTATCAGGTGCCAACCCCTCTCCCCCCCATGTGCCAGTATCAGGTGCCTCTCTCCCCCCCATGTGCCAGTATCAGGTGCCAACCCCCCCCAGGTACCAGTATCAGGTGCCAACCCCCCTCCCCCCATGTGCCAGTATGAAGTGCCCCCCGCTCTTCCCGCTCCCCCCATGGCAGTAACAGTCGGGTATTAAAAAATAATAATAAACTTACCTCCATGTCAGCGATGCGATGCAGCCTCTTCCTGTGTCCCGCCCTGTATGTCCATATATGGAGTCAGTGCTTGTATTTCAGAAAAGTTTCTGCTGGGATTCGAACCCACGACCTTCTGTATCAGAGGCACTTAACCACAAGACCATAAGAGCTGCCTTGCTGCTGAATGAAAAAATATGAGACTTCTACTGTTATAGCTGGCTAAGTGTACATCTATACACATGACAGCTGCTCATATATAGAGATATAGCAGAGCTGAGTGTGCTGGGACAGCTGTCATATAGAGAAATAGCAGTGCTGGGTGTGTTGGGGCAGCTGTCATGTGTATAGATGTACACTTAGCCAGCTATAACAGTAGAAGTCTCATATTTTTTCAGTCAGTTGTAATGCAGCCTTTATGGCTGTGTGGGTAAATGCTTTGCCACTGATACATTGGAGGCTGTGGGTTCGAATCCCATACACATCAGGAGACTTTAGGAGACAGTAAGATTAGATCACATTAGCGAGGGGGCCTGGTCAGCCGCTGCTGCTGTGAAGGGGCCCTGAACATTAAGACAAGAATCGATATTTAACTAACTTGAAAATAAACTGTCACACGCTGCCGGGGTGCCGGGCCCCGAAGCAGCTGCTTCCCCGGTAGTTACTCCACTGCTTGGCTGCCTGTGTGTAGTGTCTGTGTGTGTTAATAAAAAATAAAAAAAACAGACTGTCCGGACGGGGCCCCCAGTGGCGTAGGGCACCATAGCCACTGCTATGGTTGCTATGGCGATCCCTACGCCACTGCTCTTTACCTTTCAGCTTTGAACCCATATCAAACCCCAGATGAGACCCCCTTTAGACCTTTGTCAGACCCCCTTTAGACCTCAATGTCAGACCCTGCCCCAATATCAGACCTCAGATAAGACCCCCATTAGACCTCAAGACCCCCATATAAGACCCTCATTAGACCTCCAGACCCCCATTTGACCTCCAAAACTCCCATATCTGACCCCTATTAGACCTCCAGTCCCCAATCAGACCCCCATTAGATTTCCAGACACCTATTCAGACCCCCATTAGACCTCCATACCCCCAATAAGACCCCCATTAGACCTCTATAGACCGCCAGTCAGACCCTTAAAACCCCTAATCAGACCCCCAATCAGACCCTTCAGACCCTCAATCAGACCCTTCAGGCCCCCAATCAGTCCCTTCAGACCCCCAATCAGATTTCAAATCAGACCCCCAGTCAGACCCTGTAGACCCCCATTAAGATCGTACAGACTCCCATTCAGACCCTAACGACCCCCAATCAGACCCTTCAGGCCCCTAATCAGACCCCCAATCAGACCCTTCAGACCCCTATCAGTCCCTTCAGACCCCCAATAAGACCCTGCAGACCCCCAATCAGACCATTCAGGCCCCTAATCAGACCCTTCAGGCCCCTAATAAGACCCTTCAGGCCCCCAATCAGACCCTTCAGACCCCCATATCAGACCCTTCAGAGGGGGTGTTTAGTGCGGCAGGGGCCATAGTTACGCCAAGAAGAACTCGCCTGTCCACCCAAAATGTGGAGAGACTGACCTTTATCAAGATGAATCAGGCTTGGATCAGCCAGGATTTCCACCTACCAATGCCTGATGCATGAGATTAGATCATCCATGCTGCCTCACCCAAACCTTGACAAAAGAGACTGGTATCTTCTGGCTACATGCCTCAGCTACAATTCTGATGCTTCCACCCGCCTGATGCCACACATCTGATGCCAAGTGCTCCTTCTTACACCCACCATCATCAGCGGGTACTGTTTATGCCACCCATCATCCCACTCTGTCACTGGGTCACTCTGTGGTCTCCTGATGCTGCTGCCACCTCACCACTCAGGTCTCCTCATGCTACTGTTGCCACCTCCACACTATGTCATTGTGCCACTCTGTGGTCTCCTCATGCTGCTGCCACCTCCACACTATGTCACTTTGCCACTCCGTGGTCTCCTCATGCTGCTGTTAACTCAACACTATGTCACTGGGCTAGTCTGTGGCTTCCTCATGCTGCTGTCACCTGAACACTATGTAAATGGGCCACTCTGTGGTCTCTTCATGCTGCTGCTACCTAAACACTATGTCACTGAGACACTCTGTGGACTTCTCAAGCTGTTCTCCTCCCACCCTCCCCACTCCATGACTGGGCCACTATTTTGCCTTTTTGGCCTGGTTGACATCATCATCATTTATTTGACTTTTCTTCTGATCTGTCAGAAGGAAGGAAAAATGAGACGCACAACTGATCCTGTCTGTATAGCAGCTGTAAGGCCTGTGTGGTACCATCAGAATTGGCTTATGATTTGGTAGCCAAAAGCAGGAGTGGGTACAAAACACAGAAGACATGCAAATATTCAGTTCACGTGTCATCTCTGTTTTGGATCCACTCCTGTTTTTTTTGTTTGTTTTAGCAATACTGATGGATTACTGACCAAATGCTGACTGAGTTAAGGCGGATGCTCAACAGACAGTATTCGTTTTTTGGGGGTTATTGTTCTGATGGATCAGAGGAAGGGCAAAATAATCAGTGACGTAAACACACTCCACTTTGTCAGGGGGGCTCTACTTATATAAGCGTTTCATAGAACAGGTTCTGTAGACATCTATGTGGAATCAGCTGACGACGGTGTAAAAGGAGTGCGCTCTTTCAGGCTACAGTAGGATCTTGGGCCTCTGCATAGTTCTTTATACCTGACGCTAACATCGACCTGTAAGGCTGAGTTGACACTTAAGTTATTTGGTCAGTTTTGGCCCCGTAACTGCCCAAATAAGTGAAATGTGCAGTGATTCTAAGAGCGATGCCTTTCATGTGCCTGTCATACTGAATCACAGTATAGTTTCACTACCACAGCAGACTCCCTATGTGTGTTACTGCAAGGCACAGTGTTCTACACCACTATACAGGCTCTCTGCAGCCAGGAAATAGCTGTTTTTTTTATGTGATTCACCACGAAAAAAATTCGGATCGAATCAAATCTTTTCAGAAAATTTGGCGAACTGGACACATTTTTTTAAAATTTTCTCATCTCTAATGAATACCATTGAAAGTCAATGGGGGACGGATCCATTTTCTATTGTGTCTGAGAAAATGGATCTGTCGCCATTGACTTACATGGTGAGTCATGACGGATCCGTCTTGCTCCACATCCCAGGACGCACTCAAAAACGCTACTTCCGGCGCTTTTGTGTGTATCATGGGAAAGCAACCAAACTGAACAAAATACATTCTGATGCACTCAGTTCTAGGGATGAGCGAACCCGAACTGTATAGTTCGGGTTCGTACCGAATTTTGGGGTGTCCGTGACACGGACCCGAACCCGAACATTTTCGTAAAAGTCCGGGTTCGGGTTCGGTGTTCGGCGCTTTCTTGGCGCTTTTTGAAAGGCTGCAAAGCAGCCAATCAACAAGCGTCATACTACTTGCCCCAAGAGGCCATCACAGCCTTGCCTACTATTGGCATGGCTGTGATTGGCCAGTGCAGCATGTGACCCAGCCTCTATATAAGTTTGGGTCACGTAGCGTTGCACGTCACTCTGCTGATTCAAGCATAGGGAGAGGTTGCTGCTGCGACGTTAGGGCGAGATTAGGCAGATTAACTCCTCCAAAAGACTTCATTCTGTGATCGATCTCCAGCTGTGGATCATTGAAGTGCTAATATCGACTTGCTCACTTTTTTTAGGCTGCCCAGAGCGTTTTTAGATCACTTTTTTCTGGGGTGATCGGCGGCCATTTTGTGGCTTGTGGTGCGCCAGCACAAGCTACCACCGAGTGCTTTTAACCATCAATAGTGTGGTTATTTTTTGCTATATCCTACATCAGCTGCAGGCTGAGCCTGTGTCACCGAAGTGCATTTAACCATCAACAGTCTGGTTATTTTTTGGCCATATACTACATCAGGTGCAGGCTGAGCCTGTGTCACCCAAGTGCATTTAACCATCAACAGTGTGGTTAATTTTTGGCCATATACTATATCAGGTGCAAGCTGAGCCTGTGTCACCCAAGTGCATTTAACCATCAACAGTGTGGTTAATTTTTGGCCATATACTACATCAGGTGCAGGCTGAGCCTGTGTCACCCAAGTGCATTTAACCATCAATAGTGTGGTTATTTTTTGGCCATATACTACATCAGGGGCAAGTTGAGCCTGTCACCCAGCGCCTAAAAAATAGACCTGACATTTCTATTCAACCAAATCTGTACTGTTTTAGCTGGTCAAGTTATTCGTAGTGACCGTAAAAGCACAGTTTTTGTTCTGGGTTGAAAAACTATTCCCAAATTTGCCATTCTCAAAATAACTAAGTAGTTTATGCTATATGATGCCTACTTGAAATCTATCCCAAAAAGAATATCTTAGATTCAAGGTGCTGATAGTGTCATTCAGAAAAACTTAACACACACGCTACCGTGCAGATACAAGTCTAATTCTGTGATTAAACGTATACCTGTCACACAGTGCAAAAAAAAATAGGCCTCACATTTCTATTCAACCAAATCTGTACTGTTTGAGCTGGTCAAATTATTTGTAGTGACCGTAAAAGCACAGTTTTTGTTCTGGGGTGAAAAACTATTCCCAAATTTGACATTCTCAAAATAAATAAGTAGTTTATGCTGTATGAGGCCTACTTGAAATCTATCCCAAAAAGGATATCTTAGATTCAAGGTGCTGATAGTGTCATTCAGAAAAACTTAACACACACGCTACCGTGCAGATACAAGTCTAATTCTGTGATTAAACGTATACCTGTCACACAGCGCAAAAAAAAATAGGCCTCACATTTCTATTCAACCAAATCTGTACTGTTTGAGCTGGTCAAATTATTTGTAGTGACCGTAAAAGCACAGTTTTTGTTCTGGGTTGAAAAACTATTCCCAAATTTGACATTCTCAAAATAAGTAGTTTATGCTATATGAGGCCTACTTGAAATCTATCCCAAAAAGGATATCTTAGATTCAAGGTGCTGATAGTGTCATTCAGAAAAACTTAACACACACGCTACCGTGCAGATACAAGTCTAATTCTGTGATTAAACGTATACCTGTCACAAAGCGCAAAAAAAAATAGGCCTCACATTTCTATTCAACCAAATCTGTACTGTTTGAGCTGGTCAAGTTATTTGTAGTGACCGTAAAAGCACAGTTTTTGTTCTGGGTTGAAAAACTATTCCCAAATTTGACATTCTCAAAATAAGTAGTTTATGCTATATCAGGCCTACTTGAAATCTATCCCAAAAAGGATATCTTAGATTCAAGGTGCTGATAGTGTCATTCAGAAAAACTTAACACACACGCTACCGTGCAGATACAAGTCTAATTCTGTGATTAAACGTATACCTGTCACACAGCGCAAAAAAAAATAGGCCTCAAATTTCTATTCAACCAAATCTGTACTGTTTGAGCTGGTCAAGTTATTTGTAGTGACCGTAAAAGCACAGTTTTTGTTCTGGGGTGAAAAACTATTCCCAAATTTGCCATTTTCAAAATTGTGGTGAACGGGAACAATGAGGAAAACATCTAATAAGGGACGCGGACGCGGACGTGGACATGGTCGTGGTGGTGTTAGTGGACCCTCTGGTGCTGGGAGAGGACGTGGCCGTTCTGCCACAGCCACACGTCCTAGTGAACCAACTACCTCAGGTCCCAGTAGCCAGCAGAATTTACAGCGATATTTGGTGGGGCCCAATGCCGTTCTAAGGATGGTAAGGCCTGAGCAGGTACAGGCATTAGTCAATTGAGTGGCCGACAGTGCATCCAGCACGTTCACATTATCTCCCACCCAGTCTTCTGCAGAAAGCGCACAGATGGCGCATGAAAACCAAGCCCATCAGTCTGTCACATCACCCCCATGCATATCAGGGAAACTGTCTGAGCCTCAAGTTATGCAGCAGTCTCTTATGCTGTTTGAAGACTCTGCTGCCAGGGTTTCCCAAGGGCATCCACCTAGCCCTTCCCCAGGGGTGGAAGAGATAGAATGCACTAACGCACAACCATTTATGTTTCTTGATGATGAGGACATGGGAATACCACCTCAGCACGTCTCTGATGATGACGAAACACAGGTGCCAACTGCTGCGTCTTTCTGCAGTGTGCAGACTGAACAGGAGGTCAGAGATCAAGACTGGGTGGAAGACGATGCAGGGGACGATGAGGTCCTAGACCCCACATGGAATGAAGGTCGTGCCACTGACTTTCACAGTTCGGAGGAAGAGGCAGTGGTGACACCGAGCCAACAGCGTAGCAAAAGAGGGAGCAGTGGGCAAAATCAGAACACCCGCCGCCAAGAGACTCCGCCTGCTACTGACCACCGCCATCTGGGACCGAGCACCCCAAAGGCAGCTTCAAGGAGTTCCCTGGCATGGCACTTCTTTAAACAATGTGCTGACAACAAGACCCGAGTGGTTTGCACGCTGTGCACACAGAGCCTGAAGCGAGGCATTAATGTTCTGAACCTTAGCACAACCTGCATGACCAGGCACCTGCATGCAAAGCATGAACTGCAGTGGAGTAAACACCTTAAAAACAAAGAAGTCACTCAGGCTCCCCCTGCTACCTCTTCTGCTGCTGCCGCCTCGGCCTCTTCTGCTGCTGCCGCCGCCTCGACCTCTTCCTCCGCCTCTGGAGGAACGTTGGCACCTGCCGCCCAGCAAACATGGGATGTACCACCAACACCACCACCTGCGTCACCAAGCATCTCAACCAGGCAGCGTTCAGCTCTCCATCTCACAAACATTTGAGAGAAAGCGTAAATTCCCACCTAGCCACCCTCGATCCCTGGCCCTGAATGCCAGCATTTCTAAACTACTGGCCTATGAAATGCTGTCATTTAGGCTGGTGGACACAGACAGCTTCAAACAGCTCATGTCACTTGCTGTCCCACAGTATGTTGTTCCCAGCCGCCACTACTTCTCCAAGAGAGCCGTGCCTTCCCGGCACAACCAAGTGTCCGATAAAATCAAGTGTGCACTGCGCAACGCCATCTGTGGCAAGGTCCACCTAACCACAGATACGTGGACCATTATGCACGGCTAGGGACGCTATATCTCCCTAACTGCACACTGGGTAAATGTAGTGGTGGCTGGGCCCCAGGCGGAGAGCTGTTTGGCGCACGTCCTTCCGCCGCCAAGGATCGCAGGGCAACATTCTTTGCCTCCTGTCTCCTCCTCCTCCTACTCAGCTTCCTCCTCCTCTTCTTCCACCTGCTCATCCAGTCAGCCACACACCTTCACCACCAACTTCAGCACAGCCCGGGGTAAACGTCAGCAGGCCGTTCTGAAACTCATATGTTTGGGGGACAGGCCCCACACCGCACAGGAGTTGTGGCGGGGTATAGAACAACAGACCGACGAGTGGTTGCTGCCGGTGAGCCTCAAGCCCGGCCTGGTGGTGTGCGATAATGGGCGAAATCTCGTTGCAGCTCTGGGACTAGCCGGTTTGACGCACATCCCTTGCCTGGCGCATGTGCTGAATTTGGTGGTGCAGAAGTTCATTCGCAACTACCCCGACATGTCAGAGCTGCTGCATAAAGTGCGGGCCGTCTGTTCGCGCTTCCGGCGTTCACACCCTGCTGCTGCACGCCTGTCTG
Source organism: Bufo bufo (assembly GCF_905171765.1). NCBI lineage: Eukaryota > Metazoa > Chordata > Amphibia > Anura > Bufonidae > Bufo > Bufo bufo. The sequence goes on along the minus strand of NC_053390.1, from coordinate 532,597,085 downwards.
TGCTACAGCGTAACTTCGGCCTTCCCGCTCACCGCCTCATATGCGATGTGCCAACCAGGTGGAACTCCACCTTGCACATGCTGGACAGACTGTGCGAGCAGCAGCAGGCCATAGTGGAGTTTCAGCTGCTGCACGCACGGGTCAGTCGCACTGCGGAACAGCACCACTTCACCACCAATGACTGGGCCTCCATGCGAGACCTGTGTGCCCTGTTGCGCTGTTTCGAGTACTCCACCAACATGGCCAGTGGCGATGACGCCGTTATCAGCGTTACAATACCACTTCTATGTCTCCTTGAGAAAACACTTAGGGCGATGATGGAAGAGGAGGTGGCCCAGGAGGAAGAGGAGGAAGAGGGGTCATTTTTAGCACTTTCAGGCCAGTCTCTTCAAAGTGACTCAGAGGGAGGTTTTTTGCAACACCAGAGGCCAGGTACAAATGTGGCCAGACAGGGCCCACTACTGGAGGACGAGGAGGACGAGGATGAGGAGGAGGTGGAGGAGGATGAGGATGAAGCATGTTCACAGCGGGGTGGCACCCAAAGCAGCTCGGGCCCATCACTGGTGCGTGGCTGGGGGGAAACACAGGACGATGACGATACGCCTCCCACAGAGGACAGCTTGTCCTTACCTCTGGGCAGCCTGGCACACATGAGCGACTACATGCTGCAGTGCCTGCGCAACGACAGCAGAGTTGCCCACATTTTAACGTGTGCGGACTACTGGGTTGCCACCCTGCTGGATCCCCGGTACAAAGACAATGTGCCCACCTTACTTCCTACACTGGAGCGGGATAGGAAGATGCGCGAGTACAAGCGCACGTTGGTAGACGCGCTACTGAGAGCATTCCCAAATGTCACAGGGGAACCAGTGGAAGCCCAAGGCGAAGGCAGAGGAGGAGCAAGAGGTCGCCAACGCAGCTGTGTCACGGCCAGCTCCTCTGAGGGCAGGGTTAGCATGGCAGAGATGTGGAAATATTTTGTCACCACGCCACAGCTAACTGCACCACCACCTGATACGGAACGTGTTAGCAGGAGGCAACATTTCACTAACATGGTGGAACAGTACCTGTGCACACCCCTCCACGTACTGACTGATGGTTCGGCCCCATTCAACTTCTGGGTCTCCAAATTGTCCACGTGGCCAGAGATAGCCTTTTATGCCTTGGAGGTGCTGGCCTGCCCGGCGGCCAGCGTTTTGTCTGAACGTGTATTCAGCACGGCAGGGGCGTCATTACAGACAAACGCAGCCGCCTGTCTACAGCCAATTAAAATGAACCAGGCATGGATCCCACAGGACCTGTCCATCCCTTGTGCAGATTAGATATTAACTACCTCCCCTTAACAATATATTATTCTACTCCAGGGCACTTCATCATTCAATCCTATTTTTATTTTCATTTTACCATTATATTGCGGGTCAACCCAAAGTTGAATGAACCTCTCCTCTGTCTGGGTGCCGGGGCCTAAATGTGTGACAGTGGCCTGTTCCAGTGGTGGGTGACGTGAAGCCTGATTCTCTGCTATGACATGAAGACTGATTCTGTGCTGACATAAGGCCAGATTCTCTGTTACGGGACCTCTCTCCTCTGCCTGGGCCTAAATATGTGACAGTGGCCTGTTCCAGTGGTGGGTGACGTGAAGCCTGATTCTCTGCTATGACATGAAGACTGATTCTGCGCTGACATAAGGCCAGATTCTCTGTTACGGGACCTCTCTCCTCTGTCTGGGTGCCGGGGCCTAAATATGTGACAGTGGCCTGTTCCAGTGGTGGGTGACGTGAAGCCTGATTCTCTGCTATAACATGAAGACTGATTCTGTGCTGACATAAGGCCAGATTCTCTGTTACGGGACCTCTCTCCTCTGTCTGGGTGCCGGGGCCTAAATATGTGACAGTGGCCTGTTCCAGTGGTGGGTGACGTGAAGCCTGATTATCTGCTATGACATGAAGACTGATTCTGTGCTGACATAAGGCCAGATTCTCTGTTACGGGACCTCTCTCCTCTGTCTGGGTGCCGGGGCCTAAATATGTGACAGTGGCCTGTTCCAGTGGTGGGTGACGTGAAGCCTGATTCTCTGCTATGACATGAAGACTGATTCTGCGCTGACATAAGGCCAGATTCTCTGTTACGGGACCTCTCTCCTCTGTCTGGGTGCCGGGGCCTAAATGTGTGACAGTGGCCTGTTCCAGTGGTGGGTGACGTGAAGCCTGATTCTCTGCTATGACATGAAGACTGATTCTGCGCTGACATAAGGCCAGATTCTCTGTTACGGGACCTCTCTCCTCTGTCTGGGTGCCGGGGCCTAAATATGTGACAGTGGCCTGTTCCAGTGGTGGGTGACGTGAAGCCTGATTCTCTGCTATGACATGAAGACTGATTCTGTGCTGACATAAGGCCAGATTCTCTGTTACGGGACCTCTCTCATCTGTCTGGGTGCCGGGGCCTAAATATGTGACAGTGGCCTGTTCCAGTGGTGGGTGACGTGAAGCCTGATTCTCTGCTATGACATGAAGACTGATTCTGTGCTGACATAAGGCCAGATTCTCTTTTACGGGACCTCTCTCCTCTGCCTGGGTGCCTGGGCTAAATATGTGACAGTGGCCTGTTCCAGTGGTGGGTGACGTGAAGCCTAATTCTCTGCTATGACATGAAGACTGATTCTGTGCTGACATAAGGCCAGATTCTCTGTTACGGGACCTCTCTCCTCTGTCTGGGTGCCGGGGCCTAAATATGTGACAGTGGCCTGTTCCAGTGGTGGGTGACGTGAAGCCTGATTCTCTGCTATGACATGAAGACTGATTCTGTGCTGACATAAGGCCAGATTCTCTGTTACGGGACCTCTCTCCTCTATCTGGGTGCCGGGGCCTAAATATGTGACAGTGGCCTGTTCCAGTGGTGGGTGACGTGAAGCCTGATTCACTGCTATGACATGAAGACTGATTCTGCGCTGACATAAGGCCAAATTCTCTGTTACGGGACCTCTCTCCTCTGTCTGGGTGTCGGGGCCTAAATGTGTGACAGTGGCCTGTTCCAGTGGTGGGTGACGTGAAACCTAATTCTCTGCTATGACATGAAGACTGATTCTGCGCTGACATAAGGCCAGATTCTCTGTTACGGGACCTCTCTTCTCTGTCTGGGTGTCGGGGCCTAAATGTGTGACAGTGGACTGTTCCAGTGGTGGGTGACGTGAAACCTAATTCTCTGCTATGACATGAAGACTGATTCTGTGCTGACATAAGGCCAGATTCTCTGTTACGGGACCTCTCTCCTCTGTCTGGGTGCCGGGGCCTAAATATGTGACAGTGGCCTGTTCCAGTGGTGGGTGACGTGAAGCCTAATTCTCTGCTATGACATGAAGACTGATTCTGCGCTGACATAAGGCCAGATTCTCTGTTACGGGACCTCTCTCCTCTGCCTGGGTGCCTGGGCCTAAATGTGTGACAGTGGCCTGTTCCAGTGGTGGGTGACGTGAAGCCTAATTCTCTGCTATGACATGAAGACTGATTCTGTGCTGACATAAGGCCAGATTCTCTGTTACTGGACCTCTCTCCTCTGTCTGGGTGCCGGGGCCTAAATATGTGACAGTGGCCTGTTCCAGTGGTGGGTGACGTGAAGCCTGATTCTCTGCTATGACATGAAGACTGATTCTGCGCTGACATAAGGCCAGATTCTCTGTTACGGGACCTCTCTCCTCTGTCTGGGTGCCGGGGCCTAAATATGTGACAGTGGCCTGTTACAGTGGTGGGTGACGTGAAGCCTGATTCTCTGCTATGACATGAAGACTGATTCTGTGCTGACATAAGGCCAGATACTCTGCTATGGCATGAAGAGACTGATTCTCTGCTGACATGAAGCCAGATTCTTTGCTATGGCATGAAGAGACTGATTCTCTGCTGATGTGAAGCCAGATTCTCTGCTATGGGACCTCTGTCCAATTGATATTGGTTATTTTTTTTTTTTTATTCATTTCCCTATCCACATTTGTTTGCAGGGGATTTACCTACATGTTGCTGCCTTTTGCAGCCCTCTAGCTCTTTCCTGGGCTGTTTTACAGCCTTTTTAGTGCCCAAAAGTTTGGGTCCCCATTGACTTCAATGGGGTTCGGGTTCGGGACGAAGTTCGGGTCGGGTTCGGATCCCGAACCCGAACATTTCCGGGAAGTTCGGCCGAACTTCTCGATCCCGAACATCCAGGTGTTCGGTCAACTCTAATCAGTTCCCTTCAGTTCAGTTTTGTCCCCATTGACAATGAACTGGGACAAAACTGAAACGTTTTCCTCCGCTACTGACATCCTATAATGGATCTCAATAGCGGTAACTGAAACAAAACATACAATGCAACAGCACTCTGCAAACCAAATAAAGTACAAAAATGTAATATATTGCTAATGCTATGCTTATAAATTAGAGGTGCTTGGCAAATACATTTTGGACAAAATTATTTGCGCCTGTCTGCCACACGTCAAGGCGATCTCTGTAAGACGGGAACCTAACACTAAGTTCACCTGTTATGTGCCATGACAGCGAACATGAAGTTCAGGGGGTGTAGGTTCCGCATTCATGCTGGACCCCCTTTGGTTTTTATCATTTTTGGTGCCAAATGGCCTCCATTTAATCCAGGGACTACAAGTACCAACATGCATGCAGAGCAAACTAAGCTTTATACTCATGATAATTAAAATCAGCCTATGAGGCAAACAGGCTGATCAGGAGTGCACGACCTAATGGAGGCAGCCACACCTCCAGTACAAACTGCAAAGAATAAAAGAGGGGGGTTAGTCAGTACATCCCAATGCGCAGGTGTACATTGCTATGGCTGAAAACACAACATAGAACAAAACATACAATGCAACAGCACTCAATGGAGGCCATTTGGCACCAAAAATAATAAAAACCAAAGGGGGTACAGCATGCATGAGGAATCTACACCCCCTGAACTTCATGGTCACTGTCATAACACATAACAGATGAACTTAGTGTTAGGTTCCAGTCTTACAGAGATCGCCTTGATGTGTGGCAGACGGGCTCAAATAATTTTGTACAAAATTATTTGCCAAGCACCTCTAATTTATAATCATAGCATTAGCAATATATTACATTTTTGTACTTTATTTGGAGTGCTGTTGCATTGTATGTTTTGTTCTATGTTGTATTTTCAGCCATAGCAACATGCACCTGCGCATTGGGATGTGCTGACTAACCCCTCTTTTTTTCTTTGCAATAGCGGAAACTGAAAACGCCGGTGTGAAAGTAGCCTAAGCTGTTTGGCTCATGGAGAATTGCCTAGACTGGATACAATTGTATCTAATTATCAGCTGAGAGCAGGACTAGCCATGTACTGGTTTGTAGCCTCTAAAAGCAAGCAAAAATATTCTCATCTGTACAGCATTGCACAAAAGACTGTAGAGCTCCTTAGGATGGAGTCAAAAGACCTCTGTACTCTGATGCACAAGCTCAGGCTTCACTAAAAGCAATGTTCATGGAATCAGATGGAGCATGCCACAATTTATTTCTGTTGCATTTGAATGGAACCTGGGAAAAAAACAACACCTTTACATGCGTCCTGATGAAAATAGGAGGCCTTAGGAGGGACAGTAGATACCTGTTCTCGAGCTACACCTAACTCTCTGGAAAGCTCTTCCACAGAATATCAGGTCAATGCCCAAATTCCTTAACTTCCAACGTGCCTTTAAAAACACATCTTTTCAGGCAGGCTTATCATGCTTCCTAAACTGAATCTTCCCTTAGTACCTCCCCCCCAACTCAATCTTCTGACAGTAATCCCCACACCCAAAGCACTAGCACACGTAGATCAGCCTACACCACTCTTTTTAGAGACAAAATGGCCATATAACAATCAACTACTTTTTATGTCACCCCCCCCCACACACACACACTTCCTCATAGATTGTAAGTTCTTGTGAACAGGGCCTAGTGTTTCAGTTGTATATTAGCCAATAACTTTGTGTTGTAGAAGACTGAAAGGGAATACACCCTAGACATTGCATTTTGCCTTTAAATATTTTTGTTTACCTTTGTAATTTTTTTTTTTCATAATTGGATGTTTATGAGCTTGAGTTCTCTTATTTTTTTTTTTCCCCTGATCAATGAGCTCTTCCAGTTACATGTATATTGGGTAGTCTGTTTACATAGCCGCACTACTTCAGTGTGCATCTGCACCCATGGCCGTATTTGTTTGTTTTTTATTGATATATTTAAAAGTTGTAGAAGACTAAAAGGGAATACACCCTAGACATTGCATTTTGCCTTTAAATATTTTTGTTTACCTTTGTAAATTTGATACTTTGTAAAAAAAAAAAAAAACTCTTCTGGTGCCATGTAGTAAATTTACCAAAAACGAAGTAAAACAAACCTTTACACATTTTAACCACCTCAGCCCCCAGTGCTTAAACACCCTGAAAGACCAGGCCACTTTTTACACTTCTGACCTACACTACTTTCACCGTTTATTGCTCGGTCATGCAACTTACCACCCAAATGAATTTTACCTCCTTTTCTTCTCACTAATAGAGCTTTCATTTGGTGGTATTTCATTGCTGCTGACATTTTTACTTTTTTTGTTATTAATCGAAATTTAACGATTTTTTTGCAAAAAAATGACATTTTTCACTTTCAGTTGTAAAATTTTGCAAAAAAAACGACATCCATATAGAAATTTTGCTCTAAATTTATAGTTCTACATGTCTTTGATAAAAAAAAAATGTTTGGGTAGAAAAAAAATGGTTTGGGTAAAAGTTATAGCGTTTACAAACTATGGTACAAAAAATGTGAATTTCCGCTTTTTGAAGCAGCTCTGACTTTCTGAGCACCTGTCATGTTTCCTGAGGTTCTACAATGCCCAGACAGTACAAACACCCCACAAATGACCCCATTTCTGAAAGTACACACCCTAAGGTATTCGCTGATGGGCATAGTGAGTTCATAGAACTTTTTATTTTTTGTCACAAGTTAGCGGAAAATGATGATTTTTTTTTTTTTTTTTTTTCTTACAAAGTCTCATATTCCACTAACTTGTGACAAAAAATAAAAAGTTCTATGAACTCACTATGCCCATCAGCGAATACCTTGGGGTCTCTTCTTTCCAAAATGGGGTCACTTGTGGGGTAGTTATACTGCCCTGGCATTCTAGGGGCCCAAATGTGTGGTAAGGAGTTTGAAATCAAATTCAGTAAAAAATGACCTGTGAAATCCGAAAGGTGCTCTTTGGAATATGGGCCCCTTTGCCCACCTAGGCTGCAAAAAAGTGTCACACATCTGGTATCCCCGTACTCAGGAGAAGTTGAGGAATGTGTTTTGGGGTGTCTTTTTACATATACCCATGCTGGGTGAGATAAATATCTTGGTCAAATGACAACTTTGTATAAAAAAATGGGAAAAGTTGTCTTTTGCCAAGATATTTCTCTCACCCAGCATGGGTATATATAAAATGACACCCCAAAACACATTCCCCACCTTCTCCTGAGTACGGAGATACCAGATGTGTGACACTTTTTTGCAGCCTAGGTGGGCAAAGGGGCCCATATTCCAAAGAGCACCTTTCGGATTTCACTCGTCATTTTTTACTGAATTTGATTTCAAACTCCTTACCACACATTTGGGCCCCTAGAATGCCAGGGCAGTATAACTACCCCACAAGTGACCCCATTTTGGAAAGAAGACACCCCAAGGTATTCCGTGAGGGGCATGGCGAGTTCCTAGAATTTTTTATTTTTTGTCACAAGTTAGTGGAAAATGATGATTTTTTTTTTTATTTTTTTTTTCATACAAAGTCTCATATTCCACTAACTTGTGACAAAAAATAAAAACTTCCATGAACTCACTATGCCCATCAGCGAATACCTTGGGGTCTCTTTTTTCCAAAATGGGGTCACTTGTGGGGTAGTTATACTGCCCTGGCATTCTAGGGGCCCAAATGTGTGGTAAGGAGTTTGAAATCAAATTCTGTAAAAATTGACCTGTGAAATCCGAAAGGTGCTCTTTGGAATATGGGCCCCTTTGCCCACCTAGGCTGCAAAAAAGTGTCACACATCTGGTATCTCTGTATTCAGGAGAAGTTGAGGAATGTGTTTTGGGGTGTCTTTTTACATATACCCATGCTGGGTGAGATAAATATCTTGGTCAAATGCCAACTTTGTATAAAAAAATGGGAAAAGTTGTCGTTTGCCAAGATATTTCTCTCACCCAGCATGGGTATATGTAAAATGACACCCCAAAACACATTCCCCACCTTCTCCTGAGTACGGCAATACCAGATGTGTGACACTTTTTTGCAGCCTAGGTGGGCAAAGGGGCCCATATTCCAAAGAGCACCTTTCGGATTTCACTCGTCATTTTTTACTGAATTTGATTTCAAACTCCTTACCACACATTTGGGCCCCTAGAATGCCAGGGCAGTATAACTACCCCACAAGTGACCCCATTTTGGAAAGAAGAGACCCCAAGGTATTCGCTGATGGGCATAGTGAGTTCATGGAAGTTTTTATTTTTTGTCACAAGTTAGTGGAATATGAGACTAGATATAAAAAAAAAAAAAAAAAAAAAAAAATCAGCATTTTCCACTAACTTGTGACAAAAAATAAAAAATTCTAGGAACTCGCCATGCCCCTCACGGAATACCTTGGGGTGTCTTCTTTCCAAAATGGGGTCACTTGTGTGGTAGTTATACTGCCCTGGCATTTTCCAGGGGCCCTAATGTGTGTTAGGTAGGTAAATGACCTGTGAAATCCTAAAGGTGCTCTTTGGAATATGGGCCCCTTTGCCCACCTAGGCTGCAAAAAAGTGTCACACATGTGGTATCGCCGTATTCAGGAGAAGTTGGGGAATGTGTTTTGGGGTGTCATTTTACATATACCCTTGCTGGGTGAGAGAAATATCTTGGCAAAAGACAACTTTTCCCATTTTTTTATACAAAGTTGGCATTTGACCAAGATATTTCTCTCACCCAGCATGGGTATATGTAAAATGACACCCCAAAACACATTCCCCAACTTCTCCTGAGTACGGCGATACCAGATGTGTGACACTTTTTTGCAGCCTAGATGCGCAAAGGTGCCCAAATTCCTTTTAGGAGGGCATTTTTAGACATTTGGATACCAGACTTCTTCTCACGCTTTGGGGCCCCTAGAATGCCAGGGCAGTATAAATACCCCACATGTGACCCCATTTTGGAAAGAAGACACCCCAAGGTATTCAATGAGGGGCATGGCGAGTTCATAGAAATTTTTTTTTTTTGGCACAAGTTAGCGGAAATTGATATTTTTTATTTTTTTCTCACAAAGTCTCCCGTTCCGCTAACTTGGGACAAAAATTTCAATCTTTCATGGACTCAATATGCCCCTCACGGAATACCTGGGGGTGTCTTCTTTCCGAAATGGGGTCACATGTGGGGTATTTATACTGCCCTGGCATTCTAGGGGCCCTAAAGCGTGAGAAGAAGTCTGGAATATACATGTCTAAAAATTTTTACGCATTTGGATTCCGTGAGGGGTATGGTGAGTTCATGTGAGATTTTATTTTTTGACACAAGTTAGTGGAATATGAGACTTTGTAAGAAAAATAAATAAAAATTCCGCTAACTTGGGCCAAAAAAATGTCTGAATGGAGCCTTACAGAGGGTGATCAATGACAGGGGTGGTGATAAATGACAGGGGGGGTGATCAATGACAGGGGGTTGATCAATGACAGGGGGGTGATCAGGGAGTCTATATGGGGTGATAACCACAGTCATTGATCACGCCCGTGTAAGGCTTCATTCAGACGTCCGTATGCGTTTTGCGGATCCGATCCATCTATCAGTGCATCCGTAAAAATCATGCGGACATCTGAATGGAGCTTTACAGGGGGGTAATCAATGACAGGGGGGTGATCAGGGAGTCTATATGGGGTGATCACCACAGTCATTGATCATGCCCCTGTAAGGCTTCATTCAGACGTCCGGATGCGTTTTGCGGATCCGATCCATCTATCAGTGGATCCGTAAAAATCATGCGGACGTCTGAATGGAGCTTTACAGGGGGGTAATCAATGACAGGGGGGTAATCAATGACAGGGGGGTGATCAGGGAGTCTATATGGGGTGATCACCACAGTCATTGATCATGCCCCTGTAAGGCTTCATTCAGACGTCCGGATGCGTTTTGCGGATCCGATCCATCTATCAGTGCATCCGTAAAAATCATGCGGACATCTGAATGGAGCTTTACAGGGGGGTGATCAATGACAGGGGTGTAATCAATGACAGGGGGGTGATCAGGGGGTCTATATGGGGTGATCACCACAGTCATTGATCACGCCCCTGTAAGGCTTCATTCAGACGTCCGGATGCGTTTTGCGGATCCGATCCATCTATCAGTGCATCCGTAAAAATCATGCGGACATCTGAATGGAGCTTTACAGGGGGTAATCAATGACAGGGGGGTGATCAGGGAGTCTATATGGGGTGATAACCACAGTCATTGATCATGCCCCTGTAAGGCTTCATTCAGACGTCCGGATGCGTTTTGCGGATCCGATCCATCTATCAGTGCATCCGTAAAAATCATGCGGACATCTGAATGGAGCTTTACAGGGGGGTAATCAATGACAGGGGGGTGATCAGGGAGTCTATATGGGGTGATAACTACAGTCATTGATCATGCCCCTGTAAGGCTTCATTCAGACGTCCGGATGCGTTTTGCGGATCCGATCCATCTATCAGTGCATCCGTAAAAATCATGCGGACATCTGAATGGAGCTTTACAGGGGGGTGATCAATGACAGGGGGGTGATCAGGGAGTCTATATGGGGTGATAACCACAGTCATTGATCATGCCCCTGTAAGGCTTCATTCAGACGTCCGGATGCGTTTTGCGGATCCGATCCATCTATCAGTGCATCCGTAAAAATCATGCGGACATCTGAATGGAGCTTTACAGGGGGGTAATCAATGACAGGGGGGTGATCAGGGAGTCTATATGGGGTGATAACCACAGTCATTGATCATGCCCCTGTAAGGCTTCATTCAGACGTCCGGATGCGTTTTGCGGATCCGATCCATCTATCAGTGCATCCGTAAAAATCATGCGGACATCTGAATGGAGCTTTACAGGGGGGTGATCAATGACAGGGGGGTGATCAGGGAGTCTATATGGGGTGATAACCACAGTCATTGATCATGCCCCTGTAAGGCTTCATTCAGACGTCCGGATGCGTTTTGCGGATCCGATCCATCTATCAGTGCATCCGTAAAAATCATGCGGACATCTGAATGGAGCTTTACAGGGGGGTAATCAATGACAGGGGGGTGATCAGGGAGTCTATATGGGGTGATAACCACAGTCATTGATCATGCCCCTGTAAGGCTTCATTCAGACGTCCGGATGCATTTTGCGGATCCGATCCATCTATCAGTGCATCCGTAAAAATCATGCGGACATCTGAATGGAGCTTTACAGGGGGGTGATCAGGGAGTCTATATGGGGTGATCACCACAGTCATTGATCATGCCCCTGTAAGGCTTCATTCAGACGTCCGGATGCGTTTTGCGGATCCGATCCATCTATCAGTGCATCCGTAAAAATCATGCGGACATCTGAATGGAGCTTTACAGGGGGTTGATCAATGACATGGGTGTAATCAATGACAGGGGGGTGATCAGGGAGTCTATATGGGGTGATCACCACAGTCATTGATCATGCCCCTGTAAGGCTTCATTCAGACGTCCAGATGCGTTTTGCGGATCCGATCCATCTATCAGTGGATCCGTAAAAATCATGCGGACGTCTGAATGGAGCTTTACAGGGGGTTGATCAATGACAGGGGGGTAATCAATGACAGGGGGGTGATCAGGGAGTCTATATGGGGTGATCAGGGGCTAATAAGGGGTTAATAAGTGACGGGGGTGGGGTGTAGTGTAGTGTAGTGGTGCTTGGTGCTACTTTACTGAGCTACCTGTGTCCTCTGGTGGTCGATCCAAACAAAGGGGACCACCAGAGGACCAGGTAGCAGGTATATTAGACGCTGTTATCAAAACAGCGTCTAATATACCTGTTAGGGGTTAAAAAAAACACATCTCCAGCCTGCCAGCGAACGATCGCCGCTGGCAGGCTGGAGATCAACTCTCTTACCTTCCGTTCCTGTGAGCGCGCGCGCCTGTGTGCGCGCGTTCACAGGAAATCTCGCGTCTCGCGAGAGGACGCGCCGGCGCGTCCACCCAGAAGAGCAGGGCCGCCGCAAAGACGCAATCCTGCGTACGGCGGTCCTGAGGAGGTTAATCCATATCCAGGCCTAGCAAACTATTCAAAAATATATCAAGCTGTCTGGATTGTGGAGAAAGCAACACATATATTTCAAGATTGAACTCTGTCATTGGAGCTGGGACAATGATACAAAGAGTGGTATTTTTCATGATAATTTACTGTCTGAACATTGAATGAAGACACCATTATGTGCACTTAGCATTTAGTGTAGGTGTGTGATGGAAGAGGTGAGCAAAAACTGAAAGGATAAATCTCTTTTATGCAATTCTTAGAAGCATCCTCTCTGTGAATTCTCTTGTAATCCTTCTTTCAAAAGATGTTTTATTAAGCCCCCATTTTTTTTTTAAGTAAACCACTGTCTATTATAGAAGTACTGTATATAAGGTGCCTTCATACATGGTGGAAAAATCCACCAGAAAGTACACAGGTGAAGATTTTTACAAAGTTGCAGAAGTTTTAAGAATGTTGTTAATGTGAAAAGCCGCCACACATCATTATTTTTGCGACAGAATTTTATTCTGCAGCAGAACACAGGGCAGGGACTGAATCAGAAAAAATGGTGTCACTATTATATACCATATCTGCTTTTGAAACAGGATGACAATTTAAATGTTTGTGGGGTTCCCTATTTTATATAATTGTGTGCATATACAGTCAGGTCCATAAAAATTGGGACATCGACACAATTCTAACATTTTTGGCTCTATACACTACCACAATGGATTTGAAATGAAACAAACAAGATGTGCTTTAACTGCAGACTGTCAGCTTTAATTTGAGGGTATTTACATCCAAATCAGGTGAACGGTGCAGGAATTACAACAGTTTGCATATGTGCCCCCCACTTGTCAAGGGACCCAAAATAATGGGACAGAATAATAATCATAAATCAAACTTTCACTTTTTAATACTTGGTTGCAAATCCTTTGCAGTCAATTATAGCCTGAAGTCTGAAACGCATAGACATCACCAGATGCTGGGTTTCATCCCTGGTGATGCTCTGCCAGGCCTCTACTGCAACTGTCTTCAGTTCCTGCTTGTTCTTGGGGCATTTTCCCTTCAGTTTTGTCTTCAGCAAGTGAAATGCATGCTCAATCGGATTCAGGTCAGGTGATTGACTTGGCCATTGCATAACATTCCACTTCTTTCCCTTAAAAAACTCTTTGGTTGCTTTTGCAGAATGCTTTGGGTCATTGTCCATCTGCACTGTGAAGCGCTGTGCAATGAGTTCTGAAGCATTTGGCTTAATATGAGCAGATAATATTGCCCGAAACACTTCAGAATTCATCTTGCTGCTTTTGTCAGCAGTCACATCATTAATAAATACAAGAGAACCAGTTCCATTGGCAGCCATACATGCCCACGCCATGACACTACCACCACCATGCTTCACTGATGAGGTGGTATACTTAGGATCATGAGCAGTTCCTTTCCTTCTCCATACTCTTCTCTTCCCATCACTCTGGTACAAGTTGATCTTGGTCTCATCTGTCCATAGGATGTTGTTCCAGAACTGTGAAGGCTTTTTTAGATGTCGTTTGGCAAACTCTAATCTGGCCTTCCTGTTTTTGAGGCTCACCAATGGTTTACATCTTGTGGTGAACCCTCTGTATTCACTCTGGTTAAGTCTTCTCTTGATTGTTGACTTTGACACACATACACCTACCTCCTGGAGAGTGTTCTTGATCTGGTCAACTGTTGTGAAGGGTGTTTTCTTCACCAGGGAAAGATTTCTTCAGTCATCCACCACAGTTGTTTCCAGTGGTTTTCCGGGTCTTTTGGTGTTGCTGAGCTCACTGGTGCGTTCCTTCTTTTTAAGAATGTTCCAAACAGTTGTTTTGGCCACGCCTAATGTTTTTGCTATCTCTCTGATGTTTTTTTTTTTTTCCAGCCTAATGATGGCTTGCTTCACTGATAGTGACAGCTCAAATAGCACACTTGAAATGAACTCTGGGCCTTTCATCTGCTCATTGTAATTGGGATAATGAGGGAATAAAACACACCTGGCCATGGAACAGCTGAGAAGCCAATTGTCCCATTACTTTTAGTTCCTTAACAAGTGGGAGGCACATGTGCAAACTGTTTTAATTCCTACACATTTCACCTGATTTGGATGTAAATACCCTCAAATTTAGGCTACTTTCACACTTGCGTTCGGAGAGGATCCCTCTGATGTCTGCACAGACGGATCCGCTCCTATAATGCAAACGATGGTATCCGTTCAGAACGGATCCGTCTGCATTATATTTCAGAAAAAAATCTAAGTGTGAAAGTTAGTCAGACGGATTCGTCCAGACTTTGCATTGAAAGTCAATAGGGGACGGATCTGCTTGAAATTGCACCATATTGTGTCAACTTCAAACAGATCCGTCCCCATTGACTTACATTGTAAGTCTGGACGGATCCGTTTGGCTCCGCACGACCAGGCGGACACCCGAACGCTGCAAGCTGCGTTCGGGTGTCCGCCTGCTGAGCGGAACGTAGGCCAAGCGGAGCCAGACTGAGGCATTCTGAGCGGATCCGCATCCACTCAGAATGCATTGGGGCTGTACGGATCCGTTCGGGGCCGCTTGTGAGAGCCTTCAAACGGAAGTCACAAGCGGAACCCCGAACGCAAGTGTGAAAGTAGCCTAAAGCTGACAGTCTGCAGTTAAAGCACATCTTGTTTGTTTCATTTTAAATCCATTGTGGTGGTGTATAGAGCCAACAATGTTAGAATTGTGTCCATGTCCCAATATTTTTGGACCTGACTGTATCATGTATCTATAGCTTTGTTTCCTCAATGACCTATTTACAACTTATATGTAATATATTCTATGCATTTTTAATAGGTTTTCTGGATTTAAAAAAATTGTGTTACTCCATGCATTCTGGTTTTATGTCCAGAGTCCTTAATATCTTTTCTATCCAGAATCTTAACACAACAGTCCGTCTCACTCAGTCAAACAAATCAGTCAGACCCAGTAGGAGTGAGGGAATGGTAACTCAATTAGAGCAGTGCACCTCTCCTATGCTTCTACTAGTAGTGTGGTTGGTCAGGACTTCTGACATTACAGTTATCAATGCATTGCTCCTCTAGTTTGCTCCTCCTTGTAAACATAATAAGGGCAGTGTAAAGTAAATGCCTCTGTACACATTAGGCTACTGTTGGCAGCAGCTTTCTCCTCTCTTCCTACGTAAACCCTACACATGCTCGGCCAAACCGAGAGAGTGTATGAATTGGGTAAAGATGAGTGACTCAACTCCGAATTTCAGCCCTTATTTCAGGCAAATAAAGAGATAGACAGAGACACCAACGTATAATACAGTGGTCCTTCAAGTTACAATATTAATTGGTGTCAGGACAACCATTGTATGTTGAAACCATTGTAAGTTGAGTAATCCGTTCCAAAGCCCCAAAATGTCATCCAAGATAAGAGAAAGTAAAGATTTAAGAAAAATAAGCAGATAAGGATAGGTCATCAATATGAAAAAACCTGGAGACCCTCTTGAAGCTTCTACTAATACTGTGTCTGCTGTGCCCCCCCCCATGTCCACAAACACTATACTATACCATACACCCACACTGCCCTCATTAGTAATAGTGCCCCAATAGTGATAATACTCCCCAAGATAGGGCCCAAGATAGTAGCAATGCCCTCAATATTGCATCAAATAATAATAATGCCCCTACAGTACTCTAGTAGTAATAATATAACCATAATGCTCCCAGTGGCTCTATTGTCCCCCTATAGTGCCCCCCACTAGTCCCAATATATAATACTCCCCCCATAGTGCCAGTATATATATATAATGTTCCCCCGTAGTGCCAGTATATGATGCTTCTCCATTCCTACCCAGTAGTGCCCAGTATATATAATGATCTCCTTCCTCTTTTCCTGGTGCCCCAAGCAGTGCGGACATTTAGTGTAAAAAAAATAAAAACACCTCACTCCCGTCCCCCCGCCGCTGTCTGTAATGCAGACCACAGTTTTATCTGTAGCTTGTGTTGCTGGGTTCTGATGCATGCCGTCCCAATGACATCACCACTCCTGCTCTGGGTTTCATGTGATCAGGTCATCATGCGAGACCCAGCGCAGGAGTTTGCGTTGATGTCATTGCGGCTTCTTGTGCTGTTCTAATGCCTCACAGGCTTGAGGCCTAGCGGCCTGAGGCTTGTAAAGTTGTATGGCCATGAGTGCGCCCCCCTTCATGGGTAGTGAAGTGGCACGCTAGGCGGATGACTACCCTCCCCTATCCATCGTCCCGGCCCTAATTCAGAGCACATTACAGCAGGAGGTATAACAGGAGAGGACAATAACTCCCAGCATGCCATTTTAATATCAGAGTACATTACAAGAGGAGGTATAAGAGAAGATTACAACCCCCAGCATGTCCAAGCAGTTATTATGTAATAATGTAGTATCAGAGTACATTATAAGAGGAGAGGACTACAACTCCCAGCATATCCAGGGTGTACCCTGATGTTAAATAAGGGCCTGGACATGCTGAGAGTTGTAGTACTCTCCTCATACCTCCTCTTGTAATGTACTCTGATATTACATAAAAAGCTGGACATGCTGGGAGTTGTAATCTCCTCCTCATACCTCCTCCTGTAATGTACTCTGATAGTAAATAACAGGAGGTATAAGAGGAGAGGACTACAACCCCCAGCATTTCCCTGGCTCTTACATTGAAGCCATCCTTCACTTCTAACCATGCATCGCTGGTCTTCTTCTTCATTGCTTTACTGCACTGCTGAGCTCCGCCTCCTGTTCTGGTCACATGATGGTGAGGTCCTCGCAGGTCCTTCTTCCCCTCTTCTCTGCTGAGCTCTGCCTCTTGCACATGACATAATCGCAGGTCCTACAGCTCCAGTAGAAGGCACTGCTGGTGTCCGGAGCTGTCAGCACTGTGGTAATAATTTCTCTTATGTGTGAGGGAGGGAACCTTACCCTGCATTTTTAAGTACAACTGTCCGCCCGCTTGCTTTCACAGACGTTCAGCTGAACATCAGCACTGAAGCAGTGGGCCCCTTAGACAATGGGGGCCCAGGGCAATTGCCCAGTTTTCCCCTGTTGAGTCTGGTTTTAACTTGCAATGGGCCAGAAAAGACCATTGTATGTTAAAAATATTGTATTCTGAGTCCACTGTATCTTGAGGGATCACTGTACTTCTCTGAGTAAGCATGCAAGCCAGTTCTTCCACGGACAAGAGTATTGAATGTCCTAGTATTAAATTTCTCTGAGTTAGATGTGCAAGCCAGTTCTACTTCCAAAAGGAAAAGAGGGCTGAGTGTCTAAAGAGAAAATTGGGCTAGGGTGCGGTGCTCTTTCTTATTAGGGAGACCACCATCATTAGGTATCAGATAAGCTTCATGTTCTTTTCTTTTTGGAAGGAACACAAATTTGAATATCTTTCTAAGAAACGGTATGCAAATTAGCTTTTCTTCCAAAAAGAAAAAAACAACAACATGTAAGCCTATCTAATGCCAATAAATATTTATGCAAGGTGAGATGGAAAATGTTTCTAGCTGCTTATAAACATGGTTTTGGTCATATGGCTCCTTTTGTGAAACTATATTTTAGTGTTCCCTTATTTTTTAACTGGTTAAGTTTGTATTTGACTCAATGCAGAAGTGTAAGCAGGTTGAAGGATGACTCATTTGAAAGTAATACCATAATAATTGACTAAAATGTATTAAAACATACTTCCAATTAAACTGTTTGTCTGGCTGGTATTTTTAAGGGTCAGAATGGCTTAAAATATTAAATAAGCAATACTCACCTCACTGACCCTTTGCCAGTTCTGGATGGCATTTACTGGTCCCTCCCGATATGGAATTGTGACTACTTTAGCCAATCAGTGGCTAAAGCAGGTCACCAAAGTGGCCAGTGATAAGATGACTGGTCACATTTTCACATTTCATATTTCGAGGAAGTAGAGAATGGGAGAACGGGAGATTTTCCACATGACTTTTTATTTTAAATCCTAACATTCTACAGTTTTTGCACTGGCCACTAAGCCTAATAATAGGCACCACTTGTTGATCTGTACAGATCACTTTTCAACAGTCATCTTATCATCACAGGCATGATTATAGTAATAGGTATAATTCTGTATAAATAACAAAAGATCCATCATTTACAATAGGGGGCATCACAGCTTATCTACTCCCTGTTGACATCTCCACATGTCACAGATCATGCCAAGAAAACTCTCCCATAAAAGTCAATGAGGTGTCTATTGTGTCCATGGGGGGGCGTTTCATACAGCCAATAGCTGGACAGCCAATAGCAGGCCACAATGAAGGCGAGCCTTTCTAGTATCACGGGTAATACTTGGATGATAAGCCAACATGCTAACATGCCACTCTGAAATAACAGTGGACAAATAACAGCTAAACCAGTTTCTCTGAAGGTGCCTGAGAATCAGTCTGCAGAAGTAAATCAGAAATGTCCTGTGTTAACTCTGTCACAATTACAGTATAAGGATTATGGGAGAAGGTACCAGAGTTTCCACATGCTTGTTGTAAAAAAAAACTATGAGAAAGGGCATCAGTTTTTAGGTTTTTGAAATGTGTTTGGAAAGTAATAGCAAATATCAAAACTAGGGACAAACAACAGCTGAGCCAGTTTCTCAGAAATGTTCTGTGTTAACCCTATCACAATTTTTCAGTAATGATTATGAAAGAAGGTATGCTTGCTGTAAAAAAAAAAAAAATATGAGAAAGGGTGTCAGCTTTTAGGTTTTTGATAGCAAAATCAAACAGCACCCATCTAGCCTGCCTGGGGTTAAGTCTCTATACAGATTCTTTTTATCTGTATACACCACAACTGGAACCATCACCCCCTCCAACCAGTCCCTCCATTCTTCAAATGCCAACAACTCTCAATTGGCAAATCATAGTTAATTTCTCTAGTATAAAACTTCTGGAAGTGGAATGGCACACACACTTGTAATTACACTGCACTGCTGAGACTTCAGAGATGACGTGCATTGTAATCTTGAAGAGGAAGCAATGCTCATACAGCTGATCGGCAAGGGTGATGGAAGTCCGACCCCTGCTGATCAGATAGTACTTAAGTACCTCACTGGAGGAATCCATATTTCCCTTCCCCAATTTCCCATTCTCCCCCTTCCTTTTTGTTAACATATAGTATTCTGAACATGGGAGATTAAAGGGGTTATCCCACAATTAATGTATAAAATAAAGATCAGACATCATATAGTACAAGACAATCTCTTTCTAACAAAGCTAGAACCAGCCCTGTACCTCACATGGATCCTGAGATCTCCCCATTCATTGTTCTGCTTGATTGATATCAAGATGAAAGCACAAGGGGAGTGTCTTTTTTGCTGCAGCTAAGGGGGCGCCTATCACAACTCAAAAGCAGTTGAAGGATGAGCATGCGTGACCTTCTCACTGAGCCTGACAAAGAAATAAAAAAAATAAAAAAACTTGAAATGTGTTTTCCTTTAATGGCAGGGTCTACCACCAGCTCAAGGGCACAGCGATGAGGAGTTCTTGTGCCACATCGTATGCTAATTTGTTCATGGGATGGTGGGAAGAGACCCTGGTCTTCACGAAGGAACGGTCTGCATCTATGGACCAAGTGTGACTGTGGGAGCGGTATATTGATGACATCTTCATCATATGGAATGGTAGTGAGGTCTCATTCCGTTCCTTGGTGGAGATGCTTAATGACAACAACATTGGGTTACGTTTCACTTGTGAGGCAGACAGCAAATGTCTGCCTTTGTAAAACACCAAAAAATGAATACCATAAGTATCTCACATGGAATCATCCGTACATCACCTATAACGCTAAAGAAAGCTACCACGCAAGTAAATATTGTAAATTAAATACTTTATTAGAAATACATATACAACACAGTAATTATATTCTAAAATACATAAAGCAGCAACCATGAGAACACTGGAGGGTATCAGAAAATTAAAGGTAGGCTCCAGACCACAAGGGACTAGTGTACTAACAGATAGCAGCATCAACACATGGGGCTCATATAGCAAACATGCATCCTGCAATTGCAATCCACCGCACAACACTAAAGACGTGAGGGGCGGTGATTTTCCTATGCACACCCAAGGTATAATGCTGCTAAGGGAAAAGTCACATCAGAAAAAACATATTACTGACCCAGTCTGGAGCGGCCGCCCGACGATCGTTTCGCTTTTCGCTTCCTCTAAGGGCATAACACAATGGCCAAACGTTGACTCCTATATACCCCTCTAATTCACCATCAGCCAATGGGTGCGCCTAATGCTCCCAAACCATCAGCTGTCCGCTATCAAAATCACCTGTTTTCGCTTCCGGGAACATCCGGGATCCCATCAAATGTCAGTGGCGCAGCCGGGCGCGTCACACACCTCAGGAGTCCAAAGTCACGTGACGCAGCAGAAAAGAACGCCTGCCTTTACTTGATGTTCTTATCTCTAAAACAAAAGGAGGTGAGCTTGATACGTCTGTATACAGAAAACCTACATCCACTAATACCTTGCTTAGGTGGGAGAGTAGTCATCCTCTCCCGCTTAAGAGAGGGATTCCCAAGGGGCAATATCAACTTCTGCAGCCCTTGATGGGTAAGAGCGTTCCTTTTATATGACATCCTATACTGTTACCATTCAGTGTTTGTCAAGGCCCACCCAGGCTGCCTTATTGTTTGTCTTTGAGGGTTATACCCTGGTCAGCGCGTCTCATTTTAAACATATTTATTAAATGGTAAGTTTTACCCCCTTTGTCCCCTAGGGGATCAGTATATTTTGCAATTCATTTTGGGAGTAATCGGTTAAGCTAATTATTGTATGCTTGGCCCTTCAGTTTGTGGTTTAAAAATACACAGGAGCACTGAAAACAGCAATGGCTTGCTCTGAATAAATGGTCCACAATTTATCCCTTAAAGGGGCAGATACCTGCCTGTGTTTATAAACATATGGCAGTATCAGAAGAAGTAATGGCCAGCCTTATTTCTAAATGCTCTGAGATTTTCAGCTTTGGCTTGAATTTCTAGCTGTTACACCGCCCAATATATGCCAGAAGAAAACAACCCACCCCTTCAGCCATCTGAGATGTCAGTCAAAGTGCAGGATAAGAAGGGGGCAGTGGGGGACATGCTGCAGACAAACTGTAAATGTCCCCAGAGGGAGGATAACATGGACTTTTGGATATTTTTCCACAAGCTTCTCACAATAGTTGGTCGGAATTTGGGCCCATACCTCCTGACAAAACTGGTGTAACTGAGCCATGTTTATTGGTCGCCTTGCTCGCACCTGCATTTTCAGCTTTGCCCATAAATTTTCAATAGGATCGAGATCAGGGCTTTGTGATGGCCACTCCAAAACATTGACTTTGTTATCCTTAAGCCACTTTGTAACCTGTTTGGCAGTATGTTTCTGGTCATTGTCCATTTGGGAGACTCATTTCCGCCCAAGCTTTAAATTTCTGGCTGACGTCTTGAGATGTTGCTTCAGTATTTCCACATAATCTTCTTTCCTCATCTATTTTGTGAAGTGCACCAGTCCCTCCTGCAGCAAAACAACCCCACAACATGATGCTGCCACCCCCGTTTCACAGTTGGGATGGTGTTCTTAGGCTTCCAAGCTTCTCCCTTTTTCCTCCAAACGTAACAATGGTCATGGCTTCTTCCTGGCAGAGTGGCCTTTCAGCCCATGTTGACACAGTACTCGTTTCACTGTGGATATTGACACAATCTTACCAGCATCCGCCATCATGTTCACAAGGTCTTTTGCTTTTGTTCTTGGGTTGATATGCACATGTCGGACCAAAGCAAGTTCATCTCTGGGACACAGAACTAGTCTCCTTCCTGAGGGGTATGATGGCTGGACATTCCCATCTTGTTTGTATTTGCGTATAATTGTTTGTACAGATGAACGAGGCACATTCAGGTATCTTGAAATTGTACCCAAGGATGAGCCAGACTTGTGCAAGTCCACAATTCTCTTACTAATATCTTGGCCGAATTCTTTAGACTTTCCCATGATGCTACACAAAGAAGCAGTGTGTTTCAGGTGTGCATTTAAATACATCCACAGGTGTGTCTCTAATTAACTCAGATGTTTCCAACAAACCTAACCGAAGTTTTCACAAAGTTTGCTGCTAAACTGCTTTTAGATCTTTGTTTCAGTTGTTTCTATGATGTAGTGAAATATAATTACACGCACTTCATACGTTTCAAAGGCTTTTATCGACAATTACATGACATTTATGCAAAGAGTCACTATTTGCAGTGTTGGCCCTTCTTTTTCAGGACCTCTGCAATTCGACTGGGTATGCTCTCAATCAACTTTTGGGCCAATTCCTGACTGATAGCAACCCATTCTTTCATAATCACTTCTTGGAGTTTGTCAGAATTAGTGGGTTTTTGTTTGTCCACCCGCCTCTTGAGGATTGACCACAAGTTCTCAATGGGATTAAGATCTGGGGAGTTTCCAGGCCATGGACCCAAAATGTCAACGTTTTGGTCCCCGAGCCACTTAGTTATCACTTTTGCCTTATGGCACGGTGCTCCATCGTGCTGGAAAATGCATTGTTCTTCACCAAACTGTTGTTGGATTGTTGGAAGAAATTGCTGTTGGAGGGTGTTTTGGTACCATTCTTTATTCATGGCTGTGTTTTTGGGCAAAATTGTGAGTGAGCTCACTCCCTTGGATGAGAAGCAACCCCACACATGAATGGTCTCAGGATGCTTTACTGTTGGCATGACACAGGACTGATGGTAGCGCTCACCTTTTTTTCTCCGTACAAGCCTTTTTCCAGATGCCCCAAACAATCGGAAAGAGGCTTCATCGGAGAATATGACTTTGCCCCAGTCCTTAGCAGTCCATTCACCATACTTTCTGCAGAAGATCAATCTGTCCCTGTTTTTTTTGGAGAGAAGTGGCTCCTTTGCTGCCCTTCTTGACACAAGGCCATCTTCCAAAAGTCTTCGCCTCACTGTGCGTGCAGATGCGCTCACACCTGCCTGCTGCCATTCCTGAGCAAGTTCTGCACTCCGATCCCGCAGCTGAATCCTCTTTATGAGATGATCCTGGCGCTTGCTGGACTTTCTTGGCCTTCTTAACAAGAATTGAACCTCTTTCCTTGAAGTTCTTGATGATCCTATAAATTGTTGATTGAGGTGCAATCTTAGTAGCCACAATATCCTTGCCTGTGAAGCCATTTTTATGCAACACAATGATAACTGCACGCGTTTCTTTGCAGGTCACCATGGTTAACAATGGAAGAACAATGATTTCAAGCATCACCCTCCTTTTAACATGTCAAGTCTGCCATTTTAACCCAATCAGCCTGACATAATGATCTCCAGCCTTGTGCTCATCAACATTCTCACCTGAGTTAACAAGACGATTACTGAAATGATCTCAGCAGGTCCTTTAATGACAGCAATGAAATGCAGTGGAAAGTTTTTTTGGGATTAAGTTAATTTTCATGGCAAAGAAGGACTATGCAATTCATCTGATCACTCTTTATAACATTCTGGAGTATATGCAAATTGCTATTATAAAAACTTAAGCAGCAACTTTTCCAATTTCCAATATTGATGTAATTCTCAATACTTTTGGCCACGACTGTATATAAAGAGCGATAGAGAGAAACAGATACTGCTTATATACAGTCATGTGAAAAAATTAGGACACCCTTTGAAAGCATGTGGTTTTTTGTAACATTTTTAATAAATGGTTATTTCATCTCCGTTTCAACAATACAGAGAGATTAAAGTAATCCAACTAAACAAAGAAAACTGAAGAAAAGTCTTTTCAAGATCTTCTGTAAATGTCATTCTACAAAAATGCCTATTCTAACTGAGGAAAAAGATAGGACACCCTTGCCCCTAATAGCGAGTGTTACCTCCTTTGGCTGAAATAACTGCAGTGAGACGGTTCTTGTAGCCATCTACCAGTCTTCGACATCGGTCTGAGGAAATTTTACCCCACTCCTCAATGCAGAACTTTTTCAGCTGTGAGATGTTTGAGGGGTTTCTTGCACGTACAGCCCTTTTCAAGTCACCCCACAGCATCTCAATGGGATTCAAATCTGGACTTTGACTTGGCCATTCCAGGACTCTCCATTTCTTCTTTTTCAGCCAATCTTTGGTTGATTTACTAGTATTTTTTGGGTCATTGTCATGTTGCATGGTCCAGTTCCGCTTCAGCTTTAATTTTCTAACTGATGGTCTCACATGTTCTTCAAGCACCTTCTGATACACAGTAGAATTCATCGTGGATTCTATGATGGTGAGCTGACCAGGTCCTGCTGCAGCAAAGCAGCCCCAAACCATGACACTTCCACCTCCATGCTTCACAGTTGGTATGAGGTTCTTTTCTTGGAATGCTGTGTTTGGTTTACGCCAAACATGTCCTCTGCTGTTGTGTCCAAATAATTCAATTTTGGACTCATCTGTCCAAAGAACATTATTCCAGAAGTCCTGGTCTTTGTCAACTTTATCTCTGGCAAATGTCAGTCTGGCCTCGATGTTTCTCTTGGAAAGCAAAGGTTTCCTCCTTGCACACCTCCCATGCAAGTTAAACTTGTACAGTCTCTTTCTGATTGTAGAGGCATGTACTTCTACATCAACAGTAGCCAGAGCCTGCTGTAGTTCTCGAGATGACACTTTAGGGTTTTTGGAGACCTCTTTTAGCATCTTGCGGTCTGCTCTTGGGGTGAACTTGCTGGGGCGACCAGTCCTGGGCATGTTGGCAGTTGTTTTGAAAGCCCTCCACTTGTAGACTATCTTCCGGACAGTGGAATGGCTGATTTCAAAATCTTTTGAGATCTTTTTAAATCCCTTCCCAGACTCATAGGCTGCTACAATCTTTTTTCTGAAGTCCTCTGACAGCTCTTTTGCTCTCACCATGGTGCTCACTCTCACTTCAACAGTCAGGAGCACACCAAACTAAATGTCTGAGGTTTAAATAGGGCAAGCCTCATTCAACATGCAGAGTAACGATCTACTAATTATGTGCACCTGGTGTGAGATCTGAGCCAATTTAAGAGGGAATACATGTGAGGGTGTCCTATCTTTTTCCTCAGTTAGAATAGGCATTTTTGTAGAATGACATTTACAGAAGATCTTGAAAAGACTTTTCTTCAGTTTTCTTTGTTTAGTTGGATTACTTTAATCTCTCTGTATTGTTGAAACGGAGATGAAATAACCATTTATTAAAAATGTTACAAAAAACCACATGCTTTCAAAGGGTGTCCTAATTTTTTCACATGACTGTATATACTCGAATATACCTGCCCTTCCCGTGTTATGACAAATTATGCCAGCTCAGCAAGACAAATGTCTCTGTTTAAATCACAGTTTCATTTTGCTTAATGAAGCACAGAGTAATTAGAAGCTCTGGTGTCAGAGGAGGCTAAAAGGCATCTGGAGGATGGAGGCTGGATAGATGCCCTGGCAGTACCGCTATCATTGTTTACTTGGACACACACCAGTTATAGTACAATTTTGCTCAGATAAAATAAATTATACCATTAGCTTTTAACCAGTTTAATTTCATTGACCACTAAATGGGATTTGGACCACTTTGGGATATAGAATGGAGCACGAAGATGCAAAACAATGATAAACACAACTATAAGCAGAACTACATCAATCTCTCATTTAAATTGTGAGCACTTATAGCGCCCATCCATATTTGATAGAAGGAGATTCGTAGTTGAACAACCGTTCAATGAACTACTGGTGGACAGTGTTTGCCACAATGCATACGTATACATTTTAGTCAATATTAGCCATTACAATTGTTCAGACTGTTCATAAATGTTTAACCTGTTAAGTAAAGGGCCTACATTGTTGCTTAAAGGGAATGTTTAATAAGAAAATTACCTACCGGTACTGTTTAAATCAATAAAAAAAAACTAAGTTTATTGATTTTTCAATTATATTCACAAAATAGAAAACATTAGAGTCAGGTCAGATGTAGATGTGACCTGTGACCTGACGCTGATCAGACTTCAGGTCACAGTTCAGAGTGGCAAGAAGAGATGAGCTGCAGAGTGGCAGAGCAGTAGATGTCCGGAGCTGGAGAGGTAAGCTGATTTATTTTATTTTTTTCTGATCTGAGGTCTGCAGGAGTCTGAGGAAGGGGGGTCCTGAATTGTGTGGTCTGATCTGAGATCTGCAGCTGTCTGATGGGGGGAGGGCTCCTGAATTTTGGGGTCTGATCTGAGGTCTGCAGGGATCTGAGGGAAGAATGTTTAGGGGGGCACATGAGTTTTGGGATCTGATCTAAGGTCTGCAGGGATATGATTATTTAGGGGGTCACATGAATTTAGGGTCTGATCTGAGATCCCCTATAAGGGATGTTGAGGTGGGTTTTACAGGGAGCCATATTAATTTGGTGTCTGATCTGAGGTCTGCATTTAAAGTTAAGAGGTTATAGAGGGCCACATGAATTTGTAATACAAACCCCAGATAAGACCCCAAATTTGAATCTGAGGCTAACTTGGAGTCTGTATTAATTTTGGGAACTGGTCTGGGTTTGATGCCTAAATATTGCTTTTGGTCTCATCATTTTCTAGTTTTCCAAATGTCATTTGGCTCTTTTATTTTGGGGGTACAGAAATTAAAGGGTATAAGGCAGCACTTTAGATACAGTAATGTGGATACACAGGCCAGCAGCGGTCAAAATATTGGTGAAGCTACAGGATAGGTATGTTAAAGGGACAGGTGGATGGGGTGGTTATTTGCTATATAGGGTGGGAATGGACAGCAAGTCAGAGCTGTAATCTAATCTCCTGGACTCTAATGTAAAATCTGTAACAGCACCGTAACCATCATGTGCCATTTATTAATACTGGTGTCTTCATATATAGCAGAGAGGGTAGTGCACCACTGATCGAAGACATCTGTGCATGATGGTCTAAACGAAATGGAGAAGAAAAAGATGTGTTTAAATCTCTTTATTGGAAAGTTGGGTCGATGTAAATTTACTCGGAGTTCAGGGGCGGGTGCTATTTGCCTGCTTAGGGCACCAAAATACCTTGTCCTGGCCCTGTTCCCAAGGTCCCACAATCCCGACCACCCGGAAGAAGCAGTATACCTAATCTCCCCCTCAAGTGCTCTGTAAGGTACCATTCTGACAAAGGGCTCATGCACACGACCGTTGTTGTTTTGCGGTCCATTTTTCACGGATCCGTTGTTCCGTATCTGAGTTGTTTTTTTTTCTGATTTAAGTCCTCTTCCGTTCCCTTTTTCAACAAAACATATATGTATGGTTTCCGTATGCAATCCGTTTTTTGCGGATCGGAAACAGTAACTTAATCACCAAACACATGAGCAATTTGGGCTGGGCATAGCACTTCTACAGTATGGACCCGCAAAATACAGATGAAATACGGATGACATACAGATGTGTTCCGTGTGCGTTCCGTTTTTTTTGCGGACCCATTGACTTGAATGGGGCCTCGGACCATGATTTGCCGAAAATAATAAGACATAATAAAAACTAAAAAGGCAGCTCTCACCTGTGTCTTCTTTCCACGAGCAAGGACATAGTGCCTGGTTTGCACTATAGGTAAAAGCTCAGAAAAAAAGCCTGTAGGTCCAGCTCAAGTGTTCAAGGTATAAACTTTATTCCAGCGGCTTTAAAAACTAGCGGTACACACAAGGCTTGTGTGTACCGCTAGTTTTTAAAGCCGCTGGAATAAAGTTTATACCTTCAACACTTGAGCTGGACCTACTTGCTTTTTTCTGAGAATAATAAGACATGCACTACTTTTTTGCGGAACGGAAATACGGAAACGGAATGTACACAGAGTACCTTCCATTGTTTTTGGGGACTCAAGTGAATGGTTCCGCATATGGTCCGCAAAAAAAATGGAACGGAAGCGGAAATAAAATATGTTCGTGTGCATGAGCCCAAAGAAAAAGATTTTAAGAGACTCTGTATTTCAGAATCATTCATGTAAGAATAAGGAATTTACACTTTTGTACGCTTGTCTAATCTCTCAAATCGTGTTTTTTGTTATTTTCCATTTACAGAAATCTAGACCAAGAAAGGAAATATTCATTGTCAAAGCATTTTAAACATAATAGAAACTCTACAGGACTTACCTTGCATTGGAGAGAAATAGAGAACACTAGAGGGGAAGCGACCATACGGCTCGTACCGTATGTCTCGTGCTCAATCCAAGAGAATATTTTACTTTGACACGTTGATACCTGGGGGGCTCAATGCGGATCTCAAACTATTTGTGTTCTTGTAGTACCATGCCTAGCCCACGTGTTCAACTTAGTGATTCAGCGGATTCTCAAAACCTACCCCAATTTGCCTGAGCTACTGGTAAAGGTGCGCCGCATGTGTGCCCATTTCCAAAAGTCATCTACAGCTGCCGCCGGTCTGGCAACACTACAGCAGCGCTGGAAATTGCCAGCTCACCGACTGTTGTGCGATGTGAACACGTGCTGGTACTCCACGTTCCACATGTTGGTCAGGCTTTGTGAACAGCAGAGGGCAGTAGTGGAATACCAGCTGCAACATGGTCGTTGCCTTTCCAGTCAGCTTCCGCTCTTCACAAGCGACGAGTGGGCATGAATGTCTGATCTCTGTGAGGTTTTACGCAACTTTGAGGAATCAACACAGATGGTGAGTGGCGATGCCGCTATTATTCGCGTAACCATCCCACTTCTGTGTCTACTGAAATGCTCGCTGCTCATAATGAAGGCGGACGCTTTGTATGTGGAAGAGGTGGAAATGGGGGAAGACAGTACACAGGGTGATAGCTAGATCACCCTCAGTTCGTCTTCTCAGTGCGAATTTGATGATGATGATGAGGAGGAGCTGGAGACAGTTGCCTCCGCTACTGAGAGTAGTAACCACAGCAGGTTTATTCCATCTGTTCATCGTGGATGGGCCGAAGAGGAGGAAGAGGATGAGGATATTGAGAGTCATCCTCCTGATGAGGAGAGCAAAGTCTTGTCTGTTGGGACTCTGGCACACATGGCTGACTTTATGTTATGCTGGCTTTCCTGTGACCCTCGCATTATACGCATTTTGGCAAACACCGATTACTGGTTGTTCACAATTCTAGACCCCCGCTACAAAGAGAACTTCTCATCTGTCATTCCTCAGGTGGAGAGGACTAGCAAAATAGTGCAATACTAGAAGGTCCTTGTGGAAAAATTGTGCCAAAAATTTCCAGTTGATAACCTAGCGGCCGAGTACGTAGTTCCTTGGGCAACCGAGGAGGGGAGGGGAACACACAGCAGTTCCAAAAGAGGCAGGGCAACACTCTCCAAGGCCTGGGATAGTTTCATGACACCCACCAGCACACTCACCCTGATGCGTGGCCTAGTGTCACAAGGAGAGAAAAGTTTTGGAAGATGGTGAAGAAGTACGTAGCAGACCGTGTCAGCATCCTCAGTGATCCCTCTGTGCCTTACAACTATTGGGTGTCCAAGGTGGACACTTGGCACAAACTGGCGCTCTACGCCTTGGAGGTACTGGCCTGCCCTGCCGCCAGCGTTTTGTCAAAGTGGGTATTTAGTGCTGCTGGGGGCATAATAACTGATAAGCGCATAACAATAAGGCCTGGATTGCCCCTGACTTCTCTACTCCACCAGAGGAAAGCAGCTGAACATAAAGGCACTTTAAAGGTGGCTTTTAAGGTGTATTGAATGCACTGTATTCCCATGCACCCCTTCCACCGCAAAAAAAGGGTATATGGTTCAATATTCCTTTTCTCATCCTCCTCCTCCTCCATCATATGAACATGCTTATTAGGCTGCCCTTGCTCCTAATGTTTTAGAGGGTTAGCCCAGCAGCAGACCCTCACTAGAGATGTCCCGAACTATTCGCCGGCGAACAGTTCCCGGCGAACATAGCTTGTTCGCGTTCGCCGCGGCGGGCGAACATATGCGATGTTCGGTCCGCCCCCTATACATCATCATTGAGCAAACTTTGACCCTGTACCTCACAGTCAGCAGACACATTCCAGCCAATCATCATACCCTCCCTCCCAGACCCTCCCACCTCCTATCAAAAAGCAAGGACAGCATCCATCTTAGATTCATTCTGAAGCTGCAGTGTCACAAATTTAACTAAGTTGCAATCGCAATGCGATTTAGGCTACTTTCACACTAGCGTTCAGAGCGGGTCCGTCTGATGTCTGCTCAGACGGATCCACTCCTATAATGCAGATGTTTGTATCCGTTCAGAACGGATCCGTCTGCATTATAGTTTGAAAAAAAAACTAAGTCTGAAAGTAGCCTGAACGGATCAGTCCAGACTTTACATTGAAAGTCAATGGGGGACGGATCCGTTTGAAGATTGAGCCATATGGTGTCATCTTCAAGCGGATCCGTCCCCATTGACTTCCATTGTAAGTCTGGACGGATCCGCTTGCCTCCGCACGGCCAGGCGGACACCCGAACGCTGCAAGCAGCGTTCAGGTGTCCGCTCGCTGAGCGGAGCGGAGGCTGAACGCTGGCAGACTGATGCATTCTCAGCGGATCCGCGTCCACTGAGAATGCATTAGGGCTGGACGGTTGATTCGGGGCCGCTTGTGAGCCCCTTCAAACGAAGCTCACGAGCAGACACCCGAACGCAGGTGTGAAAGTAGCCTAATACAGGTTATATTAATCTCATTGCGAATTCAACTTAGAGCTGGGTTCCTAATGGTTGTATTGCTAGAATATAACGAATGCTATGCATGCTATATATATTTTTCTTTATTTGTATGTATTCCCATGTTGGCTATTTGTGAACACTTGATCCAATTCATCACTATTGTTTTAGTGTTAGAATTTATACCTCGGCTTTCCTTTCTATTTTTCATGTTTGGCTTGTAGGTTTTTTTAACCAATTTAGTTTGCATGGGACCGCCTCTTGATGTCTCCTCCTCCCAGGTGATACTTATCAATTTGGGGTTAGCTCAGGATATATCAAGAGGTGGTCCGATTTCATGCTCATGTTTGTCATGAGGAAGGACCCACATATTTGAGAGGTCTGAAACGCGTAGATATACTTGTTGTACGGAGATTTTAGACGCTGGAATAAAGTTAATACTACTTCACCTGAACTGAGCTGGATTACTTTCTTATTTTGCTAGAATATAACGAAGATTGAGAATATAGTGCTATATTCGTTATATTCGTCAATTCTAGCAATACAACCATTAGGAACTGAGATCTAAGTTGTAATCGCAATGCGATTAATACAGGTTATATTAATCGCATTGCGAATTCAACTTAGAGCTGGGTTCCTAATGGTTGTAGTGCTAGAATATAACGAAGATTGAGAATATAGTGCTATATTCGTTATATTCGTCTATTCTAGCAATACAACCATTAGGAATTTAGCTCTAAGTTGAATTCGCAATGCGATTAATGCAGGTTATATTAATCGCATTGCGAATTCAACTTACCACACTCTGCGTCAACTACCTAATTTTCCATGGGAGTTTTGCCATGGATCCCCCTCCGGCATGCCACAGTCCAGGTGTTAGTCCCCTTGAAACAACTTTTCCATCACTATTGTGGCCAGAAAGAGTCCCTGTGGGTTTTAAAATTCGCCTGTCTATTGAAGTCTATGGCGCTTCGCCCGGTTCACCCGTTCGCGAACATTTGCGTAAATTCACGTTCGCCGTTCGCGAACGGAAAATTTTATGTTCGCGACATCTCTAACCCTCACCCCTAATGTTTTAGAGGGTCACCAGCAGGCCCTCGCCCATAATGTTTTAGAGGGTCAGATCAGCAGCAGGCTCTCACCTCTAATGTTTTAGATGGTCAGATCAGCAGCAGGCACTCGCCCCTAATGTTTTAGAGGGTCAGCTCAGCAGCAGACCCCCACCCCTAATGTTTTAGAGGGTCACCAGCAGGCCCTCACCCCTAATGTTTTAGAGGGTCACCAGCAGGCCCTCGCCCATAATGTTTTAGAGGGTCAGATCAGCAGCAGGTCCTCACCCCTAATGTTTTAGATGGTCAGATCAGCAGCAGGCCGTCGCCCCAAATGTTTTTGAGGGTCAGCCCAGCAGCAGGCCCTCTCCCCTAATGTTTTAGAGGGTCACCAGCAGGCCCTTGATCCAAATGTTTTTGAGGGTTACCAGAAGGCCATTAATCATAATTTTTCAAGGGTGTGTATGATGCCCTAATTTATGTGTAATAAAAGGTGTACTGGAGTGCCGATTCCTTATAATTTTTGGCAGCCCTTTCACTTAGTGCATAGGCTTTATGAGTGTAGGAGTCCCACTACCTGAACAATTGTACCACAATGTGAATGATGCCCTCCTTTATGTGATATAGGTTGTATCGGTAATACCTCTTCCTTGCATTTTTTGGCAGCACTTGCACTTATATACAAGTAAATATACAGGAAAGAATGTTTCCTAATGTTTTCCTTTAACCCCTTAGGGACCGGGCTCATTTTCACCTTAAGGACCAGGCCATTTTTTGCAAATCTGACCAGTGTCACTTTATGTGTGAATAACTTTAAAACGCTTTTACTTATCCAGGCCATTCTGAGACTGTTTTTTCGTCACATATTGTACTTCATGACACTGGTAAAATGGAGTGAAAAAAATACCAAATTTACCAAAAATTTAGCAAATTTTGCAAATTTCCAAGTTTTAATTTCTCTACTTCTATAATATATAGTAATACCTCCAAAAATAGTTGTTAATTTACATTCCCCATATGTCTACTTCATGTTTTGATCATTTTGGGAATGCCATTTTATTTCTTGGGGACATGACAAGGCTTTGAAGTTTAGAAGCAAATCTTGAAATTTTTCCGAAATTTTCCAAAACCCACTTTTTAACCACTTCAGCCCCCAGTGCTTAAACACCCTTAAAGACCAGGCCACTTTTTACACTTCTGACCTACACTACTTTCACCGTTTATTGCTCGGTCATGCAACTTACCACCCAAATGAATTTTACCTCCTTTTCTTCTTACTAATAGAGCTTTCATTTGGTGGTATTTCATTGCTGCTGACATTTTTACTTTTTTGTTATTAATCGAAATTTAACGATTTTTTAGCAAAAAAATGACATTTTTCACTTTCAGTTGTAAAATTTTGCAAAAAAAAAGAGATCCATATAGAAATTTTGCTCTAAATTTATAGTTCTACATGTCTTTGATAAAAAAAAAAATGTTTGGGTAAAAAAAAAAATGGTTTGGGTAAAAGTTATAGC
Source organism: Bufo bufo (assembly GCF_905171765.1). Taxonomy (NCBI): domain Eukaryota; kingdom Metazoa; phylum Chordata; class Amphibia; order Anura; family Bufonidae; genus Bufo; species Bufo bufo. Next base: position 532,563,669 of record NC_053390.1, on the reverse strand, counting down.
GTTTACAAACTATGGTACAAAAATGTGAATTTCCGCTTTTTGAAGCAGCTCTGACTTTCTGAGCACCTGTCATGTTTCCTGAGGTTCTACAATGGCCAGACAGTACAAACACCCCACAAATGACCCCATTTCGGAAAGTACACACCCTAAGGTATTCGCTGATGGGCATAGTGAGTTCATAGAGCGGAAAATGATGATTTTTTTTTTTTTTTCTTACAAAGTCTCATATTCCACTAACTTGTGACAAAAAATAAAAACTTCTATGAACTCACTATGCCCATCACGAAATACCTTGGGGTCTCTTCTTTCCAAAATGGGGTCACTTGTGGGGTAGTTATACTGCCCTGGCATTCTAGGGGCCCAAATGTGTGGTAAGGAGTTTGAAATCAAATTCTGTAAAAAATGACCTGTGAAATCCGAAAGGTGCTCTTTGGAATATGGGCCCCTTTGCCCACCTAGGCTGCAAAAAAGTGTCACACATCTGGTATCTCTGTATTCAGGAGAAGTTGAGGAATGTGTTTTGGGGTGTCTTTTTACATATACCCATGCTGGGTGAGATAAATATCTTGGTCAAATGCCAACTTTGTATAAAAAAAATGGGAAAAGTTGTCTTTTGCCAAGATATTTCTCTCACCCAGCATGAATATATATGTAAAATGACACCCCAAAACACATTCCCCACCTTCTCCTGAGTACGGCAATACCAGATGTGTGACACTTTTTTGCAGCCTAGGTGGGCAAAGGGGCCCATATTCCAAAGAGCACCTTTCGGATTTCACAGGTCATTTTTTACAGAATTTGATTTCAAACTCCTTACCACACATTTGGGCCCCTAGAATGCCAGGGCAGTATAACTACCCCACAAGTGACCCCATTTTGGAAAGAAGACACCCCAAGGTATTCCGTGAGGGGCATGGCAAGTTCCTAGAATTTTTTATTTTTTGTCACAAGTTAGTGGAAAATGATGATTTTTTTTTTTTTTTTTCATACAAAGTCTCATATTCCACTAACTTGTGACAAAAAATAAAAACTTCCATGAACTCACTATGCCCATCAGCGAATACCTTGGGGTCTCTTCTTTCCAAAATGGGGTCACTTGTGGGGTAGTTATACTGCCCTGGCATTCTAGGGGCCCAAATGTGTGGTAAGGAGTTTGAAATCAAATTCTGTAAAAAATGACCTGTGAAATCCGAAAGGTGCTCTTTGGAATATGGGCCCCTTTGCCCACCTAGGCTGCAAAAAAGTGTCACACATCTGGTATTGCCGTACTCAGGAGAAGGTGGGGAATGTGTTTTGGGGTGTCATTTTACATATACCCATGCTGGGTGAGATAAATATCTTGGTCAAATGCCAACTTTGTATAAAAAAATGGGAAAAGTTGTCTTTTGCCAAGATATTTCTCTCACCCAGCAGGGGTATATGTAAAATGACACCCCAAAACACATTCCCCACCTTCTCCTGAATACGGAAATACCAGATGTGTGACACTTTTTTGCAGCCTAGGTGGGCAAAGGGGCCCATATTCCAAAGAGCACCTTTCGGATTTCACAGGTCATTTTTTACAGAATTTGATTTCAAACTCCTTACCACACATTTGGGCCCCTAGAATGCCAGAGCAGTATAACTACCCCACAAGTGACCCCATTTTGGAAAGAAGAGACCCCAAGGTATTCGCTGATGGGCATAGTGAGTTCATGGAAGTTTTTATTTTTTGTCACAAGTTAGTGGAATATGAGACTTTGTATGAAAAAAAAAAAAAAAATCAGCATTTTTCACTAACTTGTGACAAAAAATAAAAAATTCTAGGAACTCGCCATGCCCCTCACGGAATACCTTGGGGTGTCTTCTTTCCAAAATGGGGTCACTTGTGGGGTAGTTATACTGCCCTGGCATTTTCCAGGGGCCCTAATGTGTGGTAAGTAGGTAAATGACCTGTGAAATCCTAAAGGTGCTCTTTGGAATATGGGCCCCTTTGCCCACCTAGGCTGCAAAAAAGTGTCACACATGTGGTATCTCCGTATTCAGGAGAAGTTGGGGAATGTGTTTTGGGGTGTTATTTTACATATACCCTTGCTGGGTGAGAGAAATATCTTGGCAAAAGACAACTTTTCCCATTTTTTTATACAAAGTTGGCATTTGACCAAGATATTTATCTCACCCAGCATGGGTATATGTAAAATGACACCCCAAAACACATTCCCCAACTTCTCCTGAGTACGGCGATACCAGATGTGTGACACTTTTTTGCAGCCTAGATGCGCAAAGGTGCCCAAATTCCTTTTAGGAGGGCATTTTTAGACATTTGGATACCAGACTTCTTCTCACGCTTTGGGGCCCCTAGAATGCCAGGGCAGTATAAATACCCCACATGTGACCCCATTTTGGAAAGAAGACACCCCAAGGTATTCAATGAGGGGCATGGCGAGTTCATAGAAATTTTTTTTTTTTGGCACAAGTTAGCGGAAACTGATATTTTTAATTTTTTTCTCACAAAGTCTCCCGTTCCGCTAACTTGGGACAAAAATTTCAATCTTTCATGGACTCTATATGCCCCTCATGGAATACCTGGGGGTGTCTTCTTTCCGAAATGGGGTCACATGTGGGGTATTTATACTGCCCTGGCATTCTAGGGGCCCTAAAGCGTGAGAAGAAGTCTAGAATATAAATGTCTAAAAATTTTTACGCATTTGGTTTCCGTGAGGGGTATGGTGAGTTCATGTGAGATTTTATTTTTTGACACAAGTTAGTGGAATATGAGACTTTGTAAGAAAAAAAATAAAAAATTCCGCTAACTTGGGCCAAAAAAATGTCTGAATGGAGCCTTACAGGGGGGTGATCAATGACAAGGGGGGGTGATCAATGACAGGGGGGTGATCAATGACAGGGGGGGTGATCAATGACAGGGGGTTGATCAATGACAGGGGGGTGATCAGGGAGTCTATATGGGGTGATAACCACAAGCATTGATCACGCCCCTGTAAGGCTTCATTCAGACGTCCATATGCGTTTTGCGGATCCGATCCATCTATCAGTGCATCCGTAAAAATCATGCGGACATCTGAATGGAGCTTTACAGGGGGGTAATCAATGACAGGGGGGTAATCAGGGAGTCTATATGGGGTGATCACCACAGTCATTGATCACGCCCCTGTAAGGCTTCATTCAGACGTCCGGATGCGTTTTGCGGATCCGATCCATCTATCAGTGGATCCGTAAAAATCATGCGGACGTCTGAATGGAGCTTTACAGGGGGGTAATCAATGACAGGGGGGTGATCAGGGAGTCTATATGGGGTGATCACCACAGTCATTGATCACGCCCCTGTAAGGCTTCATTCAGACGTCCGGATGCGTTTTGCGGATCCGATCCATCTATCAGTGCATCCGTAAAAATCATGCGGACATCTGAATGGAGCTTTACAGGGGGTTGATCAATGACAGGGGTGTAATCAATGACAGGGGGGTGATCAGGGAGTCTATATGGGGTGATAACCACAGTCATTGATCACGCCCCTGTAAGGCTTCATTCAGACGTCCGTATGCGTTTTGCGGATCCGATCCATCTATCAGTGCATCCGTAAAAATCATGCGGACATCTGAATGGAGCTTTACAGGGGGGTAATCAATGACAGGGGGGTGATCACCACAGTCATTGATCATGCCCCTGTAAGGCTTCATTCAGACGTCCGGATGCGTTTTGCGGATCGGATCCATCTATCAGTGCATCCGTAAAAATCATGCGGACATCTGAATGGAGCTTTACAGGGGGGTGATCAGGGAGTCTATATGGGGTGATCACCACAGTCATTGATCACGCCCCTGTAAGGCTTCATTCAGACGTCCGTATGCGTTTTGCGGATCCGATCCATCTATCAGTGCATCCGTAAAAATCATGCGGACATCTGAATGGAGCTTTACAGGGGGGTAATCAATGACAGGGGGGTGATCACCACAGTCACTGATCATGCCCCTGTAAGGCTTCATTCAGACGTCCGGATGCGTTTTGCGGATCGGATCCATCTATCAGTGCATCCGTAAAAATCATGCGGACATCTGAATGGAGCTTTACAGGGGGGTGATCAGGGAGTCTATATGGGGTGATCACCACAGTCATTGATCATGCCCCTGTAAGGCTTCATTCAGACGTCCGGATGCGTTTTGCGGATCCGATCCATCTATCAGTGCATCCGTAAAAATCATGCGGACATCTGAATGGAGCTTTACAGGGGGGTGATCAGGGAGTCTATATGGGGTGATCACCACAGTCATTGATCACGCCCCTGTAAGGCTTCATTCAGACGTCCGTATGCGTTTTGCGGATCCGATCCATCTATCAGTGCATCCGTAAAAATCATGCGGACATCTGAATGGAGCTTTACAGGGGGGTAATCAATGACAGGGGGGTGATCACCACAGTCACTGATCATGCCCCTGTAAGGCTTCATTCAGACGTCCGGATGCGTTTTGCGGATCGGATCCATCTATCAGTGCATCCGTAAAAATCATGCGGACATCTGAATGGAGCTTTACAGGGGGGTGATCAGGGAGTCTATATGGGGTGATCACCACAGTCATTGATCATGCCCCTGTAAGGCTTCATTCAGACGTCCGGATGCGTTTTGCGGATCCGATCCATCTATCAGTGCATCCGTAAAAATCATGCGGACATCTGAATGGAGCTTTACAGGGGGGTAATCAATGACAGGGGGGTGATCACCACAGTCATTGATCATGCCCCTGTAAGGCTTCATTCAGACGTCCGGATGCGTTTTGCGGATCCGATCCATCTATCAGTGCATCCATAAAAATCATGCGGACATCTGAATGGAGCTTTACAGGGGGGTGATCAGGGAGTCTATATGGGGTGATCACCACAGTCATTGATCATGCCCCTGTAAGGCTTCATTCAGACGTCCGGATGCGTTTTGCGGATCCGATCCATCTATCAGTGGATCCGTAAAAATCATGCGGACGTCTGAATGGAGCTTTACAGGGGGTTGATCAATGACAGGGGGGTAATCAATGACAGGGGGGTGATCAGGGAGTCTATATGGGGTGATCAGGGGTGATCAGGGGCTAATAAGGGGTTAATAAGTGACGGGGGGGTGTAGTGTAGTGTAGTGGTGCTTGGTGCTACTTTACTGAGCTACCTGTGTCCTCTGGTGGTCGATCCAAACAAAGGGGACCACCAGAGGACCAGGTAGCAGGTATATTAGACGCTGTTATCAAAACAGCGTCTAATATACCTGTTAGGGGTTAAAAAAAACACATCTCCAGCCTGCCAGCGAACGATCGCCGCTGGCAGGCTGGAGATCAACTCTCTTACCTTCCGTTCCTGTGAGCGCGCGCGCCTGTGTGCGCACGTTTACAGGAAATCTCGTGTCTCGCGAGATGACGCATATATGCGTGACTCTGCGCAGGGCTGCCACCTCCGGAACGCGATCCTGCGTTAGGCGGTCCGGAGGTGGTTAAGGACCAGTTCAGATCTGAAGTCACTTTGTAAGGCTTACATAATAGAAACCACCCAAAAATGACATTTTGGAAGCTACACCCCTCAAGGTATTCAAAACTGATTTTACAAACTTTGTTAACCCTTTAGGTGTTCCACAAGACTTGAAATTTCAGAATTTAAATTTTTGGGAAAATTTTCCATTTTAATCCATTTTTTCCAGTAACAAAGCAAGGGTTAACAGCCAAACAAAACTCAATATTTATTGCCCTGATTCTGTAGTTTATAGAAACACCCCATATGTGGTCGTAAACTACTGTACAGGCACATGGCAGGGCGAAGAAGGAAAGGAACACCATATGGTTTCTGGAAGGCAGATTTTACTGGATTGTTTTTTTGACACCATGTCCAATTCGAAGCCCCCTGATGCACCCCTAGAGTAGAAACTCCAAAAGTGACCCCATTTAAGAAACTACACCCCTCAAGGTATTCCAAAATGATTTTACAAACTGTGTTAACCCTTTAAGTGTTCCACAAGAGTTAATGGCAAATGGAGATGACAAAAAGTGTACTATAGAGCAACCAAAAATCATATGTACCCAAAAATAGTACCAACAAAACTGCCAACTTATCCCGTAGTTTCCAAAATGGGGTCATGGTGTCAGGGGGGGCTTCAAATGGGACATGTTGTCAAAAAAACAGTCCAGCAAAAACTGCCTTCCAAAAACCATATGGTGTTCCTTTCCTTCTGCGCCCTGTCGTGTGGCCATACAGCAGTTTGCGACCACATATGGGGTGTTTCTGTAAACTACAGAATCAGGGCAATAAATTTTGAGTTTTGTTTGGCTGTTAACCCTTGTTTTGTTACGGGAAAAAATGGATTAAAATGAAAAATTTGCCCAAAAATAGCTGTTTTGGCACCGTTTTTATTTTTTATTATTTACAAAGTTCATCTGACAGGTTAGATCATGTGCTATTTTTATAGAGCAGGTTCTTACGGACACGGCAATACCTAATATGTATACTTTTTTATTTATTTAGGTTTTACACAATAATATAATTTTTGAAACAAAACTTGTTTTAGTGTCTCCATAGTCTGAGAGCCATATTCTTTTTTATTTTGGCACCATTGTGGGGGGCATACGCCTTTTTGATTGGTGTTGCACTTTTAGTGATGTAAGATGACAAAACAAATAGTTTTTTAGCACAGTTTTTATTTAATTTTTTTGACAGTGTTCACCTGAGGGGTTATATCATATAATATTTTTATAGAGTCGGTCGTTACGGACATAGCGATACCTAATATGTATACTTTCTTTTATTTTTTTAAGTATTACACAATAATATCATTTTTGAAACAAAAAAAAAATCATATTTTAGTGTCTCCATAGTCTGAGAGCCATAGTTTTTTCAGTTTTTAGGCAATTGTCTCAGGTTGGGTACAATTTTTGCGGGATGAGATGACGGTTAGATTGGCACTATTTTGGGGTGCATATGACTTTTTGATCGCTTGCTATTGCACTTTTTGTGATGTAAGGTAACAAAAAAATAGCTTTTTTGATACAGTTTTTATAAAAAAAAAATTTACAGTGTTCATCTGAGGGGTTAGATCATGTGGTATTTTTATAGAGCAGGTTCTTACTATCTCAGACCGCGGCATGGAAGGGGTTAAAGGGCTGAAATCTGTGCCAGCACAGATGTCAGCCGTTTCCAGCAGAGTGTCAGCAATGTGCTGAGACTCTGCTAAAACCGCTTGGCCATCCTGAGAGATGGGACGGGCGGATGATCGCGCGCCTAATGCACCCCTCCCCCGCTGCGCCTGCCGGCACATAACAAAGAGGGCTGCAGGGGGGGGGTTAAACATTAAAATAAGGCATTTTGAAGTTTCTGATCCCCGCGGTCACGGGGATCAGAAACCTCAGAAAGCGCTGCAAACCGCAGGTCTGAATTGACATTGACCCAGGGTGTCTGCTGATTGATTTCAGCACGCACCCAGTTCCGATCACCGACCGCCGCGCGGTGGTAATCGGAACTACACAGGACGTACCTGTACGCCCTGTGTCCTTAAGTACCAGGACATCAGGGCGTACAGGTACACCCTGTGTCCCCAAAAGGTTAAAATCAATTTTATTTTTCATTTTGTGCGTATTATTGTCCGTCTTTAAAAGTGGCGTACTACTCCGATAACATCGTCCCCAGCAGCGACCTGGGAGTCCAAGATGCATCCAGACATCCTCCCCATGCTGTTCCCGAACCATTTCAGTATTGTTTCCATCAATTTCTGACCTTTTCCTGTGAACCAAACACCCTCCCCTCTTCAGAGCCTGGGGTGCCTGGTTTAATGCTTGGGTTCTCCCATTGACTTCCATTGTGCTCTGGTGCTTTGTAGAGCACCTGAGCATCCCAAAGTGTTCTACCCGAGCACCAGAACACCCGAGCACTTTGGTGCTCGATCAACACTAGTTATCATGTTATTTATACCCCAAAAAATGAACAATGCTAAATTTATAGTAAAGACTCAGCGAAAGTACTGCTGTTATCCCCCCCAAGAGTTAATAAAAGTTAATCAGTAATTTATATGCACCCAAAAATGGTACCATTAAAAACTAAATACACATTGCTCCATAATTTGTCACCTTTTCAGCTTCTCACCACTTTTCCGAAGTACAGAGGAAAGGGAGCTGGACAAGAGGGTCAGGGTTTCCCACCACCCACCAGATTAACTATAACTTTCACCAGGTGTAAGTTAAAGCTCAAGACTTTATTAAAATTGGATTTCTGGCACATGGAGTGCCAGAGATGTGACTAAGATTATTAAGAGGAATTTGGCTCATAATGATTTAGGCACATCTTACTCCAGTGCAGTGGGATCAAGACTAGGAATGGCAGTCTTGATAAATGCCCCATATTGTCTTTCTAAAAATCGCCACCCCCAAAAAAATATTGTAAAGATGCATGGCTTTCATAGCACTTTTTACAAACCCCAAAAATGCTTCAATAAAAGCCAAGAATGGAAGCATGCAAGTACTATCTATAGCTTCTGGTTTTATGTGACTTAAAGGGTTTATACCAAAATTGATAATGATGACTAGTGTTGAGGGAAGCGAAGCCTTCAAAGCGGAATTCAGTCAGAAGTTTAAGAAAACTTTAAATCGCCATGAATCCGAATCTCCTCAAGGTTCGTGGTAACAAATTTGTTTTTTTCTAAAATGCTGGGTGCATGTGTTAAAAAGTATAAGTAAGAAGCCCGGAAATGCGAGATCACCCATAATGCAGTGCAGCCAGTCAATCAGCAGATAGCCATCCCCTGTGATGTCACAGTCCTATAAAACCCTCATCCAGCGCAATCTCCTCCATTGTCCTGTGAGCTGAGCATATGGAGAGACGTGACAAGTGCTCATGCGCTAGGGACAGTGTTGCTGAAAATGATTAATAGAAAAATATTGGAGAGGTAGACTGCAGGGAGACTGCAGGGAAAGTGCAGGGAGACTTATTCTGAAAAAAGTTTTATTTATTTATTCCTACAGTTACTTGTTCCTACATTAGCCGTAAACTAAGATATTTAATTCAATACCAATAAGATGGAATCCTTTATCATTTTACTGCCAGCGTGCGAACCAATACCATCCAGTCTGCACCCCTTAGGGGGGTTAGGTCTTAATGATGAACATCCCCATCTTTTCCTGGATTTACTTCTTCCAAATCATCCTTCAAAGTCTCCATGTCGTAGAAAAGTCAGCAAGATGCAGAGAGAGAAGGAGCTGGATGTTCCTGGTGCCATATTCTCATAGATATTAGATGATGTGGAAAAGGAGGAATAGCAGATGGAAGACGAAGGGTTCCCACCTGTAGGGCAGAAGAGCGCTGGGTTTGGAGAAGTGGGTATGCCAGAACTAATTAATATTCAGTGTTTACTGTAAAAATAACCTGCAGTAGATTACAGACAAGAACAGCAATATTATGCATATTGCCCCCCCCCCCCCCCAACCCAATCAGCCAAACCCCATACCAACAACAGCTTCTGTTTCAAGGTACAGTAAAGGTGCTGCGCGACCATTAACAATGAAGAAGGACTATACAGTGCAGTCTTCATTATTAAATGAAAGGTAGCTGCAGGCTAATTCACTGCAGCATGGCCACAACCCCCCCACAGCACAGCCGTTACGTGTGGCCATAACCTAAGGCAGGGTTGTCTAACCATTCCTGATTTATAGCGATTCATGACTAATTAATTTGGAATGAATCAAATTTCTTGGCCAACTTCAGCGAAGTTGCCGAATCTAGTTTTTCAAACCTTCACTCATCTCTAATGATCACCAGGCGGCTGCTTGAGGGCGCGGCAAACAATTAATTTGCTAACTTACACTTGCCCCGCAGCCCGGCCCTCACTGTCTCAGTCACAGAGTGAGCAGCACGCAGCTGACAGGCTGAGGGAGCAGCTGCAGCAACACACACACACACACAGTGAGCTACGAGACCCTGGTGTATTTAAATCTCATTTAGCATGTCTTTCAGAACAGTTTCACCTGGGATTTAAACTCACGACCGTTCACATCAGAGGCAAGGCACTTACCCACACAGCTATGAGAGCTGTATAGCCAGTTACTTAAAAAAATAAAATAAGACTTCTACTGTAGGTAACTTTGATACCTAGTGTACATCCATACACATGACAGCTGCCCCCAACACACCGAGCTCTGATAAATCCATACACAGTGTACTGGGGCAGCTGTCATGTGTATGGGTATAAACTAGGTATCAAAGTTATCTACAGTAGAAGTCATATATTTTTTTATTTTTTTTTAAGCAACTGCCTATACAGCTCTCATAGCTGTGTGAGTATGTGTCGTGCCTCTGATACAGGAGGTCATGGGTTCAAATCCCTGCATAAACTTTTCTGAAAGACAGGCTAAATAAGAACATGAGCACCAAATATTCAACACTAGAGGCTGGTGGGAACACAGGCCGGAAGAGTCCTGCATCGCTGACATGGAGGTAAGTATAAAAGTTTTTTTTGTTTTTTTTAAAATACCAGACTGTTACTTTACTGCCATGGGGGAGGGGGGCTATTGGCGCCATGATACTGGCACATGGAGGGGGGAGGAGAGAGGCACTTGATACTGGCACATTGGGGGCAGGGGGAGAGGATGGCACTATGATATTAGCACATGGGGGGGCAGAAATGTGAAATGATGGGGGGAGGCAAGAAATGGACATGAATCATGAGGGGCAGAAATGTGAAATGATGGGGGGAGGCAAGAAATGGACATGAATCATGAGGGGCAGAAATGTGAAATGATGGGGGGAGGCAAGAAATGGACATGAATCATGAGGGGCAGAAATGTGAAATGGGGGGGGGGGGGGGGGCGCGCCAAAATGTAGATTCGCTTGTGTTGACAAAAATCCTTGCACCGGCCCTGATGATCACCTAACCTCAGTATAGGTTATCATTATCATATCGGTGCTGCCGCATTCACCAGAGCTCTGGTGTGCATAGCCAGCTCCTGGCAGCTTTACAAGAACAGCTGTGCTAGGCCCCATTCCCTTCCATAGGGCTGAGCTGCAAATAGGCCATGCGACCAATGTATGGTGACGTCACATGGCCTATTTTTCAATGGCACCATTTAATATACCATATCTTGAAAAATGCTAAAAATTTCTTTGTCATGTAAAAAATAAATAAAAAAACATTGCCGCTGTGGTTTTTAGGGTTTTATTTTCATGGCGTTCAATATACACAAAAAATGACATGACAAGCTTATTCTAGGGGTCAGTACAAAAAATGGCGATACCAAATTTAAATAGATTTCATTTTATTTTATTTTGTTAATTTTTTGGGGAAAAAAGTCTTGTCATCTATTGTCATATTCTGAAAGTCATAAATTTAATTTTTTTCTGACTACATAGCTCTGTGAGAGCATGTTTTTTTATGCAGGCTGAGGTTTAGTTTTTATTGATACAATTTTTGGGTACACTTTTTATTACATTTTTTTGAGAGGGGCAAAGTGACCAAAAAATGGTGAATCATCCATTTTTATTTTTATTTTTCTATTATGACATTCACTGCGCAGGCAATAATTTTTATTTTTTTAATAGATAGGATGTGGGGATACCCATTATGTTTATTTTTTAGTTGTGTATTTATTTTTATACAAAAAAATGGGAAAGGGGTGAGTTGTATTTTTGTGTTTTTCTATTAAAAAATTATAAAAATAAATTTTCACTGTAAATTTTAGTCTTCTTCTTCTGATCGCTTATAACGTTGCAGTCTATGGGGTTCTGACAGGTTGCCCCTGCTTTGGACACAGCTTTGCAGGCAGCTCACTATGGCAGGCAGCTCACTATGGAAGGTCTAATTGCACAAGGCCCGAGGCTGTAATAGCAATAGATCGGAGCTCCGCTTTTTCCTCACAGCGGCTCAGATCAGAGGGCAGAGGGAGCCCCTTCCTCTGTCTAATAGCTCAGATGCCGTGGTCGCTTTTGACCGTGACATCTGAGGGGTTAAATGACCAGGATCAGAGTTATCTCTGATCCTGTTCATTGCAGACAGGTGTTGGCTGTATTACACAGCTGATACCCACCACATATGGAGCAGGGTCAGCTGATGACCCTGCTCCATACACTTCTGCTGGCGTACTATTATGTTAGGGGTTGCTTAGGGGTTAATTCACATTTTCATGTAATGACAACATTCTTGTTTATATCCAGAGGCTGAAAACCTGTAAAGACACAATGAGGCAGATTTTCTAAACCCTGCAGATGGTGTAAACCTAGACAGGCTGCCTAGAACTGCACCAAATTTTCTTTCAATCGATGAGACACAGTGGACAGGGGCGCGTTGCCAATTAGGCGAGGTGAGGCGATTTCCTCGGGTGGTGCAAACCGGAGACAAGTGGGGGCAGCGGCAAGGATGTGGGGATGCGCTTCCATTGTAGAAACACTTATCTCTCTATATTCAACTGTATCACTGTCCTCACTATCACTGCAGAGGGGCACAAGAGCTATGTCTCCTTCCCTGCCATTCCCTCTGACAGGCTTCAAGCCTAGTACCTGTAGCCTATCAGAGACCGGTGCAGGCAGCACAAGCCAGACATCATACAGTTCGAGACACAGGCTGGAAGAAGTCTGCACCACATTGCTGACAGCCGCATGGAGGTACAGTTGTGTTCAAAATTATTCAACCCCCTTGAAATTGAGTGTTTTGGCCATTTTGACATTGATTGTGATCATTTCAGTCATCTTGTTTACAATTAAATCAAAGAGGCCCTTGTAAGTCAGACAAATATAACATAACATTTATAATGAAATAACCACAAATGTCTTTTCTGTGCTCACATCATTATCAGTTTTATTCAACCCCCAAGTGACATTCAATCTTAGTACTTAGTACAATATCCTTTTCCAGTTATAACAGCTTTTAAACGTGAAGCATAGCTTGACACAAGTGTCTTGCAGCAATCTACGGGTATCTTCGCCCATTCTTCATGGGCAAAAGCCTACAGTTCAGTCACATTCTTAGGCTTGCGCGCTGCAACTGCTTTCTTTAAGTCCCACCAGAGGTTCTCAATCGAATTTAAGTCTGGTGACTGCGATGGCCACTTCAAAATGTTCCAGCCTTTAATCTGCAACCATGCTCTAGTGGACTTGGAGGTATGCTTGGGATCATTGTTCTGTTGAAAGGTCCAACGTCTCCCAAGCCTCAGGTTTGTGACGGACTGCATCACATTTTCATCCAATATCTCCTGGTACTGAAGAGAATTCATGGTACCTTGCACACGCTGAAGCTTCCCTGTACCTGTAGAAGCAAAACAGCCCCAAAGTATGATTGACCCCCCACCATGCTTCACAGTAGGCAAGGTGTTCTTTTCTTCATAGGCCTTGTTCTTCCTCCTCCAAACATAGCGTTGATCCGTGGGCCCAAACAGTTCTAATTTTGTTTCATCAGTCCACAGAACACTATCCCCAAACGTTTGTGGTTTGTCCACATGACTTTTGGCATACTGCAGTCGACTCTTCTTATTCTTTGGAGACAGCAAGGGGGTGCGCCTGGGAGTTCTGGCATGGAGGCCTTCATTACGCAGTGTGCGCCTTATTGTCTGAGCTGAAACTTCAGTACCCACATCTGACAAATCTTTTTTCAGTTCCTCAGCAGTCACACAGGGACTTTTCTCCACTTTGCGCTTCAGGTAGCGCACAGCAGTCAAAGTCAGCATTTTCTTTCTGCCACGACCAGGTAGCGTTTCTACAGTGCCCTTTGCCATGAATTTGCGAATGATGCTTCCTATGGTGTCTCTTGGTATGTTTAACATCTTTGCAATCTTCTTATAGCCATTGCCCTTCCTGTGAAGAGAAATCCCCTCTTCTCTTGTCTTCCTGGACCATTCTCTTGACTTCACCATGTTTGTAAACACACCAGTAAATGTCTAGAAGGAGCTGAGTATCACAGTCCTTTTAAATCTGCCTAATTGGTGCTTATTATGCTTGATTGCTGCTCCTTGACATCCACAGGTGTTTTCAATACCTGATCGAAAACACTTGAATGAACCTCTGTTCTTAAGAGTGGTAGTCTTTAAGGGGTCGAATAATTGTGTCAATGAAGAAATCACAAAAAAAACATTTAATACTGTATTACAAAAACAATTTGTACACTAAATTCCCTAAAACCCTTTACAGCATTGGGGGTTGAATAATTTTTGAACACAACTGTAAGTATTTGAGTTTATTATTTTTTATTTGACACCATGGGCCACTCACTATGAGGGGGGCGTGTAGGGAAGCACTGTGGGGGAATGATTTCTACTAGCAGCACTAAATAGGGGCATTTCGTACTGGCACTCATAAGGTGGCATATTTTTGTACTGGCACACATTAGGTGGAGGCATTATGGGGACATTGGTTCGACTGGGGCACTAAGAATGGGTATTTTTTGTACTGGCACACAGAAGGGGGCATTTTGTGTACTGGCACACACTATAAGGTGCCTTTTTTAAAGGCACACATTTAAAGGGGGCATTTTTTGTACTGGTGCAGATTATAAGGAAGTAGTTTTTGTACTGGCATATATTATAAAGTTTTTTTTTTTGCTCTTGCACACATTATAAGGGGGTATTTTTTGTACTGGCATGCATTATGGGGGCTATTTTTGGGACTGGCAAGCATTATAAGGGGGTATATATATTTTTACTGGCACGTATTATAAGGGGATATTTTTTGTACTGGCACACATTATAAGGGGACATTTTTTGAGCTGGCATACATTATAGGGGGTATTTTTGTACTTTCACATATTATAAGGGGTTATATTCTGTAGTTTTTTCTATTGGCGTAGATTATGAATGGGCATATTTCTACTGGTACACGTTATAAGGGCTCATGCACACAAACATATTTTCTTTCCGCTTCCGTTCCGTTTTTTTTTTTTGCGGACCATATACGGAACCATTCACTTCAATGGGTCGACAAAAACAACGGAAGGTACTCCGTGTGCATTCCGTTTCCGTATATCCGTATTTCTGTTCCGCAAAAAAGTAGTGCATGTCCTATTATTGTCCGCAACTCACGGTCCGAGGCCCCATTCAAGTCAAAGGGTCCGCAAAAAATACGGAACGCACACGGATCACATCCGTATGTCATCCGTATTTCATCCGTATTTTGCGGAAATGCTATGCCCAGCCCATATTGCTCATGTGTTTGGTGATTAATAAGTTATTGTTTCCGATCCGCAAAAAAACGTATCAAATATGGAAACCATATGGATATGTTTTGTGCAATAACGGAACGGAAGAGGACTTAAATAAGAGAAAAAAAAGCACAGATGTGGAACAACGGATCTTTGAAAAATGGACCGCAGAACAACAATGGTCATGTGCATGAGCCCTAAGGAGAATTATTACTATTCGGGGCATTATGGTGATTTTATTTACAAATTGGGTATTATGGGGAACATGATTATTAGTATAGACCTATGAAAGTATTATTACTTCTGGGGCACAATGGGGGACATTATTATTGGGGGTATTGTTAACACTAAGTGCACACTGGCAGATAATTGTTACTATTGGTGGAACTTTGGGGAGCACTGTTAGTATGGGGGGCATCCTGGCAGAGTATCAGCTTAGCAAAATTATTTTGGGGGGACATTATGTCTATGACACTATTAGTGTCAGGAGCACTATTTGCACAGTTATTTTTTAGGGCAATGTGTGCCAATAATTATTCAAGGGGCACTATGTGTGTTGTACTAGTATTTTCAGGGGGACTGTTTCTACAGTATAGTATTGGGGAGAACAGCTGGCACAGGATTGGGGTGTTCAGAAGGTGGGAGGGTGATGGAAAAGTAGGAAACTAAGATATCTGTTTGTCAAGCTCAGTAGAGACGAGAGATGAAAGAAATCATCATGGTGGTCTGGTCCAAATGGAGAAGATGAGGAACGAGAATGGCTACATCAGAGGAGACATGATGGGTGTACGAGGTATGTGGTGCTGTATTACTGTGTATGGTTTGTAGTGCTGTATTTAATGTTTTCCAAGTATGTCTTTAACAGTAGGGCTGGAGGCAGGGTTGCCAACCATCCAGAAATTCCTGGACAGTCCATAAAAATAAGCAACTTTTTCCTGTGTCCGTGAAAAAAAGTGAATGTGTCTGTGATTTTTTTTTTTGAGGCTGGTGGTACTTTATTAGAATATTTCAGTGCTAATTATCATCATCTCGTAGATTGTAAGCCCTCGCGGACAGGGACCTCTCTCCTTCTGTACCAGTTTGTAACTCCTCTTGTTCATGCTTAGTGCAATTGTTTGCATTATGCAGGTATACCCCTTTTCATACTTATGTACAGCGCCATGGAATGAATGGCGCTTTAATAATAAATAATAATAATTTAACAACTGACCGTAAATGCAGCTAATGAGTTATTACCAGTATATTTAGTTATTCACATTTATTACTTATCATTTTTATTATTATTATTTATTATTAAAGCGCCATTCATTCCATAGCGCTGTACATATGATAAGGGGTGCACATACATAATACAGACAAGTGCACTAAGCAGGAACAAGACGAGTTACAGACTGGTACAGAAGGAGAGAGGGCCCTGCCCGTGAGGGCTTACAATCTACATGGTATGGGAGAAGGACACAGTAGGTGCGGGTTAAGTTGGTCATGGCGGTAGAGAGGCAGCAGGGTCACGGGTTGTAGGCTTGTCTGAAGAGGTGGGTTTTCAGGTTTCTTTTGAAGGATTCCACTGTAGGTGAGAGTCTGATATGTTGAGGTAGCGAGTTCCAGAGTATGGGGGATGCACGGGAGAAATCTTGGAGTCGATTGTGGGAAGAGGCAATAAGAGGAGAGGAGAGAAGGAGGTCTTGTGAGGATCAGAGAGTGCGTGAGGGGGTGTATCGGGAAAGCAGCTCAGAGATGTAGAGAGGGGACAGGTTATGGACGGCCTTGTATGTATTTGTTAGTACTTTGAAGTGAATTCGTTGGGCAGTGGGGAGCCAGTGAAGGGATTGGCAGAGGGGAGAGGCAGAGGAGTAATAGGGTGAGAGGTGGATTAGTCGGGCAGCAGAGTTGAGGATAGATTGGAGGGGTGCGAGAGTGCTAGATGGAAGGCCACAGAGGAGAATGTTGCAGTAGTCTAGGCGGGAGATAATGAGGGCATGTACAAGCATTTTTGCAGATTCAAAGTTAAGATAAGCACGGATGCCGGAGATGTTTTTGAGTTGGAGGCGGCAGGGGGTGGAAAGGGCTTGGATGTGCGGTCGGAAGGAAAGGGCAGAATCCAAGGTCACTCCAAGGCTTTGTTGACTGGGGAGAGTGTGCAGCCATTGATCATGATAGATAGGTCTGTTGGGGGGGTTGAACAAGATGGGGGAAAGATTATGAATTCTGTCTTATACATGTTAAGTTTAAGAAAGTGAGAGGCGAAGAAGGATGATATAGAGGATAGACATTGTGGGATTCTTGATAGTAAGGTGGTGATGTCTGGACCAGAGAGGTAGATTTGTGTGTCGTCAGCGTAGGAGTGATACTGAAAGCCATGGGACTCTATGAGCTGTCCCAGGCCAAAAGTGTAGATAGAGAAGAGCAGGGGTCCTAGGACAGAGCCTTCCGGGACACCAACAGAGAGGGAATGAGTTCATTATGAATGTCTGTAATAAATATTGGCAGTCCATGATTTTGGGACAAGTTGTCCAGAAAAAAGAAAAATTCTGGTTGGCAACCCTGGCTTGAGAAGGGGTTAGGTTGAGAATTTGGCACGGGGAGGGGGCTCTGCTTCAATTTTCACCTCAGGCAGCAATACGGCTAGGTGCACTCCTGACAATGGATGTCTGTAACACTGTTTGTGCCGATGGCGATTTGAATCAACTTTTAGCACAATTTCTGACTAGGCGCGCTCACATTAGTAAATGTGGACCTCTATGTCTAACATCTGGTACAGTTATAACCAGTCTAGGCAATCAGCCATCTCTCTCCTGTCCTGATGGTTTTCTGTAATGTATCAGTAAATGTATCTGCCTGAAGTGCAGACTCTTTAGATCAGAATTTTGCATAGGCTGTATGAACAACAGTACTGAAACAAATCATATGCAGATTGTATCTGATGCAATGTGTTTCTATTCCTCCTCTCTCGATATCATCTTTCCCCCCCCCCCCGTCGCAGCTAGTGACAGTATTGAAGTCTATATCATCTCCACAGTAGCATTGCACTGGCTGCCAGTTGCCTGTGAAATCTGAGACCAGGGAGGGCTGTCCTGCCTTATCCCAGCCTCTTGCACTGTGCAGTGTGGTGACACATTCACACACAATCTGTCCTCGCAACTTCAGGGACAGTGCCCTGCTACACTACATCGAAGCCTAGGTGACTGGCACTAATCCTAGGCTGTAGTGGGCTCACAAGGATCTCTCTGCATGGCCAGACTGCCTTTACCAGAGCACAACTTCATCTCACTGACAAGACCTATCTATCTGATTGCACCCTTGCCTTGTGGATTGCTATAACTAGACTGGATTTACTCATCATAGAGATTATTTGCCGCTCTTGGATCTGATCTGTTGTTGGAAAGGGTAAGTATTTCTTCTTCTCTTTCTCTGCCTAGAAATTGCTTCTTTAATTCTTGATGCTGAAAGTTATTCTGCTATCCTAGGAAGGAGCAGCTGTCTTGTGGAATGTGCCTGGGTGACTGGGGACTCTGTTCTCCCACAGGGTTAGTGAAAGGTCTACAAAGGTCTGGTGTGAATTCAACTGTCATTGGGTAGACATCATGCCCATTGCGTCAGTCCTGACTTCACAAGGATTATGCGTTGTAAAGGTTTTTGCCTGCCCTATAGGATTAAGATCATAGATATTTTTTTTCTAAAAGAAACAGGCTGCATGCTTGTGATGTAAAGGATACCCTGAGTTAAGTTCGCAGCTGCTACTTGTATCTATAAAGAATCTGAGTAGACATCAACCTACATGATGTTCTTATATTTCACAAATTGTCAGGATAAGTTTCGGCTTTTATTTTTAAAACTGTTCATGTGCTTTGTATTTGGAATTGACAGTATTTGGGACCACCGGTGACATTTAGACCAGTAATGTTGTTGGTTTGCAGTCTGGTTTATTGCATTTGGAAATGATGGTTCCTAAAAAGTTCCATATAAACAATGTTTGCATGCAATCTAATATCTAGGAGAAAGACATTGGGGGACATTTATAAAGCATGTTGTGCCAGAATTATTGCGTAAGATTTCCCCCCCCCAAAAAAAGGCGTTTTAATTTGCACCAAATATAACAACTGTTTTCTCCAGAATTTTCACCATAAAGAATGCAAAAAGAAATGAGTTATAAATGTCAAAGTGGGCGGGGCTACCACATTGGCGCATACTACCCCTCATTTATCATCCTCTTATCTGCAGAAATGGCTCAAATTGTTGCAGACAATTAGGCCAGCTTATGTGGAGGTGTTTTGTGTAAAAAGTCGCATTCATGGCATAAAGATGCGACTTTTAGTCAAAAAGTCGCATTTATGAAAAGAAAAAACAACCTGTTGTGGGAACAAGTGATAGGTAAGTAATAAAACAGGATAATAGAAATGAGCTAAACGGCAGGGTTTCTTAAATAAATTGTCATTCAACAAAAACAAAACAATGACAAAAACGTCCCGAGTCTGGGACAAAAGTCGCAATTTACCACCGGAAATGTCGCCAATATGCTTCAAAAGTCGCAAATATGTTTCAAAAGTCGCAAGTGTCGTCTGGACAGGGGGTGGCTGAAATGGTGCATTTCAGTTTTGAAAAGTCTCATTTTAGTGCTATTGGTGTTGTCGCAAATCAAGAGAAATAGGCGGAAAATCAAGTTGATATTTAAAAAAGTCATTTTTTACAAGCTGCATGTGCCTTTTGATATATGAGGTGAAACAAATCACCAGTTTTGATTTGTAATGTTAGTATGTTTTTGGCGCAAATTATGCCATTATTGATAAATGACCCCCATTGAGTTGAATTCAATAATAGGGTCCTGAATAGTTAGGGCTCTTTCACACAAGCAAGTTTTCGGACCGGATGTTATGCGTGTAGTGAACACACAGCCTCCGGACTGAATCCTGACCCATTTGTCACGCATCATCTCTGCATTCAGGAAAAATTGCACATTCTATATTGTGCATGTTACACGCAGTCCTGGCCCCATAGAAATGAATGGGGCTTGTGTGAAAAACAGAAGGCACCCGGATGCAATGCATCTGTCACTGATGGTTACTAGGAGATTGTTGTTTAGTTTTTTTTTTCACAAGCGTTAAAAATGCATGCAGTCCAGATGGAAAAAATGCACACACTGAACAAAAGCACAGAAAAATAATTGGATGCAAAACCATCAATTTTTTTCCTGAACAGATCCTGACACATTCCATATCGCCCCTGTGAAAGAGGCCTTAAATTTAGCCTTGATATAATATGCTTGCAGCTATGTTAGTGCATCACCAGTTATGGAGACATATGACCTCAGACTAGCACTTTGCCCCATTGTCTAAAAGAGAAAGTGGTAGTCTGAGAAATTCCCATAGACATCAGAAGAGCCTAGTGAATAGAATACTCCACACTGGTAAAGAATGTGCTTTCACAAAGTAAGGCCACATGCACATTACCGTATTTTCGGTCCGTGGGCCCATTCATTTCTATGAGGCTGAAAAAAGTTGAACAAAATGTAAAAATTATTGTAATATTACTCATATCAGTTAGTTACTTTCTGTGAAGTATCACTGTGCTTTCAGCAAACTTCTTATATGTTATAGGGATCAATCAAAAGTTTTAATCGGTGGGGGTCTGAGCGCTGAGACCCCCACAATCTCTAGAACAAGGGGAGAGAAGCGCTTGCTTAGTGCGTTCTCTCTCTTCATTGCAGGACAGGAAGTGAGATAGATTCAATACAAAGTCTATGGACCCATCTCGTGTCCGTCTTATGCAACAAGGAGAGACAGCACGCTATGTGAGCATTCCTCTCCCCTTGTTCTAGAGATTGTGAGGGTCTCAGCATGAAATCCCCACTGATCTAAATGTTTGATATGTCCATATAACTTATGAAAAGTTTTCTGAAAGCACAGTGACCCTTTAAAGGGGTTTTCCATGTTGAACAATGACTTTTTGATAAGGATCCTCTATTAAAAAAATAAGATTACAGTGCGTCCTGCTACTAACACCCTCTGCTACCTGCAGTAATCTATGTGGGAACCCAGCAGCAAGCATTCTGTAGTACCCCGCAGGTGAAATGAAACGTTACTTACTTCTGATTAAAATCTATGGTCTGTCAATCTAGTGCTGAGTCCTCCAAACTTATTGATGCTAGAGATGTCTTTTGTCACCTCTTTCTACTGTGGGGATTCACTCTGGTAGGCAGGTTAGTGGACGCAGTATAGAGGCAACAACAAAGTCTTTGAATTAAACAGTCCAGTATTTATTCACACATTAAGTAAATGACAAAACAAAAAGTCTGCTTCAAGGAAAACAGTCACCTTGTGATTCTGGTGTTCGTTCACACCATGCGGCAAAAAATAAGTCCTTGGACAAAGCCGAATCCACGTGCTTTCACACCAACAAGGTAGCAGGCCTCAATCCAGGCCTAAACTCCCAGGTCCCAACACAGAGACTGACAGAGATCCACTGTCAGAGAGGAGTAATGCACTCACAGCTGACACTGCTGGCTGTTTTTTTTTATAGGCCAGTCAAGACTCGGCCTGGAACGTGGGGAGAAGTCACCCACCTATCACTTTGGCTATTCCCAGTAAGAGACGTCCCAGATCAGCTATGCATCCATACTAAAATAGCAAAGTGTCAATCAGCATTAGCTGCCGCTGACACCTGAAAATACCGGCTCTTACTTCACCGAGGCCAGGAACCTCGGTGACACATACCTTCCGTCAACGACGGACCCTTGCGCCTTCCTATACTACTCATACAGTATCTCACAAAAGTGAGTACACCCCCAACATTTTTGTAAATGCTTTATTATATCTTTTCATAGGACAGCGCTGAATATATGACATTTTGATACAATGTACAGTAGTCAGTGCACAGCTTGTATAACAGTGTAAATTTGGTGTGCCCTCAAAAAAACTCAACACACAGCCATTAATGTCTAAACCACTGGCAACAAAAGTGAGTACACCCCTAAGTGAAAATGGCCAAATTGTGCCCAACGTGTCAATATCAAGACCTTGTGCTCCTCCACCTTCTGTTTGAGGAGGCCCCACAGATGCTCAATAGGATTTAGGTCTGGAGACATGCTTGTCCAGTCCAGCATCTTTACCCTTAGTTTCTTTAGCAAGGCAATGGTCGTCTTGGAGGTGTGTTTGGGGTCGTTATCATGTTGGAATAATGGCCTGCGGGCCAGTTTCCAAAGGGAGGGGATCCTGCTCTGCTTCAGTATGTCACAGAACATGTTGGCATTCACGGTTCCCTCAATGAACTGTAGCTCCCCACAGCCGGCAGCACTCATGCAGCCTCAAACCATGACACTGCCACCACCATGCTTGACTGTAGGCAAGACACACGTGTCTTTGTACTCCTCACCTAGTTGCCGCGACACACGCTTGACACTATCTGAACCAAATACGTTTATCTTAGTCTCATCAGACCACAGGACATGATTCCAGTAATCCATGTCCTTAGTCTGCTTGTCTTCAGCAAACTGCGGGCATTTTTGTGCATCATCTTTAGAAGAGGCTTCCTACTGGGACAACAACCATGCAGATCAATTTGATGCAGTGTGCGGTGTGTGTTTTGAGCACTGACAGGCTGACCCTCCACCCCTTTAACCTCTGCTGGTAGCACTCATACGTCTACTTTGAAAAGACTACCTCTGGATATGACGCTAAGCTTGTGCACTCAACTTCTTTGGTTCACAATGGTGAGGCCTGTTCTAAGTGGAACTTGTCTTGTTAAACTGCTGTATGGTCTTGGTCACCTAGCTGCAGCTCAGTTTCAGAGTGTTGTGTTGTAGAGCATTACTATGAGGTGCCATGTTGAACTTCCAGTGACCAGTACGAGAGAGTGTGAGAGTGATAACACCAAATTTAACACACCTGCTCCCCTTTCACACCTGATACCTTGTAACACTAATGAGTTACATGTCACCAGGGAGTTAAAATGGCTAATTTGGCACAATTTGGCCATTTTCACTTAAGGGTGTACTCACTTTTGTTGCCAGTGGTTTAGACATTAATGGTTGTGTATTAAGTTATTTTGAGTGCACACCAAATTTAGATTATACAAGCTGTGCACTAACTACTTTACATTGTATCAGTGTCATATCTTCAGTGTTGTGCCATGAAAAGATAAAATAAAATAGTTACAAAATGTGAGGGGTGTACTCACTTTTGTGAGATTCTGTGCATACATAGAGATACATGTACCTAAAATATCCTAAAGTATGTTGTCTAAAGAGCAGTCTATGGACAAGCATATATCAGTTAACACCCCTGTAGCATTTACCGCTAAGATCACCACCTAGGTAACAAAATGGTAAAGCAGAAGTATTTGAACACCCTGCGATTTTGCAAATTCTCCCACTTAGAAATAGGAGGGATCTGAAATTCACATTATAGGTGCATTCCCAGACAGAATAAAAAAAAAAAAAAAAGGAAAACACATTGTATGATTTTTAAAGAATGTATTTGTCTTGCACTGCTGAACATACAGTGGATATAAAAAGTCTACACACCCCTGTTAAAATGTCAGGTTTCTGTGCTGTAAAAAAAATTAGACAAAGATAAATCATTTCAGAACTTTTTCCACCTTTAATGTGACCTATAAACTGTACCACTCAATTGAAAAACAAACTGAAAACTTTTAGGTGGAGGGAGGAAAACAAAAAAGGAAAATAATATGGTAGCATAGGTGTGGACACCCTCTTATAACTGGGGATGTAGCTGTGTTCAGAATTAAGCAATCACATTAAAAATCATGTTAAATAGGAGTCAGCATACACCTGCCATCATTTAAAGTGCCTCTGATTAACCCCAAATAAAGTTCAGCTGCTCTAGTTTGTCTTTCCCAAAATTTTCTTAGTCGTGGTCCACAGAGAGCTTCCAAAGCATCAGAGGGATCTCATTGTTAAAAGGCATCAGTCAGAAGAAGGGTACAAAATAATTTCCAAGGCATTAGATATACCATGGAACACAGTGAATACAGTCATCATCAAGTGGAGAGAATATGGCACAACAGTGACATTACCAAGAACTGGACGTCCCTCCAAAATTGATGAAAAGACGAGAAGAAAACTGGTCTGGGAGGCTACCAAGAGGCCTACAGCAACATTAAAGGAGCTGCAGGAATATATGGCAAGTACTGGCTGTGTGGTACATGTGACAACAATCTCCTGTATTCTTCATATGTCTGGGCTACAGTATAGAGTAGAGTGGCAAGACGAAAGCCTTTTCTTACGAAGAAAAACATCCAAGCCAGGCTACATTTTGTAAAAACACATCTGAATTCTCCCAAAAGCATGTGGCAAAAGGTGTTATGGTCTGATGAAACCAAGGTTGAACTTTTTGGCCATAATTCCAAAAGATATGTTTGGCGCAAAAACAACACTGCACATCACCAAAAGAACACCATACCCACAGTGAAGCATGGTGGTGGCAGCATCATGCTTTGGGGCTGTTTTTCTTCAGCTGGAACTGGGACCTTAGTTAAGCTAGAGAGAATTATGAACAGTTCCAAATACCAGTCAATATTGGCACAAAACCTTCAGGCTTCTGCTAGAAAGCTGAACATGAAGAGGAACTTCATCTTTCAGCATAATAACGACCCAAAGCATACATCCAAATCAACAAAGGAATGGCTTCACCAGAAGATTAAAGTTTTGGAATGGCCCAGACAGAGCCCAGACCTGAATCCGATTGAAAATCTGTGGGGTGATTTGAAGAGAGCTGTGCACAGAAGATGCCCTCACAATCTGACAGATTTGGAGTGTTTTTGCAAAGAAGAGTGGGCAAATCTTGTCAAGTCAATGTGCCAAATGTGCCATGCTGATAGACTCATACCCAAAAATACTGAGTGCTGTAATAAAATCAAAAGGTGCTTCAACAAAGTATTAGCTTAAGGGTGTGCACACTTATGCAACCATATTATTTTATTTTAATATTTTTTCTTCCCTCTACCTAAAAGATTTCAGTTTGTTTTTCAATTGAGTTGTACAGTTTATAGGTCACATTAAAGGTGGAAAAAGTTCTGGAATGATTTATCTTTGTCTAATTTTTTTACATTACAGAAACCTGACATTTTAACATCCATTTTATATCCATTGTAAGTATTTGAACACCTGAGAAACAGCAAGAATTCTGGCTATCAAAGACCTGTTACTGTGCCTTTAAAAAGTCCACCTCTACTCCACTCATTATTCTAACTTAGTAGCACCTGTCAGAGCTCTTTAAAGACACCTGTCCACCCCACAGTCAGTCAGACACCAACTACTACCATGGGCAAGACCAAAGAGCTGTCAAAAGACACCATAGACAAAATTGTGGACCTGCACAAGGGTAGAAAGGGCTACGGGGCAATGGCCAAGCAGCTTGGTGAAAATACTGTTGGAGCAATTGTTAGAAAATGAAAGAGGCTAAAGATGACTGTCAGTCTCCCTCGGACTGGGGTTCCATGCAAGATCTCACCTCGTGGGGCATCACTGATGATAAGAAAGGTGAGGAATCAGCCCAGAACTACAAGGGAGGAGCTGGTCAATGACATGAAGAGAGCTGGGACCACAGTTTCAAAGGTCACTGTCGGTAGAACACTACGCCGTCACGGTTTCAAATCATGCATTGCACGGAAGGTTCCCCTGCTCAAGTCATCACGTGTCCAGGCCCGTCTAAAGTTTGCCAATGACCATCTGGATGATCCAGAGGAGGCATGGGAGCAAGTCATGTGGTCAGATGAGACCAAAGTAGAACTTTTCGGTCTAAACTTCACTCGTCGTGTTTGGAGGAAAAAGAAGCATGAGTTGCATCCCAAGAACACCATCCCTACTGTGAAGCATGGTGGTGGTAACATCATGCTATGGGAGTGCTTTTCTGAGATGGGGACAGGACGAGTGCACTGTATTATAGAGAGGATGAATGGGGCCATTTATTGTGAGATTTAGAGCAACTACCTCCTTCCCTCAGTCAGAGCTTTGAAGATGGATTACCAAGGAGTGGCTCCGTAAGAAGCATATCAAGGTTCTGGATTGGCCTAGCCAATCTCCAGACCTAAATCCAATAGAACATCTTTGGAAGGAGCTGAAACTCCATGTTGCTCAGCGACAGCCACGAAATCTGACAGATCTAGAGGAGTGGGCCAAAATCCCTGTTGCAGTGTGTGCAAACCTGGTCAAGAACTACAGGAAGCGTTTGACCTCTGTAATTGCAAACAAAGGCTTCTGTACCAAATATTAAATACTGATTTTCTCAGGTGTTCAAATACTTATGTTCAGCAGTGCAAGACAAATAAATTCTTTAAAAATCATACAATGTGATTTCCTGAATTATTATTATTTTTTTTATTCTGTCTCTCAGAGTAGGAATGCACCTACAATGTGAATTTCAGACCCCTCCATTATTTCTAAGTGGGAGAACTTACAAAATCGCAGGGTGTTCAAATACTTATGTTCCTCACTGTATAATAAATGGTAATATTCGAACACTATAAATGTTCACAATCATTTAGGATGTATAATTATGCTCCATTTACATGCAGCAATTGAGCACACAATTGTCAAGAAGGAACCATTCCTTCGCAACAATTGGCTGCTTGTTAGTGGAGGCTAAGCGCTGCTACTGCTATAGCTTGTTCACATGCGGCTGCATTGGTTCTGGGCAGTAGAGTGCTGTGGAAATAGTATAATTTGCTGGCCAGAAAGGATAATTTAGGTGTCAGCATGAACGATGGCTTCATCCAATGAATGAACGCTTCGCTCATTCATCGGGTGATCTGTGGCATCTTTAGATGGAAAGACAATCGGTAACGAGCACTCGTAGGAATGTTCAACCCTGATAACCTGCCCGACAATCGTAAACCCGCTTTTAGTTCTGTTAGTTCTCTTTATAGTAATGACACTGTGTAATAGTGTTGAGCGCGAATATTTCGAAAAGCAAATTTTTATCGCAAATATTTAGAATATAGTGCTATATATTCGTAATGACTAATAATATTTTGTTTTTTGTTTGTTTTTTAACACAGTACACATCAGGTGATCATCCCTCCCTTCTTCTAGCTTGTGGGCCAATGAGAAGTCTTTGTCACAACTTAGAAACATCCCTAGCAACCAATAGAAAAGTTGCCTACCCCACGCCAGTATTTTGCGCGCATTACATGAATAATACATTGCCGATTTTTGCAATCAAGAATATAATCTCGAATTCGCGAATATATGATGGATATTCTACAAAATATTTGCGAAATATCGCGAATTCGAATATTGCCCCTGCCGCTCATCACTTCTGTGTAACACAATTTTTGTTTCTGGTAGTAAGTAGTAGAAGATCCCGCTACCCACGGTACTGTACTTTTTTTTTACCATAGTCTCAAACAGCTTCACATAGTTTTCTACCTTGTGATTGCCCAGGAAGCCTTGAATCACTGCAACAAATGTGTTCCTATCACTTTCTCTTTACTAGTGAGTTTTATGGGTAATTCCTTTCACTACAGGAGCACTTTTTGTACCCATGACTTTTTGTGTATAAAAATTAAATTGTCCCATTTCTTATTGAAAATAAACATATTAAAAAAAAAAAATTCTGAATCTGAATAATGGAAATGTTGTATGATTTTGAGACATAACCAACTGGGAAGTACCACTTATGAGCAAAGAACAAAAACAAAATTGTTAGGCTGGGTTCACATCTGTGGCATGCTTGTCCGGATGCCTGATCTGGCACTACGTTTTTTGGCCATTTGAAACCCGACTTTATGGTGGAAAAGCGGCCGGATCACAGCCAGATCCTATTATAGTCAATGGGGATCTATTGTCGTATATGGCAATGCTGAACAGGCTACGAGATTCCAAACACTACTGTAAATGTAGCGGTACCCAATAAATCAGATGTTTGATAGAAGTACGAGTGATTCTAAATTACTTTCTGCATGAGAAGTGATAGCAATAGGGCCATTATACAAATATATCATATGTGGGTATGACAAATACACTAATAACCCCGATAAGAGTAAAAGCACTCTGTCACCAATGATAAAAATTGAAATACATCTTTATTACTAATATATCAAAGTATTAGCTAAAATATACATAATAGTAATTTAAAAGACATGATTTTGTACTGGAAAGATCATACCAACTGTAATAAGTATCAATAATGCGCCAAATTTACATAGCAGGATACCCTAGTAATATTACTAAAGATGAACGAAGTTTACAAAAATTTGATTTGGCTGCTTCGCTGAATTTCACAAAGTAATCTGGTTCATGACAAATAATTACTTCGTCTACGAAGCGCCGTTCTTTGTAAGTATCGTGCGCAATGACGGGGAACGGTGATTGCACTGCCTCCCGTAATTGAACCCCGCAGATGCCACGTTCATCACGAATCACGGCATCTGAGATAAAAAATTAGGCTTTCAGTGGTCAACCTTTTAAAAAAAATAAAAATAATAGTTACCTTATCCATTTGAGCTCGAAGAGGCCACTGTGGCCATCTTGATTGAAGATCCTGCGCAAAATCTTGTGCGCTGCGTAATGACGTCATCACGCTGGCCGGTGTAGTGAAGTCATATGCCATTGCGCAAGAGATTTCACTTGGAACCTTCAACCAAGATGGCTGCGGCAGCCTCTTCGCACTAAAGTGGATGAGTTGAGTATGATTTTTATTTTATTTTTTATTTCAGTGAAAATTGATTTGTTACCACAAAGCACAAGGGAAATTGGCTTTGCGGCGAATTGAATTTTCCATGAAATTTGAATCAAAGTCTACTTCAGATACTTCAATTCTCTCAACACTAAATATTACCAAGCATAAACATTGCTGTTTGTGCTGCGGCCTGGGAGGAGCGCAGCTTTTGATGGGAATGGTAGTGACTTTGGCTACGATACTTATTCACAGTGACAATCCTCACATCGATGCTCCTTAAGGCCAGGGTAGTGATAGGAGGGCGCACCCTTTCCTCCGTTGGGGCACATCCTAATGTTGGGACCCCTACCCGATGGTAGTCAGTGTGCCCTTGGTGTTATGAGTGTTGTACGTGTGCAAAGCAGGAGATGTAAGTGCTGTGGCCGACGAATGTTGCTGTAAAAGATAAATGCCTCTCTTTACTAAAGTGCAGAATGGGAGTTGTAGTACATTCAATCAGTGATATCAAGGCACAGTTCCAAGGCAAGTTACAGTGCAGTCTCTTCCCAATAGCTGTACCAATAAAACTTGACCTAATACCACAACAAAATCAATAATTATATCTGACTAGATACATAGAAATACAAAAATTAATGGGTGACCTCAATTAAGACTTAACTTTTATTACACACTTAAAATGTTTACCCAAATAAAAGCAGTTGATGAACCAACAAAGTGCTCAACACAATATAACACACTGTAGTGTGGGTGCAAAAAATAGTAGTGTTAGTAGTGTGGGTGCATGAAAATACAATATCAATTTATTAAACTTGATTTGAGGACATTACATGATAGGACAAACAAAACAAGTGCAGGGACAAGGCGACATCACCAGAGGAGGACACACTGGCAACAATTCATACTGCTCCACACAATAGTAAGAAAGAATAATAATAAAGTGCAAGTGCAATTCAATCAATACAATCAAACATCAAGGCAGAATGTATTACCCATGCTGTGCCTCCTTTCCAATAGCTGTATATAAACAAATGGCAACAATGATAATAGGAGTAGTAGTCCCTGAGTTCTCTCTGAAGCTGAGTTTCTCACTAGCCGAATAGCTGCTGTCTCTCTTTCTCTCTCTCGCTAAACTAAAACTGAAGAGGCTGATTCAGTCCTGATTAGAAAACCCATCCCTGAGAGGTAAAAGCTAATTCCCTCTGCTGAGGAAGTCCATAAATAAATAAACAGTGCCACCTACAGACAGCTTTTATGAATACATAAGAATCATGATACAAAACATGAACAGATTAAATAACACCAAAATAGTACTCTCTTCTAGGGTACTGCAGTTCCACGCAGAACAAGGTAGATACCAACACCCTGACGTACGGTACGTTTCTTCAATGTGTATTGTGGGAAGCTGATAATCCAAATCATAGTGCTGTCAATGATCGTATGAAGAGAGGAGGGGCTTAGATGCTGAACATGAGGTCAGCAAAGCATCACTATTTTTACTTTCTGCCACAGGCAATCAGTTCTCGCACATGCTCAAGGGTGTTGTCCCACATTTATTATAGCAACTGAGCTATTCAGTAAAATATTCATGTATAGCATTACCTGCTGTTTGGTAATTTCCTTATTTCTCTGATCACATCAATAACATCACTGAGCTGGACACACATCCTCAGTTGCATTCTTCAACTACAATCAACTGAATCTACTTTTAGAATATTTGACAATTACATGAAGAGAGGTGCAGCAGAAAGGTCCTACTCACTGAGCTGCAAGAGAAAGAACACACCGTGTGAAGAACACATCCCCTGAGCTCCCAGCTTGAAATAAATCAGAGCAATTGGAGCAATGAATAGGGAGACCATCGGATCTATGCGAGGTCCAGAGCTGGTTCTTAGCTTTGTTATCAAAAGATAGTCATGTACTATATGAGGTCTACATATTACGTCACAGTAATAATACAATTGGTCACCAGATGTCTGCATAATCTCAGTGTAATATATATATGTATTAAGTCAGATTGCCTGGATTTGTGGGAGGGGCTGAGGTCCGCCTCCAGCCTATTTAGGGCACTCCCCTTACCTGGCTCCTGCATCATTGAGGTCTGAGCTTTTGAGAGAGGAGGTCGCTTGTGGAGTGTCTGGAGAGTTGCCTGCGAGTCGCTGAATTTCTGGGAGTTTTTCGTTGCCATCAGTTCTGGATTTGGAGCATTTCGGTTCTATTTTTCCAGCTTTACTCAGGTTCACTGTGGGTCACGTTTGCCCGTTAAACTGCGAGTCATCCATACGGTGCAGCCGGGGCCTCACGGTTGCCCCCTGTACCGGTTCATTTCATTTCATCATACGCTGCACCAATGTCACTGTTTTCTCGTACAAGTCACCAGTATTTCATTTCTGTCACGCCTTGTTCATGCACAAATTTGTCTACACCGTACCACTATTCCGGTCAGCACCCCTGCGGCAGGCATGCAGTCGTTCCTGGGCAATCCCCCATTTCTGTTCATTTCATTTCACCAAACGCTGCACTAATGTCACAGCTTTCTCGCCCAGGTCACCAGCATTTCATTTCTGTCATGTCTTGTTCATACATAAATTTATCTGCACCGTATCACCACTCCAGTCAACACCCCTGCGGCATGCAGGCAGTGGTTTTCTGAGTCATCCATACGGTACAGCCGGGGCCTCACGGTTGCCCCCTGTACCGGTTCATTCATTTCATCATACGCTGCACCAATGTCATGGTTTCTCATACAAGTCACCAGTTTTCATTTCTGCCACGCCTTGTTCATGCGCAATTTGTCCACACCGTACTACGATTCCGGTTAACACCTCTGCAACATGCGGCAATGGTTTCTGGCCTAATCCCCCATTTCTGTTTCATTTCATTTCATGGACGCTGCGCTAATGTCACGGATTTCTCACAGTCACCAGCATCTCATTTTGTCATGTCTTGTTCAAGCAATCCCACAGAAACAACACTGCGGTAAGCACCCCTGTGGTTCCAGGCTCGTTCCCCATTTCTTTTTCAGTCCATATCACCCCACAATCACCCACATTCATGCCCCCCCCCTCCTCATGTTCATGTGCACGGCTGCAGGAGCACAAATGCGTATGAGTCATTCATACGGTACAGGCAGGGCCTCACGGTTGCCCCTGTACCGGTTCATTTCATTTCATCAATGCGCACCATATCACGGTTTTCATACAAGTCACCAGCATTCATTTCTGTCACACCTGTTTCATGCGTATTTATTCACAAACCGCACCACCATTCCGGTCAACAGCTCTGGCAGCATGCGGCCAATGGTTCCTGGATTAAATCCCCCTTTTCTGTTGTTCTTTTCACACACACTGCACCCATGTCACGGCTTCTCGCAGCAATCACCGGCAGCTCATTGCTCATGCCTATTCTGGCGTCTCCCCACAGGACCGTCACTCCGGTCAGCTCCCTGATGGTTCCAGCCCCATTCCCCCTTTCTGGTTTATTTCATTTCACCCCTCAACATCCAACATTCATGCCCTCCTCCCCCCCTCCCTCCCCTCCTCGTATTCATGTACACAGCACAGGGGCCAGCTGCGGTACACCCGGCACACCCCCCATTCATTTCAACCTCCACTGGGCTTACCGCTGCACAGACATCCCCTCCCCACCGCCTCCTGCCTGTTTTGCCGCTCCTCCTGCCGGAGGCGCATGCGCGGTGTCCCGGCGGCCGTGGGGGGACTCCGGACGAATGGGATCAAAATAAATGGCTTTCATTTTCATATGCTCCAAAATGTTACTCCTTACAAACAATCACATAAACTTCCAAGCATGATCCACATGAGTCACTTAACTTCGCCAACAACGTTCATGGCCCCCCCCCGCGTATTTACATGCGCAGCTACAGGGGCCAGCGGCGGTGCAACCGGCACACCCCCTATTAATTTCAACCTCCTCTGGGCTGACCGCTGCACAGACATCCCCTCCCAACCGCCTCCTGCCTGTTTTACCGCTCCTCCTGCCGCGCGGCCGATGGCGCCCGGCCGCGTCCTGGTGCCTGGTCTGCGCATGCGCGGCCGGGGTTCTGCGCATGCGCGGCGATTCCGTCGGCGCATGCGCGGTGTCCCGGCGGCCGTGCGCGCCGCATCTGATGCGGGGGGCCGCCGTCGGACGGCAGGGGGGCCTTCCAGCACGCCCCTCCAAAGTCAAACATCACCCCAGCAGCCCTACACAATAATAATAAAAAAAAATAAAAAAAAACAGGGGGGAGGAGTTATCGTCTGGTTACTAATAAAGGGAAAAAAAAAAAAACAGGGGGGAGGAGTTATCGTCTGGTTACTAATAAAGGAAAAAAAAAAAAGGGGGGAAGAGATATCAGCTGGTCACCAAAAAAATAAAAAAAAATAAAAAAATAAAAACTAATTAAAGGACACAGACCAATACGTTCCATTGGATTGCAAAACGCACATTCCCACTTGTGCATGGCCATGCGCCACGCGCTGGTCTCTTCTCACACCAGGCGCAAGCTATCATTTCATGAACAACCGTCATGATCCTCCGGGTCATGCATATGTACCATGTACATTGTCACATTTCATCACACTATTTTATGTCTACCCTCCCCCTTTTTCAGGCGGTCAACCTATATTGTATTTTGCACTACCGTGTATCCGGAGAATTTTTCTTACTACCAGGTACGTTCACCTGCTCATTTAACAAAAGTCTTCCTTACATTTCGAATGATCCCGTTAGGGTCAGCGTGCTGGCTTTAGGGGCACCATCATCCCACTAGGTTACCCCCTTCTTGGCTTCGCCAGCAGTTAGTGGTCCCGCGAGGCCGACACCCCGCCTCAAACGTACAGAGGCACCCGCCCAACGCGCCACCTCGTTAGTAAGCCGCCTCGCGTGTTGCATAGAGAGGGCCTTACCTGTCACTCCCTTCCCCTAGTCCTGTCTTACAGTCACCGAGAGGCCAACGCTCCTGCCACTACCACAAGTGGCCTCATTAACCCCTCGCGCCAAATCATAGGTAGAGCCTCTCAAGCCGCTTGGCAAATTAGCTGGGCCTCATCTGTCACCATGCAAGTATAATTTTTTCGCCATCCGGCCTAGCTAGCTTGCCAGCACGATCCTGTGTTTCCCCAAGCTAATCAACTGTTTTGTTTTACCATGTCTCTGGAAGGGATAGAGAACTTCTCCCTACCTGGCACCACTGCTAGATCCGTCACTGCTACCCAGGGAGACGATCTAGCCAGTCCAGCACCCATCAGATCCTGGACAATCCCGCGCATAACGACGGAGTTAAGGTGACGGCTTGTTCCCCGCCACGGCGAGGAGAGCAGAGCTTTTCCGGCTGCTGCGCACGCCAATCGATAACAGGGAGGCAGGGGAAGGACCTAGCCAGTCCAGCACAGGGGATATACATACCATGCTGTCCTCTCTAAATGTCATCCATGTCTAAAGTCAACGCCAGGTTGGAGAGGCTGGAATCGGTCACCGCGACCCTCTCCCTGGCAGGGCCACCACCGGCAGCGTCACCGGCGCCGGCCGGATTGCCAGTGATCACGTCGACCGTTAGCCTGGAGGACCAAGAAGTCAGCCCGGCGCACATAATACCGGAGGAGGAACCTGGGGTACCCGTCGCCACCAAGAAGACAGAAGGGCCAGACACGGTCATCACCTTTCCTGGGTACCCAGTTGGATTTAGCCTCAATGCAAGCCAGTTTGCCATCCGGGAAGATCCAGGACATTCTCGCCCACATAGACAACTACCTTCAACTCAGCACCGGCAGCCGCAAAGAACGGCAGTCCCTGCTGGGCTCCCTGATCTTTGCCATGCGCATCCACCTCAGGGTCGCTCATTTATATCACGGCTCCTGCACCTCTCCCCTTTTTTCCTACACGACTCGCACAGGTTGTCCCTGGATGCCCACGCTGCGGCAGGTCTGGGCATGTGGGGGAGATTTCTGTCCACCTGGAATGGCGGGAGCTTGTTTCTCCCTCAGCCGTCGGACTCTTCCCCCTCTATCTGGTCAGATGCGGCATCTACCACAGGCTTCGCGGCCATTTTTGGGAACGATTGGCTGTGGGGCAGCTGGCCTCCTGCGGTCCGGGGTTTGGAAGGATTCTCCACTGCCTCAGCGCTTTTCAAGATCTACCCCATCGTGGCGGCTGCCGTAGCGTGGGGTCATTCATGGGCAAACATGTCGGTCGGTGCTATTCAGACAACCATACGACCTGCCAGTTCATCAACAGGATCGTTCCAAATCTCTCACAATCGTGAGGTTTCTGCGGAGACTTCCTTGGTTGGCCACTTGCAATAATTTCTTCTTACATTGTTTCCATGTCCCGGGGGGTGTGCAATACGGCAGCTGACAATCTGTCTCGCGTCAAATTTCAGGCATTTCATCAAGCTCTCCCATCAGCGTCACCCACGGCCTCCATCACTCCATCATTTCAAACAGCTCATTCTGGATTAGAAGGCATCATGCGGCATAGCCAGTCTTTGTCCCACTTAGCACTATCAGACAATACACATAGAAAACACGACAGAGCGTTCACACTATTCAACAGGTTCCTGTTGGAACACAACATCACACACCCTTTTGTCATGACGTCTCTTCCGGGGTTGGCTTCTTTTGCCACCTCAAACTCAATGTCATACAACACCATCAAACTATATCTCACCGGCATTTCAACATCATATGCTAATCATACACCCCAATAACATCAGCTTCATGTTCTCGCACCAGATCAAATCCATACTCAGAGGATTCAGGAAACGGAACCTGCACGTCCAGCCCAGAGGCTACCCATAATCAATCATATCTTCAAAGCATTATCCGACTTACTGGACGCCACGCCTCTTGAAACAGATACCAACTCCATCATCAAAATGGCAATTTACTTGGCCTTCTACGGATTCCTGAGTTCCGGGAAATTCACTACAGCCTCCATGACCCGAACCTCACCTTGTCTTCTTGTCACCCACGTGTCAAAACACATGGTTCACTACATCCTGTCCTTACCTCACTCCAAGAATAGTCAGCACTTACCCGTCAACATTTCATATTACCCCACGCACAACAGATGGTGTCCAGTCAGGGTCCTGGATGCTTACAATCAGCGTCACAAGTTCTACCCTCTCAACCGCTACTTCAACTACATAGTTCAGTACTCACCACCACCACCTTCATGACCCATGCCGGGTCATCCCTCACACAACTAGGCCTCAACGCAGCCAACTACTCAGGGCACTCCTTTCGCATTGGAGCCACGTTCACGGCCTCCAGTGCCAACATCCTCACTCATGTCATCAGGGAATTGGGGCGCTGGGAGTCATCCGCTTACGCGCAATACATTCCCAATCCAACACAAGAGTTAAGAGTGGCTTTCCAAAACATGTCGGGTCAAGCTATTGATACATCAATTGGCTACAATAAACTGGTTTATTTCCATTTTTGCCCTCTTCTTTCTCAGGCCTACCTCATCCTCGGTTTCGGCACACCACAACCGACTGCACTCTTTCCCTGCTTTCCCAGGGCTCTTCACTGTACTACCGTAAGCCCCTTACACAAGTATTAAGGCAGATTGCCTGGATTTGTGGGAGGGGCTGAGGTCCGCCTCCAGCCTATTTAGGGCACTCCCCTTACCTGGCTCCTGCATCATTGAGGTCTGAGCTTTTGACCCTCCCACCACTCCACTCATTTACAACTCATTTCTTCCATATCTTTTCCTTGGGTAGGCCCTCTTCTTTCTCAGGCCTACCTCATCCTCGGTTTCGGCACACCACAACCGACTGCACTCTTTCCCTGCTTTCCCAGGGCTCTTCACTGTACTACCGTAAGCCCCTTACACAAATATATATATATATATAATATCTCATATCATATAGTTTTTTTTGTCTCCAGTGCAGTCTACTCTCTGCAATGGCCCACACATTCTGCTGAGGTCATTTGACTCCTTCAGAGTGTCACCACGTTGTCAGTCTGCCCATGATGTCATCATTATATAATTACTGCCATGTTCTCCATACTTACAGGATGTCTCACCCAAAATAGTGCACATTCCCTGGCTGAAAAGCATGGTATATGGTAAATCACATAATATCACAATATGGTGTATCATCATGAGTTCAAATTATGGGTAGCATAACAGTCACATAATAGTTATCCAATTCATCTAGTTCATCTTAGGTGATAAAAGGGTCAACAGTAATCCACAGCAACAGTGCTTTATGCAAAGAATACATATTCATTTACTTGTAAGAGGAGGTCTCTTAGTTTCATCCCTCTTAAATGCTACTAATGTCAAATTTGCTCCCTGTACATGTTCAGATTACAGGAGACAATAGAGCTTGGGATGTTACATTTCTCAGGAGTGCTATCCCTGGCATCAAAAACAATATATTTTTCTCTTCTGGAAATGAGGAAAGGGGTAATTGTCACAAAGGGAGTCATGTGGATAATAGATTGTGTACTTGGAAGCACTAAAGGTGCCCTTAAAGGTATATTCTAATGTTAGATATTTGTAGCATATCCACAGCATATTCCCTAAATGTCTGATAGGAACAGGTCCCACATCTAAAGGCTGTGTTAGACAGCTCAATTCTGCCGGCGATTGTCGGGAGGGAAGCGTTCCTACCCGGCAATCACCTGCTCACTAGCAGAGGAGACCGCTGCTATTACATGCAGCGATCTCCTCCTCAGTATAGGGAGGAGCAATCACTAATGCCATTGCTCGTGCCCATACTGAATCATTGTTTGCCATCAGAAGATTATTAGACACCACAATCTACCTGCTGCAAATGATAATTTTTAAACCTGTCAAAAGTATTTGCTTATTCATCAGGTAATCGGTGGCAGTATTACACTGCCAGATGATCGTTAACGAGTGTTACTACAGACGCTTGTTAGCGATCATCTGGCATAAAATTGGCCCGTCTAATTCCCGGCCACAAAACTGGCACCAAAGTAAAGAATGGGGACCCTTGGCCCCAATGGCCTCTGCATCCAAGCAGATGATGAATGGAGTGATGGCCATGACTGACTTACCAGGTGGAATGGGTCCTGGGAACCCCGTTCTAGGTGCAGGTCCCAGAGGTGGTCCTATGGATATGTCATATACACAGACTTCTGCTTTTGTAATGTAGTCATGACCCCCCAGCGTTTTGAAGCTAAAAACAAGCTTTAACACAATTGTTTCTACTCCTCTGAATCAGTATTTATGTTCACAGGGGTAGCAGGCCCCACGGGCCACTTTCAGAGTGTCCAACTGACATATCCTTGGCCAGATTGGTAACAATATGTGTCTGGGTAACATGACTGATGTCATATTTAGCCCTATTCAGTTTTCATATGGATGCATTCGATACGATTATTTTGGCTCATACTTCATTGATACAGTCCTGATCAAAAGTTTAAGACCACTTGAAAAATGGCAAAAAATCATATTTAGCATGGCTGAATCTTAACAAGGTTCCAAGTAGAGCTTCAACATGCAACAAGAAGAAATGGGAGTGAGACAAAACATTTTTTGAGCATTCAATTTTATAAAAACAACAAATAAACTGAAACAGGCTGTTTTTCAGCTGATCAAAAGTTTAGGACCACACCTCCAAAAAAAAAAAAAATACACCCCCCAAAACAGAACTTCCAAACATGAACTCAGTAATGAGTAGCTCCGCCGTTATTGTTTATCACTTCCACTGTGGCGCGTAGAAAACATCTCAGGTGGGATCTGCTTGTCATGCCAGTAACGTTGGAAACCATCAGGACCATCAAGGTAAAAAAAATTCTCATCAGAGAATAAAACTTTCTTCCACCTTTGAATGTCCCATGTTTGGTGCTCTCTTGCAAAGTCCAAATGAGCAGTTTTGTGGCGTTCAAGGAGACGAGGTCTTTGAAGACGTTTTTTGTTTTTGAAGCCCTTCAGTCTCAGATGCCGTCTGATGGTTATGGGGCTGCAGTCAGCACCAGTAAGGGCCTTAATTTGGGTCGAGGATCGTCCAGTGTCTTGACGGACAGCCAATTGGATCCTCCGGCTCAGTGCTGAAATTTTTTTGGGTCTTTCACTTGACTTTTTTGTTCCACAACCCTCAGGATCATTTAAGAAATTCCAAATGACTGTCTTACTGTGTTTCACCTCAGCAGCGATGGCGCGCTGTGAGAGACCCTGCTTATGCAGTTCAACAACCGACCAAGTTCAAGAAGGGAGAGTTTTTTTGCCTTTGCCATCACAACGTGTGACTACCGGACAGAAAATGACAATGAATCCACTTCTTTGCACAGATTTGGCCTTTTAAAGGCATGTGGTCCTAAAATTTTGATCAGCTAAAAAACAGCCTGTTTCAGTTTAATCGTTATTTTCAATTAATTGAATGCTCAAAAAATGTTTTGTCTCACTCTTATTTCTTCTTGTTGCACGTTAAGGCTCTACTTGGTACCTTGTTAAGATCCAACAATGTAAAATATGATTTTTTGCCATTTTTCAAGTGGTCTTAAACTTTTGATCAGGACTGTATAAGAAAGGTATATACTGTAAGCAGAGTTTTAAATGTAGGTTTAATAAAAAAGGGTGTGATTTCCTATTCTTTAAACAAATAAATCTGTGCTTGGTATCGCAGCTCAGCCCTTTGACTTCACACTGTCTGACGTCACACGACCTAAGAAAAGATGGAGAAGGCCGCAATGTTAGTGTGAGCTGCTGATCGACGGGTTCTCAGGTGCTGATCAGATACTAATGACCTATCCAAAGGATAGGTCATTAATGTAAAACTACCCTAAAAATCCTTTAATATCTGGGAATCTGGGGAGTGGTGGCATGATAGTGTCAGAATAATAGTAAGGTGGCTTCTTAGAAGGTGCCAAAACAGCATATTTTGTCAAGCCTTAAATGCTAGGATAAGCCAGACCGCTGTGAGAGTTTGAAAGGCCTCATAAATCACTGAATATTATTGCTTTTGTTACTGCACTTTTTTGTCATGTAATATTACTTTTACAAGCATTTACAAATCCCTTGTTAGCTTCTCGGCAGTTGCCTTTATACAGCCACTGCATTATTGTGACTGTATTACTACCCCATGGAGATCAATGGTACATCAGTAGAAAACATATGGAGGTATTCTCCCCTAGAAGCTTTGCACTCCATAGTACTCCATAGTACTCCATACTAGTGTTGATCACGAATATTCTTATTGCAAATTTCTATCGAGAATCCGCGAAGATGTAGAATATAGTGCTATATATTCGTAATCGCGAATATTCTAGATTTTTTTTTTATCAGTAACCTCCCTTCTTGCTTGTGGGCCAATGAGAAGGCTGCAATATCTTTGTCTGAGCTTAGCAACATCCCTAGCAACCAATAGGAAAGTTACCTACCCCTTTACTATATAAGAACCTCCCCAGCAGCCATTTTCTGCAGTTTTTTTTACAGTTCTGAGAGTTCTGTGCTCGGTGCTTTCATCTGGATCCTATTCCTGATCCAATTACATTAGATAGTTAGTTAGCTCATATATATAATACAGATAGTTAGTGGGAGATAGTCAGTGTAGGTTAGATAGTGATATAGTGTAGCTGATAGGTTCCAGTGCAGGGTGTTAGGTAGTGTGATAGGAATTACTGTTTCTCTGCTGTCCATACATACATGCTACAGACATAGTGCTGTGATGTCACAACAATAATGATGCACCAATCAGTAATATCTACTCAGACCTGATAAAATGTGAAGTTGCATGTACTGTGCAAAAAATATGTGCATCATTAGTGCCGATTTGCGCAATCGCAAAAAAAATGACTGGAGATCATTAATTCTAGCATTCACAAATTTATTGCGAATATTATGCGAAAAATGTGTGAAATATTGCAAAAATGAATATTGCCTATGCCGATCATCACTACTCCATACACAGTGACTTAGTGATGTACAACAGTACATGGAGACCTATGTGGCTTTGTAGTATAGAGCCATACCAGACTCTTGCTTCCATGTAAGCTCTATGCAGTGTGCATGGGGCCTAGAAAGTTAAAGATGTTGGCAGTAGCATGATATTGGTGTCCTATACTTAAGTCACCAATATCAGGTTGTTGGGAGTCTGATTCCCAGCACTCCCACTGATAAGCTGTTTGAAGAGGCCATGAGCTTAAGAGAGTGCTGCATTCTCTTCAATCTTTTTCTGCTTGCAGTAGCAGTGCAGTGTAATTACAGCTTCCTCTTCTATTCAAGTGAATGGGGCGAACAGCTGTAATTGCACTGCGCCATCACTACCTGGCGTACAGGTTAACACTGAAGATGATGCAGCACTCACAAGAGTGCAAGAGCCCCTTTAAACATCTGATCAGTGGCTTGGACCCTCACCGATCTCATATGGGTGACCTATCCTGAGCATAGGTCATCAATATCATGAAACCAGACAATCCCTTTAAATGTACAATACAACATTTTCTTTCAAACATCATGGGTAACAAGTAGGACATTTGAAGGATCGTGAGGTCACCATTTACTTTTAAAGAGGGGTGTAGGCTTAGCCATACATAGTAGTCTGTTAACTGGCAGAAAGTCTATTAGAAAAGAGAAGGTAAGCAGTTTCAGTGTATATGTCATGAAAGCCGTGATTTGCAGTTTAGAGCCAGCTTTGTTTCACTGCTTTTTGCCTACGAGCAGAAATGTGCAAATACAATGTAGATGTCAAACTGCATGAACTTTAAACGCTGCTAGGATCATATTTCTGTCTCTGGTAGGACTGTGAACAGCAGCTTATAATATCCTTTGAATACATATCTGGATTTTTACTTTTTTTTCACTCTGTATAAATAGTTTACAAAGTAATGCCAGTAGTAATGAGCCGCAGGGGATGCGCAGAGCAGAGAGGATGGGAGTGGTGGTAGAAGCCCTGAGATGTGTAGTAGTGCTGACAGTTCACGGTGGCAGTTCTCACCTTGGTGCTCCCCGAGCCATGCACAGTGAATGGAAGGTGCACTCTTTCTTCCCTCGGGGCATTCCCTGGTATAGGGGCTCCTGCTTGATGGTGGTTGGGATGCCCTTGATGGTATATAGTTAGCAGGGTGCAAGGCAGGAGGATGGTGATAGAGTCAATAATGAGGCCCAGTTTAGTTGAAGCAGATAACAGTCTCTTTACTGAAGATGATGAGAGTTGCAGTAAAAACAGCAGCAACAGGCACAGTTTTGAGGAATACTACAGTGTAGTCTTTTCCCAAGAGCTGTGTGTAGGTAGTAGTAGTCCCTGCGTCTCTCTACACACTATATATAATCTTCCCAAATTTACCGCAGGCATGCAAAACTCTCACAATTACCACTGCTGCTCCCCCTGTGGGGTGCAGATCATCAAACAGATTGCCAGTCCGGTATATAAGTGTGGTTGGGGGTCTTGACACATATGTTCTTCACAAGCAGCAAAGTCCATAGTCCATAAATGAGCATTAGCTTTCCTAACATGCACGGTCCCTTGTGATCCTAGACCATCTGCAGATATCCTTCCTGTTTTCTCTCAGGAGTTTGGCACTTGTCTGTAACATAGAGGGATGGAAAATCCTGCACAGGCACAAGCAGCTCCTCTCACTTTGGCTGCCTAGTACAGACTCACTGCCTGATGCAATCAATTATTTAGCTCCTCCCTCAGAAAGGGGATGAACAAGCCCTGTTCTGTCTGTAGTAGGACAAAAAATGTTAATTTCCACCTCCTTGGCAAAATCCGAGACCTTTCAGCCTCCAAAGGCAAAGACTGAGCAGAGCAGCAGAAGATTAAAGAGGTTGTGTCATCTAAAATATTGGTGGCATATTGCTAGGATAGGCCACCAATGTTTGATAGCTGCAGGTCCCACCTCTGAAATGGAGCCCGCAAAAAAAAGGAGAGCAGACCACGCACACCTATAGGATCAGTGTATCAGCTATTTTCATAAGCCACATGGATTGGTGAACGTGCCTGCACAGTGGGCTTCCTATTAATTTCTATGGGACTTCCAAATATAGAAGAGCTCCTCACTCAGCTACTTTCAGCACTCCTTTAGAAATGAATGGAAGGCATGTGCAGTCCACTAGTCTTCACTTTGCAGGCTCCGTTTTAGCAATAGCTGAAGGTTCTATATGGGGGACACACAGCTAACAGACCCCTTAAATTTTCCATTCTCTGCAGGATTACTACAAAACAATTTGTGTCAAGATCATGCAAAAAATACTGCAGACTGACAAACACAAAGGACAGTTATATTCCTTGATTACTTTTGTCATTCATTTCTAGGGTTAGTGTTCTTTTAATTGCTAACAGCAACAATCTGTGAGA
Source organism: Bufo bufo (assembly GCF_905171765.1). Taxonomy (NCBI): domain Eukaryota; kingdom Metazoa; phylum Chordata; class Amphibia; order Anura; family Bufonidae; genus Bufo; species Bufo bufo. The sequence continues at coordinate 532,520,642 of NC_053390.1, read as the reverse complement.
AAGGGAGATGTTCATCATAAAATGCATGACTTATGGCCTTGCATATGTGCAGCAAACCCCTCAGGAGCCGGTGCAGAGTATGGGAGTGGTAGTGATCCTGATGAGCTGTTGAGTCATGGTGTACTCCCTCAGGCCATTGCTCCCTGATGATTGGTGCATTGTAAAGGAGGTTTGAAGAATGAGGCCAGAAGTAGAACAGTCTCTCTCATAAAAAATATAACTTGTGGCACTTCCAGCAGTATTAAGTACAAAAGGCAGTTTCTGGCACCAGATGAGGAGGTATGGTGGCTGGTTGTGTGGCAATTTAATGGCACTTGCAAGCCCTTTTTGGTATCGGAGTCTACTGTGTTATACTCTACAGGCTTGAAGTTAGTATGGTCTGGTGTTTATTCCAGGTGATGGGTATCTGACCTGTTTTCTCTCACTTGCAGCAGGATCTGTAAAGCTGGCCACTCTGTTGACTTTATCCGCTGTAGCTTTTGGGAAAGCTGCATCTTGAATCTGGCAATCTTTGTGGAGTCAAGGTTTCACAGGAGAATAGAATCAGGCTCATGGAGTAGGAGCTCAAGCAGGTTTTTCCTTCATTCAGATGTTCTACTCTTGAACTCACCCTTCTGGCAGGAAGCAGGACCAGCCCACTCCTACCAAGCGGGGAGGAAGTGGATGGTTAGCCCTGTTCCTGCCAACCATTGCCAATCATACCTCTTTTTCTTAAATACATGGCCAACAATAAAACATTTGTGGATACCCCCAGGTCTAGGGTATTACATGAATGCTGTATTGTAATATACAGTCCCATATAGTAAGTAGTCTCAGAAGTCTCAGTGACTAATAAACGGGTTTTCAGGCCTAGGAGCTGACAACCCTTATGGTTCTAAAATGTACTTCATAACAAAATACACTTATCTGAGGGTCTGCTGCATCCATGCCGTTGCCTATATACCGGCTAGTTCTGGTCTCTGCAGCACTAGAAAGTGGCTTGGTTCCGTGACTATTGTGGTCCGTCATAGACCTCAGCAATCACGGGACCAAGCCACTTCCTGGTCTTGTGGGGATTGTATTCGGCTGGAATTGGGCAGCAGCGTCGGCATACTGGGACCATGCACAGGTGAGTGCTTTTTTTTTCTATAATGGGGCACAAGTTAGAACCATAGTGGTTGTCACCTCCTAAGCTGTTCAGCCCTTTTCAGTATCTCTTTGGGCATGTCTATTGACAGTTTAATAGGGTTGTGCAAGAAGGGGTGGGGGTTTGGCAAACACCCCCAGTTTACTGGACCTGTAAAAGGAAGCTTACTTACCTGCTTCCCGGCGTTGGGTCCCCACTCCTTCTCCTCCAGGCCAGCAGTGTTCCGCTACGCTCCCTAGCTGAAAACATCCAGTTTGATGCTCCCTGCAGCCAATCACTGCCCGCTGTGGTGACTGGCTCTCCTTGTCACATGATGCAAGAGAATCTGGTCACTGCCGTGGCCAGTGATTCACTGCAAGCGGCATCAAACCAGATGTTTTCAGCTAGGGAGCCCAGTGGAGCATAGCAGGCCTGGAGGAGAAGGAGTGGGGAGCCAAAACCGGGAAGCAGGCAAGTAACCTTCCCTTTATAGGTTTGCCCAAGGACAGGGAGACAGTTTGCCAACCCCCCCCCCCATTCTTGCAAAACCTCTTTAACCAGTTGCAAGTTGCAACCATAGGGCATATGTGTGGCCAGACAGTCTGCAAAGTCAATATGCCCAAGCATGTGATTTACAGCACATATTTCCTCTGCTCAGTCCCCATTTTTGTTAAGAGGGCTGCAGTGAGTCTCATGGCCCCTTGTGTTGCCTGCTGTCGAATATGGTTCATATCTCTGTGTCTGCGACATTCCTTAGCAAAAATGCTATCACTGGACCTAACAAACTACATTCATAATGAACATAAACAATTACTTGCTATAGGGCATGCTGACATTAGATAGCAGCATCATTCTGTGATCTTACCAGGATGGTAGGACTTATAATAAGTCTTATAAATGATGAGCACTTCACTCAGTAAAGCAGTGCTGTTCTGTTAACAGCCAACATTAAGAATATAATTTCTCTCCATCAGCTGTACATGCAGTCCAAGGTGACTTGTCCGAGCCATTGGCCTTGAACCAGATCGTATACGCCTTCCCTGCCTGTTCTCAACAAAAAGAAGCTTCTCCGGTTTCCATGGCCTGGAGTGAGAAAAATGATAACGATTTATTAATGAGAGCAGATAGAAAAGCAAAAACTGCTCCACTGCACCTGTCTGGATTGTTTTCAGCCCTAGGCTTTGGATTCTGTGAATATCATTTCTATTTAAAAGGAAAGAGGGAATTTTTACACAGCAAAGAAAAGGTGTAGTTGTCCTCAAGATATGATGAAACCTTTACAAACATTCGTTCCCAGCTTTAGACATTTCAAAATTTGCATTCATTAAAAATAATAATCCAGAAATACTGTAATATAATACTCAATTACATTATATACATCATACCATAATATGCAACGCTGTTTTTCAAGATTCCAAATCAAATTGTGTCACATGACTGTACACAGCATTGATATCAAATTATAATATGTTCCATTAAAATATATGTAAAAAAAAAAGTCTGTCAACTCCTTACAAGAGATTCCCCAGAGACTGAGAAAAGGTAAAGTAAATGAATATAATGGTGATTTTGTGGTCAATGATTTTGTGAGATGCGGCTCATGTCTGTCATCACTTAAAGGGGTTGCCTCACTTTAGCAAAATACATTTATAATGCAGAGTAAGTTAGTAAAAGCCACTTACTAATGTGTTGTGATTGTCCATATTGCATCCTTCGCTGGCTGGATTCATTTTTCCATCACATTATACACTGCTCGTTTCCATGGTTATGACCACTCTGCAATCCATCAGTGTGCCCAATTAGCCATTTTCCCTCCCCGCTGTCATGTGACTCGTTAGTGTTACAAGGTCTCAGGTGTGAATGGGGAGCAGGTGTGTTAAATTTGGTGTTATCTCTCTCACACTCTCTCCTACTGGTCACTGGAAGTTCAATATGGCACCTCATTAGAGATGAGCGTATTTTTTCAATTTTGATTCGGTCGGTTCGTCGAATTTTCTGAAAAGATTAAATCCGAATTTATTTGTGGCGAATCGCCTTAAAAACAGCTATAACAGCTGCAGAGAGCTTTTATAGTGGTGTAGAACACTGTGCCTTGCAGTAATATGCATAGGGAGTCTGCTTTGGTAGTAAAATAATAATGTGAGTTCGTATGACATGCAGATGACAGGCGTCACTCTTAGAATCACTGCACACTTCACTTATTAGGGCAGTCACGGGGCCAAAACTGACCAAATAACTCAAGTCTGAACTCAGCCTTACAGGTCGATGTTAGCGCCAAGAAGAAGCGCACTCCTTTTACACCGTCGTCAGCTGATTCCACATAGATGTCTACAGAACCTGTTCTATTAAACGCTTATACAAGTAGAGCCCCCCTGACAGAGTGGAGAGGGTGTCAGCAGTAAGTTTGTGTTGCACAAATCAGAGACCATCTTGCTTAAAATATATAGCTTACATGGCAAGGCTGAGACCAGCGATTCATTGGGCATACCATTGATGTAATCAGCAGAGGGTTTATAGAGTCATCTCCGCCCCTTTCAAACACACTTTGCCCAAATCCCCTGGGGGGCAGTGTTTGAGCAGTTTTTAAGCAGTATATGCATATGGATTCTTTTGAAGAAACTTAATGAGAATTATAGTGATACTATAGTGTAGGACTAGCTACTAAGGAGCAGGTGGTCAGCGTGCAGCTACCAGCTCCCTGTTAGGGTCCATTCACACGCCCACAAATGGGTCCACATCCGTTCCACAATATCGGGAACGGGTGCGGACCCATTCATTCTCAATGGGGCAGGAATGGATGCAGAGAGCACTCTATGTGCTCTCCGCTTCCGCATTTCCAGAGCACGGCCCTGAGCTTCCGGGCTTTGGCCCTGAACTTCATTGCCGCGGCTCCGCAAAAAAATAGAACATGTCCTATTCTTGTCCGCAATTGCGGACAAGAATAGGCAGTTCTATGGGGGGTGCCGGCAGGGTGTACTGCGGATCCGCAATACACCACAGACGTGTGAATGGACCCTGAATAGCTGGAAATAAATACCGTGAAAAATATATACAAAAGACAAGGAAATATATCAAAACCATGTGACACAACTGATAGTTTAAACTATCTTTATTCTTTATTTTTTTATTTTTTGAACACTTCTAATATGTTTACATTAAATGTTATGTTTTACTAATTGGCATATGAAACAAATAGGGCACTTATGGGTCTTAAGGACTGTCTATAAATAAATTTGGTATAAAAAAGCCTGTACATGTGCCAAGGGTCTAAAAAGGATTGATATTTGATTTCCTTTTAATACACCCTGTAAATGGCTGTAGTACAATGTAACTTCACCGCTGAACAGCAATTATGACATATATTTTTTCCTTTTTTCTTCCTATTAATACATCCCCACAATGTAAAATCAACGCAGAACGGCTAATAGGACGTAAGTATCTTTCTCATTAATACACCCCGTAAATGGCTATATCACACAGAACTTTCACCCCAATAACAAGCAAGGTTTGCTAGAATTCCTGATGTATCATATAGAGCAAACAAGCTAAAAGTAGCAGTATAACACCAATTTGGATCCCCAATTAGTGCAGCAAGGTGTAATAGAATCGCTCCTATTACCTAGGCTGTACACTCTTATTGCACCCTGTTCTCCTGTAGATGATGCCACCCTATCCTTTCCCTACACCTTGAATAATCTTTCCCTGAACTTGTAAATGTTTTTTCAGCACAATGAAGTCGTTCCTACCACTGTCCCTAGCGCCTGCTGACGTCTCTCCCTGCACTAAGTACACTGGAAAATGGCAGAATCCAAAATGTCTGAGGCTATTTATAGGGTTGTGACAGGCTGGCTGCTGATTGGCTGCATGCATGGCATTGTGGGTGATCCCTTGTTCCTAGAGTTCTTTGCTCCATGTCCTAAGACGTGTAGCAGCGATTTGTTACCACGAAGAGTGAGGAAATTTGGATTCAGTGTAAATCGAATTTTTCCTGACATTCAGATCGAATTCAAAATTGTCAACTTCGATTCACTCATCTCTACACCTCATGGCAAAAAACTCTCTGAGGATCTGAAAAAAAGAATTGTTGCTCTATATAAGATGCCTAGGCTATAAGAAGATTGCCAACACCCTGAAACTGAGCTGCAGCACCATGGCCAAGACCATTGAACGGTTTAACAAGACAGGTTCAACTCAGAACAGGCCTTACCATGGTCAACCAAAGAAGTTGAGTGCACAAGCTTAGCGTCATATCCAGAGGTTGTCTTTTCAAAATAGACGTATGAGTGCTGTCAGCATTGCTGCAGATGTTAAAGGGGGGTGGGGGTCAGTCTGTCAGTGCTTAGACCATACGCAACACACTGCATCAAATTGGTCTGCATGACTGTCATCCCCGGAGAAAGAAGCCAGCTGTGGGGAACTACAGTTTATTGAGGGAACCATAAATGACAACATGTATTGTGACATACTGAAGCAGAGCAAGATCCCCTTCCTTCGGAAAATTGGCTGCAGGGCAGTATTCCAACATAATAATGACCCCAAACACACCTTCCGAGACGACCACTGCCTTGCTAAAGAAACTGAGGGTAAAGGTGCTGGACTGGCCAAGCATGTCTCCAGACCTAAACCCTAATGGGCATCTGTGGGGATCCTTAAATGGAAGGTGGAGGAATGCAGGGCCTCTAACATCCACCAGCTCCGTCATGTTGTCATGGAGGAGTAATAGAGGATTCCAGTGCCAACCTGTGAAGCTCTAGTGAACTCCATGCCCAAAAGAGTTAAGGCAGTGCTAGAAAATAATGGAGGCCACACAATATATTGACACTTTGGGCACAATGTGGCCATTTTCACTTAGGGGTGTACTCACTTTTGCTGACAGCGGTTTAGACATTAATGGCTGTGTGAGTTATTTTGAGGGCACACCAAATTTACACTTTACTAATTGTACACTGACGAATTTACATTGTATCAAAGTGTCATATCCTCAGTGTTGCCCCATGAAAATATATGATAAAATATTTACTAAAATGTGAGGGTTGTACTCACTTTTGTGAGATACTGGATATTATGCCATGCCACACTTCTGGTTTCATTAACTTCCCATCTTCTGCCAGTTATTAGGTGACTATTATTATAAGCCAGATGGCCTTTCAGTGAAGAAACATTTCAGTGCTGAGTTGACAGACATTCAGCTATCTATGATGCTTCTGCCAGGATCCTCATGTCAAGTATTGATCAGTTATCTTTATGAAATAATGTTTTCAGCAACCTGTGGAGAAAGTTGCCCTTAAACATTGGGTTTGTCTCAGAGTGACTTATTAAAGACAGGTGGTAGAAAATTACCACAGTTTACATTATCTCATACTTTATGATGACAACTGAGGCACCACATATGAGATCACGTGTAAGGAACACATAGTTCCAAACAAGAAGTGGGGCTAATTAAATCTGAGCTATTCGTTATAGCAGGTCACAACTTAGGCTGCCTGGTACCTACCATTATTTTATCTTGTATAAGAAATCTGCCCTGTAAAAAAGAAGTCTTCATATGGCTATGTCAATAGAAAAATAAAATAAAACATCTCATTGGTTAGGAAATGAGAATATTAATAAACAAAAAACAATTGTGGCATCCTGCTTCTGAGATAATTAAAAATCTTGGACAAGCCCTCAAATGATCAAAAATAAAAACTATGATATTATACTAGCCTTTTTCTTCAGCATTGTTCTCTGTGCCAGCAGTCCTGTCCTCCTGCCGAGATTTTTAATTATCTCAGACAACCCCTTTAAGGGATTAAAGTGCATTTTCTAAGGAATTTCTGCAGAATAAACCGTTGGAAGAGGCAATTAATAACACATATTATATCTGTATAAAAGCAGCCTTAGTTAATGCATTATATTAAGTTTAGAAAATAATTTTTAATTACAATGTTTGCATTCCATTAACACAAGCAGCATTGAATGTAGATGTGTGGTATGTAGAGTTGAGTGAACCTGCCTTTCGGCAGGTTTGAGTTCGGGTTCGGAGTTTAAGTTAATTACGTAATGGATACCGTTCTCATGGAACCCATAACGCAATTCAATGCAGGCATGCCAAACGAAATGCCTTTAGAGGCATTCCGTTTTGCATGCCAACATAATATAAGTGTATGGCCAGCAGAACAGAACCGTCGGGGCTGGCCATACACTTGTATTATGCGACATGCCGGCATTAAATTACAGTGGGATGCGAAAGTTTGGGCAACCTTGTTAATCGTCATGATTTTCCTGTATAAATCGTTGGTTGTTACGATAAAAAATGTCAGTTAAATATATCATATAGGAGACACACACAGTGATATTTGAGAAGTGAAATTAAGTTTATTGGATTTACAGAAAGTGTGCTATAATTGTTTAAACAAAATTAGGCAAAATTAGATCCTCCTTGTGAAGAAATTACAGCCTCTAAACGCTTCCTGTAGGTTCCAATTAGAGTCTGGATTCTGGTTGAAGGTATTTTGGACCATTCCTCTTTACAAAACATCTTTAGTTCATTCAGGTTTGATGGCTTCCGAGCATGGACAGCTCTCTTTAAGTCACACCACAAATTTTCAATTATATTCAGGTCTGGGGACTGAGATGGCCATTCCAGAACGTTGTACTTGTTCCTCTGCATGAATGCCTTAGTGAATTGTGAGCAGTGTTTAGGGTCGTTGTCTTGTTGAAAGATCCAGCCCCGGCGCAGCTTCAGCTTTGTCACTGATTCCTGGACATTGGTCTCCAGAATCTGCTGATACTGAGTGGAATCCATGCGTCCCTCAACTTTGACAAGATTTCCAGTCCCTGCACTGGCCACACAGCCCCACAGCATGATGGAACCACCACCATATTTTACTGTAGGTAGCAGCTGTTTTTCTTGGAATGCTGTGTTCTTTTTCCTCCATGCATAACGCCCCTTGTTATGGCCAAATAACTAAATCATCAGTCCACAGCACCTTATTCCAAAATGAAGCTGGCTTGTCCAAATGTGCTTTAGCCCACCTCAAACGGCACTTTTTGCGATGTGGGCGGAGAATAGGCTTCCTCTGCATCACCCTCGCATACAGCATCTCCTTGTGTAAAGTGCGCCAAATGGTTGAACGATGCACAGTGACTCCATCTGCAGCAAGATGATGTTGTAGGTCTTTGGTGCTGGTCTGTGGGTTGACTCTGACTGTTCTCACCATTCGTCGCTTCTGTCTATCCGAGATTTTTCTTGGTCTGCCACTTCAAGCCTTAACTTGAACTGAGCCTGTGTCTTCTATTTCCTCAATATGTTCCTAACTGTGGAAACAGACAGCTGAAATCTCTGAGACAGCTTTCTGTATCCTTCCCCTAAACCATGATGGTGAACAATCTTTGTCTTCAGGTCATTTGAGAGTTGTTTTGAGACCCCCATGTTGCTACTCTTCAGAGAAAATTAAAAGAGGAGGGAAACTTACAATTGACCCCCTTAAATACTCTTTCTCATAATTGTATTCACCTGTGTATGTAGGTCAGGGGTCACTGAGCTTACCAAGCCAATTTGAGTTCCAATAATTAGTTCTAAAGGTTTTGAAATCAATAAAATGACAACAGTGCCCACATTTATGCACCTGCCTAATTTTGTTTAAACAATTATAGCACACTTTCTGTAAATCCAATAAACTTCATTTCACTTCTCAAATATCACTGTGTGTGTCTCCTATATGATATATTTAACTGACATTTTTTATCGTAACAACCAACGATTTATACAGGAAAATCATGACGATTAACAAGGTTGCCCAAACTTTTGCATCCCACTGTATGTGATGGATTCTGTGAGAATGGAATCCATTACATAATTCCCTTAAACCCCAAACGCGAACTCAAACCTGCAGGTCCGCTAAGCTCTAGTGGTATGTATGAACTCCTAACATCTTATAGTTTTTTGCAGACTACGGTATATTTTCTTTACATACGGACTCTGCTAAAGTACACATTTTAGTCACAAATTTGAATTTTTATCCAATTTTGTTTTCTAATAATCACTGTTTGCATGAAAGTGGTTGTGTGTATTAATTATTAGGTTATATTTTTATACACGGTATGTTTAGCCCTCTAAGAAAATATCGATTTTGGTAACATGGCAGCTGTTTGCTGTGTACAGTATACATTATTAACAAATGCGTGGAGGATGACCAAATATTACATGGTCTATGAAACAAGTGTTGCTCATGTATACAGTCGTGGCCAAAAGTTTTGAGAATTACATCAATATTGGAAATTGGAAAAGTTGCTGCTTAAGTTTTTATAATAGCAATTTGCATATACTCCAGAATGTTATGAAGAGTGATCAGATGAATTGCATAGTCCTTCTTTGCCATGAAAATTAACTTAATCCCCAAAAAACCTTTCCACTGCATTTCATTGCTGTCATTAAAGGACCTGCTAAGATCATTTTATTAATCATCTTGTTAACTCATGTGAGAATGTTGACGAGCACAAGGCTGGAGATCATTATGTCAGGCTGATTGGGTTAAAATGGCAGACTTGACATGTTAAAAGGAGGGTGATGCTTGAAATTATTGTTCTTCCATTGTTAACCATGGTGACCTGCAAAGAAACGCGTGCAGCCATCATTGCGTTGCATAAAAATGGCTTCATAGGCAAGGATATTGTGGCTACTAAGATTGCACCTCAATCAACAATTTATAGGATCATCAAGAACTTCAAGGAAAGAGGTTCAATTCTTGTTAAGAAGGCTTCAGGGCGTCCAAGAAAGTCCAGCATGCGCCAGGATCGTCTCCTAAAGAGGATTCAGCTGTGGGATCGGAGTGCCACCAGTGCAGAGCTTGCTCAGGAATGGCAGCAGGCAGGTGTGAGCGCATCTGCACGCACAGTGAGGCAAAGACTTTTGGAAGATGGCCTGGTGTCAAGAAGGCCAGCAAAGAATTCTCTGATGAAGCCTCTTTCCGATTGTTTGGGGCATCTGGAAAAAGGCTTGCCCGGAGAAGAAAAGGTGAGCGCTACCATCAGTCCTGTGTCATGCCAACAGTAAAGCATCCTGAGACCATTCATGTGTGGGGTTGCTTCTCATCCAAGGGAGTGGGCTCACTCACAATATTGCCCAAAAACACAGCCATGAATAAAGAATGTTACCAAAACACCCTCTAACAGCAAATTCTTCCAACAATCCAACAACAGTTTGGTGAAGAACAATGCATTTTCCAGCACGATGGAGCACCGTGCCATAAGGCAAAAGTGATAACTAAGTGGCTCGGGGACCAAAACATTGACATTTTGGGTCCATGGCCTGGAAACTCCCCAGATCTTAATCCCATTGAGAACTTGTGGTCAATCCTCAAGAGGCGGGTGGACAAACAAAAACCCACTAATTCTGACAAACTCCAAGAAGTGATTATGAAAGAATGGGTTGCAGTCAGGAATTGGCCCAGAAGTTGATTGAGAGCATGCCCAGTCGAATTGCAGAGGTCCTGAAAAAGAAGGGCCAACACTGCAAATACTGACTCTTTGCATAAATGTCATGTAATTGTCGATAAAAGCCTTTGAAACGTATGAAGTGCGTGTAATTATATTTCACTACATCACAGAAACAACTGAAACAAAGATCTAAAAGCAGTTTAGCAGCAAACTTTGTGAAAACTAATATTTGTGTCATTCTAAAAACTTTTGGCCACGACTGTACACTTGTGATATACTTTTATGAAATGTTTATAAAAAATAACAGAGGTCACGGGAACCCCATTATTTTTATTGGATGAGTGATAAATGTTCATGGGAAAACCCCTTCAATAATTCAGTATGTATTTGATCAAATCTATTATCTATCAATCTATCTATCTATCTATTTGTGTCAGTCACTGTATGTTTCTTACATTTTGTCATCCAGCTTTACATAAAATCTTGTCATTTATATGTCCCAAGCATTACACAACTGATATATCTAATTCATAAGGAATTTATTTAAATAAAATGAAGTCTTCTATTCACATAATATTCATTCTGCACTTTACTGTGTCAGACTATTACAGCCCGTTAATGGTTGAATAAAGATTACCCCCTTAAGGTTGATTGATTTTTGGACAGCTCCCATTTGTAAAGCATTAGGTTACTGCTTTGAGGCATTGCAAAAAGCTGTCAATTTTAGGGATGATAGATCACTGCAAGATATTAATTGCTTTTACTCTCATAATAAAGAAACTCATTTATATGTGCTAGTTCTCGGTATCTATACTTCATTGGAGTTGCTTAATTAATCTTAATTATTTTCAGCAGGTTCTTATGTAATTAAAGAATTGTAAGTCTTTTTGCTTCTGTAATATTATGGGGGTGGTGTATAGTGAAAATGCATATAGAAAACTAAGGGGGAATTTATCATTAGGGGAATATTTGAAGTTGGTTATGCGTTGGCATACTTATTTGATAAATTTGTCTTATCCTTAAACATAACATTTTTGTCTAGAAAATGTACTCCTGTTTTCTTACTCTACCCTCCTCCTAGAGTGAGATTGTGACATTTTTTGCAACTTTTTAAAAAAGTCTCAGTGATAAATCTGGAATGAAACTCCTTAACATATATAACCACACACTTTCCCACTAACATTACAAAACTGGAGTGAGTGGTAAAACATGCAAAAAGTCACAACATTTTTGCACAAGCAAGTGCAAAAAGTTGCAAAAGCCCTATCAAGAATTCTGGAGAGAAGGAATGATATGTTTTTACAATTTTGTGCTATTAAATAAGCAGGGATCAAAACAGTATACAGTACATTCATATGGGTCACTGTTAAAGGAAATACAGTTGCAGGAAAAAGTATGTAAACCCTTTGGAATGATATGGATTTCTGCACAAATTGGTCATAAAATGTGATCTGATCTTCATCTAAGTCACAACAATAGACAATCACAGTCTGCTTAAACTAATAACACACAAAGAATTAAATGTTACCATGTTTTTATTGAACACACCATGTAAACATTCACAGTGCAGGTGGGAAAAGTATGTGAACCCCTAGACTAATGACATCTCCAAGAGCTAATTGGAGTGAGGTGTCAGCCAACTGGAGTCCAATCAATGAGATGAGATTGGAGATGTTGTTTACAGCTGCCCTGCCCTATAAAAAACACACACCAGTTCAGGGTTTGCTTTTCACAAGAAGCATTGCCTGATGTGAATGATGCCTTGCACAAAAGAGCTCTCAGAAGACCTATGATTAAGAATTGTTGACTTGAATAAAGCTGGAAAGGAATATAAAAGTATCTCCAAAAGCCTTGCTGTTCATCAGTCCACGGTAAGACAAATTATCTATAAATGGAGAAAGTTCAGCACTGTTGCTACTCTCCCTAGGAGTGGCCGTCCTGTAAAGATGACTGGAAAAGCACAGAGCAGACTGCTCAATGAGGTGAAGAAGAATCCTAGAGTGTCAGTTAAAGACTTACAAAAGTCTCTGGCATATGCTAACATCCCTGTTAGTGAATCTACGATACGTAAAACACTAAACAAGAATGGATTTCATGGGAGGATACCACAGAGGAAGCCACTGCTGTCCAAAAAAAACATTGCTGCACATTTACAGTTTGCACAAGAGCACTTGGATGTTCCACAGCAGTACTGGCAAAATATTCTGTGAACAGATGAAACCAAAGTTGAGTTGTTTGGAAGAAACACACAATACTATGTGTGGAGAAAAAGAGGCACAGCACACCTCATCCCAACTGTGAAGTATGGATGGTGGGGGCATCATGGTTTGGGGCTGCTTTGCTGCGTCAGGGCCTGGACGGATTGCTATCATCGAAGGAAAAATGAATTCCCAAGTTTATCAAGACATTTTGCAGGAGAACTTAAGGCCATCTGTCCACCAGCTGAAGCTCAAAAGAAGATGGGTGTTGCAACAGGACAACGACCCAAAGCATAGAAGTAAATCAATAACAGAATGGCTTAAACAGAAGAAAATACACCTTCTGGAGTGGCCCAGTCAGAGTCCTGACCTCAACCTGATTGAGATGCTGTGGCATGACCTCAAGAAAGCGATTCACACCAGACATCCCAAGAATATTGCTGAACTGAAACAGTTCTGTAAAGAGGAATGGTCAAGAATTACTCCTGACCGTTGTGCACGTCTGATCTGCAACTACAGGAAACGTTTGGTTGAAGTTATTGCTGCCAAAGGAGGTTCAACCAGTTATTAAATCCAAGGGTTCACATACTTTTTCCACCTGCACTGTGAATGTTTACATGGTGTGTTCAATAAAAACATGGTAACATTTAATTCTTTATGTGTTATTAGTTTAAGCAGACTGTGACCAATTTGTGCAGAAATCCATATCATTCCAAAGGGTTCACATACTTTTTCTTGCAACTGTATTAAATATTAATATTTTGGTTAATATCCATAATTAATATTCATAAATAGGCGTGAGTCGTCTATTGATGACTCTGCCTATTTATACTATAAAATACAAACTACTGTAACTAGTTACCTAACCATCTTCCTTGGTTGCCCTTACACTAATTTCTGTAAGGGCAAAAATGTTACTACTATCGCGGCGACTACTACAATAAATGACTACACGCTGTACTTTGAATAATAAAGGGAATTTATTAAAACAATTACACGTCTACAGTCTGATATTGCTATAATTATTTATATATTTATATCAATGTACATATAAATATATATACTTATAGTCGCACACAGTAATATATATTAACAACACTACAATACACCTAAAATATGCTACACACAGTACAATATCTTACACAATTCCTCCCCAAATCTACCTATACAATACACTTACACACACACACACATGTTATTTAGCAGCCCACCCTCCTGGATCTATACTGTTCCTATGGGGATAACAAGGGGTTAAGCACAAATGATGGCACTGCAAGGGTTAAAGGGTTAACCCGGGGTTGCAGGGAAGTGCAGTGGTTAATATAGCAGGGCAGGGTATAAGGGGTTATTGGTGGCAGTGGGAAGGAAAGGGTTATCGAGCTGTGGGCTATGGCAGGACGGGGTTAATGCAGGGGTATATAGGTATTGGTGGCAGTGGGCAGCAGGGGTTATGGCAGTGGGCAGCAGGGGTTTTAAGGGGTTAATGCAGGGGTATATAGGGCAGCAGAGGTTATCAGGGGTTAATAATACTTATTCCAGCTCGTCGTCCAGGGGTGCTCGTCTCTAGGGGATGCTCGTTCTCCTGGGGCATGATTCTCTTGTCCGGGCTGCACGGCTCAACTGAAGAGCGCAGTGCCGCTGGACTATTTAAATCTGGAAGCTCGCTCCCGAGCAGCCCGCGCTGCGGCGTGTGTGCTTGCCACAGGCAAGGACACGTGGGCTGGCGCACCAGCCCACGCGTCCCTGCATGCGCCTTCAGAAGAATGCGCAGCGCGCTTCCAGGTTGGGGAATGCTTTGATCCTTCTGCCTGTGAAGCGCCTGCATACCCCAGGTGCTGTAATTACAGCACCAAAGGTATGTAACAAACAGAGGCAGGGGAATTATCTCTGTTATGTAAAACATGTCCAGCCCTTTGTTTAACAAAGGGCAAAAGGATCTTATTGATCCCTTGCCTTTTGAAGTGACCGAAGCTGGACATAATTGTCCAGCCATCTGGTGTCACATTTTTTTCCTTCCGGAGAATGCAGGAGGATTAGGTTGGGGGGGGGGCATGATTTGGCCACATTATAAGCACATATATATCTATATAGATACTTGGAGCACATATATATATGCAGTATAATTTTGTGTATGTTTTAATTTAAATTTGGAGAACATTGTAAGTTTAGTGGGAGAAAATTTTAAAGCTATCCAAAATGGCCTCTTCGATAGTATTTCATACTAAAAATACATTTTTTTAATTAACCCTTCAGTCCAAATGTAAATTTGACTTGGTGCTCTCAATTACCTCCACTATCAGATTCATTTCAAGATGACTGCCACCATGTTGACCCACATTGGCCCACATTAACTAATGTGAGTGCACCTAGATTTTGGTGTAGATTGCACAAAAAAGTGGTGCAATTTGACACAGTTTGGTAGATCTAGGTTTAGATAAAATTTATGTGGCTCGTATGAAATAGGGCATGACTTCCCAAAAATAGGAATGGCTTGTGAGAAATAGGGCATGACTTGAGGTGCCATGTGTTGTATCAAAATTGCACCATAAAAAAAAAAAAATTCGGTGGATTTTGCCGTATATTCCATTACAAGGCATGAAATCTGTGGTTGGGATTTGCACCATAAATTGTCATGCTGCAGATTTCAAATTTGCGCTCCAGATCAATTTTTCATCGACTTTGCTGGTAATATACTCCGCTATGGATTTGATGCACTAAAATCCGCAACAACAAAATTTTGTCACATGTGGACATACCATGAAAGTTAGCCAATCAATAGGCATAGAGTTAGACACATAAGTGTCTATCAATGCACTATCTTCTAGCCTGAGCCCCTGTAATAAATCTGTTGCAGGTCTAAGCCTGTGTAAGCTTAGTCATCTATAGGCTTTGTAAATCTGCCCAATTACATGTGTATCGTCATAACCAACCAATTTTGTCAGTTTCAGCTGACAATCTATTGTGTATGTTGGCTTCCTGACTCCACCCCAGTGGCATATATCAGGAAAGATAGGGATCAGAGATAGTATGGCGGGTTTACATGCTGCAATGTAGAGACGATTCCCGGGAAGGAAGCATTCCTTCCTGACAGTCGGCTGCTCATTCAGTGAAGGAGCGATTTCAGCGATTTCCTTCACAGTATGAGGACGAGGGATCATTATTGCTGTTTAGACAGCACAATCTGCTGCCCAGAAACGATAATCGGTGTGCCTGCATGAATGACAGGATGCCATGAAGAACTGTTGTTTTGCAGATTTGCAGGTTGTTTTGCCAGTTTGTTGGGAACGAGTGTTCGCAGGAACGTTCGTTCCTGGTAATCTGCCCGATATTTGGGCCGTGTAAATCCACATTTAGACTTCAATGCCTAATTCGTTTGGTAGTGTGAAGATAAGTCACTATCAGAGGACTCTGGAAGTGACTTTTTCCCCTCCAACACTCACTACTCAGATGAGCATGAATATGCATGATAGGATCAGGAGAGATAGCTGTTCAGACAATATCTCATATAGATGGTCAGCTTTAGGTTTCCCCATACAGAATGCTGAAGGAAAGTAGAAAAACTTCCCATCCCTCCTCTGCCCTCTGATGGACTAGTGCCGATGACATAGGAACTATGTCCATCAGAAGGCCGTGGAGGGGTGGGAATGTTATAGTCTTTTCCTACAACATTCTTCATGGGAAAGTCTGAAACAGTGGTGTAATGAAGGAAATCTGAAAGGGAACAGAACAGACGAACAGAAACAACATGTGAGGAACGGAGGGCACCAGAATATTTATTGGCTATACATTTGTCATGTAAAGTAAAATTTTAGGTTTGAACCAAAGGGTCACTTTAAAATAGAAAAATAATTCATTTAAGAATTTTTACAAATGCTAGATTCTTTGTGACAAATTTGCCAAAATGTGAATATACTGTTTCAATTTTCTCTATGAATTCAATGTTTATGGGTTTTTTCTCCAACAGTTCTTTGCTCTAAAACAATCCCAAATCTGTAAAAAATGCTGTGATCAACCTGGGCTGCCTGGTTCAGGAATAGAAGAAGTGTATCAGCACTCACTTTTGGATGCTAAGAAATAGTTTTGATAAAATGTTTACAAATCACAGTTCTGGAATTCTATTCCTGAACCATTTGTAGAAATAATCGGCACTCTGGAAGAAGGTGGTACTCGTATCCTTGGTTGCAGGCCCATGCATCCAAGTAGAAGAAGTGGGTAACTACTTTCTTTTTGATGCTAATAATTCTTCATTTTAGGCCTCTTGCACACGACCGTATGGCTTTTTCAGTATTTTGCGGTCCGCAAAAAAAGGATCCGCAAAAAATACGGATGACGTCCGTGTGCATTCCGTTTTTGCGGAACGGAACAGCTGGCCCCTGATAGAACAGTACTATCCTTGTCCGTTATGCTGACAATAATAGGACATGTTCTATCTTTGAACGGAACAGAAAAACGAAAATACGGAAATGGAAGGCATAAAGAGTACCTTCTGTTTTTTTTGCGGATCCATTGAAATGAATGATTCCGTATACGGTCCGTATACGGAACGCAAAAAACGGAACGGAAATAGAAAAAAAAAATCATTTGTGTGCCCTAAACAACATACAGGCATGTTTGAAAAAGTCTGTTTAGCCTAAACGTGTCACATCTGCCTGTATTTAGTTTATGGCAAAAAAATAAAGATTTATTAGTAGAGATGAGAGAATTTATGAAAAGTTAGATTTGGGTGATTTGCCGAATTTTACCAAAAAATTTGCTTTGCGACGAATAACTTTGTCTCGAAGCGCATTCTTTTGTAAATAGCGGGTGCAATAACAGAAAGCTGCGATAGCGCTGCCCCCCGTCATTGTACCCCTCAGATGCCGCGTTCATACATAATCGCGGCATCTGAGTGTAAAAACGGTGTAAAATTAACATAAAAAAAAAAATCTAACTTACCGCCTCCATTTGCTCGCGACGGGCCGGCCGCTGCCATCTTGCTTGAAGATCTGGAGCGAAATCTCGTGCGGCATCATAGGTCACCATGCACAGGATTGAGGCTGGCGGCCCGTCGCGAGCTAATGGAGGAGGTATGAATTTTTTTGTTTTTTTACACTATTTCAGGTTGAATCGATTCACAAACACGAAGCACAAGGAAATTCGGCTTCAAGGCGAATAAAATTTATCCTGAAAATCAGATCAAATTCCACTTTGTGGTATTCGATTCGCTCATCTCTATTAGCATCAAAAAGTGAGTGCTGAATCAGATCCACTTCTTCTGCTTAGATGTATGGGCCTGCAACTCAGGATACGAGCACTGCCTTCTTCCAGAGTGCTGACTGATTATTTCTACAAATGGTTTAGGAATAGAATTCCAGAACTGTAATTTCTAAAGATTTTATCGAAATATGGAAAGCTAGTTGGTAGCCCTTCTGAGAACTAACTTTAAAAAAAAAAAAAAAGCTTCATCACTTACAAAGCGGTATTAGCATACTACAATAAGCAGTGGTGCTGCTTAGATTGTCTAGGACGTTTTTTTTTATGTCCTTCTGATCAGGGCGAGTTTTTTTTTTCTAGAAACTGAATTAGTTCAGTTTTGCTACTGAATCCCAGGAATCAACAAGTAGAAACATGGTTGCTGTTTATATGGTAGTCCTGAGAAGCAGCCTTATCTAAGCACATAACTTCTAAGCCGTAGGATGCGCTGGAGGCGAGAGAGCTTGAAGTGCATGTAATGCATATTATGTTACTGACATTCCCTGAAGAATTGCCGCTTTGTTTTGATAGTGATCTACACATCAGGTCAAAAGTTTTGTGTTCTGATTGCTCATTCCTGACATAGCTGCTTGTTGTTCTGTATGATGCCAGGAGGGATTTTTATAACACAATATTGATATCGCTGGCATGAAATGGTCTCCGACAAGTCATGGGAAGCTCCAAAATTTCTACCAACTCCGAGGAAGGAAACCAGATCTTTTGAACCCATCTTCACTGATGGAAAAATGCTAGGGGAGAAATTTCTTGAGTAATAGATCAGATGTCAGCAAAGGATATAATATAAATATGAAAAGGTACTTTACAAGTCTAATGAATGAGGTGTTATAGGTATGTTGCCTTTAGGCCATTTAGGATAGTTTTCTGAAGTAATCACCTCCAGATTTTGACTGACGCTAACATAATATCCTTCATTTACGGCTTTATCAGCTGAAATGTTCTACAGTGATGCATGTAACATGGTTAAGAAGAAGAAGACGAAGAAGAAGAAGGAGAAGAAAATCCCTTTATTGTCCCTCAGTGGGGTAATTTTGGCATGACCGCAGCAATCACATTCACAACAGGAGCAAAATAAGAGTAATTAGAAATGAAAGAGTAAAATACAAGAAAAACATAACAGAATTTACTTAAAAAATTCACTACTGGGTTTCTGGAAACAGTGGTGGTTATAAATCCTAACCGCTGCTGGGAGGAAGGACCTCCGATAATGTTCCTTCATGCACCTAGGATGCAGCAGTCTGTCACTGAAGGAGCTCTCCAGCTCCACAACAGCTTCGTGAATGGGGTGGGAGACATTGTCTAACAATGATGTTAATTTTGCTGGAGTTCTTCTGTCACCCACCTCCTGCACTGAAGATGTCAGTAGTAACATAAATGGTCAGCCACATAGAGTTTTTGGCGCTGGTTTTAGAGCATTTCTGCCTTAAAATCAGCTCCAAATCTGCTCAATGGGAAGCAGCACTTGCTTCTTTTCTACACGTGTAAAAAAGAAGCATGTAAAACAGAAGCAGCATGTCCTATTTTGGGGCAGAATCGGCGCTGATTTTCCCTTTTTAAATCATTGGCAAACAGAAAGCGCACCATTTCAGATGTGCACATACCATTTTTCTTGCATAAATGCACAAAAAAACATGACAAAAAACACTTGTGGGAAAATTACTATAGAATTTAACAAAGTAAAAAATCTGCCTGAAAAACGCACATAATTTTGAGGCGCAAAAATCTGCTTGGATTCAGCACAGCTTTTTTACGTGTATGTTTTGAAAATAGGCAGTGTAAACTGACCAAATGTATCAGTTGTTAGGCATCTTTCACACAGCTCTCCAGCAGACTGTAACGGCAGAGAACAGAGAGCTTCGAGAACAGGCCACAAGTGTGAAACTAGCCTAGCCCTGAGTTGCAGAGGTATATACTGTAGATATTCACAATACTATTACTATTATTTTATGTGGCAATGCAGCTGCTGGTGTAGCAAATCTGTGGTTCTAAAATGGTGTATTTCAAGTATCCATTGTGTGTACAGAAGAGAAAGAGATATTTCTCTAAAATTTGGCCTAGTTGTTGGAATAGAGAAGATGACACTTCACCCTTCTATGCTTTGAGGTGGCCAATTAACCTCACTAGTTGCCAGCTAGGGGAGCTCAAGATGAGCTTTTCCCAAAATGCCATGAGTTTTTGGAAGGCTATGCCAAGGCCTATGACCGTCACACCCATGATAGTATGAACTGTGTTTGTTTTGAAGTGGCAACTAGGGATGAGCGAACCCGAACTGTATAGTTCGGGTTCGTACCGAATTTTGGGGTGTCCGTGACACGGACCCGAACCCGAACATTTTCGTAAAAGTCCGGGTTCGGGTTCGGTGTTCGGCGCTTTCTTGGCGCTTTTTGAAAGGCTGCAAAGCAGCCAATCAACAAGCGTCATACTACTTGCCCCAAGAGGCCATCACAGCCATGCCTACTATTGGCATGGCTGTGATTGGCCAGTGCAGCATGTGACCCAGCCTCTATTTAAGCTGGAGTCACGTAGCGCCGCACGTCACTCTGCTATGATCAGTATAGGGAGAGGTTGCAGCTGCGACGTTAGGGCGAGATTAGGCAGATTAACTCCTCCAAAAGACTTCATTCTGTGATCGATCTGCAGCTGTGGATCATTGAAGTGCTATTATTGACTTGCTCACTTTTTTGAGGCTGCCCAGAGCGTTTTAGATCACTTTTTTTCTGGGGTGATCGGCGGCCATTTTGTGACTTGTGGTGCGCCAGCACAAGCTATCACCAAGTGTATTTAACCATCGATAGTGTGGTTATTTTGTGCTATATCCTACATCAGCTGCAGGCTGAGCCTGTGTCACCGAAGTGCATTTAACCATCAACAGTCTGGTTATTTTTTGGCCATATACTACATCAGCTGCAGGCTGAGCCTGTGTCACCCAAGTGCATTTAACCATCAACAGTGTGGTTATTTTTTGGCCATATATTACATCAGGGGCAAGTTGAGCCTGTCACCCAGCGCCTAAAAAATAGACCTGACATTTCTATTCAACCAAATCTGTACTGTTTTAGCTGGTCAAGTTATTTGTAGTGACCGTAAAAGCACACTTTTTTTTCTGGGTTGAAAAACCATTCCCAAATTTGCCATTCTCAAAATAACTAGTTTCTGGTATTTGAGGCCTACTTGAAATCTATCCCAAAAAGAATATCTTACATTGAAGCTAGTGATAGTGTCATTCAGAAAAACCTAAGACACACGCTAGCGTGCAGATAGAAGTCTAAATCTGTGATTAAACCTATACCTGTCACACAGCGCAAAAAAAACCAGGCCTCACATCTCTATTTAACCAAATCTGTACTGTTTTAGCTGGTCAAGTTATTTGTAGTGACCGTAAAAGCACACTTTTTTTTCTGGGTTGAAAAACCATTCCCAAATTTGCCATTCTCAAAATAACTAGTTTCTGGTATTTGAGGCCTACTTGAAATCTATCCCAAAAAGAATATCTTACATTGAAGGTACTGATAGTGTCATTCAGAAAAACCTAAGACACACGCTAGCGTGCTGATAGAAATCTGATTCTGTGATTAAACCTATACCTGTCACACAGCGCAAAAAAAAACAGGCCTCACATCTCTATTTAACCAAATCTGTACTGTTTTAGCTGGTCAAGTTATTTGTAGTGACCGTAAAAGCACACTTTTTTTTCTGGGTTGAAAAACCATTCCCAAATTTGCCATTCTCAAAATTGTGGTGAACGGGAACAATGAGGAAAACATCTAATAAGGGACGCGGACGTGGACATGGTCGTGGTGGTGTTAGTGGACCCTCTGGTGCTGGGAGAGGACGTGGCCGTTCTGCCACAGCCACACGTCCTAGTGAACCAACTACCTCAGGTCCCAGTAGCCAGCAGAATTTACAGCAATATTTGGTGGGGCCCAATGCCGTTCTAAGGATGGTAAGGCCTGAGCAGGTGCAGGCATTAGTCAATTGGGTGGCCGACAGTGGATCCAGCACGTTCACATTATTTCCCACCCAGTCTTCTGCAGAAAGCGCACAGATGGCGCATGAAAACCAAGCCCATCGGTCTGTCACATCACCCCCATGCATATCAGGGAAACTGTCTGAGCCTCAAGTTATGCAGCAGTCTCTTATGCTGTTTGAAGACTCTGCTGCCAGGGTTTCCCAAGGGCATCCACCTAGCCCTTCCCCAGGGGTGGAAGAGATAGAATGCACTAACGCACAACCACTTATTTTTCCTGATGATGAGGACATGGGAATACCACCTCAGCACGTTTCTGATGATGACGAAACACAGGTGCCAACTGCTGCGTCTTTCTGCAGTGTGCAGACTGAACAGGAGGTCAGGGATCAAGACTCGGTGGAAGACGATGCAGGGGACGATGAGGTCCAAGACCCCACATGGAATGAAGGTCGTGCCACTGACTTTCACAGTTCGGAGGAAGAGGCAGTGGTGAGACCGAGCCAACAGCGTAGCAAAAGAGGGAGCAGTGGGCAAAATCAGAACACCCGCCGCCAAGAGACTCCGCCTGCTACTGACCGCCGCCATCTGGGACCGAGCACCCCAAAGGCAGCTTCAAGGAGTTCCCTGGCATGGCACTTCTTCAAACAATGTGCTGATGACAAGACCCGAGTGGTTTGCACGCTGTGCCATCAGAGCCTGAAGCGAGGCATTAACGTTCTGAACCTTAGCACAACCTGCATGACCAGGCACCTGCATGCAAAGCATGAACTGCAGTGGAGTAAACACCTTAAAAACAAAGAAGTCACTCAGGCTCCCCCTGCTACCTCTTCTGCTGCTGCTGCCTCGGCCTCTTCTGCTGCTGCCGCCGCCTCGGCCTCTTCCTCCGCCTCTGGAGGAACGTTGGCACCTGCCGCCCAGCAAACATGGGATGTACCACCAACACCACCACCTGCGTCACCAAGCATCTCAACCATGTCACACGGCAGCGTTCAGCTCTCCATCTCACAAACATTTGAGAGAAAGCGTAAATTCCCATCTAGCCACCCTCGATCCCTGGCCCTGAATGCCAGCATTTATAAACTACTGGCCTATGAAATGCTGTCATTTAGGCTGGTGGACACACACAGCTTCAAACAGCT
Source organism: Bufo bufo (assembly GCF_905171765.1). Classification (NCBI taxonomy): domain Eukaryota; kingdom Metazoa; phylum Chordata; class Amphibia; order Anura; family Bufonidae; genus Bufo; species Bufo bufo. The sequence continues at coordinate 532,497,560 of NC_053390.1, read as the reverse complement.
CATGTCAATTGCTGTCCCACAGTATGTTGTTCCCAGCCGCCACTACTTCTCCAAGAGAGCCGTGCCTTCCCTGCACAAACAAGTGTCCGATAAAATCAAGTGTGCACTGCGCAACGCCATCTGTGGCAAGGTCCACCTAACCACAGATACGTGGACCAGTAAGCACGGCCAGGGACGCTATATCTCCCTAACTGCACACTGGGTAAATGTAGTGGCGGCTGGGCCCCAGGCGGAGAGCTGTTTGGCGCACGTCCTTCCGCCGCCAAGGATCGCAGGGCAACATTCTTTGCCTCCTGTCTCCTCCTCCTCCTACTCAGCTTCCTCCTCCTCTTCTTCCACCTGCTCATCCACTCAGCCACACACCTTCACCACCAACTTCAGCACAGCACGGGGTAAACGTCAGCAGGCCATTCTGAAACTCATATGTTTTGGGGACAGGCCCCACACCGCACAGGAGTTGTGGCGGGGTATAGAACAACAGACCGACGAGTGGTTGCTGCCGGTGAGCCTCAAGCCCGGCCTGGTGGTGTGCGATAATGGGCGAAATCTCGTTGCAGCTCTGGGACTAGCCGGTTTGACGCACATCCCTTGCCTGGCGCATGTGCTGAATTTGGTGGTGCAGAAGTTCATTCGCAACTACCCCGACATGTCAGAGCTGCTGCATAAAGTGCGGGCCGTCTGTTCACGCTTCCGGCGTTCACACCCTGCCGCTGCTCGCCTGTCTGCGCTACAGCGTAACTTCGGCCTTCTCGCTCACCGCCTCATATGCGACGTACCCACCAGGTGGAACTCCACCTTGCATATGCTGGACAGACTGTGAGAGCAGCAGCAGGCCATAGTGGAGTTTCAGCTGCAGCACGCATGGGTCAGTCGCACTGCGGATCAGACACACTTCACCACCAATGACTGGGCCTCCATGCGAGTACTCCACCGACCTTTCGAGTACTCCACCAACATGGCCAGTGGCGATGACGCCGTTATCAGCGTTACAATACCACTTCTATGTCTCCTTGAGAAAACACTTAGGGCGATGATGGAAGAAGAGGTGGCCCAGGAGGAAGAGGAGGAAGAGGGGTCATTTTTAGCACTTTCAGGCCAGTCTCTTCAAAGTGACTCAGAGGGAGGTTTTTTGCAACACCAGAGGCCAGGTACAAATGTGGCCAGACAGGGCCCACTACTGGAGGACGAGGAGGACGAGGATGAGGAGGAGGTGGAGGAGGATGAGGATGAAGCATGTTCACAGCGGGGTGGCACCCAAAGCAGCTCAGGCCCATCACTGGTGCGTGGCTGGGGGGAAACACAGGACGATGACGATACGCCTCCCACAGAGGACAGCTTGTCCTTACCTCTGGGCAGCCTGGCACACATGAGCGACTACATGCTGCAGTGCCTGCGCAACGACAGCAGAGTTGCCCACATTTTAACGTGTGCGGAATACTGGGTTGCCACCCTGCTGGATCCCCGGTACAAAGACAATGTGCCCACCTTACTTCCTACACTGGAGCGTGATAGGAAGATGCGCGAGTACAAGCGCACGTTGGTAGACGCGCTACTGAGAGCATTCCCAAATGTCACAGGGGAACCAGTGGAAGCCCAAGGCGAAGGCAGAGGAGGAGCAAGAGGTCGCCAACGCAGCTGTGTCACGGCCAGCTCCTCTGAGGGCAGGGTTAGCATGGCAGAGATGTGAAAAAGTTTTGTCACCACGCCACAGCTAACTGCACCACCACCTGATACGGAACGTGTTAGCAGGAGGCAACATTTCACTAACATGGTGGAACAGTACCTGTGCACACCCCTCCACGTACTGACTGATGGTTCGGCCCCATTCAACTTCTAGGTCTCCAAATTGTCCACGTGGCCAGAGCTAGCCTTTTATGCCTTGGAGGTGCTGGCCTGCCCGGCGGCCAGCGTTTTGTCTGAACGTGTATTCAGCATGGCAGGGGGCGTCATTACAGACAAACGCAGCCGCCTGTCTACAGCCAATGTGGACAAGCTGACGTTCATAAAAATGAACCAGGCATGGATCCCACAGGACCTGTCCATCCCTTGTGCAGATTAGATATTAACTACCTCCCCTTAACAATATATTATTCTACTCCAGGGCACTTCCTCATTCAATACTATTTTTAATTTCATTTTACCATTATATTGCGGGGCAACCCAAAGTTGAATGAACCTCTCCTCTGTCTGAGTGCCGGGGCCTAAATGTGTGACAGTCGCCTGTTCCAGTGGTGGGTGACGTGAAGCCTGATTCTCTGCTATGACATGAAGACTTATTCTGTGCTGACATGAAGCCAGATTCTCTGTTACGCGACCTCTCTCCTCTGCCTGGGTGCCTGGGCCTAAATATGTGACAGTGGCCTGTTCCATTGGTGGGTGACGTGAAGCCTGATTCTCTGCTATGACATGAATACAGATTCTGCGCTGACATAAGGCCAGATTCTCTGTTACGGGACCTCTCTCCTCTGCCTGGGTGCCTGGGCCTAAATGTGTGACAGTGGCCTGTTCCATTGGTGGGTGACGTGAAGCCTGATTCTCTGCTATGACATGAATACAGATTCTGCGCTGACATAAGGCCAGATTCTCTGTTACGGGACCTCTCTCCTCTGCCTGGGTGCCTGGGCCTAAATGTGTGACAGTGGCCTGTTCCATTGGTGGGTGACGTGAAGCCTGATTCTCTGCTATGACATGAATACAGATTCTGCGCTGACATAAGGCCAGAGTCTCTGTTACGGGACCTCTCTCCTCTGCCTGGGTGCCTGGGCCTAAATGTGTGACAGTGGCCTGTTCCAGTGGTGGGTGACGTGAAGCCTGATTCTCTGCTATGACATGAAGACAGATTCTGCGCTGACATAAGGCCAGATTCTCTGTTACGGGACCTCTCTCCTCTGCCTGGGTGCCTGGGCCTAAATGTGTGACAGTGGCCTGTTCCAGTGGTGGGTGACGTGAAGCCTGATTCTCTGCTATGACATGAATACAGATTCTGCGCTGACATAAGGCCAGATTCTCTGTTACGGGACCTCTCTCCTCTGCCTGCGTGCCTGGGCCTAAATGTGTGACAGTGGCCTGTTCCAGTGGTGGGTGACGTGAAGCCTGATTCTCTGCTATGACATGAATACAGATTCTGCGCTGACATAAGGCCAGAGTCTCTGTTACGGGACCTCTCTCCTCTGCCTGGGTGCCTGGGCCTAAATGTGTGACAGTGGCCTGTTCCAGTGGTGGGTGACGTGAAGCCTGATTCTCTGCTATGACATGAAGACAGATTCTGCGCTGACATAAGGCCAGATTCTCTGTTACTGGACCTCTCTCCTCTGCCTGGGTGCCTGGGCCTAAATGTGTGACAGTGGCCTGTTCCAGTGGTGGGTGACGTGAAGCCTGATTCTCTGCTATGACATGAATACAGATTCTGCGCTGACATAAGGCCAGATTCTCTGTTACGGGACCTCTCTCCTCTGTCTGGGTGCCGGGGCCTAAATGTGTGACAGTGGCCTGTTCCAGTGGTGGGTGACGTGAAGCCTGATTCTCTGCTATGACATGAATACAGATTCTGCGCTGACATAAGGCCAGATTCTCTGTTACGGGACCTCTCTCCTCTGCCTGGGTGCCTGGGCCTAAATGTGTGACAGTGGCCTGTTCCAGTGGTGGGTGACGTGAAGCCTGATTCTCTGCTATGACATGAAGACAGATTCTGCGCTGACAAAAGGCCAGATTCTCTGTTACGGGACCGCTCTCCTCTGTCTGAGTGCCGGGGCCTAAATGTGTGACAGTGGCCTGTTCCAGTGGTGGGTGACGTGAAGCCTGATTCTCTGCTATGACATGAATACAGATTCTGCGCTGACATAAGGCCAGATTCTCTGTTACGGGACCTCTCTCCTCTGCCTGGGTGCCTGGGCCTAAATGTGTGACAGTGGCCTGTTCCAGTGGTGGGTGACGTGAAGCCTGATTCTCTGCTATGACATGAAGACAGATTCTGCGCTGACATAAGGCCAGATTCTCTGTTACGGGACCTCTCTCCTCTGTCTGGGTGCCGGGGCCTAAATGTGTGACAGTGGCTTGTTCCAGTGGTGGGTGACGTGAAGCCTGATTCTCTGCTATGACATGAAGACAGATTCTGCGCTGACATAAGGCCAGATTCTCTGTTACGGGACCGCTCTCCTCTGTCTGGGTGCCAGGGCCTAAATGTGTGACAGTGGCCTGTTCCAGTGGTGGGTGACGTGAAGCCTGATTCTCTGCTATGACATGAAGACAGATTCTGTGCTGACATCAGGCCAGATTCTCTGTTATGGGACCTCTCTCCTCTGCCTGGGTGCCGGGGCCTAAATGTGTGACAGTGGCCTGTTCCAGTGGTGGGTGACGTGAAGCCTGATTCTCTGCTATGACATGAAGACTGATTCTGCGCTGACATGAAGCCAGATTCTCTGCTATGGCATAAAGAGACTGATTCTCTGCTGACATGAAGCCAAATTCTTTGCTATGGCATGAAGAGACTGATTCTCTGCTGACGTGAAGCCAGATTCTCTGCTATGGGACCTCTGTCCATTTGATATTGGTTAATTTATTTTTATTTTTTTTTTATTTTAATTCATTTCCCTATCCACATTTGTTTGCAGGGGATTTACCTACATGTTGCTGCCTTTTGCAGCCCTCTAGCTCTTTCCTGGGCTGTTTTACAGCCTTTTTAGTGCCCAAAAGTTCGGGTCCCCATTGACTTCAATGGGGTTCGGGTTCGGGACGAAGTTCGGATCGGGTTCGGATCCCGAACCCGAACATTTCCGGGAAGTTCGGCCGAACTTCTCGAACCCGAACATCCAGGTGTTCGCTCAACTCTAGTGGCAACCTTTACCAAGTAGACCGCAACTTTCTTGTACCATGCCCGGGTTTTGCGCATGGCATTATATGGCCTGAGGACTTGATCAGAGAGATCAACTGCTCCCATATACCAATTGTAGTCAACGATACAATCGGTCTTGAGGACCGTTGCCGCGGTACCTCGCACAGGGATAGGGGTGATGCCGTTACCGTGAATTGTGGACAGTACAAGAACATCCCTCTTGTCCTTATATCTGACCAGCAACAGGTTTCCACTGTTAAGGGCACGGGTCTCACCCCTGGGGATAGGTACCTGGAGGGGGTGGGTAGTGAGGCTGCGTTGATTTTTCCGCACGGTCCCACAAGCGGACGTGGATCTGGCGGCGAGGGACTGGAACAAGGGGATACTAGTATAAAAGTTTTCCACGTACAGGTGGTAACCTTTATCTAGCAGTGGGTGCATAAGGTCCCACACAAGTGGGGGGACATTCTAGGGGTTGAATACGGGAATCTCGCCCCTCATACACACGAAACTTGTAAGTGTACCCTGAGGTACTCTCACAAAGTTTGTACAGCTTCACGGCATACCTCACCCGCTTAGAGGGAACATAGTGGCGGAAAATGAGTCTCCCCTTGAAAACAATGAGAGACTCATCAACCGCGACCTCCCTTCCAGATACATAGGCCTCCAAAAATTTGGCCCGGAAGTGATCGATGACCGGCCTGATTTTGTACTGGCGGTCATAGGCAGGATCACCTTGGGGGGGACATGCTGCATTATATTCAGTGAAGCCCACTGTGTGAATCTGGATTCCTGCTTGGCCAACAAAATCAGGAATCGCAGGCTCAAAATGCTCTGGGGTACACCAGACAAGATCACCAGTAGGTGGCTCAGGTGGACTTATCTGGTGGGCCGGAAAACTAGTAGGAGCCCCAGAGTTGCTCGTACTAGTGTGGGCCATAGGGTCCCTGGCATGGCGGTCGCCTTGGGGGCTCATCATTATCGCTAGATGATGAGGAGGACGCGGATGACAAGAAGAAAGTGGGGTCATCCTCGTCCTCACTGGGACTCTCGGATTCGGAGGCAAGCAGGGCGTATGCCTCCTCGGCCGAGAACGTCCGGCGGGCCATAGGGGAGTGTGTGTGTGTGTGTGTGTGCATGTGTGTGCGTGCGTGAAAAACTTTATTTAGTGTGCGTGTATGTGGGGGACGGGTGTTTGCGTACTTTACTAATAATACTAATTAAAAAAGTTAGAAAATCCCAAAAAGTGTAGAAAAAATTAAAAAATAAAATAGATTCAAACGCACTGATCAGCGGTACGAAGCTGATCAGCGCTGTGCTGGACGATGCGCTATCAGTGGCCGGACGCTAAGAGTGCCGGCCACAGTCAGCGCATGCAAAAAAAACATTAAAAAAAAACACAGTACAGCTGAGCTCCTCTCTCTCCCGCTCCACAGACCTGTATGAGTGGGGAGAGGAGCTCCGGCAATTCAAAATTGCCGCTGTGCCTGCCCACCTGCCCAGCCAGCCAATCAGAAGCGATCCTGAGAGGTTATTACCCGGGTTATCGTGTCACCAGAGACCCGAATAACCCAGAAACGCAGAAAACCGCAGGTCTGAATTGACCTGCGGTTTGCTGCGATCACCGACATGGGGGGTCACAGGACCCACCTGGGCATTGTACCAAGGTGCCTGCTCAATAATTTGAGGAGGCACCTTGTTACGATCACCGCCCACCGCGCAGCAGTGATCGGAAATACACAGGGCGTACCTATACGTACCAGGACATCAGGGCGTACCTATACGCCCTGTGTACGTAACAGGTTAAGCAGCGACATGATGATACCCACTCCTTGACTCTCATCGCCAGAAAAACGAGGACGCAGCTTAAAATATAATTTACATGACTCCCTAAACAGGGTGAAATTATCACTGTCCCACAGTCGGAACCAGCTGCCAGAGGTCTCTGGATCTGTGCGATGTTATTGCGGAGGTCAGCTACCTCCAAAGACAACCCCTGTAGTTGTCCGACCAGTGCAGGGATTGGATCCATTGCCGCACTGATACAAACAAAATGGCGGTTTTGGCGGTGTATAATGTCACGACGAGGTGTGGGAGGGAACACTGCATCAAATACAAGAGGGGGGGGGAGGTATCTGGCATAGAAGCTAGGGAGAGGAAAAGGGTCACCACCTAATGAATTCTAACCCTAGCCCTGACTGCTAATCTAATGAACGGACATCAGTGGTATCACTGGAACCTAAAGCCTGTCTACCCTGCAATGCCCTGAGGTAGTGATAGGGCCCAAAGACGACCAGTTCCTTAAGCTGAAGGAACAGGGGTCTTGAATCATAGCAGATACCAGAAGGCAGGGGAAACAACACAAAACAAATACAAAGGAATGAGACACTTAACTCCTGAAGTAAAAGAAAGAGCAGGAACACCAGAAGAGACAACACACACCAGCTCTTCCACTTGCAAATGAAGCTATACACCGCAAGGAGTGAAGGGAGTAGCCAGACTTAAATAGTAATGAGCATTATGCTGCACCTGACTAGAGGTGTGGTCATTACCATCAACAACAAAGTGAAATTAAAAGAGGCTGTCAGATGACATCACTGCAGACAGCCTCTCCGACCTTCTGACACCTAGCATGGGAGTGACCGTGACACCATGACTCTTTTCCAGGCCCAATCTGCAATGATTGTGATGTTGGTTCTCGGCAACCACTTACTTTTAACTTATAAATGACAGACCACTGAAATCAACTCACCTGTCTCTACTTTATTCTGCTGTTAGTATGGGCAGCATAAAGGTGATGACAGGTTCTCTTTAACAAGTTGGTATCACAGTAAATATACTGACCAGTATATTTTTCCTTACAGTGAATGCTGTAAAACAAAACCTGTTAAACTGTGTTTTTTCAATTACACCAAATAATTACTAAAATTAATATTTTATTTTTAACTCCCCAATTAAATGGTGCCATTAGAAAGTACACTTTGTCCTGAAAAAAGCCCTCATATGGGCATGTGAATGGAAAAGTAAAAAATAATGAGCTGTCTCCGGTATTGTGAAACCCCATTCTCTTAAATAGGGAAAACAAGCCAGATAAAGCCCAAAGTCAAAGGTGGTTTTTTGGGGGGGAGGATTTTTTATACTAGCAAACTCCTGGAAGTTATGGATATGTTGAGAATTATAGTACAGATGCCTGGCATGTCTTCATAATATGATAACCAGGGATTCCTATAGGGCAGTGTTGAGCAATAAAGCAATGTCTTGCTTGTAAGATGCACAATTAACACACTAAGCAGTAAGTAATATGTTTGTGCAGCTGTTCAGCTTCTCTTGCAGTAGAGCGTGACACCACAGTCTCATAAACAACTCTGACTTTTGGGCTTCCTGCTCTCCACCCTTTCATCTGTCAATAGTGGATGTTTAAGAACTCATGCTCTATAGCAGGGGTGCACAACCTTTTTTGGTCTAAGGGCCGCATTGTCACATGGCTCTATTTCAAGGGGCCACAAATTTAAAAAAAAGTCGATCGGCGCTCATTTGCATCGGCGTATTACACAAGCCATTGCAAAGTGATTGGGGAGGAATGATCACTATCACAGTCATTCCACCTTCATTTAGTTATATTGTTTATTGGCAGCCCATCCCTGATTACACAGTGAGATGTGCTGCCGATAATTGTAAACCTTTCATCCTGATATGCAAATCAGCCGACAAACAAACGATTCCTTGTTTATCGACTGATCAGCGGCAGATATAAGATATGAGCGCTCCTATGAACACTATTTCCCAGTAATTGTCCCGAATATTGTGCTGCAGCATGGCCCCTGAAACCGAAGAGTTCTACTTACCTTATCCCCGCAGCTCTGGTCCTCTGCTCTGCACTGCCCCCATCTTCCAGTCCCTGCGCTGTTTACACCTGGCAGTGCATGGCCATGGTCACATGCACTTCTGCAGCCAATGAATGGCTTCAGCGGTGATGTGGCCACAAGCAGCATGTCACTGCTGAAGCCAGTCATTGGCTGCAGAGGTGCATGTGACCATGGCCATGCACTGCCAGCTATTTTCTATACGCTACTCCTCCCACAGTTTTAGGAGTACAATTATGAAACTGTCACAGCCAGACAGCTGAGAAGCGCTCACAGGAGCTTCTCAGATCCTCCTCCTTGAATTTCTTTGTTTTGGTTTAGTTTCTCATCTCGTTAGTCTATCTCAGCTGTCATGCAGTTGGACTGATTGCTACCCTTTAAGTTCCTCCCCATAATGCAGTAGTGGAGGGTTCCTGGAGTGTGTGTGCATGCTGTTCCCAGTTCCCAGTCCTCAGTCGTCAGTCGTCTGCAAGATAAGTGCTGTTTATGTATTTATGATTTTGTCTTTTCTGGATCCAGGTGACCCTGACTCCCTCCGTGTCAGTGTAGGGAGCCGGTGGTCGTGTCCCTTCACTATTGTAGGGTCTTCAGGTAATAGATAGCCGAGGAATGTGGATATGCGGCCATCCACCTTTGGGGTGTTCGCATAGGCTGAGCAGTGAGGGAGAGCGGCAGGTCTATTGCAGGGGTCTCCCTTTGTTCCTTAGTTGTGGATCCAGAGAGACATTGTTTATTTGGTATTGTCTTGTTTCCTGTACACCATCCGTGACATTATCAGCCGCCAAAACCGTCTCAAGCATGGATCCGGTTTCACTTTTGGCTGAACGCTTTCAGGGTCTTTCTTTGGAGGTAGCTGATCTCCGTAAGACTTTTTCTCAGTTTCAAGTGACCGGTTCAGCTTGCGTTCATGGAGTTTGTGCTGAGCCTAAGATCTCGCTCCCGGATACGTTCTCCGGGGGTTGTGAGAATTTTGTGCATTTTAGAGAGGCTTGCAAACTCCATTTTCGCCTTCTTCCCCATTCTTCTGGTGATGAAGAACGGAGGGTGGGGATCATTATATCGCTGCTCAGGGGTAACGCTCAGTCCTGGGCCTTTTCGCTGCCGGAGGGGGCACGGCCCCTTCGTTCAGTGGATGAATTCTTTTTAGCCCTGGGTCAGATATATGATGATCCGGATCGTATTGCTCTGGCTGAGTCTAGACTACGTCTGTCATGCCAGGGTAAACAATCCGCAGAGATATACTGTTCAGAATTTCGGAGATGGGCAGCAGATACGGGTTGGAATGATGCTGCTCTCCGAAGTCAATTTTGCTATGGTCTTTCAGAGGGATTAAAAGATGCATTTGCCCATCCTAGTACAACCTGATATTTCGTTACCCTTCATAGTTGAGGTTGATGCTTCTGAGGTAGGGGTGGGTGCGGTCTTGTCTCAGGGTTCCTCTCCTGCCAAATGGCAACCGTGTGCCTTTTTCTCAAAGAAACTCTCCTCCGCAGAGAGAAATTATGATGTGGGAGATAGGGAATTGTTGGCCATCAAGTTGGCTTTTGAGGAATGGCGCCATTGGCTAGAGGGAGCCAGACACCCTATTACCGTGTTTACTGACCATAAAAATCTGGCCTACTTGGAGTCAGCCAAGCGTCTGAACCCGAGACAGGCCAGATGGTCTTTGTTCTTTTCAAGGTTTAATTTTGTTGTTACGTTCCGCCCTGGGGTTAAGAATGTGAAGGCAGATGCCCTGTCACGTTGTTTTCCGGGAGGTGGGAATTTTGAAGACCCGGGTCCCATTTTGGCTGAAGGTGTGGTGGTCTCTGCTCTTTTTCCTGAATTGGAGGCAGAGGTGCAGGCAGCCCAGTCAGAAGCTCCTGATCTTTGTCCTCCTGGGAGGTTGTTTGTGCCTCTCGCTTTGAGACACAAGATTTTTAAAGAACACCACGACACGGTCCTTGCTGGGCACCCGGGGGCAAGAGCCACACTGGATCTCATCGCTCGGAGATTCTGGTGGCCTGCGCTTCGTAAGTCGGTTGAGGGTTTTGTGGCAGCTTGCGAGACTTGCGCTCGTGCCAAGGTCCCTCATTCACGGCCATCAGGTCCTCTCCTTCCTTTGCCCATTCCTTCCCGTCCTTGGACACATCTGTCCATGGACTTCATAACGGACTTGCCTCGTTCCTCGGGGAAGTCTGTGATTCTGGTGGTGGTGGACCGTTTTAGCAAAATGGTGCATTTTATCCCTTTTCCTGGTTTGCCCAATGCTAAGACGCTGGCGCAGGCATTTATTGACCACATTGTCAAATTGCATGGGATTCCTTCAGACATAGTCTCTGATAGGGGCACGCAGTTTGTTTCCAGATTCTGGAAGGCTTTCTGTTCTCGCTTGGGGGTTCGGTTGTCATTCTCTTCTGCTTTCCATCCACAGTCGAATGGCCAGACAGAGCGCGTCAATCAGAATCTGGAGACATATCTGCGCTGTTTTGTGGCGGAGAATCAGGAGGATTGGTGTTCTTTTTTGTCCCTTGCTGAGTTTGCTTTAAATAACCGTCGTCAGGAGTCCTCTGATAAGTCACCATTTTTTGGTGCATATGGGTTCCATCCGCAGTTTGGGACTTTCTCGGGAGAGGGCTCTTCTGGTTTGCCTGATGAGGACAGATTCTCCTCGTCTTTGTCATCTATTTGGCAAAAGATTCAGGATAATCTAAAGAGCATGAGTGAGAGATATAAGCGTGTGGCGGATAAGAGACGTGTGCCTGGTCCGGACCTGAATGTTGGTGATCTGGTGTGGTTGTCTACCAAGAATATCAAATTAAAGGTTCCCTCCTGGAAGTTGGGTCCTAGGTTTATTGGGCCTTACAAGATCCTGTCTGTCATCAATCCTGTTGCCTACCGTCTTGATCTTCCTCAGACTTGGAAGATCCATAATGTTTTTCATAAGTCCTTATTGAAACCTTATGTTCAACCTATTGTACCCTCGCCTTTGCCTCCTCCTCCGATTATGGTTGATGGAAATCTTGAATTTCAGGTCTCTAGGATTGTGGATTCTCGTCTTGTCCGCGGTTCCCTCCAGTACCTCGTTCATTGGGAGGGTTATGGTCCTGAGGAGAGGATGTGGGTCCCAGTGACGGACATTAAGGCCTCTCGTCTCATCAGGGCTTTCCATAGGTCCCATCCTGAGAAGGTGGGCTCTGAGTGTCCGGAGTCCACTCCTAGAGGGAGGGGTACTGTCACAGCCAGACAGCTGAGAAGCGCTCACAGGAGCTTCTCAGATCCTCCTCCTTGAATTTCTTTGTTTTGGTTTAGTTTCTCATCTCGTTAGTCTATCTCAGCTGTCATGCAGTTGGACTGATTGCTACCCTTTAAGTTCCTCCCCATAATGCAGTAGTGTGCGGCTGATACAACTTCCTGGAGTGTGTGTGCATGCTGTTCCCAGTTCCCAGTCCTCAGTCGTCAGTCGTCTGCAAGATAAGTGCTGTTTATGTATTTATGATTTTGTCTTTTCTGGATCCAGGTGACCCTGACTCCCTCCGTGTCAGTGTAGGGAGCCGGTGGTCGTGTCCCTTCACTATTGTAGGGTCTTCAGGTAATAGATAGCCGAGGAACGTGGATATGCGGCCATCCACCTTTGGGGTGTTCGCATAGGCTGAGCAGTGAGGGAGAGCGGCAGGTCTATTGCAGGGGTCTCCCTTTGTTCCTTAGTTGTGGATCCAGAGAGACATTGTTTATTTGGTATTGTCTTGTTTCCTGTACACCATCCGTGACAGAAACTTTGCACACTTGTTCGGCACATACCCGAATAGGTTGCTTGTGCTTTGTTAACCTATCCCACCCTCTGTGTCCGTGGGGCGGCCCCCCGAAGACCCCACTTTTTGCCATAGACTTTAATTGGAAATTGTAAACTTTTGCCACTCGTACAAATTTGAAGTTAAACTCACCAAACTTGGGTCGCTTAGTCATGGGGTCAACCTGAAAATTTCTGTCACATTTCGGGGACTCTAAAAAGTGGGCGGTGCCACAAACAACCAATCAGATTTTCCCTCTTGACTTCAATAAAAAAAAATTAAAAGCTGTTGCACAGTATTTAAGCCAGAGTAATAGATTTTTCTGAGGTTTAACTGATAGCGCATCCAGACGCTCAAGCCAAGGATATACAGGTGAGAGCTGCCTACGTTGTTTTGTTCAGTATTTAAAGAGGACCTTTCACTAGTTTAAAAACTAAAAACTAACTATATCAGTGGGCAGAGCGGCGCCCAGGGGTCCCCCTGCACTTACTAGTATGTCTGGGCGCTGCTCCGTTCGCCCGGTTTAGGCTCTGGTGTCTGCAGCTCCCTCTGTTGTACTGGGCGGAGTTTTTGTATTAGGGTTGTCCCTTGCTGCAGCGCTGGCCAATCGTAGCGCACAGCTCATAGCCTGGGAGTCCCTGACCCATTTGATCATTGGGTGTTTCCATTTCAAGGTTAGAAAAAGTGGGTGGAGCCACCATTAACCAATCAAATTTCTCTCATTACTTTTCAATAGAGTGCTACTCCTCCCACAGTTTTAGGAGTACAATTTTGTAACTTTGCACACTTCTTCGGCCCATAGCTGTGGAGGTTGCTTGTGCTTTGTTAAGCAATCCCCCCCTCCGTGCCCCTGGGGCTCTAGCATTTTCAAGCCAACATCCTGTGGTTTCTTCAGAAACGACACTATCTAGTTTATTGTGTAACTGGAAAACCTCTTTAAGGTATGGCCACATGTAGTGTAAATGATGCAGGTTTTTCTCTGTGGAATTACAAGTGTAATATCCACAATGTTTATAGTAGCAGCAAAGTGGATGAGATTTTCATTGTGACTGCTTGCCGCCAGAAAATCCCCATATAACGTGTCAAATGCGGTTGTAGATTTCACCCTTTGCAAAAGCAAAGAGTCTGTAGCAAATCTGTAGCAGTTTCACACTGAAATCTGCAGCAAAATTTGTACTATTTGGTGTAGAAAATCTGCACCATTTACACTATGTGGAGACATATGCTAAATATAAGTCCACTTCATAAGTTGACCTTTTAATAATGGATATTCAAATAAAAAACTCTACACTAAGGGTATGGCCATATGATCAGATTTCCTGATGCTGTTTTGGAAGTCAAAACCAGGAGTACATAAAAAAAAAAAAAGAGGTGAAATCCTATGGTTTTCATAACTGCACCAGGTATCCTAGTCCTGTGGCCATACCCTAACAAGGATGACCAAGCTTCTACCTAAAAACAAACACAAAGTCAATTGGTTGTTTTTTTTGTGAAATGCAGACACATTAAGCACCTGCTCTTTTGTCTTTAAGAATTCTCAAGCTAAGGCATTTGATAGGATAGGACTTGATAGGATAATCACATCAATGAAATGACTCTTCTTTAAGAGTAGCTATTGTGAGTAAAATAGAACCAAGCTTTGATGGACACATTGTGCCCTAGAGCAGAGAAGTCAGTGATAAAGGTTGTGGGCAATAGGCCTTACACTTCAAACATGAAGTTCCTTGTATGTTGTCTGAGGGAAGCTGTGCTTGATAGAGGCTGCTGAGTCCATGGCTCTGTGCTAGTCACACGCTGTGCTCTTTTCAGTTGAATTCACTGACTGAACAGTACATAGTATGGCATGGAAGGGGATAAAAGATTTGCTTCAGTGCATTCTGACAGCTCTTAACATATACCTCAACCTGTACACCATAAATGCAGCATCGGAAACTCACCTGCTGAAGAATATCTTAAGATACTATTAACATTTCTGACAAAGGACCCCTAAAATATTTGCATTTCCAGCTAAAGCAACAAAACAAATTGTTTTACCGTAAGTGAAACTCCAGACATCCGACCTATAGATTAGGAATGGATAATCTTTTATAATGTTTTATAGCTTTTATACTTTTCATTGAAACTGAGTTAGCTGATCTACTAGAGGACCAGAGACAGAAACATGGCAAGCAGAGGAGACTGCTCTATTTTTCTTTTTTGCATGCTGCTTTTCAGCTGCTCCAGATCCCCCATAATAGTTATAGCAGTCACAGTTACAGTAGGAACTTGTACTTTCTTCACAACCATACCTTTTATACATAACAGTACAGCTCTTTCCTTCTGTCCTTCTCCATGCTGGAGTTTGCCTTAGCCATCAGGAAATGAAAATAGTAGTCTCTATATGATTTGGTCTAAAGTGCATTTACTAGTAAAGTTGATGAAAGCCAAACTGAAACACAGACCTATGAGGATGCATTTTCCCCTTTGCAAGATTTACTGTTTGGGCAAAATGATGTACAGTAAAGCACAAGGGCTTTATCAAAGTAGGCGTGTGCTACACCAACCTTGATAGGGCCTGCGTTGCCATAGGAGGCATGTCATTTATGAAGAGGCATAGGTCTCATCATAAATTATCTGCCTCTTCCATCTCTTCATGTGCTGGAAAGAAATATATGGCAGCTTGGAGCTGGCGTATATTTCACTTATTATTTACATCAGCTTCTTGCATAAATAATGATGACTTAGCTGATGGTCCTGCCCTCGCAACACTCAACTCCCTCGTCACACTCCCTTTTTGTAGACTTGGTGACAGTGGTGTAAAATGCAGATTGTGACTAGAAAGGTTTCAAATGCATTGAAAAGTTGCAAATCTAGTGGATTTTCAGCTTTTCTACAAGAGGCATAGGGGGAATGATGAATTTCCCCCAGGGTCTCCATGACCCAGAGCTCCTTTACTTTAGCCTCAAAGGTGTCTTTCACAAGGAAATTCACTAGTAAATCGAGCACAATGTCTCGTAGGGCTAACTCAACTTTATGTAATGAAACCTTTCATGTAGAGATCCATTGCTTCATTCTGGAGAACAAATACTTCTAAGTCATATGCAAATTAGAAGTTATATGCACAAAGGGTGGTCCCAAGCCACTCTATGAACCTTCTCCTGTACCTCTGCCAGCTCCACCCTTCTTGATTGGCAGGGCCAGGTTCTTGTATAGTTATCTTGTGAAGGAGAGTGAAGGCTTGCAGAGGAAGCAGGAGGAGCACAGGTTTTGGCCTGTTCTCAGAGCACTTAGCTGCACATTTGCATATGGAAGAACGATACTCTTTTTTAGAATTTTGTGATGGATCATTAAAGGTGTTCCTTGAGAATTAAGAAAATGAAAATACTCAAATATTACTTTAGTATAAATATAGTCCCAAATACATTTCATTAGCTATAATGGTTTATTTTGTCTAGGGAGCACTCAGTAGGAGAAATGCAATGGCCGCCTTCCTATTAGTACACACAAAATCTGTCCTAATCACACAGGAGGACAAGTTACTTCACAACACTGAGGTAAAGAGCTGCCTCATTCTCCTCTCTGCTCTACTTGTCAGGGATTATGATCCTGAATACAGATGAAAAGATCTTCAGCTTAATCTCTGTAATAATGGAGTTCATGAGGAGACATGAAGTACAGAGAGGACGGACAGGACAGGACAGACTGTGGTAATGGAGACTGCTTACAAAAGCTGCTGCTCATTATCTACACCCCCACTATCCTCTCTGTACTTCATGTCTCCTAATGAACTCCATTCCTACAGAGATTCATATGAAGATCATATTAAACTGTATTAAGGATCACAATCCCTGACAAGTAAGAAAGAAAGATGGCGCAGCTCTTTAACTTGTCCTCCTGTATAATTAGGACAGGTTTTGTGTGGACTAGTAGGATGGTAGCCATTTTATTTCTCTTAATGATCGCTCCCTGGACAAAACAAGCCATTATAACTGATAAAAGGTATTTGGTAATATATTTATAATTAATAGTGTTGATCGAGCATGCTCGGCCGAACACCAGTTCGGCTCGAGCATCTTGATGCTCAGCACATGGCGGTATTCGGCTGAATACCGCATGTGCTCGAGTGCAATGCTCGAGTCTCCTCCCCGCACGTTTGTTGGCTGTAATGCTGTAGCCATGTTGATTACTGGCATTAGTGAATGGCTGGCCAGAACGGGTCATCGGGTGCTATATAGCTATATGTTCGGCTCATACTTAGTCAGGGAGAGCTGTGCTGAAGAAGGAAAAGATACCCAAAAGTCCTTTTAAGGACTATTGTTGTGTGTGGCAGCAGCAATATATATTTTTAGTGCAACCTGCGCAAAATTGATAAAACATTAAAGACCCCAAAGTCCTTTTAAGTACTATTGTGTGTGGCAGCAATATCTATTTTTAGCTACTGTGCTACATAGCGTGCAATAGTTAGGCCGCTGCAGACAGCGACATTATCTGCGCTACCTGTGTAACGTGTGCGTGTCCAAAAAATATCTGTGACATACAGTGTACTTTTTCCGTAGACGGTGTCCGCTGCGGACAGTGACAGCTGCGCTACATCTCCTGTGTAACGTGTGCACATCCAAAAAATATCAGTGACATCTAGTGTGACAGTGACATCTAGTGTACTTTTTCCGTAGACAGTGTCCGCTCCGGACAGTGACATTACCTGGGGTACATCTCCTGTGTTTCCACATCCCAAATACCTGTGACATTCCCTATAATTTTTTATTAGCCGCTGGTGACATCAGCACCATTATCTGCAGTATTTCTCCTGTGTAAAGTTTCCACATCCCAAATACCTATGACAATCCCTGTAACTTTATATTAGTCGCTGCTGACATCAGCGAAATTATCTGCGGTATTTCTCCTGTGTACCATTTCCACATCCAAAATACCTGTGACATTCCCTGTCATTTTTAATTAGCCGCTGCTGACATCAGCGACATTATCTGCAGTATATTTCCTGTGTAACGTTTCCACATCCAAAATACCTATGACATTCCCTGTAATTTTATATTAGCCGCTGGTGACATCGGCGACATTATCTGCGGTATTTCTCCTGTGTAACGTTTCCACTTCCCAAATACCGGTGACAATCCCTGTAATGCTTCATTAGCTGCTGGTCACAGCATTGACATTATCTGCGCTATATCTCCTGTGTGACGTTTTCACATCCCAAATATCTTTGACATTCCCTTTAAATTGTATATTAGCCGCTACTGACATCAGCGACATTATCTGCGGTATTTCTCCTGTGTAACGTTTCCACATCCAAAATACCTGTGATATTCCCTGTAATTTTATATTAGCCACTGCTGACATCAGCAACGTTATCTGCGGTATTTCTCCTGTGTAACGTTTCCACATCCCAAATACCTGTGACATTCCCTGTAATTTTTTATTAGCTGCTGCTGACATCAGCGGCATTATCTGCGGTATATCTCCTGTGTGACCTTTCAACATCCCAAATACCGTTTTTAATTTTTTTTCGCATACACTTATAAATCCTACACTACTGTACGTGTGACATACTATCAAGCATATATAACATTTAATATGAAGAAGGCGAGCAGTAAGGGACAGGGAAGTGGCCGTGATACTGTTGGTGCACGCAGAGGCCGTGGCCCTGGTCGCATTTAAACTGTGCCTGTTGTCAGAGCACAAGAAAAACAATCATCCATGATATCTAGCTTCATGTCCCAGTTGGCAGGGTGGCGCAGGACAACGCTCTCGAAGTCAGACCAGTGCGACCAGGTGGTCGGTTGGATTGCAGCAGAAAATGCTTCCAGTCGGTAAGCACCACCCTGTCTTCCACCAAGTCCAGTCTCAGTAGCCAAGAGTCTGGTCAACACAATCTTCACCCTGATCCTCCTTCCTCCCACCATGGTGAGTCTTGCCAAACAAGTGATCCCACACTCGGATATTCCAAGGAGCTCTTTTCAGCGATGATCACCCCCCTGTCATTGATCACCCCCCTGTCATTGCTCACCCCCCTGTAAGGCTCTATTCAGACGTCCGTATGTTATTTACGAATCCACGGATACATGGATCGGATCCTCAAAACACATACGGACATCTGAATGGAGCCTTACAGGGGGGTGATCAATGACAGGGGGGTGATCACCCCATATAGACTCCCTGATCACCCCCCTGTCATTGATCACTCCCCTGTAAGGCTCCATTCAGACATTTTTTTGGCCCAAGTTAGCGGAAATTTTTATTTTATTTTTTTCTTACAAAGTCTCATATTCCACTAACTTGTGTCAAAAAAGAAAATCTCACATGAACTCACCATACCCCTCACGGAATCCAAATGCGTAAATTTTTTTAGACATTTATATTTCAGACTTCTTCTCACGCTTTAGGGCCCCTAAAACTCCAGGGCAGTATAAATACCCCACATGTGACCCCATTTTGGAAAGAAGACACCCCAAGGTATTCCGTGAGGGGCATATTGAGTCCATGAAAGATTGAAATTTTTGTCCCAAGTTAGCGGAAAGGGAGACTTTGTGAGAAAAAATAAATAAATCAATTTCCGCTAACTTGTGCCAAAAAAAAAAATTTCTATGAACTCGCCATGCCCCTCATTGAATACCTTGGGGTGTCTTCTTTCCAAAATGGGGTCACATGTGGGGTATTTATACTGCCCTGGCATTTTAGGGGCCCTAAAGCGTGAGAAGAAGTCTGGGATCCAAATGTCTAAAAATGCCCTCATAAAAGGAATTTGGGCCCCTTTGCGCATCTAGGCTGCAAAAAAGTGTCACACATGTGGTATCGCCGTACTCAGGAGAAGTTGGGCAATGTGTTTTGGGGTGTCATTTTACATATACCCATGCTGGGTGAGATAAATATCTTGATCAAATGCCAACTTTGTATTGCCGAGATATTTCTCTCACCCAGCATGGGTATATGTAAAATGACACACCAAAACACATTGCCCAACTTCTCTTGAGTACGGCAATACCACATGTGTGACAGTTTTTTGCAGCCTAGGTGGGCAAAGGGGCCCACATTCCAAAGAGCACCTTTCGGATTTCACCGGCCATTTTTTACAGATTTTGATTTCAAACTACTTCCCACACATTAGGGCCCCTAGAATGCCAGGGCAGTATAACAACCCCACAAGTGACCCCATTTTGGAAAGAAGACACCCCAAGGTATTCGCTGATGGGCATAGTGAGTTCATAGAACTTTTAATTTTTTGTCACTAGTTAGTGGAATATGAGACTTTGTAAGAAAAAAATAAAATAAATAAAAATCATAATTTTCCGCTAACTTGTGACAAAAATAAAAAGTTCTATGAACTCACTATGCCCATCAGCGAATACCTTAGGGTGTCTACTTTCCGAAATGTGGTCATTTGTGGGGTGTTTTTACTGTCTGGCCATTGTAGAACCTCAGGAAACATGACAGGTGCTCAGAAAGTCAGAGCTGCTTCAAAAAGCGGAAATTCACATTTTTGTACCATAGTTTGTAAACGCTATAACTTTTACCCAAACCATTTTTTTTTTTACCAAAACATTTTTTTTTAATCAAAGACATGTAGAACAATAAATTTAGAGAAAAATTTATATATGGATGTCGTTTTTTTTGCAAAATTTTACAACTGAAAGTGAAAATTTTCATTTTTTTTGCAAAAAATCGTTAAATTTCGATTAATAACAAAAAAGTAAAAATGTCAGCAGCAATGAAATACCACCAAATGAAATCTCTATTAATGAGAAGAAAAGGAGGTAAAATTCATTTGGGTGGTAAGTTGCATGACCGAGCAATAAACGGTGAAAGTAGTGTAGTGCAGAAGTGTAAAAAGTGGCCTGGTCATTAAGGGTTTAAGCTAGGGGGGCTGAAGTGGTTAAGCTTGCACACCAACAGATTGCTGGCCACACATTCTGTTACAAATGACTGACAACAGAGTAGAGAAAGAGGAGGAGGAGTAGTCTGAGCAGGAGAAGCAGTAATTGATGATGAAGATGGCAAGGAAGCTGTAGTACACGTGGATGCAGCCTGGGTGCCTCAAGGTAGTCTGGAAGAAGTAGGACAGTGTTTCGATTGCTGCTGGCCAGTTCTATTTTCCCACTGGATCTGGTGATGCAACTTCATGTGACGCAATAGAGGCTTATTTTCATCCTGCAGATCTTGCACACAGTAGTGCACTTGTCTGTCGGCACTGTGGAGAAAAACTGCCATACAGAAGATACTCACACAGAGCTAGCGGCCGCTGAACTTGGTTTAGGTCTGGCACATTTTGATTCTGCACCCATAGGATCAGTGAGCTCATCAGTTCCTGAGCTGACCACAATAGATGCAGATATGGCCCTGCCAGTTTCTTGGAGGTTTTGGCCGTACATTGTCTCCACTCCGAGAACCTTCATTTCTGTGACATCTACAGTGAAGGAATCTACTTTAACATCAAATATGCTCCAAAGAGAAGGAAATCAGAATACACAAGACCGTACATTGGAGTCAATCAGCATGGTATTATGCACGTTTATGGAAGAGAGACCTTGCTGCTGTGAGAGGGAATATTGCTAACATACTCTGCAACACCATAATACAGCCTGGCCATTCATATCTTAAATATGCACCTTTCAACCCAGGAATTTCAGAAACAGTTAACAATAGCCTCATTGCCACCTTTGGTTCTGTTGTGAGACTTTAGAAAGAGATAAAGAGAAGGAGTACTACTACCTCCATCATGGTTTCTGTCGATACATTGCTATTGGGAGGAATTGCACTGCGACCTTGGAACTCGTCATTGTGGGATTTAGTACTGCACCTATCCTGCACTTTATTAAAGATAGACTAATTTAATGATAACAACTGGCCTGTTTTTTTTACTCACTGGCCACTGTACCTGCAGTGGGGATTCACTCTGGTAGTTAGGACTAGCGGATGCAGTATAGTGGCAAAGTACACAGTTGTTGAATCAAACAGCGGTGTTTATTCACACATTGGTGTATAACAAAATGCAGATAAGGTGTATCACAAAACACAGGTGGCTTGGTGTTTGTTCACACACAAGGAAAGTCCATAAACAATAAGTCACCTTTTCTCCTGGGTGTTAATTCACACCCTGTTAGCAGTTCAGCCTCATCAAGTCCATAGGTGGCCTGTTCACCAGAGGGGCCTGAGTCCTCCAGCCCAGCTCAAACCTCAAATCCCAGCACAGCACACAGACTCCTGAGCTCCACTGTCAGAGGGAGGTAAATCCACCACACCTGGCAGTGCTGGCTCATTTTTATGCCTGGCAAAACCCGGCCTGGAACATGGGGAGTAATCACCCACCCAGCACTTTGACTACTCCCAGTAAGAGCCGTCCTGAATCAGCTATGACAGCCATGCTAAATCTCACGGTGCCAATTAGCAATAGCTGCTGCTGACACATAAAATACCGGCTTTTACTTTACCAAGGCCAGGAACCTTGGTGACACATAGCTTTCATCTATGATGATTCCAGGCACCTTATTACACTGCTCTCATACCTTCAGGGGCGGATTGGCCATAGACCTTACAGGGAAATTTCCCAGTGGGCCGATGCCCAAGGGGCCACCTGAGCCTTCCTCATGGCCGGCCAGTGAAAGTTTTGTGTATGTGTTTTGTGCTGCTGGCAGTATTTTGTGATGGACTGTGGCTCTGTTGGGGTGGTATAATGTGCCACAATATGGTATTGCTGAACCTGCCTTCCATCAATTTGGACCAGACTACAAAATGAGGCCACTCTTAGTATTTTTTCCAGGGCCACTTTAAGTTCTCAGTCCGCCCCAGCCTACCTTGCACCCAGACCAGCAACATCAAGGGCACCCATGTACCACCAGGAAAGATCCCCAACACCAGGGCGTCCATCCTGTTACCGCAAAGCTTTAGGAAGTTCCAGTGTGAGTATTGCCACTTTGATTTGTGGGTCCAACTACAACAGGGGTGTTGCCTTTACGCCTAGAGGCTCTGGTTTCTCTGCAACTGCAACACATTGCACAGAGCTGAAGGACCTCCCAAAATTCTACCCCCTGATTGTCTCACAGGCATGACGCCTTACCTCCCAGGGTCATGTTATCCTCCATCTGCAGCCTACCTTCCATGCCTCTTGCTAATTTTCACAGTAAAATGGCATGATGTGGGGGTGCTGTTTTGCCCGATTCATTTGAATTGAATCGCCAAAACTTTGGATTAGTTTGGCAGCAGAATTTTTGTGAAATTTGTAGAAACTGATTAGTTCAGAATCAAGTTGTTAATCTCCAGATGGGTACATATCAGTATGACTGACATGAAAGGCAAACATAATCTCCCAAAGGGAAACATTTTTTGCAGGGGTCCTTTTTTGCAGGAGTCAGTTGAGACATACATTTCTGTGCCTTCAGAAGTAAAATATTCAGCATGTGAAGCATCAAAGAATTTATGCACTATTGTGATTATTTGCAATTTAATTTCTTTTTTAAATGTGTCAAGAACACAAATGTTTGCAAGATAAAAGGTTAAAGGGGTTTTCCAGTTTGCACCAACATACTTTAAAATAATTTATGAAGGTTGCTGTAGTTTTTAATGTATTTAATAACCTTTATTTCTCCTGTCTTTTCGTTCTGGGCTGTGGTCATGGTCATTTCCATGCCTCTCTTTCTTATTTCCCTTGATGTCTTGTCGATGACGTGTCTAAGCTGCAGAGAGGAGCTGTGATAGGGGTGTGACTATGTAAATAGCTGGGTGGGAGGAACTATAAATTAGCTTGGTTTTGTTAGGGGCGGTGCTGGAGGTATGGCAGAGAAAGGAGAAGTGCATCGTGGGTTTGGTTGGATACAGCAATGTGATATACTACATACAGGATGTATTCAAACCAGAGTGATTTGTTTATATGGTGAAAACAGGTCAGGAGAGTCCAAGTTGGATGGGGAAGATGTACATGAAGTAAGCAACAACATAAGCATATCAGTTAAACAACATAGATTTTGCAAGGTGTGGCAGTCAGAGCTTATATCATCACCTATCTGTCTTTCCCTGGACCTTTGATACATATACCTTAGATTGTGAGCCCCATTGGCAACAGTTGGATGATAATGTCTGTAAAGCGCTGCGGAATATAGTAGCGCTATATAAATACATAAAATAAATAAATATTGCGCTTTCACACAGTTCATTTTTCCTAATAGGCAATCTTATGCTTGAGAGGAATCCTGGCTGGCCAGTCCACTTTCTCGCGTACTCCTGGGCATCATTTATTCAAATGCTATGCTCTTCATAGACACACAAGCGCTTTGTATCTGTCAACTTTCCATCTACACTATCTGTGATTTATTTGACACTAGGAATGGATATGAAAGAACACGACATGGAACATGTGCTTGAAACAATTTATCATGAAAGGAGATTAAAGCTCCAGGTCTCCACTCTATCTGCCTGATACAATCCGCACCGGGCACACAGCACCTCAGCAGCTGTTAGCCAAGTGCTGCATTCAGAGTGGTGTATTGTGAGAGTCTGCAAGAGGAAATAGAGAAGAGAGAATTCTAAATGCACAGGTTTTCTTCAGACA
The DNA here is from genome assembly GCF_905171765.1 of Bufo bufo. Classification (NCBI taxonomy): domain Eukaryota; kingdom Metazoa; phylum Chordata; class Amphibia; order Anura; family Bufonidae; genus Bufo; species Bufo bufo. The sequence continues at coordinate 532,473,560 of NC_053390.1, read as the reverse complement.
TTTGCATGCTGTTTGACAGCGTGACTTCTGAAGCACTGCTTCTGATATCTCCATCATCGATCGAGAAGAGAACGGGAAAACGTAAGTCCGTGCTGTCTCATTTCTTGTGTTGGAGAATAGCACCTATTCTAGAGGAGATTGGTAAATATGGAGGGTGCATGTGATCAAACATGTATAGCTTAGTTTATTTCCAGAGCTGTTGAACAATATCAGATATACCTGTGTGCAATAGTTTGCCGGCGTACATGCATAAATACAGATTTGGTTTCTAATTAGTTACCAAGGGTTTTGAGTCTTGTGGAAGAATAATTGTGTTCCTATGCTGAATCCCTAATGGCTTTGAAATACTTTTAAAGTGGCAGATCTTGGTAATCTGCAGAGTAGACTTTAATGAAGCTTTAATTAAGAGGCTGCAAATGTTCCTTTGACATAGAGGATTCCGGTCTAAATGTTCTCTCAGTGGTAGGTGAGGATGCATGGTCGAGTTGTGGTGCATTAATAAGACATGAAGTGAAAGGGAAGACACAGATGTAATGACACGGAGTAGTTATATATCATTGTGATAGGGTAATCTTGGCATGACATAGAATCTGTTAAGAGTTACTTTAAGATGCCCTGGGGCATAGGAAAGAGCAGAATTTATTAACTGCGGAATTCCAATATCATATTTGGAGAAGGTAAATGTTCTGCTTTACTGTATTGATCGGACCATTTAGGAGAAGATTACACAGCGACTTGAAAGCAAGACCTCTAGCGATGTCGTTTCACAATAAGTATTTGAAAAGTGCAGCTTATTTTGTGCTAATATTTTATTTTAACACAACACATCAAGAAACCCCAGCAACCAGTCATACTGATGTGAATGTAATAGGTGACGTATTGGTGACATCTTCAAGCAGAGCTGAATTTACTTTTTGTATATCGTGAAAAGACTGACAAAGACAGTAGATTTACTGAGGTCCTGCCACCTTTAGTTGTGTCACTTGACAATCCTGGCTCTACTACATCTGTAACTTTAATTTAAGATCTAGATTCCTGAAAAGTAACATTTCAATGTATTGTATTGACCATAAAAGGGTCTTACCCCTCTATAAATGTAGGGCTTGATCCCAAATGATCATTAAGGAATGATTTATTTTTAGCTGTGTGGCCTGAAAATATTTACAGAACAAATTCAGCCTCTTATTAGGCAGTTGGGAAACATTCAAATACCAATTTATCATCTCTTTTCAGCTTTGTTCACATCTGCATTTTGGTTCCTGTTATAAATGTTAACTATAATGCACTGTTTAATCCATCACCCAATGGTCTCTATTGACTTATTATGGTGGTCATCGGTTTCCATCAAAGTGTCTGATGTTTTACATCCATGGCAAATTTGACAAAGAGTCCCCAACTCAGATGTGAACATTGTTTTATATGAGCATTTTGCTCCTTTATATTTTAACTTGGGGATATTAGGGTTAAGCTAATGTTCCTGATCTCTCTTCTTAGGTAACAAACTAAACACTGAGAAAAGAGCTATCTCTTTACAAAGGACACATTTGTGATCCAGGAGTCTGAAAAAGATGACAAGAACATCAGAGCTAGTGATATAAGACGTAGGTTATCCAAAAACAAAGCCTGTTGTGTTTCAGTTGCATTTACTTAAAGGGGGGTGAGATGCAATACTAGATACAGGCCAGGGTAGTTCTTTTGAGGAAAAATAAAAGTTGATTATTTTCTAATCCTGGTCAACTCCTCTGAGAACACTGTTGAACTGGCTGTTGAATTCAACTGGCTGTTGAATCGTGAGTATTAAAAAATCATAATCACTCACTAAATAGCAGAAGATTTTATATAGAGTTGTGTATCTAACCTCAGTACTATTTGATTGCCTTCTAAAAATGTTCTCTATCCATGTCTGCTGAGTGGAGTGGCTTTTTCTTGGAATAATGTTAGTGCTGGAGTTTCCTGATTTCAGCTCCCCCTCCTCTCTCATAGCATTCAGTCTCATAGATACAAATAAAGATGAGCAATTGCAGCTTCACCTCCTCCTCTCCCTCCTCTCTGTCTTCTGTTATATTACAGGAGATATTTTTGGTGACTGATGAGGTTTCTGAACATTGACGGAAAACCTGCAAGCAGGGAAAGGGGAAATAAAGGCTGTTGGAAGTTTGTATTTATTTAATACATTGCAAAGTTTTGTATAGTCAAATGCCCTACTGATTTATAAACTTATGTAATGATAGGCATGTATAGTGGATGATAATGATGAGTTCTAGTCTGTTAGTAAGAGAATCAATTGAATGACCACTGTGTCACTGAGAAGAGCACAGGCAAAGTCAAATTTGAATATAGCAAGCTAGAAATTAGCTTCATTTGTGCACATGCTGCAAAAATGGTACTGCAGTGCCTATTCCCTATAAAACTACATTTAATGACTCTGGAGCCATACGCAGTCTTCACAAATGTATTCTCTAGGCATGAATATATCTTCTGTAAGAGTAAAAAAAAAAAGCTATAATGGCTATGGAACAAAACAAGTCACAATATTCATTGTCATGTATTTCAGACAGATGGTAGGTGGATCTTAATATGCTCTATAATGAGCTTAAAGTAGCCTTATTGTTATTCATATTTCTGTTTGTAGAGTAAAGCTGAGCTATTTGCTCATATGAACTATTAGGTAATACATCATTTTTACCTTTGCCTAGTACTGAATCAATCCCACATGAAAAGGCAGAGATAGTATTGTGTATATCAGTTGCTCAAAGTGCAAACCACATTGCTCTAATCTTCTTGACATAAAATAAATGTTATTTTCAACTGGAAAACTAAGTAATGCAATGGATGATTCAGCACCAATTTTCTTTTGCTTGGTTTAATGTTACAGATTCTTTGAATAGACTGGATTTCCCTAAAAATAGCACATTATTATGCAAAATATACATAATTACTGGGCTATGTATACTTGGTTCCCTAGAATTATTCATCTGATTGTCTATTAAATGATCATTCTTCTCTATTAACAAGACCTTTTTCCGCTGAGATCATACAATTACTAGAAAACTAGTCCTTGAGATGTCTTCAGCTGTAAATGCAATGTCCCACTGCTAAGGCAGCGGTCTGCTGAAAAAAGATTTTAAAATGTGGCTTACTGCATGTGCATAGCTGTTGCAAAGGAGCCAGTTGCTAGGTTGGGCTGTGCAACCCTCCCCATAGGGAGGAGGATTTAGTCAGTCGGTCTCAGTGTCAGTATAGTGAAGTGAATAGATGCAGAAGATCACAGCCCTAAGACAAAAGCCAGCCAAAGAGAAGCCAAAATGTGGAGAAAGGAGAGGAAAGAGAGAAACAGAGGCAAGAGAATTTGAGGAGCATTTCAGTGTTGGGAGGAGGAGCGTGTAGAAGTTCTGTGAAGAGACTTTGCCTTGTGCACATTTGAACTTCACAGCAAAACTTGTCTAGGAGAAATAAGTCGTATGGTGCCTGAACATACAGTACAGACCAAAAGTTTGGACACACCTTCTCATTCAAAGAGTTTTCTTTATTTTCATGACTATGAAAATTGTAGATTCACACTGAAGGCATTAAAACTATGAATTAACACATGTGGAATTATATACATAACAAACAAGTGTGAAACAACTGAAAATATGTCATATTCTAGGTTCTTAAAAGTAGCCACCTTTTGCTTTGATTACTGCTTTGCACACTCTTGGCATTCTCTTGATGAGCTTCAAGAGGTAGTCCCCTGAAATGGTCTTCCAACAGTATTGAAGGAGTTCCCAGAGATGCTTAGCACTTGTTGGCCCTTTTGCCTTCACTCTGCGGTCCAGCTCACCCCAAACCATCTCGATTGGGTTCAGGTCCAGTGACTGTGGAGGCCAGGTCATCTGGCGCAGCAGCCCATCACTCTCCTTCATGGTCAAATAGCCCTTACTTTCAAAGTTTTCCCAATTTTTCGGCTGACTAACTGACCTTCATTTCTTAAAGTAATGATGGCCACTCGTTTTTCTTTACTTAGCTGCTTTTTTCTTGCCATAATACAAATTCTAACAGTCTATTCAGTAGGACTATCTGCTGTGTATCCACCTGACTTCTCCTCAACGCCACTGATGGTCCCAACCCCATTTATAAGGCAAGAAATCCCACTTATTAAACCTGAAAGGGCACACCTGTGAAGTGAAAACCATTTCAGGGGACTACCTCTTGAAGCTCATCAAGAGAATGCCAAGAGTGTGCAAAGCAGTAATCAAAGCAAAAGGTGGCTACTTTTAAGAACCTAGAATATGACATATTTTCAGTTGTTTCACACTTGTTTGTTATGTATATAATTCCACATGTGTTAATTCATAGTTTTGATGCCTTCAGTGTGAATCTACAATTTTCATAGTCATGAAAATAAAGAAAACTCTTTGAATGAAAAGGTGTGTCCAAACTTTTGGTCTGTACTGTACATTAGAGATAGACTGGCCATCAGAATGAATAAACTACATCCAACAGAGGAAACTTGTAGTTTGTATCATTGTGAGTACAACAACCTACAAAAGATGCAAAACTTCTGTTGTGCAGGGGGGCAGGTGCATATGCACAGAGGAAGTGAAAAGGGTTGCACCCCTATTTTTCTCTGCGAGAGCTAGAGAGATTGTAAACTGTCTGTCCATGTGCATTAAGATATGTGACTGTTCACTGCACCATCATCAGCCACCTCCGGCTCCCAGTAACAATGCGTTGCACCTCAAAACCCACTAACTCCAAGGGTACTCCAAACAACACCAGGTAGGTGAGCCCTAGAGTGCCCTGAAGGGAAGAAAAAGGTTCTCCTTTCCCATCAGTAAATGGTCCAGGAGAGAGTGAGTAATTACTACCACCATTTTTTTATATCCTCTCCCCTCTCCTGGGCTCGATGCATGAAGTTACAACCATTACTCACTAATACCTTATCTATCTATGTGAATAATTAATATATAAGCTCCATATAACAGGATCCTGCTGTAGATGCAGGTCAGCCTTGGATTTCTGCTGTGGATTCTACATCCAAAAAAACATTGGATTTTTCTGATGTGTATTTTTATTGTGTGAACATACTGCAGACTAGGGTCAAATAAATGGGCTTGTGTCCTGTTACCTGTAAATGTGCAAGTATGAAGTCTTTTTGGAGCTCTTGGTTGCACATGGTGGACAGCCAAATAGAGTTTAGAAACCCCACTTGCTTAACTTTTTAAAGATCAATGTTCATCCAATGTACATAACACAAAGTAGGATCAATGTTTAAAAATACTTCTCTTACAAAGAACATACAGTAGGTAAGGGGAAGCCACATGACCGAAATTTCATTCTGTATATCCTATAGTAGGAGCTGGTACAAATAGGTTACAAGGATAACAAGCATGCAGATCTGGACTATAAAGATCAAAAGGTTCTATCACAGGAAACTTTACAGTCCTTACATATCAGTCCTGGTAACTATAGCAACCACCTACTCCATGCTGGCACTCAAGATAATTGTGCAGACAATGTCCTTGTCAAGTGGCACACACACTTGACTCCTGCACTGGTACTGTGCTAATACTTTCATTTCAGAGAACTGCTCTATGCTGCAGCTCTGCCTCCTTTGCCACACTTTCCTGGACCCTCACCTTGAAACATAGTTCCAGTGCATCTGTCTCTGTGATGCAGACAATGTTCGATAACTGGTTTACATCTCTGGACAGCTTGAAACATCCTCCATCTCACTATCGAGTGTACAGTGGCATGCAAATGTTTGGGAGTCTCTGGTCAAAATTACTGTTACTGCCAACAGTTAAGCAAGTTAAAGATGAAATGACCTCTAAAAGACAGTAAAAGATGACACATTCCCTTTGTATTTTAAGGCAAAACAATTTTCTTAATTTTCATATTTTACATTTTCAAACTAAGGGCATAAAACAAAACTTTGGGTACTCTGCAAGTTAGTACCTAGTAGCAAACCCTTTAGCAAGTATCACAGCTTGTAATCACTTTGTAGACAGTCAAGAGTCTTTCAATTCTTGCTTGAGGAATTTTCATCCATTCTTCCTTGCAAAAGTCTTCCAGTTCTGTGAGATTCCTGGGCTATCTTGCATGCACTGCTCTTTTGAGGTCTATCTACAGGTTTTCAATGTTGTTTAAATCAGTGGTATGTGAGAGCCATAGTAAAACCTTCAGCTTGTGCCTTTTGAGGTAGTCTTTTGTGGATTTTGAGGTGCGTTTAGGATCATTATCATTCAAAAAGTTTAATAAAGCTATTATGAAAACTATTTTTAACAATAAAAATAGTTTTCCCATGTCATTTACCGTACATTCAGTGCCTTGAAAAAGTATTTATACCCTTGGACTTTTCTATGTTTTCATGTTGCAACCACAAAACTGAAATGTATTTTATTGTGTGGACAGGGTATAACTCATAACAACTGGAATAGCCCATTAATAACCACCTCCCGTCCGCCCATAGACTAAAAACGTCCGGAAGGTGGTTCTATATTTCTGAATGGACGTTCCTGAATGTCCATTCAGAAACTGCAGCTGCACGCTAATCGTGCAGCTGCTGATCGGGTTGCCGGCTGTCAGTGACAGCATGGCAACCCTTAGAGAAGGCAGGGACAGTGCCCAGGTGTCCCTGCCTTCTAGATCACTGTATGCACAGCGCTCACCGAGCGCTGTGCATACAGAGCAGGAAGCAGGTCATGTGATCGCCGGCACCGGAGAGTGCAGGAGCTGTGTGAGGTCTTTCAGAGACCTCGATCAGCCCTGCACTGAGGCTGTACAGCACTGTATTGCACTGTAAAGCCTCTCTGAAGGGTGCATTTCTCCTGTAACTGGGGCTACTATGTCAGCCCCAGTTACAGGAGAAATAAAAAAAAAAGTAAAAAAAAAGCCATTTTTGTCACCTTACATCACAAAAAGTGCAACACCAAGTGATCAAAAAGTCATATGTCCCAGAAAATGGTACCAATAAAACAGTCACCTCATCCGGCAAAAAATTAGCCTATACATGAGAAAATTTATAAAAAAAATCTAAAAAAACTATAGCTCTCAGAACATGGAGACACTAAAACATCATTTTTTTGGTTTCAAAAATGCTATTATTGTGTTAAAGTGAAATAAAAAAAAAATTATACATATTAGGTATTGCAGCGTCCATAACAACCAGCTCTATAAAAATATCACATGACCTAACCCCTCGGGTTAACACCGTAAAAACAAAAAACAAAAAAACTGTCCAAAAAAGCCATTTTTGTCACCTTACATCACAAAAAGTGCAACATCAAGTGATCAAAAAGGCGTATGTCCCACAAAATGCTACCAGTAAAACCGTCACCTCATCCCTCAAAAAATGAGCTCCTACATAAGAAAATCTCTCAAAAAATACAAAAACTATAGATCATGGACACATTAACCCCTTAAGGACACAGCCTTGTTTCACTTTAGGACCAGGCCATTTTTTGCAAATCTAACCAGTGTCACTTTAAGTGCTGATAACTTTAAAACGCTTTGACTTATCCAGGCCATTCTGAGATTGTTTTTTCGTCACATATTGTACTTTATGACACTAGTAAAATGAAGTAAAAAAAAATATTTTTTTTGCACAAAAAAATACCTAATTTAACTTAAAATTTGGAAAAATTAGCAAATTTCAAAGTTTCAGTTTCTCTACTTCTGTAATACATAGTAATACCCCCAAAAATTGTGATGACTTTACATTCCCCATATGTCTACTTCATGTTTGAATTATTTTGGGAATGATATTTTATTTTTTGGGGATGTTATAAGGCTTAGAAGTTTAGAAGCAAATCTTGAAATTTTTCAGGAATTTACAAAAACCCAATTTTTAGGGACCACTACAGGTCTGAAGTCACTTTGCGAGGCTTACATAATAGAAACCGCCCAAAAATGACCCCATTCTATAAACTACACCCTTCAAGGTATTCAAAACTGATTTTACAAACTTCGTTAACCCTTTAGGTGTTGCACAAGAGTTATTGGCAAATGGGGATGAAATTTGAGAATTTCATTTTTTTGCCTAATTTTCCATTTTAGCCAATTTTTTCCACTAACAAAGCAAGGATTAACAGCCAAACAAGACTGTATCTTTATTGCCCTGACTCTGCTGTTTACAGAAACACCCCATATGTGGCTGTAAACTACTGTACGGCCACACAGCGGGGCATAGAGTGAAAGGTGCGCAGTTTGGTTTTTGGAGGGCTGATTTTGCTGGACTGGTTTTTTGACACCATGTCCCATTTGAAGCCCCCCTGATGCACCCCTAGAGTAGAAACTCCATAAAAGTGACCCCATCTAAGAAACTACACCCCTCAAGGTATTCAAAACTGATTTTACAAACTTTGTTAACCCTTTAGGTGTTGCACAAGATTTAATGGAAAATAGAGATACAATTTCAAAATGTCACTTTTTTGGCAGATTTTTCATTTTAATATTTTTTTTCCAGTTACAAAGCAAGGGTTAACAGCCAAACAAAACTCATTATTTATGGCCCTGATTCTGTAGTTTACAGAAACACCCCATATGGTCGTAAACTGCTGTACGGGCACACGGCAGGGCGCAGAAGGAAAGGAATGCCATACGGTTTTTGGAAGGCAGATTTTGCTGGACTGTTTTTTTTTTACACCATGTCCCATTTGAAGCCCCCCTGATGCACCCCTAGAGTAGAAACTCCAAAAAAGTGACCCCATTTTAGAAACTACGGGATAGGGTGGCAGTTTTGTTGGTACTAGTTTAGGGTACATATGATTTTTGGTTGCTCTATGTTACACTTTTTGTGAGGCAAGATAACAAGAAATAGCTTTTTTGGCACAGTTTTTTTTTTGTTATTTACAAAATTCATCTGAGGGGTTAGATCATGTGGTAATTTTATAGAGCAGGTTGTCACGGACGCGGTGATACCTAATATGTATACAATTTTTTTTATTTATGTAAGTTTTACACAATGATTCCATTTTTAAAACAAAAAAAATGATTTAGTGTCTCCATAGTCTAAGTGCCATAGTTTTTCTGGTTTTTGGGCGATTTTCTTAAGTAGGGTCTCATTTTCTGCGGGATGAGATGACGGTTTGATTTGCACTATTTTGGGGTGCATATAACTTTTTGATCGCTTGCTATTACACTTTTTGTGACGTAAGATGACAAAAAATGCCTTTTTTTACACAGTTTTTATTTTTATTTTTTTACGGTGGTCACCTGAGGGGTTAGGTCATGTGATATTTTTATAGAGACAGTCTATACGGACGCGGCGATACCTAATATGTATATTTTTTTTATTTAAGTTTTACACAATGATTTCATTTTTGAAACAAAAAAAAACATGTTTTAGTGTTTCCATAGTCTTTTCAGTTTTTGGGCGATTATCTTGGGTAGGGTATGATTTTTGCGGAATTAGATGACGGTTTGATTGCCACTATTTTGGCCTACATGCGACTTTTTTGATCACTTTTATTACCTTTTTTGGGAAGTAAGGTGGGCAAAATTTCAATTTCATCATAGTTTTTTATTTTTTATTTTTATGGCGTTCACCGTTCGGGTAAAGTAACATGACCGTTTTATAGATCAGGTCGTTATGGACGCGGTGATACCAAACATGTGTAGGGAATTTAATTTTTTTCATTTTTAATCAGTGATAAATGTGTTTTTTGATTTTTACCTTTTTTCACTTTTTTTTCACTTTTTTTGACCCAGACCCACTTGGTTCTTGAAGATCCAGTGGGTCTGATGTCTGTATAATACAGTATAGTACACTATATAGTGTTTTGTACTGTATTTTACACTTTGTCTGAACAGATCTATGCCTTTAGCACAGATCTGCTCAGCACCATGGACAGCAGGATGCCTGAGAAGGCGTCCTGTTGCCAAGGGAACCTTCCCCGTCTGTTCAGTAGTGGCCAGAACTGCGCAGACGGGGAAGGGTAAGGAGGGGGGCTCTCTCCCTCTCCATCGGGGGGCTGCAAAGGCACAGCAGCCCCCCGATGGGAGAGGGAGGGAGCTCCCTGAGCTGTTAACCTTTTCCATACAGCGGTCCGTATGAACCGCGGTATGGAAAGGGTTAAACGGCTGACATCGTATCACAGATGTCAGCCATTTATACCAGGGTGTCAGCAATGTGCTGACACCCTGGTATACCCACTAGCCACCAACGATTATTTAAGGGGAGGCGGACCGGGGATCGCGATCCCGCCTGCCGCACCGCCCGCCTCCCGCACTGCCCCCACCGCCCGCAACACTTCCCCTGCACCTCCCACCAGAATAAAATCATTCAGGGGTGCAGGGGGGGGTGAAACATATATTAGTTTAGGCATACTAAAGTTTCTGATCCCCGCGGGAATCAGAAACTGCAAAAAGCGCAGGAAACCGCAGGTCTGAATTGACCTGCGGTTTGTTGCGATCGCCGACATAGGGGGGTCACGGGACCCCCCGGGCATTTAGCCGTGGTGCCTGCTCAATGATTTGAGCAGGCACCTTGTTCCGATCACAGCCGGCCGGGTGGCAGTGATCAGAAATACACAGGGCGTGTCCTTAAGTACCAGGGCACAAGGGCGTACCTGTACGCCCTATGTCCTTAAGAGGTTAAAACATATTTTTTTTGTTTCAAAAATGCTATTATTGTCTAAAAATTTAATAAATAAGAAAAAGTATACATATTAGGTATCGCCACCTCCGTAACAATCTGCTCTATAAAAATATCACTTGACCGAACCCCTCAGGTGAACGCTATAAAAAAAAAAAAAAAACTGTGCTTAAACAACCAATTTTTTGGTCACCTTGCCCCATAAAGTGTTATAATGAATGATCAAAAAATCATATGTACCCAAAAATAGTACCAATAAAACTGGCACCTTATCCACTTGTTTCCAAAATGGGGTCACTTCTTGGGAGTTTCTACGGTAAGGGTGCATCTCAGGGGGGCTTCAAATGGGACATGGCATCTAAAAACCATGTGGAGTTCCTTTTCTTCTGCGCCCTGCCTTGTGCCCATACAGCAGTTTATGACCACATGTGGGGTGTTTCTGTAAACCGCAGAATCTGTGCAATAAATATTGAGTTTTGTTTGGCTGTTAACCATCAATGTGTTAAAGAAAAAATTGGATTAAAATGGAAAATCTGGCAAAAAATTGAAATTTTTAAATTTGATCTCCATTTTCCTTTAAAGAGGACTTTTCACTAGTTTAAAAACTAAAAACTAACTATATCAGTGGGAAGAGCGGCGCCCAGGGGTCCCCCTGCACTTACTAGTATGTCTGGACGCCGCTCCGTTCGCCCGGTATAGGCTCCGGTGTCTGCAGCTCCCTCTGTTGCACTGGGCGGAGTTTTTGTATTAGGGTTGTCCCTTGCTGCAGCGCTGGCCAATCGTAGCGCACAGCTCATAGCTGGCCAATAGCTACGATTGGCCAGCGCTGCAGCAAGGGACAACCCTAATATAAAAACTCCGCCCAGTACAACAGAGGGAGCTGGTCTGCCCACTGATATAGTTAGTTTTTAGTTTTTAAACTAGTGAAAGGTCCTCTTTAATTCTTGTGGAACGCCTAAAGGGTTAACAAAGTTTGTAAAATCGCTTTTAAGTAACTTGAGGGGTGTAGTTTCTACAACGGGGTCATTTATGGGGGTATCCACTATGTAGGCCCCACAAAGTGACTTCAGACATGAACTGGTCCTTAAAAAGTGGGTTTTGGCAATTTTCTTAAAGATTTGAAGAATTGCTTCTAAACTTCTAAGCCTTCTAACGTCCTAAAAAAATTAAATGACATTTCCAAAATGATGCCAACATAAAGTAGACATATGGGGAATGTTAAGGAATAAATATTTTATGAGGTATCACTCTGTTTTAAAAGCAGAGAAATTGACATTTAGAAAATTGCAAATTTTTTAAAATCTTTGGTAAATTTGGGATTTTTTCATAAATAAAGTATTTTGACTCAAATTTATGACTATCATGAAGTTCAATGTGTCACGAGAAAACTATCTCTAAATGACTTGGATAAGTAAAGGCGTCAGATTTGCAGAATTAGGCCTGGTCAGGAAGGGGGCAAATGGCCCGAATGGAAAGTGGTTAATTACCAAATTAGGCTGCGTCCTTAAGATGTTAAACAGTATGTTGTAGAGTGATGCAAGATAGCATCTTGGGAAAGGAATTTAACGTGAAAATATACAGGTGAAACTCGAAAAATTAGAATATCATGCAAAGTTCATTTTGTTTTAATAATGCAACTTAAAAGGTGAAACTAATATATGAGATAGACTCATTACATGCAAAGCGAGATATTTCAAGCCTTTATTTGTTATAATTTGGATGATTATGGCTTACAGCTTATGAAACCCCAAAGTCACAATTTTAAGGTACCCTTTGCTCAGGGGATATGGATTTATTAGCTGACTAGAGTGTGACACTTTGAGCATAGAATATTTTACCTTTTTACAATATTCAAATTTTAAGCTGCATTAATGCAATTCCTTTTAATTTGCATTAATGAAATAAATGGACTTTTGCACGATTATTCTAATTTTTTGAGTTTTACCTGTACCTCGTCCATGTAGGGTGACATTGGTTTCCATTAGCCACAACTGCTTTTCACGTTACGTAAAGAACCTTATATGTTCTTCTATATTGATCTCTTGCCAGTCACCTTTGTGTCCAGGTGCGATGAAAGTACTTTCTCAAACATGTGCCCCATGTTCTACCCGTCAGTGTGAATTATGAATACCAAGAAAATTGGCTGATATGAAAACAGTGGTTCTAAATCTATAAATCACAAAAGAAACAGTAGGCATCAGATTAGAAAACAGGATAGAACATAAAAGTATTAATAGTTTGTAGATTAATAGCTGAATGACCAGTCTCTCTTTTCATCACTAAATAAGTCAATAAGGATAAAACAAAAGTAGATTGGTGAGGCCCCCTACATGCAAATTTGGTCTGGAGTTTTTTTTTTTCAATAGAAAATGCCACAGAATTAGCAAAAACGCCAGTAGCAAGAAAACACTTGTTTCCTGCATTTTATATTTTCCATAGACTTTCAGATAACATCTGGAACTGGCATTTTTACTGCAAAAAAACACACCAATAAGCAGCAAGTGTAAAAAATACCACTACAGTAATACCATAAAAGTGCACTACAATGACATTTAATATCTGTGTGTGAACCCATTCTTATTTTTTTTTATATCAGATCAGAATGTTTATTGTGCTCAAACTCTTATAAAACTCAACTGGAGCAGATTTATAAAAAACATCTAAAAAGAAAAGATGTCTTTATTGACCATATCAGCCAATCGTAGCCCCATCTTTCATTTCAGTAGCTGCATATGAAATAAAACCTATAAAGTGATGGGTTGCCCTGGGCAAATTTAGGGCTCATGCACACTACTGTGGTTTTTGTCCACATCCAATCCACATTTTTTTTGCGGATCGGATGTGGACCCATTCACTTCAAAAGATGCAGACACACACTGTGTGCTCTCTGCATCTGTATGTCTGTTCTGCGTATCCGCAAAAAAAAAACATGTCCTATTCTTCTTTGTTTTTGGACAAGGATAGGACATTGGTGAACGAGTGAATAAAATGGCTGCAGGCTCTCGGCCGGTATCTGTGTTTTGCAGATCCGCTATTTAAGGACCGCCAAAATGGCTACGGCTATGGCCATAAATGCACCCAAAATTCACTTGCTGCCAGATATATGGCAAAATGTTAGCTACCTAAATTTAATAAACTGACAACTAACTATGCAGAATATGCAAATACGTCTAGTCACAGCATTTTGATTACATGAATGAAGCTTGCTCATATATATATGATTAAACCATTCTTACATAAAAAATAGTAATAGTAAGGTTTATTTTAAAGCAACAAGAATTGCATGTAATTACAGTATATAGCTAATATAGGTGTAATGTGCAGTTAGAACGCATGTGCGTGTTTACAAAGACAACACCTTGAGGCAAATCTGCTAATGAAAAAGCACCAGAATTCTCTCAAAATGAAGAATTTTAGAGCATGTGCAGTGCACCATATTTATTAAATGTCTTAGACTCTTTTTCCACCTTGCTCTCAACTGGCTTTGTCTTAGCGGGAAAGGGGGTGTGGCTTAATTTAAAGGGGCACGGCTAAAATTGTAACACTGTACAACAGAATTATGACAAAATCCTAGTGCAGAATTTTAGTGAAAACTACGATAACTACTGGAATGCCCTACCCCAAGAATTTAGGTTAAACCACAATATACACAGTTTAAGGCTTTCTCTCAAAACACATCTTTTTAGGCTGGCCTATCACACCCCCTGATCTAACCCTAAATGACCATCTATCATTTCCTGAACCTGATCCTCCACCAAACTCTCCACCGCACCCATGCACTCAGAAGCACTACATATATCAGCTGGTGACTGGCTCATGCAGCTTTATATCTGCTCCTCTATTTTCCCCCAGGTGGCTGGACCATTATACAAAACAAGCACTTCTACTTTTTGTGTCACCCCTATCTCCTCATTGATTTTAAGCTCTCTTGAGCAGGGTCCTCATTTTTCTTGATGTAATTATTGACTTGTCTGTTGCTATGTTATTTCTTACTGTTTGTACATGAACCCCTGAACTGTAAAGCACTGCTGAATATGTTGGCGCTATATCAATAAATATTATTATTAATATTAACTAACTAACTAACAGATCTTATACACTTACACTAAGCAATCTAAAGATGCACAACATCTATCATCCAGAATCAGCCACTGATACATTTTAAACCTTAGACAGTATTAGTAAATTTCTTTTTGGCTCCAGCAGACCCAAACATCCACGTCACTGAGTAAAGCAGGGCTGGTAGCTGTCCAACGGGCCATTTTATAGTTGACAGCATGTTAAAATTCAGGCCCTGGCTTGGGCCTCAGGAATGCTTGCCCTACTCCTGCACAATGTAACAATTATTCCATAGATACAGTCCATGATATCATTAGTGCCATTTTTAGGCGTCATGCACATGGCAGATCCGTGGGGTCAAATTTTTTTTTTAAAATGCACAGCTGAAGCACACTGCTCAAAAGCTGCAATACTTTCATTTATAATACAGTAAACTACAGCAATGGCAAGGATGTCATGTGCCACATTTGCCAACTGTATTTTATACAAATAAAAAACACGGTTGCATCCAACATGGAAGAGATGTAGAGCTACTTACATTTTCAGTTGGGTTAAGCTAATGCATTACAACCCTAGTATTTGGGGGATTATTTATTTTATGCACATATAGTGCTGACATATTCCGTAGGACTTTACAGACATCACACTGTCCCCAATGGGGCTCACAATCTAAGGTCCCCATCAGTATGTTTTGGAGTGTGGGAGGAAACCAGAGTACCCAGAGGAAACCGGGAGAACATACAAACTCCATGCAGTTGTTGTCCTTGGTCGGATTCAAACCTAGGACCTCAGCGCTGCAAGGCACCAGTGTTAGCTAGTGATGAGCGGCAGGTGCCATATTCGATTTCGATGAAATTCGTGAATATTTGATAGAATATTCATTTCATATTCGTCGAAATCGAATATTTGTCATTATTCTAGTTATCGCGATTAATATGCGATTTAAATAATCGTGTATTGCGATTGTAACTTAAGGCTACTTTCCTATTGGTTTGATATCTAGAATTAGTGAAGATGACGAATATGACGAATGTATTCGTCATATTCCTCAAAACGAAGATAACAAAGTATTCTCCATCTTCGTTTTAGCTACCTATTCATCAACTTCGCTAATTCTAGCAATCAAATAGGAAAGTTGACTATAGAGACAGCTGTGTTTAATTCGCTATGCGATTATATATATATATATATATATATTTTTTTTTTTAATAAATAGAATAATTATAATAATTATCAAGTATTATAATTATTCTATTTATAAAAAAAAGCAAAGTAATATAATCACATAGCGAATTAAACACAGCTGTCTCTATAGTCAACTTTCCTATTTGTTTGCTAGAATTAGCGAAGTTGACGAATATGGAGCTAAAACGAAGATGGAGAATACTTTGTTATCTTCGTTTTGAGGAATATGCCGAATACATTAGTCATATTCCTATTCTTCGCTAATTCTACCAAGCCAACCATAGTAAACCAGGTATAAGTTAAAATCGCAATGCGATGACTTTAAGTTATATTAATCGCATTGCCGAATATGGAATATAGCAGTAAGTTGAATATCGCAATGCGATTAATATAACTTGAAGTCATCGCATTGCGATTTCAACAGCACTGCTATTTATATATATTCCATATTCGTTAATTCTAGCCTAATATGGAATATAGCAGTGCTAATTTGTAATCGCAATGCGATTAATATAACTTGAATTAATCGCATTGCGATTTCAACTTATACCCGGTTTACTATGGTTGGCTTGGTAGAATTAGCAAATATTTGTGTTTAATTCACTATGCGATTATATTACTTTGCTTTTTTTTAAAATAAATTTAATAATTATAATACTTGATAATTATTATAATTATTCTATTTATTAAAAAAAAAATATATATATATATATATATATATATAAAATCACATAGCGAATTAAACACAGCTGTCTCTATAGTCAACTTTCCTATTTGATTGCTAGAATTAGCAAAGTTGACGAATAGGTAGCTAAAACGAAGATGGAGAATACTTCGTTATCTTTGTTTTGAGGAATATGACGAATACATTCGTCATATTCGCTAATTCTACCAAGCCAACCATAGTAAACCGGGTCTAAGTTGAAATCGAAATGCGATTAATTCAAGTTATATTAATCGCATTGCGATTTCAACGTAATTCTCAAATCCGACAGTACATTCTAGTATGGAGACGTTCCCATGGTGATGGGGACGCTCCATGAGCACGGAAGTCGGCAGAAGCGGCAACGGGCACTGACTGGAGCAGTGAGGAAGCCAGGAATCCTAAGGACAGGTAAGAACTACTTTTGGGAAGTGGGAAAGAAAAAAATATGACAATAAAAAAAAAAAAAAAAGAATATTCGAAATAACGAATTTATAGCACTATATTCGAAATTTTCGCGAATTAGCGAAGTGCCGATATTCGCAAAAAAAATGAGATATTCGAATATTCGCGCTCAACACTAGTGTTAGCCACTGAGCCACCGTACTGCCCATTATATTAATAGATACAGTTAGCCAGGGAAAGGTTTTCCTCACCAGTATCATTTAAAAGGATTATTGCAGTGAGCCCAGTAGCTTCTTCCTATTCTGACACTATTTGACTATTGTTTGGGAGCTATCCTATCTTAAATTGGTGGTGCAATGCCTAGTGTGAACAATCATTAAGGCTTTTTTTTTTTCGCTTGAATTAAAATTATCGCCCAACCCACAAAAAACAAGCTGTCGCAACAGAAAAATTAAAATATTATGAATACAGATGAGTGAATTTCTTGAAATTTGTTTCAGGTATGAAATGAATCGGTCAGCAAATTGGATTTGGGTATGAATAAATTTGACCAGAATCAAAAGTAGTCAGATTGCTCTAAAGAGTTGTGCATGACAATGGGATCTCCTAGGACTGTTTCCAATCCCTAATGCTTTCTTTGCATTTTGTAATGCAAAGAAAGCATTAGTAATGTCAAAGTTAAAGCAACATATATGCCTGCATAGGTAAATGCATGGTTGAGAATTACAAACAGCCTATTAAAAAGCAAAACAAAACAAAAACACTGCACTGTTGGATTTTATATGATTTCTAAAATAAAATAAATAATGACTCTTATTGAGAGCAGATTCCTGACATTGTTTATATACACAGTGGCACTGGAAGAATCAATGGCTCGTTCTGAACAAGTGGTCCAAAAATAATTCCTTTTTTTTTTATTTTAAATTTCCTTATTCAGTTTTCTTATACAAAATTACAGAAAATAAAAGATTTGACAGTGCCGAGTCCAAATACATCAGTACAACTTATGCCATTAGGCAGGCATAATACATTAAATGTCCCATTATACAGATAATAGAGTACGGATCAATGCAACATCTTGTTGGTATTGGGACCTTCACCAATTTTCCCATTCCCTGCCATATTGAATCGGACTCCATCTCCAACTGTCAATCCAAATATATCTCCCCATTTCTCTCTCCCCCCCCCACGGTGGTTGTCTCGGTGGTTATCGCCAATAGTCACTCCAATCCCTCCTCCCCACTCATCCCTCCCGCTACCCCAGCGGCCGGGTCAATCGTACAGTACCTACTGCATATTTCTCGTATCTTACAGTCCTTACCAAAAGGTTTTTTCATTTCCTAATACTGGGGGATATTTTTGCTCCCCATTCCCTTGCAATAATAACTCTTGCCACCATTAAACCTCTTGTCCAAGTACTTTTTTTTGTTTTTTCCCTGATTGATGGTAAGGAACACCCTAGGAGAGCCACTTCCGGTTTATATGGGAGGGAAACTGAGGACTCTGCACTCAAGGAGCAGAATACCCCTCGCCAGTACGATTGCATACTCTGACAGGACCATATCATATGGATATAGTCAGCGGGCTCTTGGTTACACCTCCAGCATTTTGCTTCTCGTTCTTTATAGATCTTACTTAATAATATCGGAGTCAAATATATTATATGAATAATATTAAAATAAATACTCCTAAAATTACTAGATATCGTGGTCTTTTTAATATCTCTGAAGATGTTACCCCCACTCAATTATATCTGATCCTATATCCTTTGCCCATTTTTCTACACTATTTAACTTTAGTGTTTTTGCCAAACCCTTCCTTATTAACCTAAAAAACTTAAGAGATGGTCACCTTGTTATCATGTGTTTACTACAAAAGTCTATAAATTGGTGATTTGTGATAAAATAATCCCTATTTTGTGTGGCATCAAATGCGTGTTTTAACTGATAGTACCTATATTGACTCATTAAATCTGTGCTAATTCCAGGGCATAAGTCTTTTAATGTTCTTATTGTCCCACTTTTAGTTAATTGTGAAGCATAAATAATACCGTGATTTACCCAGTATTTATAATCCGTGATTAATTGAAATTCTACAATATTACTATTACCCCACAAAGGCAGAAAATTTGTAGTGTTAACAATTCCCAACATCTTTCCCCACGACAAATCCACCATTCGACAGATTGGTCATTTTTTACCTTTATTTTTGATAAATCCCGTCTCCAATATGCTAAATATACCATATTTTGGGCCATTAAAGCCCCGTTCCAAAAACTCTGTTATATTATTTCCCCATGACTTTATCCACTGAACTTGAGCAGCTAGATAACCCTGAAAAAAAGGAACCGATAGCCCTCCGTCCTCTTCCGCCAACCAGAGATATTTTTGCTTAATTTTAACCCTTTTTCTTCCCCAAATTAAGTCATTGAGTAATCGTTCCAAATGGTTAAAGAACTGATCTTCTATCCAAACTGGACATGCCAAAATATTAAGAATCTGGGGAAGCAAAATCATTTTAATTAATGCAATTCTATCCGCCTGTCCCATAGATAACTTCTGCCAAACTCCGATCTTACTTTTACATCTGGCCAAAAATAATTCCTTAATAATGGCAGATGCCTGCCCATGTTTATACACACATGGTAGTATCAGAAAAAGTAGTGACTTGTTCTGAACAAGTTGTCCAAAAATTCCGGAATCTGACAGGGCAGGCGATGTGCAGCTGTGTAGGGAAAGAACTTGTTTCAGCAGTAGCGACAGCTGTTGCAGCACAGTATGGAACATGACAGACAAGCCAGTAGATGTGTCGCTGTGTAGTGGTAGTAGTGGCAGTAGGGTAAGCAGCAGCAATATACTATGGAACATAATTGACAGGTAGACAGTCAAGGTAGCATCATTGCGCTCGTCATAAATAGTCACTGTCAGCAGTGGCAGAGGCATTTATTGGTTTTAGCAGGATGTCTTAAAATCCTCATGGATCCATGTCTGATTCATTTTCACAAATGACATTTTTACTACACTTGTGGAGGAAACATTTGTACTGCAGTCACTCATATTCTCCCTCACAGATGATGCGACGCTGGTCTTTTGTTTTCCAATGCCCTGCTCATTACCACTCTCCTATTTCCCAAAAATTCGATTTGGACACCTACTTAAACAATGAGAAGTTACACTGTATTTCTTGGTAGAGTGACTTGCAACAACATCATGCTAAGTCAGATACACTGTGATAAATTGAATTTTTTAATTAAATTTGCAAAATTGATTTAAACAAAATATGCAGTTAGACACAGTCTACAGCAAAAATATATGCTGACCATGATGCAGTACAATATGTCCAGTCACATTTGGTATACTTATTTCAAATGAAACTTTGCACAGGTTTTTTTTTTTTTTTATGTAATGGGAAACAGTCTGCAGCAAAAAAAAAAAAAAAAAAACCCACTAACTGTGGTGCTACAAGATATGTCTGTTCAGGTTTAGTACATTTATTACTTGAAGAAACGTTGCACCAAGCTTTTGGAAACCAATGCACAATTACAGTACAAACAGTCTACAGCAAAAATATACGCTGACTATGATGCTGACTATGAAGAAAAAACAAAACTAAAAAAACTATTAGTGTGCAATGCAATTATGATGATTATCAAATCAGCAGTCAGTATATATGGGTTTTTTTTTTCAGATACTAATTGGACTGTTAGTTGGCTCCTTCAAATTAGAAAAAAAGAGTACTGTAGCTTTAACTAGCAAATTAAGGACAGGATTGTCAATGTCTGGCTGCAGCAAAGTAACACAAAATACACTGACTGACCCTGTCTATAGCTAAAACCTCTCCCTCTATCAATTGATATAATCTATCTAACTAAATCCCTAAATCTTTCCCCTATAAATCCCTAAACTCACTGTATTTTGTAAAGGTAACTGTTTTTCTTTGCTTTATGAGTGGCAAAGATATCTTGTCTCATCTAGGTGCAAGCTCAGGATGATTGCTTGTTTGGGATAATAATGCCTAAGACATGTTTAAGTTTTCCCTCCTGATTGGCTGAGGCTGCCTCCAAGGCATTAGGTACGAGCCCATCAGCCAGGGACCTGCCTGGGGTCATGTGATTTTCCATCGTAATTTTCCTTGCCCTGATATGCTCCCTACTGCACTGTTATAGAACATGGCGATGACATTTTGAGCAATTTGTATGAATAGTCTCGCAAGCACTTCAGCTATGACTGGAATTTCTGAGAAATTCCAAGGGAATTTGATTTGTTTAGAATCAATTCACTTATCTTTATTTGTGAATGATAGAATTTGGCAATGTAAAATACAACTACTGGTTTTTAATAAAAACTAATTTATGATGCAGTAAAGTAGTGAAGCCTGAAAAAGAACTATATAAATGTGGTATTGCCACAATCATATAAACCCTCACAATAAAGTTTGTGTCATTAATATCACATTGTAAACCCCATAAAAAATAAAAAACACTGACAGAATTACAGTTTTTGCCCTCCTCACCTCCTAAGAAATGAAAAGCAATAAAAAAAAGTCAGCATTTCATTTCAGCAAAATCCATGCTATATAGTCCTAATTGTGGTCCTTCTGTTCTGAGCCCTGCTGTTTTCCCAAACAGCAGTTTGTGACCACATGCGGAGTATCTATTTTTTCTGACCACAAATTGTGTGAATGGGCCCTAACTCTTGTAAAAGTGAAAAATTTGGGGCTGAAACAACATATTATTGTAAAATATTTAACATTTCATTTTAATGGTCCAATGTTAATAAATTCCTAGTAACACTTGTTGGGGAAAAACTATTACTATACCCATAGCTGAATTGGGGGTGTAGTTTCAAAAATGGGGTGATTTAATTGTGGTTTCCACTGTACTGGTACTTCAGGGGCACTGCAAATGTGACCTCTACCAAACCTGTTCCAGCAAAATCTGTGTTTCAAAAGCTCAGTGGTGCTCCTTCCCTTCTGAACCCTGTTGTGCGCCCAAACAGTTATTTATGATCACATATGGGTTGTTTCTAACCACAGTTAAACAGTTGTTTATGACCACATTAAAGTGCAGAAACACAGCAAAATCCACATGAATATCCACACAGAGTTTATGCATAAGCTTACACTGCTGTATACACACATCCTAAGATCTCAGATGAGATTCATCTCATGTGCAAAAAAAAAACAAAGTCCTCTTTCATCTTAGGGCTCTTTCACACTTGCGTTGTTCTGTTCCGGCATAGAGTTCCGTCGTCAGGGCTCTATGCCGGAAGAATCCTGATCAGGATGATCCCCATGCATTCTGAATGGAGAGAAATCCGTTCAGGATGCATCAGGATGTCTTCAGTTCAGGACCGGAACGTTTTTTGGCCGGAGAAAATACCGCAGCATGCTGCGCTTTTTGCTCCGGTCAAAAATCCTGAACACTTGCCGCAAGGCCGGATCCGGAATTAATGCCCATTGAAAGGCATTAATCCGGATCCGGCCTTAAGCTAAATGTCGTTTCGGCGCATTACCGGATCCGACGTATAGCTTTTTCTGAATGGTCACCATGGCTCCCAGGACACTAAAGTCCTGGCAGCCATGGTAAAGTGTAGTGGGGAGCGGGGGAGCAGTACACTTACCGTCCGTGCGGCTCCCGGGGCGCTTCAGAGTGACGCCAAGGCGCCCCACGTGCATGGATGACGTGATCGCATGGATCACGTCATCCATGCGCATGGGGCGCTCTGACATCATTCTGGAGCGCCCCGGGAGCCGCACGGACAGTAAGTATACTGCTCCCCCGCTCCCCACTACTACTATGGCAACCAGGACTTTAATAGCGTCCTGGCTGCCATAGTAACACTGAACGCATTTTGAAGACGGATCAGTCTTCAAATGCTTTCAGTTCACTTGCGGTGTTACGGATCTGGCGGGCACCTCCAGCAAATGGAGTACACGACGGATCCGGACAACGCAAGTGTGAAAGAGGCCTTAGAAGTGTCAGAATAATCGCTATTTGGGGTGCAGGGGTAGCCATCACACCCAGGCTCTGGTTCTTGAAGTTGCCCAAAGGCACCAAGTCTAATACTGTAGCTTGGTGGTTTTGCAAAGAATTGAAAGTACTCTTCCATCTTAGAAACCCTATGCCAGGGGAATAGTTAGTGGGTACAGCTGTAGCCATTAGTGTTGGGCGCGAATATTCGAGTCGCGAATATTGGCACTTCGAGAATTCACGAATATTTAGAATATTGAGATATATATTTGTAATTTAGAATATTTTTGATATTTTTTTCACAGTACACATGATCCCTCTCTGCTTCTATCTTGAGGGCCAATGAGAAGGCTGCAATATCTCTGTCATAGCTTAGCAACATCCCTAGCAACCAATAGGAAAGTTGCCTACCCCTTACTATATAAGAACCTTCCCAGCAGCTATTTTCTAAAGTTTATTGGTTATGAAAGAGACAGCAGTGTCATTGCTGTGCTCTGTGCTTTGTTTTATTACATTAGACAGTGAACTTATATATATAATTCAGATAGTTAGGGGGAGATAGTCAGTGTAGGTTAGATTGATCTATAGTGTAGCTGATAGGTTCTGCTGTCCATACATACATGCTACAGACATAGTGCTGTGATGTCACAAGTTGCACGTTTTTTGCGAAAAAATATGCGCATCATTAATTGCCGAAAATTTGCAAGCGCTAATATATTGGAGAACTCTATCTGCATATAAAGCTATTCTAATGTTCTGCCGTGCCAACCATTTTCTCCAGTCTCAGGAAACTTATACCAGCTTGAAAAATGTAGCATAAGTGACCCACACCTGTATTTCGGACGCATTACGCAAATATTACATTGCCGATTTTCACAATCAAGAATATAATCTCGAATTCTTGAATTCGCAATATATGACGAATATTCTACAAAATATTTGCAAAATATTGCGAATTCGAATATTGCCCCTGCCGCTCATCACTAGTAGCCATCACACCTAGACCCTTATTCCTGAAGGTGCCCAAAGGAACCTCTGCCACCAGTATTATATACAGATGTAGCCAAACTAAAATTGACTCTGATAACACGTCAATGTTATTTTGTGCCATCTTGTGACAAAAAGCCATTAAAATACATTGAAAGAGTTAGTTGACCTTTTTGTTAAATTTTTTACTTAACACGTTAACCATCAAGTTTAGCTTGGCTGAATCTGTATTATAATAAATGCTTCATGGTAGAGACGAGAATTTGGTTTCAGATTTTGCTTTGGGGTTAAATAGCTTCAGGGCATGACTTTGCTACTGTATATATTTTACAATTCTCACTTTTTAATGCTTCAGGTGCACAAACTTTTTTTAAGTAAATGCCAGAGTATATGTCTCTTGATGGTCAACACTGAATTGAATTGTCAGCTTAGTATAATAATATGTTGATGCATTCAGTGCTCAATACCCAGTACATTTTTGATACAGTATTCTTTAGTAAACAGAATTGAATTTGAGAAGCTTTGGCAGCAAAAAAGCAAAACCTATAAAGGTTAATGATTACAAAAATGTGCCAGAAATGTGAAAGAAGCTGACTGTATTGCGTTTTCTTTGAGAGCGCCATTTGTCAGTAACTCTGCAGTTAGATTTTATGACACTCGCTGCTGAAAGATAAAATCTTAATGAAAAATGTACTACAGCTTAAAAGGGTTTTTTCACTTATTTTTATAATAATAATAATAATAATAATAATAATAATATATTTTTATAAATGATTAATTATAATAATTCAAATTATTTTTTATCAAGTGCCCTCAGCATGGCCCTGAAACAGAAGATTCATACTTACCTGCTCCATGCCGCTCCAGTCATAATAATATATTTTTATAAATGATAAATAATTATAATAATTCAAATTATTTTTTATCAAGTGCCCTCAGCATGGCCCTGAAACAGAAGATTCATACTTACCTGCTCCATGCTGCTCCAGTCATCCACTGTCTCCATCTTCCAGACCCCACACTGTTTACATCCAGCTGGCTATCGGCATGGTCACATGCACAGCTCCAGCCAATGACTGGCTTCAGCGATGATGTGGCCACAAGCATGTCACCACTGAAGCCAGTCATTGGCTGGAGAGGTGCATGTGACCATGCCGATAGCCAGCTGGATGTAAACAGAGCAGAGACAGTAAGATGGAGACAGTGGAGGACAAGAGTGGCATGGAACAGCTAAGTATGAATCTTCTGTTTTAGAGCCATGCTGAAAGCACTTGAATTTTTTTTTTACTGGAAAACCCCTATAAAGATTTTACATGGATGGACAGTATCTTGTAATGTACAGTAAAATATGCAAAATACAATGTTCATTGGACAAACAAATATACTGATATTGAAGCTACTGTAGCAAACTGAGGGTTATTGAGCCTGAAGTTGAGGTTTCAAATTATATAGGTTCTGCAAGAAAAATGGTTTCAAAAGAGATAAGTAATAACCACACGTCCATCTACATAGACTACGGCAGAACATCACTTTTATATGATGCTTATGATAGATGGTACATTGTTAAGTGAAGTATCATCTTTTCAAAGCTCCCTATAAAATACAAATTTAGTAAATTTTATGGAATTTCCTGCTTCATCTGTTATTTAAATCCCTTCCTGACACATGGCTGGTGCCATCTATAATGCTTGGTGACTATTTTTGTTCCTAACCGTGCTCCTATTTTGTCCTTTAATATCTTATTTCACTGCCTGCCTCTACTTCTCCCTTAATACTGTATGATTAAATTTTTTAATTTGTTACTACAGTGCCTTGCAAAAGTATTCACCCCCCTTGACTTTTTTTTCGTATTTTGGTGCCTCACAACCTGGAATTAACATGGATTATTTGAGGATTTGCATTATTTAATTTAGAGTTTGCGCTTGTGAACAGCAATTTTTAAGTCTGACCACAGATTTTCTATTGGATTGAGATCTGGGCTTTGACTAGGCCACTCCAACACATTTACATGTTTCCCCTTAAACCACTCAAGTGTTGATTTAGCAGTGTGTTTGGGGTCATTGTCCTGCTGGAAAGTGAACCTCCATTGTAGCCTCAAATCACGCACAGAGTGGTACAGGTTTTGCTGAAGAATATCCCTGTATTTAGCACCATCCATCTTTCCCTCAACTCTGACCAGTTTCCCAGTCCCGGCTGCTGAAAAACATCCCCACAACATGATGCTGCCACCACCATGTTTCACTGTGGGGATGGTGTTCTTTGAGTGATGTGATGTGTTGGGTTTGCTCCAGACATAGCGTTTTCTTTGATGGCTTAAAAGTTAAATTTTAGTCTCCTCAGACAAGAGCACTTTCCTCCATACATTTTGGGAGTCTCCCACATGCCCTTTTGCAAACTCACAACATGCCTTTTTGTTTTTAACTGAAAGTAATGGCTTTCTTCTGGCCACTCTGCTATAAAGCCCAACTCTATGGAGCATACGGCTTATTGTCGTCCTATGATAAAGACCGTTTGGTCGAAACGTCGCTACAAAAGGTGAAATAAAGGAAGTGAAATCGATCCATTGGAGTGCCGTGGCTTCTTTATTTGTTGCTGAAAATTACGGGAACCCCCGGACCGGGATCCAACGCTGCAGGCACCACCACAAACTGGAATGCTGATACAACAGTGAGTAGTGCTGGCCTGTCACTATATTGTGTCGTCCTATGTACAGATACTCCAGTCTCTGCTGTGTAACTCTGCAGCTCCTCCAGGTTTACCTTAGGTCTTTGTGCTGCCTCTCTGATTAATGCCCTCCTTGCCCGATCCATGAGTTTTGGTGGGCGGCCGTCTCCTGGCAGGTTTGCTGTTGTGCCATGTTCTTTCCATTTGGTTATGATAGATTTGATGGTGCTCCTGGGCATCAAAGATTTGGATTATTTTTTTTTTAACCTAACCCTGACTTGTACTTCTCAACATTGTCCCTTACTTGTTTGGAGAGTTCCTTGGTCTTCATGGCAGCGTTTGGTTAGTGATGCCTCTTGCTTAGGTGCTGCAGCCTTTGGGGCCTTTCAAAAAAAGGTGTGTATATGTAATGACAGATCATGTGACACTTAGATTGCACACAGGTGGACATCATTTCACTAATTATGTGACTTCTCAAGGAAATTGGTTGCACCAGAGCTTTTTATGGTCTTCCTAACAAAGGGGGTGAATACATACGCACATGCCAATTTTCAGATTTTTATTTCTAAACAATAGTTTTATCTATATATTTTTCCTATTTCACTTCACCAACTTAGACTATTGTGTTCTGATCCATCACATAAAATTCAGATTAAAAAAAACATTGAATTTAAGGCTGTAATGTAACAAAATGCAAAAAAAGTCAAGGGGGGTGAATACTTTTGCAAGGCACTGTATATATATTACCACCCTTAATGACCTGGGTGACCACTTGTCTGGCGATGTGTCTTCTAGCCTGATGCCCAGCAATGGTGCTCAGAGCATTAACCCTCATAGGACTTATTTACACTTTTATTCAGGGGCCAGCAGAGTAACCAAACTATATGTGATCCATTAAAATTATCTTTTAAAACTTGTTTTTTATTCCTAAGATGACATAAAAAGGCAACTGAAAAAAATATGCATTATATTGAAGATAAATAGATTGATTATGTTCCCTATTAACATTTGGCTTATTATAGCTTTGGTAAACCTCTGAATTACTGTATATAAGCCAAGTTGTAGCCCATGCATTTAATGGTGTTCATATAATATAGCAAAGCCCAGCTGTTCTTATTAGCATATTCTGAAAAGCTTCAGAAATGTGATGAATAATGAAGATGATATTTTTGCAGGGTCAGCTCAATGACCTGAAGATCCACAGAAAGATATTTTGCCTGATATTTCTGGTGTCATCAGTTTATATTACAAGGTGAAAACTTTTTCCAGCAGTGACATGCTCAGTAGGGATTGTCATATGGATAAATACTTTAAATCAGTGATGCCCAACCTATGGCCCGCGGGCCAAAATCCGGCCTTCGAAGCTGTGTCATGCAGCCCGTGCGACTCCCTGGAAAAAGTCTTAGACGTACAAATACGCCTTAGACTTTTCCTCCACATTCATCAGCGAGTGCTGTGAACGGCCCAGGCAGCGCAGCGATGCTGCCTGTAATAACCAATAGCAAAGCTCCTTACAGCAAGGACCTTTGTTATTGGTTGGTATAGGCGCGCGCCAGAGCGATACAGGTCCGTAGCAGGGGAAGCCGGCGGGAGCTGGAAGGAGGAGGGGCCGGCTCCAGGGGTAGCTGTTGTAAGGAGAGCGGGGTGCGCTGTTCGAGGACCTTGGGAAACAAGACAGGGCCGCTGGAGAGGTAAGGAGCCGCAGACTCCTGTGACTGGTCCCCGGTGACCCTGCTCCCCCTCCTCCTATCACCCCACTAGTGACCCTGCACCCCCCTCCTCCTGTCACCCCACTAGTGACTCTGCTCCACCCTCCTCCTGTCACCCCACTAGTGACCCTGCTCCCCCCTCCTCCTGTCACCTCACTAGTGACCATGCTCCCCCCTCCTCCTGTCACCCCACTAGTGACCCTGCTACCTCCTCCTCCTGTCACCCCACTAGTGACCCGGCTCCCCCCTCCTCCTGTCACACCACTAGTGACCCGGCTCCCACCTCCTCCTGTCACACCACTAGTGACCCGGCTCCCACCTCCTCCTGTTACCCCACTAGTCACCCTGCTTCCACCTCCGCCTGTCACCCCACTAGTGACTCTGCTCCCCCTCCTCCTGTCAC
Source organism: Bufo bufo (assembly GCF_905171765.1). Lineage (NCBI taxonomy): Eukaryota > Metazoa > Chordata > Amphibia > Anura > Bufonidae > Bufo > Bufo bufo. The sequence goes on along the minus strand of NC_053390.1, from coordinate 532,444,895 downwards.
CCCACTAGTGACCCTGCTTCCCCCTCCTCCTATCACCCCACTAGTGACTCTGCTTCCCCCTCCTCCTGTCACCTCACTAGTGACCCTGCTTCCCCCTCCTCCTGTCACCCCACTAGTGACCCTGCTTCCCCCTCCTCCTGTCACCTCACTAGTGACCCTGCTCCCCCTCCTCCTGTCACCCCACTAGTGACCCTGCTTCCCCCTCCTCCTGTCACCCCACTAGTGACCCTGCTTCCCCCTCCTCCTGTCACCCCACAGATTTGAAGGCCTACGTATTGTGTATTTTAGTAATGCTCACATATGCCCCCTCACAGATTTTTGCATTTCTTTCTGGCAAATCTACCTGGTTCTGGCCTGCGAAATTAATACCATGTCTAGTGCGGCCCTCAGAAGAAAAATGGTTGGGCACCACTGCTTTAACGCAAATTAATAAAGCTTGGGTAATTTGGGTAAATTTGTTAACCAGTATTTGCATATGTTATTATTTAGATCATGAAGAATAGTACATTTAGGCACCTACCAAATAGAAGAATAATTGCCATAGTGTCATCATCCACCTATACAACAATGACAAAGGAAGTTTTAGGTAGCATAACGGAAATATCATGAAGGCCATGTTCACATATAAAACCATACATTGCATCTAAAAATAAAGCAAAATTGCTTATAGTCTTGATGAAAATCTCCTACCAGTTTGTGTCTACTATTGCTATAAAGTTCTTTGTTTCCATGGTTACAGACTACAAACAAACCCCTGATTCTGCAGTAAACTCCCTCCTATTTGTCAATAATAAGTTAAAGGGTTTCTACCACCAGAAATACTGTTATGTAGCTGACTTACATTAGCGATGCGCTAATGTCAGCACTACATAACAGTATGTTTCTAACATTTGTCCCTGCAGCCGTTTTTGTAAAATAAGCACTTTTATAATGAGCCTCTAGGTGCTATATGGGCGTAAAATCAGCACCTAGAGGCTCCGTCTACTCACCCTTTATCCCGCTCAGGTCCCCTGTTCTGCCCGCCCCGCTCCTCTTGATTGATGTGATGGTTCGCAGCAGCGTTGACGAAATCCCGCACCTGCGCCGTTCACTTCTGTCTTCGGCGCATGGAGTGAATGATGCACTCCTAGTGCCGGATTCCTCACTGCGCCTGCACCGACTATGTCACAGTGAGGAAGCCGGCACCAGGCAGGAGAGCGGCCTTCACTCACTGCGCCTGCGCTGAAGACAGAAGTGAACGGCTCAGGCGCGGGATTTCGTCAACGCTGCTGCGAACCATCACATCAATCAAGAGGAGCGAGACGGGCAGAACAGGGGACCTGGGCGGGATAAAGGGTGAGCAGACGGAGCCTCTAGGTGCTGATTTTACGCCCACATAGCACCTAGAGGCTCATTAGCATATTACAAAAGTTTTTTTTTTTTACCAAAACGGCTGCAGGGAGAAAGGTAAAAAGCCGGAATTAGACTTACCGGTAATTCATTTTCCACGAATCCACCATGACGGCCCAGAGAGATTGACCCCTGACTTCTGTAGGGGCAGGAACAGAGATAGGTTTAAAAGGACCCCTCCCACCACCATTCACCAGTGAGTTCCAGATTATAGTGCTACAACCACCGGTTACAAGTGAAACAACTCCAAGTGTTTTTTTTTTTTTTTTCCTTGGTATTAACTCATACCAAGTCATTGGAAAAAAAAAATTCCTTTTTTTTTTTTTTTTTATATATATAGGGCGGGATATCTTGCCGTCATGGTGGATTTGTGGAAAATGAATTACCGGTAAGTCTAATTCCGGCTTTCCACTTCACCACCATGACGGCCCAGAGAGACATAACAGATTATATACGTCTTAGGGTGGGGCAACGGCCTGTAGGACCTTGCGACCAAATGCGAGGTCGGAAGACCTGGATAAGTCAAGCCTATAATGTTTAATGAAGGTGTTTACATTAGACCAAGTTGCAGCCCGACATATTTGATCTAGGGAAGCGCCTGCCCTTTCAGCGAAAGAGGCAGATATAGCTCTTGTGGAGTGAGCCCGGATGACTTCTGGACAATTGATGCCCTCGATCTTGTAACAGTCTGTAATAGTCTGTTTTACCCATCGGGCAATGGTAGATCTGGAAGCTGCCTTCCCCTTATTTTTACCACAGAAGAGCACTAGTAAGTTGTCCACCTTCCTCAGGTCTCTAGTGACCTCTAGGTATTTTAGTACTGTTTGTTTGACGTCCAGGGTATGGAAACGTTCCTCTCCAGGATTTTTAGGATTCACACAAAAGGAGGGAAGAATGATCTCCTGGTTTCTATGGAAGTCTGTTACTACCTTTGGCAAAAATGTCGGGTCTAACCTCAAGGTAATACGATCCTCCTGTATTGTGAGATATGGTTGTCTTATTGACAATGCCTGGATCTCACTCAGTCTTTTTGCCGATGTTATGGCTATAAGAAAAGCCACCTTCTGAGAAAGATTCTTCAAGGAACATGCGTCCACGGGTTCGTAGGGTGGACCTGTGAGTCCTCTAAGGACAATGTTTAAGTCCCAGGTAGGCACCTTTGATCTGAGGGATGGCTGCGGACCTCAGGAATCTTTGGATCCATCTATGGCTGGCTAATTCGGAATCGAAATAGGCACTAAGCGCTGAGACCTGGACTCTCAGGGTGGAAGGACTTAACCCTAACTCTAGTCCCTTTTGAAGGAAATCCAGAATTTTCTGTATATTTGGTCTGGTTTGGTCTGGGGCCTCGTCGCCTGACCAGGTGCAGAATCTTTTCCAGATCTTAAAATAAATGGCGTTAGTCACCTTTTTTCTGCTGGCCTTCAAGGTAGATATAACACCCTCAGAGAGACCTCTCTGTCTCAGGAGGTTGGACTCAGGATCCAGGCCGAGAGTTTGAAGATTTCCGGATGAGGATGGAGAACCGGCCCCTGGATCAGGATATCCTTTCTCGCTGGGAGAATAAATGCTTCCTGTGGGGAGAGCTTGGTTAGAATCGAGAACCAGCTTCTCTTGGGCCAGTACGGGGTGACCAGGATAACTCTGGCTCTGTCCCTGATGATTTTTTGTAGAACCCTTGGGATTAATGGGAACAGGGGGAAGGCATATGCAAGGTCCCAGTCCCAGTGCAGGGAGAAGGCGTAGATCTCTAGGGGCCTGTCCCTTGGGTTTAGGGAGCAAAAGGTTGATACCTTTGTGTTTATCCTTGTAGCGAAGAGATCTACCACTGGAAGGCCCCATCTCTGGACAATCAGATTGAAGATCTCGATGTTTAAGGACCATTCTCCCTGGTCTATGGTAGTCCTGCTGAGGAAGTCCGCCGCACAGTTTAGGCTTCCTTTTAAATGAACTGCCGATATAGATCTTACATTTTTTTCCCCCCAGAGGAAGATTTTTCTGGACAGACCTTCCAGTTTTTGAGACCGTGTGCCCCCCTGATGCTTGAGGTAGGACACGGTCGTTACATTGTCTGAATAGACCTTTATATGTTGGTTCCTTAGTTTTGGAGCGGCTGCTCGTATTGTTTCCCAAACTGCCCTGAGCTCCCTGTAGTTGGAGGACTGAGCTGCAATTTTCAGAGGCCAGTCTCCCTGGTAGAGATCGGAGTAGATTTTTGCACCCCACCCTTTTAGGCTGGCGTCGGTCTGAATATATACTGCCGGGGTCTTGAACCAGACCATGCCTTTTTTTAAATTTTTTGTTTGAAGCCACCACCGGACTGAAGATTTTATGTGGCCCGGGATCAGGATCTTCCTGTCTAAAGAGGTCAGATTTTTGTCCCATTTTCTTAGAAGCCAGGACTGAAGGGCTCTGTAATGGGCCTGGCACCACGGGACTGCTACGATGCAGGCTGTCATCTGACCTAAAAGGCTCATCGTTTCTCTGAACGAGAAGGAGCGACGTCTCAGGAAGGCCCTGATTGATGACTGTAGGTTCCGGATTCTTTCTGCTGGAAGGAAGGTAGTTTGTTTTTCCGAATCCAGCAAAACCCCCAGGAACTTTACCCTGGTATTCGGAACTAGGGAAGACTTTTTTAGGTTTATAACCCAACCTAGATATGTCAGAAGGGAACAGAAGGTTTCTCGATCTGCTATAGATTGATCCACCGTGTTTGAAATTAGTAGAAAGTCGTCTAGATAAGGGACGACCGTCACCCCCTGAGGTCTCAGGGAGGCGACCATCTCTACCACCAGCTTCGTGAAAATCCTTGGGGCTGAGGCCAGCCCGAAGGGGAGAGCCACGAACTGGAAGTGGTGAACAGAACCTCTGTGATCCCTTACTGCAAAACGCAGGAACTTCTGAGACTGGGAGTGAATGGGAACATGATAGTATGCGTCCTTCAGGTCGATTGTACAGAGGGACGCTTCCCTTTAAATTAAGGGGATGGTAGAATTTAAAGATTCCATCTTGAACCTTTTGTAAATCACAAATTTGTTTAGCCTCTTGAGGTTTATGATCATGCGGAAGGAGCCCCCCGGTTTTTTTACCAAGAAAAGGCTGGAGTAGAACCCCCGCCCCCGTTGTGGCACGGGAACCGGAATTACTACTCCCAGGTCCAGGAGATTCTGGACCTCCTTCCAGATCTGGCTGTGCTGAAAAGGAGAAGGGTGGTGAGAAATCAGAAATACATCTGGAGGGGGGGAAGATAACTCTATCCTGTATCCCGACTTGACAAGATCTTGCGCCCAGAGGCTCGGAGAAGTCTGCTGCCACTGAGCAAAATGTTGGGATAGTCTTCCCCCTATCCTGGCGTCACTGTTTCTCGCCACCCTTGTTTTGGGGATTAAGGAGGTACCCTCTACCTCTCCCCCCTTTTGGGTAACTCCAACGTCCGGTTTTTCCTTTACCACGAAAGGAACTATTCTGGGTATATTGACCACGAAAGGAGGGTTTCTTTTTAGGGGTCCTATCCTCAGGGAACCCCTTCTTTTTATCAGTAGCCTTCTCGAGGATAGTGTCTAATACGGGACCAAACACGTATTCGCCCGAGAAGGCTATAGAACACAACTTCATCTTGGAAGAGATGTCTCCCGACCAAGATTTCATCCAAAGTGCCCTCCGGGCCGCATTGGACAAGGCTGCATCCTTGGCTGAAAATCTAATTGTCTCTGCGGAGGCGTCCGCTAAGAAACCCGTGGCAGATTTTAGCAAGGGAATAGAATCTAGTATCTGTTCCCTGGGAGTTTTACTGCTTAGATGACCTTCTAACTCATTCAGCCACAGGTACATAGACCTGGCGACTGAAGTAGCGGCTATGTTTGTCTTGACACTAAACATAGCTGCCTCCCAGGACCTTTTTAATAAGCTGTCCGCCTTCCTTTCCATAGTGTCCCTTAACTGACAGGAGTCTTCAAATGGAAGTGAGGTTTTCTTATTGACTTTCGCCACCTGGACGTCAATTCTAGGGACCTCGTCAAAAATTTTTGAGTCTGACGGGTCAAATGCAAGGCGGTTTCTGAATTCCTTGGAAATTCCTAGCTTCTTTTCAGGATGGGCCCATTCATCCATCACCATCTCCTTAATGTTTCCGTTTATGGGGAATACCCTGGAGCGTTTGACCCTCAATCCCCCAAACATCTCTTCCTGAACTCTGTGGGGTTGCTGAATGTCCTCCACCCCCATGGTATCCCTGACAGCCTTTAAAAGGTCACTCATTTCACTGGGAGTGAAGAAAAATTTCCTAGAGTCCTCTACGATCTCGCCTTCAGATAGGGGGTCGTCGTCCTCTTTTCTAGAGGATGAGGCATCGTCTTCTAAATCCTCGGAGTCAGAGGGAATGTCCGCCCCCCTGGGTCTTTTAGGTGGGCGAATCCCCCTGGTATCCTCACGGAGGGAGGCCAGTGAGGACCTAACCTCCTCCTGAATCATGGATCTAAACTCCTGCATAATTGAGGGCTGTTCGTCTCTCACTATTTTAGAAATGCAATGCTTGCAAAGCTTTTTAGTATAGTCCTCAGGAAGCCTGACGGAGCACTGGATGCATTTGGCGGTCCTTTTTCCTTTTTTTAAAGTAAGTTTGGCCTAAAGTGAGAGAGGCAGCCCATTAAATTTATGTCAGTCTAGTATAGGAGCATAATTAGATGCAGTATACCAGCAGACACACCAGGGGGAGGGGAACAGCGGTTAACTCTAAGCACACATCCCCCCCCCCGCCACCTGTGAAGCTGCCGATTTGCCCAGGTGGGCTACTCACGCAGGGGCGCTCGGGAGCGGTCTGCTCCTGCTGCTGTGGCTCCTTCTCCTGGTCCGACATGTTCCGGTCAGAGCACGATTGCAGAGAGCGCAACGGGAAGGTGCTTGTTAGCATTTTTTATAGGAGCTCCGTCTACTTCCGGGTTCCGTCCGGCGGCCCGGAAGTGACGTCAGACGCGCGCGACAGCGCAGAGCGTCTTTCCGGTCGGCTACCTCCCAGGAGGCAGGCGACTCAGCGGCAGCTCAGGGCAGGCTTCCCACAACAGGGAGCGTGACCCTGGCGTCTCCCTGTCAGCTTAAGAACAAAGTCCGCCGGAGAGCAGGGGACGCATCTCTGGGTGAAAGGACCCGCAAGGGAGGCAAGAAACACCACCGATGCGGTCACCCAGGTACTTAAAAATAATAAAACGAGGTCCACTTCACCTCCCTGAAAGCCAGAGAGGACTTTTCTCTGTCCTGGCCGCTATAGGGGCAGGAACACACTGGTGAATGGTGGTGGGAGGGGTCCTTTTAAACCTATCTCTGTTCCTGCCCCTACAGAGGTCAGGGGTCAATCTCTCTGGGCCGTCATGGTGGTGAAGTGGAAATCATACTGTTATGTAGTGCTGACATTAGCGCATCGCTATATCAGTCAGCTACATAACAGTATTTCTGGTGGTAGAAACCCTTTAAGCAGTTTGTGGACCAGCTGACCTACATTAGTCCTGAAAAAAAAAAATCATCCCTGTGCATGGCCAGGCAGGGTTAAAGGGGTATTCCAGTTGTTTCAAGTTATCCCCTAAATATTAGATCTGTGGGGGTCCTACTGCTGGGGCAAACACCGATCATGAGAATAGGGGCCCCGTACCCACTACAGCCCCCCTAAAATGAACGGAGTTCTGGAATACCCATATGGAGCAGCCACACACATGCCCAACTGGCCACTTTGTTAATTTCAAGGGGGCTGCAGCGGGGACGGGGCACCCGTTCTCAAACCTCTTTAGGCAGGGTACAAAATCAGTATAACCAGACAGAGGTTAAACAATAGTGGATTTACTAAATAAACGGCAGTACAGCCCAAACCAGTAAGCATATACGGGTAACTAACCCAAATAATAACCTGTGCAGGGAAACACCAAGGGGACAGCCGGTGACCAGGCCAAAGTCCTTATGCGCAGTATTAGTCCATGTAACGTGGTACCTTGGGATGAGATATCAGGATTTCCAGGGCCCGATCCAAGGTCATACATGAGAAACTGTTCAGCAATCGAGAAAGGCAGAGGTCATGCACAGGTAAGTCTGGGAGAATATGAACTGCGACATACACCCAGGTTAACAAAATAACAGTGGGCACTGACCAGCCAGGGAGATCACCTTTTAAGTACCTGCTAGCTAATCACAAATTGCCATGTGTCTATTCCTCATAGGTCATATAATGATCCTAATCCCTGACACTTGTGCGGCCTAGGCTGGTCTTTAGTCACTTAACTAATGCCTACCCTCTAATCTCCTAGAATTTACGTACAGGTTTTTTCCTCGTCAGAGGCCGGTGTAGCGAATAAGATGCTTGTTAGTTCGGCCGCGTATCCTTTTGTGAACCTCTTCTCGAGCATGCACGCGGACGCTTGAGCGGCCCAGCATGAATACACGATCGCGTCGGCACGGATGGCAGAACGGAACCCGCAGGTGATACCGGAGACAGGACCGGCCGCTGCGTGCCACCACCAGTCCTGTCAATCTGCATCCGAGACCCCAGCGGTCTTCCCCTCTGGCGACCATGTGGACGCATTACCACGGGTTGCCTGCAAAGGAGTCGAACAGAAGACTCCCCTGGCACATGCGTGACCTGTCCCGCTACTCCAACGGGGTCGAGCCCCACGAGGACCCCTGGGGGCCCCAGTGGATCGCGGAACTGGAGAGTGTCTTACAATCAACTATACAAATGGAAGGCACCTAGTGCTCGGGACAAAATTTATTTATAACACATAAAAAAAATAATAGGACTATAATTTTTCTGTATTCTAAAGTTTTCGGATTTTATCTCAGAGTGCTGGATGCCTTGCATATTTAAAGATTTCATTTGTCCACATTCTCACTTATTGTAGCAAAGCAAGAACCATGGTTCATGTGGAAAGGGCATGACTAGAGGATAAGATTGAGCATATATATATAGAGAGAGAGAGGAAAAGATTCAGTAGAACTTGTAAGTTATACATTTAGATGATTTGCTGTTTTTACCTTCTGTGAATACCAATCAGTACAGGAGGGAAGGATCATCAGTGATTGATAGCATTGTGTGTGTACAAGTGTGTATACAGAGACAGCTGTCAGTCATTGAGCCCCTCCCTCCTGTATTCATAGAAAAAGCATTCTGATCAGCTCCTCCTGCGCTATAACATGCTGCCTACAGATTCTATTGCATTTTGTGGTGACAGTTCATCTTTCATGGATTACATTAGCAATTCATGACTTTGTGATAATAGCCTTTATATACACAGAATGCACAATGTAGGAACTGCTACTGTTTTATCTTTGTCTGTCTATCTATCTATCTATCTATCTATCTATCTCCTATCTATCTATCTATCTATCTATCTATCTCTTATCTATCTATCTATCTATGTTTCTTTATGTATTTGCTCTTCCTAGGCTCCTACATGCCTTGGTGTATCTCAACCAAATTTGGTACATATACTCTTCATGATCCAGCTCCAAATACTGGGGGGTTGTCAAGTCCATCTAACAGGATTCTGGAAGATTCTAATTTCTCTATGTTTTTGATACAGAGTGCATTAAAATGTATGCCTTAATGTAATTGTAACTGCTGAGGCACTGCTTCACACTCTGTCTCATATCTCCCTTGTATTTCAGTCTGCCTCTAAAAGACAAACGGTTTGTTGCCCATACCAACCAATCAGCACAGATTTCATTTTGCCTATAGCAACCAATCACAGCACAACTTTCATTTTACTACAGCGGTTCTCAATCTGCCTATCTCTCTTCTTATTGTCAGAAAATAAGATCCTTTGTTATTCAGAGTGATAATCTCCCTACATGTGCTCTCTAAAAAGACAATCTGTTTGTTGCCCATAGCAACCAATCACTGCAAACTTTGCAAAATCCGACACTGCTCCAGGTTACCATTCATGTAATGAAACATCTTTGCACCTGTTTTGGGAGTAACCCTTTGCATAGTGTCTGTTGGATCTTAATCTCCCCTGCAGTCTGCCGCATATCTTTCTACATGTGTTGTCTATAAGACAAACTGTTTGTTGCCTACAACAATTAATCACGGCACAGCCTTCGTTGTTGCCCATAGCAACCAATCACAGCATAGCTTTCATTTTACTATAGTGCTTCACAATCTGCCTCTCCCGGCTTGTTGCCAGAAAATAAGATCCTTTGTGATTCAGAGTGGTAATCTCCCTACATGTGCTGTCTAACAGACAAACTGTGTATTGCCCATAGCAACCAATGATCCATCATGCATTTTATACGCTAATGTAATGTAGCTGCTTAGTCACTGCTTCTCTCTCCTGTTTTTGGAGTGTCCCTTTGCATAAAGTCTGTTGGATCTTACATGTCCCCTGCATTTCAGATTGTAAGGGCCCGGACATTGTTTAATACAATGAAGGGAACTCATGATGGCATGGTTCCGTTCATTGTATTTATTACCGTATTTAATAAAGTTATTGTATTCTTACCTGGCAACAAGTTTTCATTGGTTGAAACATCGTCTAATGAAGTTCTGGTGATGTTGCAGGTGCCATCTTCGGTTCTTGATTTGATGTTCCTCCAACGGTGGATTCAGGTACCTATAAAAGAAGCAAAATAATGGTTAAGGCGTATTCTTGGCAACAGAAATCTAGAAGCTCCCGCCTCCCCTTCCATAACTTTTGTTGCAATGTTAGATATATTGGGTTAAGTCGCTCATTGTTTGAGTGGACAATTTTTAAAAAAGTTAAATTGGTTTAATAATTAATTTATTATTTAATACATATTTAACATCATGGCCTGTAATATCCATAAATAAAATATTATTACTCAGAATTATATCGGTCTGTTGTTTCACTATTCTGGAACCTATGCCAATCATGCCTCTCATCTCCCTGCATGTCTTGTCTAAAAGACAAACTGTTAATTGTCCATAGCAACCAATCACAGCTCAGTTTCAATTTTACTTGAGAGCTTCTTACAATACTGTAGACCTATGTTTACCAACCCATGGTTCTCTAGCTGTTGCAAAACTACATTTTCAATTATGCCCTGATGGCTGCAGGCTGTTAGAGCATGATGGGAGCTGTAGTTTTGCAACAGTTGAGCCACAGGTGGAAGAGATAGGTCTACAGTACTGTAGGAAGCTCTGTAGTAAAATAAAAGCTGTGTTGTGATTGATTGGTTGCTATGGGCAAAAATGAAAGCTGTGCTGTGATCAGTTGATATGGGCAACACATAGTTTATGTTTAAGGCAGCAAATGCAGGTAGATGAGGGGCGTTAGTGGGTTTGACAAAGTTTGCAGGCATAGCCAAAGTTTTAGGGCAGCCACACTGAACAGCTGTTGGCCGAATGATCAGCTTTCTCTCCCAACTCCATCCCAGCATCCTCATACACAAAGATGTTTGACTTGGCTGGATGTGTATAAGTATTTAATAGGGAGAGAGGAGAAATCTGCAGCCATAGACTTCTGGTGGTAGCTTATCTCCCAGGAGAACAAAAACATTATTTTCACCCAACCATCCAGATAATATCGGCGGAGAGTTGGGAGCTTGCCTTACACATTAAACTGTTGGCCAAACCTGTGAAAACTTTGGGCTTTGCCAACAACACATAAATGTGTGTGGGGGCCTTTAAAGAAAAAAAAAACATAAATAATTAAAAAAATGATTTCTTTACCTGTCTAATTAGGCCAAAGACATGAGTATTTGTAGCAAAGAAATATCTTTAGAAAAAAAATTGTATAGATGTACACCCAGGCAACTCTGGGTATATACGCTAGTGTATCATAAATCAAAGTATTTAAGTATGTTGTCATACAGGAATTAGTAAAATTTTGAGAATTCAAAGTCTTCCTATTATAACATACTGTAGACTTTAAAGCCTCATCACATTTATGGAGTACATTGACTCTGGGAATTTGAATTCATATTTAAACTTCCAGGTCCATTCCTCCCCATGGAGCTGATAACATTTACTTTAACATCTTAGAAAGTAAAATGAGAATTTACACAGATTAATATTTATAAATCAATTAGTTATTGCTTTTTACTTTGCCTTAAGCATGAAGAGAAATAAATAGTATGTCACAATTCTTTAAATATCAGGTGAAGTTTAAAATCATAGTAAATATTGGATGAGGACAGATGACAGAATATATTCACATAGATTTGTATATGCTATGTCCGTAATGCAATACAAATATGCAGTCAGGAGAGACATCAGAATATGGCTATGAATGGAGATGAATAACAAGAACTTATCAGAAATGGGATACAAATTTTAAATGTCCTGGTATAAAAAGTAGAAAAAAAAGTGCATTCTATAATTCAGTAACAAATTTTGCAACAATAACTTGAAGTAAATGTTTTCTAACATTAGTTTGGAGAAAGTTTTGGATCACTGTTCTTTACCACGTCACTTCACATCATGGATGTTTATGCACAGTTCTCTTAGGGGGTGTTACAACAGTGGGTGTGGAACCACTGTGTTAACCAACAGTCTTGGCTTAGGGTTAATCCTAATGGCGTTATTCTGGCAGTCCCCTGGTAGTCACCCTTTAACCACTGTACATGCATCTGGACTTCACTGCAGAGGAGCCAACAAGGGGTCAGGCAAAATTGTAGTCTGGGACAGATCAAGGTGAGGGCTGGCGGAGTACATGCTATGCAGTAAACGGGAGTTCAGGGCAGGCAGTGAAGGGTCAATACAGAAGTCAGGCACAGGTCAGGACAGGCAGCAGAGGGTCAGAATACAGTAAATGGGCAGAGGTCGGTATATGAGCAAACTACAGAATACAGCACACCTTTGCAAGCTAAGGAACCTATTGCTTAGGCACCTTCCCCCAGGAGAAGATGCCTTATGTACCCTAGGGATGCCAGCCAAGATAAAGGCGCATGCTGGCCTTTTAAGACATGAAAGGATCATGCAGAAGGAGAGACCTTGCTTGCAAGCAGGCCACAGCCTGAATGGAGGGACAGAGGGAAACTGGTGGGCAGACCTGTCAGAAAGAAGACAGCAGGTGGGTCCGGGCTGGCAGATAGGGTAAGTAAAGTAGCGGCCACCACTATATCAGAGTTTTTTTTCCCGCCAAAAATTTCTACATTATTCAAAGTACCTGGAACTAAATACTTTTGAAATTGCATGTAATTAAAATTTGGGCACCATCATTGAGTTATTCTATAAAAATGTATCTGTATAGTGCCACCTGGCTGTCTGTATTTTCCTTAATTTCTCATGCAGCACAGGTGGATGCACGTGCACAATTCCAACCCTCAACTGCTCTCATCCATATCTTCTGTTAGAAGCTGTGACAGTTACTGGCAAAGAGCTGCAGCAGAAAGAACACCTGGTCAGTAGAGGTTAAAGATCATAAAAATATATTTCATCAAACCACATTTCTATTAGTGTTGATTGCGAATAGAGATGAGCAAATCGAAACTGACGTAGTCAAATTTGTTCAGAATTTCAGGAAAAATTTGATTCTGAACAAATGGAAATTTCCTCTCGCTTCGTGGTAACGAATCGCAATTTTTCCTAACATAGCGGCTACAATGGTGGCTAAAATGGCGGCTACACATGTGAGGATATGGGGCAAGGAACTCTGGGAAGACGGGATGACCCATAATGCCATGCATGCAGCCAATCAGCAGCCAGACAGCCTGGTGATGTCACAGCCCTATAAATACGGCGGCCATCTTAGATTCTGCCATTCACCATTGTACTTTGTTCAGGAACAGCAAACCTCATTGTGAAAAAAAATAAGTGTTTTATAAGTGCAAGATAAGGATACGGAGGAATCATTTCACATCATCTAAGTGCAGGGACAGACGTTTCAGGCGCTAGGGAGAGTGATAAAGAAAACATTGTGAAAAACAAAGCGGTTTATAGGTGCACGATAAGGATAGGGAGGAATCATTTCACAGCATCTTAGTGCAGGGACAGACATTGCAGGGGCTAGGGAGAGTCATACAGAAAACATCATTGGGAAAAAAAATATGATTTACAAGTGCAAGGAAAGATTATTCAGCCATTATTCAGCTCTGTCATTCCAGAAATTTGTTGTTGGGGTGCAAGTGTTATGTTGAAAAGCCTTTAGTGGCTTATAACTGTGGAAAAAGAGAAATATATACTCTGTTCACTTCTGCAGCTATATATGGTGAAAGCGTTTAGTGCCCTATTATAGTACAGTACGAGAAAAATAGACACTGTTCACATTTGGTGTTATTTGCTCTAAAAACATTTATTGTCAGTTCAGTACAATACGAGAAAAATAGACGCTGTTCACATTTGGTGTTATTTGCGCTAAAAGCGTTTCTTGTCATATTTCCATAGAAAAAGAGAAAAATACAAGTCCGTTCATATTTGGTGTTATTTGCATTAAAACCATTTATTGTTATATTTCTAGAGAAAAAGATATAGACATCTATGTGGAATCAGATGACGAGGGTGTAAAAGGAGTGCGCTTCTTCTTTACACTAGCATCGATCTGTAAGGCTGAGTTACTACTTGAGTTATTTGGTCGGTTTTGGCCCCGTGATTGCCCTAATAAGTGAAGTGTGCAGTGATTCTAAGAGTGACGACAGTATTATTTCACTACCAAAGCAGACTCCATATGCGTGTTACTGCAAAGCACAGTGTTCTACACCACTGTAAAGGCTCTATGCAGCCCGGAAATAGCAGTTATTTAGTGTGATTTGTCGTGAATTAATTCGGATCGAAGCAAATTTTTCTGGAAAATTCGGCGAACCGGCCGAATAAAATTTTGGAGAAATTCGCTAATCTCTAATTGCGAATATTCTAATCGTGAATTTTTATCGCGAATATCGTCACTTCGAGAATTCGGGAAGATCTAGAATATAGTGCTATATCTTCGTAATGGCGAATATTCTAGATCCTTTTTAATCAGTACCCTCACTGCTTCTTGATTGTGGGCCAATGAGAAGGATGCAATATCTTTGTTGGAGCTTAGCAACATCCCTAGCAACCAATAGGAAAGTTGCCTACCCCTTTACTATATAAGAACCTCCCCAGCAGCCACTTACTGCAGATTTTGTGCAGTTCTGAGAGAGAGAGAGAGAGCAGTGTCATTGCTGTGCTCTGTGCTTTCATCTGGATCCTATTCCTTATCCACACACATTAGATAGTTACCTCATATATATAATACAGATAATTAATGGGAGATAGTCAGTGTAGGTCAGATAGTGATATAGTGTAGCATATTGCCTATGCTGCTCATCACTAATTTCTATACATAGCATTGAATAAATAGATACATTAACATCAGTCTTCAATCTATAAATTCATATAAGAATAAATACATAGATAAAAAAAAAAGTGAATCAGTCACAAACCTGTACTTGCGTCGAGAGGAGCAAAGGTGGGAATATGGGGATTAGATCACACCATCAGAGTATCTAAGTCGATCATGACACACCTCTTGAGGTAAAAGGGGCCCAGCCACCATTAGACCAATCAGTAGTGGGGTGGGCACACCGCTGTTGCTCTGGTTGAATTACATGTGGCATCGGGGATGGTGGGACCTCTGCGCGTTGCTAACCAGTACATCTTTATAGGCATGGAGACATTGAAAGAGAAAGCCCATCTAGCCTACGGGCTCCTGATGGGACAAAAAGTAGAAGCACAATGGCTTACACTCAAGAGCCCTTTACACAGGCCAAAAATTGGCCAGATAATCGCCAACAAGCGTTCATAGGAATGCTCATTAGCGATTATCTGGCAGTGTAAAGGTGCCACCGATTACCTGATGAATGAGCGAAACAATGGGGTTATTAATGGGGTTATTCCATCTTTCATGTGGTCACCTAAATCCTTCCCGGTAACAGATCGTGCCAACTAAACAGCCTCTGCTGACGGCAAATAATGATTATGTATGAGGATGCGCGATGGCATTAGCGCTCTTTCCTTCCCATACTGTGGAGGAGATCAATGCATGTAAATGCAGCAGTCTCTTTCACTGATGAGCGAGCGACTGTCAAGAAGGAACACTTCCTTCCTGACAATCAGCTGCTAAATTGTCCCATGTAAAGGAACCTTCAGGCCACTATTCTACAAATTGAATTAGGTCACCATTCTTTTGCTCTCTTGCACCTTTTTCATTGTGAAATGTTGGAGGGTGTAAAGTAACATTTCAGTTTTTATGTGATTAGTCAGTTTCTCTATTGTTTAACATTTGGGCAAATATCAGAAATCGTTCATTGTGACAAATCGGCAGGTAGAAGAGACACCTGGAAGGGGATTTTTCAAACTACTTTACATGAGCTTAATTGTTTGAAATGAAATAAACTATATATGGCATCTCCTTATCTCATTTACTGCCTCAGCAGATTGCTGTATATGCTAGTACATATCATTTCAGGTATTCTACCGTTAATGGCTGTAATATTTCACTGCGTTGAGTCAGTACTTTGTCAACCGCATGAAATGTCCTTTGTGATTTAAATGACAAACCATTAAATTAGCTCCCCTAAAGCCGTCAACTACTCGTCTTCCTGGTGTCATTTTACTCCAATATAATGATAATTCCGGCTGATTGGTACTAGCTAATTTCATGAAATGATACCAGTTTCCATTTTATGGCTGTCATTCACATTGTTTACCGCTGGAGATTTACCATAGTCGGGTGTCTAAGTAATGTTTTACAGCCTTGCTGCTGCTTTGTAAATGGAGGCTCGACTGCCAGGTGTGGATTGCTTCCTTCATAGACTTTGACTTTACTTATGTGTGTTTTTTATTTAGAACTGTAAATTCTATTTTTCTTAAATTGTGTTGACAAAAAGCTAAAAGGAAAATTAGACATGGGTAATAATCTAATGGCAAATCTGAATTATGTACCCCTACAGTATATGCACTGTACTCATCATTAAAGGGATTATGCAAAATAGTGTTTTTTTTGTAAATAGCAGGAATATTAAAATAATAAAAATAAATTATACTTAGTGCTCTGAACTTCCTTTATTCCAGTGCCACTGCTTTGATCCTCCCACTGCTGCAGACTAGTGTCCCAGTGCTGCCACTCTGATCCTCCACACTGATGCAGACTAGTGTCCAAGTACTGCCACTCTGATCCTCCCACTGCTGCAGACTAGTGTCCCAGTGCTGCCACTCTGATCCTCCCACTGCTGCAGACTAGAGATGGCCCGAACTATCCGACGGCGAACAGTTCCCGGCGAACATAGCTTGTTCGCGTTCGCCTCTGCCGGGCGAACACATGCGATGTTCGGTCCGCCCCCTATACATCATCATTGAGCAAACTTTGACCCTGTACCTCACAGTCAGCAGACACATTCCAGCCAATCAGCAGCATACCCTCCCTCCCAGACCCTCCCACCTCCTGCACAGCATCCATTTTAGATTCATTCTGAAGCTGCAGTCTTAGTGAGAGGAGGGAGACTGTAACTGCTGCTGATTTAATTGGGAAATCGATAGCTAGGCTAGTGAATTCAGTGTCCACTCCAGTCCTGAAAGACTCATCTGATCTCTGCTGTAAGGACAGCGTCCTGACAGCACCCCAAAAAGCCCTTTTTAGGGCTGCAACATTAGTCTGCTTTTTTTTTTTCCTTTATATACATATTGCAGTTGCCTGGCCTGCCTGTGTGTGAGGAGCTGCAGGCCCACAGACTGTAGTGTGCCCACTGCCAGTGCTCACCCCTGTCATTCCGTGTGGCACAGGACTTTGCTTAAAAAAAGGCACTTAATTTTTACACTTTAATCTAAGGTTAGTTGCCTGCCAGTGTGTGTCAGGCTGACTTCCACTGACTGTAGTGTGCCCACTGCCAGTGCCCACCACTCATACCGGCTGGCACAGGACTTTGCTTAAAAAAGGCATTTAATTTTTACACTTTAGTGTAATTTCAGCTGCTTGCCTGCTGCTAGTGTGTGTCAGGCCGACTTCAACTGACTGTAGTGTGCCCACTGCCAGTGCCCACCCCTGTCATCCCGAGTGGCACAGGACTTTGCTTAAAAAATAGGCACTTAATTTTTACACTTTAATCTAAGGTTAGTTGCCTGCCAGTGTGTGTCAGGCTGACTTCCACTGACTGTAGTGTGCCCACTGCCAGTGCCCACCACTCATACCGGCTGGCACAGGACTTTGCATAAAAAAGGCATTTAATTTTTACACTTTAGTGTAATTTCAGCTGCTTGCCTGCTGCTAGTGTGTGTCAGGCCGACTTCAACTGACTGTAGTGTGCCCACTGCCAGTGCCCACCCCTGTCATCCCGTGTGGCACAGGACTTTGCTTAAAAAAAAGGCACTTCATTTTTACACTTTAATCTAAGGTTAGTTGCCTGCCAGTGTGTGTCAGGCCGACTTCAACTGACTGTAGTGTGCCCACTGCCAGTGCCCACCCCTGTCATCCCGAGTGGCACAGGACTTTGCTTAAAAAATAGGCACTTAATTTTTACACTTTAATCTAAGGTTAGTTGCCTGCCAGTGTGTGTCAGGCTGACTTCCACTGACTGTAGTGTGCCCACTGCCAGTGCCCACCACTCATACCGGCTGGCACAGGACTTTGCATAAAAAAGGCATTTAATTTTTACACTTTAGTGTAATTTCAGCTGCTTGCCTGCTGCTAGTGTGTGTCAGGCCGACTTCAACTGACTGTAGTGTGCCCACTGCCAGTGCCCACCCCTGTCATCCCGTGTGGCACAGGACTTTGCTTAAAAAAAAGGCACTTCATTTTTACACTTTAATCTAAGGTTAGTTGCCTGCCAGTGTGTGTCAGGCCGACTTCAACTGACTGTAGTGTGCCCACTGCCAGTGCCCACCCCTGTCATCCCGAGTGGCACAGGACTTTGCTTAAAAAATAGGCACTTAATTTTTACACTTTAATCTAAGGTTAGTTGCCTGCCAGTGTGTGTCAGGCTGACTTCCACTGACTGTAGTGTGCCCACTGCCAGTGCCCACCACTCATACCGGCTGGCACAGGACTTTGCTTAAAAAAGGCATTTAATTTTTACACTTTAATGTAATTTCAGCTGCTTGCCTGCTGCTAGTGTGTGTCAGGCCGACTTCAACTGACTGTAGTGTGCCCACTGCCAGTGCCCACCCCTGTCATACCGAGTGGCACAGGACTTTGCTTAAAAAATAGGCACTTAATTTTTACACTTTAATCTAAGGTTAGTTGCCTGCCAGTGTGTGTCAGGCTGACTTCCACTGACTGTAGTGTGCCCACTGCCAGTGCCCACCACTCATACCGGCTGGCACAGGACTTTGCTTAAAAAAGGCATTTAATTTTTACACTTTAATGTAATTTCAGCTGCTTGCCTGCTGCTAGTGTGTGTCAGGCCGACTTCAACTGACTGTAGTGTGCCCACTGCCAGTGCCCACCCCTGTCATACCGAGTGGCACAGGACTTTGCTTAAAAAATAGGCACTTAATTTTTACACTTTAATCTAAGGTTAGTTGCCTGCCAGTGTGTGTCAGGCTGACTTCCACTGACTGTAGTGTGCCCACTGCCAGTGCCCACCACTCATACCGGCTGGCACAGGACTTTGCTTAAAAAAGGCATTTAATTTTTACACTTTAATGTAATTTCAGCTGCTTGCCTGCTGCTAGTGTGTGTCAGGCCGACTTCAACTGACTGTAGTGTGCCCACTGCCAGTGCCCACCCCTGTCATACCGAGTGGCACAGGACTTTGCTTAAAAAATAGGCACTTAATTTTTACACTTTAATCTAAGGTTAGTTGCCTGCCAGTGTGTGTCAGGCTGACTTCCACTGACTGTAGTGTGCCCACTGCCAGTGCCCACCACTCATACCGGCTGGCACAGGACTTTGCTTAAAAAAGGCATTTAATTTTTACACTTTAATGTAATTTCAGCTGCTTGCCTGCTGCTAGTGTGTGTCAGGCCGACTTCAACTGACTGTAGTGTGCCCACTGCCAGTGCCCACCCCTGTCATACCGAGTGGCACAGGACTTTGCTTAAAAAATAGGCACTTAATTTTTACACTTTAATCTAAGGTTAGTTGCCTGCCAGTGTGTGTCAGGCTGACTTCCACTGACTGTAGTGTGCCCACTGCCAGTGCCCACCACTCATACCGGCTGGCACAGGACTTTGCTTAAAAAAGGCATTTAATTTTTACACTTTAATGTAATTTCAGCTGCTTGCCTGCTGCTAGTGTGTGTCAGGCCGACTTCAACTGACTGTAGTGTGCCCACTGCCAGTGCCCACCCCTGTCATACCGAGTGGCACAGGACTTTGCTTAAAAAATAGGCACTTAATTTTTACACTTTAATCTAAGGTTAGTTGCCTGCCAGTGTGTGTCAGGCTGACTTCCACTGACTGTAGTGTGCCCACTGCCAGTGCCCACCACTCATACCGGCTGGCACAGGACTTTGCTTAAAAAAGGCATTTAATTTTTACACTTTAATGTAATTTCAGCTGCTTGCCTGCTGCTAGTGTGTGTCAGGCCGACTTCAACTGACTGTAGTGTGCCCACTGCCAGTGCCCACCCCTGTCATACCGAGTGGCACAGGACTTTGCTTAAAAAATAGGCACTTAATTTTTACACTTTAATCTAAGGTTAGTTGCCTGCCAGTGTGTGTCAGGCTGACTTCCACTGACTGTAGTGTGCCCACTGCCAGTGCCCACCACTCATACCGGCTGGCACAGGACTTTGCATAAAAAAGGCATTTAATTTTTACACTTTAGTGTAATTTCAGCTGCTTGCCTGCTGCTAGTGTGTGTCAGGCCGACTTCAACTGACTGTAGTGTGCCCACTGCCAGTGCCCACCCCTGTCATACCGAGTGGCACAGGACTTTGCTTAAAAAATAGGCACTTAATTTTTACACTTTAATCTAAGGTTAGTTGCCTGCCAGTGTGTGTCAGGCTGACTTCCACTGACTGTAGTGTGCCCACTGCCAGTGCCCACCACTCATACCGGCTGGCACAGGACTTTGCTTAAAAAAGGCATTTAATTTTTACACTTTAATGTAATTTCAGCTGCTTGCCTGCTGCTAGTGTGTGTCAGGCCGACTTCAACTGACTGTAGTGTGCCCACTGCCAGTGCCCACCCCTGTCATACCGAGTGGCACAGGACTTTGCTTAAAAAATAGGCACTTAATTTTTACACTTTAATCTAAGGTTAGTTGCCTGCCAGTGTGTGTCAGGCTGACTTCCACTGACTGTAGTGTGCCCACTGCCAGTGCCCACCACTCATACCGGCTGGCACAGGACTTTGCTTAAAAAAGGCATTTAATTTTTACACTTTAATGTAATTTCAGCTGCTTGCCTGCTGCTAGTGTGTGTCAGGCCGACTTCAACTGACTGTAGTGTGCCCACTGCCAGTGCCCACCCCTGTCATACCGAGTGGCACAGGACTTTGCTTAAAAAATAGGCACTTAATTTTTACACTTTAATCTAAGGTTAGTTGCCTGCCAGTGTGTGTCAGGCTGACTTCCACTGACTGTAGTGTGCCCACTGCCAGTGCCCACCACTCATACCGGCTGGCACAGGACTTTGCATAAAAAAGGCATTTAATTTTTACACTTTAGTGTAATTTCAGCTGCTTGCCTGCTGCTAGTGTGTGTCAGGCCGACTTCAACTGACTGTAGTGTGCCCACTGCCAGTGCCCACCCCTGTCATACCGAGTGGCACAGGACTTTGCTTAAAAAATAGGCACTTAATTTTTACACTTTAATCTAAGGTTAGTTGCCTGCCAGTGTGTGTCAGGCTGACTTCCACTGACTGTAGTGTGCCCACTGCCAGTGCCCACCACTCATACCGGCTGGCACAGGACTTTGCTTAAAAAAGGCATTTAATTTTTACACTTTAATGTAATTTCAGCTGCTTGCCTGCTGCTAGTGTGTGTCAGGCCGACTTCAACTGACTGTAGTGTGCCCACTGCCAGTGCCCACCCCTGTCATACCGAGTGGCACAGGACTTTGCTTAAAAAATAGGCACTTAATTTTTACACTTTAATCTAAGGTTAGTTGCCTGCCAGTGTGTGTCAGGCTGACTTCCACTGACTGTAGTGTGCCCACTGCCAGTGCCCACCACTCATACCGGCTGGCACAGGACTTTGCTTAAAAAAGGCATTTAATTTTTACACTTTAATGTAATTTCAGCTGCTTGCCTGCTGCTAGTGTGTGTCAGGCCGACTTCAACTGACTGTAGTGTGCCCACTGCCAGTGCCCACCCCTGTCATACCGAGTGGCACAGGACTTTGCTTAAAAAATAGGCACTTAATTTTTACACTTTAATCTAAGGTTAGTTGCCTGCCAGTGTGTGTCAGGCTGACTTCCACTGACTGTAGTGTGCCCACTGCCAGTGCCCACCACTCATACCGGCTGGCACAGGACTTTGCTTAAAAAAGGCATTTAATTTTTACACTTTAATGTAATTTCAGCTGCTTGCCTGCTGCTAGTGTGTGTCAGGCCGACTTCAACTGACTGTAGTGTGCCCACTGCCAGTGCCCACCCCTGTCATACCGAGTGGCACAGGACTTTGCTTAAAAAATAGGCACTTAATTTTTACACTTTAATCTAAGGTTAGTTGCCTGCCAGTGTGTGTCAGGCTGACTTCCACTGACTGTAGTGTGCCCACTGCCAGTGCCCACCACTCATACCGGCTGGCACAGGACTTTGCATAAAAAAGGCATTTAATTTTTACACTTTAGTGTAATTTCAGCTGCTTGCCTGCTGCTAGTGTGTGTCAGGCCGACTTCAACTGACTGTAGTGTGCCCACTGCCAGTGCCCACCCCTGTCATACCGAGTGGCACAGGACTTTGCTTAAAAAATAGGCACTTAATTTTTACACTTTAATCTAAGGTTAGTTGCCTGCCAGTGTGTGTCAGGCTGACTTCCACTGACTGTAGTGTGCCCACTGCCAGTGCCCACCACTCATACCGGCTGGCACAGGACTTTGCATAAAAAAGGCATTTAATTTTTACACTTTAGTGTAATTTCAGCTGCTTGCCTGCTGCTAGTGTGTGTCAGGCCGACTTCAACTGACTGTAGTGTGCCCACTGCCAGTGCCAACCACTGATACCGGGTGGCACAGTAGCTTGCCGATAAATAAGG
This sequence comes from Bufo bufo, assembly GCF_905171765.1. Classification (NCBI taxonomy): domain Eukaryota; kingdom Metazoa; phylum Chordata; class Amphibia; order Anura; family Bufonidae; genus Bufo; species Bufo bufo. Next base: position 532,422,474 of record NC_053390.1, on the reverse strand, counting down.
CATTTAATTTTTAGACAGTAGTCTAAATTCAGTTGCTTGCCTGCTGCCAGTGTGTGTCAGGCCCGCTTCCACTGACTGTAGTGTGCCCACTGCCAGTGCCAACCACTGATACCGGGTGGCACAGTAGCTTGCCGATAAATAAGGCATTTAATTTTTAGACAGTAGTCTAAATTCAGTTGCTTGCCTGCTGCCAGTGTGTGTCAGGCCCTCTTCCACTGACTGTAGTGTGCCCACTGCCAGTGCCAACCACTGATACCGGGTGGCACAGTAGCTTGCCGATAAATAAGGCATTTAATTTTTACACTTTAGTGTAATTTCAGTTGCTTGCCTGCTGCCAGTGTGTGTCAGGCCCGCTTCCACTGACTGTAGTGTGCCCACTGCCAGTGCCAACCACTGATACCGGGTGGCACAGTAGCTTGCCGATAAATAAGGCATTTAATTTTTAGACAGTAGTCTAAATTCAGTTGCTTGCCTGCTGCCAGTCAGTGTGTCAGGCCCTCTTCCACTGACTGTAGTGTGCCCACTGCCAGTGCCAACCACTCATACCGGGTGGCACAGTAGCTTGCCGATAAATAAGGCATTTAATTTTTACACTTTAGTGTAATTTCAGTTGCTTGCCTGCTGCCAGTGTGTGTCAGGCCCGCTTCCACTGACTGTTTTTCATAAAAGGCAATTCCTGATATGGGACGTAACAGGGATTAAACTGATGAGAATAATACTACAGAAAATACCACTCATATCGGTGGAGGGAGCCAGCGTTTTTTTAACCATCTCCCCGTTCAAAAAATCTATTTAATAAATGGCCCCCAGATTGGGGATGTTAGAGGGATTAAACTGATGAGAATAGTACTACAGAAAATACCACTCATATCGGGTGTGACAGTAAATTGCACGGCGCAGATGCAGTCACCGTGGTTTAAAACAGAGTGGAGGGAGCCAGCGTTTTTTTAACCATCTCCCCGTTCGAAAAATCTATTCAATAAATGGCACCCAGATTGGGGACGTTAGAGGGATTAAACTGATGAGAATAGTACTACAGAAAATACCACTCATATCGGGTGTGACAGTAAATTGCACGGCGCAGACGCAGTCACCGTGGTTTAAAACAGAGTGGAGGGAGCCAGGTTTTTTTTAACCATCTCCCCGTTCGAAAAATCTATTCAATAAATGGCACCCAGATTGGGGACGTTAGAGGGATTAAACTGATGAGAATAGTACTACAGAAAATACCACTCATATCGGGTGTGACAGTAAATTGCACGGCGCAGACGCAGTCACCGTGGATTAAAACAGAGTGGAGGGAGCCAGCGTTTTTTTAACCATCTCCCCGTCCGAAAAATCTGTTTAATAAATGGCCCCCAGATTGGGGAGTCGGGGACGTTAGAGGGATTAAACTGATGAGAATAGTACTACAGAAAATACCACTCATATCGGGTGTGACAGTAAATTGCACGGCGCAGACGCAGTCACCGTGGATAAAAACAAAGGGGAGGGAGCCAGCGTTTTTTTAACCATCTCCCCGTTCGAAAAATCAATTCAATTGACCTTTCGGGGACCCTTGGTGTTGTACGTGGCTGGGTGGAGGAAGAAACCTTCAATGACATCACCGGGACGTGGCTAGCTTGGTATCCAACCTTGTGCAAATGGGGAGTTTGCGGTTGTGCAAATGAACTGTTTGCGGTGCATTAAAAGGGGAGTTTGGTCTGTCAATGTCTGTGATGCGGGCGTAACCCTTACACTACCTGATCGATACAACATCATACCTGATCGTATACACACACTGGATGTTTTAAAGCACGTTATTCCAAACAATTTAGGAATGTTAGTTGATTTATGCCCTTTATGGATTAAAACCCGACTCTGCGTCCACTACGTAATTTTCCATGGGAGTTTTGCCATAGATCCCCCTCCGGCATGCCACAGTCCAGGTGTTAGACCCCTTGAAACAACTTTCTCATCACTATTGTGGCCAGAAAGAGTCCCTGTGGGTTTTAAAATTCGCCTGTCTATTGAAGTCTATGGCGGTTCGCCCGGTTCGCCAGTTCGCGAACATTTGCGGAAGTTCGCGTTCGCTGTTCGCGAACTGAAAATTTTATGTTCGCGACATCACTACTGCAGACTAGTGTCCCAGTGCTGCCACTCTGATCCTCCGCACTGATGCAGACTAGTGTCCCAGTGCTGCCACTCTGATCCTCCGCACTGATGCAGACTAGTGTCCCAGTGCTGCCACTCTGATCCTCCGCACTACTGCAGCCATGACTTCCAGTGCTGCCACTCTGATCCTCCACACTGATGCAGACTAGTGTCCCAGTGCTGCCACTCTGATCCTCCGCACTGCTGCAGACTAGTGTCCCAGTGCTGCCACTCTGATCCTCCCACTGCTGCAGACTAGTGTCCCAGTGCTGCCACTCTGATCCTCCGCACTGATGCAGACTAGTGTCCCAGTGCTGCCACTCTGATCCTCCGCACTACTGCAGCCATGACTTCCAGTGCTGCCACTCTGATCCTCCGCACTGCTGCAGACTAGTGTCCCAGTGCTGCCACTCTGATCCTCCGCACTGATGCAGACTAGTGTCCCAGTGCTGCCACTCTGATCCTCCGCACTACTGCAGCCATGACTTCCAGTGCTGCCACTCTGATCCTCCGCACTGCTGCAGACTAGTGTCCCAGTGCTGCCATTCTGATCCTCCGCACTGATGCAGACTAGTGTCCCAGTGCTGCCACTCTGATCCTCCGCACTACTGCAGCCATGACTTCCAGTGCTGCCACTCTGATCCTCCGCACTGCTGCAGACTAGTGTCCCAGTGCTGCCACTCTGATCCTCCGCACTGCTGCAGCCATGACTTCCAGTGCCGCCACTCCGATCCTCTGCACTGCTACAGTCATGATGTCATGTTTTCTGCTGTAGGGACGACATACCCATATCCCATTAGCTGCTTTCTGTATTTAGGTTTCATCTAAGTTATGATGGATGTGTCATGAGTTTTTTTTCACCTGGCCCCACCTTTCTTCTAGTACTGTCCAGCCCTTAAAGGTACACTAAGGCCTCCTGCACACGACCGTTGTGTGCACCCGTGGCCGTTGTGCCGTTTTCCGTTTTTTTTTGCGGACCCATTGACTTTCAATGGGTCCGTGGAAAAATCGGAAAATGCACCGTTTTGCAGCCGCATCCGTGATCCGTGTTTCCTGGCCGTGAAAAAAATATGACCTGTCCTATTTTTTTCACGGCCAACGGTTCACGGACCCATTCAAGTCAATGGGTCCGTGAAAGAACACGGATGCACACAAGATTGGCATCCGTGTCCGTGATCCGTGGCCGTAGGTTAGTTTTTATACAGACGGATCCGAAGATCCGTCTGCATAAAAGCTTTTTCAAAGCTGAGTTTTCACTTCGTGAAAACTCAGAACCGACAGTATGTTCTAACACAGAAGCGTTCCCATGGTGATGGGGACGCTTCTAGTTAGAATACACTACAAACTGTGTACAAGACTGCCCCCTGCTGCCTGGCAGCACCCGATCTCTTACAGGGGGCCGTGATCAGCACAATTAACCCCTTCAGGTGCGGCACCTGAAGGGGTTAATTGTGCTGATCACGGCCCCCTGTAAGAGATCAGGGCTGCCAGGCAGCAGGGGGCAGACCCTCCCCCCCCTCCCCAGTTTGAATATCATTGGTGGCCAGTGCGGCCCCCCCCCTCTATTGTAATAATTCGTTGGTGGCACAGTGTGCGCCCCCCCCCCTCCCTCCCTCTATTGTAATAATTCGTTGGTGGCACAGTGGGCGCCCCCCCTCCCTCCCTCTATTGTAATAAATCGTTGGTGGCACAGTGTGCGCCCCCCATCGGCCCCCCCTCCCTCTATAGCATTAACAACATTGGTGGCCAGTGTGCGGCCTCCCATCTCCCCCCCCATCATTGGTGGCAGCGGAGTTCCGATCGGAGTCCCAGTTTAATCGCTGGGGCTCCGATCGGTAACCATGGCAACCAGGACGCTACTACAGTCCTGGTTGCCATGGTTACTTAGCAATAGTACAATAGTAGAAGATTCATACTTACCTGCTGCTGCGATGTTCGTGTCCGGCCGGGAGCTCCACCTACTGTAAGTGACAGGTCTGTGCGGCGCATTGCTAAATGAACCGTCACTTACCAGTAGGAGGAGCTCCCGGCCGGACACGAACATTGCAGCTCCCAGGTAAGTATGAATCTTTTACTATTGTACTATTGCTAGTAACCTGCTGCCACCAATGATCGGGGGGGGGAGGAGATGGGAGGCCGCACACTGGCCACCAATGTTGTTAATGCTATAGAGGGAGGGGGGGCCAATGGGGGGCGCACACTGTGCCACCAACGATTTATTACAATAGAGGGAGGAAGGGGGGTTGGGGGGGCGCACACTGTGCCACCAACAAATTATTACAATAGAGGGAGGAAGGGGGGGGCGGGGGGGGCACACTGTGCCACCAACGAATTATTACAATAGAGGGAGGAAGGGGGGGCCGCACTGGCCACCAATGATATTTAAACTGGGGAGGGGGGGGTCTGCCCCCTGCTGCCTGGCAGCCCTGATCTCTTACAGGGGGATATGATAGTACAATTAACCCCTTCAGGTGCGGCACCTGAGGGGTTAATTGTGCTGATCACGGCCCCCTGTAAGAGATCGGATGCTGCTAGGCAGCAGGGGGCAGTCATGTACACAGTTTGTAGTATATTCTAACTAGAAGCGTCCCCATCACCATGGGAACGCATCTGTGTTAGAATATACTGTCGGAAATGAGGTTTCACGATCTAACTCATATCCGACAGTATATTCTAACATAGAGGCGTTCCCATGGTGATGGGGACGCTTCAAGTTAAAATATACCATCGGATTGGAGAAAACTCCGATCAGATGGTATAAAAGGGACTCCAGACTTTACATTAAAAGTCAATGGGGATGGATCCGTTTGAAATTGCACCATATTGTGTCAACGTCAAACGGATCCGTCCCCATTGACTTGCATTGTAATTCAGGACGGATCCGTTTGGCTCCGCACGGCCAGGCGGACACCAAAACGACTTTTTTTTCATGTCCGTGGATCCTCCAAAAATCAAGGAAGACCCACGGACAAAAAAACGGTCACGGATCACGGAAAAACGGGACCCGTTTTTGCGGACCGCAAAAAAATACGTTCGTGTGCAGGAGGCCTTACTTGGAGGGATCCTCCCCATAACTTAGCATAAGCAACATAGCATAGACAAAACACAAACAGATCTTGCCATCTTTTTCCTGCAAGAGAAGATAGTCTCATTCAAAACTATGTAATGAACATCATCGCATCAGGTCAAAGCATTAAGCCGTTATTGTAGAGCATTATTTCACATATATATCAAATGGCGCAATAACAGATATAAAACTTAAATACGTTTGTAAGGTGCAACAACGGAGTGGCATAAGACCCAAGCCAATGTTCTGGCTGCCATAGGGAAATTTAAAATGCTATAGTCAGAGATACACCTGACTGGGGTACCACATATACAGCTTCATCATTGCTGCAGCTGTAAACAGAAGCCACAGGTGAGAACTGAATTGGCATGCTGGATTATATCATATGTTCTTTTATTATTTTAGCACATTTAGGGCTCATGCACACGAACGTATTTTCTTTCCGTGTCCGTTCCGTTTTTTTTGCAGACCGCATGCGGAACCATTCATTTAAATGGGTCCGCAAAAAAAACCAGAAGTTACTCCGTGTGCATTCCGTTTCCGTATGTCCGTATCGCTAAAAAATAGAACATGTCCTATTATGGTCCGCATTACAGACAAGGATGTTCTATTAGGGGCCAGCTGTTCCGTTCCGCAAAATACAGAACGCACATGGACATCATCCGTATTTTTTGCGGATCTGTTTTTTGTGGACCACAAAATACATACGGTCATGTGCATGAGGCCTTAGGAGCACTAGACACATTTTAATATAACTCAGACAACCCCTTTACGAACTACCAAGCAATTATACAAATTTACTTTTGATATAGATTTAATATGCATGCCTTTAAAATGTTTTACGTTGTGTTTTTTTTTTTAAGTTTTCCATCTCTAAATTGTACAAAAATGACTATGTTACTCATTGGAGAGGGGGTACTTGGAAAAAAATTATGGTTTTCAAAAAAAATGCATACAAAGATATCAAACTTACTTTTTAAGAAACTATTTTAAGTGTTTAAATGGGTTTTCTGGGAGTTCAATATTAATGGCCTATCAGGATAAGTCACCAATATCTGATCGTTGAGGGTCTGACAACCAACACCCTCTCCAATCAGATGTTTGAAAAGGCTGCAGTGCTCACTTTAAAGAGGTTGTCCGGTCCCAAAATCAAAATTCTTCTTATGTGCTCCTAACACCCCTCTCCATGCCTACATATGCCCCCAATACCTGTTTTTCATGTCTGAGCTTTCCTTCCCCCCTAGAAAACATCACATTATCCTGGCAGATCTGTTTACTTTCTCCCCTTCTTGTTTTGTTGAATACATAACTTTATTGATACACAAGCCTGGCTGCAGTGCACAGAGATGAGTCACAGGCTGGCCACGCCCCCCACACTGCTCTGTCTGCAGCAGCTACTCCATCTATAACTTCTATGTCCATCTTTCTGCACAGAGACATGAATCTACTTCTAACCTAGTGTCTAAATCCCATTACTGACTGTCCACAGGCTCTGCCCTCACATGTGTATCTAATCCTATACTGTGTGATACAGCCTGCTGAGCGGTGTACCTAATCCCATCACTGACCGTCCACAGGCTCTTCCTTCACTATCTCCAGAGTGTGATAAACAGATGGAATCAGCAAGCGTATCCAAACACATCTATATCTAATCTTAACATGTATGTGTGGCTGATACACATCCTGTTGTGTGCGATACTGCCTGCTGAAGTGTGTATCTAATCCCATCTTCTACGATACAGCCAGCTGAGCTGTGTATCTAATCCTATCTTGTATGATCCTGCCTGCTGAGCGGTGTATCTAATCCCATTTTGTATGACACAGCCTGCTGAATGGTGTATATAATCCCATCTTCTATGATCCTGCCTGCTGAGCTGTGTATCTAAACCCTTATGCACACCACTGTATCCATTTTCCGATCCACATTTTTTGCAGTCCTATTGAGTTCTATGGATTTGAGGTCCTCATTTTGAAGACCAGAATAGGACATGTTCTGTTTTTACTAGAACTGACATACGGATTAAAAAAACACACTGATGACGTTGATGTGCTTTCCACATCCGCATGTTAGTTCTGCGAAAGATAGAACATGTCCTGGTCCTCATAATGCAGATCTAAAACCCATAGAACTCAATGGGACTGCAAAATAATGTAAATTGCACAAGGACAGTAACCTTATTTAGTGGATCCGTGACTTGCAGACCGCAAAACAGACAGTTCTGTGTATGAGCCCTATCACTTATACTCAGCTCCCATAACAGTGACATCCACAGCGCCCCATAACAGTGACATCCACAGGGCCCCATAACAGTGACATCCACAGTGCCCCCATAACAGTAACATCCACAGTGCCCCAATAACAGTGACATCCACAGTGCCCCCCATAACAGTGACGTCCACAGTGCCCCATAACAGTGACATCCACAGTGCATCCATAACAGTGATGTCCACAGTGCCCCCATAACAGTGCCATCCAGTGCCCCTAGTGCCATCCAATGCCATCCAGTGCCCCCTAGTACTATCCAGTGCCCTAACTATGCCATGCAGTGCCCCCTTGTTTGCCATCAATTGCCCCCCTTGTGCCATCCATTGCCCCCCTTGTGCCATCCAGTTCCCCCGTTGTGTCATCCATTGCCCCCTTGTGCCATCCAGTTCCCCATTGTGCCATCCAGTGCCCCCTTGTGCCATCCAGTGCCCCTTTGTTTGCCATCCAGTGCCCCCTTGTTTGCCATCCAGTGCCCCTGTTTTCCATCCATTGCCCCCTTGTGAAATCCATTGCCCCCCTTTTGCCATCCAGTTCCCCCATTGTGCCATCCATTGCCCCTTGTGTCATCCAGTGCCCTAATTGTGCCATGCAGTGCCCCCTTGTTTGCCATCCAGTGCCTCTTTGTTTGCCATCCAGTGCCCCTGTTTGCCATCCAGTGCTCCCTTTCTTGAACTTCCAGTGCCTCCTTGTGCCATCCAGTGCCCCCTTGTGCCATCCATTGCCCCCCTTGTTCCATGCAGTGCCCTCATTGTGCTATCCAATGCCCTCATTGTGCCATCCAGTGCCCCTGTTTGCCATCCAGTTCCTCATTGTGCCACCCAGTGCCATCCAGTGCCCCCATTGTGTCATCCAGTGCCCCACTTGTGCCATCAATTGACCCCCTTGTGCTATCCAGTTCCCCTATTGTGCCATCCATTGCCCCTTGTGCCATCTATTGCCCCATTGCGCCATCGATTACCCTCTTGGGTCATACAGTGCCCCCATTGTGCCATCCATTTCCCCTTGCGCCATCCATTTCCCCCATTGTGCCATCCATTACCCCCTTGGGCCATAAAGTGCCCCCTGTTTGCCATCCAGTACCCCCTTGTGCCATCCAGTGCCCCTGTGTGCCATCCAGTGCCAAGGGGGCACTGGATGGCACATCGTGCTGTGCAGTAGTCAGTACAGGCGTGACATAGAAGCCTGTACGATACAGAGGCTGCCGGCTGGCGCTTTCTTCAGCAGGAGGCGGCGACATCACTCTTGACGACCATCTTCTGCTGGAAGAGAAGACAGGAGAGAAGAAGACGGACTTCGGCCGGAAGATCAGGAGGGACCATGTGACTGGGAGGTGGATCTCCAAACTGGCTGCACTGTGGAAGTTAAGTTTAGGGCCACTAACCTTCCCCCAACAGGTTAGATTTAGCCATCAGCACCCCTTTAATAAGCACGGTACATTTTTTAGTGCAGGGATCAGCAACCTTCGGCACTCAAGCTGCACTCAAGCTGCTGTGAAACTACAACTCTCAGCGTGCAAACATGTTTGGCTGTTCTTTTAACTCCTATATAAGTGAATGAAGCATTCTGAGAGTTGTAGTTTCTGAAAAGATGGAGTGCCAAAGGTTGCTGATCCCTACTATAGTGTATATGCTTGGTATTTCAGCCCAGGCCCATTCACTCGAATAGGACTGAGTTGCCTATAGGCCATGTAACAGATGAATGTGACATCACTGACCATCACCGAACAGCTGATCTGTGGGGTTGGGGGGTTGTTGGACCTGCCACCAATCAGATATTGATGACCTGTCCTGAGGATAGACCATCAATGTCTAACTCCCAGAAAACCCCATTAAAGCATAAGGCTTTAGCTCAAAATGTTTTAACATCACAAAAGACTTAGGGGTCATTTAATAAGACCAGCTTTTTAGACACCGGTCTTAACAACCCCTGCGCTGGTGGTCATTCCGCCAAAGCTATTTAGAGGTGGCGGCCTCTACATAACTTTGGCGCATCCACCGCCGGTCTAAATCTATGTCAGCTTCATTGATGGCATAGATTTAGAACATTTTCTATGCCTAAAACAGGTGTAGAAAATGATAAATGAGATGGGACTGGATGCCCACCCTCTTCCCCACCCATGCTATGCCCCCTTTATTAGACCAGGCGTGAGCTGGGAAAAGTTGCATATATCAGTTCGTAAATTACTCCCTTACTTTCATTCAAGTGAGTCCCAGCCTTTGAATGATAGTGTACAGAATGACACATTGAACACATACAGTCAGGTCCATAAATATTGGGACATCAACACAATTCTAACATTTTTGGCTCTATACACCACCATAATGGATTTGAAAAGAAACAAACAAGATATGCTTTAACAGACTGTCAGCTTTAATTTGAGGGTATTTACATCCAAATCAGGGGAACGGTGCAGGAATTACAACAGTTTGCAAATGTGCCTCCCACTTGTTAAGGGACCAAAAGTAATGGGACAGAATAACAATCATAAATCAAACTTTCACTTTTTAATACTTGGTTGCAAATCCTTTGTAGTCAATTACAGCCTGAAAGTCTGGAACGCATAGACATCACCAGGCGCTGGGTTTCATCCCTGGTGATGCTATGCCAGGCCTCTACTGAATCTGTCTTCAGTTCCTGCTTGTTCTTGGGGCATTTTCCCTTCAGTTTTGTCTTCAGCAAGTGAAATGCATGCTCAATCGGATTCAGCTCAGGTGATTGACTTGACCATTGCATAACATTCCACTTCTTTCCCTTAAAAAACTCTGGTTGCTTTTGCAGTATGCTTTGGGTCATTGTCCATCTGCACTGTGAAGCGCCGTCCAATGAGTTCCGAAGCATTTGGCTGAATATGAGCAGATAATATTGCCCGAAACACTTCAGAATTCATCCTGCTGCTTTTGTCAGCAGTCACATCATCAATAAATACAAGAGAACCAGTTCAATTGGCAGCCATACATGCCCACACAATGACACTACCACCACCATGGTTCACTGATGATGTGTTATGCTTAGGATCATGAGCAGTTCCTTTTCTTCTCCATACTCTTCTCTTCCCATCACTCTGGAACTTTGGTCTCATCTGTCTATAGGATGTTATTCCAGAACTGTGAAGGCTTTTTTAGATGTCGTTTGGCAAACTCGAATCTGGCCTTCCTGTTTTTGAGGCTCACCAATGGTTTACATCTTGTGGTGAACCCTCTGTATTCACTCTGGTGAAGTCTTTTCTTGATTGTTGACTTTGACACACATACACCTACCTCCTGGAGAGTGTTCTTGATCTGGCCAACTGTTGTGAAGGGTGTTTTCTTCACCAGGGAACAAATTCTTCGGTCATCCACCACAGTTGTTTTCCGTGATCTTCCGTGTCTTTTGGTGTTGCTGAGCTCACCGGTGCGTTCCTTCTTTTTAAGAACAGTTGTTTTGGCCACGCCTAATGTTTTTGCTATCTCTCTGATGGGTTTGTTTTATTTTTTCAGCCTAATGATGGCTTGCTTCACTGATAGTGACAGCTCTTTGGATCTCATCTTGAGAGTTGACAGCAACAGATTCCAAATGCAAATAGCGCACTTGAAATGAACTCTGGACCTTTTATCTGCTCATTGTAATTGGGATAATGAGGGAATAACACACACCTGGCCATGGAACAGCTGAGAAGCCAATTGTCCCATTACTTTTAGTCCCTTAACAAGTGGGAGGCACATATGCAAACTGTTGTTATTCCTACACCGTTCACCCGATTTGGATGTAAATACCCTCAAATTAAAGCTGACAGTCTGCAGTTAAAGCATATCTTGTTTGTTTCATTTCAAATCCATTGTGGTGGTGTATAGAGCCAAAAATGTTAGAATTGTGTAGAGGTCCCAATATTTATGGACCTGACTGTAGGTCTACATTGCATTTCCAGTAAATGGTCAAGGTTAGTTTGTTCTTTTATTGATATATTGGATTTTGATGTCTAAAGTTTATAAAATGAACACAAAAGCATGCAGCTATAGGTTAAAAAACTGAGAGTCATACAATTACCATAGTAATCTGACATCCATACAAATGTTAGCATCATATTTCCTTTCATTTTGCATCCATTGATCTCATAGAAAATAGCCGTGCCACTAGAATGAATAATAGTAAATTCAAAGCAGCCCCGGTCTTTTGTATGCAGCATTCAACTTGTCTGCAGATTGCCACAGTGGAGAACCTCACCGACACCCACTGAGAGATTGGAGAATTCAGATCAAGATGTTATTCGCTTCATATCTTTAGATGATAAAGCTACAATGAGAAGTAACAAATGAAATATACTCACTTTTAGCTCCTACCTTTTGTATTGAATGGCAGCATTTCATAGCTGCATGCAGAGCCGTCTAGCCAAGGCATGAATTGCAAACATAATGCAGTACCCCAGACTAGGGTACTTACACAATTATTTCTTGTTATTTAAACGTTATAATGATCTGATATATTATATTACCGATTTGTATGGATAAGGAAGTAGGAAACTAAGTGATGGACTTAGGTCTGCCCCTAGTTCACTCTAATGTTAGTTGAAGAAGTGAGAGGAGATACATGTGCTCACTTCTTGGAGCTTTGCATCAAGAAAGCTATTTCTACTTTACAGTACTCCAGAAGGAGAGAGAGAGAGAAAGAAAGAAAGAACTAGAGGGTCTTGAATCTGCAAGGCCAAACATTGGAGTCAGTCAGTAAGGTATTTGCTGTTCAAGGCTGATAAAAACTTTATTGCAGTGAGAAGGACATTGCTAATGAACTCTTCTACACTTTGACATTGTCCTTGCCAGCCGTATATTAATTTCGGTATCTATCAGCCTGGGAGTTACAGACAAGTTTCTGAAGAACCTAATTGCCTGCCTTAGATTCTGCAGAGAGAGAGAGAGAGAGAGATACATAGAGAGACAGAGGAAAGGAGTACTAGAACTTCCTTCCTTGCTTGTATCCATACATTGTAATTAGGGGAGATTTGCACTGTGAATTGTTTGGAATTATGTTTGATACCATTGGATGTACCACAACTCTCACTCTTCACTTTAGTAAAAAGAGACGTGTCTATTTTCTACAACTGACCGGTTACTGACTCCAGCATTATTTGCCAGCCACAACACCTACATCTCCTGCCTTGCACCCATACAACACTCATAACACCAATGGCACCCCAACTACTATAAGGCAAGGACCTCAGCTTCATGGTGTTCCCTGAGGGAAGAAAGAGTGCTCCCTTCTATCACTGGCCAGCCCTAGGGAGCATCAATATGAGGATTGCCACTGTGAAGAACTGTTGCAGCCAGAGCCACTACCACTTCCATTCTCCACTTTCCTCCTCCATGGCTTGAGGCTATATTACATTATAGCATATTGTATAGCTAGATACGTAGTGAAGAGGGTAAGTCTTCTATAGACTCAAGAGCACCTTCAACAACTAGGGTGCAGCCACACGTTCAGGTTTCTGGATGCAGAAGTAACATCTGTTCTTTATATTTTAGCTCCTTTATGTTCCACTCCTGATTTTCACTTCCAAAACTACATCCAAGAAACATGAATGTGTGGCCATACTCCTAGAAAGGATAAAATGAGATCATTTCTGAGAAAAGACTCTGCATGTAATGGAGGTTGAAGTCAGTGGGCTAGACTTCTGAGGGGTTTTATGCCCCAAAGTGGCGAAAAAAGTCACAAATTATGGTGTGGGCCATATTTGCATTACAATTTGCAATTTTTTACACATCTGACTACTTTTCAAAAGTGATCAAATCAATAGAAATATAGGCTGGCTCACAGTATTTTTGCATTAATTTTTTTATTTTTATTAATACACTAAATGAAATGACTTGTACCATCATACAACATACATACATGCATACATGTGTAAATATAGGTATATAAGTGCGGAGCTCACGCACAATCCTATATATCTGGAGTACTCCTAATAGGACCAAATGGCTAGAGTGAGGCTGCAAGAGATATTCAAATGAACCGCTTGTATGTCCAGGACATGGATGGCAATTTGCCAGGTGATTGAAACAAAAGTTCAAACAAAGATTACAAAATGTCCTTGCTGTATTCTCATCAAGAGAGGTTCTGCATTCACATAACCTGTAACAGATCTTAGCCGCAACTGTTAGGCAGTGCTCCACTTACTTTTTCGCTTGCGGAGCAAGATTTCAGACAAGCTCACTCAGCGTCTCACGTGTCCAGCCAGGTAATGAATCGCTGGGTTAGTGACGCAGGCGTCTGAAGCCGTCAGACCAACGGAAGCTGGTTGAGCTGAGCTGAGCTGGTGATTGCCTTAGCCTGTCAGTGTGTATATAGACCAAGGCTGTCGGTGCGTTTTTTTTGCAAGAGGAGGACTTTGCTTCAATTTCCAGTTCTTTGAGGATTTTTAAAGTATCCGAAGACGTCCCATACCGCTTTAAAGGTTTGCATTCACTAACTAGGGGAGATTTGCACTGTGAATTGTTTGGAATTATGTTTAATACCATTGGATGTACCACAACTCTCACTCTTCACTTTAGTAAAAAGAGACGTGTCTATTTTCTACAACTGACCGGTTACTGACTCCAGCATTATTTGCCAGCCACAACACCTACATCTTCTGCCTTGCACCCATACAACACTCATAACACCAATGGCACCCCAACTACTATAAGGCAAGGACCTCAGCTTCATGGTGTTCCCTGAGGGAAGAAAGAGTGCTCCCTTCTATCACTGGCCAGCCCTAGGGAGCATCAATATGAGGATTGCCACTGTGAAGAACTGATGCAGCCAGAGCCACTACCACTTCCATTCTCCACTTTCCTCCTCCATGGCTTGAGGCTATATTACATTATAGCATATTGTATAGCTAGATACGTAGTGAAGAGGGTAAGTCTTCAATAGACTCAAGAGCACCTTCAACAACTAGGGTGCAGCCACACGTTCAGGTTTCTGGATGCAGAAGTAACATCTGTTCTTTATATTTTAGCTCCTTTATGTTCCACTCCTGATTTTCACTTCCAAAACTACATCCAAGAAACATGAATGTGTGGCCATACTCCTAGAAAGGATAAAATGAGATCATTTCTGAGAAAAGACTCTGCATGTAATGGAGGTTGAAGTCAGTGGGCTAGACTTCTGAGGGGTTTTATGCCCCAAAGTGGCGAAAAAAGTCACAAATTATGGTGTGGGCCATATTTGCATTACAATTTGCAATTTTTTACACATCTGACTACTTTTCAAAAGTGATCAAATCAATAGAAATATACGCTGGGTTAGTGACGCAGGCGTCTGAAGCCGTCAGACCAACGGAAGCTGGTTGAGCTGAGCTGAGCTGGTGATTGCCTTAGCCTGTCAGTGTGTATAGAGACCAAGGCTGTCGGTGCGGTTTTTTTGCAAGAGGAGGACTTTGCTTCAATTTCCAGTTCTTTGAGGATTTTTAAAGTATCCGAAGACGTCCCATACCGCTTTAAAGGTTTGCATTCACTAACTACTCAAAAAGTGGACTACACCTGTGTCACTATTGCCGCAAATCAAGGTAAAACCTTGTTACATCTACTGCTGCCGGCCTGACAGGCTCAGGCAATCACCAGCTCAGCTCAGCTCAACCAGCTTCCGTTGGTCTGACGGCTTCAGACGCCTGCGTCACTAACCTAGCGATTCATTACCTGGCTGGACACGTGAGACGCTGAGTGAGCTTGTCTGAAATCTTGCTCCGCAAGCGAAAAAGTAAGTGGAGCACTGCCTAACAGTTGCGGCTAAGATCTGTTACAGGTTATGTGAATGCAGAACCTCTCTTGATGAGAATACAGCAAGGACATTTTGTAATCTTTGTTTGAACTTTTGTTTCAATCACCTGGCAAATTGCCATCCATGTCCTGGACATACAAGCGGTTCATTTGAATATCTCTTGCAGCCTCACTCTAGCCATTTGGTCCTATTAGGAGTACTCCAGATATATAGGATTGTGCGTGAGCTCCGCACTTATATACCTATATTTACACATGTATGCATGTATGTATGTTGTATGATGGTACAAGTCATTTAATTTAGTGTATTAATAAAAATAAAAAAATTAATGCAAAAATACTGTGAGCCAGCCTATATTTCTATTGATTTGATCTCTTTTTTCAGCTGGTAACTGAAAGGCTGAGCTCCAGTAGTTTGCTGGTGGAGCCTTTTCTTATTTGATAATAGTTCTACTTTTCAAAAGTGTTGATAAATATGAGTGCCTTTATAAGGGAACATTATCATACAAACATGTAAAAGTCTTTGTTCTTAAAGGGCTATTTCCCCTTACAAATTAGCTCTCTTTCCAAAGAGAAAAAGCTGAGCATTTGATGCCACCAGATGTAAGGTAGCTATCCTACAAGTCAGTGCTCAACCTTTTAAACAGGCCTTGAGGCATAACTTGGCCAATAGCTAACGCTGTACCTCATCAGCATGCATAGCATACCCTAAGAGCTCTCCTAGAAATGAAGAAGACCAAAACAGTCTTCAATAGCATGGATGTGTCGCTATTTGTATTCTTTTTCTTACATGTGTAAAAACACATACACTTTGAAAAACAATCAGTTTACTGCACTGTGCAGTTTATTGTACTTTATAGTAATTTTAGTTATACTCAGTCTGAATGTCATGATATGTAGTATATTTTCTATGGAAATTTCTGTAATATGTCCCCACTTTTTTTGCGTCCCTTTTCTGCTATTGTGTGATTCTTTTTTAAATATTTTTATCTCTTTATTTACTTTTTTTTTATACACCTGGTTCCAATTTTTGCAGGTATAATTTAGTATTTCAGCATGACCTAATATTGATCTTAAGCTAATTATTTATAAACGTACATACTTGCAACAGTATATGTTTGGTTGCTTTTGTTTATCTGAATAAATGTTGGGTAGATGGTATGTTAACACAAGTACCTTAAAGTTTTTTTTTATTATTATTGGATTCTACCTAACTGGGGCTACAAATCATTTTTTCTAATGGCTTTCACTGTACCTGCAGACTGTTTCTTCTTTTTCTAAGTTATATCTGGCAAAGAGTTCTTTCCACGGCTTGATCTGCAGCCCTTATTTCTAGTTCCCTGACAGCTCCTAAACACTCATTTTAGCTAAAGTCTTATCAGTTTGATAAGAATGTAACTGAAATGAGCATTGATAAGATGTCCGGAAAGTAAAGACCTGGGCTGAAGATTGAGCTGTCAGAGCATCTCTCTCAAATAATTCTCTGAGAGGAAACAGTCTGCAGATGCAGTGAAAAGTGAAGGCTTTAGAGGACAAACTGTTGAAAGACTAATTTTATAAATGATTTTAGCCCAAGATAAGTAGAACACAATAACAATGCCCCCCTGCCCCAAAATTCCCCTTTAAAAGTTTACAATAACAAAATATTTTTCAGAATCCTTACAGGACCAAAAATTATTAGTTTTTCTAATCTTCTAGTCGTAGATGCAAGCAGGCAGAATTCTTTACATTAACCACTTAAGGACCACAGGTTTATACCCCCCTAAAGACCAGGCCCTTTTTTACAAATCGGCACTCCACAACTTTAGCGGTTTATTGCTCGGTCATGCAACTTACCACCCAAATGAATTTTACCTCCTTTTCTTCTCACTAATAGAGCTTTCATTTGGTAGTATTTCATTGCTGCTGACATTTTTACTTTTTTTGTTATTAATCAAAATTTAACGATTTTTTTGCAAAAAAATGACATTTTTCACTTTCAGTTGTCAAATTTTGCAAAAAAAAAACGACATCCATATATAAATTTTGCTCAAAATTTATTGTTCTACATGTCTTTGATAAAAAAAAAATGTTTGAGTAAAAAAAAAAAATGGTTTGGGTAAAATTTATAGCGTTTACAAACTATGGTACAAAAATGTGAATTTCCGCTTTTTGAAGCAGCTCTGACTTTCTGAGCACCTGTCATGTTTCCTGAGGTCCTACAATGCCCAGACAGTACAAACACCCCACAAATGACCCCATTTCGGAAAGTAGACACCCTAAGGTATTCGCTGATGGGCATAGTGAGTTCATAGAACTTTTTATTTTTTGTCACAAGTTAGTGGAAAATGATGATTTTTTTTTTAGATTTTTTTTTCTTACAAAGTCTCATATTCCACTAACTTGTGACAAAAAATAAAAACTTCTATGAACTCACTATGCCCATCAGCGAATACCTTGGGGTGTCTTCTTTCCAAAATGGGGTCACTTGTGGGGTAGTTATACTGCCATGGCATTCTAGGGGCCCGAATGTGTGGTAAGGAGTTTGAAATCAAAATGTGTAAAAAATGACCGGTGAAATCCGAAAGGTGCTCTTTGGAATGTGGGCCCCTTTGCCCACCTAGGCTGCAAAAAAGTGCCACACATGTGGTATCACCGTACTCAGGAGAAGTTGGGGAATGTGTTTTGGGGTGTAATTTTACATATACCCATGCTGGGTGAGATAAATATCTTGGTCAAATGCCAACTTTGTATAAAAAAATTGGAAAAGTTGTCATTTGCCAAGATATTTCTCTCACCCAGCATGGGTATATGTAAAATGACACCCCAAAACACATTCCCCAACTTCTCCTGAGTACGGTGATACCACATGTGTGGCACTTTTTTGCAGCCTAGGTGGGCAAAGGGGCCCATATTCCAAAGAGCACCTTTCGGATTTCACCGGTCATTTTTTACACATTTTGATTTCAAACTTCTTACCACACATTTGGGCCCCTAGAATGCCAGGGCAGTATAACTACCCCACAAGTGACCCCATTTTGGAAAGAAGACACCCCAAGGTATTTCGTGATGGGCATAGTGAGTTCATGGAAGTTTTTATTTTTTGTCACAAGTTAGTGGAATATGAGACTTTGTAAGGAAAAAAAAAAAATCATCATTTTCCGCTAACTTGTGACAAAAAAAATAAAATTCTAGGAACTCGCCATGCCCCTCACGGAATACCTTGGGGTGTCTTCTTTCCAAAATGGGGTCACTTGTGGGGTAGTTATACTGCCCTGGCATTTTCCAGGGGCCCTAATGTGTGGTAAGTAGGTAAATGACCTGTGAAATCCGAAAGGTGCTCTTTGGAATGTGGGCCCCTTTGCCCACCTAGGCTGCAAAAAAGTGCCACACATGTGGTATCGCCGTACTCAGGAGAAGTTGGGGAATGTGTTTTGGGGTGTCATTTTACATATACCCATGCTGGGTGAGAAAAATTTCTTGGTCAAATGCCAACTTTGTATAAAAAAATGGGAAAAGTTGTCTTTTGCCAAGATATTTCTCTCACCCAGCATGGGTATATGTAAAATGACACCCCAAAACACATTCCCCAACTTCTCCTGAGTACGGAGATACCACATGTGTGACACTTTTTTGCAGCCTAGGTGCGCAAAGGGGCCCACATTCCAAAGAGCACCTTTCGGATTTCACCGGCCATTTTTTACAGATTTTGATTTCAAACCACTTCTCACGCATTCGGCCCCTAAAATGCCAGGGCAGTATAACTACCCCACAAGTGACCCCATTTTGGAAAGAAGACACCCCAAGGTATTTCATGATGGGCATAGTGAATTCATAGAAATTTTTATTTTTTGTCACAAGTTAGTGGAATATGAGACTTTGTAAGGAAAAAAATAAATAAATAATAAATCATCATTTTCCGCTAACTTGTGACAAAAAATATAAAATTCTAGGAACTCGCCATGCCCCTCACGGAATACCTTGGGGTGTCTTCTTTCCAAAATGGGGTCACTTGTGGGGTAGTTATACTGCCCTGGCATTTTCCAGGGGCCCTAATGTGTGGTAAGTAGGTAAATGACCTGTGAAATCCTAAAGGTGCACTTTGGAATGTGGGCCCCTTTGCCCACCTAGGCTGCAAAAAAGTGTCACACATGTGGTATCGCCGTATTCAGGAGAAGTTGGGCAATGTGTTTTGGGGTGTCATTTTACATATACCCATGCTGGGTGAGAGAAATATCTCGGCAAAAGACAACTTTTCCCATTTTTTTATACAAAGTTGGCATTTGACCAAGATATTTATCTCACCCAGCATGGGTATATGTAAAATTACACCCCAAAACACATTGCCCAACTTCTTTTGAGTACGGCGATACCAGATGTGTGACACTTTTTTGCAGCCTAGATGCGCAAAGGGGCCCACATTCCTTTTATGAGGGCATTTTTAGACATTTGGATCCCAGACTTCTTCTCACGCTTTAGGGCCCCTAAAATGCCAGGGCAGTATAAATACCCCACATGTGACCCCATTTTGGAAAGAAGACACCCCAAGGTATTCAATGAGGGGCATGGCGAGTTCATCGATTTTTTTTTTTTTGGCACAAGTTAGCGGAAATTAATTTTATTTTATTTTTTCTCATAAAGTCTCCCTTTCCGCTAACTTGGGACAAAAATTTCAATCTTTCATGGACTCAATATGCCCCTCACGGAATACCTTGGGGTGTCTTCTTTCCGAAATGGGGTCACATGTGGGGTATTTATACTGCCCTGGCATTCTAGGGGCCCTAAAGCGTGAGAAGAAGTCTGGAATATACAGTACAGACCAAAAGTTTGGACACACCTTCTCATTCAAAGAGTTTTCTTTATTTTCATGACTATGAAAATTGTAGATTCACACTGAAGGCATCAAAACTATGAATTAACACATGTGGAATTAGATACATAACAAACAAGTGTGAAACAACAGAAAATATATCATATTCTAGGTTCTTCAAAGTAGCCACCTTTTGCTTTGATTACTGCTTTGCACACTCTTGGCATTCTCTTGATGAGCTTCAAGAGGTAGTCCCCTGAAATGGTTTTCACTTCACAGGTGTGCCCTGTCAGGTTTAATAAGTGGGATTTCTTGCCTTATAAATGGGGTTGGGACCATCAGTTGCGGTGAGGAGAAGTCAGGTGGATACACAGCTGATAGTCCTACTGAATAGACTGTTAGAATTTGTATTATGGCAAGAAAAAAGCAGCTAAGTAAAGAAAAACGAGTGGCCATCATTACTTTAAGAAATGAAGGTCAGTCAGTCAGCTGAAAAATTGGGAAAACTATGAAAGTAAGGGCTATTTGACCATGAAGGAGAGTGATGGGCTGCTGCGCCAGATGACCTGGCCTCCACAGTCACCGGACCTGAACCCAATCGAGATGGTTTGGGGTGAGCTGGACCGCAGAGTGAAGGCAAAAGGGCCAACAAGTGCTAAGCATCTCTGGGAACTCCTTCAAGACTGTTGGAAGACCATTTCAGGGGACTACCTCTTGAAGCTCATCAAGAGAATGCCAAGAGTGTGCAAAGCAGTAATCAAAGCAAAAGGTTGCTACTTTGAAGAACCTAGAATATGACATATTTTCTGTTGTTTCACACTTGTTTGTTATGTATATAATTCCACATGTGTTAATTCATAGTTTTGATGCCTTCATAGTCATGAAAATAAAGAAAACTCTTTGAATGAGAAGGTGTGTCCAAACTTTTGGTCTGTACTGTAAATGTCTAAAATTTTTTACGCATTTGGATTCCGTGAGGGGTATGGTGAGTTCATGTGAGATTTAATTTTTTGACACAAGTTTTGGAATATGAGAATTTGTAAGGAAAAAAAAATAATTTCCGCTAACTTGGGCCAAAAAAATGTCTGAATGGAGCCTTACAGAGGGGTGATCAATGACAGGGGGGTGATCAATGACAGGGGGGTGATCAATGACAGGGGGGTGATCATAGACAGGGGGGTGATCAGGGAGTCTATATGGGGTGATCACCCCCCCTGTCATTGATCACATTCCTATAAGGCTCCATTCAGATGTCCGTATGTGTTTTGCGGATCCGATCCATGTATCCGTGGATCCGTAAAAATCATACGGACATCTGAATGCAGCCTGACAGGGGGGGTGATCAATGACAGGGGGGGTGATCAATGACAGGGGGGTGATCAGGGAGTCTATATGGGGTGATCACCCCCCCTGGAAGGCTCCAGGGAGACGCCTGTATTTGTTTTGCGGATGCGATCCATCTATCAGTGGATCCGTAAAAATCATGCGGACGTCTGAATGGAGCTTTACAGGGGGGTGATCAATGACAGGGGGGTAATCAATGACAGGGGGGTGATCAGGGAGTCAATATGGGGTGATCACCACAGTCATTGATCACGCCCCTGTAAGGCTCCATTCAGACGTCCGTATGCGTTTTGCGGATCCGATCCATCTATCAGTGGATCCGTAAAAATCATGCGGACATCTGAATGGAGCTTTACAGGGGGGTGATCAATGACAGGGGGGTAATCAATGACAGGGGGTTGATCAGGGAGTCTATATGGGGTGATCACCACAGTCATTGATCACGCCCCTGTAAGGCTCCATTCAGACGTCCGTATGCGTTTTGCGGATCCGATCCATCTATCAATGGATCCGTAAAAATCATGCGGACATCTGAATGGAGCTTTACAGGGGGGTGATCAATGACAGAAACATAGAAACATAGAAACATAGAATGTGTCGGCAGATAAGAACCATTTGGCCCATCTAGTCTGCCCAATATATCTGAATCCTATTAATAGTCCCTGGCCCTATCTTATATGAAGGATAGCCTTATGCCTATCCCATGCATGCTTAAACCCCTTCACTGTATTTGCAGCTACCACTTCTGCAGGAAGGCTATTCCATGCATCCACTACTCTCTCAGTAAAGTAATACTTCCTTATATTACTTTTAAACCTTTGCCCCTCTAATTTAAAACTGTGTCCTCTTGTGGTAGTTTTTCTTGACAGGGGTAATCAATGACAGGGGGGTGATCAGGGAGTCTATATGGGGTGATCACCACAGTCATTGATCACGCCCCTGTAAGGCTCCATTCAGACGTCCGTATGCGTTTTGCGGATCCGATCCATCTATCAGTGGATACGTAAAAATCATGCGGACGTCTGAATGGAGCTTTACAGGGGGGTGATCAATGACAGGGGGGTAATCAATGACAGGGGGGTGATCAGGGAGTCTATATGGGGTGATCACCACAGTCATTGATCACGCTTCTGTAAGGCTCCATTCAGACGTCCGTATGCGTTTTGCGGATCCGATCCATCTATCAGTGGATCCGTAAAAATCATGCGGACATCTGAATGGAGCTTTACAGGGGGGTGATCAATGACAGGGGGGTAATCAATGACAGGGGGGTGATCAGGGAGTCTATATGGGGTGATCACCACAGTCATTGATCACGCCCCTGTAAGGCTCCATTCAGACGTCCGTATGCGTTTTGCGGATCCGATCCATCTATCAGTGGATCCGTAAAAATCATGCGGACGTCTGAATGGAGCTTTACAGGGGGGTGATCAATGACAGGGGGGTAATCAATGACAGGGGGGTGATCAGGGAGTCTATATGGGGTGATCAGGGGTGATCAAGGGTGAATAAGGGGTTAATAAGTGACAGGGGGGGGGTGTAGTATAGTGGTGCTTGGTGCAACATATTACTGAGCTACCTGTGTCCTCTGGTGGTCGATCCAAACAAAAGGGACCACCAGAGGACCAGGTAGCAGGTATATTAGACGCTGTTATCAAAACAGCGTCTAATATACCTGTTAGGGGTTAAAAAAATCACATCTCCAGCCTGCCAGCGAACGATCGCCGCTGGCAGGCTGGAGATCCACTCTCTTACCTTCCGTTCCTGTGAGCGTGCGCGCCTGTGTGCGCGCGTTCACAGGAAATCTCGGCTCACGCGAGATGACGCCAATCGGCGTTAGCGTAGCCTGGGGGAGCCGCCGCGATGACACCTTTCGGCGTTAGCGTAGCGGCAAGAGGAGTACATGCATTGTTTTCTATCTTTATCTTAGTGCAGTACCTTGAGGGGTTTAATTGCACTGTGTTGTATTACTCTGAAATGCTTGCTTATGGATTTGAAGATTAGAGCATAATGGTCATGATGAAGCATGCCCAAAACTGTTTTGAAAGCCACTTTATGTTTTCTATTCTGAGACATATTAGAGCAATAAAAAAGTTGCAAACATTTAACCAACTTTTCATAATATATTTTTTTGCCCTAGTTCACTCACCAGTGACTTTGGAATTACTGAAACGATTCCTTTTCTTGTTGGTACATGCAGATAGGAAAGAGAACATATTTTATCTGCTGATAAATTGCAACATGTGTTTTTATTAGAAAGCATGAATTTTATATTTAGGATGGCATCCCATATAGTGTCTGCCACACAGCTGATCTGTGGCTGAAATGTATTCGCTTCATATCCAATAGACCCAAGTCCATGTGGTTTGGAAATGAAGTGCTTACCAGTTACTTATTGTTAATGTCCATTATCATAAGTCAGCTAACATTTATTTCATTAGAAAACTCTTTGGACTTGGGGCTTATGGACACATCTTGGCCATGCGGCAGCTGCTATTTTTTTTGTAGTTTCTGAAGCTAAAACGAGGTATGGATTAAGTAACTATCTTTTATATTTTCACTCCCTTTGTGATGAACACCTAGTTTTTGCTTAAAAACTGAATAAATAAAAAAACTAACAAAACTTTAACATGTAAGGGTGCCTAGAGAGGAAGGTGATGGACATCATTGCCATTGAATGCTAACAAGTAAGTATTGATCCTGATGAGACTGAAAGCATTTTCTGCAGACAGGGCTTAATGTTGATTGACATATTATTGTCAATAGGAATTTACCAGTCACAGCATGAATCATTACTAAGCTGAGAGAAATTGTGAAAGGCAGAAAACTTTTACAACTTTTACAACTATAGTTAAAGATGTTAATGATTTCTTAAGAAATAAAAAAATACTCTTAATTTCTTTATTTTTACAATTTTACCAGTATATAGGAAAAGAGTAAGCCAGTTATGCCTCTAAAAACAGTAGCCAAGCTGATTGCTGATTCAAACTGAACTATTTGGGACCAGATGTAATTGTGGAGTAGGAAAAGATATTTTATCCAACCATACATCTGCAAATAGCCCGTTATTTAATACATCAACTAGCTGGTGAACACTGCACTTAGCAACTCTTCACTCTGCTCATAGGAAAATGTCCCAAGCAGGACACCTGGAAAGACAACCTCTATAACTATACAATACAGTACATAGCAATAAGAATTATGATGTAAAATGTGTATATGCATAACCCACCTTCGTACCTTCTAGAAGTTCAGAAGCTAAATTGAAGTCACAGATTTGCAATAGTGTTGAGCGAACATGCTCGGCCAAACACCAGTTTGGCTCAAGCATCGCTATGCTCGGCACATCGCAGAGTGTGGCCGAACACCGCATGTGCTCGAGAGCGATGCTCGAGTCAGTGTATTTAAATCTAATTTAGACTGTATTTCAGAAAAGCTTATGCCGGGATTCAAACTTACACCCTTTTGCATTAGAGACAAGGCACTTAACCACTCAGCTATAGCTGCATAGCCAATTACTAAAATAAAATATGAGACTTCTACTGTACTGTACTTCTACTAAGACCTATATAGTAAAAGTCTCTTTTTTTTTTATGTCAGGCTATGCAGCTATATAGTGTAGTGATTAACATTCTAGACTATGATGCAGAAGCTGTGAGTTCAAATCCCGTCGCAAACTTTTTCAGAAATAGAGGTTAAGAGTACTTTCACACTAGCATTTTTGTTTTCTGGTATTGAGTTCCGTCACAGGAGCTCAATACTGGAAAAAAACTGATCAGTTTTAACCTAATGCATTCTGAATGGAGAGCATTCCTTTCAGTATGCATCAGTTCAGTCCCTCTTACGTTTTTTGGACGGAGAAAATACCGCAGCATGCTGTAGTTTTCTCTCTGGCCAAAAATTCTGATCACTTGCCGGAATGCCGGATCGGGCATTAATTTACATTGAAGTGTATTCGTGCCGGATCCGGCATTAAGTGTTCCGGCAAAACGGATCTGGCTTTCCAGTCTGCGCATGCGCTGACCTTTAAAAATACCCCAAAAAATTATACCGGATCCGTTTTTCTGGATGACACCGGAGACGGATCCGGTATTTCAATGCATTTGTCAGACGGATTTGCATCCGGATCCGTCTGACAAATGCCATCAGCATACGTCCGGATTGCCGGATCCGGCAGGCAGTTCCGGCGACGGAACTGCCTGCTGGAATCCAATGCAGCAAGTGTGAAAGTACCCTAAATTAGATTTATATATGTTATACTTCTTTTAGTAATTGTAAAAAAAAATTGGAGGGACCTCTTTCCCTGCACCGTGTCTACGTTTTGAATATCCAATAAAGAACATGCAATATTTTATCTCCTTCGTGCTGGAAATCTGCTTATCTGAATAAAAAAATGTATGGCACAAAATAAATGTGTAATTACAAAAAAATAAAAATAAATAAATATATATATATATATATATATATATATATATATAAAATCATACTTCTGATATATATGAATGCATAATATGTGGGAAACTAGAACACTAATTTCCCAGGTAGAACACTAATTTGCAGAATTTGGCAAAGGAAGCAGATGTTTGGTCTGTAGGACAGCAGAACAGTCAACAGGGGCACCTTTTATCTGTCTGTGGTATGCTCCAGGTCAGACACATTAGGAGAGATTTACTAAGCCATACTGTACCAGAATTCAGTTTTTGCACCTTGGTTCCTGAGTAGTGGTTGTCATGAGCTGCCCAGTAATCTGTACAATAAATATTTATTTCCTTCTCTCGATTTAGTACTTTTTAAACAGGTTACAGGGCAGCTCGTGAATTACCGCGACTCTGAAGGAGCTTTCCAGGTGAAGACCGCTCTGAATATCAAGAATGGCAGGGACTCGGTAAGTATTACTTGCAGTGTAGTGGCTGCATCAGCTTTTTCTTGGAAGGTTACTAAAAATTGGTATATATTATACTAATTACTATATTTACTATATATACTAAAAGCCCATATGTAAGAATAAAAAAAGGGCTGTCTGTGTTAGGATAATAGTGAAGGCTTCGCCTTGGTGCACATTGCACCTAGATTCTGATATTTTATTCCAGCATAGAGATCTGGCATGTGTTGGATCCCATTCACCGAGTACCGTGTCAATAGGTGATCATTAAGTTCTGTTTACTTGCAGCAATCATCATGAACATAAGGCCTGTTTACAGATGAGCTGTCAAAAAAGGATGAATTTAATGCTGCATGAAAATGTGGTCAACCAACAAATGAGCATTTATTTTGTTGGCAGCATGTTAACAAGGTTCAATGATCAGAAACAAGTGTTGTTCATTTCCGATCATTGACCGATATAAAAAAAAATCCATCATTGTAAGTGTTTTTAAAAGATAGTATAATACAAACAACTAAGAAAACAAGTAAGATTTTATGAGTGAAATATCCCTAAAAGGAGATTAGACTAAAATTCTTAGGCTGCCCACTCACATTAGATAGCTGTAGGCCAAGCAACTATTCCTCCTGACCCCCTTTAATGGAAAGCAGACTAACCACTGCCAGAG
The DNA here is from genome assembly GCF_905171765.1 of Bufo bufo. Taxonomy (NCBI): domain Eukaryota; kingdom Metazoa; phylum Chordata; class Amphibia; order Anura; family Bufonidae; genus Bufo; species Bufo bufo. Next base: position 532,395,599 of record NC_053390.1, on the reverse strand, counting down.
TGATCTGTGAGTGGCTTATCTCCCAGAGAATAAAAGGATCAAGCCTGCTGAAATCCAACTGCCAAGCAACATCTAAAAATTGGGAGGACCCCACATACATTAGATGATTGGCTAGTCATGTGGAAATAGCTAGGATTCACAGGATTCATATACAGTGATGCTTAAAAGTATGAAACCTTCAGAATTTTCTAAATTTCTGCATACATTTGACTTAAAACTATATCAGATTTTCATGCAAGTCCTAAAAGAAGATAGAGATAACAAAATCATACAAATGAGTCAAAAATATTACACTTGATCATTTATTTATTGGGTAAAATGATACAATATCACGTCTGTGAGTGGCTGAAATATTTGAACTGTTGCTTTCAGTACTTTATCTTGTGTGACCCCCTTGTGCAGCAATAACTGCAACTAAATGTTTCCAGAAATTGTTTGATTAGTCCTGTATATCAGCTGGGGACAATTTTAGCTCATTCCTCCATAAAAAAAACTGCTAGCTTTAGGTCCTTCCACAACATATCTACTGGATTAAAGTCAGGACTTTGCCATTCCAAAACTTTTTTTTATTTTTTATTGTTTTTATGTTTTTACAATACAAAAAAGGACATACATATCATAGCTACATGTAAAAGTAATACATCTATCTTTACAAAATTGTATATCACCAAGTTTACATCACAATTTATAGTATTCCATCCCCCCCCCAAAAAAAAAAAAAGGAAAAAGGAAAACTCTCTCATCTCTCTCCATCCCCAACTCCTCCCCCCACACCCCAGCCCAATTTCCATCTTAATCTGTTTTTTAACCATTCTGCCCACATACTCTCAAACCTCCACCTTTTAGCATTTGTAGCTATATGTAATCTCTCACAAGCCACAGAACATTTAATCAGACTGAGCCACATATTTATTGTTGGTGCAGTTTTCTCTATCCATTTTCTTACAATACATCTCCTAGCCTGAAATAACAATTTAGTTATTATTAAGAATTTCCCGGAGTCCCCTATGTCCTCCACAAAACCCAGCACACATGCCCCAAAGGTTAAGAGGATATCCACCTTATAAAGTACCTTAATATAACCAAGCACCTTCATTCCAAAAAATTTGGAGAGATTGGCACTCCCACAGTAGATGCCCATCCTCAACTCCAATCTCCCCACATTTTAAACATCTAAATACTTTGTTCTTATTATATTTTATAAGTTTGGCAGGGGAGTTCTTCTATAACCATACTTTGGTAGAATGTCTCGTGTGCCTATGGTCGTTGTCTTACTGCACCACATTTTTTTGAAATTCAACTCAAGGACAAATGTCCTGACATTTTCCCTTATAATTTACTGATATAATTCAGAAATTATCGTTCCATCAATGATGGAAGGCTGTCCTGGCCCAGATACATCAAAACAGGCCCAAACCATGATACAATCACCAACAGATTTCACAGATGGGGTGACGGTTTTATGCTGGAATACAGTGTCTTATTTTCTCCAAATGTAATGCTTCTTATTTAAATCAAAACGTTCATTTCTCAACAAAACATTGTTCCACTAGCATTCTGGCTTATCCAGCTGATCCTTAGCAAACTGCAGATAGGCAGCAATGTACTTTTTGGAGAGCAGTGGCTTTCTCCTTGCAATCCTGCCATGCACACCATTGCTGTTCAGTTTCTTCCTAATGGTGGACTCATGAACACTAGCTAATATGAGTGTGTTTAGTTGCTTATAGGTTACCTTGGCTTCCTTTGTGACCTCAACGACAATTACACGCCTTGCTCTTGGCATCATCTTTGTTGGTTGAACACTCCGGGAGACAGTAATATTCGTTCCTCTATTCGTAAACAATCAATCTGGCTGCAGATTGGTGGAGTCAAAACTTTTTAGAGACGTTTTTGTAACCTTTTTCAGCCTGATGAGCATTAACAACTTTTATTCTGAGGTCCTCAGAAGTCTCCTTTGTTCGTGCTATGATACAGTTCCGCACACATGTTTTGTTCATGCCATGATACACTTCCACTGAAGATCAGTCTTCAAAGTCTCATTCATATAATACGATTCGGCAACTTCACCGAATTTAGCCAAAAATTTGATTCATTTCTAATTAATTTGTCACAAATCTGCTTTAGGGTATGGCCACACGGAGTGGCCATGCTGCGGGCAGGTTGCAGCCATGCTGTGGTGAAGAACCATGCGGCCAATTAGCCTGCAGCTGCCTTTTATTTAATAATGAAGACCGCACTGTATAGTCCTTCTTCATTGTTAATGGCCATGCAGCACCTTTAAACAGGAGCTGTTTCTGATATGGGGTTTGGCTGGTTAGGTGGGGGACAATATAGATGTTATTGCTGTTATTGCTGTTCTTGTCTGGAATCTCATGCAGGTTGACAGCAAACACAGAATATTAATCAGTTCTGGCATACCCATTTCTCCAACCCCAGCACTCTCCTGCCCTACTGGTGGCAGCCCTTCTTCTGCCATCTGCTTTTCCTCTGTTCCACATCATCTAATATCGATCATGATATGTCATCAGGAACATCCATCCAGATCGTCCTCTCTCTGCATCTTGCTGACATTTCTAGGACATGGAAACGAAAAAGGATGATTTGGAAGAAGTAAAGCCAGCAAAAGATAAGGATCGTCATCATTAAGACCTGGCTCCCCTAAGGGGTGCAGACTGGCTGGTATTGGTATTGAATTACATATCATAGTTTATTGCTGATGTAGGAATAAGTAAATTAGGAATAAATAAATAAAACTGCTTTCAGAATAAGTCTCCCTGCTCCCCCCCGTACTCTGCCTAAAGTCCCCCTGTAGTCTCCCTTCTCCAATATTCTTCTATTAATCATTTTCAGCAACACTGTCTCTAGAGCATGAGCGCTTGCCACGTCTCTCCCTATGCTCAGCTCACAGGACAATGGTGGACACCGGGCGATATGAGGGTTTTATAGGACTGTGATATCACAGGGGATGGCTATCTGCGGATTGGCTGGCAGCACAGCATTATGGGTGATCTCGCTTTCCCGGGCTTCTGACTTTCACTTTGTAACACGTACAGCCATTTTAGGAAAAACCGATTCATTAATACGAAGCACGAGGAAATTCGGAATTGTTGCGAATCAAAGTTTTGCTAAACTTTGGACCAAATTCTACTTCGAATGCTTCACTTTGCTCAACCCTAATTGTAATCTATACTATAAAATGGCTAAAGTAAGTCCATAACAAACTGGATTAAATTAGTACAGAAAAAATTATGAGCCGCTCAACATAATGTATTTTTCTGAACAGACAGAAAAGTCTATTTACCATAACTGTTGCCATGTAGTGTCTTCGTTGCTCAATTTCTGCTTCTCTAATTACATGCAGTCAATAGCTTCTTAGAGTATTGATGACTTTTTAAGTAACTTTCATTTATCGTTAAGCAGTTTCTCACACGCTGATTGGAATTTGGAATAGTGGCCTCAAAAGATTATATATTGGAGCTGTATAAGACCACAAGTAAATTGGTTGATTTGGGAGATATCATTGAAAGTAAATGACCTCAACGTTTGACTCTAAAATGATAGACTTAAAAGGGAAAAGTGCTGAAAGACTTTCTATAATTCTAAAATTAATATTCATGAGAAAATTAAAGCCCTGACTTATGAAATTGGTTAGGTCTTTATTTTGGAGTAAATTGTGACTTTTCTGTCATTTTACTTGTAAGACAAATTTATCAATAGTCTGCGGTTAATAAAAAAAAAAAAAAACTTTTTCTGGGCGTTCTTATGGAGTATGTTGGTTTTTGGCCTTATTTGTCAATAGGACATTTGGTAAAGTCTTAAAAAATGCCTCACCTGCACTTTCCTCCCAACCTGCCATTGCTGTGTAGGTGGAAATAAGTCAAAATGTGATGGTTTGCCTGTGCTATATTTAACAAGTGTTGTGCACCACTTTCATACATTTGGCTCACAACTGTTACCTTTAGGCCCCATGCACACGGCCGTGTTTCACAGCCGAGAGCGGTCCGTGGTAACCCGGCGGGGATTCCTGCTGACAGCAGGAGCGCACGGCGTCATTGGTTGCTATGACGCCGTGCGCTTTATGCCGCCGCTGCACTACAGTAATACACTCGTATAGATCATACGAGTGTATTACTGTAGTGCAGCGGCGGCAGGAAGCGCACGGCGTCATAGCAACCAATGACGCCGTGCGCTCCTGCTCTGAACAGGAATCCAGCCTGGCATACCACGGACCGCTCTCGGCCGCGGAACACAGCCGTGTGCATTCGGCCTAATACAAATAGAAAAATTTCAGTATGTTCCTGTTGATAAATCAGGGTCTTAACGTTCTATGTTATAGTGGATTAATGTAGCATAGAATGGAGTCAAAAAACTTGTAGGAAATACAAAATACTAGCTAAATATTGAACATTTCTGATATGTTACCGTGACTTGGTAGATCAGCATTTTACAGCAGACTTATCCTACTTTCATACTGCATTTCAGTCACCATATCAACAAATTATTTTAGATATAGGTGGCACTAGAGTTAACCCCCCTTCCCCCCAGTTATATCTAAATACCGGTGTGTGCAACTAGGCAATTGAAGCCTGGTTACTATGGAAAATGATCCTGCAGTTGAAGTCCTTTAATGCTCCACACTCTCTATTTAAGAGAAAATGGGGGAAAAATTACTCCAATAGTGACAGTACATAGCATTCAGCAAAGGTTAGTTGCGCTGCTGTCTGCGGCTTTTCCCCGCTCACGACAGGTCTAAAGTTGTGGGCGTGGTATGGACAGGGAAGGGAAGGGGCCAGCAGGCCTATCTTATTTATAATTTTCTAAATATAAGACAGTGAAGCTAATGTAAATACCCTTAAAACTTCACTTTTAATAATTCATTTAAAACATATACCCACAAACAAACAAAATATTAATCAAAAAGATACAGGTGGGAGACGTAAAACACAATAGGACTTAGGCACATTAGGGAAAGTTACCGCACTGCGGTTACTCACGATGCTTTAGGTAGCATACAGGTGGGGCTGACAAATAACCAATGAGGTCACTTCAGGTTCTCCAGGTAGATGGTATCACTCCAGATGAAGGCTGAGACTATTCAGTGTGGTAAACTATCGGTTAATCCCAGGATACAAGGTCTATGCTCTTCAGAAATGCCGGACAATATTGATAAAAGACATCCGCTTATAGGCAAATGGGAGGCTGTCCCTATCAGTCTACAATCTCTCTGCCTACAAGTGGAGTAATCGCCCCGAAAGGGGCAGCCCCGCTTCTGGCCATTATCTTGCCACTGCCATTGTGCTTTATTGATATTCTCCCCTGATGAACCACTGCGCCTAAGCTGGGGAACTGCGTCAGGAGTTTTTGATAGTGGAGACGGGAAACTATAAGGACTACTCTTGACTATAGGCCATCCAACAATTGGGAAATCCTCAATAGGTAGGGATTCATTAATAGGGTACAGCCACTGAGAAGTGTGGCCGCCCCTTTCGGGGTGATTACTCCGCTTGTAGGCAGGGAGATTGTAGACTGATAGGGACAGCCTCCCATTTGTCTATAAGTGGATGTCTTTCATCAATATTGTCTGGCATTTCTGAAGAGCATAGACCTTGCATCCTGGGATTAACCGATAGTTTACCCCCCTGGATAGTCTCAGCCTTCATCCGGAGTGATACCATCTACCTGGAGAAACTGAAGTGACCTCATTGGTTATTTGTCAGCCCCACCTGTATCCTACCTACAGTATCGTGAGTAACCGCGGTGCGGTAACTTTCCCTAATGTGCCTAAGTCCTATTGTGTTTTACGTATTTTACCTGTATCTTTTTGATTAATATTTTGTTTGTTTGTTTGTGAGTATATGTTTTAAATGAATTATTAAAAGTGATGTTTTAAGGGTATTTACTTTAGCTTCAGTGACATAAATTCAATACTTACCCTATTTATTATTTACTAGCTCAGTGATTTATTTATTTTTTTAAATGTAGGACAGCAAGGAAGCTGTCTTACATTTAGAACTGGCGATGGATGCGCCAAAGTTATGAACTGGCCTGCACCGCCAGCTATGGGGCTTTATTAAGACCGGCGTCTAAAATGCCAGTCTTAATAAATGTGCTTCATAACTTCTTGATTAGAAATTGAATGCTACTATAGTCAACATTGAAATCACATTTTTCACCCATTTTCTCTAAAATAGGGAGCATGGAGGATCAAATGACCTAAACTTTCCTGTGATTTACTGTGGCAACAAGGCCGAGGTAAAATACAATGCTCAAAAGTGCTCCTCTACTTCCATGAGAATACATGTAATATAAAGAAAGACAGTAGTCAAGAGTGATATAGGAGCTGGAAGAAGTTAATCTTTTCCCAGCCACAGATTTCTATTATTTGGGATTCTAGTTTTAAAAGGAACCTGTCACCTCCAAAAACCATCCCAAGCCGCCAGCAGTACCTGACAGTAGCGAGCAGTGTGTTTCCGACGATAAATTTCTTCCTGAAGGCCGATACTGCTAAAGCTCAGAAAACGTTCTTTTATCCCCTGATGTCGCGCTCCTCAAGTCATGCTTGAAGTCAAGGGGCCACGGCCTCCTTGCTTCAAGTCAAGATAACCAGGTCCCCTTTCCTGCCCCTTCGCTGTGACTGACAGCGCTTATGCAGAGAGTTCGGCAAAGCCAGCCGAACTGTCGGCTTTCAGTCACAGCAAAGGGGCAGGGAATGGGGCGTGGTTATCTTGACTTGAAGCAAGGAGGCTGCTGCCCCCTTGACTTCAAGCATGACTAGAGAAACGCGCCGTCAGGGGATAAAACAACATTTTCTGAGCTTTAGCCGTATCGGCCTTCAGGAAGAAAATTAATGTCGGAAACACGGTGCTGGCTACTGTCAGGTACTGCTGGCGGCTTGGGATGCTTTTTGGAGGTGACAGGTTCCCTTTAATATTGTGGAAGAGGGGAGGGTTAAAAGAACTTTTCTTTGAAATTAATAAAGCCTGTAATTTACTTTCAAATGTTATTCTGCATTTCTACAAAGAATTTATATGGCAATAATCTTAAAGATAATCTAAAAAAATGCTGGACAGAGAGAGACTTGTTTAATCATTGTGGTTTCATTATAATATATTTGTGGCCTTCTTTCTGTGCAGCAAATTAGCTGACAGGGATGTTGTTTAAAACTATATCTAGAACTGGAGAATTAAGTTGAGTTAATGGCCCAAGCAACTTACAGAGAGAGATAAAACACATTTAAGTGCCAAGCAATAGATGTTTAGTTTTGCATTCACGTTCCAGTGAGTAAAATATAGCGGCCATAAACTGATACCTTTTCATAATAATGTCCATTAAACAAGTAGAGTAGCAAGCGTAATTGTTTATAACTGGTGTCAAAATGGCTGGAAACGAGGAATTATTTTTTATGCTACATTATTTTCTGTATAATGCAACATAATAAAGACAAAAATCATTTGTTTACATATTAATAATGGTGGGTGTGAATTTTGTTGGTAAATAAGAAAATAATTTTTGTTGTATAGGACATCGCTAGCATTTCCACTGCAATGTTAAAAATCAGTATTCTAATATGAATGAGGTGTATATTAAATAGAGTGCTAAAATTGCCACTGGCCAATTTGATTCATTACTTTAGGACCAATGCGATAATACTTTTATAGTTTGAATGTACATTGTTTGTTATAATTACTTAGTTACATAATTAGATTGATAGATAATTAGATTGAAAAAAAGACACAGGTCTATCATGTTCAACTTGTAATCGTACTGTGTTGATCCAGAAAGTAATGGATCAGTGAGTGTGGACCCACTGTGCCAACTAACTGGTTCGTCTTTAGGCTAACCCTAAGGGCATTATTCCAGTGCTCCCCTTGTATTCTTCCTTTAACCCTTATACATGGATCTGGACTTCGCTGCAGGGGAAAAACCATAGAAGATTGTGCTGCTTTCAAACACCACCTCCTTCCTCAGCAAGGGGTTAAAATGGAAAAGACACGTAGGCAAGGATCACCAGATTTCACACAATAGTATCCCTCCTTTGGTCGACACTCCTGTAGATAATCAAACAGATGCAGCCATAGTGAAGTATTGACTAACACCATATATTCAAAGGGTTTATTGTACTTACAAGCTTAAAGTGAACCTTTCACCTGGATTTCACTTAATAAACTATCACCAGTACCTTATAGATTATCCTCATTCTGTTTCAATGCATTCTTGTGCCGCTTTCCTGGGATGTATATTGATGAAAAAAACGACTTATAAAGTCCTCGTCTCCAGCTCCTGAAGTCACGCTAGAAGTCAAGGGGGTAGCCCTTCCCTCACTCCGGGCTGTAACTCCCCTGCCCTAACCCCTCCTCTAAGCAGTGTAACTGACACCCGGCTCAGTCGCCGGGACCGCGCTTGTACAGGCGGCGCATGCGCTGTCGGCCTCAGTAGCAGCGCGATCCCGTCTATCGCGCGGACTCAAACGCGATCCTGTAACTGAATCGCGCATGCGCCGTCCGTCCCCGATGCCTGCGCCTGAGGAACATAAGACAGGCAGGCATCGGGGACGGACGGCGCATGCGCGATTCAGTTACAGGATCGCGTTTGAGTCCGCGCGATAGACGGGATCGCGCTGCTACTGAGGCCGACAGCGCATGCGCCGCCTGTACAAGCGCGGTCCCGGCGACTGAGCCGGGTGTCAGTTACACTGCTTAGAGGAGGGGTTAGGGCAGGGGAGTTACAGCCCGGAGTGAGGGAAGGGCTACCCCCTTGACTTCTAGCGTGACTTCAGGAGCTGGAGATGAGGACTTTATAAGTCTTTTTTTCATCAATATACATCCCAGGAAAGCGGCATAAGAATGCATTGAAACAGAATGAGGATAATCTATAAGGTACTGGTGATAGTATATTAAGTGAAATCCAGGTGAAAGGTTCGCTTTAAACTTGTTAAAAGCATAAAAGTCACAGAAATCGCTCGACCCGGGTTTCGCTTACGTGCTTCTTCAGGAGCGATACAAAATATAATGCAATCCCGCCTTATAAAGTGCATAAAATCCCACCCATTGCTGACATCATCCTTGAGCGTGATTTAACCCCCTATAGTGTATCAGCGCAGATTTTTCATAAAAACACAAAAATTATAACACAAACCAACCCCAAATCAATAGACATAGCTTAACAATTAACTCATCCTTAATTAAAAATACATACATAGTAAAAGACGCTAAAAATATACAACAAGCCTCCTATTATATGTCTGTCACATCACAAACTCCAACTTCATCACATGACTGGACAGCTAATCCAAGCCACGCCAGAAACTCCATCACATGACCGGACAGCTGATCCAAGCCACGCCTGATACTCCATCACATGACCGGACAGCTGATCCAAGCCACGTCTAAGACTCCATCACATGACCGGACAGCTGATCAAAGCCATGCCTGAGACTCCATCACATCACTGGACATCTGATCAGAATCACATAGGGTCCTCTCTCCAATCACGAATGGGCTCCACCACTTCTCACAGGTCCTACCTCATCCACCTAAAGGTATGTAATACATATAGAATAATAAAACCTAGAATAAACAGGGTTTCAAGTCACATTCAATATTGAGTCCATTGGGTTGAAGCCTATCAAGTTTATACATCCACTGAACTTCTCTTTTATTAATCTTAGCATTATAATCCCCCTCCGCCAGTGCGTTTTAACCAATTCTACGCCCAAGAAACGCAATCTCTTCGGATCCTTCTGGTGATGTCTTTTGAAGTGCATAGACACACTTTGCACTTCTAGCCCTTTTTTTATGTTCCGAATGTGCTCTTGGATACAAATTTTTCATTTCCAAGTTGTTCTTCCAACATACTGGAGGCCACAAGGACACTCCAGTACATAGATAACACCTGTATTTTCGCATGTAATGTTCCCAGAAACCTTGAAGGACTGTTTTTAATTTGAATATATACGATTTGCATCGTTCTTACTCTATCCTTATTCCTTCTATTCTTGCAGGGCAAACAGAAACCACACCAAGTGAAACGATTTCTTATTTTTTTTTGTATCTGGTTTACAATCCGCGCTATGCACCAAATGTTGTCGGAGGTTGGGTGCCTTTCTAAAAATGACTGGGGGGTATTTTGGGAGAACACTCCTCAAAACGGGGTCATTTTTCAAAACTTACTAATTTTTTCTAAGCGCATTTTTCATTTTCCCCACATTAGTATTAAACTGAGTTATAAAGCTAAATCTAAAATCACTATTCCTTTCTGTATTTCCAGCAGTCTTAACTGATGTACCCTCTGTCACCTCTTTTCGACATGGGTGATTATAATGCTAAGATTAATAAAAGAGAAGTTCAGTGGATGTATAAACTTGATACGCTTCAACCCAATGGACTCAATATTGAATGTGACTTGAAACCCTGTTTATTCTAGGTTTTATTATGCTATATGTATTACATACCGTTAGGTGGATGAGGTATGACCTGTGAGAAGTGGTGGAGCACATTCGTGATTGGAGAGAGGACCCTGTGTGATTTTGATCAGATGTCCGGTCATGTGGTGGAGTCTCAGGTGTGACTTTAATAAGCTGTGTGGACATATGATGGAGTCTTAGGCGTGGCTTGGATCAGCTGTCCGGTCATGTGATGGAGTATCAGGCGTGGCTTGGATCAGCTGTCCGGTCATGTGATGAAGTTTCTGGCGTTGTTTGGATCAGCTGTCCAGTCATGTGAAGGAGTTTCTGGCGTGGCTTGGTCAGCTGTCCGGTCATGTGATGAAGTTTGTGATGTGACAGACATATAATAGGAGGCATTTTGTATTTTTTTTTTTATAGAGGGTTAAATCTCGAAATAAAGGGTTAAATATCGAAAACAAGTTTACGCTTGTAAGTACAGTCGTGGCCAAAAGTTTTGAGAATTACATAAATATTGGAAATTGGAAAAGTTGCTGCTTAAGTTTTTATAATAGCAATTTGCATATACTCCAGAATGTTATGAAGAGTGATCAGATGAATTGCATAGTCCTTCTTTGCCAGGAAAATTAACTTAATCCCAAAAAAAACTTTCCACTGCATTTCATTGCTGTCATTAAAGGACCTGCTGAGATCATTTCAGTAATCGTCTTCTTAACTCAGGTGAGAATGTTGACGAGCACAAGGCTGGAGATCATTATGTCAGGCTGATTGGGTTAAAATGGCAGACTTGACATGTTAAAAGGAGGGTGATGCTTGAAATCATTGTTCTTCCATTGTTAACCATGGTGACCTGCAAAGAAACGCGTGCAGCCATCATTGCGTTGCATAAAAATGGCTTCACAGGCAAGGATATTGTGGCTACTAAGATTGCACCTCAAACAACAATTTATAGGATCATCAAGAACTTCAAGGAAAGAGGTTCAATTCTTGTTAAGAAGGCTTCAGGGCGTCCAAGAAAGTCCAGCAAGCGCCAGGATCGTCTCCTAAAGAGGATTCAGCTGTGGGATCGGAGTGCCACCAGTGCAGAGCTTGCTCAGGAATGGCAGCAGGCAGGTGTGAGCGCATCTGCACGCACAGTGAGGCGAAGACTTTTGGAAGATGGCCTGGTGTCAAGAAGGGCAGCAAAGAAGCCACTTCTCTCCCAAAAAAACATCAGGGACAGATTGATCTTCTGCAGAAAGTATGGTGAATGGACTGCTGACGACTGGGGCAAAGTCATATTCTCCGATGAAGCCTCTTTCTGATTGTTTGGGGCATCTGGAAAAAGGCTTGTCCGGAGAAGAAAAGGTGAGCGCTACCATCAGTCCTGTGTCATGCCAACAGTAAAGCATCCTGAGACCATTCATCTGTGAGTTGCTTCTCATCCAAGGGAGTGGGCTCACTCACAATTTTGCCCAAAAACACAGCCATGAATAAAGAATGGTACCAAAACACCCTCCAACAGCAACTTCTTCCAACAGTCCAACAACAGTTTGGTGAAGAACAATGCATTTTCCAGCACGATGGAGCACCGTGCCATAAGGCAAAAGTGATAACTAAGTGGCTCGGGGACCAAAACGTTGACATTTTGGGTCCATGACCTGGAAACTCCCTAGATCTTAATCCCATTGAGAACTTGTGGTCAATTCTCAAGAGGCGGGTGGACAAACAAAAACCCACTAATTCTGACAAACTCCAAGAAGTGATTATGAAAGAATGGGTTGCTATCAGTCAGGAATTGGCCCAGAAGTTAATTGAGAGCATGCCCAGTTGAATTGCAGAAGTCCTGAAAAAGAAGGGCCAACACTGCAAATACTGACTCTTTGCATAAATGTCATGTAATTGTCGATAAAAGCCTTTGAAACGTATGAAGTGCGTGTAATTATATTTCACTACATCACAGAAACAACTGAAACAAAGATCTAAAAGCAGTTTAGCAGCAAACTTTGTGAAAACTAATATTTGTGTCATTCTCAAAACTTTTGGCCACGACTGTACAATAAACCCTTTGAATATATGGTGGTAGTCAGTACTTCACTATGGCTGCATCTGTTTGATTATCTACAGGAGTGTCGACCAAAGGAGGGATACTATTGTGTGAAATCTGGTAATCCCTGCTTTCGTGTCTTTTCCATTTTAACCCCTTGCTGAGGAAGGAGGTGGTGTTTGAAAGCAGCACAATCTTCTATGCTATTTATTTGTTGGATTCTGTAATATCTACCCAGATCACATCGTAGATCTGCAGTGCAAACCTACAGCTACGTATTTAGTGACATTTTACTTTTTACAGGGGAAAAACCAGACTGCTACCTGTTGAGATAGTCCCACTGACCCACTGAGGTCAGGGACTATAGTATAAGCACTGGAATACTAAGAATACAATAAATGCACCAAAACCATAGGACAACTGCAGGAGATGAGTAGTCTGAATAGTCACTTAGACAAATATGCAGTTTTTTTTTACATTTGGACAGCACACTGTTAGCAGAAATAGACACAGGATAGACTGGCAGGCAAGGGAGTGGTGGAGACACAAGCAGGGCAGGCTGGGTACTTGGCAATAGCACAGATAAGGCATGGACAAGGGTTAACTTAACATGAACAGAACTGAAATTGAAACTGGAAGTGCAGGAACACACATGTAGGCTGGAGACAAGACTGGAGAACAACAGGAACACTGGCAGAAACTAACGCAAGATAAACACAGGAGAATTGCAGAGAGACTAAACTTCCAAACGCCTTTGCTGGTCACTAGTGATGAGTGGCAGGGGCTATATTCGAATTTGCGATATTTCACGAATATTTGGGTGAATATTCGTCATATATTCGCGAATTTGAGATTATTTTCTTGATTGCGAAAAATCGGCAATGTAATATTCGAGGAATGCTCACGAAATATAGACATGGATCACTTTTGCTCCATTTTCCAAGCTGCTAGAAGTTTCCTGAGACCGGAGAAAATGGTTGGCACGGCAGAACATTAAAAATGGCTTTATATGCAGTTAGAGTGCTCCAATATATTCGCGATTGCGCTAATCGGCACTAATGATGCGAATATTTTGACACAATACGTGAAACTTTATATTTTAGCAGGTCTGCATGTATGTATGGACAACAGAACCTATCACACTACCTAACACACTGCACTGCAACAGCTACACTATATCAGGATATAACCTTCCTCTCCCACTAACTATCTGTATTATATATATATAAGCTATCTAACTATTTATCTAATGTAGTCTGGAAAGCACAGAGCACAGCAATGACACTGCTCTCTCTCTCAGAACTTAAAAAAACTGTAAAAAATGGCTGCTGGGGAGGTTCTTAAATAGTAAGGGGTAGGCAACTTTCCGATTGGTTGCTAGGGATGTTGCTAAGCTCAGACAAAGACATTGCAGCCTTCTCATTGCCCCACAAGCAAGAAGGGCGGTTACTGATGAAAAAAAAAAAAAAAATATTAGAAATGACAAATATATTACTATATTCTAAATATTCGCGAATTCTCGAAGTGTCGATATTCGCAATTCGAATATTCGCACCCAACACTACTGGTCATCAGTGAACCTAAAACTCAAGCACCCTCTGCCTGGAGAAGGTGACTAAATTACCCAGGGACCCACAGCCATTAGTTGGGGAAGGATTTGGAAGCGTACACTGGCCCTTTAAGAGGCGAGAGGTGAGCATTTTGATGCAAAATAAAAGCAAAATGGCCGCTAACAACTGACAAACGGCCCTAAAATGGATTCACACATGGATGCCATTTTTAATGGCCGTTTATTTTCACTGTCATTAAATCAAAAAGAGAAAAAAATTCAAACCATTAAAAAAATTCATTTAAAAGTTTGTTGCCATCGAAGATAATGATTCCTACATCAGATGATGTAGGAAAAACAGCATGGGTTTACTTCAGGGAGATCATGTCAAACTAATCTTATTGATTTTTTCGATTGGGTGACTAAAATAATAGATGGAGGAGGTGCAGTAGACATCGCTTATCTAGACTTTAGTAAGGCTTTTGATACTGTCCCACATAGAAAGCTTATCAATAAAGTGCAGTCTTTGGGCTTGGACTCCCATATTGTTGAATGGATTAGGCAGTGGCTGAGGGACAGGCAACAGAGGGTTGTAGTCAATGGAGTATATTCAGACCAAGGTCTTGTTACCAGTGGGGTACCTCAGGGATCTGTTCTGGGACCCATATTGTTTAATATCTTTATCAGCGAAATTGCAGAAGGCCTCGATGGTAAGGTGTGTCTTTTTGCTGATGACACAAAGATTTGTAACAGGGTTGATGTTCCTGGAGGGATACACCAAATGGAAAAGGACTTAGGAAAACTAGAGGAATGGTCAAAAAAATTTAATGTTGATAAGTGCAAGATAATGCACCTGGGACGTAAAAACCCAAGAGCAGAATATAAAATCAGTGATACAGTGCTAACCTCAGTATCTGAGGAAAGGGATTTAGGGGTCATTATTTCAGAAGACTTAAAGGTAGGCAGACAATGTCATAGAGCAGCAGGAAATGCTAGCAGAATGCTTGGGTGTATAGGGAGAGGAATTACCAGTAGAAAGAGGGAGGTGCTCATGCCGCTCTACAGAGCACTAGTGAGACCTCATTTGGAGTATTGTGCTCAGTACTGGAGACCATATCTCCAGAAGGATATTGATACTTTGGAGAGAGTTCAGAGAAGAGCTACTAAACTGGTACATGGATTGCAGGATAAAACTTACCAGGAAAGATTAAAGGACCTTAACATGTATAGCTTGGAAGAAAGACGAGACAGAGGGGATATGATAGAAACTTTTAAATACATAAAGGGAATCAACAAGGTAAAAGAGGAGAGAATATTTAAAAGAAGAAAAACTGCTACAAGAGGACATAGTTTTAAATTAGAGGGGCAAAGGTTTAAAAGTAATATCAGGAAGTATTACTTTACTGAGAGAGTAGTGGATTCATGGAATAGCCTTCCTGCAGAAGTGGTAGCTGCAAATACAGTGGGGGAGTTTAAGCATGCATGGGATAGGCATAAGGCCATCCTTCATATAAGATAGGGCCAGGGGCTATCCATAGTATTTAGTATATTGGGCAGACTGGATGGGCCAAATGGTTCTTATCTGCCGACACATTCTATGTTTCTATGTTTCTATATGAGTCGTTCCTTTCTTCTAACACAGTCTTAGGATTTGCACAATGATCTTGTTCATTAGAATGGACGTTTAGAATACTTTTGCAGTTCACTGTGGCAAGATAACTTTCCATTAACTTCTACTATAACTTCATATTCTTCCTCTTTCATGCAGAGATTTATAAGGGCTTTTTTAATCCGTATGTGGCTATGGTATACGTCGGCTATGCACCATTGGTTATGTGATTGTTATGGAAGTATTCTACTTTAGAAGCAATGCTTCTAGTCAAAAGTATCTCCATGATACAATACCTTAGAGTGGACCATAAGGCTGCAAGCTGTGTCTACAGCTCCATGGACACAAATCCTTGAAAACCATTCACACTGGACATTGTGGACCAGAAATTAGAATATATAGTTACACAGACTTTTGCTTTGTCATACAGTGATTTATGTGACTGTTGTCCAACAAAAAGACATGAGGTGAGCATATGTATACTCAAGTTACATTCAATTTGCAATACAATCACAATTAAAGCCTTTGCTTAACAACCTACATGTAGCCCCAGCCTTACACATCCACAAATAAAAACTATATAAAATGTGAAGGATTCTTCATATTCAGCCTATATAAATATCCTACATGAGACTGAAGAACAAGACAACTTTCTAAAAACTCTTGACTCAAGTTGTGCCTTTAAAAGGTCACCGAAGCATTAAGTCTTACAGTAAGATATGCAGTCATTCATGTGTTTATGCAAAGGCCACATTGGTCTCGGACGATTGCGGCAGATTTGTATGATGCTAGGCTGCCCTTTTATCTCATGCCAGCAGTTGGTAATTAATGGGGTCATTGCTAAATGAGAAAAATGTAGCTCTGTGGCACATTTAATTATGTGCTAATACAGCATACACAGGTAGACTTGTGCTCCTCTTTCAAGAATTGCCTCCATAGAATGACTCATTGCCTACATGTGCCAAACTATGTTGTCACAGGAATATTCTGATAAAGTAATAGAAATGTAACTTTAGAGGAAAAAAGGAAAATGGGATACAGTAGCGGCACGATAGAGATGAATTCAGATGTGTTTCTATGGTTGAAGAATTTTATTTATCTAGGATAACACATTTTAGTGCCACACTGGCCCCTTCGTTAGACAAAAACAACATGTGGACCTCAACCAAGGGGACCCTCAGCAATCCAGAGAATAGAGAGTTCCCAAGTTCCCTTTCTGAATGGAACATTAGTGTGCATGCCAGTCTACAGTCGTGGCCAAAAGTTTTGAGAATGACACAAATATTAGTTTTCACAAAGTTTGCTGCTAAACTGCTTTTAGATCTTTGTTTCAGTTGTTTCTGTGATGTAGTGAAATAGAATTACACGCACTTCATAAGTTTCAAAGGCTTTTATCGACAATTACATGACATTTATGCAAAGAGTCTGTATTTGCAGTGTTGGCCCTTCTTTTTCAGGACCTCTGCAATTCGACTGGGCATGCTCTCAATCAACTTCTGGGCCAATTCCTGACTGATAGCAACCCATTCTTTCATAATCACTTCTTGGAGTTTGTCAGAATTAGTGGGCTTTTGTTTGTCCACCCGCCTCTTGAGGATTGACCACAAGTTCTCAATGGGATTAAGATCTGGGGAGTTTCCAGGCCATGGACCCAAAATGTCAACGTTTTTGTCCCCGAGCCACTTAGTTATCACTTTTTCCTTATGGCACGGTGCTCCATCATGCTGGAAAATGCATTGTTCTTCACCAAACTGTTCTTGGATTGTTGGAAGAAGTTGCTGTTGGAGTGTGTTTTGGTACCATTCTTTATTCATGGCTGTGTTTTTGGGCAAAATTGTGAGTGAGCCCACTCCCTTGGATGAGAAGCAACTCACAGATGAATGGTCTCAGGATGCTTTACTGTTGGCATGACACAGGACTGATGGTAGCGCTCACCTTTTCTTCTCCGGACAAGCCTTTTTCCAGATGCCCCAAACAATCAGAAAGAGGCTTCATCGGAGAATATGACTTTGCCCCAGTCGTCAGCAGTCCATTCACCATACTTTCTGCAGAAGATCAATCTGTCCCTGATGTTTTTTTGGGAGAGAAGTGGCTTCTTTGCTGCCCTTCTTGACACCAGGCCATCTTCCAAAAGTCTTCGCCTCACTGTGCGTGCAGATGCGCTCACACCTGCCTGCTGCCATTCCTGAGCAAGCTCTGCACTGGTGGCACTCCGATCCCACAGCTGAATCCTCTTTAGGAGACGATCCTGGCGCTTGCTGGACTTTCTTGGACGCCCTGAAGCCTTCTTAACAAGAATTGAACCTCTTTCCTTGAAGTTCTTGATGATCCTATAAATTGTTGTTTGAGGTGCAATCTTAGTAGCCACAATATCCTTGCCTGTGAAGCCATTTTTATGCAACGCAATGATGGCTGCACGCGTTTCTTTGCAGGTCACCATGGTCAACAATGGAAGAACAATGATTTCAAGCATCACCCTCCTTTTAACATGTCAAGTCTGCCATTTTAACCCAATCAGCCTGACATAATGATCTCCAGCCTTGTGCTCGTCAACATTCTCACCTGAGTTAACATGACGATTACTGAAATGATCTCAGCAGGTCCTTTAATGACAGCAATAAAATGCAGTGGAAAGTTTTTTTTGGGATTAAGTTAATTTTCATGGCAAAGAAGGACTATGCAATTCATCTGATCACTCTTCATAACATTCTGGAGTATATGCAAATTGCTATTATAAAAACTTAAGCAGCAACTTTTCCAATTTCCAATATTTATGTAATTCTCAAAACTTTTGGCAACAACTGTACTGCTCCATTCACTTCTATGGCACTGAATAGTGTTAAAATATATTAACGGCAAACTTATCTACTCCACCAAGTCATAACATCTCCACTCTATAAACATAAGTGGGACCTGGGTGAGTACAGTATCCACTACAATAGTGATGTAGATATTTCTGTCTAGACCAGGCTGTAACGGACCGTTTCAGCAGACAAGGGGTTAAAATCCGTTTAGGCGATATGCCCCCTTCTGAGAGACAGGCCCAGCTACTGCAGAACACCAACCTCCCAAACTGGATACAAAGTAGCACTCCAAACTGGAGCCCCACGAATAGCTGCTAGCAGACGAACAGGAATCAGCTTACACTCCTGGCAATCAGTCTCTAACAGCATACAGCGGATCCCCCCAATAACGAGACAAGGCTCCGTGTTGAGGGTCAAGCAGTGGTCTGAGGTGCTGGCACACCCAGCCTGGTTTTTATTACAGTTGTTTGCAAATACATGTCCGCCCACAGGGAGGTATAAAACAACCAAGCCCATCTGGTGTACACGCCCCTAGGGGACCAGAATGAAGACTTGTGACATAGGACAGATATACAGCACTGTAGGATACACAGAGACAATACATCCCCACAATGCATCATGGTTTCCTCCTCTCTGCCCTGGAGACACCCGAGGCGTAATCCAATTATCTCTCAAGACAAAGAGAAATCACCAATACACATGTGCAGACAACAGGACAGACATCACCATTTAAACACACAATGGGACAATGGCACAATAGAAACACACCCAGCATTTTTCTCCCAAGCTGACAAGTTACACTTATTATAAATTGTTACAACTTTGTGAGTTTACATTGGCCATACATATAACTTACATCAATTTAAACAGTATAACTTGGGGACAAACCTATCCAAAATTCACTTGAATAGGTTCAGGGGTTTAAAAGTTAGTATATGGCCCATAATCCTGAGGCAAGAGGCTGATAAACAGGCCTCTCCAAAACCCAGTGGCGAGGTTGGTTTCGCCACACATCTCCCCCACCCCAGGGAAGACTAACCAGATACCTGACCTCACGCCGGTCGGTACCTGAGTTAGTCGGGCAGCCCACCCACAACCCAATACTGGACCTGTTGCATTTGGTAGCCTGTCTCTGTCCAGTGAGTCCACCAAGGTTATGTTGGAAGCTGGTACTCCCGGTCTCTGTGTTGCTCCCTGGCTTAGAGTCTGGTTGTTGGAGGGGGAGACCGACTGTCTCTACCTCCTGTGCTGTAGGTGCAGAGACCACGGTCCCATATGCACTGTTGTGGGGGTTACTGTCTCCCCCTAGTGTGTTAAGCTGCCTCTGGGGAGAGGGGGTAACGAGCTCCTCTACTATACATACTTCCAGCCCTTGGGGGGGGGCGACCGACCGTCTCCGCTCCCAATACAGTGTCCTGCTGCTGGGGAAAGGAGACTGGGCTCTCTATTCCCTGCTGGACACTCTGCCGCTGGGGAATGGAGACTGGGCTCCCAATTCCCAAAAAATCACTCTGCTGCTGGGGGGCAGGAACAACTACCTCTGCCCCCTGTAACTCAGCCTGCCGCTGGGAGGGAGGACGCTGCTCTCCTCTCCCTGCATTTCCCACTGCCTTCCCAGCATATCACTCTGCTGCTGGGGGGCAGGAACAACTACCTCTGCCCCCTGTAACTCAGCCTGCCGCTGGGGAGGGAGGACGCTGCTCTCCTCTCCCTGCATTTCACACTGCCTTCCCGGCATATCACTCTGCTGCTGGGGGGCAGGAACAACTACCTCTGCCCCCTGTAACTCAGCCTGCCGCTGGGGAGGGAGGACGCTGCTCTCCACTCCCTGCACTTCACACTGCCGCTGGGGAATGGAGACTGGGCTCCCAATTCCCTGCAATTCACACTGCCGCTGGGGAATGGAGACTGGGCTCCCGATTCCCTGCTGGACACTCTGCCGCTGGGGAGGTTCCCTGCTGGACACTCTGCCGCTGGGGAGGGGAGACTGAGCTCTCTCTGTCCCGCAACTGTAACTTCTGGTGGAGGTCCACCCAACGTGGCAGCTGACCGTCACCTTCTGCCCGGTATAGTAGGGTCTTGAACACTAGACTCCTCACGAACTTCACGTATTTCTCAGCTGGATTGGGTCCGAAGAAGTTTAGCCGCAACCACATCATACGGTCAAATTCCTCCACAGAGTATCTGTACTCCACTGCTGGTTCCATCCTGGTGCTTTTAGGGTCGCTGTACTGAGACATGCGTTGCCCTTAAGTTGTAAAATCCAAAGAAATGGTGTCTCCTGTAGCTGTCCTTCTGGCTGTAGGAACGATCCCGCTGCTTGCCACCAATGTAACGGACCGTTTCAGCAGACAAGGGGTTAAAATCCGTTTAGGCGATATGCCCCTTTCTGAGAGACAGTCCCAGCTACTGCAGAACACCAACCTCCCAAACTGGATACAAAGTAGCACTCCAAACTGGAACCTCACAAATAGCTGCTAGCAGACGAACAGGAATCAGCTTACACTCCTGGCAATCAGTCTCTAACAGCATACAGCGGATCCCCCCAATAACGAGACAAGGCTCCGTGTTGAGGGTCAAGCAGTGGTCTGAGGTGCTGGCACACCCAGCCTGGTTTTTATTACAGTTGTTTGCAAATACTTGTCCGCCCACAGGGAGGTATAAAACAACCAAGCCCATCTGGTGTACACGCCCCTAGGGGACCAGAATGAAGACTTGTGACATAGGACAGATATACAGCACTGTAGGATACACAGAGACAATACATTCCCACAATGCATCATGGTTTCCTCCTCTCTGCCCTGGAGACACCCGAGGCGTAATCCAATTATCTCTCAAGACAAAGAGAAATCACCAATACACATATGCAGACAACAGGACAGACATCACCATTTAAACACACAATGGGACAATGGCACAATAGAAACACACCCAGCATTTTCCTCCCAAGCTGACAAGTTACATTTATTATAAATTGTTACAACTTTGTGAGTTTACATTGGCCATACATATAACTTACATCAATTTAAACAGTAGAACTTAGGGACAAACCTATCCAAAATTCACTTGACTAGGTTCAGGGGTTTAAAAGTTAGTATGGGCCATAATCCTGAGGCAAGAGGCTGATAAACAGGCCTCTCCAAAACCCAGTGGCGAGGTTGGTTTCGCCACACAGGCTATGGACACCTTTGTAGACATTTATTTATCATTGCATTTTTCTCATTTTGGGCTAAAAATATTTTTTTCAATTGGTCTTTATTAAGAAGTTTCAACAGTTTTTTTCTCTGCAGCTTTCACTTTCAGTGCATCTGCTGACAGTTGCTTCCCCTTTCTCAGTTAAGTAGCCAGAGAGCTGTTCTGATGGCTCAATTTATAGCCCTCATCTATTAATTTCTGATAGCTCATAAACAATCATTTTAGCTAAAATTCTTAGCAAATGTTGTTAGGAAATGACAGACAACGGCTTCAGATCGAGCGATCATTACAGCTGTCTGATGGATTCACTGAGAAGGGAGAAGTAACAATCTGCAGATGCACTGAAAGTGAAAGCTGTGGAGGATATACTGTTGAAAAGGTTTCAAGACAAATAAAAAAAAAAAGATTTTAACCCAAAATGTGTACAATTCATTAATTTTAAAAAATGCCACAAAAGTAACCAAAGGTTTTTAAAGGGGTTGTTTCACTTCAGTAAGTAGCATTTATCATGTAGAGCAGGCATGCTCAACCTGCGGCCCTCCAGCTGTTGCAAAACTACAACTCCCAGCATGCCTGAACAGCCTACAGCTATCAGCCTACAGCAGGGCATGGTGGGAGTTGTAGTTTTACAACAGCTGGAGGGCCGCTGGGTTGAGCATTCCTGATGTAGAGAAAGTTAATAGAAGCCACTAACTAATGTATTGTTATTATCAATATTGCTTCCTTTGCTGGCTAGATTCATTTTTCCATCACATTATACACTGCCTGTTTCCATGGTTACAGACCACCCTGCAATCCATCAGTGGTGGTTGTGCTTGCATAATATAGGAAAAAGCACTAGCCTATGTGAGCTGCCATGATCCCAGCCATCAGAGAGGCTGATGCTTTTTCCTATAATGTGCAAGCACGACCACCACTGATGGATTGCAGGGTGGTCTGTAGCCATGGAAACAAGCAGTGTATAATGTGATGGAAAAATGAATCCAGCCAGCAAAGGAAGCAATATGGATAATAACAATACATTAGAAAGTGGCTTCTATTAACTTTCTCTACATGATAAATGCAACTTACTGAAGTGACACAATCCCTTTAATCACCCGGTGTAAATAGAAACAGCTACATCACTATTCTAGAGAAAACTGTATTCATCCAGGTCACACTTAGGTTTATAGCATAGAAATGTTGTGTCCATAGCTTTTAACTTAAGTGTCCATATAATATAATTTGTCAATATAATACAAGAAATCAAAGGGCCATGAAATGAGTGTAGAGAAAAGAAGCATTTCTTTGTGATGAAGAAGGATTTCAGGCATAGACCTGTAATAAATATATAATAACACACTAATCAAGAAAATGAAATTTGGAGAACAAAACATAGAACACATGTTGCTTCACTATTTTCTTATCCCATCCCTTATCACCACTGATATTGTAGCGTTTATATTAAAGCAGCATGTGGAACAATAAATTCTATCACACTACACACAAAAAAGAAAAATGCTTTGTTTTTCGCAAGACTTCATTCAGAGATTGCTCGATTTATCATTTTTATTACGCTATTAACTCAGGTCCCTTTCAAGCTCAGGTTCCACCTTTATCACAAGCCATAAGTTCATTTAATTTATAATGGAGATATTTACATTTCATTTTAGGAATAAGTTATAATAGAGTATAAAACTTGAATTAGTACCATTAGTATATTGTCAGATATACACAGCTATGTCTCAGGAATTTTTCTTTTCAGGACTTTAGTTGATATCAGCCCTTTAAACAATCTTCCCACCAAACATATTTATTGTCAATCCTGTAAGGTAACTATGTATAGTACGCTACATAACCTATGAACAGGGTTCATTTGTTAGGGTCTTGAGAGGGATCAACCCTATCGGGACAGCTATTACACTGTAGTCAGGGCCCCTGTAGTGATAGGGGTTTTGCACGGCAAGTTCACCAGCTCTTGAAGAATTGGGTAGCTAGAATCAAGTCTGGCAGTGGATGTGTCTTTGCTGGATAGCTTTTTTTCAACATAAATACAGAGACAAGGACAATGTTGCAGCTCTTTTATTTACCCCAGGATGAATATACAGTTTACTGTTTTAGCTCTCTATCTAAATAACCTGGCCAAGGCAGAGTACCTTGTTGGCGCCCACCTCACCTTTACAAAGTAACTGGGGCACATTACCTGCAAGCTACCACCTATCTACTGTATATCCCTGACTATAGAGAGGAAATTTCACGGTCAATAAAAATCTTACAACAATAAATAGCAATCAATGCTATTTGTTGTTATATATTTATTCACCACATCAAATACAGGCAGGTTACTTTTATTACAACCCAGCAGCTACACAGAAGCCAATAGGAAAATTATATTTAGATATAAAAGAATCTATGCTGATAGGATATTTGCTACAGCACACTCAAAATATTAAGGAGCGCAGCAGTGAAACGTTATTTAAAGAGGACCTTTCATCAGTTTAGCCCTAGTCTAATTATGGTCTTACCTTATAGGGCGGCCCCCACTGATGCCATGGCACTTATGCTAGAGAACCGCCCCCAGCGAAACTGCGAGTCTCCGCCTAGTATAACCGAGTCGGCTCATTATAATATAAGGCACCGAAATCAACGCGGCCAACAGTGGACGAACGGGGGGGGGGGGGGATCTTTGGATTAAAAAAAAGTGCCATGGCATCAGTGGGGGCCGCCCTATAAGGTAAGACCATAATTACACTAGGGCTAAACTGATGAAAGGTCCTCTTTAAGTTGTGTGATTCAATACAAATCTTAGAAAATAATTTTAACTTTTTATATATATTTTATTGTTGAGTTTTATTGGCACTACTATAGTGTGCAGTCTACCGTGATATTAACACTATAGCACACAGTTTACTACATGCTATGTTAGCACCTGTTGCCTTTACTGCTGGGGGTTGCTATCCTTGGAGAGTCATAACAGTATTGGGATCAGGCCTCCCTGAAATGAGAACTGCTAGGATGGTGTCCTGCCTCATTACTGTAATAGTACCAGATGGCTTTACTTCTTGGCTCTCCATCTCTGAAGAAGTGCACTGAAATGGTGCTACTGTAGCAAATGGTCTGAGATTTTTGAAGCTGTGGCATTTGTGGCCATAGACTATGGAAACTGTCGTAGGTTGTACACTATAGTACACCTGTTTTATTTATTTTAGAGCTTTGGATGGCTTGTAACTTAGAGCTGAAAGTTCCCTCTAATGTACTGGAAAATCAACAGTAAGTGACAAGCAAACGATCACAAAGCATGCCCATCCACATGTTGGCATTGATTTATATGTGAGAACAAACAACTTGGGGCTAAGAGAGTGAATTTCACCTTCTGCTTCTGTAGTTAATATTTGTCATTTCCTTCCCTCTTCTCACTGCCTCATTATAAGTACCAATGCTTCTCCTCTATATCATGTCGAGACTTGTAATTAACAGACTTCTCATAGCCATAAGCAGTGAACCTCCTCATTTTAGGATCACTCTATTCAGTTTTCTGCAAGCAAATTATAATACAGTATTACTTCTATTAATCATGATTGATTCAACATCATTCTTTAGCAATAAAAAGAAGAAACTATTACGCTAAAGTTCTGAGGAGATACTTATGTTTTAGTACACTCCATTCCGAAAGTCTTCACCCTTTCACTTTTTTCACATTTTGTTATGTTGCAGGCTTGTGCTAAAATAAAAAAAAGTTGACATTTTCCCCATCACTCTGCACTCAATACCGCATAATGACAATGTGAAAACAGAATGCTATAAATCTTTAGTAATTTTTTAAAAAGGCAACTAAAATCTTGCATTGACATAAGTGTTCGGACCCTTTACTTAGCACTTAGTTACAGCACCTTTGGCAGCAATTACAGCCTCCAGTCTTTTTAAATATGATACCACAAGGTTTGAACACCGGAAATTGGGGATTTTCTGCCATTCTTCTCTGAAGATCATCTCAAGCTCTGTCAGGTTTGATGGGGATAGTCAGTGGATAGCTATTTTCATGTCTCTCTGGCTAGACCACTCAAGGACATTCACAGAGTTGTCCCTAAGCTACTCTTGTGTTATCTTGACTGTGTGATCAGGGGCATTGTCTTTTTGGAAGATAAACCTTAAGCCCAGTCTAAGATCCAGAGCACACTGGATCAGGTTTTCATTAACAATATCTCTGTACTTTGCTCCAGTCAGCTTTCTCAACCCTGACCAGTCTCCCTGTCCCAGCTACTGGGAAGAATCCTGGTTGCTTCAAACTTCTTCCATTTAAGAAATAACTGTGTTTATGGGAACTTTCAGTGCAGCAGAAATTTTCTTGTATCCATTTCCAGATCTGTGCCTCCACACAATGCTGTCTTTGAGCTCTACAGGCAGTTCTTTCCTCCTCATGGCTTCGTTCTCTGCATTGTCAGCTGTGGGACCTTATATAGACAGGAGTGTGTCTTTGAAAATCATGTCCAATCAACTCAAAGATTATCAAAATAAATTGGAGGCCCCCAGAGTTAAATTTCAAGTGTCTTAGTAAAGGGTCTGAATACTTGTGCGCACGCAAAATTTTTGTTTTTCTTTTTTAATAAAGTTTCAATCATTTATAAAATTCTCTTTTTTTTACTTTCTGACTATGGGGGATTGAGTGTAGATTGATGGAGGAAATTGTTTTATTTTAGCACAAGGCTGCAACATAACAAAAGGTGAAAAAAGTGAAAAGTCTCCAGACTTTTCAAAAGGACTGTAGTTCGGAAGTAAATCTGACTAATAATGGAACATTTTTAATACTGTCCACCTGCAGACCTCCATAGAAACTGCAGCTCTGATATGCTGGGTATCTTTAGAGAGACTCAGTGAATTAGAACGACGGAATGGCTTCCCTCATTGCCACATGACGGAACTCGTCCTAACCTGGAAGTGCATGCTTCCTTTTTTTTCACCATTTAGATGCTGTGGTCATGCTTGACCATGATATCTAAAGGATTAAATGCCTATGAACTGCATTATTGCCAGTTGCAGACATTAGCCACTGGCCTCTGCTGTGGCTGAGACCCATCAGCTATGGCGCCTGTTGCACTCGTGCCATATGCGCCTGTTGCACTCGCGCCATATTTAAAGACCCTCCAAGCGCTGTACATGTACGGTGCTCAGAGTCTAAGTCACAACTCTGGTGTGAAACTCCAGTTCTGGCAGACAGAGAATCGTCCAGACACAAACCACAGCATTTTCTGTCCCGCTGACTCTCTGCTTGTCTGCCAGAACAGCATACGGATCTCCACCGGACCCCATTATACTTAATGGGGCTGGCAGACATTCCGTCCGCATCTGGCAGTACCAGATCCAGTGAGCTCCAGAAGGCTGTTCTCTGCTGGAACAGCCTGCCAGAATTCACACCAGAAGTGTGATGGTAGCCTAAGGATTAAACAGTATTACTGTACTTCCACTATTTACATATATTATACCATTATGCAGTTGAGCTAAACTGTATAATTTGTTCTGAACTTTTTAAATTACTATGATTTTTAACAGTTATCCTTATGTAGGTGCTTACCTCACATATATATTTTCAATTTGGACTCTCCTGACCTGTAAGCATGATATGTTTATATTCTGTATATAGCACTTCTTGTTGCTGTATCCAACCCAACCCATTATGCACTTCTACTTTCTCTGACCCCCCCTTACAGCACCCTGTTAGTTTATAGCTCTTCCTAGCCAGCTAGTCACATAGACACTGCCTTATCTCTGCCCCTGTTGATGCTTTGAGATGTCTATGGACATAACATGATAGGAAATAAGAAAGGGATGCATGGACATGGTCATGTGACTACAGCCCAAAATGTAAGATAGAAAAAATAAAGGTGAAAGAAATATATTACAAAATTACAGCTAACTTCAGAAATGACTATTTTACAGAATGTTTAATAGGTTAAGTATAGGGTTCATCTGCTTTTTGTCTCAATTTTACTCTTGTCTTATTATATAGACTTTCCTGCAGGTAGGCCATTATAATATTTGGATGATCGTTGACGTTGAGTTTGTTTTAAATTGTTTTTTTAACATAGCCAATTCTATAAAGTTATTATATATGCCATAGTTTTGGGTGTACTTATGTTCTGCAGTGTACTGCTTGTTTATGGTATAATTATCTAAAAGGTGTCAACTTCTGCTTACTGTGTAATGGCTAAAATCAATGTCTGGGTCTAAATCAATGTTTTTGACGTTGCTTAGTCTAAGGAACCACATGAATGAGATCATCAAGGAAGTAGATAGATTCATGGAATTGATCAAAATGTTAATCTTTTGCACTGTACTGTGTTTATGAGAAACTAAGATGGTAAGAATAGTACAGAACATGTCCATGTCAGCAGAATTTGATTCTACAAAGAGGAACTGCAGAGAAGTAAGGTTGGCTACATTCCATACTACCTGAGACATCCATGATTAACTCCCTTCTTTTGTTTGCCTTTTACAGCTGAACCACACTTTAGAAAGTAGGTTAGCTCCCTGCTGATAGCCACAGGCATGGAGATAAGTTTGAAGAATACAGTAAGAACCCTTACAGTTCAACTTTTGTTGTCAGGGACTATTTATTTTACCATCATGTCTCTACTGAGGAAACTGTTTTGCTTTTTTTTCTTTCCTCTGGAGCAGAGATGATTTCACGTATTCATTTTTCTTTTCTCTTCTTTAACAGAAAAGTCTATCAGTCTGATTATGGATGACTACAATGTCTCTGCGGAGAGCCCCCAAACTGGTCAAGGACGTCAGAATGCAATTAAGTGTGGATGGCTGCGGAAGCAAGGAGGTTTTGTCAAAACCTGGCACACGCGTTGGTTTGTTCTCAAGGGAGACCAGCTCTATTATTTCAAAGATGAAGATGAAATGAAACCTTTGGTGAGTAAATGAAACATTGAAAATAACCAGTTATTAAAAGCATAGTCCATGAAATATTGACTCGTTATAATTAGTGTATTTTCAAGCACCTCTTAGTAGTTGGCTCAACTTGTGGAATAACTGTTGTGGTTTATGATAGTGTTTTGGGTGTCATTTGATAGTGTTGGGTTGTTATTAACGATATATAATCATATATATCGTTAAACATTTTGTTGTGCATGTTCATTTTATACTTGGGGGGGGGGGATTTATCAAGACTGGCAATCCCTACGCTGAAGTTGCACCTAAAATGTGCCTAATGTATTAATAGGCAGATGACTCTTAATAGGCACATTTTTGGCTCTCCTTGCACCAGAAACTCAGCTAGTGGCTGGGTAGACTTGAGCTATATTTTACACCAATTTCTATAGCGGGAGGCCTTGACCCTTTCTTTGCCATTAAAAATCACTAATTATTCTGCAACTATGATGTGTGCCATAATTGACGCCACTTTTGTGATTTAACCACTTTGTTAAATCTTTCCCTATATCTTGTATATACAATTATATAAATATTTTATTTGACTACACAAGGGGTAGTTGGCAATTCTGGAAGGTTTTTTGAGAGTGTTTCTGGGCAGATCATAGTTGGGCTTAAAATTTACTGCAAATGGGGAGTCTAATGTTGGAATGCATTACTTTCCCCCCAATATAGTTATGCTTGAAAATAGATAGTATTAGGAAATTCTGCTAAAGCCTCCTGTTTGAAAAATAAATTCAGAAAATAAAGTGTTTATGTTGCTCACAGTGACAAGATTTGATATTTCATTTTTCCAGTTTGAAGTTTAGAAATAAAATATCAACTTTGACTTGTAGTAATTGCCAAGCTGGACACCTTTTCCTCTAAGGTTTTGTTCAAACCACAGTGCACATTAGGTGAACACATTGTGAAACAATCTAATACAAGGGCACCCGACAAAAATGTAAAACAAGCAGTAGTCTTCTTTTTTTTACATTAGTGGCAAATATATGCAACCGGGTGACATATTGTACAAGTTTTGCTGCATTTTCCCTTAAGTACTTTTCATATATGATGCCATATGTGCTCTCACAATGTTGCTTGGTGTTATAATGTGTTTCTGATAAAGTCTTCCTACACTAGTTAGTGTACATGATGACTCCACAGACAATTCCTATCATTTACTGTTAGAATTGAGCGAACCCGAACTGCAAAGTTTGGGTTCATATCGAACTTTGCGGGTGATTTTATTATTTTCCGTTATAACATGGTTATAATGAAAAACAATAGCATTCTTAAAACAGAATGCTAAATAAAATGTCTACTGAGGGGTTAAAAATAAAAAAACTCACCTCATCCACTTGATCGCGCAGCCTGTAACTTATTTTCTTCAGGACCTGCAAAAAGACCTGTGGTGACGTCACCGCTAGTGTTGATCGAGCACCAAAGTGCTCGGGTGCTCTAGTGCTCGAGTAGAACACTTTGGGATGCTCGGGTGCTCTAGTGCTCGAGTAGAACACTTTGGGATGCTCAGGTGCTCTACAGAGCACCAGAGCACAATAGAAGTCAATGGGAGAACCAGAGCATTAAACCAGGCACCCCCTGCTCTGAAGAGGGGAGGGTGTCTGGTTCATAGGAAAAGGTCAGAAATTGATGGAAACACCACTTAAATGGTTTGGGAACAGCATGGGGAGGATGTCTGGATGCATCTTGAACTCCCAGGTCGCTGCTAGGAACGATGTTGTCCGAGTAGTGCGCCACTTTTACAGACTGACAATAATACGCACAAAACCGAAGATAAAATCGTTTTTTAGAGGAAAAATTGTTAGGAAACATTCTTTCCTTTATATTTACTTTTATATAAAGTGCAATTGCTGCCAAAAATTACAAGGAAGAGGCACTCCGATACAACCTGTATATCACATAGAGGGCCTCATTCACATTGTGGTACAATTGTTCAGGTAGTGGGACTCCGACACTCATAAAGCCTATGCACTAAGTGAAAGGGCGGCCAAAAATTACAAGGAACCAGCACCTCAATACACCCTTTATTACACATCAAGGAGGGAATCATACACACCCTTGAAAAATTATGATTGATGTCCTGCTGGTGACCCTCTAAAACATTAGGGGAGAGGGCCTGCTGCTGATTTGACCATCTAAAACATTAGGGGTGAGGGTCTGCTGCTGAGCTGACCCTCTAAAACATTAGGGACGAGGGTCTGCTGCGAATCTGACCATCTGAAACATTAGTGGTGAGGGTCCGCTGCTGAGCTGACCCTCTAAAACATTAGCGGTGAATGCCTGCTGCTGATCTGACCATCTAAAACATTAGGAGCGAGGGCCTGCTGCTGATCTGACCCTCTAAAACATTAAGAGTGAGGGCGGCCTAATAAGCATGTTGATATGATGGAGGAGGAGGAGGAGAAGGAGAAAAGGAAGATTGAACCAAATACCCTCTTTTGTGGTGGAAGAGGTGCATGGGAATACAGTGTATTCAATACACCATAAAAGCCACATTTAAAGTACCTTTATGTTCACCCGCTTTCCTATAGTGGAGTAGAGAAGTCAGGGGCAATCCAGGCCTTGAGATACTAATTGCCGTTGACTTATTGGCAACTGTGTCTCATCATCATCATCCACCTCGTGAAACACTAATTGCCGTTCCCCACCATCATCTTTTTCTGACTGTGGATGCTCAAGAGTTTGGGAATCAGTGCGCAAGATCTCCTCATGTCCCTCTTCAGGGGCCAAATCAAGGAATGGCGATAAAAAGAGCTCCTCGGACTATCCGAGTGTGGGATCACTTGTTTGCCAAGACTCTCCATGGTGGGAGGAAGTAGGATGAGGGACCAGACTATTGGCTACTGAGACTAAACGTTGTGAATGACAGGGTGGTGCTTAACCGACTGGAAGCATTATCTGCTGCAATCCAACCGACCGCCTGGTCGCACGGGAGTGACTTCGAGAGTGTTGTCCTGCTCCACCCTGCAGACTGGGACATGAAGCTAGGTATCGTGGATGAGTGTGTTTCTTGTGTTCTGGCAGCAGGCACAGTTTCACCACAGCCTCTGTGTGCACCATCAGCAGCACTGCCACTTCCCCATCCCTTAGTGCTCACCTTGAGCATATTAAATGGTATATATGCTTGAGATGTAGCGCAGGAGATGTAGCGCAGGTAATATCGCTGTCACCAGCAGCGAAAAAACTACACAGAAAGTCAAAGATATTTAAGATGCACAAACGTTATACAGGAGATGTAGCACAGGTAATGTCGCCGTGACCAGTGGCGAAAAAAATTAAACTGAATGTCACAGATATTTAGGATGCGCAAAAGTTATACAGGAAATGCAGCATAGGTAATGTTGCTGTCACCAGCGGTGAAAAAATTACACTGAATGTCACAGATATTTAGGATGCGCAAATGTTATACAGGAGAAGTAGCGCAGGTAATGTCACTGTCACCAGCAGTGAAAAAATTTAACTGAATGTCACAGATATTTAGGATGCGCAAACGTAGCAGCCAACAAATGTGCGGGGAGGAGACTCGAGCATCGCGCTCGAGCACACGCGGTGTTCGACCGAACACCTCGATGTGCCGAGCATCTCGATGCTCGAGTCAAAATGGTGTTCGGCCGAGCATGCTCGCCCATCACTAGTCACCGCAGGTCCTTTTGCAGGTCCTGAAGAAAAGAAGATACCGGCTGCGCGATCAAGTGGATGAGGTGAGTTTTTTTTTTTTTTAACCCCTCAGTAGACAATTTATTTAGCATTCTATTTTAAGAATGCTATTATTTTCCGTTATAACCATGTTATAACGGAAAATAATAAAGTGAAATTCGGGTCCCCATCGACTTAAATGGGGTCCGGGTTCGGGGTAAAGTTCGGGATTGCCGAACCCTATTTACTGTATGTACGTCTGATACTATGAGCAAATTTTTTTCGGGCTTGAATGTGAATCAGTGTTGGCTATGCACCAGGCGTGGGGAACTTACTGCATTTGTAAAAGGTCATCTATATGACAACATTGTATGGCTTTCAGAGCAGACAGACTGGGATTTCAAAGGCAGCTTTTGTGTGGTTGAGCTGCAATGCCGGAATGTCCAGCACTGGTTTTGCTCTTTCCAAGAAGCAATTTTATTTTGCTTTTCGTCAAGACATTCATTGAATAGCAGAGTAAGCTTAAGGCTATGTTCACTTATGTCATGGGAGATGTTTCAGATGGAGATTTAAGTAAAGTCACGTCCTCAATCTTTCTATTTTTATTTTGTACAATAACGAGTCTCATTTTCCAAAGCGTCTGAAAGAAAAACTGTCATTGTTGCCAGTAACAACCAATCAGATCTAGGCTTCCATTTTTCAGAAATGAAAGCTGATCTTGCATTGGTTGTAATGGATAATGAGATAAATGTTTTCTTTAGTCAGTTTTGATAAAAGAGGGCCATTGAGTCTCCACAATTCAGAATTCGCTTTTTCGCACATCTTTAAAGGTACTGTTGTCTAGAGCTATTGCTCCATTTTCTATACACCAACCGTAATGGAGTCATTGTTAATTTACAAAGCTAAACACCATCCACTTTTTCAAAGTGCCAAGAGTGGTGTAAAATCACAAAAAAAACGTATTTTCAGGACATTGGCACATGGGAATATTTAATATTTATTTAATCAGAATTCAGGCAAAAAGAGGAAAGATCTCTATATAACATATAATATTATGCAAGGTTATTAGAGCCTAGTATACTATCCTGGTTTCTTGCCAATATGTATGCATTGTCTGGAGGGTACTTTTTCTCATTACAGAGAGCGCATGTTATGCGTAGTATGTGTGCAGAGTATTGTGAACCAGGCAATGCCCCTCTGGGTTTCTGGAAAAGATATTCAAATTAGCTTTCCGAAAGCTATTTGATGGCAGTAGATGTAAGATGTGCTAATTTTCATAAATTATTCCCAGGAAACCAGAGGAATATTGACTTTGTTAGGATCCTCCTCAGCAAAAGAAATAGTACCCCAACCAAGGCCTCTCAGGCAGCCTAGCAAAGTTTGCTTAGCTCTCTTATTAAAGGTAGTTACATAGAAAGAGCTGGATTTCCAGTATGGGACACATTTCATTTCCTTTTTAGGAAGGAGACTAACTTGCATGTCTTTTCCCCAGAGAAGCATTTTGTGAGAATACAAGCACAGCAATATAGAAAAGATCTTATAATGAAAAGCACTGATTAATAAGTTTGAGGCTACCACTATGGGGAAATTGTATTATGTAAAAGCACAAATTGAACAACTATAAGTTTACCACAAAAACTTGGTGGGAAAAGACAGAAAATTGATGAAGCACAAAGAGCTGTATGCAAATACATACTAGATACTAGAGATGAGCAAATCAATTCTAGCAATTTGGAATTCACCAAAGATTTAAAAAAAAAAAAATTGAATTCTGATAAATTCAAATATCTTGTAATTCATTTCAGGTAAACCAAGATAAACCTGCATGCAAAAATATGTGCAGGTCAGTTTTCTTTCTGAAAAGATTAAAAAAAACTGAATGTTTCACAACTACAGCATAACCTGTCTAATATCACTCAGCCTTTTAAACAGAGTTGATAGATTAACTAGAATAATAGCTAATCCAGCCACACATCTGCAAACAGCGCTTCCAGAACAGGATCAGATTTTCTACTTGAGAGGCCTTGGGGACCTCTGGTTCTGTATTATTTCTATAATAGAGACCACTTAGTATATGTGGCAACTTATTGTAGACTAGGCAATGCTCTTGGTGGTTTCTGGGAAAATATATGAAAATTAGTATTTCTATGAGCTGGCATCAAAAGAATTACTTTTATCTTTTTGTGAGGAAAGCTAATTTCTATCGGTTTGGGTTTTTGGGAAAAATATTCAAATTAGCTTTTTGGAAAAAAAAAGATAAGAATGGTAATTCTTTGCAGATTGGCTGCTCGATTACACAGGTCAATTGCAGGGAATGAGTCTTCTTATGAAAGCTTGTTGCTACTTAGAATTATTCCTTAGGAAATGTAAAAGA
This sequence comes from Bufo bufo, assembly GCF_905171765.1. Taxonomy (NCBI): domain Eukaryota; kingdom Metazoa; phylum Chordata; class Amphibia; order Anura; family Bufonidae; genus Bufo; species Bufo bufo. The sequence continues at coordinate 532,361,089 of NC_053390.1, read as the reverse complement.
CTCATTGTGTTTTTATTGAGTTCCCTTAAAACATATGATTATACTGATGCCATGTGCCAAACTCTAGGAGGGAGGCATAAGGGTGGAGAGGATAGAACTGATGGCTGAGGCAATAAGGGTATTTGTAGCCCTCATAGTGGCTACTCCAGTGTGCTCCCAGGCCACGTTGCCAGTGAGTGGAGCAGTGCAACTGTTCTTCCTCTTGGGGAACACCCAAGGCTTTTGGATTCTCTTGCCTGGTGGTGGCTGGGGTGCCCTTGATATTAAGGAAGAATAAGCAGCAGGGTGCTAGGCAGACAAACAGAACAAAGATGATGATCGGATATGGAGACCACATAAAAGACTATCTTGAGTATAGCAAAATAAAGTCTCTCCTTTACTAAATAAACGATAGGGGTCACACTACAAATATATGCAGTAGGCAGAGTCCTCAAAAATTTCACAGATTAGGCTATTTCCAAAAGGCTGCATATAGAAGGTGGCTACTATGATAGTAAATCAGCAAAAAAAGGGGGTTAGTCAGCACCTCCCAGTGTGCAGGTGCACGCTGCCATGGCAAAGACCTAGAGGAAAAAAGACAATGTAGCAGCACCCTGCAAATCAGATAAAGTACAATAATGCCATAGTCACAAAATTTATAGTGCTAATGCTACGCTTATTTATAAAGTGAGATGCTTGGCCAATGCATTTTGTACAAAACCATCTGAGCCCGTCTGCCGTATGTCAAGGCGATCTCTGTTAGACACTAAATACTACCTGTTATGCGCCATAATGGCCGCCATAAAGTTCAGGGAGTGTTGGATCCACATGCATGTTGGATCCACTCTGCCTTTTACCATTTTTGGTGCCATAATGGCCTCAATTACAAGGGTGCTGCTGCATTGTCTTTTTTCTAAAATGATAGTAAGCCATCCTGTGCCTCTCTCTTTATAGTCATCAGCAAACTTCTCAAAATGAATGCAATTCAACAATATTTCTCTGTAGTCCCCAGTCCTCTATCATCGCTAATAATTCAATGCTTCTTTCTTTCAGAGATTAATCCTTAGCAAAGTTCTTTTTTTCTGGCAGCTTTCACTGACAGGAATAGTGATTCTGTCTTGACCCACTTGGCAGCAGCACACAATAGATGCATCTTATCTCTTGCTTAAACATCAGAAGACTCCCTACTATCCAGAGGAAAAAGGGACTAGAACAATAATACTAAAATACTGCCAGTTAGCTGTTTCCTACCTATACATAGCCTTTGTGGGTTACATAGTGCATAAATCATAGTTAGTCATAACCTTTGTGGGTTTCATAGTGCATAAATCATAGTCAGTATCATAATGAACACTTTAGCCACCTTACTAATAAACCATAAAGGCAGTGTCGGACTGCCAGTAAAATTTATTTTGGGGGCCCACCATATGGATACATTCAAATATTACCTGCTCACACAGCAGTAAGATGCTACCAAATGATTGAATATGGGCATCCTTGAAGCAACTTTGAGAAGGTAGATCTTGGGAAAAGAGGATACTGGCTAGCTGTCCTCTATACCTAGAAGTCATCTCAGCTATCTGATCGTGTCTATAATAATAAACTGGGGAGTTTCTTTAATAATCTATCACGTTTTTTATATGAACATAGGCTGGTTGAGGTGCTGTACATTGAATATATGTATGTAGTGCAGTAAGTCTACTGTGTTATGTGCCACTTGTGCAGGGGGTGGGAGACTAGGGGCCCACCTTGCTCAAGAGCTTACCGGGGGATTCACCTGTACTCCTGTGGGCCAGTCCGAGTCTGCATAAAGGTAACCCTTTAGAAACAAAGCAGGAATTAACCCTTTAGCAATTAACCAGGTATTGATCTTTTTAGCAGTGAACCAGCAGGTCACTGCATTGACATACTTCATTTCATTCCTTTTGAAAATTTGCAAAATATCTGCTGAGCATCCAAATGACATAAGATGTAAATGTTCTACTGAAAAGTTACTATGATAATTTAGAATGCTGAAGGAATAGCTGATTGAGCCTGAGTGCATTGGCAATTAGCGCATTCACCACTACACAAAAGCAGAATGATTTAATCCATACTTAAAATAATCTGTGTCAGCAGTTTAAGGAATGGATTTTCTGTTATCATTTTCAAGGTTTATGTTATCTTCTAGCTCCAGAGGTCAATGTCATTACCAATAAGTGAATTTAACTTAGTTGTTGGAAAATTGCTGTGTATTCGGTTATGAAGACATATTGGCTGGCACTGAAGCTATGTCCAATTAAAAGTCAATCAGGCTCCTATGACTTAACACTGAACTATAATCTAGGAGAAAATATTCATTTTGTGACTAGGAGGGATTAAGAGAAAAAAAACATTGCATTACAATTTAAATTTTTTTAAAGATATTTCTGATTTGAAGTTTTGGGTCATTATTCGGGTTACTGAATTTCCAAGGATATTTCATTAATCTATTAGAATCCACTACTCCAGTCCACTACTACTAGTGCCTGATGCATCATTATCCTTTGCATCAGAGAGTTATAGATGCCAACCTAATACCACTATCTTTTAAGAAGAGTTCCAATTGTTTTCAGTCTTTATTAAACTTATGTAAAGTTTTAAACCTAAGGGCCATCAGTTGCTCCATAGCATATGTATAAGTCAAATGTCCCATATAACCCTCCCTAGAAATTCTAGGTGTCTGTTTCCAGTTCTTTGCTATTATAGCCCTAGTTATATGCAGAATATGTGATGCTAGGCATCGGTGGGCATTAGGTATGTTATCAATCTGAATGAAAAGTAATGCCAATGCTGGATCTGGATTTATTGGAGTACCCAAGATTTTGGACTTCAAGGCGAAAGTATCTTGTCAGAAGGGATAAACTGATGGACAACTCCACCACATTTTTTCATATGTGGTGGAGTTGTCCATCAGTTTATCCCTTGTGACAAGATACTTTCGCCTTGATGTCCGCACCCTCTCCAGCAATCATCCGAACCACTCGGGTCACTTTCATAAATCCTCACAGGGGTAAGGTGCCATTTCAGCATTATCTTTCTCGTTAGTTCACACATTGCTACTCCTCTACCAAACACAATGGGCCATAGATTAGCTTTCCTCCACTCCGATAAATCAAAATCTCTATTGAAATCCTTCTCCCAGCGAAAAAAATGAGGGAGTTTGATAAATGTAGATGCCGTTTTATTTGCAGAATAAAATAAGGAAATCCCTCTTTGTAATTTAAATGATTGTATAAAATACCTTAGATGTTCCACAGGAAGGCGGAGTTTGGGAGTTGGCTGCCTCATCAATATATGTTGAACTTATATATAAGAATATATAAGAATACCATTCATTTCCAGAGAGGGAAAATGTATCTCCTAGTCCTTTAAAATTAACAACCGATCTCCATCATATAATTGTAAGACTTTATTAATCCCTGATTCAGACCATGAAGCGAGATTTAGTCCTCCACTTTAGTGAGTAGGTAATTTAAGGGTACCCTTCTCCACCTCATCTGCACTCTCCTGTTGAGACAACTATTCCCTCCAAACTCTCACTGAGGTCACAATGAAAGATAATGATAATTGGTCTTTGTTTAACTTTGATGGTGTTGCCTTCCTTAGTAAACTGATTAGAGGGACTTGAGCTATAGCTGTCTCAATCTCCGTCCATTTTTTTTATATGTCTTGGGTCCCACCAATCTTTTAACTGAGATAGGATTACTGCATTATAATAACTTTTAACATCGGGTACACCCATACCTCCCTGATGCCAAGGCCGTATCATTGTTTGAAAATTAACCCTTGCCTTCTTATAAGACCAGACAAAAGCATTAATTACATCTTGCCGATGCTTGATATACTGATGATCAGATAAGGGGTAAACCAATGTTTGAAACTTATTTAGTATGATGGGAAGAGTGAACATTTTTTACTGTAGTCACTCGTCCCATCAAGGAGAGAGGAAATTTGTAAAAAAGGAAAAAGCTGCTTCTTGACCTCTTCAATCAATGGTGCATAATTTAATCAATATAAATCTCAGCATTTTGCACGATATTTCACCTTACTTTCCATCAATTGATATGGGAGATGATGCTGTAAGTACATTTGTGTATTTAACGGCACACTTTTATCTGTATCTTATGTGACTATTATATATTTTTGCTATGAATTTTTAATAAAGATGATAGTTTTATCATGGTATCCTGGGTCTAGTACCTTATATTTGGTGATATTAGTTTTTACAGTGTGGTAAAAATTTACAGTGTGGTAAAATTATCTTTATTCTACGGTTCATTACATTTACAGCAATACCAAATTTATATATGTTTTTTTCTTTGCATTGCCATATTCTGATATCCATAGCTTTTTTGTGGGGCAATCTGTAGTTTTTATTCCTATCATCATAGGGTAGATATGACTTTTTGGTGACTTTTTATTCAATGTTTTTGTGAGATGAAGCAACCAAAAAAATGGTGATTCAGGCCATGTTGATTTTTTTCCCGTTACAGCTTTCATTATATATTTTTTATTGTTTATTTTATGTAAAATGGGAAAAGGAGGTGATTATTTTTGCATTATACAAATAATTTTTTAATTTTTTTCACTTTATTTTTAGCTGTACAAGAGGACTTAAACATGAGATCATCAGATAGCTTCTACCATAGACTGCAGAGGCTTACCATTGCAGTCTATGGGAAAATTGCTGTGCTCCTATTGTGCCCTGGGCAGTGCTCAATAGGAACATAACTATAGCAGGCCCTCCCAAGGTGGGTGCCATAGCAAAAGAATGGCTTTTACAAACTCATTGCCAGGAAGGGGTTGGGGCCTCTGGTATCATGGTGCCCAATCAAAGCTAATGACCCATCAGATCCTATGGTAGCAATTGACCAAGGCATCTGAGGGATTAAATGTTGTGATGACAGTTGTCTCTGAATGGTAAATGTTGTTAATTTAAAAAATAAATAACACAAAGAGTAAATGCAAAACAAAGGGGGGATATTTATCAAACTGGCGTAAAGTAGACCTGGCTAATTTACCCATAGCAACCAATCAGATTCCACATTTCATTTTTCACTGCTCCTCAGGAATATGAAAGGTGGAATCTGATTGGTTGCTATGGGCAACTAAACCAGTTCTACTTAACACCAGCTGGGTAAATCTCAACCAAATACTTTTTACGTTTCAAAATAAATAGAGGCAATAAAAGTTCTACAAAAAAATCAATATGTCATTGTTTTAAGATAACTCATATTTAGGTTCTGTACTTCTCCGGCTTACTTTAAAATTTTAAAGAGAAAAGGCAATATGTCACCAGAGTTGAGGTGTCAAGATGACCTTTATTATTGAAAATGTACAAAAACTCACTTATGAATACATCCTACTCAATCCCTTTTCTCTCTGATTGCAAAGTGCTTATGTTGTTATCACATTCAAACCAAAGTTAACATTACAGACAATGGAACAACGGACAAAAAAGATTATAGATTGTTTTTTTTATAATGTGTTCTTTCACCCTTTTCTCTAGGTGAATACAAATTTAATATGCTTGTGGAAGTGATAAAATAATTGGATCATTATTGCGTAAGCTTTTAAATGCATTGTTCAGTAGAATTAAACAGGTCTACTTTAGAGCAAGGCTAAGTGAACCCAAATATGTTGTTTTTGATGTCTCTGTCATATATTTTAAAACTTTTACTTTAGTAATCATTTCTTTTTTATGGTAATCTACCAATCCATGTAGATATGGTTGAGCCATTTCAAGGCTTCCCCATCCTAGAGATATGCCCCCCTCCCCACACGTGTAGAGCCTAATATGCGTGGCAGTGGTTAACCAAGGGGACAGCAAACAGTACTTGTCTCCCAATTTCAGCCTGCCAGAGTTCCCCATATGCAACCAGCTGGGTAATGCTGTTCACCGCCAGACCCCATTTACTATAATGGGACCTGGCTGGGATCCGGCCACTTTCCGGCATGAAAGTTGGGTCTTGGCCAGACAAAAAAACAGTTCAAGTGTGAAACTAGCCTTAAACTGTTTCATGAACAATGAATGATATGAAGCATGTATCAAGCAGGTAATAAGAATGCAAGAAAATTGGAACTCACCATTAGAAGATAGGAACTGTATGATGATGGCAATGGATGATGGCCCAAATGGATGCTGGTGATGACAGTCAAGTAATGGAGCTAATGGATAATGAGAACCTGCCATGAACAAACAACAGCTTACCCTAACTACAGATTCAGCAGAGCTAATCTTAATGGTTAATGCATTAAGTAAAAAATGGCACAAAAACAAAATCTTTCAATGTATTTCAATGATGACAGGAGATAACACCGTGACATGTGTTATCAGAGTCAGTTTTAGCTCGGCTACATCTGTAGCTGAATCTTTTGCTAGATCTATCAAAGAACATAGAGCCTTATGCCAAAACCAAAACCCTAATCTGCAATAATAACTTTAATGCAACAGCAAGAGGGCTCTATTAAGGGAAAAGAAATCAAAATTGAGCAGAACCGAACTGGAAACAAAGCAAAGCAAGGAAAACAAGGAAAAACCTAAATACAAACATGAACCGGCCTAGACTACTCACAGAAACCAAACTACACAGCAAGCAAAAAGAACCAGATACTAGAGTATACAAAGATACAAATGCACAGATAGTACACTATAACTGGCAACCTTTTGCAGAAGCCAGAAATATTTGGGTGTTTTCTCACATTCAGGTTTTTTAAAGCACTTTTTGAAACCAAAATCAGGTGTGGATCATAAAAGGAGAAGGTTTAAAGGACAGATACTACTTCTTAACTTTTTTTTTAATCCACTCTTGGTTTTGGTTTAAAAAACTGCATGTATGGCACCACATTTTAAAGAGAAGCTAACTACGAGCTTCCCTACTAAATAAGCCCGGGCTGAGGCAGAGAAGTCAGCTGATCCACATTAATAGATCAACTGGAAGACAATTGTATAGTAACTGCCTGATGTAAACTAATAGACAGGAGAAGATGAAACAGCAGGAACATAGTGATCATAACACGTCCTTATACTTCTGCTCACCAATTACATACACTGAAATTTCCCTCAATCTCCTTTATCTATGAGTGTCTGTCCTGCTTGGAAACTTAGAGGTAATAATTTAGGAGGAGGATCCGCTAAGCTGTTTCTCTGGAAAAGCAGATCTTGAGCCACATGAATAGCAGTTAATGGTGTAGAAAGACTGGTGTAGCAGGGCCAGAGTAGTGAGCAGTAGACCTGATGCAACTAAGGTAGAGATCTGATGCTGCAGAACTGAACAGAACACTGGTGTATCAAAGCTGATGTGAAGACTAGTAAAGTAGAATTATCTTTGGGTAAAGTAGCAGTTGTAGTAGCTTACTGAAAATCAGTATAAGGCCTCATACACACGACCGTTCCGTTTTTTGCGGACCTGCAAAACACGGATGGCACCCGTGTGGGTTCTGCAATTTGCGGAACGGCACTAACAGCCTTTAATATAACTGCCTATTTTTGTCCGCTAAGCGCGGACAAGAATAGGACAGGTTATATTTTTTTGTGGGGCCACAGAACGGAGCAACGGATGCGGACAGCACACAGAGTGCTGTCCGCATCTTTTGCGGCCCCATTGAAGTGAATAGGTCCGCATCCGAGCCGCCAAAACTGCGGCTCGGGTGCGGACCAAAACATCGGCCGTGTGCATGAGGCCTAACAGTGATCAAGCAGGGTTGCATCAGCATACTGGAGAACAATATAGCAGAGTGATGCATTTAAGTTCTAGCAGCATACTAGTGACTAGAATTGCTGAGTGATGTAGCAGGTTGTAGCAGTAGTCTGGATACCATCAAAGTACAGGGTGGGCCATTTATATGGATACACCTTAATAAAATATGAATGGTTGGTGATATTAACTTCCTGTTTGTGGCACATTAGTATATGTGAGGGGGGAAACTTTTCAAGATGGGTGGTGACCATGGCGGCCATTTTGAATCCAACTTTTGTTTTTTCAACAGGAAGAGGGTCATGTGACACATCAAACTTATTGGGAATTTCACAAGAAAAACAATGGTGTGCTTGGTTTTAACGTAACTTTATTTTTTCATGAGTTATTTACAAGTTTATGACCACTTATAAAATGTGTTCAATGTGCTGCCCATTGTGTTGGATTGTCAATGCAAAGAAGTACATCAGCGGCTTAAAAAGATTAAAATAGACAAATCGCCAGGACCGGATGGCATACACCCCCGTATCCTAAAGGAATTAAGTAATGTCATAGCCAGACCCTTATTTCTGATATTTGCAGACTCTATACTGACAGGGAATGTCCCACAGGATTGGCGCGTGGCATATGTGGTGCCAATATTCAAAAAGGGGCCAAAAACAGAGCCTGGAAACTATAGGCCGGTAAGTTTAACATCTGTTGTGGGTAAACTGTTTGAAGGTTTTCTGAGAGATGCTATATTAGAGCATCTCAACGGAAATAAGCAAATAACGCCATATCAGCATGGCTTCGTGAGGGATCGGTCATGTCAAACTAATTTAATCAGTTTCTATGAGGAGGTAAGTTCTAGACTTGACAGCGGCGAATCAATGGATGTCGTATATCTGGACTTCTCCAAAGCATTTGACACTGTACCGCATAAAAGGTTAGTATATAAAATGAGAATGCTCGGACTGGGAGAAAACATCTGTATGTGGGTAAGTAACTGGCTGAGTGATAGAAAACAGAGGGTGGTTATTAACGGTACACACTCAGATTGGGTCACTGTCACTAGTGGGGTACCTCAGGGGTCAGTATTGTGCCCTATTCTCTTCAATATATTTATTAATGATCTTGTAGAAGGCTTACATAGTAAAGTATCAATTTTCGCAGATGACACTAAACTGTGTAAAGTAATTTACACTGATGAGGACAGTATACTACTACAGAGGGATCTGGATAGATTGGAGGCTTGGGCAGATAAGTGGCAGATGAGGTTTAACACTGATAAATGTAAGGTTATGCACATGGGAAGGAAAAATGCAAGTCACCCGTGGTAAAACACTCGGTAACACTGACATGGAAAAGGATCTAGGAATTTTAATAAACAGCAAACTAAGCAGCAAAAACCAGTGTCAGGCAGCTGCTGCCAAGGCCAACAAGATAATGGGTTGCATCAAAAGGGGCATAGATTCCCGTGATATGAACATAGTCCTACCACTTTACAAATCGCTAGTCAGACCACACATGGAGTACTGTGTACAGTTCTGGGCTCCTGTAAACAAGGCAGACATAGCAGAGCTAGAGAGGGTTCAGAGGAGGGCAACTAAAGTAATAACTGGAATGGGGCAACTACAGTACCCTGAAAGATTATCAAAATTAGGGTTATTCACTTTAGAAAAAAGACGACTGAGGGGAGATCTAATTAATATGTATAAATATATCAAGGGTCAGTACAGAGATCTATCCCATCAGCTATTTATCCCCAGGACTGTGACTGTGACGAGGGGACATCCTCTGCGTCTGGAGGAAAGAAGGTTTGTACACAAACATAGAAGAGGATTCTTTACGGTAAGAGCAGTGAGACTATGGAACTCTCTACCTGAGGAGGTGGTGATGGTGAGTACAATAAAGGAATTCAAGAGGGGCCTGGATGTGTTTCTAGAGCGTAATAATATTACAGGCTATGGCTACTAGAGAGGGGTCGTTGATCCAGGGAGTTATTCTGATTGCCTGATTGGAGTTGGGAAGGAATTTTTTATTCCCCTAAAGTGGAGAAAATTGGCTTCTACCTCACAGGGTTTTTTGCCTTCCTCTGGATCAACTTGCAGGATAACAGGCCGAACTGGATGGACAAATGTCTTTTTTCGGCCTTATGTACTATGTTACTATGTTACTATGTTACAAACATCTTCTCCCACTCTTCACACACTGATAGCAACACCGCAGGAGAAATGCTAGCACAGGCTTCCAGTATCCGTAGTTTCAGGTGCTGCACATCTCGTATCTTCACAGCATAGACAATTGCCTTCAGATGACCCCAAAGATAAAAGTCTAAGGGGGTCAGATCGGGAGACCTTGGGGGCCATTCAACTGGCCCACGACGACCAATCCACTTTCCAGGAAACTTTCCAGTTAACCGACCCGTTTCCTTCCTCGCCCATTCGACACCCACAATTTTAGACCTGGTGTGAGCAGGGAGAAGTCGCAGATATCGGTGCAACTAACCATTGCACCACCATCTGCACCTGAAGTACTCCTAATTTAGGTGTAGTTCAGCATAATAAATGACCCCCATAATATCTAGATATTTCTTTTATTCAAGCCACAGTGGCTAGGCATTAGCCACACCTCAGTATCTGCAGGAAGTTTCACAGTCAAACGTTGATATATATCAATGTTACGGTACTTCTACATGCTTGCTAACCAAGAGCTGGAAATTGCTTGCCATTAATCCAATTTGCTCTATTGACCAGGTATCTAAATGCCCTGGCCAAGGCAGAAAGGTGCATCCCCAGTACCTCCCAGCTAAAGAATAAATGTATAGAATGTAAAAAGTAGAGAAATTACAGAACACATGTAGAGATTAATTTTTCTTGCGTTATTTCACAGGCAACCGAGCAATGTGTTTGTCAATCAGCTTGAATTAATTATGGGTGTTAAGACAGAGGCACATTTCTGTCTAATATAGTTTCTGAACATCTAAGACATTCGTTAGTGGAGGGATGATTGCCAATTGTTGTGCAAGTAAATGATTCCATTATGTTTTTAATAAGGGACTCTGGTGTAGCATGGCAGATATCATATTAGTATCACCAAAGTGTGCCAGGATGCAGCTGGTTCTCATGAACTGGTTGCAATCAGCTGGTTCACAGAAATAAAGAGAAGTGGGATCCTGCCCTGATCTCCCTTCCTTGCATCGAATATTATCTGCGTTCTTATGATGCAGATAAGATTTAATATATTTGGAATGCTACAGGGTGAAAGAGAAACCTGCTTGGCTCCCTGACCCACCACTTAGCACCTTCTCTGTGAAGCAGGTGGTACGATGACATCATCTCACCACTTGCATTGCTCGACAGGAGCTTTGCCAGAAGATACCAGACTGAATGATGGGGCAGGAAATTTTGGAGGTGAGTATCCTTTAAAAGGGCACAAGGGCGATGTTAAAACAGGAGCAGAGTGGCCATTTTTCTATTCAGGAGACACAGCGAGGGCTTTTTTTATTTAAGATGGAAAAAGTATAGAGATGTGCAAGGAGACACCTGGATGACAAATTCAGTAGAGAACAATTTGTCCGAATGGTCTGAAGAAGATGGGCGAGAAAAGGAGGGATAGCTACTCCAATCATTGAAGATGTCAGCTGTGAATCACTGAATGTACATCTGACCAGTACTTTAGTTATTCGTGTGGTGTACAGTGATGACGGAAGGTAGCATTCTTGTTTGTGAACCAACAACTCCCAGCATACTCTTACCATTGTCAATGTTAAGTTGATACTAGGAGGTAGAGTTTCTTGTTATACATTAACTTATAACTTATAGCATGTGACAGAGGCTGATCTGACTTTGAAATTGATTTCCGTACTTCTGTACTTAGTTCTGGTGCATTAATGGGGTTGTTACACGAAAAATACTTCTGTATTTGCATGAAATTAAACATTCAGTTTAGACACTGAGCTATTTAATAAAATGTATCGAAAGTTTGTTGTTTTCCTCATTTCTTGTCCACCTCACTCAGGTGATCACACGTGCTCAGTTTAAATCTTCAACTGTCACCAGCCATATCTTCTGTTAAAACTGAGGAAGTTAGGCCAAGTTTTTACTTCAGTTATTTGGTCAATTATTTCCATCAGTTATTGTCAGCCAAAACCAGGTGAAGATGAAAAGCACACAACAGGTGCAGATCTTTCCATTATACCTTATATCTGTGTAGGATTCACTACTGGTTTTGGCACACAATAACTGATGGAAGTAACTGACCAAATAACTGAAGTAAAAACCTGGCCTTACAGGTAAAGAGCTACAGTAGAAAAGAGACACACACTGAGAAAAGACACACACACCTTAGCTTCAGTAGAAAGGACATCCCCCCTGAGAAAGGACACTCTGCCTGAGCTGCCAGCCTGAAATAAATATAGCAGAGTAATTGGAGCAATGAATGGGGAGATCTCTGGTTCCATGGCTGGTCCTAGCTTTGTTAGAAAGGTACAGTCAGTTGCATAAATATTGGGACATCGACACAATTTTTAGCTCTACACCACCACAATGGATTTGAAATGAAACGAACAAGATGTGCTTTAACTGCAGACTGTCAGCTTTAATTTGAGGGTATTTACATCCAAATCAGGTGATTGGTGTAGAATTATATGTGCCAAAAATGTTAGAATTTATATATGGACCTGACTGTATGTGATGTCTGATTTTCAATTTTACATCAATCATGGCATAACCCCTTTAAGCTTGATTCTGGTACTTGTGACACAGCGAGGGGTTTTGTCTGGAAAGGCAGGTATTTTCCTCCCAACATGTGTGACTGGGCTTGTTTCCAGTCAGGTGAGGTCAAATACCGGACCAGAGTTTAAGTGCTGGTCCGGGTTTTGGCAGCACCTGGCTGTCCTTAAATAGGCAGCTGGGCTCAGCAGCTGAGTCTCTGTTTCGGGATCTGAGGTTTTGTGCCGGACTGGAGGGCTCAGACCCATGTGCAGAGGGGAACAGGCCACCTGAGTACTGCTGTGGACTACTGGAGGCAGAACTGCCAACATGTTGACTTGTGCAATATGAACTTTCCATTGTGTGTGAATTAACACCAAAGACTGCAAAGTGACGTGTTGTTTTATGCAACTGCCACAAATGTGAATAAACACTGAAGTTTAAGTTAAGAGCTTGCATTTTGCCTCTGTACTGCGTCCGCTTACCCTATCTACCAGAGCGAAACTCCACATACTATACCTGTACTTTAAAATGTTTTATTTGGGGGTGCATGACAGAAAGCTGGGAAGTTTGCTGCAACCTACACCACACAACTCTCCTTCTTTTAGAGTCTAACCATATAGACTGCACATGCGATGGTACAGAATGTGCACATCTAATCAGGAAAAAAGGAAACAGCTGGAATAATCTATACAAAATTACTGTCATACACATATATTCCTTTACATTCCACATTAATATATGGTATATTTAGAATATTTTGGTTATCTTATGTGGTTATGGAAGTAGCAATGATGGGGGTGATTTACTTATTAAAATACACTAGAATACTGGCAATATCTTCACCATTAACAGGTGTACATGCATTGCAGTGTGTTCTAGACAAATTTAGTGCCTTTTTTCCCAACTCGTTTTAACAGTGGGTGTGGTTTAATGAGAAAGGGGTGTGGTCTTGTATAAAAGTTTCTTGGCTCAAAGGGGTAATCCCAGTTCAGCCTCTCATGGCCGAGATGGTAAAAAGCACCAGCCTGGAGTGACCGGAGTTAAGGAAATGCCTGAGCCGGCTGCACTTCTTTCTTTCTATAACTTCCATAGCAGTGAATGGGAGCCATGCAAATATTTGGGAAAATATTGTCTCCTCTACAATGCTACATTTAGGGGACCTGTAGTTAAAATTTTTTAATTCTACCCCTGATCTTTGGTGTTTTTTTAATCCCTCTATCATACAATACCTGCCCGGCCTTATGCTAGAATTAACATAATGGCATACTTTTCTGTTTGGGGCTCGACTTTGGAGCAAAATATAACATATTATGGTTGTCTAACCTTTTAGACAGTTGTCTTAAACTTTTAGACAGGAAGTCCATGAGCAATTTGATAATTATGGCCCATTTAAAGACTCCCTGTCTACATGTCAGAGGGTGGTTATTAGGAGTACATATTCAGATTGGGTCACTGTCACGAGTGGGGTGCCACAGGGGTCAGTATTGGGCCCTATTCTCTTCAATATATTTATTAATGATCTTTTTCGAGGGGATGCATAGTAAAATATAAATATTTGCATATGACACTAAACTGTGTGAAGCAATTAACATGAAAGAGGACCGTGGAGGCTTGGGCAGAGAAGTGGCTAATGAGGTTTAACACTGACAAATGTAAGGTTATACACATGGGAAGGAATAATGCAAGTCACCTGTACATACTAAATGATAAAACACTGGGTAACACTGACATGGAAAAGGACCTAGGAATTTTAGTGAACAGCAGACTAAGCTGTAGAAACCAGTGTCAGGCAGCTACTGACAAGACCAATAAGATAATGGGTTGCATCAAAAGGGGCATAGATGCCCGTGATGAGAACGTAGTCCTGACACTTTACAAATCACTGGTCAGACCACACATGGAGTATTGTGTACAGTTCTGGGCTCCTGTGAACAAGGCAGACATAGCAGAGCTGGAGAGGGTTCAGAGGAGGGCAACTAAAGTAATAACTGGAATGGGGGGACTACAGTACCCTGAAAGATTATCAAAATTAGGGTTATTCACTTTAGAAAAAAGACGACTCAGGGGAGATTTAATTACTATGTATAAATATATCAGAGGTCAGTACAGAGATCTCTCCCATCATTTATTTATCCCCAGGACTGTGACGAGGGGACATCCTCTGCGTCTGGAGGAAAGAAGGTTTGTACACAAACATAGAAGAGGATTCTTTACGGTAATAGCAGTGAGACTATGGAACTCTCTGCCTGAGAAGGTGATGATGGGGAGTTCACTAAAAGAGTCCAAAAGGGGCCTAGATGTATTTCTGGAGTGTAATAATATTACATGTAATAGTTACTAGATTATTGGAGAAGGGTCATTGATCCAGAAAGTTATTGCAATGAGTTCCTGAGTTGCTGGTGCATAGGATGGGAGTGGTAGTGGCACCGTTCAGGAGTTGTGTGATGGTGAACTCCCTCAGGCCGTCACTCACTGGGGTTCACTGCAGAGAAAGAGTAGATTGAAGAATCAGACTGAAAGTAAACATATACAATTCTGTCTTTGTTTAATGCAAAATATAACTTGTGGAACATCCAGTAGCAATAAATACAAAGTACAGTTTCTTTGGCACCAGATACAGAGGTATGGCGACTGGTTGTATAGCAAGCACTATTCAACCAGCAAGCAAGCGTTTGTGGATATAGCAAGCACTTGTGGATATAGTCCACTGTAGTATAGCCTTATAGAAACATAGAAACATAGAATGTGTCGGCAGATAAGAACCATTTGGCCCATCTAGTCTGCCCAATATACTGAATACTATGAATAGCACTTGGCCCTATCTTATATGAAGGATAGCCTTATGCCTATCCCATGCATGCTTAAACCCCTTCACTGTATTTGCAGCTACCACTTCTGCAGGAAGGCTATTCCATGCATCCACTACTCTCTCAGTAAAGTAATACTTCCTTATATTACTTTTAAACCTTTGCCCCTCTAATTTAAAACTGTGTCCTCTTGTGGTAGTTTTTCTTATAAATATGCTCTCCTCCTTTACCGAGTTGATTCCCTTTATGTATTTAAAAGTTTCTATCATATCCCCTCTGTCTCTTCTTTCTTCCAAGCTATACATATTAAGGTCCTTTAACCTTTCCTGGTAAGTTTTATCCTGCAATCCATGTACTAGTTTAGTAGCTCTTCTCTGAACTCTCTCTAGAGTATCTATATCCTTCTGGAGATATGGCCTCCAGTACTGCGCACAATACTCCAAGTGAGGTCTCACCAGTGTTCTGTACAGCGGCATAAGCACTTCACTCTTTCTACTGCTTATACCTCTCCCTATACATCCAAGCATTCTGCTGGCATTTCGTGCTGCTCTATTACATTGTCTTCCCACCTTTAAGTCTTCTGAAATAATTACTCCTAAATCCCTTTCCTCAGATACTGAGGTCAGGACTGTGTCAAATATTCTAT
Organism: Bufo bufo; assembly: GCF_905171765.1. Classification (NCBI taxonomy): domain Eukaryota; kingdom Metazoa; phylum Chordata; class Amphibia; order Anura; family Bufonidae; genus Bufo; species Bufo bufo. The sequence continues at coordinate 532,345,245 of NC_053390.1, read as the reverse complement.
ATTCTGCCCTTGGGTTTTTACGCCCCAGGTGCATTATCTTGCACTTATCCACATTAAATTTCAGTTGCCAGAGTTCTGACCATTCTTCTAGTTTTCCTAAATCCTTTTCCATTTGGTGTTTCCCTCCAGGAACATCAACCCTGCTACCTATCTTTGTGTCATCAGCAAAAAGACAAACCTTACCATCGAGGCCTTTTGCAATATCACTTATGAAGATATTAAACAAAATTGGTCCCAGTACAGATCCCTGTGGAACCCCACTGGTAACATGACCTTGTTTTGAATGTTCTCCATTGACTACCACCCTCTGTTGTCTGTCACTCAGCCACTGCCTAATCCACTCAACAATATAGGAGTCCATGCTCAATGACTGCAGTTTATTGATAAGTCTTCTATGTGGGACAGTGTCAAAAGCCTTACTAAAATCTAGATATGCGATGTCTACTGCACCTCCACCGTCTATTATTTTAGTCACCCAGTCAAAAAAATCTATAAGATTTGTTTGACATGATCTCCCTGAAGTAAACCCATGTTGTTTTTCATCTTGCAATCCATGGGATTTTAGATGTTCCACAATCCTATCCTTTAATAGGGTTTCCATTAATTTGCCTACTATTGATGTCAGACTCACTGGTCTATAGTTGCTCGATTCCTCCCTACTACCTTTCTTGTGAATGGGCACGACATTAGCCAATTTCCAATCTTCCGGGACCACTCCTGTTACTAATGATTGGTTAAATATATCTGTTAGCGGTTTTGCCAGCTCACCACTAAGCTCTTTTAATAATTTTGGGTGTATCTCATCAGGCCCCTGTGACTTATTTGTCTTCACCTTAGACAGCAAACTTAGAACATCTTCCTCTGTAAAGATACATGCATCAAACGATTTATTAGTCATCCTTTCTAGTGGAGGTCCTTCTCCTTTTTCTTTTGTAAAAACTGAACAGAAGTATTCATTAAGGCAGTCGGCTAGCCCTTTATTCTCTTCTACATACCTTCCGTCCTTTGTTTTTAATTTAGTTATTCCTTGTTTTAATTTCCTTTTTTCATTTATATATCTGAAGAATGTCTTATCCCCTTTTTTCATAGACTGAGCTAGTTTTTCTTCTGCCTGCGCTTTAGAAGTTCTTATAACTTGCTTGGCCTCTCTCTGCTTAATCTTGTAGATTTCCTTATCTTCATTGTTCTGTTTTTTTTTATAATTACAAAATGCTTGCTTTTTATTTTTAATGATTTGGGCCACTTCTGCTGAGTACCACAGTGGTCTCTTCCTTTTTTTGCTTTTACTGACAAGTCTAATGCAATTTTCTGTTGCCTTCAATAATGCACCTTTTAAGTAGTCCCATTTCTCCTGGACTCCATGTAATCCGTTCCAGTCTGATAAGGACTCATTTATGTCTAATTTCATTTTTGAAAAGTCTGTCTAAGTTTCATTTTTGAAAAGCCTTGATGTTACTCTGGCCTAATGATGGCATTGGTAGGTAGTGGTGTCTGAGTTGTCCCTCACCTTGCTGCATAGTCTGTAAAGCTGTATTTCGCTGATCATTCTGCTGTCTTGTCTCCAAGTGTTTTCTTGAGGCATGAGTAAGTTGTTCTCACAGGATAACAATATCTGGTTCTTGTGTCTCGCTCTGCATTGTTTGTCTCACAGGGGAATAAGATATGGTTCCTGAGAGTAGAAGCTCTGACATGTGCTTCCTCACTCCCCCACTATCCAAACAAGAACTCTCCTCTCCTTTCTCTGTCTGACTAGACTGGAACTCCCCCTTCTGGCAAAAATAAGGACCAACCGACTCCTACCAAGAGGGCAGGAACAGAGTGGTTAGCCCTGCTCTTGCCACCCATTGCCAACCATTACCTCTTCTGCTGGAATAAATGGCCAATATATGCCAATGCATATAAAACATTAAACAATTGCAGATACCCCCAGTTCTGGAGTACTAAATTATTCTGATATCCTGATTGGAGTCGGGAAGAATTTTTTTTATCTAAGAAGGAAAATTAGTTTAGAACTCATGTTTTTTTTTGCCTTCCTCTGGATCAACTTTGCGGGATAATAGGCTGAACTGGATGGCTCTATGCCTAGGCTGAATCTATGAGTTCTTTGTGGCGTATTCCATTAAAGGGAATTTTGGGGTGTTTAATTTTGAGATGATCTATCCGCAGGATAAGTCATCATTATCAGATCAGGAGGGTTCTAACTCTGGGCACTCCGGCCGGTCATCTGTTTGAGGAGACGCTCATCTGAGTTTACCATGCAAGGCACCGTCCACTGAATACTGCCTGTGCTTGTAATTGCAGCTCAGACTCATTCATTACAATGGTACTCAGCTGTGCCTCGGACATATGACCGATGAATGTTATGTCACTGGCCTAGGAAGAGGCCGCAGTGCACACAGGAGAAACACAGTCCCTTCAAAAAGCTAATTGGTGGGGTCCCCGCAAATGGACCCCTTCCAATCAGATATTGACGTTGTATCCTGAGGATAGACCATGAATATCAAAATCCCATAAAATCCTATTGAACTGAATGGGAGCTAAACTGCAGTAACCGGGCACGACCACTACACTTTGAAAGAAGCTGTTTCATTAGCAGTGCTAGTTCCAGCACTGGAGGCTGCAGGTTACAGCTGATCGGAGGGGGTTCGAGTGTTGCAACCTCACTGATTTGATATTAATGGCCTATCCTGAGGATACGTTATCAATATCGGGAGCCTGGAAAACCCCTTTAAAGTCAATAGAACTATTCACATATCTTTCCTGCTACTAAAATTCTGAGAAAACTTGCTGCATGCATATAACACCCAAACTAAATCATTCACGTGTAAGGGTACTTTCACACTAGCGTTTTTCTTTTCCGGTGTTGAGATCCGTCACAGGAGCTCAATACCAGAAAAAAACTGATCAGCTTTGTCCTAATGCATTCTGAATGGAGAGCATTCCGTTCAGTATGCATCAGGATGTCTTCAGTTCAGTCACTGTATGGTTTTTGGATGGAGAAAATACCGCAGCATGCTGCAGTTTTATCTCCGGCCAAAAATCGTGAACACTTGCCGGGATGCCGGATCCGGCATTAATTTCCATTGAAATGTATTAGTGCCAGATCCGGCATTAAGTGTTCCGGCAAAACGGATTCGGTTCTCCGGTCTGCGCATGCGCAGACATTTAAAAAAAATAAAAAATAAATACCGGATCCGTTTTTCCAGATGACACAGGAAAGACTGATCTGGTATTTCAATGCATTTGTCAGATAGATCCGCATCTGGATCCATCTGACAAATGCCATCCGTTTGCCTCAGGATTGCCAGATCCGGCAGGCAGTTCCGGCAACGGAACTGCCTGCCGGAAAACTCTGCCGCAAGTGTGAAAGTACCCTAAGTGGGCATAAAAAATGGACACACCCAGGGACACCATACGAACGTCCACATGGAATGAAACATATTCTTTTTTTGTGAATGTAAATCAGACATTAATCAGGCCTAAGGGTCCATTCACACGTCCGCAATTTCGATCCGCATTTTGCGGAAGGGATTTGCGGACACATTCATTTCTAAGGGGCAGCACGATGTGCTGCCTGGATCCGGAATTGCGGATCTGCACTTCCGGGTCCGCAATTCTGATCCCGAAAAAAATAGAACATGTCCTATTCTTGTCCGCAATTGCGGACAAGAATAGGCATTTTCTATTAAGTGCCGACGATGTGCGGTCCGCAAAATGTGGAACGCACATCACCGATGTCCGTGTTTTGCGGATCCACGGATCCGTGGATCCGCAAAACTCACACGGACGTGTGAATGAACCCTTAGTGTTACTTATTTCCACCACTACTTTCAGTTAAAGGCCTATTATTGCAGTCCAGCACAAATCATGTCTTCTTTAGGAGCCCACAATTGCCCCCTACAACGCAGATGACAGTTCTCCTGTGATGTATGTGTTGTTGAAAGCTTACGTTTATAGATTAACAAGACCGCATCGACTAGAAAGCAGAATTTTGTCTGCCTCTAGCACTTTGGGAGATACAGTGCACTGTAAAAAGAAATCACTGATTGATACCTCACATAACCAGTAATCTTTAGGTGCATTTAAAATATGATTGGAATGAGCGTTATTTAGGGGGATCATATAAACGGAACCCGTCAAGTTTCTTATACCGTTCTTTCTGACTGCAGGCGAGTGTAGTTAAATACATGCTGATGTCAGAGATCTGTCACTTATGAGTTAATGGTAACTAGTTTTTTGGGGGTACGGAGCAGTTAGCACAGAATCCAATAATATTCTTGATATTCACCTTTGCCACCCTTCGGATTCTGATTGACAGCTTTCTCCCTATGCACAGTAAGAGCAGTATGTCTGTCACTACCTTATGCTAAAAATCTAACTACATGCTGCCCTCAGAGAGGGGTGTTATTCATGGTGACAATGGCAAAAGCAGGGCTGTACACAGATCTCATAGCAAAACTTAGTATGCTCCCTTCCCCACCCATTTATGTAATACATGTGTGTGAAACACTGTCAGGCAATGCAGAACACACAAAAAAGAGGGATTACCCAGATCTCTAACTAATTTATCACATTTTGCATTAAAGAAAAAGATTGTAATAAAAAAAAATTCACCCTCTGGCTCACCCACTTTATCTAACATCTTTGTTGGCGCTCATTCTGAACTCAATAGTTCTCAATGCATTTAACCTCACAACTGGTATCAATGGACTGATAATTCTCCCCCCATACAGCTCTACGTCTACTACTTCCCTTATACATTGTGTTATAAAACTGACTGGCTGAAAAAGTAATCTCTTTTTACTGAGCTCCTCCCTTGAGGAGGCTGCATGAAAAATGCCAGGACCTCCTCCGCCGGGCCCTATAGCAACCATGAGGTTGACCTCTATGGAAGGAATGCCACTGGTCATAAGTTCAAGCAACAAACCTCAGATCTGTCTGAGACTTAGGCTGGGCATCTAACTAGGCTTCCATTGATTTGGTAAACAGCAGGCATACATAATATTAACTGTCACTGCTGAGGCATTGCTTCTCAGTCTGCCTCTTATCTCCCTGCACAGACTGTTCTATTAAATGTGCTGTTTTTGTACTTTTTTCATACGTAATACACGTAAACTGTATTTGGGGCACCAGATTTATCAAAACCGTCTAAATAAAAAAACTAAAAAAAAACTGTGTGTTAATCATTTCAATCAATCACAACACAGATTTAATTTTACTAGAGAAGTTTAAGAAATGAAAGCTGAGCTTTCCTGTAGTGGAGGAGTGGAGGGTGGAGAAGAGTATTTAGTGGTGGACTCCTGTTTTAAAAAAAAATCCAGTTTTGCCTATAACAACCAATCAGTGTTCTGCTCTTATTCTTTAAACATCTGTGGCAAAATGAAAGGTGTATTTAGATGTATTAAGTAGTGGACTCTTACAGTATGGCTGAAGAGCGCATTACATTGTGCCATTATTGAGTAATGGACACTCCCACCATGAGTGAAGAGCGAGTTGCCTTGTGCCTGTACATGTATGTCATACGGGGCTCACAAGCTGAGATCACTCCATATATGGCAGGTGCTTGCTGTATAATACAGCACACACCTGCTGGCAGTAAACATAATTGGAGAAAACTCTGATCTCTGACACTTAACCCCTCAGTCGTCCCTGTCAATAGTGACCATGACAGTTGAAGAGTTATACAGAGGGAGCTTTCTCCCTCTGTCCTCCAGCCAGAGCCCCTGCAGAAAAATTGTGGCACTAGGGTCGGTTGCTATGATAGCCTGGGGCCTTGTGGAGGCTCCCAGTCTTGCCATAGTAAGATACCTGTTAAGCCGTGCCCAAGGCATGGTTTGACTGTCAGCCGGTAAAAAAATCCATAGACTGCAACAGTATTTTATTGCAGTCTGTTGTACAGGCAATCAGGAGATTGCATATTCAAGTCTCCTAAGGGCAGTGGCGTACCTCTAATAGAAGCAGACCACACAGCTGATATGGGGTCTGTGGAGGAAGGGGGTCTGGCCATGCAGGAAAGCCCTACCCCAATTACACTCATATAGCTGGCTGTGAATTGCTAGCTAGCTGTGCAGAAGGACCTTCTATGATCTCATCAGCAGGTGATCAGGGCAGCAATACAGAGTCAGTAATTTTACAGCTGAAGGACTTGTAATGATGTCATCGTCATGTGACCAGGGCAGGGAGATGCAGCTTAGTCGTAGAGACGAAAATGTAGTTAAACAGGCTTTAACGCTACTCTTGACATGTTTATAGGTGCATTAAGTCAAATACAAATACAAAAGATTAAAGGGTTGTCTCACAAAAAATAGAGTTTATGCTGTAGTTAAATCCAGCTCAATATTCTAAACATTCCTGCATTTATACTTACGAAAAAAATGCTCACATCCTCAGATACTGCAGGAATAATCATAGTATAATGCCACATGCTATATAAATTGAAAAGCCTTTCTGTGTCCACCTCAGCAATTACAGTAACTCTGTCTTACTCACTTATCATTTGCTCAGTATCTCTTTTGGAAATGAATCAGGAATCCTTTCACATACCTACTTAAAGGGATATTCCATTTTCATAATATTCAGGATAGTTCAGCAATATCAGATCGGAGTGGGTTCGACTGTCGGTACCCCCACCGGACAGCTGTTTAAAGGGGCTTCGGTGCTCGTGTGAGCACTGGGTTCTCTTCATTGTTTACCTCCACGCCGTCTAAATTCTAGCAGTGGTGCAGGGTAATTACATCTTCCTCTTCCAGACACTTGAATGGGTATAACAGCTGTAATTACACAGCACTTTCACAAGCACAGAGGTCCCTTCAAGCAGCCGATTGGATGGGGTGTCAAGAGTCAGATGTCCACCAATCTTATATTAGTGACTAGAAGATAGATGTGTTGTAAGGGTATTTTAAGTACTGATTGGTTCTGTCCCCTTTAATTGTGTCTCTTTTATATTATCTTTTATATTCTGTGTAATAAAGTCTTCATTGTAATGTAGTGGGTTAGGGATAGTTAGATCATTCCCATCCCCCATTGTGCTGAGGCCATATTCCTGAGAAGTGGTTATCTCAGAGACATGCATGCTGCACACTGCAGGAGGGGCTAAATGGTATAAACTCTGTTACACACGTACATTAGTTGACACTCCATTGAATACTTCATTCTAGGTATCATGTAAGTATTGATTTGTCTTATCTCTTGTACACCTTGGGGTGTCAGCCATGTCTCCCCCATATTGTATTGTAGGCCAATGATTATTATTTACTTTTTACTACTTTGTATGTTATTTGTCTTCAGAGTAATGCCTTATTTACACATCAGTGTTTTGGTCAGTGATTTCCATTAGTGTTGAGCGCGAATATTCAAAAAGCGAATTTTTATCGCAAATATCTGAACTTTGAGGATTTGCGACTATTTTGAATATAGTGCTATATATTCGTAATGACGAATATTCATTTATTTTATTTATATACACAGTACACATCAGGTGATCATCCCTCCCTTCTTCTAGCTTGTGGGCCAATGAGAAGTCTTTGTCACAGCTTAGCAACATCCCTAGCAACCAATAGAAAAGTTGCCTGCCCCTTACTATACAAGTTGCACGTATTGTGAAAAAATATGTGCATCTTTAATTGCCAAAAATTTGCATGCTCAAATATATTGGAGCACTCTATCTGCATATAAAGCTATTCTAAAGTTCTGCCATGCCAACCATTTTCTCCAGTCTCAGGAAACTTATACCAGCTTTAAAAATGTAGCATAAGTGACCCACGGCGGTATTTCGCACACATTATGCAAATAATACAATGCCGATTTTCGCAATCAAGAATATAATCTTGAATTTGCAAATATATGATGAATATTCTGCAAAATATTAGCGAAATATTGCAAATTCGAATATTACCCCTGCCGCTCTAATTTCCATCAGTGATTTTGAGCCAAAACCAGGTGCAACTCTAAACACAGAACATGTGCAGATCTTTCCCTTAACCATATCTCTGTATAGGATCCAATCTTGGTTTTGGCTCACAATCACTGACCAAAACACAAATGTGTGAATAAGGCTTAGTCCTGACAGGGAAAAAAAAATATTATACAGAGGAATGGTAATGTATTTTAGCAACAAACAGATAAGGGTACATTCAAGTCCCTTATTAGGACTTTTAAAAAAAACTGTAAAAGAAAGTAAAAAAAAAAAATTTGAAGAATAAAAATAAAAATGTAAATTTAAAGTTAAAAATAAATATTGTTTTTTATTCCGCATATCCAGTCTCTTATCATTGGTAAAAACGGAAAACATAAACTACAAATAACTACACATAAACCATCACTACATTGCTAGCTAAATGATGGGTCTAGCTTTCAAATGGGGTTATTTTGTGTGGGTTTCCACTGTAGTGGTACCTCAGGGGCATGGCAAATATGACATGGTGCCTGAAATCCATTCCACCTAAATTTGCATTTCAAAAGTCAAATGGCATTTCTTCTCTTCTGATCCCTGCCATTTGCCAAAACATCTCCCAGCTCTGGGATTCTGCTTTACTCGGGAGTTATAGCGTAACAGTTTTAGGGTGCTTTTTCTCCTTTTATAAATGTAAAAAAAATGTGTGGCTAAAAAGCAACATACTAATGGAAAAAATTTAACTTTCATATTCACTATTCAATAATAATAAATTATATGAAATACCGGTGGGGCTAAATCTATCACTACACCTCTAGATGAATTCCTTTTTGTGTAGTTTCCTAAAAAAGGTAATTTATTTGGGGTTTCCACTGTAACTCCCAGGGGGCATAGCTATAGGGGAAGCAGGGGAAGAAGGAGGAGGACTGACAGACAATATTGTCAGGTCTCCATCAACATTATTATACAATGACATTATATATATACAGTGACACTATAGAAAACAAATGGATTGGCTGCCGGGACTAATCTGAGAACGTGACCTTGACGAGCCACAGGAGTGGGGGTTGTAAAGAAGTTGCTGGGGGGGGGGGGGCCGTTCAAAAATTTGCTGTGGGCCCAGTCTTTTCTAGTTACGCCACTGGTCGCACCAAGCACTTGTACTCCACACATACAAACATCAATAATGTTTCCATTTTACCTTGATCCTATCCTGCCCATATCCAATCTTTAGAGTAAAATATGCAGTTGCAGAACACTTCTCTACAGGCTAAAGTGATAGCAATAACGATTATCACTAGAGAGGAATATCTAATATCTTTCTTTTAATATAGAATATCTATAAAAACTTTTTCTGACAATCAGAAAATACATTTTCACTCTGATGCTGTAAACCATCACTTTCAATTACTTTTACAAAACAAACCAGTATGACAAACAAGCTGGGCTCCTGCATGGCGCTGTATGGCACAGGGGGCAGCACTGGAATAGTTGTAGAGTATTTTTTCTGGCTTTTTGCTTATTTGCCTCAACATAAAAACTAATACAATTACACCTTTTCACACATCATGCCATTGGAAGTTATTTAATTACATGTCCCCCAAAATGTATTGTATAAAAATAAAAAAATACAACTTGTCACGCAGAAATCAAGGTGTCACAGCCATATTAAAGAAAAAAGAAAAAGTACTGACTGCTGGAACACAGAGGGTGAAAATGTTACTAGTTGTTAAAGGGGTTGTGCAGCAATTTATATTGATGCCTTATTCTCAGGACAGGTCATCAATATCTGATCAGCGGGAGCCAGGCACCCGACAACCCTACCGATCAGCAATTTAATGAGGGGGCAGTGCTCCATGCAAGCGCTGCATCCTAGTCCTTCCTGTGGAGTGGCGGAGTAGTGTAATTACAAGTACTTGCTCTAAGTGAATGAGACGAAGACGCATTGTAATGAACAGGAAGCAGCGCTTGCATGGAGCACTGCCTCTTCTTTTAACAGCTGATCGGTGGGGGTGCCGGGTGTCGAGCCCTTGCTGATCAGATATTGATGACCTATCAATATAAATCGTTGCACAAACCCTTTAAGGCTAAAATTAGTTATATCATTAAGAGGTTAAAATGCACCTGTAATCTGAGTTTTTAACTGACTATTAGTGTTGAGCGAGGCGCACTTTGAATCATAGAGGAACCTGAGTACCGAAGTACCAGTTGGGTACCAATTGTTTTAAAGTTGAATAATCGATGTCCGAAGTTATTCCCCAAAGTCTTCTGCGACTTCTGAGATAATGAATTTCACCTTGGCAGAGCCCATACGTTTGAATGGTGTACGGAGACGGATCTCCGTACAGCGTTTTTACGAAGTTTTGCTCTACACAACTGACTATATTTTTGAGATATAAATACAAAATAAGCAATAAAAGATTTTGCATTTTTTGGATTTTTTTTCAGTGAGGGAGAGTCAGGTGCTTCCCATATACATTAGATTGTTGGCCGAACTTGCTTTTCTCTGTAGATTTGGCCAACAGCACACTAATGTGTACTTTAGACTGACCATGAATGGGGGGCTTCATAACACAGATGCATTAAGCTTGAAGAAAATTTATATTATTATTCATGTAAAAATGTTCTTTATAAAATTGCCATGTACTGAACGCAAGGGTGTTCCAAGCTTTTCAATATTTGTCACTCCTACAACAACCGCATGTGTACCCAGACCATTTCTCTTTTTAATATTTGGCAGAGAGCAGATGGCTGTGTAAAATAAAGAAAAAAAATGTACCGCTACTTCACTGCCACCACTTGAGACCCCTCCACACCTCCCTGAGCCTGAAGTGGTTGCGGTGTTCACATGACATTGGTTGCGCGCTGCTAAATGTTAGAGAAATCTTGGAATTCCAATTAATTCTTCTCTTATAGATAAACTACTTTGTTATATGCACTGAGCTATGATATGACATATAAGACTTAGGGCTGTTTTGCTAGAGAAAGTGTTCTTGCTTTTCATTTGGTGTGTGAAAAACCTGGTAAAGGGATCAGGTTACTGGAATGGAAAGAGCAGAGAGAACTCCATTCCAACCCACCATGGCGGTCACTGAAGGGTCTTAGTGACTATCAATAAGCCTTCTTAAAACGACCTAATCTAACTGCTGCACTGGTCTTCTGTGCATTGGAGAGCAGGGGATCAGCTCTCACATGACAACCAGGCTCCCAGACCGGCAGAAGCACAGATCCAGACCGTTTAACACCATAGATGCCATGGTTAATAGCAACTACGGTATCTAAGAGATTACAGAGGGAGCAGACTTCCTCTGTCTCCCATTGGGACCCCACAAATGAAACTGTGGGTACTGATGTCTGTGAAACTGAAGGCACCAGGCCTACTTGCAGTGTTTGCCATCAGGCTGTGTCTCTTTGGTGCACCCTTATGGTGACTGTCAGTATAGCACTAACAATTGGTCTGAGGGGTTGGTTTGGCTATTTAAACAATTGTTTGTGTCTTTTTTCTGTGATACATGGAATTTTATTATTATGTCATTTTATTATTTTTGTTTTTATTTTATTTTTTATACCTAGGAAAATGGGGTGAAATTATGTTTTTCACATGTTTTTAATTTTTAATTTTTTTAATAGCACAATGTACATGATCTCCATTCAGCTGCTAAGTCTGCAAGGATGTTCAGAAATGTCCTTACAGAATTAAATGCGGACCGACTGGATGTACAGTTGCAAGAAAAAGTATGTGAACCCTTTGGAATGATATGGATTTCTGCACAAATTGGTCATAAAATGTGATCTGATCTTCATCTAAGTCACAACAATAGACACAGTCTGCTTAAACTAATAAACACACAAATAATTAAATGTTACCATGTTTTTATTGAACACACCATGTAAACATTCACAGTGCAGGTGGAAAAAGTATGTGAACCCTTGGATTTAATAACTGAAAACGTTGGCAGCAATAACTTCAACCAAACGTTTCCTGTAGTTGCAGATCAGACATGCACAACGGTCAGGAGTAATTCTTGACCATTCCTCTTTACAGAACTGTTTCAGTTTAGCAATATTCTTGGGATGTCTGGTGTGAATCGTTTTCTTGAGGTCATGCCACAGCATCTCAATCGGAATGAGGTCAGGACTCTGACTGGGCCACTCCAGAAGGCGTATTTTCTTCTGTTTAAGCCATTCTGTTGTTGATTTACTTCTATGCTTTGGGTCGTTGTCCTGTTGCAACACCCATCTTCTATTGAGCTTCAGCTGGTGGACAGATGGCCTTAAGTTCTCCTGCAAAATGTCTTGATAAACTTGGGAATTTTTCCTTCGATAATAGCAATTCGTCCAGGCCCTGACTCAGCAAAGCAGCCCCAAACCTTGATGCCCCCACCACCATACTTCACAGTTGGGATGAGGTTTTGATGTTGGTGTGCTGTGCCTCTTTTTCTCCACAAATAGTGTTGTGTGTTTCTTCCAAACAACTCAACTTTGGTTTCATCTGTCCACAGAATATTTTGCCAGTACTGCTGTGGAACATCCAGGTGTTCTTGTGCAAACTGTAAACGTGCAGCAATGTTTTTTTTGGACAGCAGTGGCTTCCTCTGTGGTATCCTCCCATGAAATCCATTCTTGTTTAGTGTTTTACGTATCGTAGATTCACTAACAGGGATGTTGGCATATTCCAGAGACTTTTGTAAGTCTTTAGCTGACACTCTAGGATTCTTCTTCCCTTCATTGAGCAGTCTGCGCTGTCCTCTTGCAGTCATCTTTACAGGATGGCCACTCCTAGGGAGAGTAGCAGCAGTGCTGAACTTTCCATTTATAGACAATTTGTCTTACCGTGGACTGATGAACAGCAAGGCTTTTGGAGATACTTTTATAACCCTTTCCAGCTTTATGCAAGTCAACAATTCTTAATTGTAGGTCTTCTGAGAGCTCTTTTGTGTGAGGCATCATTCACATCAGGCAATGCTTCTTGTGAAAAGCAAACCCAGAACTGGTGTGTGTTTTTCATAGTTCAGGGCAGCTGTAACAAACACATCCAATCTCATCTCATTGATTGGACTCCAGTTGGCTGACACCTCACTCCAATTAGCTCTTGGAGATGTCATTAGTCTAGGGGTTCACATACTTTTTCCACCTGCACTGTGAATGTTTACATGGTGTGTTCAATAAAAACATGGTAACATTTAATTATTTGTGTTATTAGTTTAAGCAGACTGTAATTATCTATCGTTGTGACTTAGTTGAAGATCAGATCACATTTTATGACCAATTTGTGCAGAAATCCCTATCATTCCAAAGGGTTCACATACTTTTTCTTGCAACTGTATATAGTCAACAGGAAGTCTGCAAATGGTTGAGAAAGCTGTGATCTACTCATACAAGGACTCCGAAAGAACAGGTCACTCTAGTCTGTGGAAGCATGGACCAGCTGCTGTGTTCAAACATTGCAGTCCTGTTTTTCCAAAATCACAGCAAAAGAACAGCATTTTTCTCCAAGGTAATGACTGTGTTTGTTTTAAGGTGGCAAGCAGTAGGCCTTTTGCTTATATGGCTAAATAAAAGCTGTGATGCATAGTTTGTGATTAAGGAATGTTTTCTTAGTATTTTTTACTGTTGGTTAATTGGTTTGAGAAGCAAATAGATCTCATTGTAGTCAATGACTGTTGGGCTGAACTTTTTGGTGCCTTGAGCCCATTTAATCAAGGAGACGGCAATCTTGTGATGGTATTCTTTGGGAAAATGTTACACTGCCAACCCATGCATAAACATAGACCTCGGACAGAGGCCTCATCCATTGTCCTCCAAAATCTGAAATGTAATATTGCAAAAGAAGCAGGATTTCACCATTAGTCTATTTAGGTAGTATAAATTCTCAAGTATTAGTTATAAGAGCATGCCCTTACTACTACATATTAGTCTTCTATGGTCCACACAGCTATTTAATATCCCAAGAATGCAAAGAATGACTTGATAAATAATAAAACTGTTTCTTTACAGAGAGCCGAAGCTGGCACGTGGGCAGGGCCCTTATTAACTGTTCACTGCTCTGTCAGATTATGCAAAAGTCATTATTAGACTCCCACATAACTCCTTCTGAACACTGCACGTTCTTGTTTTTCTCGTAATGTCCTATAAGGTCTTCCAAGGAACAGCGTGTTAACTCTTTATTGTATCTGGAAGCATAATAGAAAATCCTTGACATGTAGGCTCTCAGCTGTATTTGATACGTTACCAGTGTGGGGTTTCGCTCTGGTAGACAGGATTAGCGGACGCTGTATAGAGGCAACAACAAGTTCTTTGGATCAAACAGTTCAGCAGTGGCCGGACTGAGGGGGGGCCCCCATGACGGGGGTTTGGTTTCAGTGAGCTGGGGGGGGAAGTGGTCGGGCTAGGGGAGAGGGAGGGGGCTTTGGCAGGGAGAATAGGTTAGGATAGGTTAGGGGTGTGAGGGGGTGGAGTCGAGGGGTTTAAATAGGCAGGGAAGAAGAAGGCTAGGGGCCATTTTAGGTAGAGAGAAAAGCTGGTACATCACCTGAGAGATGGAGCGTCTGGAGGCCATAATCGGCGAGTTGCGGGCAGCGGCTGAGGTGAGAGGCCCAGCGTGGGTCCAGGAGCAGATCCAGCTGCTGCTGGGGGGGCCGAGGGAGGTGCCTGTCTTGCCTCACTCACCGGTATTACGGCCGCGGCGGGCCAGGCCGCCGGTGCGCCTTTCCCCATCAACTTCCCCCCCTAGGGCTCAGCGCCGTATTAGGAGCCCCTCTCGGGACCCTCCACGTCGGGTGCCGCCGACACCAGCTTCTACTAGGCCCCGGCGTGGGAGGTATCCTCACTGTAGGCGGAGCCTTGTGGGCGGACGGGCCCGGCCGTCCACTCCTGCAAGCGACGACGGCGTGGGAGCGGGACCGGGTACTGCGGGCGCCCCTGTAACTCCTGGCAAAGGGGCGGCCCCTCGGCGTGGGAGGTCAGGCATTCAGCGCGGGGCTGCTGCATGTGGATCCGGTGGTAGCAGCAGGCCCCAGGTTGCAGACAGCTCGAGAGGCTCCGCCCCCAGGAGCAGTTATGATGACATCGTTAACCCCAGCGTCCCTGGTTTGCATAGAGCCAGGGGACAGGAGCCGACCGAGCCCAGGAGATGTGAGGAGGTCCGGACCGTGGAGGGATCCTGTTGCAACGCGCGTTCCTGCCCTGCCAGGAGGCAGGGTGAGGATGAAGGTTCCAGCGGCATGGTCTATCCGGGAGAGGACGTCCCTGGTCCCAGCGGGTCCAGGGGACAGAGAGACGGCGACAGCGTGACGCAGAGGAGGGATCTTCAGGAGTCAGGACTTGCGGCTGATGGGAACACAGCGCCCAGGCAGCCAGGTGAGATTGCATGGGGTCCACTTGCGCAGGTAGTGCAGGGTGTGGGGGCTGGGGTGGGGGGTGTTTCCCAGTTAGAGTTGAGTAAGGGCCTGGGGCAATTGTTGGGGGGTCTGGCGGGGTTGGTTGCTAGTTGGGGGTTGAGTGGGGGGACACCGTTGCAGGCCTGGGGCGTGCAAGGTTTGGCTGCGAGCGGAGGGTCGTCGGTGGAGCCGCAGCGGGGGTTGCCGGGTGTGGGGGTGTCGGTACAGACGCAGGCGGGAACGGAGGGGGATGAGGATTCTGTGCGGGTTGATGATAAAGCAAAAGGGGAGGTTTATGTTTGCTTTGAGGGTCCGTTGGGGGCGCATTTGAAGTCGGAGGTGAGGGAGAGGATTTGGAAGGGGGAATATGTGGAGATATTTTCCTTGCTTCCTTTGGAACGCTTCAATCTGGATAGGGTGCGAAGGGAAGATGGTAAGCGGGAGGAGGAGGGGAAGCGCCGGTATAGGTTAATACCGAGGACGTTTGCAAACTGGTTGCAGGCGTTCGCGATATTGGCGAGTGTGATTGGGGAGAAGACTCCGGAGGCTTGTTCGGGGTTGTTTTGTTATTTGGACGCAATCGGGGAGGCGTATCGGGTGTATGGGGGAGTGGCGTGGTTGCGGTATGACGAACAGTTCCGTCAGAGGAAGGCGGTTCGCCCTGAGATGCGGTGGGACCATAAGGATATTGCTTTATGGCTGAAGGTTACGGCCCCAGTGCGTTCGGGGCAGCCCTTTCGTGGGGAAGGTAGTAGTGGGGGGTCGGGCAATACAGCGGTTGCCTCAGCGAGGGGACTGTGTTTTGCCTTCAATGAAGGCACCTGTAGGTTCGGGCCTAAATGTAAATTTAAGCACGAATGCTCAGGCTGTGGAGGGAATCACGGGGCAGCGCGGTGTTTTAAGGGAGGCAAGCAGAGAGGGGGGGATGGTTTTGGAAAAGGGGGTGACGCCGGTTCGGCTGGAAAGGATGCAACCGTACTTAGATAGGTACCCCAATAGGGAGGCGGCGGGTTTGTTGGTTTTGGGTTTTGCGGAAGGTTTTCGAATTCCGTTTGTTCCGGGTGAGGCGGTGTTGCTCAGGAAGAATTTGCGGTCTGCTAGGGAGCATCCAGAGGTGGTGGGGGAGAAGTTGGGGAAGGAGGTGATGCTGGGGCGGATGGCGGGTCCGTTTTTAGAGCCACCGGTTTACAATTTGCGGGTATCACTGCTGGGGGTTGTACCTAAGAAAGAGGCAAATAAGTTTCGCTTGATTCATCACCTGTCGTTCCCGAGGGGCTCCTCGGTCAATGATGGTATTGACCCGGCGGTTTGTTCTGTAGTATATACATCGTTTGACGCGGCGGTCGGTTGGGTGAGGCGTTTTGGGGCGGGAGCGTTGATGGCAAAGACGGATATTGAGGCAGCGTTTCAGTTGTTGCCGGTTCATCCGGATTGTCACCATTTGTTGGGATGTTTTTGGGATGGGGGGTTCTTTGTGGATCGGTGTTTACCCATGGGGTTTTCATTGTCGTGCGCTTACTTTGAAACTTTCAGCTCGTTTTTGGAGTGGGCAGTGGTGGACTCGTCGGGTTGTGAATCGCTGATTCATTACCTGGATGATTTTTTGTGTATAGGCCCCCCGGGGTCGCCGGTTTGCGCATTATTGTTGGCAACGTTGAGTTCGGTTTTTGAGAGGTTTGGGGTCCCGCTGGCGGAGGGTAAGACAGTGGGGCCGGTGTCAGAATTGAGTTTCCTTGGCATAGTGATTGACTTGGTGAGGATGGAGTGTCGGTTGCCGGGCGATAAGCTGGTAGATCTGAAAGGCTTGGTGGCTAGGGCGATTCGGGCAAAAAAGTTGCAGTTGAGGGAGCTTCAGTCACTGTTGGGGAAGCTTAATTTCGCTTGCCGGATAATGCCCATGGGGCGAGTGTTCTGTAGGCGGTTGGCGCAGGCAACTGGGGGGGTGGTGGCTCCGCATCATTATATTCGGTTGGGTAGGGAGCTGCGGGCGGACTTACAGGTTTGGAGTTCTTTTCTGGACCAGTACAACGGTCGCTTGCTGTTCATGGGGGAAGTTGTTGAGGCGTTTGATTTTGAATTATTCACGGATGCGGCGGGGGGTTCAGGTTTTGGGGCTTTTTGTGGAGGTCAATGGTGCGCTGGAGTGTGGCTAGCTGTTTGGGTGGAACGGGGCTGGGTGAAGAATCTGGCTTTGTTAGAGTTGTTCCCTATTGTGCTGGCGGTTGTGTTGTGGGGAGAGCGGTTCCGGGATAAAAAGGTTTGTTTTCACTGCGACAACATGGGGGTGGTTCAAGCGATAAATGGGCTGTCGGCATCGTCGCCATTGGTGGTGCGGCTGCTGCAGCGGTTAGTGTTAGAGTGCTTGTCACTTAATGCTTGGGTTGTAGAGGTGCATGTGGCGGGGGTTGACAATTGTATTGCTGACGCCCTTTCTCGTTCGCAGTGGAATCGTTTTCGGCAGTTGGCTCCGGAGGCGGAGGTGATTGGATTGGAGTGTCCGGGTTGCCTGTGGGAGCTGCTGGAGGAGCATTGATGGGGCTTATTCAGGCGTCATTAGCTCCGGGTACGTGGGATGCGTATATGAGGGCTTGGAGGGTGTGGGAGGACTGGTGTGCCGCTTTGGGAGGAAGCGATTGAGGAGCCGGAGTTGGTTTTGCTAATGTTTTTGGGTCACGGTAGGGAGCAGGGTTGGTCGGTTAGCAAGATAAACAGTTACATGGCCGAGTTGGCTTTTGGTTTTAAGGCTCGGCGGATGGTGGATGTGACAAAGTCATTTTTGGTGGTGCAGGCATTAAAAGGTTGGAGGAGGATGGGTGCTGGGGTGGACGGGAGGAGGCCAGTCTCGTTTGGGTTGTTGCTTAAGTTGGGGGGGCAGTTGCGGACGGTTTGTCGGTCAGAGGGGGAAACGAGGTTGTTTCGGTTGGCTTTCTCGCTGGCCTTTTTTGGGGCTATGCGGGTGGGGGAGTTGGTTTGTCCGTCGGTGAGTCGGGTTGGGGGACTTTTGAGGAGGGATGTTGAGCTGTTTGATGATAGGGTAGAGTTTATTATTTGGCGGTCAAAGACGGATACGTTGGGTAAAGGGAAGAAGGTGGTGCTTATCCGGGTGGAGGATTGTGACATGTGCCCGGTTCAATGTTTGCGGGATTATGGGATAAGGGGGGGGGACGGCTCCCCATTGTTGGTTCATATGGATGGCACCTTTTTGTCTCGCTTTCAGTTTTCTGCTATTTTTTCGAGGTGTTTGAGCCGGGTGGGGGTGGATAAGGTGGGGTATTCTAGCCACTCCTTTAGAATCGGGGCAGCGACAGAAGCGGCTAGATGGGGTGTGGGTGAAGACGTTATTAAAAGGATTGGCCGTTGGGAATCGGCGAGGTTTAAATCGTATGTGCGTTTGGATCGCTTGTAAAGTGTGGAGGGTTGGTTGGTGTTAGGTTTATTGTGTTTGTGCAAAGCTGCGGTATTGTTCTTTTTGTTCTCTCGTTACAGATACAGCGCCCGCTCTGGTGTGGATTGTGGGGCATTCCTATGTCTTCTGGGGGGCCGTCCGGGCAGCGGTTCGGCCGGACGGTCAACAGCTAGGATTTGACAGGGAGTCTGCGGTGGTAAGGTGGATTGGGAGGCGGGGTATGGTTTGGAAAGGGGTGCTGCCTGAAATTCATAGGTTTGTGAGGATGGATAGGGCACCGGAGGTGTTGGTGGTACATGCGGGGGGCAATGATTTGGCGGCGAAGCCTATCCGGGAGTTGATTAAGGAGATCAAGTGGGATTTCTTACGGTTGTGGTCGTTATTTCCGGATATGGTGACCATATGGTCGGATATTGTCCCCCGGCAGGTGTGGAGGGAGGCTAGGTCTGTGGATGCGGTGAATAAGGCGAGGATAAAGGTAAACAGGGCAGTTGGGCGTTTTATGGCTAGGAACGGGGCGGTGGTAGTCAGGCATAGGGATTTGGAGGCGGGAACGGGGGCTTTTTGGATATCGGACGGAGTGCATTTGAATGCGGTGGGGTTGGATATGTGGAGTTTGGCGTTGCAGGAAGGCATTGAGGTGGCCCTGAGGTTGTGGAGGAACGCCCGGAGTTGAGGTGGTCAAGTCTGGTCGTTGGTGGCGGTGGGGGGGGGTCCTTGGAGTTGGGCACGGTGGAATCTGAGGACAATTGGGGGGGTCCCACGGTGGGGGCTGGACTCCCAGGTGGACCGAGCGGTTGTGGTGAATCGAGGGGGGGTCATTCGATGGTGCCTTTGAGCTGTGCGGTACGGCTGGAGGCAAGAATGGCTCACCCTGGTTTGACAGCTCAATGTTTTGGGGCTTCAAGGACCTCCCCCATTGGGGTTTTATACTGTATTATGTTATGTTATGGTTGTAAATGTTATTTAATAAACGGCTGCTGTGGCCATTACATTTCCAATTGGTGGTCCGAGTTTTATTGGGATTAGAGTTCTGGGGTGGAAAAGTGTAATGGTGGTTTAGAGGTGAGTAAGGTGGGTATGAAAGTAATGGTCGAGGTGAACATGGATAACCAATACCCTCGTCAAGTGTTTTATTCACACTTTAGGCAAGTGACAAACAAGCAGTCATAAACAAGCAAAAAGTCACCTTGCAGTGTTGGTGGTAATTCACCTCAGCCCACTGGTCACGGGGTAGCTTTTCCCTGATGGCCACTTTCTCGTACGTCGCCAGGTAGGTTTCGATGTCGTCTGTGGGGGTTATCTTAGGAATCGCGGCATGGACTTCTTTCCGGGAATCATGGACGCTCGGGGCTGCTCCTGCTGTCTGCAAAGCCATCACATGTTGTAGCAGCAACTGGTTAGTCTCCTGCTGCTGCTTATTAACCTTGCGTTGCTGCAGGTTTGTCTCTCGCTGCTGCAGATTAGTCTCCATGAGGGCCTTCAGAACAGCCTCCATTTTGTTGTGGGGCACTGGTTGTAATATAGCTGGTTTAATGTACGACATACAACCGTGCCTGAAAAATGCAGAAACCAAAAATATTGGCGTTCACGCCAGCCTCACTGCTCTTGCCCACATCCTCCAACAATTGTGGGGTTTCGCTCTGGTAGACAGAATTAGCGGACGCAATATAGAGGCAACAACAATTTCTTTGGATCAAACAGTTCAGTATTTTATTCACACTTTAGGCAAGTGACAAAACAATCAGTCATAAACAAGCAAAAAGTCACCTTGCGGTGTTGGTGGTAATTCACACCATGCAGCAATTCTGCCTCAAAGAGTCCTTGAGCATAGCAGCACCAACCTGTTTTCATGCCAAACAGGTAGCAAGCCTTCATCCAGACACAAAGCTTCCAGATCCCAAAACAGAGACCTCGCTTCTGAGCCCAGCTGCCTATTTAAGAACAGCCAGGTGCTGCCAAAACCCGGAACGGTTGTCACAAAATCCATTGTAAGGTGAAATGTGTGACACACAGATGTGTCCTTCACCAACAGTATGTAATGATCCTATCTATGTTTAAAACCAAAAATAATAAAAATAAAAAAAACAGAACGGCACTTAAAATCTGGTCCAGTATTTGACCTCACCTGGCTGTATATCAGCCCAGCAGCACATGCTGGGAGGAAAATACCTGTTTTCCCAGACCAAACCTCTCACTGTGTCACACCAGTCATATCTGAGTTATCTTGCTCTCCTCTTTTTTGACTTCACACCTGATATTGGCTTTCAAAACAGCATCAGGAACAGTTCAGAATAAGGGCCCATTCACATAATCGTATTTTTGAGTCCGCATCTGTTCTGAAATTTTCCATAACGGATGCGGACCCATTTATTTCAATGGGGCCACAAAAGATGTGAACAGCACACTGTGTTCTGTCTGTATTCATACCTCCGTTCCGTGGCCCCACAAATTGCAGACAAGAATTGGCATTTCTATCATAGGGCTGGGCGCAAAAATGGATATGGTCGTCTGAATGTAGCCACAGATTCTGACCTTCAAGTAGGCCACACTTTAAAAGGGTTTTCTAGGTGTTTATTAATTGTAACCTATACTTAGCATAAGTCATTAATACCTAATTGGTGAGGGTCGTACAGCTGGTTGAAGAGGCCATGGTGCTCCTGTGAGTGCTATGGCCAGATCACAGCTTATCAAGCACAGTGCCATCCATTGGTTAGCAGTTGTGCTTTGTATTGCAGCTCAACCACATTCTCTTGAATGGGACTGAGCTACAAATAGGCTACAAATATTGATGATCTATCCTAAGGATAGGTCCTCAATATCAAACAACAGTCAACCCCTTTAAAATGTTTATCTGCTAAAGCTGAACATGTTGGTGCACTTCTCACCTATTGCCTTTTGACGCACCCTCTTTTCCTTCCCTGCATGATCTCCTCCTACTCATAAAGCACCATTATTCCCTAATTAACATACAGTCCTGATCAAAAGTTTAAGACCACTTGAAAAATGGCAAAAAATCATATTTAGCATGGCTGTATCTTAACAAGGTTCCAAGTAGAGCTTCAAAATGCAACAAGAAGAAATGGGAGTGAGACAAAACATTTTTTGAGCATTCAATTTAATGAAAACAACGAATAAACTGAAACAGGCTGTTTTTCAGCTGATCAAAAGTTTAGGACCACACCTCCAAAAAAAAACTAAACCCCCCCAAAACAGAAATCCAACTTCCAAACATGAACTCAGTAATGAGTAGCTCCTCCGTTATTGTTTATCACTTCAAAAATTTGTTTCGGGATGCTTGATGCAAGCGTTTCCAGGAGGTGAGTGGGAACAATTCTCCAAGTGGTGAGGACGGCCGCACGAAGGCCATCTACTGTCTGGAACTGTTGTCCATTTTTATAAACTTCCCTTGCCATCCATCCCCAAAGGTTCTCAATTGGATTTAGATCAGGGGAACACGCAGGATGGGCCAAAAGAGTGATGTTATTCTCCTGGAAGAAGTCCCTTGTCCTGCGGGCATTGTGTACTGTAGCGTTGTCTTGTTGAAAAACCCAGTCGTTACCACACAGACGAGGGCCCTCAGTCATGAGAAATGCTCTCTGCAACATCTGGACATAGCCAGCGGCCGTTTGACGCCCCTGCACTTCCTGAAGCTCCATTGTTCCACTGAAGGATAAAGCACCCCAGATCATTATGGTGCCCCCTCCGCTGTGGCGCATAGAAAACATTTTAGGTGGGATCTGCTTGTCATGCCAGTAACGTTGGAAACCATCAGGACCATCAAGGTTAAATTTTTTCTCATCAGAGAATAAAACTTTCTTTCACCTTTGAATGTCCCATGTTTGGTGCTCTCTTGCAAAGTCCAAACGAGCAGTTCTGTGGAGTTCAAGGAGACGAGGTCTTTGAAGACATTTTTTGTTTTTGAAGCCCTTCAGTCTCAGATGCCGTCTGATGGTTATGGGGCTGCAGTCAGCACCAGTAAGGGCCTTAATTTGGGTCGAGGATCGTCCAGTGTCTTGATGGACAGCAAATTGGATCCTCCGGCTCAGTGCTGATGACATTTTTTTGGGTCTTCCACTTGACTTTTTTGTTCCATAAACCTTCAGGATCATTTAAGAAATTCCAAATGACTGTCTTACTGCGTCCCACCTCAGCAGCGATGGCGTGCTGTGAGAGACCCTGCTTGAGCAGTTCAACCGGACCACATTCAAAAAGGGAGATTTTTTTTGCCTTTGCCATCAGAACGTGTGACTACCTGACAGAAAATAACAATGAATCCACATCTTTGCACAGATTTGGCCTTTTAAAGTTATGTGGTCCTAAAATTTTGATCAGCTGAAAAACTGACTATTTCAGTTTATTTGTTGTTTTCATTAAATTGAATGCTCAAAAAATGTTTTGTCTCACTCCCATCCATTTCTTCTTGTTGCATGTTGAAGCTCTACTTGGAACCTTGTTAAGATCCAGCCATGCTAAATATGATTTTTTGGCATTTTTCAAGTGGTCTTAAACTTTTGATCAGGACTGTATAAATCCATCCCATACATGTGAATAATCAATTTCCAGTGCACCTGTATGCAAATTTTTCCTTCAGCGGGCGCCATTTCCCCTGAAACTGTCTATAGGTAGAGAACTACAGTGCCTATAGGTGCATCTCAATTTGGTGATAAGAGCTAAAATGCATGGAATTATGAAGGGGCTGTAGATTGGTGACAAATAGGTGCCCCCAGGAGCCTCTTGGAATGAACAGAGAGATGGTCAGAAATGTGCATGGCCACTCCATTAATTTCTCCATCGAGCGCGGCAATAGCTTCCTAGCAGATGATGAAGACGGCGAGGAGCTGTTCATAGGCCGCAGGTCTGTGAAACACACCTACTTGCCTTAGACCTGCCACAGTCTGTACACGGGGGATCATGTTGAGTACAACCCCATGAGCTCCCTTAAGGGACCATTTGCTACCAGGGTGACACTGCTGTACAAGCCCCTGGTCCCTATGCCAGCAGCTGAGTGTTGGCAGGAGGATCCAGCAGCCACAGGCTGCATGAACTGCCTCCAGGAAACCGCGGAGGGGGTCCTCCGATTTCAAGAGAAGCCTCAGCCCCAGCAATAGCCACTCATTCCGGGTCTGCCACCGCCACCTACTTTCCAGCTGGGATACCAAGTGACCACCACCTTCTCCTACAACCCGACGGTGATAAACTACCAATTGCCCTGGAAGATGGTATCAGCGGCAGCAAAAGGGCCCCGACACCATCAGCTGAGGCCCAACTACCACAGCCCCTGCAGACAGAGATCCTCAGTTCCCCTGCTCCGGCAGGAGGTTCCGAGGCTTTAAAGCAACAAGTGCCTGCAGCCATTGTCACAACCAGATGCCTCCACTAGAGGTCAGTTAAGCTCCACCATTGCAGAAAGTCTGGCTTACAAAAGGCAGGAGCGCCCTCTGATGTAATTTAGCAACTCCAACAGTGAGGAAAATTTCCTCCTCTAAGGAGCTTCCCTTCTGAAAATAGAGAGAAAGAAAAATCATGGACTAATCTGAGCCATATCTTGGACTGAACTTGAAGGGTGAGCACGTGTTGGCCCATCTGTTTTGTTCTGTTGCCCCTGTTCGGCCCTCATCTGGATGGACATGCTTTGTTAGGACTCCACCCATCTTCAGTAATTTTATGTCCCAAGTTGCGCTTAATAGCGCCAATTCCTTTTTTCCCCCTTCTCAGGTTAAGTGGGAGCCCCCTTTGCAAAAAGGGTTCTCATTCAAATTGCTGCTATTTAAGCACCCAAGAAATAGACTCAAACGTATATCTGAGCTCTTTGCGGTCTTTAATGTGAAAATTATCTGCTTTCTGTATTTGCACTATATTTTTGTACTACTGTTTTACAATTTCAGCAACGTTAAAGCATTTTAGCCCATTGTCTGGACTCTTTTACTGGTACAACAATGTGATCCTATGCACTACAAATGGACTTTGGACTTAATACTGTTAGCTAGATAGCATCCTTACTTCATCGCTCATCTGGACTGCCTCTGAGGACGTTATTACTAATGGTCTTATGTATTGCTTAGAAAGCCTTATGTATTGCTTAGAAAGCCTATGCATTGTATTGTGTTGTTGCTACACAAGGGGGACCAAGTGGTAAGTCACAAGTAGATCTAACACCGTCAAGGGTAACCCTGCTGCTTATAAATGTTTGCTTATGTATCTTTAGATGTCCTAAGGCCTTGTGCACTGCCTTAGGGAAATAAGTTAGCTACCAGTTCAGTCATCATTGCGACGAAGAGTAAAGCATGATTAGACCTTGATGCTTGAAAGGGATAACAGGATGAAGCCACCCTTCTATTTGCAGGTTTTCATTGCAAAGTGGTGTGATTACCGAGTAAAGACACCCCAATGCCTTCTTTGGTACTAGGGCCCAGTACACATAAGAAAATCAGGAATGAGCGTTTCTGCATACCTTTGGTTCTCTGGTTATACTGAGAGGAAGAACAGTGAATAGACACCCTACTCATACGGGCAGAGACCTAGTGGTAGCTGTTGCTATGTCAGTCTAAGTATGTATGTCATAATAATAAATAGTTTCTTGCAGCACTCTAACTTTCCTTGGGTACCCTTAGAGCACATCCTAAGCACAAGCCGAGGGCAGCTTGGTTTTAAGTAAGGATGTATGTAACACCCCAGAGTGGTATTACCACTCCTGCACCCTGCTACTGTCTTTATTGGGCTAACACAATGCCATCTATGTATTCTGTTCCAGGTTCACCACAATGTGCATCTATAATATTGTTATGTAACTGTTATAAATCTAATTTACCTGGTTAACCAGCAGGTGGCAGCAAACATGGCAGAGCTATAGTTAGATAGAATGGAACTCACCATTCCTCCCCCCCCCCCTTGGTCAGAAATGGGCCAGTCTTGCTTGCTACCAGAAGGAGGTGGGGCAGTTATGGTTTGCGCTGGTTGAGACTCCATTTTGGAGCTGCCAAGATTCTAACCTATTCCTTGGCTGAAGATAAGTACAACTAAAAAGTGAAGTGCAGCGTAAAGAAGAAGCCAAGTTATCCAGTCAGCTTGTCAGTACAGCAGAGTGAGAGAAAGATATGTATAGCAGAGTTGAGTTTGCCTGCCAGTTTAATGCTAAAGCCTGCTGGAACCAAGAAAAAGCCTGAAAAAACATTTATTCAAGTAAATCTGCCATTGAACTTCATCTCAAGTTCTGGACTCAAGTTATTCTTTCAAATCCCTCAATTATTCCCCCTTTTTATTGCTTCTGAGCCAAAGCCTGGGGTCCAGCGGTATCCAGGTAGGAGCACGTGACACATAAAAAGACATTTAGGCTGTATTATACCACTCGGCATTCCTATTAAACCTGGGTCGCGATATAGAGGGCCCTGGTGGGAGGTGGCATGTTGCACATGTCTGCTTACTGCTGATTGAGTTTGCATTTCAGTTATTTGTTCAGTTATTTCTATCAGTTATTATAAGCCAAAACCAGGTGCTGGTCAAAAACACAGAACAGGTGTAAATCTTTCATTATACGTTATCTCTGAGTAGGCTTCACTCCTGGTTTTGTCTCACAATCACTGATGGAAATAACTGACCAAATAACTGAAATGTGAACTGGGTCTAACTCCCATTCAAGAGAATGAGAGCTGAACTGCACTGTGTATGGAGTTGTGTTCTGGCAACATATGTTATTTACTTCCTGAAACCGTGGCTGCAGGTGGCCAGCGTTGGACCCTCACCAATCTAATATTGCTGACTTATCCTATAGATTAGATTGGTTGTCAATATATTTAATCCCAGAAAACACCCTTAAATAAATCATATTGTCTTTTCCTTCTGTCAATATCAGCATTGTAGAACATCAGGTTCCCTTTTTAAGCAGTGAGTCTCATCTGGGTGGCTTAGCAGTGCTAATGCTGCCTCTCTCTTGGATCCAAGTTAACACTGCCTCGCCCATGACACTCTGGGTTCCTACCAGCTGTGGGACTAGTACAGATGTGGATGGTGTGTTCTCGCTGACACACTTTGCCATGACCGCAAGGCTATCTTTTCTCTTCCAGTAATTCCAGTTTCAGTCTCAAGCATCTCTGGTGAGAACTCTTCTTGCAGTGTGCCTCTCACCTGCATTCTGCTCTTATATACCAATCCAACACACTGCCTTGCTCTTCCAATCCAGTTGGTAGAATCTCCCCAGAAATAAATTCTCCAGTCACTGTGCCTGTATGTTTGTCTGTGTGCTTACTGTGTGTTAGCCCTCATGGCTATTATTCCAGGACAGCACAGTGGTATATACTAAAAGAACTAAACTAAATGAACCAAAAGAACCCCCAGTTCCACAGGACGGTTAATCTCATTGCCTGAGCTGTAATTTGCTATGCTGAAATCAGTTGATTGGCAGCGAAAACAATGGTCAACATAGCAACGGGCAGTACAAAATCTTTATTACTTGACAATACTTCCTGTATATGTTTTGATATCAAATACATCCTAAATTAGTGACCAATTTGTTGAGCATTAGTATCATGATTAAGAACTTCTGCACGTCTCA
The DNA here is from genome assembly GCF_905171765.1 of Bufo bufo. Classification (NCBI taxonomy): domain Eukaryota; kingdom Metazoa; phylum Chordata; class Amphibia; order Anura; family Bufonidae; genus Bufo; species Bufo bufo. The sequence continues at coordinate 532,318,018 of NC_053390.1, read as the reverse complement.
CAGTTTCATGCATTTGCAGATTAAATTATTTTAAGGATGCCATGCTGAGAGAAGTCCCAATTATGATTTCAAAAACTAGAGTCTGGTTTTCTGCCAGAACAGGTTACTGTATCTGCAGGGCACAAAATAATTAACCACAATTTATCAAGTTTATCATTGAGGGAATTATCCTGAACAGAACCCACTCCTGAGTTATTTAGTCTAGTGTAGTCTTACTTAGTTACTCAAAGGAGGTAAGTCCCCACAATTAATAAAAGGAAACTGTGGTGACTACAAAGAAGTGCGAGCTTGTTAGAAAACTCTACATAAGATGATTGCTACAGCAATGATGCAACCTTTGTAATTTGAAGGTCAAAACTGGTAAGGAGCTTGCATGGGTTTTATGATAGAAATATGACAATTGAAAACCTAAACTGTATTAAAACATTGTAACTGAGACAATGTGTCAAATTTTTGTAGGACTGGGAATAGTAGGGCTGGAAACTTTAGCTATTTATGGTGTTTTCAGGGCATTGCAAGGGCTTAAATATCTTTAGAGATTCAAATGTTGGGAGATATGGTTTGGTACCATATTTACCACTGCTCTTAAAGAGATTTTTCGAATGAAAAATTGAGTTTTATTGGTATGCATTAAAAATTGGTATCATTCTGTAAATTGTAAATGTTTTATTGGAGAAATCAAACATATATAAAAGTATGTATAGGGTGAAAAGTGCAATAGATGGCGTCAGAAGTTCTCTCTGTCCAATGCTATAAGGCGGATAGTATTTCTTGTCTTAGACTGCAAGTATGTTTGTAGATTTATTTGAGGCTACTATTCCCCTTATGTAACACACAGTCAGAAGTGCCACCCTGAAAAGAAACACCCCCAAGATTACAAGAGTTGACCTTATGCTGTATCCCTTCTTCCCTGCTTTTAACTTCAGTGACATATAGTCTGGCACCATAATTTAATCCAGCTCTTTAAGATGCAGGAAAAACATATATTTTTATAGACATCTTGCTCACTATTGGCTTTGTGACTATATTGTGGATAGCCTTTTCTGCATGAGAATATGTACACCATACACTCTTAAGAAAAATAAAGTACACCCTTGTTGAATTCTATGGTTTTACATATGAGAACATACAAAATCTGGTCCTTAGAAGGTCTTAAAATTAGGCAAATACATCCTCAGATGAACAATAAAACATAATAGATTCCAGACGTGTCATTACTTATTCAGCGAAAATAGAAAAGCCATGTGTGAAAAACTAAGAGCAACACATGTATCAGTAGCTTGTAGAACTTTGCTTCAGTTCATTGAGGTTTTTGGGCAATTTCTTATGCACAGACATTGCAACCTCTTGATTCTTTTCTCTTTCGGCCATTCTGTTGTAGATCTCTGGACCTATCTTATATGAAGGATAGCCTTAGCATGCTTAAACTCCTTCACTGTATTTGCAGCTACCACTTCTGCAGCTGTGGATTATGGCCAAACATCTCCACTATGATCTCGTCTGTACAAAGAAATTGTCCCAGTAATTTTGAGATTTGTTCAGATGCAAGTATGCAAACTTAAGCCATGATGCCATGTTCTTTTTAGATAGAAGAAACTTTCTCCTGGTAACCCTTCCAAACAAGCAATACTCATTCAGTCTTTTTCTAAGGACCCATTCACATGACCGTATTTTTACTCTGCATTTGATCCCACATTTTTTGAGGATCAGATGCGTACCCATTCATCCCTGTGTTGTCCATATCTGTATGTTCATTCCACAGCCCCGCAAATAAGATAGAACATGTCCTATTCTTGTCCGTTTTATGGACAAGAAAAGGCATTGTTACAATGGGTCAGCAAAAAAACGGATGTAACATGGACGTCATCTGTATTTTTTGCAGATCCTCATTTTGCAGACCACAAAGTACATATGGTCGTGTGAATGCACCCTCATTTTACTGTCATGTACTTGAACAGTTAACATACTGTGACCTGTAGAGTCTAAGATGTAGCTCTTGTTTTTTATTTTTTTTTTGCAATTTCTCTGACCATTGCATGGTCTGAACTTCAAGTGAATTTTTTTGGGATGTCCACTCCTGGGAAAATTTTCAACTGTCTTAAATATGTTCCACTTGTGTACAATCTATCTCACTCTACATTGTAGAATAATGGACTTAATTTGTTTGGAAATGACCTTATAACCCTTCCCAGATTGAATGGGCAACAACAATTGCTTCTCTAAAATCATTGCTGATGTCTTTCCTCCTTGGCTTCGTGTTCATACCACGTCTGAATGTTTCAGGCAAGCAAACTGCCAAAATGTCTGCTTTTATAGAGGTTGGAAACTCTTCCAGATGATAAATTAGGGTTCCCTTGCAGGATTTTCTGCAACAAACTGGTGCAGTTTTGACAAAGTTGATGTTTTTGTTGCGGATTATTATGCAAATTTTGTTGAGCATTTTTCCACAATGGAATAGGATAGGTATTTCTTTTTTAATTATGTTGTAGATTTCTTTGAGGATTAAATCTCCATTGAAATAAATGGAGAAATTCAGCCACAGGAAATCTGCAACAGAACATTATTTGCGTTCTCTTCTGCTGTGGAATAAATTTTCTGCATGGGAACTGAACACAGTTATTGACATTTTTCATCCCCATATGCTAACATAGGGGATGTCTTTATGTTGCAGATTTATGCCTCATTCACAGATCAGTGATTTGGTCAGTGATCTCCATCAGTGATTGTGAGACAAAACCAGAAACAGAACAGGTGCAGATCTTTCCCTTATACCTTATGTCTGTGGAGGTTCCGATCCTGGTTTTGGCTCACAATTACTGATGGAAATCACTGACCAAATCACTGATGTGTGAATGCTACTTACCCTCTTAATACCTATGGCAGCAGTAAAGGTGTACTTAATTTTTCACTCACAGCTTTTGCATGTAGGCCTAGTTTTAGTTAAATAAATAATGACACCTGTAATGTGTTCTTCACGTTCATTTGAGGCCGTGTTTTGTTTCAATGTTGAGGCCTTCTAAGGAACAGATGATTTTTTTTTATTATTATTTCCTGATATGTTAAACCATAGAATTCAGACGGTTTACTTTGTTGTTCTTATGACTGTATCTATCTAGCTATCTAGCTATCTATTTATGAAAATCCATAAATATTAATTTTGACCTTAATTTTAATTATTCATCCTTGCAGTAGTCACACTGGGAATGATAACATTCAGCAGGTGTCTAACCACAAAAGTACAGTTTGTCTTGCATAAATCTGTTTTCTCTTATTTTCACTTCCTTTTTAGTATTGCATCTGCTGGTTGGGTCCCTGGGAGAGTAGTCTCAGAATGAAACATAGAGATGGTATTGTTTTTCTCTGTACAACCAATGGGTGGTCACGTGTTTTTAAATTTTGCCTTCAATCAGATTCTATACAGAATGCCAGGATTTGTAGACATGTTTAATTGCCATCTTTTATGTATTATTTTATTGAATGTTATAGGAAATTACTTCATCAGTAAAGCTGTTTGTATTGTCTGTCCTCATTTTGATTAGTGATGAGCGGCAGGGGTCATATTCGAATTCGCGATATTTCGCGAATATTTTGTAGAATATTCGTCGAAAATTTGCAAATTTGTAAATTCGCGATTTTTTTTACTCAAAAAATCTGAAAGGTAATGATTGTGTAATATGCGAATTTTCGGATTCGAATTTTTTATTGCAAATTTTTCAACTTACAACTATTAGACAAAGAAGATTATATCACTATATTAGCTAAATTGCTCTATTCGATTTTTTTCGAATATTCTCTATATTGCTATAACTTAGTTTTTTCGAATATTCGTAATATTCTAAAACAAGAATATATAGCAATATAGCGAATATTAAAAAAATCAAATATAGAGCAAAATTCGCAAACACTACTACTCCTAAAGTCAAGTATATTGCAGCCTTCTTATTGGCCCACAAGCTAGAAGCAGTGAGGGATCATGTGTACTGATAAAAAAAAAAAAAAATCTGAAAAAATTAGAATATTCGAAATTTCGAATATATATAACTATATTCGAAATTTTCGCGAATTTTCGAAGTACCTATATTCGCAATAAAAATTCGAAATTCGAATATTCGTGATCAACACTAATTTTGATGTGTACTAGTTGGTTATTATTGAAGCCAACACTACATGCTTTTTATGCTTTACAGAATAAAGTACTAAGCAGCACAGTGAGTTCCTCTTTTAACATCTTCTTCAACTAAAAATAATAGGCGTACATGATTGTACCAGTGTAATCTAGTGGTTGTGCTGCCTTCAACCCTGTAGCATATGTGATTTATTAAGTTCCTCTGCTATAATCATTTACACACTAACCAATGGAAATTGAGTACAGCATGTTAAAGTTAACCTCTCAGTTGCATCGTGTATATAGAGAGTATCTTGACTTTAGAAATTTGCAGTACATTAAAAGGAGTTATCAGAGGGCAGGAGAAAGTTATTGTTATTAAAACGTACAGCAAATGAACTTACTAATATACTTCATTTTTTCAAATATACTTTATTTTTCAAAAGTGCATTCATTGTATTGCATCATCCTAATTCAGTGCCCATCTTTCGATCCCGGTAGTTCTCTTTGTTGGTGAGATGCTTAAAAGGGTCTGTCTCAGTTCATTAGTTAATTCTGCTGCCTTCTCCATCGTAGCTGAGGATGAGACTGAGACAGAGATGATAGGTCTGGCGTTTAAGCAGCACACCACTGGCACAAACTGTATAGGAATGACAGACAAGCAATAAATATATTTCTCTGCCTTCAAACATTCTCTTTAATCCATTGAGCCTCTCATTAGACTGACACTTCCTGTTCTGTAGGATTACTTCTCAGCAATCACCTCAATATTGTCATAGGTCAGATTACAATGAAAGGTAACTGTATTGTAAAGCAGGGAGCAGATAACATATTATCCACCACAGAAAATAGTTGCTGGGGACAGCTCAGCTTCTCTTCCTACCTACACCATGACCTTTGCTCTTGCAGAGCATGCTTACAACACAGTACATGTTAATACAGATGCATTATTCCTTATCTTTTCTTCTGGCTCAACATATCCCAAGATTCGTGGCATTGATTGATTAGTTGAAGAAAAAAAATATGATTTCAGGGTATTGTGTCCCAAGATGTCTGTCTTATATGTGTTTGTGCGGCCACCAAGTGGTTGAGATGTGAATTGCAGCCTGGTTTTGCTAGCAGATAGTGTTGAATTTGGTTCAAAATAAATTGGAGTCCTTAACCTATTTGGAGCAAAGTTTTTTTTTTTTTTATGTTCAAGACACTAGTTTAAGGCAAGTCTTTCAATTGTCTTTCAAAGCTGTCACAATAAGCATATAATGAAAATAAATAAAAAAAATCTACAATTCTCACATACTGCATGTTTACATGGAGCAATAATCAGGCGAGCAAGTATACACCACATGATAGGGTGTAAGTGTCTGATTACTAGGGGTCTGAATCCTGGATCCCCAGCGATCACGACAACAGAGTTTATTTTGTGAATGAAGCGGTAATAGGTGACAGCTCTATTCACAAAAGACCCTTCCTGACCTCCATTTTTGTGATCCTTGATGGTTGCAGTCAGACCCTGCAATCAGACATCTTTTATCAGGTGAACAGGGGATAACTAGCAGCCACATGTCGCTCATAGGCACAATAGACTGATGTAGAGATAAGCTACTCGATTCTTTTGACTCAGAATTCATCCAAAAAAAATAAAAAAATTGGATTCTAACAAACCTGAGGAGTCACAGAGAGAGAAAGAATAGGCTAGTCAACGCATAACATTCCCCTGGGAAGGAGATGTAGAAATTAGCTTTTCTTCCAAATGGAGAGAAAAGCTGAGTGTCTCACACCACAAGATGTATTGTAGCTATTCAACGTCAATGCTTAACTTTTTAAACAGGCTTTAAAGGGGTTGTCTAGATTCAGAGCTGAACCCGGACATATCCCCATTTTCACCCAGGCAGCCTCCCTGACATGAGCATCGGAAGCTCTCCCTTGTCCTGTGCTGGATCGCGCAGGGCAAGGGCTTTTTTGTTTATATTTTTACATGGCTAGGCAGAGGCTTCCACCTAGAAGTGTTCCTGGTGACGTCACCAGCACTGATGGGTGGGCTTTAGTGCTGAGTTAGCCGTTTTACTAGCTGATCTGGTGGCATCAGAGAGAGTTAGCTTTCTTTTCCTTTTAGAAGGACAGCTAATTTTCATATCTTTAGGTTTCTAGGAAAGAAATTCAAATTAGCTTCCCTTTCAAAAGGAAAATAATGTTAAGCCGTTCTGATGCCAGCAGAAGTGAAAAATGCATATACACTCACCTAATTATTAGGAACACCTGTTCTATTTCTCATTAATGCAATTATCTAGTCAACCAATCACATGGCAGTTGCTTTAATGCATTTAGGGGGGTGGTCCTGGTCAAGACAATCTCCTGAACTCCAAACTGAATTTCAGAATGGGAAAGAAAGGTGATTTAAGCAATTTTGAGCGTGGCATGGTTGTTGGTGCCAGACGGGCCGGTCTGAGTATTTCACAATCTGCTCAGTTACTGGGATTTTCACGCACAACCATTTCTAGGGTTTACAAAGAATGGTGTGAAAAGGGAAAAACATCCAGTATGCGGCAGTCCTGTGGGCGAAAATGCCTTGTGGATGCTAGAGGTCAGAGGAGAATGGGCCGACTGATTCAAGCTGATAGAAGAGCAACGTTGACTGAAATAACCACTCGTTACAACCGAGGTATGCAGCGAAGCATTTGTGAAGCCACAACACGCACAACCTTGAGGCGGATGGGCTACAACAGCAGAAGACCCCAGTGGGTACCACTCATCTCCACTACAAATAGGAAAAAGAGGCTACAATTTGCACGAGCTCACCAAAATTGGACTGTTGAAGACTGGAAAAATGTTGCCTGGTCTGATGAGTCTCGATTTCTGTTGAGACATTCAAATGGTAGAGTCCAAATTTGGCGTAAACAGAATGAGAACATGTATCCATCATGCCTTGTTACCACTGTGCAGGCTGGTGGTGGTGGTATAATTGTGTGGGGGATGTTTTCTGGGCACACTTTAGGCCCCTTAGTGCCAATTGGGCATCGTTTAAATGCCACGGGCTACCTGAGCATTGTTTCTGACCATGTCCATCCCTTCATGACCACCATGTACCCATCCTCTGATGACTACTTCCAGGAGGATAATGCACCATGTCACAAAGCTCTAATCATTTCTAATTGGTTTCTTGAACATAACAATGAGTTCACTGTACTAAAATGGCCCCCACAGTCACCAGATCTCAACCCAATAGAGCATCTTTGGGATGTGGTGGAACGGGAGCTTCGTGCCCTGGATGTGCATCCCTCAAATCTCCATCAACTGCAAGATGCTATCCTATCAATATGGGCCAACCCTCTAAAGAATGCTATCAGCACCTTGTGGAATCAATGCCACGTAAAATTAAGGCAGTTCTGAAGGCAAAAGGGGTCCAACACCGTATTAGTATGGTGTTCCTAATAATTCTTTAGGTGAGTGTATATATTTGCATATATATTTCTCAAAAACTCTGCAGGATTTTAGGATTTATTTAAATATAGATGATGACATGAAAACATAGATAATGAAAATAAAAACTTACAATGCAACGATATGGGAAAAAAAAGATGCTCCAGAATGGTTATGTCATGTGAATACTGTTCTTCATAGTTATTTACTATGTACATGAAATAACAAAAGGCAGAAAACAAGAATTGTTAATTTTTACACTTTCCTTTCATTTCAAATGCAGTGAATAAAATATAATATACCATTGTAAAAAACTGTAAGTGTCCGCACCTGAACTTTACAGGTGTAACCTCTATTTTTCAAACTAAGTACCTGGAAACACTTGCTATTGTGTTATCAAAAGTGAATTATCTTGTGATTAATTACTTCAGGAGATGAAAGGAATCTTTATTAAAATTACATAGAAAGAGCAGACATTTAATTTGAAATGGCTCAAATAACATGAAAAGTAAAATTAAACAGCCATTAGTAAAGCACAGAAGAGATGAAGGCAGCATGTAATATGAGCCCTACAGCTTATTTGGTGAAAGCAGAAAAGACCCGGCAAAATAAAGAGGCTTGTTGTATATTATAACACTGTGATTTTACATAAAGGTATGTCAGAAACTCTGATCGTTCATGTTTTTGATACATTTATCTGTTTTCATAAAGATAATTGATTTTATTACTGGTGAATGTATATAAGGATAATATATAATTTTACTTCTTATGTGGAGTCCATTAACCACCTGCTGTGGTTTGTCTAATAAAACCATATTAGGTAATTGCTATTTATGCAGCTCCTTGATCATTTCTGTAGAGCGATAGTATGCAATAGATCCTTTCATGTGTTATGCAAACTTCATAATAATAAAACATAGTTCACATTTCTCATGATAACCTAAATCTGTGGTGTACATCTGTAACCAAAGTTCTAAACAGCAGAATGTTTATAACGTATCAAGTAATTACAGGTAGCTTTCTTCCAAGATACAGATTTTGGGGACTGTGTAGAGATCTGAGGCTACACATCAACGTTGAAGGCGACAAATGTTGCACAGCGAAAGATCGCAGTATCGCAATGCTGCTATACTGTACATTGCAACATAATGAAAGTGAAAAGGGTTATCCAAGTTGCCACCAGGGCTGAACCAACAGAATCCAGCAGAAAATCTAGCAGGTTTGGGTTGTAGCACCTTGTGAGTCACAACGCGACCCCTTATCGCGACCCCTTCCATTTTAGCATTGTGATGCTGTAATTTTTGGATATGCAGTGTGTGTTGTGGCTAGGGATGAGCAAAGCCAAACTGCAAAGTTTGGGTTCGTATGGACTTTGCGAGTTCGGGTACCAGGACCCAAATCTGGACTTTTTCCTAAAGTCCAGGTTCGGGGTTCTGGTGATTTTATTATTTTCTGTTATAGCATAGTTATATCGGAAAATAATAGCATTCTTAAGACAGAATGCAAAACAATATGGCCATTTAGAGGTTAAAAAAACAACTCACCTCATCCACTTGATACCACTGCAGCAGCTTCTTCTATCTTCACTGAACCATGTTATAACGGAAAATAATAAAGTGAAGTTTGGGGACCCCATTGACTTCAATTGGGTTTGGGGTCAAGTTCGGATCCCGGACCCGAACTTTGACCTGAAGTTCGGCCGAACCCGAACTTCCACAGGTTCACTCATCCCTAGTTGTGGCCAAAGTAGCCTCACTGATATTATCAGATGGGTTTAGGCCATGGGCAGGATTATACAGTTACAGGGAATGTGTCATCAGAAAATGACCTATTGTTTAAATTGAGCTTTTATATTAAAAATATATATTTTTACATTTTTTATCTCCCTATCTATATTTAAAAAATATAATTCATGAAAAATGCTAAAATCCTGCAGTTTTCACATTGGCTACTAGGCCTAAAATATGTCATTTTGAACAGCCGTGGGCCATAAACACAATGGACAGTAAGGGACCTTATTGACTTCTATGGGAGAGTTTTCTAGGCATTCTTTACGACCTGTGCAGAGGTCAGGAGGGAGCTAATAAGCTGTGATATCACCAATTGTGAATGGTGGATTTTTTGTTACCTATACAGAGGTGTTCTCTGTCATTGTAATTTTGCCTGATACTGATAAGTTACTGAAAAGTTAACAGAACAGGAATTCTTAACATATTATTAGGTCTAGTGGCCAGTGTAAAAACTGCATGATTTTAGTTTTTTTTATATAGTGAAATGGAAAATTAATACAAAGATCACCAATAAATCTTAAATAAAACATAATTAAAATAATAGGTCATTTTCTGATGACAGAGTCCCTTTAAAGAATAGCTGTGCTCTTGTTTGATTACCTTAGCACAGTGCTTCTCAATTATTTTCTGTCATGCCCCCCCCTAGGAAGAAGAAAACATTTCGCGCCGCCCGCGCGACTGTAAATAGTATCATTTGTCGGGGGCCGGGGGCTCCCTCTCTCCAGCCGTAGAGTTGCTAGGCAACCAACGCCGCGTGGGACGCCGCTTGTGGATGACGGACACTTATGGGGGGATCTGTGGATGACGGACACTTATGGGGGGATCTGTGGATGACGGACACTTATGGGGGGGATCTGTGGATGACGGACACTTATGGGGGGATCTGTGGATGACGGACACTTATGGGGGGATCTGTGGATGACGGACACTTATGGGGGGATCTGTGGATGATGGACACTTATGGGGGGATCTGTGGATGACGGACACTTATGGGGGGATCTGTGGATGACGGACACTTATGGGGGGGATCTGTGGATGACGGACACTTATGGGGGGATCTGTGGATGACGGACACACACTTATGGGGGGATCTGTGGATGACGGACACACACTTATGGGGGGATCTGTGGATGACGGACACACACTTATGGGGGGATCTGTGGATGACGGACACTTATGGGGGGGATCTGTGGATGACGGACAGTGTTATGGGGGATCTGTGGATGACGGACACTTATGGGGGGATCTGTGGATGACGGACACTTATGGGGGCATCTGTGGATAATGGACACTTATGGGGGGGATCTGTGGATGACGGACACTTATGGGGGGGATCTGTGGATGACGGACACTTATGGGGGGGATCTGTGGATGACGGACACTTATGGGGGGATCTGTGGATGACGGACACTTATGGGGGGGGATCTGTGGATGGCACTGTTATATATGTGCCATCCACAGACCCCAGCCCATAACAGTGCCATCCACAGTGCCCCCCCCAGCCCATAACAGTGCCATCCACAGACCCCCCCCACCCTATAATAGTGCCATCCACAGACCCCCCCATTGCCGTTCCAGTACAGTTATAGAATGTGTAAAATTAATAATGATTCTATTCATGAGGCCCCCTCTGTAGTAGAACATTCAATATATCCATCCTACTCACAGGGCTGTTATCGTAATCCAGGCCGGCCGGGCAGACGAGCGGCAGCATCACTGACTGACGTCACGTGCCTGCGCCGCCTGCTTCATTCATAAAGTATGCCGGGCAGGCACGTGACGTCAGTCAGTGACGCTGCCGCTCGTCTGCCCGGCCGGCCTGGATTACGATAACAGCCCTGTGAGTAGGATGGATATATTGAATGTTCTACTACAGAGGGGGCCTCATGAATAGAATCATTATTAATTTTACACATTCTATAACTGGGGAGGAGCGGTGTGGCGGGGCTATAGTACAGTGACCGCACCGCCCCACCGCTATTGCCGGCCCCCAGCTCCAGGCCCTGAACGAGCCCCCCTTTACGGAGCCTGGCGCCCCCCCTCGGGGGCGCGCCCCACTATTTGAGAAGCACTGCCTTAGCAGCACCCTACAGTAAACCAGGCAAGGAAGCATTCAGTAACATTTACATTCATTAATAATGCATGCTTTTGTGAATAGAATATGCATACTTTACTATGTTTAATCCTTTGTAAACACTAGATAATTGCAATGTCTGCATCCCAAATATACTGCTCTCCTTCATGTGAGCAGATTTTTTTCTTTTTTCTTTTTGTACACAAGCATACATTAGCTCTTTTGAAAGCAGCCTTTCAAGCTGTTGAAATTGTTTTATAATCATCTCTTAGTTCATTTTTTATTCATCCACCTAGAGTGCTGGATTTATTTATTTTTTTCATTTTTATAGGAAGCTCTATAATGCTTAATTTTTTTTTACTACGTGACCCGTACATGCACCCATATATTTTTATCTATCTATCTATCTATCTATCTATCTATCTATCTATCTATCTATCTATATATCTATAAAAAAGTTGATGAGCAGCACACAAATCCAGACTGGTGCAATTCCTTGAAGCAGACCACGGACCCGGTCCTATTAGATATGTGTAAAAAAGGCCAAGGCAGCACTCAAATATCCGTGAAAAAAGGGTATTTTAATCACCCATGTGGTAACAGCAACGTTTCAGTTCACTCGATGGAGCCTTTGTAAAGCCATAATACATAGTACAAAATCAGGTGCTTGTATAGCATACATAATTAACAAAGTGATTACATGATTATACATCAATTTTTACAAAAACAATATTAAAAGCAATATATATCAAATGTGCATGATTATATCTCACTAAAAACAGACAATGTGTCATAAAGTGCTATGTGCCAAAGATTCTATCCATAAATTCATATGGTTACAGTGCATAACATCATTAATCAATATTACAAATCAAGTGTACATAATCGTTCTATACGATGGGAACAGACTGGCCTTCTTCCCTGATTTCTCAAAGGATATCCAGGAAAAGAGACGCTCGTTTATGGCTGTTAAAAAGAGGCTAAGAGAAAGGGACATTAAATATTCACTTATTTTCCAAGCCACTCCGGACTGGCTTGAACATAATAATATGTGATTTAACTATAGATGGAGTGGCTGGGATGAATAATAATTACTAGAGCGAGTTTATAGTTTCCCTTTCCGTGCTATCCTACTAGGGAGGTTCCGAGCAGGGGGGGGGGATGGGAGGGATGGTCACAGGTGAGAAATCTGCTGCAATTCGTGACGGTGGATTACTAGTATGGGGGGGCGGGATGGGCTGGGCTGTGATGCGTGTTTTTTTTTTTTCATTCTAGGGGAGTGACAGTCCTTATTCATAAAACAATTGAATTTCTTTGCGAGGCGTCCTCTGTTGACCACCAGGGAAGATTTGTCTTTTTATACTGTAAGTTGGCCGGAAGGATGTGCATTCTGGCATTTGTTTATAGTCCACCTCCATTATCGTTCTCAGTGCTGAATTCTCTGTTAACATTTATTGACAAATGGCCAGAATGCCCCACATTGATTATTGGGGATTTTAATTGTGTTATGAACCCGACAGTAGACAGGGTTGCTCTGGGTGCGGAGGGAGATGCCCCTGTTCAGGGATCCCCCCTGGCTCGCTTCTGTTCCGAGGCCGGGTTTGAGGATGTTTGGGGAGGTCTGGGCCAAGGGAGAAGAGTCTTCTCATGTATTAGTAAATCAGGTAGATCTATGTCCAGAATAGACCACACACTGATTAATAAAAAATATGTACGACATGTAACACGAATGAAGTACGAGTCTAGGTCACTTTCGGATCATCTACCAATACTCCTTGAATTTTGCCTGGCCCAGGATAAACAAATAGGGAGGTCTCCCTTTAGATTAAATCCCTATTGGCTATCACTAATAAAGGATCATGAAATAATACAAAAGGAAATAAACCAATTTTGGCTAGCTAATTATGGGTCAGCTAAAATCCAAGTGGTATGGGACACTTTCAAGGCCTATATGAGAGGAATAATGGTCAGTCCTATTGCAAATTTGAGAAAGGAGTACGGGAAAAACGAGAAAAATTTAAAAGAACAAGCGTCCTCAGCTACACAATCTTTTTATATAAATAAGACAGAGGAAAATAGGGAAAATATGCAGAAGACTGTACAAGCATACTCCGACTTCTTGCTGGATAAGGCACAACAGAGCCAATTCTTTAAAGGGAAAAAATACTTTACTGAATCAGGCCGCCCAGGGAAACTTTTATCTAGGATGATCTCTAGCCAGGAATCCCCAAAAAATATAGATAATATACGACTGCCCCATGGGAAGATGGTTAGGGGACATGACTCCATAGAGAGGGCCTTCCTTGATTACTTTTCAGACCTCTATAGAGCCGATTGTAAGATCACGGATGAATTGATGGACTCCTATCTTAATGGTATAGCTTTTCCCACTATCACTTTGGCGCAAAGGAAGGTACTTGAGGCCGATCTCTCTATCCAGGAGCTGGAAGGTGCAATTAAACTATGTGCGGGTAACTCCACCCCCGGCTCAGACGGACTCCTTTACGAATTCTATGTTAGATATAAAGAGGATGTTTTTCCTAGATTGTTGGAGGTCCTTGCTGAGTCGGTGGAGGAGGAGAACCTGCCGGGTTCAATGATGGAAGCAGTAATAATATTAATTCCAAAAAAAGGTAAGGACCCCATAGATATGGGATCCTATAGACCGATTTCGCTGTTTAACGCCGATGTAAAGCTCCTGGCGAGGATTTTGCCCACAAGACTCTCCGGGGTAATCGCCTCCATTGTCCACCCGGACCAGAACGGTTTTATTCAAAACAAAGGTACACATCATAACCTTCACCGGCTTTTTGCCAACATACAGGCCCCTGGCGGGTCTGCTCGCTCCATCCTGTCTCTAGATGCCTCTAAGGCTTTTGACAGGGTCGAGTGGCGGTTTCTGTGGAAGGTTTTGGTGAGGATGGGCTTTGGGGAGAGATTTCTAAACATGATCAAGACACTCTATCGATCCCCTATGGCCAGGCTGAGTATGAATAGAGGTACTCGTCAGGGTTGCCCACTATCTCCACTCCTATTCAATATCTACATTGAGCCCCTGGCCCTGGCTGTTAGGCAGGATCCTCAAATTAAAGGTTTTGGAATACTAGGAGAGGAAGATCGTATTTCTTTATACGCGGACGATGTTCTTTTTTTTGCAGATAATACAGAGATAACTGTCCCAAGAATTATTCATACTGTTAAACTATTTGGTGAGGTATCAGGCCTAGATATAAACTGGTCAAAGACTATTCTGATGCCAATAGACTCAGTGTCTCAAGAGGAATCCTTGATAACCCAGCTAGATCTTGTTGATACCTTTCAATACTTGGGTATGACGATATCTCTCAAGGTTGAAGATTCAGTACATCTTAACCTGACCCCATTGATAACAAAAACGAGAGAAAAAATAGGGACTTGGCTGAGACTTCCCTTATCTAGAGCGGACCGAGTTTCACTGGTTAAAATGGTAATTCTACCCCAATTCCTCTATGTTCTTAGGAATTTACCTATCTGGATAGAGGATAAATATTTCAAATTAATGGAAAGAATAATCAATGAGTTGATCTGGGGAAGAAAACGAGTGAGACTCAAATTGGAATACCTTTATAAGCCTTTGGACTATGGGGGTCTAAACCTCCCATGCTTTAAAGGCTATTTCATTGCCGCCCAGTTATGGACGTGCAGTGAATGGCAAAATAGTACTTTTTTAAGTAGCCTAGTAAGAAGCTCTCCACATAATAATATATTTACGCTTTTGGAATCTGGGTTATTGACTAATAGGGACCGGGGGCATAGAGGGACTATAAAACTCCTAATGACAATATGGGCTGTTACTAGAGAATGGTTGGGGGTTAAGGGATCACTCACATTCACGCCTCTTTGGCACAACACTCACCTACAGATATTAGATGGTATAGCAAAGGATCAATTCTGGCAAAAGAATGGGATTCTTTCCCTGGCACAGGTTGTTAAAAACAGAGAAATTAAGTTGTTTGTGGAACTATCACATAGTGTAGAGAATCTGTCATGGTTTAGGTATTTTCAGCTTCGTTCGGCACTTTTTAGTTTGAATAATAAATCACTGTTAGAAATAGATAATTCCTCCCCGTTAAATGAGAGGTTTGGGAAGGCACCAGTAAGAATGAAGATTTCAAATATATATAAATTATTAATTAACTCACGGTTTTTTGAGACACAATCACCAGGGCAAAAGGCCTGGGAGAGGGATTGCCCAAATATACAAAGTGTAATTTGAGGAGGAGGCAGCTAAAATGACGCTTGAATTCCTAGATAAAAAATATATAAATGGAGAGAAAGGTGTTTTTTGAAGAAAAAGAGGTAATTAAAAAACATGACAACTCTACTATTGATATTAAGATAGTCTTGACCTTCAATAGTAATTCTAAAAAAAATTAGTACCATTATAACCAAACATTGGTATCACATATTGAGCGACAAAATAATAGGCCCACAATTGTCGAACACACCGCAGATAGTGTATACAAGGGCCCCCAGCCTCAAGCTAAAAATAGCCACATCAGTTAAAGAAAAAAGACCTATAAAGACAGATCTAGGATCTTTTATGAATTTAAAAGGTTTTTTTAAATGTGGGCGATGCATTGGATGTAGATTTAGTCTACAAGAAAGAAAAACATCTATAGTACACTCAGCCTATAATTCCTTTGTCTGGGAGATCAATGATTGTCTTACATGTAACTCCTCTGGAGTCATTTATCTGATACAGTGCCCCTGTAAACGCCAGCATGTCGGTAGAACGAAGAGACTGTTGAAAACAAGAATCAGTGAACACATATCGAACATTAAAAAGGGTTACATGAAACACTCACTCTCTAAGCATTATGAAGAAATACACAATAGAGATCCATCGAATTAGATTTTTGTGGCTCTTGAAAAAATCAATAGGCTTTGGAGAGGGGGCGATTATATCAAGAGGATGTCCAGAGCTGAGTCGAAACATATTTATGAATTTACAATATACAATCATGATCCATTCATGATAGACATTGGGGAAAGTGTCCTGCCGTATAAATCAATAGAGCGCTGTTCTCTGGGTTTCTGAATAATTTCCAGCGGTTTGAGACATTTGCACACAAAGCCAAATTTATTGGGAAGAGTGGTTTATTCCCTTAAGCAAGCTACTTGAAGTGATATTCTCAACAATACCAACGACTCTTGCCATCTACTGTGGGGACAGAGTGTGCCTTACGACTCCCCCACCAGGGAATCCAGTTTTTTATTTTTATTTTTTTATTTTTTTGGCATTTATTGAATGTTTTTATTTTTATATATATTTTTTAATTTGTGTGGTACATTGTATGTATTTTATGTATAATATTTTATCTTATGTGTAACCCTCCCATTAAATATTTCCATATGGTACGAATGGTGTGAGTGCTCACTCACTTTTAATTTTTTCCCAAGTATACAAAGTGTAGGGTGGGGGAGTATTTTTACTAACCCAGATGTACTTTCCCACAACTTTAATCACGTCCTAATACAGTTCAATATTTATCATAGATTATATGTTACCCCTACTTGGCTTAACAAGTGTGGAATAAGAGATTCCTCCAACTGTCCTCGATGTGATACTGCCGGTGCGGATTACATACATATGATCTGGGCATGCCCAGAACTCGGGGCATATTGGAGTGGTATTAATAAGTTCCTTATTTATAAACTAAAAACATGGATTCCTCTTGAGCCACAATTGTTTTTACTGAATGATCTCTCGATACTAACTAGTCATAAACCCCAAAAGATTCTACTAGGCAGAATATTATTATTGGCCAGGGTCCTGATCAGTTTGAGCTGGTTTGCACATCAGGCCCCAGAAGTAAATAAATGGATAAATCTGCTTAATAAGGTGAAAAATTACGAACGGATTCTCTATAAGCAGAGGGGTGGAATTGAGAAATGGGTTAAGATATGGGACGGCTGGTAACTCTGATAGGACTGCACAATTGTAATTTATCTTAATTATTATTCTTTCCCTTTTTTTTTTCTTTCTGTCCCCTCTTCTCTCCTCCCTTCCCCCTTTTTCTCTCAAGGGGGGCTGGGGGGGAGGCGGGGGTGCACGCATCACATGCTGGAGGGGTAAAGGGGTTAATGGGGGGAAAAGAGATGAAAAAAAAAAGGGGTTGTAAAATGCATACTAATTTCTAATTGTATTTAGTGTACTGCTTTGTATAGTAATAAAGATGTTAAAAAAAATTAAGTGTACATAATCGTGTTAATTAAAAACAAATAATTAATCTAAGGCTACTTTCACACTAGCGTTCGGGGCTCCGCTTGTGAGCTCCGTTTGAAGGGTCTCACAAGCGGCCCCGAACGCATCCGTACTGCCCTAATGCATTCTGAGTGGATGCGGATCCGCTCAGAATGCATCAGTCTGGCAGCGTTCAGCCTCCGCTCCGCTCAGCAGGCGGACACCTGAACGCTGCTTGCAGCGTTCGGGTGTCCGCCTGGCCGTGCGGAGGCAAACGGATCCGTCCAGACTTACAATGTAAGTCAATGGGGACGGATCCGTTTGAAGATGACACAATATGGCTCATTTTTCAAACGGATCCGTCCCCATTGACTTTCAATGTAAAGTCTGGACGGATCCGTCTGAACTACTTTCACAATTTTTTCTAAGCTATAATGCAGACGGATCCGTTCTGAACGGATCCAAACGTCTGCATTATAGGAGCGGATTCGTCTGTGCAGACAGCAGACGGATCCGCTCTGAACGCAAGTGTGAAAGTAGCCTAATAGAGAATTCTCACATGTAGCTTGAGACGGCAGGACTCAGTCGGTGTCCGGAATTGAGTAGTGTGCAGGCGTGAAAAAATCCTCATCCCGCGAGACTATCTATCACATAGAAGACATAGGTACCCACATCCAAGATGGCGACCCGGCACTTAAACATCAACTGAGCATGCTCATTCCCAAAACAGGGTGGAGACAGTCTGACACACACATCTCATGTGACGAAGTCACATGACCGCCATTCATGCCAGCGGATCGATCGTACTACACAATTTCTTTAATTATATCTCAAAAGAAGGGAGTCAAACAATGCAAACTAGGCTAATGGCATCCCGCCAATATCACCCTTATTGACATACTCCCATATCTTCATATATCAATGGTTATATATCTAATGGTTCTCCTATCATAGGCAGTCACACTTTATCTCCACCGGGGGTCACCCGTTCAAAGGCAGCACGCCCAGATAGGATCCACAGACGCAGCCGTCACCATAAAGCGACTCTGCATCCCTGTCCCCATCATGAGAAAACCATCCAATCTCACGCAGACTGTTTAATACCCTAGGGAACCGATATACACAAATACACGGCCTAAAACAATGGCCATTTGCATTGTGCCAAAGGTCCAAAGGTCCCATAATATTAGGAGAAATATCAGAAAAAATATTGCAAGGTCACATCTTGTCTGTGTCGTCATATATCCCAATGTGATTACATACATGCATCAGTGAACACAAACGGTGAATTAAAAAATATTCTTTCACATATCCATAATCGCCAATATGGTCCTGCTGTCTTATAGCTTCCAAGGAGGTAATTCATTGTTGAACAGGTTTGCATATCCGTCTATATAAAGAATAAAAAAAACAAAAATCAGTTATTGGAATAAATCCAATGGTTGCACATGTATAAAACCCATATGAGAGAGGAGGGCAAAGTTCATCAGAACTATAAAAAAAAGTAGAAAGAAAAAAGAAAAAAGAAAAGAAGAGAAACAAAGAGAAAGGAAACAAAACAAACAAGAAAAAACTGAAAAAAGACATTGAGAGATATTCATATAACCCTGAAATCCACATTGAGGCCTCTAGGCTTGAGAGTTTGTAACTCAAAGATCCAATAGAGCTCTCTTCTTTTTAAATGTATCGTCCTATCTCCACCCCTTCTGGACAAAGGCACTTGCTCAAGTACTCTAAATTTCAAATCACGCTCACAGTGTCCTGCCTCCTTAAAATGTTTGGGCACAGGTAAATCCAGCCTCTGTTTTCTTATAGTATACATATGTTGGTTTAGGCGTATTTTAACATCCCAAGTTGTTTCACCAACATACCACAGGTTACACGGACATAATAATAAATAGATCGCATATGTAGAATCACACGTGAGATATTGTTGAATTCGGATTGTTTTATCAGAGGCTGGAGTTACAAAAGAATCACCTCTGATCATATAGGGGCAGTTAACACAATTGCAGCACGGATAGCAGCCCTTGCGTGTAGAGCCGAAATACCTGCCGCAATCAATTCTGGAGGACCCAACATCAGCCCTGACTAATTTGTCGCCTAAGTTACGACTCCTACGAAAGGAGCACAATGGGGGGACCCTGAATTCCTCTATATTGTCAAAACCACTGGCCAAAACCGACCAGTGTTTCCTGACAATAGAGGAAACCTGAGGACTATTGATGCTGTAATCAGTAACAAATGGAATCCTCGGCATCACAGTCTTGGACCTCCTTGGGTCTCCATTCTTCATTCTAATTTTAGTTTTACAGATACTGTCAGAAATGAGCCTCTTGGGATAGCCTCTAGTCTGAAACTTAGTAGCCATCTCTGATAGTCTGAGGTCCCTAACCGGGCCCTCATCAACTATCCTAGCTACCCGTAACATTTGGCTGAGAGGAAGGGACTTGATCATTGGTCGTGGGTGATGGCTTTCAAACCTTACAAGAGTATTTTTGTCAGTGGGCTTCACATAAAGATCAGTGGACAACTCGTGTCTCCTAATCGAAACCTCGGTGTCAAGAAACTGCAGCTTATCATGAGAGTGTACCTGTAACTGCCAGCTCTGTCAGAAGATCTGGCAGACGTTCTTCTCTACCTCTTGCATGAGGTTCGTTGTTTTGGTTTCACTTTGTCATCTCCTTTCCTTCTCCCAGCTGTCACCTATTTACACTAATTGTCTCCCTTTATATTCCCTCCCATACTGCCTCACTTTGCGATTTATACTTCTTCCTGGATGAGTTGTTCACTGCTGGAGGCTGCTACTGCTGATTCCTCAGATAAGTCCTTTTCCTTTATTTGTGTTTCCTTGCTGGCTTGATTGTAGGTGACCCTGACTCCGTCCGTATTAAGTGCAGGGAGCCGGTGGTCATGTCCCCTCACTATTATAGGGTTTTCAGGTGTCACACAGTATAAGGTACGTGGGCATGCAATCGTCTACCATAAATATCTTTGCATGGGCATAACAGTCAGAGAGAGCTCTAGGGGTTTTATAGGGCTCACCCATATGCTCCTTAGTTTGTGATCAAGCCAGTCGGATGTTTATTTATAAGTTCCAGCTTTCTGCAAAACCATCCGTGACATTATAAACCGCCATAACCGTCTTAAGCCTTGATCCGGATTCAGCCTTGATTGACCGCATGCAAGGTCTTTCACTGGAGGTAGCAGATCTCCGTAAAACTGTGTCTCAGTTTCAGGTGACCAGTTCTGCTGGCGTTCATGGAGTTTGTTCCGAGCCTAAGATCTCGCTTCTGGATACGTTCTCCGGGGGTAGTGAGAATTTTGCTTGCTTTAGAGAGATTTGAAAACTCAATTTTCGCCTACTTCCCCATTCCTCTGGTGATGAGGAGCAAAGGGTTGGGATCATCATCTCGCTGCGCAGGGATAACGCTCAGTCTTGGGCCTTTTCGCTGCCGGTGGGGGCACGGCCCCTCCGATCGGTGGGTGAATTTTTTGTAGCCCTGGGGCAGATATATGATGACCCGGATCGTATTGCTCTGGCTGAATCTAAACTGCGTCTTTTATGCCAGGGTAAACAGTCCGCAGAGATATATTGTTTAGAATTGCGGAGATGGGCAGCTGATACTGGTTGGAATGATGCTGCACTCCGAAGTCAATTTTGCCATGGTCTTTCGGAAAGATTGAAAGATGCATTTGCTTTTCATGAGAGACCAGCCTCGTTAGAATCTGCCATGTCTCTAGCTGTTCGTATTGACAGGCGTCTTAGAGAGAGAGAGGAGACTACTCCTTCCTGTCATATTCAGTCCAAGGACAGTGGGGCTGTCTCATTCAGTGCACAGGGGTCTCAGTCTCTCTCAATCCCCTCTGAGGAGGAGGCCATGCAGCTGGGTTTGCTTGCCTCTGATAGTAGAGGATTCAGCTCTCTGAGGAGGGTTTGTTTCTGTTGTGGGGGTATAAATCATTTGGCTAATGTTTGCCCCTCTAGGAGATTGATGGAGTTTTCTGAGGGTAATAAAAGAAAAACAAAAAGAAAAAAAACCCTCTAAAACTTTCCATTTGCTACTATTGGCAAGGTTGATGCGGAAATGGAAGGTTTGCCGTTTACTTGTAGTTCCCGTTTTCTCCTACCTGCCAGGGTGGTGCTAGACAGCAAGAACATTGTTTGTGAGATTTTTGTAGATAGTGGAGCAGCTGTCAATCTCAATGATAATCAATTTGCAATAACGCATGGTTTCCAGGTATCCACTTTGGAAAAGGATATACCTGTTTTTGCTATCGATTCCGCTCCACTTTCTCAAAGATCGTTAAAGGGCATAGTTCACAATATCCGTTTGACTGTGGGTGACGCTCATGTTGAGGATATGTCATGTTTCGTCTTTAGCGGATTACCTACTCCTCTAGTGTTGGGGCTACCCTGGCTCACTAAACATAACCCCATTGATTGGCAAGCAAGGCAAATAAATGGTTGGAGTGAGTTTTGCAGAGAGAATTGCCTCACGGCGTCTCTTTCAGAGGTTTCTACCAAGACTGTGCCATCTTTTCTCTCTGAATTTTCGGATGTGTTTTCCGAGAATGGTGTCCAGGAGTTGCCCCCTCATCGGGAGTACAACTGCCCTAGTAATCTCATCCCAGGCGCCAAACTGCCAAAATCACGTTTATACAATCTCTCCCAACCTGAAAGAGTCGCTATGCGTACTTATATCTCTGAGAGCCTGAGAAAGGGACACATCCCACCCTCGAAGTCACCTGTTGCCGCTGGGGTTTTTTTTGTTAAGAAAAAAGATGGTTCTTTAAGACCTTGTCTGGATTTCAAGGAGCTGAACCGTATCACGATTCGTGACCCATATCCGCTTCTGATCCCGGACCGGTTTAACCAGATTGTTGGGGCTAAGGTTTTTTCTAAGTTGGATTTAAGAGGGGCATACAACCTGGTCAGGGTCAGGGAAGGGGACGAATGGAAGACGACCTTCAATACCCCTGAGGGTAATTTCGAGAATTTGGTTATGCCCTTTGGTTTGATGAATGCTCCGGCCGTCTTCCAACATTTTGTGAACAGCATTTTTTATCATTTAATGGGGAAATTTGTACTGGTGTATCTAGATGACATTTAGATTTTTTCTCCTGATTTCAAGACTCATCGAGATCACCTACGTCAGGTCTTGCTGATTCTGCGGGATAATAAATTGTACGCTAAACTGGAAAAATGTGTGTTTGCGGTTCCGGAGATTCAATTTCTTGGTTTTCTTCTCTCCGCTTCTGGTTTTCGCATAGACCCTGAGAAGGTCAGCGCTGTGCTTGATTGGGAGCTTCCTGAGAATCAGAAGGCGCTGATGCAGTTTTTTGGTTTTGCCAATTATTACAGAAAGTTCATTTTGAATTATTCCTCTGTTAAGCCACTATAAGACAGCAGGACCATATTGGCGATTATGGATATGTGAAAGAATATTTTTTTTTATAATTAACAATTTTATTGTTTTGACAGAAAGAGCAGATTGTACATGTCAGTATATCTCAAAATGTGAAAGAATATTTTTTAATTCACCTTTTGTGTTCACTGATGCATGGATGTAATCACATTGGGATATATGACGACACAGACAAGATGTGACCTTGCAATATTTTTTCTGATATTTCTCCTAATATTATGGGACCTTTGGCACAATGCAAATGGCCATTGTTTTAGGCCGTGTATTTGTGTATATCGGTTCCCTAGGGTATTAAACAGTCTGCGTGAGATTGGATGGTTTTCTCATGATGGGGACAGGGATGCAGAGACGCTTTATGGTGACGGCTGCGTCTGTGGATCCTATCTGGGCGTGCTGCCTCTGAACGGGTGACCCCCGGTGGAGACGCCACGCCCCTTGAGATAAAGTGTGACTGCCTTCGTCACATGAGATGTGTGTGTCAGACTGTCTCCACCCTGTTTTGGGAATGAGCATGCTCAGTTGATGTTCAAGTGCCGGGTCACCATCTTGGATGTGGGTACCTATGTCTTCTATGTGATAGATAGTTTCGCGGGATGAGGACTTTTTCACGCCTGCGCACTACTCAATTCCGGACGCCGACTGAGTCCTGCCGTCTCAAGCTACATGTGAGAATTCTATATTAGATAAATTATTTGTTTTTAATTAACACGATTATGTACACTTGATTTGTAATATTGATTAATGATGTTATGCACTGTAACCATATGAATTTATGGATAGAATCTTTGGCACATAGCACTTTATGACACATTGTCTGTTTTTAGTGAGATATAATCATGCACATTTGATATACCCGTATATACTCGAGTATAAGCCGACCCGAGTATAAGCCGAGGCCCCTAATTTTACCCCCAAAAAAGGGAAAAATTATTGACTCGAGTATAAGACTAGGGTGGGAAATGCAGCTATAATGCAGAGTGTATGTGTATATAATGCACACACTCTACATTATATACACACATCTGCAAGAGAGTGACTCAGATTGATGGGAGTCTGACTCTGACTCCCTGTATTTAATGCAGAGTGTGTGCATTATATACACACACACTCTGCATTAAATACAGGGAGCCATCCACAGATCTCCCCCCTAAACAGTGCCATCCACAGATCTCCCCCTAAACAGTGCCATCCACAGATCCCCCCTAAACAGTGCCATCCACAGATCCCCCCTCCCCTAAACAGTGCCATGATGGCACTGTTTATGGGAGGGGGGATCTGTGGATGGCACTGTAGGGGGATCTGTGGATGGCACTGCCATCCACAGATCCCCCTACAGTGCCATCCACAGATCCCCCTCCCCGACGCTCACAGCAGTATATTTATAAACTACCGTAATCAGTAACTACTTTAACTTTAATCAACAGTCATCGCTCATTGCTGAGCTCTTTACTCAGATTATTTGGATATGGGATATCTTACCGGTACTTTGTCTTAGCTCCGGTAATAGCAGGCAGTGCGGGGGGCGGCGCTCACTTACTGACGTCACGCGCCTGCTCCCACTAGGCGGCGCAGGCGCGTGACGTCAGTGAGTGAGCGCCGCCCCCCCGCACTGCCTGCTATTACCGGAGCTAGACTAGACTCGAGTATAAGACGAGGGGGCTTTTTGAGCACAAAAATATGTGCAAAAAAACTCGTCTTATACTCGAGTATATACGGTATATTGCTTTTAATATTGTTTTTGTAAAAATTGATGTATAATCATGTAATCACTTTGTTAATTATGTATGGTATACAAGCACCTGATTTTGCACTATGTATTATGGCTTGACAAAGGCTCCATGGAGTGAGCTGAAACATTGCTGTTACCACATGGGTGATTAAAATACCCTTTTTTCACGGATATTTGAGTGCTGCCTTGGCCTGTTTTACACATATCTATCTATTTATCCATCCATCTATCCACCAATTATCGATCAATCTATGTTTCTACCTACCAGACTGGGCCGCAGAGGCAAAATGTGAGCTACGGTTCTGTAGCGCTCCCTGGGCCGGCATGCAGTGTAGGGAAGGTTAGCACCAGTTCCTTTGGGGCACTCTCTGTTGTCCAGGGATCGCTTGCCAGAGGGTGGTTGAGGTGCCCTTGATGGTCTGGGTTTAAGGTGCCGTGGAGGTAGGGTCACTGTTGTTTATGATGCCAGCACCGTTAGGTGCAAAGTAGGGTGGTATGAGGAGTCAATGGTTGTAAACAACTGAACTTTTACTTAATCAATTACCTTAAGGCAGTTAGTGCAGTTCATTTGCATGCAAAGGGTGACAATCCATATGATGCATACACGATTGGTTTAACAGGCTTGACATTAGGTGCATTGAGATTTTCCTTTGGCTGGTATGAGAGAGTTCCTTTCTAACTGTCCTCACTATGACCACACTCTAGCCGCCAGATGCTGGATATAATGACTCTTACTTGTGTTTGGCAACCCACAGGGCGGTCTGTCTAACAACAGGCATGAATCCTCTGCTCAATTGTTTGCACTGGTTGCTTTAAGAAACACTGGTCCACAATATCCATAGTGGTATGTTTTAATGGACAACCTTGCACCTAGTTGTCTGGCTGTGTCCAGGTGCTTTTAGGCTTCTCCAGGTAACTGGTGCTGTGGAGTCCATAAGCTAATGCAGCTCCTATCTCCACTAGACTTTCTCTATAGCCGCAGTTTATTTTAGTCTGTTCTAGGTAGCTGTAAAGATGTTCTCCACACTCCCTCAGCTTGGCCAGGGCCAAGGGGCTAAAATGGGAGCTATCTATCTATCTATCTAATATTTATCTATCTCTCTATGTATCTGTATCCATATATCTGTCTATCTCTCAGTCTTCAAGTCTGTCTATCCCTCTATCTCTCTATCTATCAAATATCATTAGGGCTTCAGGTTTCTTTTGGCATATGGCATCTGATATAACTAAGACTTCATGAATCGTATGATATAACTGTTTTAACAAATCTAATTTCTGGATAATTCTGATAAGTTTATCCCCCCACCCCGCAAAAATATAACTTTTGGAGCAATCTCCAACTAAAATAAAGTAATGTGAAAAATTATGGGGCACATTTATAAAGACTGGCATTTTAGAATAAACCCCTAAACTGGCGGTGGATCCGCCTCTCCATAACTTTGGCACATCCAGCGCCAGTTCTAAATGTAATACAGCTTCCTTGCTGTCTTACATTTAGACCTTTTTCTACGCCCAAAATATGCCTAATATATTTTAATATTATATATATATATATACACTGCTCAAAAAAATAAAGGGAACACAAAAATAACACATCCTAGATCTGAATTAATTAAATATTCTTCTGAAATACTTTGTTCTTTACATAGTTGAATGTGCTGACAACAAAATCACACAAAAATAAAAAAATGGAAATCAAATTTTTCAACCCATGGAGGTCTGGATTTGGAGTCACACTCAAAATTAAAGTGGAAAAACACACTACAGGCTGATCCAACTTTGATGTAATGTCCTTAACCACCTCCGGACCGCCTAACGCAGATTCGCGTTCCGGAGGTGGCAGCGCTGCGCACAGTCACGCATATACGCGTCATCTCGCGAGACGCGAGATTTCGCTCCAAGCCGGCCCGCGCATGCGCATCGCGGGCCGGCAAAAGTTAAAGAACAAGTTCGTCACCAGCCTGCCAGCAACGATCATTGGCTGGCAGGCTGGCGATTTTTAAAAAATCCAATCACAAGCCATATAACAGATCATATTAGTAAATATGATCTGTTATATGGCTTCTCTGCTCCTCTGCTGGTCCTTTTCGTCGGTTGGATCCAGCAGAGAAGCAGACATCACTGTGAGTAGCACCAACACTACACTGTAGCCCCTGATCACCCCCCTGCACCCCAATTAACCCTTTGATCACCCCTTTGATCGCCCCTGTCAATCACCAGTGAAAGGAAAAAAAGTGATCAGTGTAAACTGTCACTTTTTTTTTTTCACTAGTATTGGCTGTTAGGTTTTAGGGATAGTTTAGGCCCCTTGGTTAGGTAGTTAGCGTCAGTTAGCGCCCACCCCACCGCACCGCAGTCACTTTTATTCGCTGTTTAGCGTATCGCTAATCAGCATTTGTACTTTTATAGTATCTGTAAGTGATCAAAACTGATCACGGTCAGATCTATAATAGTATTAGTGTCACCTTAGTTCGCCCTCCACCCAAAACGCAGTGTTTGCCCGATCAGGCCTGATCGGTCGCCCACACGTGCGTTCACCCACGCCCGCCCCACCGCAGTGACAAAAAATATATATTTTTTTGATCACTGCACATTCATTTTACACGCACTGCGGCGATAAAAAAATCAGTTTTGATATTTTTTATCAACCGCAGCGGCCTCCGGTACTTCGCTAGCCTCCCCTTTGTAAGACAGGTTTGCTTTTTTTCTTGGGTAGTCTCAGGGAATACCCCTAAATTTAGTAGTCCAAAATGTCAAACAGGGGGTATTCTTCTGAAGAGGCCTACAGGATTCTGACCCAGTCGGATGAGGAGTGGGAACCCTCATCTGACGAATCTAGCGGGTCAGAATATGAACCTGTGGAAAGCAGTGGCTCTCTGACCCAAAGTTCGGACGAGGAGGTGGAGGTCCCTGATAGCACCAGGCGTACCAGGCCCCGTGTCGCTAGACCACAGGTTACGCAGGATCCGCTTCAAGAGCAGCAGAGTGGGGCTGTCGCTGCCGGATCACGTGGTGAGGCATACACCAGCAGCGCAGCCCTCCCTGGACCTAGTACCAGCACTGCCGTACAACATGGTGACGTGGCGAGCACCAGAAGGGCAGTTGAAGCTGGTACGGTGGCACGTGCACTAGTTACCCCGTCGCAGCCACCGCACAGACAGGCCCGTAGAGCCCCTAGAGTCCCTGAGGTGCTGGCAAACCCTGATTGGCAGTCACCAACTTCAGCCGCACCTGTAGTTCCCCCTTTCACCGCCCAGTCTGGAGTTCGGGTTGAGACGGCTCAAATCGGTTCGGCCCTGGGATTTTTTGAGCTGTTCTTGACTGCGGAGCTCTTGGACTTAGTCGTGGCAGAGACCAACCAGTATGCCACACAATTTATATCCGCCAACCCGGGAAGCTTTTATGCCCAGCCTTTCCGGTGGAAACCAGTCCAAGTTTCCGAAATTAAAATTTTTTTGGGCCTTCTCCTCAACAAGGGCCTGACAAAAAAGCATGAATTGCGGTCATATTGGTCAACGCACCCAATTCATCACATGCCCATGTTCTCTGCTGCTATGTCCAGGGCACGATTTGAGGCCATCCTCCGTTTCCTGCATTTTAGCGACAACACCACCTCCCGTCCCAGAGGCCACCCAGCTTTTGACCGGCTCCACAAAATTCGGCCCCTCATAGACCATTTCAACCAGAAATTTGCAGATTTGTATACCCCCGAGCAAAACATCTGCGTAGACGAGTCCCTAATACATTTTACCGGGCGCCTTGGCTTCAAACAGTACATCCCAAGCAAGCGTGCCCGGTATGGGGTCAAATTGTATAAGCTCTGTGAAAGGGCCACAGGCTATACCCACAAATTTCGTGTCTATGAGGGAAAAGATCAGACCCTGGAGCCGGTCGGTTGCCCTGACTACCTGGGGAGCAGTGGGAAGACAGTCTGGGACTTGGTGTCACCCTTATTCGGCAAGGGGTACCATCTTTATGTGGACAATTTTTACACAAGTGTGGCCCTCTTTAGGCATTTGTTTCTAGAACGGATTTGCGCCTGTGGCACCGCGCGAACTAGTCGCGTGGGCTTCCCCCAACGGCTTGTAACCACCCGTCTTGCAAGGGGGGAGAGGGCTGCCTTGTGTAACGAAGAACTGCTCGCGGTGAAATGGAGAGACAAGCGTGACGTTTACATGCTCTCCTCCATTCACGCAGACACGACAATCCAAATTGAGCGAGCAACCCGTGTCATTGAAAAGCCCCTCTGTGTCCACGACTATAATGCGCTCATGGGAGGGGTGGACTTCAATGACCAGATGTTGTCTCCGTATTTAGTTTCCCGCAGAACCAGACGCTGGTATAAGAAGGTGTCTGTATATTTAATTCAATTGGCGCTGTACAATAGTTTTGTTCTCTACAGTAAGGCTGGGAGAACACGATCTTTCCTCAAATTCCAGGAAGAGATCATCGAGAACCTCCTTTACCCAGGAGGTTCCGTGGCCCCATCCCCCAGTGTAGTTAGCCGTCTACACGAGCGACATTTCCCCAGTGTCGTTCCTGGTACCTCAACCCAACCGTCACCCCGAAAAAGATGTCGTGTCTGTAGCAGGAGTGGAATAAGGCGTGACACCCGCTATTTCTGTCCTGACTGTGCTGACCACCCTGCCCTATGCTATGGAGAGTGTTTCCGGAAGTACCACACACAGGTACACCTAGCATAGGGATTGCATCTCACAGGACAGGCACACAGGGCTATTAGGGCCCATTCACTCACAGCTGCTGCAAACCTCTCCTTTCACCTGGGATAAAGTGCATAACGTACTTCGCCACATCTTTGGGCGATTTGCGCTTTGCACATTGTCCCATGGGGAAGGAGAGGTTTGTTCTATAAAGGTAAAAAAAACTAAACAAAAAAAAAATTACCGGTAAGTAAAAAAGTTAAAAAAGTTTAAAAAAGTTAATATGTTCTGTTCTAAAGTTAATAAAGTTATTGCTTTGCGGCCTGGTTTTTTCTTTTTTGTTTTGTTTTTTTTACCTTCCAGGTGGACCAACCGATCGACTAGCTGCAGCACTGATGTGCATTCGGACAGAAGCATTGCGCTGCTGTCAGATTACACGCAAGTCGGTGTATGCGGCGCTGCAAGACGAGATTTCTCCTCTGCAGTAAAAGATATGTTTGCCGAGGCATATGAGCTGAGGAGGTGGCGGTGTTCATATACTTTGGCAAACACTTTGTATATATAAAAAAAAAAAATCCCGGCAATGATTTATTCATCCACATCGATTGATGTGAATGGAGAAATCTGGTTTGCCAGGGCATACGAGCTGAAGTGGGTATGGATGTTGGGCGGAGCTCCTATGTCCTGGCAGACGCCTTTCCCCTCCTTTTTCTTTTTTTGGCAGAGATTTTTTCATCCACATTGATCGATGCGAATGAAGAAATCTGTGCCGTTCATTTTTTTCTTTCAGCCCAGAGGCTGAACGGAAAAAAAAAATCTCATTACCCGTATGCTCAATATAAGGAGAATAGCAGAAACTCCTAATGCTGGGCATACATGTAATGATTGCGGAGACCCTCAAATGCCAGGGCAGTACAAACACCCCACAAATAACACCATTTTGGAAAGAAGACACCCCAAGGTATTCGCTGAGGGGCATATTGAGTCCATGAAAGATTGAAATTTTTGTCCCAAGTTAGCGGAAAGGGAGACTTTGTGAGAACAAAATCCAAAAAATCAATTTCCGCTAACTTGTGCCAAAATTTTTTTTTTTCAATGAACTCGCCATGCCCCTCATTGAATACCTTGGGGTGTCTTCTTTCCAAAATGGGGTCACATGTGGGGTATTTATACTGCCCTGGCATTTTAGGGGCCCCAAAGCGTGAGAAGAAGTCTGGTATCCAAATGTCTAAAAATGCCCTCCTAAAAGGAATTTGGGCCCCTTTGCCCACCTAGGCTGCAAAAAAGTGTCACACATGTGGTATCTCCGTATTCAGCAGAAGTTGGGGAATATGTTTTGGGGTGTCATTTTACATATACACATGCTGGGTGAGATAAATATCTTGGTCAAATGCCAACTTTGTATAAAAAAAATGGGAAAAGTTGTCTTTTGCCAAGATATTTCTCTCACCCAGCATGGGTATATGTAAAATGACACCCCAAAACACATTCCCCACCTTCTCCTGAGTACGGAGATACCAGATGTGTGACACTTTTTTGCAGCCTAGGTGGGCAAAGGGGCCCACATTCCAAAGAGCACCTTTCAGATTTCACAGGTCATTTACCTACTTACCAGACATTAGGGCCCCTGGAAAATGCCAGGGCAGTATAACTACCCCACAAGTGACCCCATTTTGGAAAGAAGACACCCCAAGGTATTCCGTGAGGGGCATGGCAAGTTCCTAGAATTTTTTATTTTTTGTCACAAGTTAGTGGAAAATGATGATTTTTTTTTTTTTTTTTTTTTCATACAAAGTCTCCTATTCCACTAACTTGTGACAAAAAAAAAAAATTTCCATGAACTCACTATGCCCATCAGCGAATACCTTGGGGTCTCTTCTTTCCAAAATGGGGTCACTTGTGGGGTAGTTATACTGCCCTGGCATTCTAGGGGCCCAAATGTGTGGTAAGGAGTTTGAAATCAAATTCAGTAAAAAATGACGAGTGAAATCCGAAAGGTGCTCTTTGGAATATGGGCCCCTTTGCCCACCTAGGCTGCAAAAAAGTGTCACACATCTGGTATCTCCGTACTCAGGAGAAGGTGGGGAATGTGTTTTGGGGTGTCATTTTATATATACCCATGCTGGGTGAGAGAAATATCTTGGCAAAAGACAACTTTTCCCATTTTTTTATACAAAGTTGTCATTTGACCAAGATATTTATCTCACCCAGCATGGGTATATGTAAAAAGACGCCCCAAAACACATTCCTCAACTTCTCCTGAGTACGGGGATACCAGATGTGTGACACTTTTTTGCAGCCTAGGTGGGCAAAGGGGCCCATATTCCAAAGAGCACCTTTCGGATTTCACAGGTCATTTTTCACTGAATTTGATTTCAAACTCCTTACCACACATTTGGGCCCCTAGAATGCCAGGGCAGTATAACTACCCCACAAGTGACCCCATTTTGGAAAGAAGAGACCCCAAGGTATTCGCTGATGGGCATAGTGAGTTCATGGAAGTTTTTATTTTTTGTCACAAGTTAGTGGAATATGAGACTTTGTATGAAAAAAAAAAAAAAAAAAAATCATCATTTTCCGCTAACTTGTGACAAAAAATAAAAAATTCTAGGAACTCGCCATGCCCCTCACGGAATACCTTGGGGTGTCTTCTTTCCAAAATGGGGTCACTTGTGGGGTAGTTATACTGCCCTGGCATTCTAGGGGCCAAAATGTGTGGTAAGGAGTTTGAAATCAAATTCAGTAAAAAATGACGAGTGAAATCCGAAAGGTGCTCTTTGGAATATGGGCCCCTTTGCCCACCTAGGCTGCAAAAAAGTGTCACACATCTGGTATCTCCGTACTCAGGAGAAGGTGGGGAATGTGTTTTGGGGTGTCATTTTATATATACCCATGCTGGGTGAGAGAAATATCTTGGCAAAAGACAACTTTTCCCATTTTTTTATACAAAGTTGTCATTTGACCAAGATATTTATCTCACCCAGCATGGGTATATGTAAAAAGACGCCCCAAAACACATTCCTCAACTTCTCCTGAGTACGGGGATACCAGATGTGTGACACTTTTTTGCAGCCTAGGTGGGCAAAGGGGCCCATATTCCAAAGAGCACCTTTCGGATTTCACAGGTCATTTTTCACTGAATTTGATTTCAAACTCCTTACCACACATTTGGGCCCCTAGAATGCCAGGGCAGTATAACTACCCCACAAGTGACCCCATTTTGGAAAGAAGAGACCCCAAGGTATTCGCTGATGGGCATAGTGAGTTCATAGAACTTTTTATTTTTTGTCACAAGTTAGTGGAATATGAGACTTTGTAAGAAAAAAAAAAAAAAAAAAAAAATCATCATTTTCCGCTAACTTGTGACAAAAAATAAAAAGTTCTATGAACTCACTATGCCCATCAGCGAATACCTTAGGGTGTGTACTTTCAGAAATGGGGTCATTTGTGGGGTGTTTGTACTGTCTGGGCATTGTAGAACCTCAGGAAACATGACAGGTGCTCAGAAAGTCAGAGCTGCTTCAAAAAGCGGAAATTCACATTTTTGTACCATAGTTTGTAAACGCTATAACTTTTACCCAAACCATTTTTTTTTTACCCAAACATTTTTTTTTTATCAAAGACATGTAGAACTATAAATTTAGAGCAAAATTTCTATATGGATGTCGTTTTTTTTGCAAAATTTTACAACTGAAAGTGAAAAATGTCATTTTTTTGCAAAAAAATCGTTAAATTTCGATTAATAACAAAAAAAGTAAAAATGTCAGCAGCAATGAAATACCACCAAATGAAAGCTCTATTAGTGAGAAGAAAAGGAGGTAAAATTCATTTGGGTGGTAAGTTGCATGACCGAGCAATAAACGGTGAAAGTAGTGTAGGTCAGAAGTGTAAAAAGTGGCCTGGTCTTTCAGGGTGTTCAAGCACTGGGGGCTGAGGTGGTTAAAACAAGTCAAAATGAGGCTCAGTAGTGTGTGTGGCCTCCATGTGCCTGTATGACCTCCCTACAATGCCTGTGCATGCTCCTGATGAGGTGGCGGACGGTCTCCTGAGGGATCTCCTCCCAGACCTGGACTAAAGCATCTGCCAACTCCTGGACAGTCTGTGGTGCAACGTCATGTTGGTGGATAGAGCGAGACATGATGTCCCAGATGTGCCCAATTGGATTCAGGTCTGGGGAACGGGCGGGCCAGTCCATAGCATCAATGCCTTCGTCTTGCAGGAACTGCTGACACACTCCAGCCACATGAGATCTAGCATTGTCTTGCATTAGGAGGAAACCAGGGCCAACCGCACCAGCATATGGTCTCACAAGGGGTCTGAGGATCTCATCTCGGTACCTAATGGCAGTCAGGCTACCTCTGGCGAGCACATGGAGGGCTGTGCGGCCCTCCAAAGAAATGCCACCCCACACCATTACTGACCCAATGCCAAACCGGTCATGCTGGAGGATGTTGAAGGCAGCAGAACGTTCTCCACGGCATCTCCAGACTCTCTCACGTCTGTCACATGTGCTCAGTGTGAACCTGCTTTCATCTGTGAAGAGCACAGGGCGCCAGTGGCGAATTTGCCAATCTTGGTGTTCTCTGGCAAATGCCAAACGTCCTGCACGGTGTTGGGCTGTAAGCACAACCCCCACCTGTGGACGTCGGGCCCTCATATCACCCTCATGGAGTCTGTTTCTGACCGTTTGAGCAGACACATGCACATTTGTTGCTTGCTGGAGGTCATTTTGCAGGGCTCTGGCAGTGCTCCTCCTGTTCCTCCTTGCACAAAGGCGGAGGTAGCGGTCCTGCTGCTGGGTTGTTGCCCTCCTACGGCCTCCTCCATGTCTCCTGATGTACTGGCCTGTCTCCTGGTAGCGCCTCCATGCTCTGGACACTACGCTGACAGACACAGCAAACCTTCTTGCCACAGCTCGCTTT
This sequence comes from Bufo bufo, assembly GCF_905171765.1. Lineage (NCBI taxonomy): Eukaryota > Metazoa > Chordata > Amphibia > Anura > Bufonidae > Bufo > Bufo bufo. The sequence continues at coordinate 532,283,665 of NC_053390.1, read as the reverse complement.
GATGTGCCATCCTGGATAAGCTGCACTACCTGAGCCACTTGTGTGGGTTGTAGACTCCGTCTCATGCTACCACTAGAGTGAAAGCACCGCCAGCATTCAAAAGTGACCAAAACATCAGCCAGGAAGCATAGGAACTGAGAAGTGGTCTGTGGTCACCACCTGCAGAACCACTCCTTTATTGGGGGTGTCTTGCTAATTGCCTATAATTTCCACCTGTTGTCTATCCCATTTGCACAACAGCATGTGAAATTGATTGTCACTCAGTGTTGCTTCCTAAATGGACAGTTTGATTTCACAGAAGTGTGAATGACTTGGAGTTACATTGTGTTGTTTAAGTGTTCCCTTTATTTTTTTGAGCAGTGTATATATATATATATATATATATATATATAAAAAATAATTCATATTCTTACTATAATTTCTGTTATTTGTAATGTTAACAACTACTGCTTGGAGTTTTGAACAGAAATTATACTCCTTACTCAAACAACAATGCAAGTTCTTATAGTTTTCTGTACATTCGCTCAGTGAAATGATTGTCACTGTTATTCTAGGAGCAGATTGTAAATCAGTCAGAGGCGTGTTTAAATCATAGATACTTCCAGACTTTGTAAAGCAAAATGAAAGGTATAATCTCCTGGCTTTATTCTGTAAAAACAGAAGAATGCGTCTGTCAGTCAACCTGTCTCAGGTGAATTGTGCAGTTTTGGCAATATCTTGAAAAAACTGAAAAATCCGGCACATGCACTACGGATAAAATGCAATCTCTTTATTATGATCCTTTAAAATTCCATGAGCTGATCAGAAAGCTTTACGGTTTACGAGTTTTGACATTCTGTCTTATTCATGACCATACTGTGTAGTCAAATTTTCTGGTTTAAAAAACCCTTCACCCACCTCAGACACTCCTCCATTACCATGTGTGAATAATCACCAAATTGGAATCGGGGGTGTGTCTGGTGACATCATAAAATACAAAACTACTTGCAAAAACAAGCTTCTACAAAAGGAAAAATGAATCAACAATCACATACAGTCGTACAGAATATACGGTAAATCAATATTCAAAGATGAGATCGTGTCTATTATTCATGCCCTTTGGAATCCTGGTATGCAATAGGAAGATCCAAAAAGACTCCTTATTATAAATCAGTGTCTTTAGATCTCCTCCTCGCAATGTTTTTTTTTAACCCTTTCAATACCAGTGACTTCAAGATCTGCTGTGTAACCTCCATGTACGTCTCTAAAATGTCGAGACAGCATTGAAATGTTCACTACCTTCAAGTTTGAGATGTCTGAAAGATGTTTCCTTACTCTTGTTTTCAAACTGTTTGAAGTGCTACCCACATATTGAACGTTACAGCTGCTGTAGGTGGCTAAATAAATCACATTACTTGTGTTACAGTTTACAGGTATACAGGTGGAACTTGAAAAATTCGAATATCGTGCAAAAGTCCATTTATTTCAGTAATCCAAATTAAAAGGAATTGCATTAATGCAGCTTAAAATTAGAATTTTGTGAAAAGGTTCAATATTCTAGGCTCAAAGTGTCACACTCTAGTCAGCTAATTATTCCATACCACCTAAGCAAAGGGTACCTAAAAATTGCCACTTTGGGGTTTCATAAGCTGTAAGCCATAATCATCCAAATTATAACAAATAAAGGCTTGAAATACCTCGCTTTGCATGTAATGAGTCTCTCATATATTAGTTTCATCTTTTAAGTTGCATTACTGAAATAAATTAACTTTGCACAATATTCTAATTTTTCGAGTTTCACCTGTATATGATTTAATTTTAAATTCTTCTCCTGTAGCACTAGATTTAAAGCTCTTGCTTATATTAATAAATTGACAGGTTTTACATACATTCTGTCCGCATCTGTAGCAGCCAGTAACATTCAACCAGGTATTACTTGTAGACCCTGATTTCCCCAAAAATAAACTCGGAGACTGTACTGTCGATATAGTTGGAGCTCTTTTGCTCACAACTTAAATTCCTGATTCCAATATCTGTTGTAAATTATCATTCTGATTTAGAATCAGTAAATACCTATTAATGATGTCCCGTACCTCATTAAACTGTCTACTATAAGTGGTTGTCACTCTCACCTTTTTCTCTTGTGTTTCTATTTTTATTATTCCTACTTGTTTCCTGGGAGATTAGATTTCTAGGTTCCTTGCACGCATATGGAGTGGAGCAGGTGAACTGGAAATATTTTGCTATATGATAGTTTTGGCAAAAGCTCTATTCAGCATGAGTTAAATACCCCCTAGTAGCTGGGTATGGTAGATCCTGAAGGGGAGTGTAGAGGTTTATACAGCCTTAGTTTAATGAAAAGCTATGTTATTCTTTAATGTCTCTTGTACAAAGATGTTTTTTGCATGTAGAAGCTAAAAACCCCTCCAGTTCCACTCAGACAGATGTAATTTTTCACCATGTCACAACACAGGCATAAAGATAAAATGTGACCCTACACCTTCAATAGTTGTTGTTCAAATGCTCATTCAGCCAACAGCTATCCCTCCCAGCTCCCTATACTCGTGCATTTGCAGTCCGGCACTCCTTGGACCATGCAGGGAAGAGTGGGGTGCACCTTTTGATCCCGTTGAGGCACAGCCTGGCTTGGTGTCCCCTGCCTGGTGGTAAATGCGATGCCTTTGGTGTCAGTGGATGTTTTGGTGCAAGACAAGGCTCCCTCAATGTACAATGAAAAAGACAATGATACAGCAGTGGAAGAAGACTATGCAAGGCAATAACAAGGCCAATTTGGGGGTAACACCCTACTTTCCTGAAGCAATTTGGGCAGATGACACTCGCAGAAGTAGGTTCAGTATTTCCAGGTGCATACACAGTTTACCTAAAGTTGTATAAAGGAATATACTATAGGCCATACAACGAGTACTTCTCTGAGTCTCTGTCCAGTTAATCTAAGAAAACTTGTAAGGGGTGCAAATTCTCTCTCACAGAAAATGCCTAACTGTGGGGTGTAGTATTTTAACAAATGGCCAGTCTGCCTCAGTAGTATGGCAGGGTACTTGAAGCTTATCCCCAACCAAATGCAATGAAATCCACTGCCAACCATATATGTGTTAACTTTGCTGACTTTTCTGTCCATGCACTGTCCTTGTAATGGCCCTTAAACTTGTGTAAAGTTCAATACTTCTATTGTGAATGGTGGAACCTTTCAACAAACATTGCTGTAATCAAAAGTACAGTGTTTACATGTGGAATAACACTGTCAGGATAGGGAATGGTAGAGCCCTGAACTCATTCACACCACTGCCCATACCTAATTGCACGATCCATCCTAAAGCAACGGCCCATAACTGGACGACAATCCCTTCCTGACTAGTTGCTGGGCCCCATGAAGTAAAATACAAATGGAGAAAATAATAAGCATTATGACAGACAGGGAAATTAAGTGCTGGATCAGAATCCAAAACCAAACTCAAAATCAGGCCAGAGTCCAAACCAAGACAAGATACAAAAGCAGAATCAAATACCAGATAGGGTAAGAGCAAGGGGATCACGTTTGCAATTATTTCAGACATTCTGGGTGCAGAGCAGCTGCCATCCACTACACACAAAAAGGAAAATCTGCTTTGTAACCTTCTTTTACTCACTCAGAAGCAGACCGAGAATCTTGGAGGACATTACAGAGAAGTACATTACCTGTGTAGTTGTGAATAAAGCATTTGGGCTGAAGTACTTATTTAGCCACAGCAGTCTCTTTTTTGACTCTCCTGGCATTCTATGTCAATCAGCTCCAACTCACTCCTCCTCCTTCCCCTCTTCATAGACTTGTATTAACATGTGTAATATTTTCCTTGTGTGAGCTGCTCCTATCCTGGATCTATTCAAAGCATATATCAAAGAGAAAAGCATCTAGCAAGGGGGGGGGGGGGGGGTAAACAACTGATGAGGACATGAGAACTAGACATTTCTCTGTGATAAGACATATTACAAAGTTTCTTGGACCATTGACTTATGCAAAGTTGTGTGAAAAGTTAGTCACCATTTAAGCACAATTTCACTGTTAATAGCTATAGAACATAAAAATATATCACTTTGTAATATATATCTTAATTACCTGTTTTGCGCCCTAAGTCTTGTTTCACTCTTGGGTGTATTTGCTCCACTACAAATAGTTTCCTGTGTTGTCCAGTTCTATCAATAGAAGTTACCCTTCGACTCCCTGTTGGATGAGCATACTCATCCTCAGCAGCCAGTGGTTGCCGCTTCATGACAAACATACTCATCCTGCTAATGGCATAGACACTATCACTGTGAATAAAAGGTCTTCTGACTTGAGTAAAGTTATGATAACAGGCATTAAACTATAGCATTGAAACACATTGAAAGTGATTTGCATCTCAAGGAGGATTACATGAATATCCAAATGCATAAAGATATATAGATTATGTAAAAAAAAAAAAGACCCAGAAATTCCAGACAGTGAAATGGTTTTGTCCAGTAAAACTGTAGAATAAGTCTATTTTGTCGATGGAAATCTGTCAGGAATCTATTATCTAATATTCACACCTGATGAAGGTAAGATTATGTTATTTTTGCTTGCTGTACATTCCATCCATGTGATGCATGTCATACAAGACTGCTTTCATGATCTTTAAGTAGTTGTTTGCTCTTATACATAGTAATATCTTTCTGTTTACAGTATTAACAAGCTCAGGCAAGATCCACATGAAAGTTTAATAACCAAAGCAGAATGATCTCATGAATGATGTCATGATATTATATTATACACTAACAACATGGTAGGGTTTCTATTTCTAGGCACCTTTGCTTCCACAGCTATTTCATAAAAGGTGTTAGAACAGCTGTCTTTTACATTCTGAAGCACAATTTCTATGTCTTAAAGGGAATGTATCATCAAAGATATGACCCATTGTTTAAATCAGGTTTTTATGTTAAATATACTGTAGCGTTAAATAATTTTTAATGTTATATTTAATTTTACATGTCAATAGCTATTAAAAACAACCGAAAATCGTGCAGTTTCCATACTGCTTTATTATGTATATATTCCATATTATGTAAATATTATACTGAATCAACTGTTCACAATAGGTTATTTCAGCTTACTGTTTCTACTTCTTCCTGACCTCCACACAGGTCACAGAGCAACAATCTCAGTGAGGTCCTCTCCTGTCCATTGTGTCTAAGGCCGATGGTGACTGCTATAAAGCATATCTTTAAATGCTGTTATTAACAACTCAGCCAAGATGGCCGACCCCTAATCATGTCCAAGAAATATAATTAAACATTCTACAATCAGAACAAACAACTAGTATTGATCAAGCACCAAAGCGCTCGGGTGCTCGGGTGCTTGAGTAGAACACCTCAGAATGCTCGGGTGCTCGGTAGCACAATGGAAGTCAATGGGAGAACCCGAGCATTAAAGGGAACCTGTCATGTGGATATTTGATTATAATCTAACTAATTATGTACAATCATTAACTACTAAAAAGTACCTTAGATGTATTCACTTACTGGTGTGACAGATGGTTACCTCATAATATACACACAAAGATGCCGCATGCTAATGAGCTGATTTGAGTCCAGCGTGATGTCAGTGAGTCCAGCGTTTTTTTAAATTCAGAGATATAGCCACTCCCCTGCCCACCTGCTGCTGATTCATTTGGAAAATAACTGTCAATCAGCAGCAGGTAGGCGGGGAGAGTCAGGAGCTCATGAATATTCAGGACTCATCATTATCAGCTGGAGCTTTTCAATACAAGATGTTGGCAGATTGACTGGGTCAATTAAAGAAAGTGACCCAGCATTTTGCTAAGAGAATCAGTCACTTATTTATGTTGCCCTTAGTTAGGACACCATAAAACTGGTGACAGGTTCCCTTTAAACCAGGCACCCCCTGCTCTGAAAAGGGGAGGGTGTCTGGTTCATAGGAAAAGGTCAGAAATTGATTGAAACACCACCGGAATGGTTCGAGAACAGCATGGGGAGGATGTCTGGATGCATCTTGGACTCCCAGGTCGCTACTGGGAACAATGTTATCCGAGTAGTACGCCACTTTTACAGACTGACAATAATACGCACAAAACCGAAGATAAAATTGTTAGGAAACATTCTTTCCTGTATACCCTTATGCAGACTCCTGCTAATTTAAAGCACCTGGGCCAAATGGGGAGGAGTGCTGATACCAGGAGGGAAAAGAGCATAGATTCTACAATACATGTAAAATATAAGAAACAGAACTGGATCGCACATCCTCAATACTATGCTTTTATCTAACTGCTTCTCAGCATAATTAACATCGCTTCTCAGGGCAATTTATCGTATACCTACCCCTACGCTGCCCTATCCTATTGTACAATCAATGCTCTTTTCCCTCCTGGTATCAGCACTCCTCCCCATTCGGCCCAGGTGCTTTTAATTAGCAGGAGTCTGCATAAGGATATATATTCCTACCTCTCAGTTGGAGTTCCTAAGAGTATGTGATAAGGTAAGTTCCACACCTGTTCACATGGTGCAGTACTGCACGGCGGCCATTGTTGATTTGGTGCTGTCCTAGTGGGTTGGTGGGGCCAAGAGCCAGGGTGGCTTTGCCAGACAGCGGGGGTGCTGTTTGACTGCTGGGTCCCGCTGCCTGCTGGGGCGGTGCTGTGGCATCGGTGGTCGCCGTGCAGCACTGCGCCAAATTTAGAATGGGGTCCCATTCAAAGAGGCAACTTTGTCGCGGTATAGCACCCGATGACCCGTGTCGGCCAGCCAATCACTGTAATGCCAGTAACCAACATGGCTACGGCATTACAGTGAATGGCAGTACTTACTAGCACATTTATTGGCAAAACATATTGAAGATACAGTTATATAATAAAAGTGGGCTTAAAGTGCAGACTCAACTTTTATTTGAGGGTATTCACATCCTAATTGGAGGAAGGGTTTAGGAATTACAGCTCTTTAATATGTAGCTGCCTCTTTTTTAAGGGACCAAAGGTAATTGGACAATTATTTCAAAAGCTATTTAATGGGCTGCATTGGCTATTCCCTTGTTAATCCATCATCAATTAAGCAGGTAAATGGTCTGGAGTTGATTCCAGGTGTTGCATTTGCATTTGGAAGCTGTTGCTGTGAACCCACAACATGCGGTCACAGAAGCTATTGGTGGAAGTGAAACAGTCCATCATTAGGTTGAAAAAAAAGAAATCCATCGCTAGGATATGCCCACATTGTCTTATAGGTGCGGGTCCCACTGCTGGGACCCGCACCTATATCGAGAACGGAGCCCCGCAAGGTGGTGGCTGGAGGACTCCGGTCCGGCCACCACCAAGGCGGCTCCCCATAGAAGTAAATGGGAGTTTACCGCGCATGTATGGCGCCGGCTCCCATTCATTTCTATGGGGCCAACAGAAATAGCCGAGCCAGTGCTTGGCTATTTTTGTCGGCCCCATAGAAAATGAATAGAGGGCGGCTGCGCATGCGCAGTGCGCTCTCCTTCACTTGCGGGGCTCAGTTCTCGATATAGGTGTGGGTCACAGTGGTGGAACCCGCACCTATAAGACAATGGGGGCATATCCTAGCGATATTCCCCAATTGTCCATGATGAGACAACCCCTTTAAGACCGACTTGTCTGTTTTCCACGTTTTATGACATGTTTGACTTACAGGTCATACAAATGGCACCAGAGGTCAGAAGGAAGTTCAGAAAATAAACTGAGTAATTGTTCAGCTTTCAGGTGACATCTGTACCTGTTTTTATAAGGTATTTTTTGTAAAGTAAGGGTAAAACAGATCTTATAGTGCCTGCAAAAGATTATAGGCGGTCATTAAATGGCTCATTATTACAGATGTAGCAGGGTTAACACTCAAACTCTTAATTTACATTTCTTAACTCATCGTGTTATCTTGAAACAAAAGCCATTATAAAGCAATTGAAGGTCTTTGCTTAACGCATTTAGTTTAGATAACACGTCTCATAAAGCATGTGCGTTAACTCTACTACATCTGTATAATAGCAGGGTTTTACAAATACTGTTAGGATAGTCTAAGTCCTGCATGTATTTAAGGTATTGAAGACAAACAGCATGACACCCAATAGGACATGTTCTCTTGATCTTATCATTTCTGAATGTCGGAATGAGATTAGTGAATATGTGATTAGCAGTCATTCTCCCAACATGCAAGTTATTAGGCCTAAATGTTCCACCATGTTCCTTGCTGCATTTTTAGAGATTCTCATACTGATCCATCTCTGATTTGTCTTTGGGTATTTTATTCATTGCAATGTGAAGGGTTTTAATTTTCTGCTCATGTTTTATGCAAGTCAAGCAGTGCACCCTACTGCATATCTTTTATATATCCTGATGGAAGAAAAAAGTGTAAAGTAAAATGTGTTGTTGTTGTTGTCAGCAGCAGAAGTAGAAATGTTCTTCTACTTTGTACTGTCCAATTGTATTGATAAAAGACATATAGACCGCCTATGCTAATTAATTGGCAATACATGTAGCCCCCCCCCCCTTCACAAATGCTTCCATGTTGAAGCTTTATTTAGGGCTCTATTTATACCACATAGGGGTAGACCTAAAGAGTTTAACTTGTAAAAATATTCCAAATATACATATATTGAGATAAACGATCCATGTTTGACGGCTGTGAAGGCAAGCAACACCTGGAAGTTAGGGTGATACATGCCTGAGGCTCCATATCCTGTGATGAAGCCATAGTTGTGGCTCCAGATTTAATTTCCAAAGAGGTACAATTTTGAAATACTTTTCACTAGTTTTATACATATGGCCAGTTATAGGCACAGACCAAATCCAGAATGGGGAACAGCACAAGATCACTGAAGCAAAGTGCAGTTGGCCACATAGGGCTTAGTTTCTTTAGTAGTGCAGAATAGCTGCACTTTAAACTGAAGCTCTTTGTATAAAGTTACCGAATAAATATGGATTGGTTCAATGAGGCAAATAATGGAATTGGAATTCTTGCAGTAATAATGTACAAATACATGTCATAATTATCTGCCTCGTTACAAATGCCATTGAATAAACAGTCAAATAAACAAGCTTGTTACAACCAAAAGCATTAACTAATTTCATTTATCATGTAATTGAAAGGCATGCTAAATACATTGCCAAAAAAACAATGTAAGAATGAAGTTAAGAAAGATATGTCACCCCTTTAACTGCTAACGATTCAGTGTTGCGAGCTTGTAGTGTAAAATGATTTATCAGGGGTAGAGATGCGAAGTATTGGAAAATTCGATTCGGCTGCTTCAAAGAATTTTACCAAAAAATTTGCTTTCTGACTAATTACTAATTAAAGAGCATTTCTTTGTAAGTAGTGTGTGCAATGACAGGGTGTGGCGAATATTCGCGAATATTCTAGATTTTTTTTTACTTGAACACATGATCCCTCCCTGCTTCTTGCTTGTGGGCCAATGAGAAGGCTGCAATGTCTGTCAGAGTTTAGCAACATCCCAAGCAACCAATAGGAAAGTTGCCTACCCCTTTACTATATAAGAACCTCCCCAGTAGCCATTTTCTGCATTTTTTTGCATTTATGAGAGAGAGAGAGAGCAGTGTCATTGCTGTGCTTTGTGCTTTGGTGTGTCAAACTCGTTACATTAGATAGTTAGATAGCTTATATATACACTGCTCAAAAAAATAGGGAACACTTAAACAACACAATGTAACTCCAAGTCAATCACACTTCTGTGAAATCAAACTGTCCACTTAGGAAGCAACACTGAGTGACAATCAATTTCACATGTTATTGTGCAAATGGGATAGACAACAGGTGGAAATTATAGGCAATTAGCAAGACACCCCCAATAAAGGAGTGGTTCTGCAGGTGGTTACCACAGACCACTTCTCAGTTCCTATGCTTCCTGACTGATGTTTTGGTCACTTTTGAATGCTGGCGGTGCTTTCACTCTAGTGGTAGCATGAGACGGAGTCTACAACCCACACAAGTGGCTCAGGTAGTGCAGCTTATCCAGGATGGCACATCAATGCGAGCTGTGGCAAGAAGGTTTGCTGTGTCTGTCAGCGTAGTGTCCAGAGCATGGAGGCGCTACCAGGAGACAGGCCAGTACATCAGGAGACATGGAGGAGGCCGTAGGAGGGACACAACCTAGCAGCAGGACCGCTACCTCCGCTTTTGTGCAAGGAGGAACAGGAGGAGCACTGCCAGAGCCCTGCAAAATGACCTCCAGCAGGCCACAAATGTGCATGTGTCTGCTCAAACGGTCAGAAACAGACTCCATGAGGGTGATATGAGGGCCCGACGTCCACAGGTGGGGGTTGTGCTTACAGCCCAACACCGTGCAGGACGTTTGGCATTTGCCAGAGAACACCAAGATTGGCAAATTCGCCACTGGCGCCCTGTGCTCTTCACAGATGAAAGCAGGTTCACACTGAGCACATGTGACAGACGTGACAGAGTCTTGAAACGCAGTGGAGAACGTTCTGCTGCCTGCAACATCCTCCAGCATGACCGGTTTGGCATTGGGTCAGTAATGGTGTGGAGTGGCATTTCTTTGGAGGGCCGCACAGCCCTCCATGTGCTCACCAGAGGTAGCCTGACTGCCATTAGGTACCGAGATGAGATCCTCAGACCCCTTGTGAGACCATATGCTGGTGCGGTTGGCCCTGGGTTCCTCCTAATGCAAGACAATGCTATACCTCATGTGGCTGGAGTGTGTCAGCAGTTCCAGCAAGACGAAGGCATTGATGCTATGGACTGGCCCGCCCGTTCCCCAGACCTGAATCCAATTGAGCACATCTGGGACATCATGTCTCGCTCTATCCACCAACGTCACGTTGCACCTCAGACTGTCCAGGAGTTGGCAGATGCTTTAGTCCAGGTCTGGGAGGAGATCCCTCAGGAGACCGTCCACCACCTCATCAGGAGCATGCACAGGCGTTGTAGGGAGGTCATACAGGCACGTGGAGGCCACACACACTACTAAGCCTCATTTTGACTTGTTTTAAGGACATTACATCAAAGTTGGATCAGCCTGTAGTGTGTTTTTACACATTAATTTTGAGTGTGACTCCAAATCCAGACCTCCATGGGTTGAAAAATTTGATTTCCATTTTTTTATTTCTGTGTGATTTTGTTGTCAGCACATTCAACTATGTAAAGAACAAAGTATTTCAGAAGAATATTTAATAAATTCAGATCTAGGATGTGTTATATTTGTGTTCCCTTTATTTTTTTGAGCAGTGTATATAATACAGATAGTTAGTGGGAGATAGTCAGTGTAGGTTAGATAGTGATAGTGCAGTGCCGTGACGGTTTGCGAACGCGATCGCGCGAACGCGATCAAATGTTCACGAACCGCAAGTTCGCGGCGGGTCCCATTCATTTTAATGGCAGGCGAACCTGAAAAACCTTCAGCTCATATTTGCAGCCAAGAAATAATTACTAGAAGTGCACAAATGGTCCCACAACATGGACAGTGACATACCAGATGTATTATTCGAATTTGCGATCTCCATTCATAATTTTTTTCAATGTGAAATATCGGCAATATAATTTTCGCGTACGCGCATGCGCAAATGCACTATACAGTACCCAAATGCACTATAAGAAAGTATATTGGTATATAACACCCCGCTTCAATCAGTTTTTTGGGGGATGACTGGTATGTCACACCAGTAGAAATTATTTGTTCCAATAACGCTTGTCCCTCTATATACCTGCAGTATCGCAGCAGAACATCACACAACTGCTGCACAATACAAATGCACTATAATATTCTTTCTATGTTAGAAAGTATATTATAACATTGTACAAGGAAGGCAATCCATTAGAATATGCATAAAGATAAAACGTAACCTTTAATAATTTTACTATGAGGGTCCATTCACACGTCCGTAAGTGTTTTGTGGATCCGCAAAACATGGACATCGGCAATGTGCATTCCGCAATTTGCGGACCGCACATTGCCGGCACTATAATAGAAAATGCCTAATCTTGTCTGCAATTGTGGACAAGAATAGGACATGTTCTATTTTTTGGCGGAAACGGAAGCACGGATGCAGAAGTGCGGATCCGCAAATGCGGATGCAGATCCGCAAATGTGGTTGCGGACAGCACATTCCGGCCCCATTGAAAATGAATGGGGCTGCACCCGTTCCGCAAAATTGCGGAACGGATGCGGACCCATTTTACGGACGTGTGAATGGAAAAGATATCCCTCAAAATGAAAATAAATTAAATTATTAAAGTTAAGCAAAAAGCATAGATGTGGTAGGCAATAACAAGTGCTCGGCGGCTCTAAATCAGGTGCTCAGCGGCACCAAATCAGAAACCATATGTCCTACCACAATACGGGGGGTTCCAGTGCACATCGATGAATCCCGGAGGGAAAGCAAAAAACATCTATCCCTGGGCTGGGCTAGATGATGATTATTGAAGGACAGGGTGGGCAAAGAACTGTCCCTGATATTGCCCTACAGGGGGGTGCTATTCTGGCCCTCATAGCCTAACCACAGACCACCCGCCCTGATAAGAGTGACCCCGTCCGGAACCTTACCCTATATAAAAATGCCCCTAGTAAGCCCCTAGCCCCTAGGCCCCTGACTTCCAGGTGATCACTATATAGATCTATGTGTTTTTGACTCATTATAAAAGTATATTATAAGTATATCGCACCCCTCTGTGTATCACACATATCGATAGCACACCTATACTACTCCTTAAAAGGAATTTTGTGGCCCTATTAGTTAGTGTTTGGTGTCCCTAACAGCCTGTCCCTGCTCCACACAGCAACCTCTCCCTACACTGGCAAAACACTGAATGTTATATGGCGGCCAGATCAGGTTTATTTATAAGGTAGGGGTATGTCCATGTGCTGAAACGTCTCAATTGGCTGTCCTGTACCACCTGATGGATATGTCATGGGTCAAAGTTCTTCACATTGTAAAATAATATTGCGGGTGCGAATATCTCCATATGTTCGCATGTTCGGCGAATCTCGAACACGCAAAGTTTGCCGCAAAACGACCGCCGGGCGAACCGCAAAGCCATCTCTAGCTGTGATGTCACAAGTTCACAACAATACTTAGTGCACCAATCAGTAATATGTAGTCAGACCTGCTAAAATATAAAATATGCGCATCATTAATTGCAGATTTGTCGCAATCGCGAATATATTGGAGCACTCTATCTGCATATAAAGCTATTGTTCTGCCATGCCAACCATTTTCTCCAGTCTCTGGAAACTTGTAAAAATGTAGCAAAAGTGACCCACGCCTGTCTTGCGTGCGCATTACGCGAATATTACATTGCCGATTTTCGCACTCAAGAAAATAATTTATGATGAATATTCGCCCAAATATCGCAAATTCAAATATTGCCCCTGTCGCTCATCAATAGATTGCACCACTGCCTGTCCTTGTACCCCTCATGTACATAACATGGTGTGAAATGTTCGAAACGGGCCGGCCGACGCCATCTTACTTGAAGATCTGGCGCAAAATCTCACACAGCCCGAGATTTCGGCCGAGATCTTCAAGCAATATGTCGGCAGCCAGCCCGTCGCGAGCAAAGGGAGCAGGTAAGTATGATTTTTTTTTGGTTCTTTTGCACTATTTCAGGTTAAATCGATTCACTACCACGAAGCTTCTCGGAGAATCAAATTTATCCAGAAATTCGGATTCGCTCTACACTAGTAGCAGGAGCATAGCTTTGGCCAAGTAAGACTTGAACCCTGGGTGCTGGGAGGAAGGGAGTGAGCCATTCAAAACACTCTGCCCACTGCAAACATGTAATGTAAAATGGGAAGATAACTACTTTGTAAAAAAAAATGTCAGTGCAATTACACTAAAATATTATTTAACCTAATTGAATGGCATAAAAATAAACATGTAATGGAAATAAATCACTTTTTGTATTTCCATCAACATATGTTTTAGTATGAATTAATGATTAACATATATGTACACAAAATGGTACCCAAAGAAATTACACCAGTTCTGCAAAATATGAAGCCTCATACATGTAGAGAAGCAACAATAGAAACATTCTTCTGGTTCTTCAAGTGGTTGAAACTTTGTTTTTGAAATTTTCTTTTTCTCACTAGTGGCATTAGTCTTTTTATCCTTTGAAATAACTTGTCATAACAAATCATTTATTCTCGGATTGTTTTGCCAAAAACACTGTAGGTAACACCTTGTCATTTCTGTTTACCCAATATGGAGGCCTGAAACTTATGTTCTATAATTCATTCTGGAGGAATTCTATAGCTGCAAGGTGAGGTGAACGTATCCTCATAAAACATGGTTTTCTTTATAAAATTGCATCTTTAAAAAATTCTGCGCTATAAGTTGTCACTAACTCCCTGGCTGGTATTAATCAATTAATAATCGGATCTTCATGCAGTGGTTTGTACACATCTAAATCTGTACATTATACTGATGTAGACATGTTCTTATATTCTCTGTGTACAGTATGTTGTATAATATGGCTGCATGGGAAGAGGGAACTTTAGAATTTACCTGTACTTATATGTATACAGTATAATAACATGCTGAAAAATCGTTATATTCTACCTTAAGCTCGCCATACGGATCCATAGCTGTCGATCAACTATATCTCCCAACTCATCCAGCTTGGCCGAGAAGGAGGAGACACCTAGGGTATAGTAATGTGTATGGGGCCTTTACTTTTTCATCTGTGATAAAAGTTCTACCATCCATAACAAGCGGTCTTATTTGTTTTGCTCACACTGGCTAATTACAAAAGAGTTTATATGCATACAGAAGCAGGATCATCCACAACACACACTCATGTCCCCTACAATTTAGCATAATAATTGTTTGGACAGATTATTGCTGAACCAACAGCATCAGACCTGATTGAACAAGATATGGGTTTTAATCTTCTGAAGATGGATATTTTTTTTCTGTGCATGTAACATAAACTGTCTGTACGGTTCTAATATACTGTGCCACCAGCCACTCCATCACTGTGCTACTGTAGAAAGAAATTTCAAGGCAGTTTCCGCCTCCTGTCTCAATAGTGCCCTGTCTCATCTGATGGCAAACAGATAATCCATTTACCATGAAAACTTTTTTTGTGATTGCCATTAAAATCCCAACCGGGATGCTTTGCAGCACTGTATCCATCTTCTGTCCGTCCAGAGAGAACTGCATTACCCTCTGTTGCTGCATACATTTCATAATTCTTCTATTTCACTTGTGGTCAAAAACTGCATATATTGAGGTCAAAATGGCACAATTACCACCCTGTATGTATTTGGCATTATATAATTGTGATTCAAAGAATAGAGCCTTCAACACAATGCTAGAATAATGGCATTACCACCATTTCTTCTATACTATTAATATTGTACAAAATTTTAACAATGAAGACTATGAAATAAGGAATGAATCTAAGATATATAGAAGATGTATACAAAGTGAGATAATGGCCACATAAACATACTGAAGTAGCAATACAATATTGTATATAAGACAAACAAAGGTAATAAACCAGGAGGGATCCTGTTGACTATATGTACCATAATGTGGGTAGACAGTAAAATAGTAATTTAATGTATACAATTAAACATGCAATTCTTGCATTTATTCTATAATAAATGATGAGAAATATGGAAGTTGAGATCTACTCTGTCATCTACATCATTAATCACTTCTATTCCTCTGGGAGTCTGTAAGACCTGATGCCAAATGTTCTGTTCTAACGTGGCAGTCAACTTCCATTCTGCTTATAATTACCACACAAGGGCGATGTATTTCCAGTGTATTCTGCATTGTTTGGTGTGCACACAGACAGGTTGATACTGTAGTTCCATAAATCTCACAGATGGGCTTTGTTTGTTTCCACTTCAAGGTGGCAGACATTGGCTGATGTCTCTTTTAATAATAGAAACATGAAAATGCTTCTTTGCTTTGAATGGCTATCTAAAGTATCTTTTTGAAAATATTGTTGGTAAAGTTGCATTGTAATGTTATGACAATGACCCAGTAAATTAAATGTTTTTGAGCTTTTACAGGGACTTGTAATCTATAGACATTTAACATTAATAGTATTCTGTTTCATGTGAATCCTGTTTTTGTTTTTCCCAGACGCATAACTTGAATCTCCTGGCCCTAAATATAAAATCTGTAACAGGACCCCACGAATCATGATCTATTTCAAATACAGATGCCATCCTTAAAGTGTCACTGAGTTTCAGCAATCTTTTGATATGTCATTGTTGGTTACTTGTCATGTCATGGTTAGAGATGAGCAAAATTAGTTTTGGGTCTGATTCGCCGATTTGTTCAAAAAATTCAATTTATGTCCTAATCGATTGTACTCAAATCTAAAGTTCTCCAATTTGCCTGGAAATTTGTATATGACACTCTGAGGTCTCCTTGGACTGATATTTTTTTCTCTTCTCTTCCTAATTTTTTTTTCAGATTTTTATACTCCCTCCCTTCTATGCTCTTTTACGCAATTATAGCAATCGCAAAGTGACTTTGCCATACATAGCTATGGGTAAATGCATGGCTGATGGTGTTAACAAACAGCCTGTTTAAAAACACATTGTTCTGTCACATTTGTGATGCTTTTTTAAAATTAAAAGAGAAAATTTTATCGGAAAAAAAAGTTTCTTTAGTTCTCAATAAGCATTTCAAAAATTAGGCGTTAATGGGAGTAGTGATGAGCGGCAGGCGTCATATTCGAATTCGTGATATTTCACAAATATTTTATAGAATATTTGTTGAATATTCGTTATATTCTACATATGCAAAAATTGCGCGATCAATACAGGCATGGGTGAAAAACGAATATATAGCAACTATAGAATATAGTGCTATATATGTGTTTTTAGAATATTTGTCATATTTTCCATCTGAACACATGATTCCTCCCTGTTTCTTGCTTGTGGGCCAATGAGTCATTGGCCCACAAGCAACTTAAGTAGGGAGGAATCATGACTTCAGATGGAAAAAAATATGAATATTCCTCATTACGAATATACAGCACTATATTGAATATAGTGCTATATATTAGTTTTTTTGAATATTCGTCATTTTTTTCCATCTGAAGTCATGATTTCTCCCTGCTTAAGTTGCTTGTGGGCCAAGTAGTTTTTTTTTTTCGTTACCAGAGGCACAATTAATTGTGCCCTGCTACGAACACACTGGTAAAATATGATTGAACTGCTTAATTATCCAGGGTACCAAAATTGCAGCTGTTTTTTCGATCATTAAAAGAGGTGCAATTATGTGTTCCCTTGTACAAACAAACTAGTATTGATGCACTGGAATGTAGCAAGATATAAACTTTTTTGATTGTGCAGCATTTTCAGCGAAAGGTATGCCTCTGGTGCTGTAGGTGCAGGGAAAAGCGTATACAACACTTATGAACTGTCAAAATTTGAGTTTTTTTTAACTAAGATTGGCTGTTTATGTACAGAAAAAAATTAGGTTGGTGAAGGATTTTGGAAACACATACACAAAACTCTGATTGACCACCCTTTTCTTTCCCTGATAAAACACTGCATTTTTTACCTACTGATACAACCTACCTAAATATGTATTTATACAGTCTCTATAACACTCTAAGATTGCTGACTTGTGTCTGTAATTGCTTTATGCCAGACACATCCAAGACACACGTGCAGTACCCCAGAACAGGGGGCATCTCCAATTATTGTGTTTTATTGCCTATTGTAATGTATTATGCATTTTAATGTTTTGGCCAAGTGTTCCAGCTAGGGAGAGTATGGTTGGCAATGGTTGGCAGGAACAGGGCTAACGACCCTGTTCCTTCCCTCTTGGTAGGAGTGGGCTGGGCCTACTTCCTGCCAGGAGGGAGTTCCAGTTCAGAGAGAGAAGAGAGAGGAAGCACGTGAGAGAACTCCTACTCTTAGGAACCAGATACCATTTTCCTGTGAAACCATCAGTCCAGAGATCAAGAATACAGCTTCAAGAAAGCACCAGTGTGTCAAGACAGCAGAGTGATCAGTGAAATTACAGCTTTACAGATGCTGTTGCAAGGTGAGGGACTATAGCTCTGATACCCATCACCTAAAACAACCATTAGGCCAGACTAACATCAAACCTGTATCACAGTGGACACCTATATCTACAAGTGCCTGCTAGTGCCAATCAATTAGCATCCAACCTGCCACCATACCTCATCTGTTGCCAGAATATGCACTTGGTACTTAAAGAGGACCTTTCACCAGAATAAAGTATCTAAACTGACTATACAGACGTGTAGAGCGGCGCCCAGGGATCCCCTGCACTTACTGTTATACCTGGGAGCCGCTCCGTTCGCCGGTTATAGCCTCCGGTATATTCATAGTTAGGCTCCACCCAGGGGAACCTGCCGGCGTCTCTTTCTCCTATGCTGTAGCGCTGGCCAATTGCAGCGCTCAGCTCATAGCCAGGCTATGAGCTGAGCGCTGCAATTGGCCAGCGCTACAGCATAGGAGAAGGAGACCGCGGTAGGTTCCCCTGGGTGGAGCCTAACTATGAATATACCGGAGGCTATAACCGGAGAACGGAGCGGCGCCCGGGGATAACAGTAAGTGCAGGGGGATCCCTTGGCGCCGCTCTGAACGTCTGTATAGTCAGTTTAGATACTTTATTCTGGTGAAAGGTCTTCTTTAATGCTGCTTGATGTGGCAAGAGAGATGACAATGAGAGAGAGAAGCACTCACATATAGCGCTCTGCCTCTCTCTTTCCACGCTGCTGGGCACAGAATTGAGACAGGCCCATAGACTTTATATTGAGTATATTTACTACAACTTTTTTCAGCATTCTTCAGCAATGATTTTGCCCTAATAGTAAGCGACATTGCGGCAGTTGTATATTAGTATGCTGAATCACACATCAGTGCACGCCCTGTAAAATCAATGACATTTTAAATTGACACCAGTAACGTCTTGTTTGGATTTGGTTTTGGATTGAATAGGATTGATAAACCCAATTAGCAAGGTCTTATTTATCCTGATTGAATGTTCTACTTGAATAATGAAATGTCTGCTCTATTATTTAACCCATGACATGAAGGTTAGCATTTTATTTGTACATAGGAAAAGCAGTAGTGTTTAAAGTGACAGTCCATCTTTGAAGATCATTTAATTTTTAGGTCCACAGTTTTGTGCTTAATAACTTCATAATATATATTTTTATATGTACCGTATATAGAGCTTTATAGGGTTCTCTGGTCCCGTTTTGAAGATTTTTTTTTCTTATCTGTTCAGAACACTTCAAATTTTGTAACATATACAGTACCTGCTTTTCATACCTTACTGTGTGTTAGCAACCAGACTTCTATGTGTATCTCCTGGAATAGCCCCAGTGTAGTTGGCAGCTGATCCACTTGGGTAAGGGACTCTGATGCAAGCACCAAGGGCACAGGATAACAAAAATGAAGGTCCAAGAAGCACTGTAAGCGTAGATGAATACAGACACAGGATAGACTGGTGGATGTGGTAGTAGTGCAGACACAGGCAGGGCAGACTGGATGTTTAGCAGAAACACAGACTATTTTAACTTAAATACAAACAGAATTCAAATTTAACTTGATGGTGCAAGAGCACAAAGGCGGGGCAGGTACAGGACTTGAAGCATGACATGTATGCCGGCAAAGGAAATAATGCAAGATAAATGCAGGTAAATTGCAATATCATAATTAACCCTCAGGTGCGGGTTAATTGTGCTGATCACAGCGCCCTGTGCGCCCTCCCCCCCCACCTCCCCAGTATTAAAATCATTGGTGACCAGTGCGCACCCCCTCCCCAGTATTAAAATAATTGGTGGCCAGTGCGCCCTAACCCCCCCTCCCCCCGTATTAAAATAATTGGTGGCAGTGGCCACAGGGTCCCCCTTCCTCCTCCTCCCCGTCATTGGTGGCAGCAGGCAGTTTCACTCAGCAGCATTTACTTACCTGCGGGGCTCTCCCCCTTCTGAGAACTCACAGGTCTATGCGCCGCATATGCCTTCAGCAATGTGCCGCATAGACCTGTGAGTTCTCAGAAGGAGGAGAGCCCCGCAGGTAAGTAAATGCTGCTGAGTGATTAACTAACCATGGCAGCCAGGACTTCAGTAGCGTCCTGGCTGCCATGGTAACCGATCGAAGCCCGGCCATTACGCTGGGACTCGATTGGAACTGCCTGCTGCCACCAATGACGGGGGGGAGGGGGACCCTGTGGCCACTGCCAGAGGGGAGGGGGACCCTGTGGCCACTGCCACCAATTATTTTAATACTGGGGAGGGGGGGTTAGGGCACACTGGCCACCAATTATTTTAATACTGGGGAGGGGGGGCGCACTGGCCACCAATTATTTTATTACTTGGGAGGTGGGGGGGAGGGCACACAGGGCGCTGTGATCCGCGCAATTAACCCGCACCTGAGGGGTTAATTGCGCGGATCACATCGCCCTGGCGGTATATTCTAACTTCAAGCGTCCCCATCACCATGGGAACGCCTGGTGGTTAGAATATACCATCGGATCTGAATTTTCACGATCTAACTCAGATCCGATGGTATATTCTAACCACCAGGCGTTCCCATGGTGACAGGGACGCTTGTCGGGGAGGAGTATGCCGAAGGGCATTAACTGTTCTAGTTGTGCGAAAAAAATGAATATTCTAAAAACTGAATATATGTGATATAGTGCTATATATTCGTTTTTTAGAATATTCGTCATATTGTAAGACAAGAATATTTAGCAACAAATTACATATATAGACTGAAATTTCACAAATGTAGTGCTATAATTTTTTTTTTTTGTCAATTTTTTTTTGTCTCTTTCTGATCCAGAAAGAGACAAAAAAATTAGACAAAAAATTTTTTTTATTATACCACTACATTAGTGAAATTTCAGTCTATATGTGTATTTTACGAATATTCGCTATATTGCTATAACTTAGTTTTTTAGAATATTCGTCATATTCGTCATAATCTAAAACAAGAATATATAGCAATATGGTGACTATTCGTAAAATACACAAAATCGCAATATGCGATTAATTAAATCGCATATTATTCGCGATAAATAGCATAATGACGAATATTCGATTTAGACGAATATAAGACGAATATTCAATCGAATATTCGTGAAATATCGCAAAATCGAATATGGCACCTCCTGCTCATCAGTATAACAGTGTTATATTTGCCTGTTGACACTTGTTGATACCTAATAACATGTTGCTTCTAACTAAGCTTGTGCCCTCATCTAGAGACCATAAACACTAATATGACTGATGCTTGTCAATAACTGTTGTAATCATTAAGATTTTTGCCCCACAAGAGACCAGTAAAAACTGTCTTAAACCCTTAGTGACCACCAATACGCCTTCTACGGCAATCATTAAGGGGCTTTAGGCTGGGCCGCCGCCTTTTTACAACAGCCCAGTCTAAGAGCTGCACTGGTCCTTATAGCACTTGTGTCCATATAGCACTGACATTAAAATACAATGGACTATAGAAAGTGTATTGTGTTTTAGAAGCAATCAAAATATCGCCTATTATAGTCCCCTTTTGGGACTATTAAACCCCTCCTCGGTTGCCCAAGAAACTACGTACTCTTCCGCCAGTATTGTCAGCTAGAAATTTTTGGAGCAATTTTTCCAAAACGACCTTCTGGTATTGCACCATTTTGATCGTCCTCTCTACCACAGGAATGAGAGATGAGAAGTTATCTTTGTAGCAGGGGTCGAGGGTGAATAACCAGTAATCGTGTTGTCCAAAATGCATAAAACGCGTGGGAAAAGGGAAAGGCAGCCTAACATAAAGTCAGCCATGTGTGCCAGAGTCCCAACAGGCAAGACTTCGCTGTCGTCATCAGGAGGATGACTCTCAATCTCCTCATCCTCTTCCTCCTCTTCTGCCCATCCATGCTGAACAGATGTAATTAAACTTCCATGGGTACTACCCTCTGTAGTAGAGGCAACCGTCTTCTGCTCCTCCTCCTCCTCATCATTTAATTTGCACTGAGAAGACGAACTGAGGGTGGTCTGGCTATCACCCTGTGTAATGTCTTCCCCCATTTCCACCTCTTCCACATGCAAAGCGTCGGCCTTAATTGTGAGCAGGGAGCATTTGAGTAGACACAGAAGTGGGATGGTGATGCTGATAATAGCGTTATCGCCGATCACCATCTGTGTTGATTCCTCAAAGTTTCTTAAAACCTCACAGAGGTCACAGAGGTCAGACATCCATGCCCACTCGTCGCTTGTGAAGAGCTCCAAAGCCGCCACCAAGTTATGGCCATTATGGCCTAACTGCTCGACATCTTTATTTTAAATGTTATATATGCTTGAAAGTTTGGTTCTAGCAAACACGGGCAGGGAAGGTACATAACTTTTACTGCCCACTGGGTAGTCAAGCATGTAACCCGTGGCTCCCGTGTGGATTTGGTGTTACCGAAATGGATAGCATGCAGGCCTGCCTCTTCTTCTCCTCCTCCTACTCCATCCTCAGTCTCCATCTCGGTTGACTCCTCTTTTTCCACTACTACTGCCTCTTCCGATGCGCCCCCCAAGCTCCCCAGAACCTATTCGACATCCCAGGTGAAACGTTGCCATGCTGTGCTGTGGATGTTGTGACTGGAAGCCAAGAGCCCCACCGGTCCTGCACTCCTTTCAGCTCTGCAGTCACAGGCCGATCAGTGGCTAATCCCGCTCAATTTGACAGTTGGTAAAGTGGTGTGCCAAAACGGTGCCAATCTGCTGAGCGTGCTGAAACAGGGCAAAATGACAGACGTGCCATGCATGGCACACATCCTGAACTTAGTCGTGCAGTGATTCGTTGCCAAATACCCCGGGGTCTAGGACGTCTTGCGGCAGGCCAGGAAAATCTCTGGCCATTTTAGAAGATCTTACATGGCCATGGCTCGCCTTGCTGACATTCAGCGGCGACACCACTTGCCCGTCAGACGTCTGGATTGTGAAAGCCCGACGTGCTGGAATTCCACTTTGTATATGCTTGATAGGCTGCTCCAGCAGCAATGTGCCGGTAATGACTACCTGTACGAACTCTGCAGCAGGACAGGTTCTGGGGAGCTTGGTTTATTTTCACTGTGCCAGCGGCTGCTCATGCGTGAAGCATGCAGACTTCTGCAGCCATTTGATGAGATCACCAAACTGGTCAGTCGCAGCCATGGCGCCATCAGTGACATCGTACCTTACGCTATCTTTCTGGAGCGTGCATGCGTCATGTCATTGATCAAGCCAGCGAGGAGCAGGAGCAGGAAGATGAGGAAGTTGCAATGCTGAATGAATTCCCAGGGGGGGCTACTCCACCTGAGACAAGTCAGCAGAAGTCTGAATAGGAGTCAGAGGAGGATGGTGGCTGGTGGGAGGAGGAGGAGCAAGAAGAGCAGGCTTTGAGGGGGGACTTCAAACTTTTCGGGGATCCATGGTGTTGTCCTTGGCTGGGGGAAGGAGTCCGAGGATGACATTCCCCTTCGGAGACGAGCAGGAGCCAGGGCGCTCCTCCGCTTACAATTTAGTGCAAATGGGGGCCTTCATGTTCCAGTGTCTGCAGAAGGAGCCCCGTATAACAAGCATAAAGGGCAAGAACCAGTATTGGGTGGCAACGTAATTAGACCCCCGGTACAAACACAAAATGGCGGACATGTTACCAGCATCAAACCCCTGGACTACTGGGTGTGCAGGCTTGACCTGTGGACAGATCTGGCACAATTTCCCAAATAACTCTTGGCTTGCCCCTCATCTAGTGTCCTGTCCGAAAGGACGTTCAGCGTAGCAGGGGGGATCGTGACCGATAAGCGCACTCGCCTAGCTCACGACAGTGTGGAATACCTCACATTTCTAAAAATGAATGAGGCATGGATCTCGGAGGAATTCAACACCTGTGACGACTACGTGTAATTGAATTTCCTCATGCCAGCCCACACATAACCGCCATCACTTAGAACAAAAAATAGTCCTTGTCTTATGTATCTACAGCAGCATAAAAGGTATTTTCTGTCAGGTGAATGCCTAATTTTTGGGGCCTCTACTCCAGTGGCCTACAGTGCAATTTTTTATCAAGCGACCACCTGATGTACCTCCAGCCACAGAATCACAAGTTCTTTTGTGTCAGGTGAATGCCTAATTTTTGGGGCCTGTACTCCAGTGGCCTACAGTTCTATTTTTATCCAGTGACCGCCTAATGTACCTCCAGCCACAGAATCACAAGTTCTTTTGTGTCAGGTGTTTGCCTAATTTTTGGTGCCTATACTGCAGTGGCCTACAGTGCAATTTTTATCAAGTGACCACCTAATGTACCTCCAGCCACAGAATCACAAGTTCTTTTGTGTCAGGTGAATGCCTAATTTTTGGGGCCTGTACTCCAGTGGCCTACCGTTCTATTTTTATCCAGTGACTGCCTAATGTACCTCCAGCCACAGAATCACAAGTTCTTTTGTGTCAGGTGTTTGCCTAATTTTTGGGGCCTATACTCCAGTGGCCTACAGTGCAATTTTTATCAAGCGACCACCTAATGTACCTCCAGCCACAGAATCACAAGTTCTTTTGTGTCAGGTGAATGCCAAATTTTTGGGGCCTGTACTTCAGTGTCCTACAGTAAAAATTTTATCCAGTGAACGCCTAATGTACCTCAAGGCACATCAACCAAAGTTCTTTTCTGTCCGGTGAATGCCCAATTTTTGGGGCCTGTACTCCAGTGGCCTACAGTAACATTGTTATCCAGTGAATGCCTAATGTATCATAGCCACATCAGCCAAAGTTCTTTTCTGTCCGGTGAATGCCTAATTTTTGGGGCCTATACTCCAGTGGCCTACAGTTCAATTTTTATCTAGTGACCGCCTAATGTACATCCAGCCACATAACCACAAGTTCTTTTCTGTCAGGTGAATGCCTAATTTTTGGGGCCCGTACTCCCGTGGCCTAAAATAAAAATTTTCTAGGCTCCAGCAGGGCACATTTTTGAGAGTTTCCCTTTAAGATGCATAAAAATACATATTTTTGGTGGAAATTTTTGCAAATGATCCCCCCTCTGGTATATCACTGTCCATGTTGTGGTACTATTGGTGTACTTCTAGTAAGTGTTTGCTGGCTGCAAATATGACCTGAAGATTTTTCAGGTTCGCCTGCCATTAAAGTGAATGGGGCCCGCCACAAACGCGCGGTTCTCGAACATTTAATCACTCCAAATGTGATCCCTCCCTTATGTATTTTACCAATGTTTGGTGGAGCCTCCCGTATATGTTTTTAATGTGATCATGAAATAAAGTAATTCAATTTTTAATGATTATTTTGGATTTGGAATGATTTATAGATATACACACTTTTGCTGTAGGAGTCATTTTATAGTTGGTTCAGACCATGAGATACTTGAAGTGTAACTGTTGTTTTAGTTTATTTTAATATAGTGGAGGAACAGGGATGCTAAACATGCTTGTAACGTACTTTATTAGCCTATCTGACTTATTACACACAGGTGTCTTCAGCACTCAATAAAAAGCTGAAGACTGATTACAGACTCTCTTTAGGCTGGGTTCACACTTGAGCGTTTTACAGCGCGTTCAAACGCGCTGTAAAACACTCAACACATGAAAACCAATGCTTCCCTATGGCCCTGGTTCTCACTTGAGCGTTTTACAGCGCGTTTGAACGTTCTTGAGCTTCTTTGGGGCGTTTTGACGCGCGTTTGTGGCCATAGGACACTGCAGTCAATCACACAAACGCGCGTCAAACGCGCGTTTACTATTGCAAAAAACGCGCATAAAAACGCGCGACAAAAACGCGCGTTAAACGCGCATATCAAATACGCTCAGGTCTGAACCCATCATGGATCAGCAAAAACGCTTTAGCGTTATTCTGTCCGTGATGGGGACACAACCAAATGGAACGGAGTGCATTGTGGTGCACTCCATTTTGTTTAGTTCAGTTTTGTCCCCATTGACAATGAATGGGGACAAAATGGAAGCGTTTTCCCCCGTTTTTGAGATCCTATGACGGATCTCCTAGCACTGCTATAGTTACAATATTCTAATGACAAAGCATAAGAAATGGCACAGACAAATCCTAAATGTGTCTGATTTCTAGCCAAAAAGAACACTACAATTCATGAAGCAGGGGACTACTGTATGAAAGAAAATTCAGAAATGACAGATGGAAGCTTTGAAACCTTGCCAGACAACTTTACCATTATCCTTGCTACTCAACCCATCAAGTATGACACAGAATGGAACAGCTGACTTAAACGCTCAAAATGCAAGAATGATGTATAGAGGTAGAGTGCAAAATAGAATTGCTTTTCTTTGTAGTTTAAGACACCTGAAACAAATCTCTAATACTTTGGGTGAATAATGTTCATGAGAGGCTTAAATCTCACACAGCAGCACCATAATGTATACCTCAAAGAGATCAGAGTGACCTGAGGAGAATAGAAATGAAAGACTTTCTTAAAATGTTCATAAGAAGAAACAGAGTGTATGTGACATCAGTTGTCATTGATACAAATCCTTGATAGATTGTAGATGTGACCTTCCGAAAGACAATGTGAAGATTGGATCCTTCCTGACCTGCCTCAGACTTTTATCTCTAACAACCTTTGCTCTAGACTCCTTACCTTTTGGATGACAACTAGATATATTTTATGGTATTAAAAGGTATTAAAAGCAGCTTGACAAGTTAAATGATAAAATGGCACATAAAATAACATCAATGATAATAATGAAATAATTGGTGGTAATACAAAAAAAATAATAACACAATGTTAATAAGCAGATTCTGCTACGAATATAACAAAAATGTAAGGGTGGTTTAAAAAATAAAGGGAGATTTATGAAAGAGTCTAAAAGAAAAATTGTCTTTGTTGCCCACAGTGTTATTTGAAGTTTCTCACAGCTTTTGTTGGGCTTTTTTGTGTTTTTGTTTCCATGTTTTTGGCCAGATGTTAAAGTCTGTAGTGAATTATTAAAAGAACTACAACTGAAGCATTTATTAATGGAGTGTTTAACAAAACACAGCATGGTCTACGTATGGTGTTTGTCATTTTCCCTTAGGCATCTCTATAGGAGCTGAAAAACACACACACACAAAAGCCTGTATTTTACAATAAAAAATGACAAAAAGATACAAAAATGCTGCAAAAAGGGTAACCAAGACAAAAAGTATATTGAGCTTTTTACCATAAAAATTCCTTAAATAAAATAGATGTATGAGAATCATAACAGTGATTATGCTGTGGGAGTTGCTGGTGGTGACTATTTGTCATAAAGTTGAATCAATGCATAATGAATAGAGATGAACGAATTTCTTGAAATTCATTTTGCGTCCAATTTAAATGAATTGGTTGGCAGAGTCTACTTTCTCATTAGCGTTTTTAATTCCGCTATTGAGATCCGTCATAGGATCTCAATAGCGGATGAAAACGCTTCAGTTTTGTCCCCATTCGATGTCAATGGGGACAAAACTGAACGAAACAGAATGCACCAAAATGCATTCTGTTCCGTTTGGTTGCGCTCCCATCACGGATAGAATAACGCTGCAAGCAGCGTTTTTCTGTCCGCGGTGTGGTGCGGAGCAAGACGGATCCATCCTGACACAATGTCAGTCAATAGAGAAGGATCCGTTTTCTCTGACACAATAGAAAACGGATCCATCCCCCATTGACTTTGAATGGTGTTCATGATGGATCCGTCATGGCTATAGAAGATATAATACAACCGAATCCGTTCATGATGGATGCATGCGGTTGCATTATGGTAACGGAAGTGTTTCGGATCCACAAAAAAACGCTAATGTGAAAGTAGCCTGAGTTGCAAATACATTAGACCTGAATAGAAAGTGCACAGTCTGTCCTAAACCGTTGTGTATGACACTCTGATATTGCCTGTATCCAACCTCTTTCAAGCTCTTTAATGCCTAGACAGCATTAGTTATGACAAAGTGACAGTGAAATATGTGTCTATGGATAAATCATTAAGGGGCTTGCTCAAACTGATAGGAGTGAGGAGCTAAATTGTTTAAGTAATTTTGTGGAATAACAAGTGTTAATTGGCCCTTATTTAAGGTGGGAGGGTGGCAAATGTTGCACAAGTTGGTTATAGTGCATTACCTTCTGAAATACTGGGGTACTGGGGAAAATATATTGTTCCAGACACTGTTCTGATGAAGAGCATACTCTGATTAAAAAGTTGATCACAGAGGGAGAAACATATAAAGAAGTGCAGTAAATGATAGGATGCTCAGCTAAAATGATCTCAAATGCCTTGAAGTGGCAACAAAAACCTGAAAGACACAGAAGGAAACGGGGAACTACTGTTTGAATCAATCGGAGAATAGCCAAAATGGCAATGGGTCAGCCAATGATCATCTCAAGAAAGGTCAAAGAAGATCTGAAGTTACCCCTGAGTACTGCTACAATCAGAAGACAATTAAGTGAAGCCAAGTTACGTACCAGCAAGAACTTCATGCAATGTCTCATTGTTAAAAAAAA
Source organism: Bufo bufo (assembly GCF_905171765.1). NCBI lineage: Eukaryota > Metazoa > Chordata > Amphibia > Anura > Bufonidae > Bufo > Bufo bufo. Next base: position 532,255,224 of record NC_053390.1, on the reverse strand, counting down.
AGTCATCCTGAATAGGTTAAAATTTGCCAAGAAACACATTGACTGGCCCAAAGAGAAATGGTGTGATATTTTGTGGACTGATGAAAGCAAAATTGCTCTTATTCGGTCTAGTGGCTGCAGACAGTATGTCAGACTACCCCCGGGCACAGAATTGAAGCCACAGTACCCTGACAAAAATCATTATATGGGGATTATTCTCTTACCATGGTGTTGGGCCTATTTATCGCATACAAGGGATAAGGGATCAGTTTGAATATATCAAAATACCTGAGGAGATCATGGTGCCCTATGACGAAGAAGAAATGCCCTTGAAATGGTTGTTCAAACACAATGACCCAAAATACACCAGAAAGTGAATAATGTGTTAATTACAAACAGGATTGAGGTAATGGAGTGGTCAGCCCAATCCCCTGACCTCAATCCCATAGAGAACTTGTGGGGTGACATAAAAATGTGGTTTATGAGTCAAAATGCAAAAAGGACTGTGGAATATAGTCTATTTGGAATAGAATACCTATAGTGGAATACCTGTTCAGAGGTGCCAGAAACTGGGCGACTTCATGCAAGACAGATTTCAAGCAGCTCTCAGAAACAATCATTATACTACTAAATATTTGTTCAGTAATTCAAAGTAAAGTGAAAGCTCAATTTTTTTTTCCGTTTATACAGAAAAAAGCTGGCATTGCTATTCTTTGAACAGCCTAATACTCTTTTTCCTTTATTCTCTGTAAGGAATTAAAGCAAACTGGATTAATATTACTGTCCAGTATTTCCAGTGTATTTGCATGTATGGAAATAAAAGTTACAATGATTTTGCTTTTTAAAACTCACAATTTCTTTTGAACACTAGTGTATATATTCCATCTCTCCCAAATCCACTGCCACAAATGCATATGCCAATGACAGTGAGTTCCAGGTAACTGAAGAAGATATGGCTTACGTTTTTAGAAAATACATAAAAAATTTCCTTTTTGGGGGGGGGGGTCAGTTGTTCAATATGGAACATGTTGGACAAGGCAGGAGATGTGCAGCTGTGTAGGGGTAGTAGTAGCAGAAACAGGGGCAGTAGTATCTTCACTAGTAGCAGTCAGTAGATGTGTGACTGCATAGGGATAGTAGTGGTAGCAGCAGGGGCAGCAGTAACTGCAGTAGTACAGTATGGAATATGATGGAGAGGCAGACAGCGACAGTGACATCATTGGGCTAATGATAAATTGCCAGCTCCACTGTTAGCAATGTAAGCAATGTTCTCCACACCTGTGGAGGACAATTTTCCATGCTTCAGTGTGACAATAGAGTACACCAATGGCAAACTAGGTCAATTCCTGCCACTGGTCCAGTCTTCTGACCTAGTAGTTCATGGGGCATAGCTCAGGTTATGTTCTGGAATATGGATAAAGGGCACAGTCAAGATTCGACTGAGCTTGGTTGTTCCAATGGTGTGTATCCATTTGCTGATCATCAGGTTGGTGTGGCGGTTGAAAAACCTGTTCCATCATGTTCAGCAAACTGTATTGGCTGCTTCTGGTGTTGCTGCTTCTGCTGCTTGTTGTAGCAGTAGAGCAGAGCGGTGATTCAGTGGGTATAGACGATGGGAAGAAGGAGGACAGTCTTGTTCACATTGCAGGCCTGTTCGATTTTACCATGTAAGCAGGTGATGCCATCTTATGTGCTGAAGGAGATCCGTAGTTCCTACATTTGTGCTTGAATGGCCTTGGCTTAATTTTTGCCTACAGAACTTGGTCACTGCGAGCATCACCTGCTCCCGAACAACAGTTTTGGACAAGCAAATTGTCAGTTGTACAGAGTCTACAACAATATATGTTAAGTTGTTAACTGTGATTGAGGAAAAGTAGATTGAGTTGGTACATTAGTCTGTGCTTTGTGGAATTTTTGTTACAAAATCTTAAACAATTTTGCAGAAAAAATGTGCAATTGTAAATAGTCAATTGCAATGTACAGTAATTATGATACAGGAAAATGTCAGGTGGTACACTAGATTGTGCTAAATAAAATTGCTGCATTAAAATGTTCAACAAAAATATTCCCTATTGAACCAAGTCCGCTACAATATCGGTCAGCACCATGGAGAAATATTCCCACAAGGAAAACACCCATTCAGAGTCACCAACACCAATGCTCACCACATTTCTGCCACCACCACTACCACCGCCCGAGCTTGTCCTAGTGTGACCTCCTGAAACAAATGGTCAGTTGGACAGAGCCATTACTACAATTTACAGCAACTGTGAAGCCAACCAATGTGCCAGGTTAGGTACACTAGTCTGAAGTTTCCAAATATTATTTAAAATAAAATGCACATTTGGAGTCCACTACAATGTAAAAGTGAGTGACGCAGAACAATACATCAAGTACATTAGTCTGTGATGAATAGAAATGTTGTAATAAAATGTTCACAATTTCCACAAGAATATACAGTGACTGTGATTCGGGAAAATATGTTCTGTCAGGTTTTGTACACTTATTATTTAAGAAACTTTACAACAGTTTTTCAGAAAAAAAAGCACCTGGTCAGAATACACAACAATATACCTGGTCAGGTTTGCTACACTTATTTATTTAAGAAACCTTGCAAGAGTTTTTCCAGAAAGAAAAACAACAATGTACTATGACGATGATGTGGGGAAAGACATCAGGTCTGGTTTGGTACATTTAAAAAATTGCGGTTTTAATACAAGAAAATGCACAATTGGAGTCCATTACATCAATGATGCATTAAAAATACACCAGCCAGTGCATTTATAAATTTTTATGCTAATTGCTAGCTAGCTCATACACATTAAGAAAAAAATTTAACCTTGTATTGTCTGAATATTATATTTTTTTGATCTCCTTCTCTCTTTAATAGATGTCCTGTCACATTAATGTTCTAGCTCAGAATAAACATGGCGTCCCTGCTTGAGATCTGATATAGTGCCTAGTGCCTAGTGCCTATGACACAAGTCAATATCATCCCTCCTGATTGGCTGAGGCTGAGCGCAAGGCTATATGGGCAAGTCCGCTGTCCAGGGCCCCATCTGGGGTCATACGGTCCTCCTTTTTCATCTTCCCTGCCCCACTTTAGTCTGATCTATAAAATGGCAGATGCTGTTTTGATTGTTTCGTCCGAATCGAATCACAAAAACTTCGTATTAGCTAGGAAGCCACATTTTTGTGAAATTCTAAAAAATTCCATTAGTTTAGAATGGATTCACTCGCCTCTAATATGGAACTATTTAATACTGTGTTTCAATTCAATAAGATCTCTGCTTGTTTTTAGTGAATAAAAATACTCTTTGCTTCCAGAAGCCGAGATACTGTATAAATTCTGCCCACAAATGACAGGTCGATATAGTTGTTCCTTGTCTAGACAATCCTGTGTCAGCTGAACAGCCCGGACTCTAGACGTATGTGTTATCTAATCTTGTATACTGTAGCAAACTATTAAGACAGAAGGGAAGCTTGTACTATTGATGGAAAGCAATTCTTCTACTGTCTAGACTGGATAACATAGCAGCAGACTTGGATGTGGGAAGATTTTTGCTATGTACAGCTTTCAGTCTCTTTGAGAATGTCTTCATTGATTGACATAACGCAGATTTTGAAGTTTTACAAACCTACGGAAAAGAAAATGTGTCTGTTGCCATTAACAATCAGTCAGAGCATAGCTTGCAATTTCATTTTCACCTTCGAAATATGAAAGTTGCATTATGATTGGATGCTTAGTAACAAGGACAATTTTTCATTTAGGCATCATGCACAGGAACATATTTTGTTTCCGTGTCCTTTCTGGTTTTTTTTTTCCGGATAGGATGTGGATCCATTCATTTCAATGGGTCCTTAAAAAATGTGGACAGCACACCGTGTGCTGTCCGCATCCGTATGTCCATTCTGCAGCCCTGCAAAAAATATAGAGTATGTCCTATTCTTATCCGTTTTGCGGACAAGCATAGGCATTGTTGCAATGGATCTGCAAAGAAATTGGATGCAACACAGATGTCACACGGGCGTCACCTGTATTTTTGAGGATCCGCATTTTGCGGATGGCAAAATACACACGATCGTCTGCATGTAGCCTTAGACAGTTTCAGAAAAATATCCCTATTTTAGAAAGTGGCATAACTCTTACTTATATACCGATTAAAGGGGTTTTCCTGGGAGAATAACAAAAGCCTTTTACTCCTGAAAATTTGACCTAAACTGCATATTATTGGAAACATGTCATTTTTAATTGTATGCCCCACTTCTAAAACATTATTTGAAACACCTGTGAAGTTAAACTACACTACAACCATAAATGAATGAGGGATGTAGTTTCCAAAAACAGCTCTTTTGGGGAGTAGTTTTGTATGTTTTGACACCTCAAGGCCTCTGCAAACCTGAAATGGTGCCTGATAAATGGAGACCCCAAAATCCACAAGGTGCTCCTTCAATTCTCGAGCTTGTATTTCAGTGAAGTAGTACTCTAGTGTTACATATAGGATATTTCTAAAACTGCAGAATTTTACTAATAAATATTGAGGGTTTTTTTCTATTTTGTCACCTATGTTCCAAAAAAATGGATTAAAATTGAAAAAAAAAATGTTTTAAATTTTTAAATTTCACCTTTATCTTGCATTAAATCCTGTGAAACACCTAAAGGGTTGACAAGCTTCCTAAATGCTATTATGAATACTTTGAGGGTGCTTTTTAAAATTGGGTGATTTGTGGTGGTGGTTTCCAATATATAGGCCTCTCAAAGCCACTTCAGAACGGAACTGGTCTCTTAAAAGTAATGTTCTTGAAAATGTGATAAATTGCTACTAAACTTGTAAGTCTCCATCTCCCAAAAAAATCAAGCATGTTTGAAAATGTATGCTAACTTAAAATGGACTTATGGTAAATATTAATTATGCTAAAAAAATTAAATCAGACCAGCATCTCCAAACAAAATAAAATAAAGTGCAGGGGCCACCATGGCTGATACATGTAAGTGCAAACAAACACTGTATAACATCACACTAAACCATGAGTAAAGACACATGCAAACCCTGGAAACATGGATTGTAATAAATTACATTACTACTATATTTACTAATTATGAAAATCTGAAGTCCATGCACACATTTCTGATCAAACCTGAGTTGAGCCCATCTACCAATGACATGATTTGTAGGATCCAGCTATAGTATAATGGCATAGTGTAACTACAAGTGCCATTGTCATTAAACTGCAGTTCCAGTGTAATGACAAGCCCAGCCTCCTCTTCAAACAGCTGATCGGCGGGGTGCTGGGTGTCAGACCCCCACCGATCAGATATTGATGAACTATCCTGAGGATAGGTCATCAATATAAATCGCTGCACAACCCCTTTAAGGTTAATACTGGCTTGGTCTTTCAGGGGTTAATCTTTATTTACAAAAAAACTGAAATAAAAGTTAAATGGTATATAGAAAGATTTTTGTTATTATGTCACTTATAATAAGTCTAAGTCTCATATTGCATGGGATTGTACCACAAAGTGACCTTCTAAGGAGGTGGGGCTAATGCAAATGTGACAAGGCTTTTCTAGGTGAATTGGGCGAGGCTTTAAAATGTCTTGCAAATTAAGATTCATAAGTTGGGAGGTGGATGTACCCTAACCTCCCCAGCAGCACTCTCCAAAGGTGAGTTATTCTCTAGAGGTGGATGTTCTCTGGCAGCGTGGGATTTAAATACCCCAAATTTACCTGTAGGGTTGAGCGAACGTCAACTGTAAAGTTCGGGTTCGAGTTCGGTGTTTGGCGATTTAATGGTGCTTTTTGAAAGGCTGCAGGGCAACCAATTAACAAGCGTTTAACTAGTGTGAAGCCTTAGAAGCCATCACAGCCATGCCTACTAATGTGATTGGCCAGTGCAGCATGTGACCCAGCCTCTATATAAGCTGGAGTCACGTAGCGCTGCACGTCACTCTGCTCTTACTAGTGTAGGGATAGGATGCTGCTGCTGTGAGGGAGAGATTAGGAAAGACTCTGATATCTGCACTTGGTGTGAAGTCAGCGATCTACAGCATTTTTTGTTTTGGGGGTGCAATGCAACATTTTTGTACCTTGCCCTGAGCCCAGTGAGACGGAGGTGGGCGTCGGCGGCCATTTTGCGCAACAGCAGTGCACCAGCACTGCATATGTGCCAGGGACAATCATTTAATCCTTTTCTTGTAGTTCAGTGGCTGACCTATACCCATTTTTAAAGTGCACCTGCACTGCATATGTGCCAGGGGAAGGGAAAATAATACCGTCTGTGAGTTCAGGGACCCAGGGGGTGACATATCCCCATTTTTTTCTGTGAAGTACCCCTGTGCTGCATTTCTGAGAGTGAAATATAATTAGTTAAATCCATCTGTTCTATTTACATTTTTTGTTGTAAAGTACCTCTGAGGCCTGCACTGCATATGTGACAGGCAGGCACATAAATTCAGCAAATCCATCTGTTTCATTGTAGGGGTGACATATCCACCACTGTTTATGTTAAAAACCCCTGTGCTTCTTTTGTGAGAGTGAAATATAATCATAGTTAAATCCATCTGTTTCATTTATGGTAAAAAAAAAAAAAACTTTTTTGGGGGCAATAAAGTACCTTTTTGCCCTGTGCTGCATTTCTGACAGTACTGCCAAATACTGCATTTTCATTTTTTGTTGAAAAATTCAATTTTTTGTTGCTATAAAGTACATTTGCAACCTATGCTGCATTCCCATCAGTCAAATAAAACCATTAGATGCCACTGTTACATTTTTGGGCTTCAAATTCCCATTTTTGGGTGTAAAGTACCTAACAGGCCTGCACATGTGACAGGCAGGCACATAAATTCAGCAAATCCATCTGTTCCATTGTAGGGGTGACATATCCACAATTTGTATTATGTTAAAAACCCCTGTGCTTCATTTGTGAGAGTGAAATATAATCACAGTTAAATCCATCTGTTTCATTTAGAGTTTAAAAAAAAACTTTTTTTTGGGGGGGGGGGGGGGGCAATAAAGTACCTTTTTGCCCTGTGCTGCATTTCTGGTAGTTAAAGAAATACAGTTAAATCCATCAGTTTCATTGTGTGAGCAAAGAGCCCATGCATTGGTCTTGCACAGGGGCCCATACTATCTGTTCTTTTCTTTTTTTTATCTATCTCCATTTGTTAAACAAAATGAAATTTCTTTACTCCGTAGGAAATAACATATCTGTTGCTGTAAATTTATTCCAGTTTAGAATGAATTTTAAAGTATGCTTTTAATAAATAACCAGATGCTGACCACCATGCTATTATAATATTCATTTTCAAGATGCAGAACCCCTTCAGATTTTATGAGTAATTACTTTGCATAAATGGTCATTGACAGACTAAGCTTTGAGTATTCATATAGCTAAGGTGCTGTACTCATACGTGTATTGTGGATATATGATGAGATTTCCTACCCCAACTGTTCATAAATGGTCATTTCTGATGCAAACCCTATAACTCTCTTTTGCTAAGCTCATGTATAAATGCATAAACAGCGATTGGGATTTCTTAAGCACCATTTGTTTTGGAAATAACACATTTGTTCCAGAAAGTAATTTTCCTTTGAAGACCGCCTGTTATGTGCTTACTTTTCCTTCTGTAATCACATGCAGAATAAAGTATGATAAAGCCAAGGAACATATTTATGCATTTTCATTACAGAGAGGAAACTATCAGGTATTTTTTTTAAGAAAGCTGCATTGAAATAAGCTAGGGAGGGTTATTTAAAGGGCAAGAGAACTTAGGTGTATGCAATAGAGATACTAAAATATTAGTAGAAAGGTTTTAGGCAGGTGTGCAAAAAATGCCACACTCCTCTTCTCTAACTGCCCAATGGCGTGTTTACATGGGGCAATGATTGGAACATTCATAGGAACATTTCTTTTCCTATCGGTACCCAGTGTAAGAGTGCCAAAATGAGATGCTCGTTTGTCATTAATCTCACATTTTAGGTAGACATAAAAATCATCGTTTGTAAGCAACATACTGTATCTCACCCCTGTAAAAAAAAGATGTGCTGCTGACAGTGTAGCTCTATGAGAGGAGGGGTTATTGAGCAATCGCAAGAATCATCATTCCCCATAATTTACAAATGAGAAGGAATGTAAACAAGCGCCGATCACTTTCCTGTATCATCGATCAGTGCTCGCTATGGACAATTTATCTGCTTGATTAAAAGGAAATTAAGGCTATAACATGTCAAGATAAGTGGAAGATACCTAAGGAACTTAAAATACTACTCAAGTAATATTATAAACTCCCTGAGCGTCTTCTCTTATCACGATGATGCATTGTATTTTTAAATGAAAGGTATGGCTATATCATACATGTCTAAAATGGGAATAACTCTTTAAAATAAATCTGTTACTAATTTAAAGGAATTGTCCACTCTGAATACTCACTTTGTGTCAGAAGGGTCTCCCAATGACGAGCCTGTTGCTGCAATGTTGCCTGTTGCTGCAATGAGTGTATGGGAACTTGTCAGCAAGTGTTCATTTTTCCTGCTGCGCTACCACAGGGGAAGTTAAAGAGGACCTTTCATGGGTTTGTAGTACCTGGCTGTGAAGCTCTGCGCTGCGATTGGACAGCGCTACAGCCAGGGGAGAATGAGACGCCCACAGAGAAAGACTTCGTCTCCTCCCCATTGCTCCGATGCTCAGTATTAGCATACTGAGCGCGAAATTTGTGGGGGGCCATAACGAGGCGCAGGAGCGCTATTTTAAAAAACCAGGCAGGGTGGCAGCATCAGCTATTTATCTCACTTACTTACTACAAACCCATGAAAGGTCTTCTTTAAAGGGGTATTCCCATCTTGATGATCATAGCTAAACTAGTTCCTAATGTAAAATTATATACTTTTGCAATTGCCTTTTATTTTTTTTATTTGTTTGCTAGGTATTCCATTAGTTACTGCCACCACTGCGCTACTGCTACAGTGGTGGCCGAGCTTGGGCAAATGCCTCTGTTTGTCTCTATGTGGCTGGCCAGGCCGACGGGACCGCGCATTGCCACTTTCAGTCTCTAAACTGTGAAACCGCTATGTATTGATCCTCTGCTGTGCAGGTAAATAGGGCAGCCTCTGCTGCCTCCAGCATCGTGCACAGAGCAGGGACCCGCTATCACAACCTTCATGCCCTGCTCCACAGCAACTCTCTCACTGGAGCGTCACAGGATAGGAGCAGCGTGGCACAGCAATGCTGTAAGCCACAATCATGGTCTGTAGGACGGGAAAGTGCACTGCAGGATCCTCCCTTGTGTCTGGTATGAATGGGGTTGGGGAGAAGAGACAACACTAGTGTTGAGCGAACTTGTGTTTTAAGTTTGGCATCTAAAGTTCGGGTTCGGGTTATCGAAGAATCGCATTATGGATTCCGTTACCACGGACCATAACGGAATTTAGAATCCATAACGCGATTCTTCGATAACCCGAACTTTAGACGCCGAACTTAAAACACAAGTTCGCTCAACACTAGACAACACGGCTCAGCACACAGTAGTGGAGACCTGAGAGCAGCTCCGAGATAACAGTCTGAAGCATTCCTACTGCTCAGGTCTCCTGAGCTGTCAAATCCATAAACACTGAAACAGGCACTGCTTGGGCTGCAGATAAACTGGCGATGTGCAGTGCCACTTCTCCAACCTCCCCTAACTACACACACATGTCATGTGATGAAAGAGGAAGAGTACCGCCCACATAACTTCAGAGCTAGGGAACAAGCATGAGCAAAAGTAGACAGCAGGAGATGAAAGTGGTGAGATGGGAATACCCCTTTAAGTATTACACAGTTCCTATTGAAATCATGTAGGCTGGGTCTTCCAGAGTAAGGCGGACAAGAATAGGATAGGTTATATTTTTTTGGCGGACCACGCAACGGAGCAACGGATGCGGAAAGCACATGGAGTGCTGTCCGCATCTTTTGCGGACCCATTGAAGTGAATGGGTCCGCATCCAAGCCGCAAATACTGCGGCTCGAATGCGGACCAAAACAACGGCCGTCTGCATGAGGCCTAAGAAATATCCGTAGTAGCTGTTCTTCACTCTGAATGGAGGACTTTGATCACTTAATTCAAAATTGCCAAATACTACATTTATTTTAAACCAGACAACCCCATTAAAGGTGTAAATGTGATTAATGTAGAACATAAAAATCATATAGTACATGACAACCTCTTTCTAACAAAGCTAGAATCAGCCGTGTACCTCACATGGATCCAGAGATCTCCCCATTCAATGCTCTGCTAGATTGATATCAAGCTGGCCGCTCAAAGGGAGTGTCTTTTCTGCTGCAGCTAAGGGGGCGTGTCCATGCTCTCCCTATCCCAGCTCAGGAGCCAGTTGAAGGATGAAACTGAGCATGTGCGGCCATCTCAGTGAGCAGGTCAAAGAAATAAGGAAAAAAGCAAACAGCAGGTGACGCTACACAGACACATTTTATTGAATAACTCAGTGACTATGCAAAATTTTTAATTACATGCAATTACAAAAGTATTCAGACGCAGGAGCTGGTTTGAAAACTTTTGAATGTTTTTTGTGGGAGAACCCCTTTAAGTGTGTGCCATTTAGTATATACAACATACATACCAGTACTTTCTACTCGAGTGAGGCTGCTGTCTGCTTATAATATGAATGTCAGCATCTTAATTTCATGCATACTTTGTGTCAGTAGCAGATGGTCTATAAGAATTCACAATTTTGTGTCATCACTAAAAAGGGGCACACATTCACTAAAAAGCAAGCAGTGAGGCATGACAACAAGCTTGTATTTCTATCCAAGGAGAGTTATGTGTTTTAAGAACTGTTCCCTGTATCTATGCGTGGCATGCTGCATGGATAACGCTGGATGCTGAGAAACAGTCCTTGGCACAGCTCCAGGGTACAGATGTTTTTCTGGATTTCAGAGAAATGGGGAAGGTGCTAGATAAACAGAAGCCAAGTATTCGAATGTGCTGTAAACCATCATACAGTTATTCTATTATAATTATCGGTAGTGAAAAACTGAGGTTAGATAATGGACTTTACATGGACACATATTTGCATGTCTGTATCGTTTGTTAAAAAACTTATGAAGCAGCGGCATGTTATGTTCAGAGGAAGGAACAAGGCAGAAAGGTTGCAAAAATTGGAACAGGCAATGACTTGGAGTTGGGAGAAGAGATGCAGGAGCATGATTATATTATGGCCATATCCCTACATTATGCTTTTGCAATATTATGGCTGATGTGTTATGGACTATATTATGTGCTGAATTATGTTATGTATTATATTATGTCCTACATTATGTAATGGTTTATATTATAGCCTACGTTATACTGTATATTTTATTTTATTTTATCTTATGGCCTATGTTATGCTATGGTTTATCTACTACAGAGCAATATGCAGGACTGGATACAAACATATTGAATGCCCTATAGGCTGCAATTGTAGTCGATGTGAACAGGCAATGATCGCATGTTCAAGTCACCTAAGGCTACTTTCACACTCGCGTGTTGCGCGGATCCGTCATGGACGGATCCATTCAGATAATACAGCCGTCTGCATCCATTCAGAACGGATCCGGTTGTATTATGTCTTCTATAGCCAAGACGGATCCATCATGAACTCCATTGAAAGTCAATGGAGGACGGATCCGTTTTCTATTGTGTCAGTGAAAACTGATCCGTCCCCCATGACTTACATTGTGTGCCAGGATGGATCAGTTTGGCTCAGTTTCATCAGACGGACACCAAACCGCTGCAGGCAGCATTTTGGTGTCCGTCTCCAAAGCGGAATGGAGACTGAACAGAGGCAAACTGATGCATTCTGAGCGGATCCTTTTCCATTCAGAACACATTAGAATGCAAACTGATCCGTTTTGGACCGCTTGTGAGAGCCCTGAACGGATATCACAAACGGAAAGCCAAAACGCTAGTGTGAAAGTAGACTTAGGGAACTTAATATAAGTAATTAAAAAAATATTAAAATTCGAATCACCAATAATCATTTTAAAAATAAAAATAAATAAGCAATAACAAATAATGACCATTTGCACTGCTGCATCCAAAAATGCCTATGCCTTTAACATATAAATATATTTATTCCGGACGGTGAACTCTGTAATGAAAAAAAATGAAAATGGCCGATTCACCATTTTTTCATCATTTCACCCACCAAAAAAATTTGAATAAAAAGTGATCAAAAATGCATCCAAAACGGTGTCACTGAAAACTACAGATTTCCTTGCAGAAAATGTGCCCTTACACAGCTCATTAAGTGTATATATGGGAAAGTTATGGGGTCAGAATATGGCGATGCAAAGATTATTTATCTTTTCCTAAGTTTTAAAAACATATTTTTTTACAGTTAAAACACTAAAAACACTATATAAATGTGGTATCACTGTAATTGTACTGACCCAGAGAATGAAGGGAACAGGTCGGTTTTACTGCATAGGGAACGCTGTAAAAACAAACTCCATAAAATTGTTTTTTTTTCCAATTCCACCCCATTTGGAATTTTTTGCCAGATTTCCCCTACATAGTATGCAATATAAAATTATGCCTTTAGAAAGTACAATTTCTCTCGCAAAAAACAAGCCCTCAGATGGCTATGTGGACATAAAAAATAAAGTTATGGCTTATGGCTTTAGGATGGCAGGGAGTGAAAAACAAAAATGCAAAAATGGAAAATCAACATGTCAGGAAGGGGTTAAGCATCCGTTATTTTCTTTATATATTATTATAGTAACTGGAACTCTATTTCTCTGATATGAAGCTCCAAATTCCCTGCTCAAAATGCGATGTCTGTGGCCTTTGGCTGAAGCTAGTGTGAGCTCACTGTATATGGATTCTTACTGGTCCACTGAGTTTGAAGCAGGTAACGTCAAGAGGCTCTAATCTATATTAGAATATATAAAGAAAGTTTTAAGTAAATGAAATATGCTGTGATGATTGCCAAGCTAATAATTTCTAATACTAAACATTGAAATTAGTAATATATATTGGTCAGGTGGCTCAACCAACAAATATCCATATAATTAGGTGCACTCTCCTATGGCAACACCCCCGCCAATAGATAATTGTGAAAGAAAAATTTGGAATTGGAGAGCACTCTCGTATCTGGTGTTTTATATGAAAAAATACTGTATGTCTAAAAGTATTTTATTCAAAAAAGGAACATGTATATACGACACAAATTGATCCCATAAAATAGTAAAATCCAAAATCAAATCAAAACCATGTATAAAAAGTTAAAACCAACAGCGTCACTAATCCATTTCTCTATATCCTTATTATTAGGGCACAAATTTGGCCTGCTATAATGTAGTTGCCGTCGGTTACTCAAAGGTACTCAATAAATTAAATATTAATTTGTAAGGATATAGATATAATATGGCAGTATTACAATATACAGAATGTGTATGTTAAATCTGAGGTTTTGCTGGGTACATATGTAGAATCAAGTATTCTGCTGGGTACATATAGTAACATTTGACGATATTATTCAACGTCATCCATATAGATGATTTCAAATGGTGATTGGTATCAATGTCCAGATCTGGCACATATGAGGTTAATTATTGCAAAAATCCTCATTGTCTCAATTATACTTGTATCTTTATGTGTGTACACAATATCCTCTTTGGAGTCCGTTTCAGATATATAAGACCCCTGGCAGATAAAGTATCGACCGAACTGCTTGCCGGATCACTCTGCCGCAAGTGTGAAAGTAGCCTTAACAAGTTGTGAGGATACATCACAGTGCTGACTGGTGAAGAAAAGTCAAATAACTAAGGCGATGGGAAAACATGCTGAACATTTGGAAAACATACGTGAATAAGGCAAGGAGGTTGATCCCCATGGGAGATGAGATTAACTTGCCTGCCAATGTTTAAAAGAAAATTCTGCATTGTGTGGGAAAGATATCAGATGCTTAGCATCTTCTGTATATCCCTGACAGATTTCTCAAGCTGGAGTGGAAAACCACTTCCTCGGAAGCAGTGTTCTTTGGAGAAAACAGATACTGGCTTTTATTGCTCTGGATTCAGCAGACAGAGCTTTTGAGTATAGTCACTAGAGCTGAGCGAATTTCTTAAAAGTTCGATTCGGCTGATTCGCCGAATTTCACACAAAAATTTCCTTTGTGACGAATTACTTCATCACGAAGCACATTTTTTTGTAAGTAGCGGGTGCAATGAAAGGGAGCTGCGATAGAGCCGTCCCCGTCATTGTACCCCTCAGATGCAGCGTTCATACATGATCGCGCCATCTGAGTGTAAAATTAACAATAAATAAAAAAAAATTATCAAACTTACCGCCTCCATTTGCGCGTAACGGGCCGGCAAATGTATCTGGCTGGCGTGGTGACATATGACATCATCATGCCAGCCGACGTGATGATGTAATATCGCGCCACACAGGATTTTAGCCGAGATCTTCAAGCAAGATGGAGACTGGCGGCCCGTCGCGAGCAAATGGAGGAGGTAAGTTTGAATTTTTTTGTTTTTTATACTATTTCAGGTTAAATTGATTCGCTGACACGAAGCACAAGGAAATTCAAGGATTTTGTTACATTTTAAGAAGCAGAGGTCACTGGAATACATATTTGATTAAGGGAAAAAGTCATTTCATTCCAAAATATTCTTTTGTAAGATTTTTGAATATACAGATGATTGTCAGAGCTGGACTCATAAGCAAGTGTGATACATATACACAATTGAGTCACATTATTATTAGTGTTGAGCGAGCATGCTCGGCTGAACTGCTGTTCGGCTCGAGCATCGCTATGCTCGGCACATCCTAGTGCTCGGCCAAATACTGAAGGTGCTCGAGTATAATTTAATACAATGAAAGTCAATGGGAGCCCTGAGCATCAAACCAGGCACCCCCTGCTCTGAAAAAGAGAGGGTGCCTGGTTCACAAAAAAAGGTTAGAAATTGATGGAAACCCCATCAAAATGGTTTGGAAACAGCATTAGGAGGATGTCTGGATGCGTCCTGGACTCCTATTATCTATGACATACAATAGACAACCACACAAAGGCTATACGTCAACAGCCAGGTATGTGAATGCCAACAATCTATCCATGAGACAGATAACAGTCAGCATACCTTACAATGGCAGCCTTGTGCACTATGAGACATTCCAAACCAGCTCTCATCTGACTGAGGGCCAGTAAGCCTCAAAGTTGCTTTACATCTGTTGGATGGCTTGGGTAGACCTGCTCACCTAGATCAATATCATTAGGTTGACAAAACGTTTTCTGATTGTCCTAACATAATATTCAATAACCTTTCTATACAGTTTTGTCATGTAAAAACTCATTTGCATAAACATTGGCATATGGGAAAGACATGCAAATGAGCAGAATCTGCCTTGTTTTTCTGCTGAAAAACCATTTGCATGGAAAATTTGCGATCTACACTACTCATGAACAGCGCCATCTATTGGATTCATAGTCTCGTCATATGACTTTGAAACCAATAGATGGCGCTGTTTATGAGTCATTTCAAGCAGGCAAATAGTCCTGAGATACACCCTAGCAAGCTTATATTACCGCTGATAAAGTGCTAGAAGATGTGTGAAAGATAGCAGCAATCCGATATACACCTCAGTGTGAGCGCAGGCTATTGTAGGCTGAGTGCTACACGGTGTGTGGACTCTGTTGAGCAGGGTGCCTCACTTACTAGCACCCCAACAAGATGAACAGCGCCATCTATTGGTTTCATAGTCTTATGACAAGACGTTGAGCAGGGTGCCTCAATTACTAGCGCCCAAACAAGATGATCAGCGACATCTATTGGTTTCATAGTCTTATCACAAGACGTCTTATCATAAGACTATGAAACTAATAGATGGCGCTGTTCATGATTCATGAACAGCGCCATCTATTGGTTTCATAGTCTTATGATTTTATTGATCTAGGTGCGCAAGTCCACCCAAGCCATCCAACAGATGTGAAGCAACTTTGAGGCTTGCTGGCTCTCAGTCAGATGAGAGATGGTTTGGAATAACATGGTGCGCAAAGCTGTACGGTTTGCTGATTGTTATCTGTCTCATGGATATATTGTTGGCTTCCACATACCTGGCTTTTGGCATATAGCCTTTGTGTGGTTGTCTATTGTATGTCATAGATAATAGGAGTCCAAGACGCATCCAGCCCTCCTCTTAAAGATGTTTCCAAACCATTTTGATGGGGTTTCCATCAATTTCTAACTTTTGTTGTGAACCAGACACCCTCTTCTCTTCCGAGCAGGGGGTGCCTGGGGTTCTCCCATTGTCTTCCATTGTGCTTGGGTGCTCGGTAGAGCACACGAGCATACCTATGTGTTCGGCCAGAGCACCCGAGCACACAAGCACTTTGGTGCTCGATCAACACTAGTTATTATGACTACCAGTTAATATCCAGAGTAAATGCCATGTTCAGCATGGACAGCAGCAGCTAGATGGGCTAGGAAGACTCAATAAGGTCTTGGAAGTTTGCCATATGTATTTAGAGCTATGGCTCAGTGAATCCCACAGCTGCTGGAGGGTTCATGGGGGAAGATCTATAGAGCAAACGTGATGATCGAGGTGGTACAACAGATGATCAGTTTGGTTCATATGTGGGAAATTAGGGGGCCAGGAAGATCTGATCCACCCTAGGGAAGACAATTCAAGATGTATGGGTGTTCCTGGTCTGCAAAGATGGATTCATACCCAAATTGATTCAGAGTGCCTTCCACATTGATGAGTGGGCCAAGATAATGTCACAAAAACATTCCACAGACCATAGCACTGCCACCACCAGCTTGTGTTCTTCCACCAATGGTTGAATGGTGTTTGTTCTCTGATATTTTTATCCTGACATGCCAATGTCCATCTGTGACTCATCAAAGCTCCAATTCTGATACTGCCATGGAAATTGAACCCCCCTTCCCTTCCATAGCGGGCCCTGAGAAGAGAACCATATTTACCTGCTCCTCCTCGCTCTGTTCAGGCACCTTGGCTCCCAGGCTGTCTTTACTAAATTTCTGGTCTTCACGTGTAAATTTCCTGCTCACATGCGCAGCCAATGACTGGCCTCAGCAGTGGCATGTGCCCAGGCACCTTGTGACCCAGCAGGGATGTGCCACATGGAGACATGTCACCAGACATTTAAAAAAAAGTTTTAGACAACCCCTTTAAAGTTGAGGTTTCCATTAATATTTTACTTTTAAAAAGAAATTTAAATGACATGCTCACTGACAAAGGCCTGCAGTCACTTTCCTGTACATCAAATGAATCTAGTTGTATTCATTATATCACTCAAACAGATCTATAAGCTTTTTATTTGGCATTTTAAATTTATATGTCCTTTAATAACCCATCACAGGCATTTTTTTTCTTTATTGATATAAATGTCATGAGCAATTCATGTAAGAAATGTCTGTATCATTAGCTACTGTATGCTACATAGATTTACTCAATAGGGCTATTCTATTCATGCAGCAGGCTTTCTATTTTTATAGTATCTCTCCCAATATCTTGGAGGATGAAGCTGCATGATGTCCTTTTTACTTCACAACGAAAAAGGAGCTGATGTCTTTTTTGTAATCCTTGAATTCTAAACAAGTGACACAACTCCGTCCATGCTGTCGAACAAATGAAAGCAAAGCAGCTTGTTAACATTTATCAAAACTTTATTCTTTTAGACTATTAGCATATAGAAATGTAATCCTCAAAGTCTATTTCACTGGACATTAAAGTAGGATTTGTAGATAAATGATCAGCAGGAAGTAAAATATATTTTGCTTCCTGAGAAAAAGCTCAATATCCCGTCATTGTGTCATTAGCTCTGTGGATCAAGCTACTTTACTGTATGTTGATCCACATAACTTGGATCAACTGCTCTAACTAATTTCTTTATATTAGTTAGAGCATTGCTTAGAATCTGACTGCATAAATGTGGATTAAAAAGATAAAATGCTGGCTACCTGCAGCCACCACTAGAGGGAGCTTAGGAGCTAATTGCATGCTGACATACCGTGAAAAAAATAATAGGTCAGTATTAGGGATGAGCGAATCGACTTCGGATGAAACATCCTAAGTCGATTTGCATAAAACTTTGTTCTTATACTGTACGGAGCAGGAGCTCTGTACAGTATTAGAATGTATTAGCTCCGATGAGCCAAAGTTATTAATATAAATTAATTTGTACTGTAAAAAAACATTTCCCGAACTCTGGTTCGGTTCCAAGTGGTACCTTGGAACCGAACAAAGTTTTATGTGAATCGACTTCGGATGTTTCATCCAAAGTCGATTCGCTCATCCCTAGTCAGTATACAGTAAGATCCCATTCCCTCTCTAGTGGTGGCTACAGGTAGTCAGAATGTTATTTACATTTATAGAATTTAGATCTCTGTACTGGAAAACAGAACTCCCACATGACCTCTATAACAATAGATTAGAGAATTAAGCAGCTCTGAACTAAAGATTTGCTTTAACTTTTTAGTGACCAGCCTGTTTTGGGCCATAGTGACCAAGCAATTCTTTTAATTTTTTCATTGTTGCATTCATGAGCTATAACTTTTTTATTTTTCCGTCGATGTAGTCGTATAGGGGATTATTTTTTGGGGGACACATTTTAGTTTTTAACCCCTTAAGGACACGGCCATATTTCACTTTAAGGACAAGGCCATTTTTTGCACTTTATCTGGTGATAACTTTGAAAAAGCTTTGACTTATCCAGGCCATTCTGAGATTGTTTTTTCGTCACATATTGTACTTCATGACACTGGTAAAATGGAGTAAAAAAAAATCATTTTTATTTATAAAAAAAATACCAAATTTGCCAAAAATTTTGAAAAATTATCAAATTTCCAAGTTTCAATTTCTCTACTTCTATAATACATAGTAATACCTACAAAAATATTTATTACTTTACATTCCCCATATGTCTACCTGTTTGAATCCGTTTGGGAATGACATTTTATTTTTTGGGGATGTTACAAGGGTTAGAAGTTTAGAAGCAAATCTTGAAATTTTTCAGAAATTTTCAAAAACCCACTTTTTAAGGAACAGTTCAGTCTGAAGTCACTTTGTGAGGCTTACATAACAGAAATCACCCAAAAATGACCCCATTCTAGAAACTACACCTCTCAAGGTATTCAAAACTGATTTTACAAACGTAGTTAACCTTTTAGGTGTTCCACAAAAGTTAATGGCAAATAGAGATAAAATTTCAGAATTTAGATTTTTTGGCAAATTTTCCATTTTAATCCCTTTTTTCCAGTTACAAAGCAAAGGGTTAACAGCCAAACAAAACTCAATATTTATTTATTTATTGCCCTGATTCTGTGGTTTGCAGAAACACCCCATATGTGGCTGTAAACTACTGTACGGGCACACAGAAGGGCGTAGAGGGAAAGGCGCGTCATGTGGTTTTTGGAAGGCAGATTTTGCTGGACTGGTTTATTTACACCATGTCCCATTTGAAGCCCCCCTGATGCACCCCTAGAGTAGAAACTCCATAAAAGTGACCCCATCTAAGAAACTACACCCTCAAGGTATTCAAAACAGAATTTACAAACTTTGTTAACCCTTTTTTCCAGCAACAAAGCAAGGGTTAACAGCCAAAAAAATCGCAATATTTATTGCCCTGATTCTGTAATTTGCAGAAACACCCCATATGTGGCTGTAAACTACTGTACGGGCACACAGTAGGGCGTAGAGGGAAAGGTGCGCCATGTGGTTTTTGGAAGGCAGATTTTGCTGGACTGGTTTATTTACTCCATGTCCCATTTGAAGCCCCCCTGATGCACCCCTAGAGTAGAAACTCCATAAAAGTGACCCCATCTAAGAAACTACACCCCTCAAGGTATTCAAAACTGATTCTACAAACTTTAACCCTTTAGGTGTTGCACAAAAGTTATTGGCAAATGGAGATGAAATTTGAGAATTAAAATTTTTGGTCAAATTTTCCATTTTAATCCATTTTTTCCAGTAACAAAGCAAAGCTTAACAGCCAAACAAAACTCAATATTTATTGCCCCGATTCTGTAGATTGCAAAAACACCCCATATGTGGCCGTAAACTACTGTACGGGCACACAGTAGGGGTAAAGGGAAAGGTGCGCCGTGTGGTTTTTGGAAGGCAGATTTTGCTGGACTGGTTTATTTACACCATGTCCCATTTGAAGCCCCCCTCATGCACCCCTAGAGTAGAAACTCCATAAAAGTGACCCAATCTAAGAAACTACACCCTCAATGTATTCAAAACTGATTTTACAAACTTTGTTAACCCTTTAGGTATTGCACAAGAGTTATTGGCAAATGGAGATGAAATTTGAGAATTTAAATTTTTTGGAAAATTTTCTATTTTAATCATTTTTTTCCAGTAACAAAGCAAGGGTTAACAGCCAAACAAAACACTATATTTCTTACCCTGATTCTGTAGTTTGCATAAACACCCCATATGTGGCTGTAAACTACTGAACGGGCACACAGTAGGGCATAGAGGGAAAGGTGCGCCATGTGGTTTTTGAAAGGCAGATATTCTGGACTGGTTTATGTACACCATGTCCCATTTGAAGCCCCCCTGATGCACCCCTAGAGTAGAAACTCCATAAAAGTGACCCCATCTAAGAAACTACACCCCTCAAGGTATTCAAAACTGATTTTACTAACTTTGTTAACCCTTTAGGTATTGCACAAGAGTTATTGGCAAATGGAGAGGAAATTTGAGAATTGTAATTTTTTTAAAAATTTTCAATTTTAATCCATTTTTTCCAGTAACAAAGCAAGGGTTAACAGCCAATCAAAACTCTATATTTATTGCCCTGATCCTGTAGTTTTCAGAAACACCCCATATCTGGCTGTAAACTACTGTACGGGCACACGGTAGGGCGTAGAGGGAAAGGTGCGCCGTGTGGTTTTTGGAAGGCAGATTTTGCTGGACTGGTTTATTTACACCATGTCCCATTTTAAGCACCCCTGATGCACCCCTAGAGTAGAAACTCTATAAAAGTGACCCATCTAAGAAACTACACACCTCAAGGTATTCAAAACTGATTTTACAAACTTTGTTAACCCTTTAGGTGTTGCACAAGAGTTATTGGCAAATGGAGATGAAATTTGAGAAAATTTTAATTTTTTGGCAAATTTTCCATTTTAATCCATTTTTTCCAGTAACAAAGCAAGGGTTAACAGCTAAACAAAACTCAATATTTATTTCCCCGCTTCTGTAGTTTGCAGAAACACACCATATGTGTCTGTAAACTACTGTATGGGCACACGGTAGGGCGTAGAGGGAAAGGTGCGCCGTGTGGTTTTTGGAAGGCAGGTTTTGCTGGACTGGTTTATTTACACCATGTCCCATTTGAAGCCTCCCTGATGCACCCCTAGAGTAGAAACTCCATAAAAGTAACCCCATATAAGAAACTACACCCCTCAAGGTATTCAAAACTGATTTTACTAACTTTGGTAACCCTTTAGGTGTTGCACAAGAGTTATTGGCAAATGGAGATGAAATTTGAGAATGTAATTTTTTTTGAAAATTTTCCATTTTAATCTATTTTTTCCAGTAACAAAGCAAGGGTTGAAAGGCCAATCAAAACTCAATAGTTATTGCCCTGATTCTGTAGTTTGCAGAAACACCCCATATGTGGCTGTAAACTACTGTACGGGCACACGGTAGCGCATAGAGGGAAAGGTGCGCCGTGTGGTTTTTGGAAGGCAGATTTTGCTGTACTGGTTATTTACACCATGTCCCATTTGAAGCCCCCCTGATGCACCCCTAGAGTAGAAACTCCATAAAAGTGACCCCATTTTGGAAACTACGGGATAAGGTGGCAGTTTTGTTGGGACTATTTTTAGGGTACATATGATTTTTGGTTGCTCTATATTACATTTTTGTGAGGCAAGGTTACCAAAAATAGAAATTCTGAAATGTCATCTCCATTTGCCATAAACTGTTGATGAACATCTAAAGGGTTAATAAAGTTTGTAAAATCAGTTTTGAATACCTTGAGGGGTGTAGTTTCTTAGATGGTGTATCTTTTATGGAGTTTCTACTCTAGGGGTGCATCAGGGGGGCTTCAAATGGGACATGGTCCCAAAAAAAAGGCCATCAAAATCTGCCTTCCAGAAACCATACGACGTTCCTTTCCTTCTGCGCCCTGCCGTTTGGTCATACAGCAGTTTACGACCACACATGGGGTGTTTCTGCAAACTGCATAATCAGGGTAATACATATTAAGTTTTGTTTGGCTGTTAACCCTTGCTTTGTTACTGAAAAAAAACTGATTAAAATGGAAAATTTGAAGCGCCCGTCCGCCCCTGCACCCAATCAGAGCCGATCCTGAGAGGTGATGTCACCATCACCTCTCAGGATCGCAGGATGGTGATTGGTGGTGTATTATCACACCACCGATCACCATCCTGTTCCGGGTTATCGGGTCCCCAGACATCCGAATAACCCGGAAACGCAGCAAACCGCAGGTCTGAATTGACCTGCGGATTGCTGCGATCGCCGACACGGGGGGGGGGGGGTCACAGGACCCCCCGGCGCATTGTCCCAGGGTGCCTGCTCAATGATTTGAGCAGGCACCCAGTGGGCAGTGATCGGAAATACACAGGACGTACAGGTTCGCCCTGTGTCCTTAAGTAGCAGAACCTCAGGGTGTACCTGTATGCCCTGTGTCATTAAGTGGTTAATGGCATGATTAAAGGGGTTTTCTCACATCAGCAAATAGCATTTATTATGTAGAGAAAGTTAATACAAGACACTTACTAATGTATTGTGATTGTCTATATTGCTTCCTTTGATGGCTGGATTAATTTTTACATCACATTATTCACTACTCGTTTCCATGGTTACAACCACCCTGCAATCAATCAGTGGTGGTGATGCTTGCACACTATGGGGAAAATATAGGGAAAAGTGCCAGCCTTTTTGGTGGCCAGGACTGTGGGAGCGCACATAAGACGGCACCGTTTCTTAAACTGACAAACCACTGTGACCGCTGTTGGATTGCAGGGTGGTTATAACCGTGGAAATGAGTAGTGTATAATTAATCCAACCAGCAATATGGATAATAACAATACATTAGTGTCTTGTATTAATTATTGAGTGTTCCAATGTATATTGGCACTATCGCTTGCATATTAGTATTAATTAATTCTATGGATGTTTTGTGACAGGGACACTTTAAATCCATGCAGTATTTTCTGGAAGATATATGATGTTCTATATAGAAAGGTCAAGTTTTCCCCTTCAGGACTTCTCAAAAAAATATGACTTTAAACGACAAAAATGGTGCAGAATATTGTTCCCGGACACTAGCTGATTTGTAATCAGTGAATTACGGACGTTCAACAAAAGCTGCAGACGCTGTGACAGATGGAGAGATATGTTAAAAAGCTTCATTTTTACAAAGTCTTTTCTTGTTTAATTTGCCATTCACTAATCATGATGATATTAGTGCATATGCATTAAGAGCTATTGGTTACAAAAATGAAAATTTTCCAGAACATTAAATAAATGCCGGGTGATGAGCTCCGTTTGGGAGGGGTTACTGAAATACATGTATTTTAGGCTGAAAAGCATTTTTGCAGTAGAGTTTTATAAAAAAAAATAATTATGCACCGCTTGGCTTCTGAAGCTTCTATGTATCACAGTACCTAGCAAACTGCAGAATACCATTAACAGTGAAATCCACCGGCTGAGCTATATGACAGCTTTGTGTACTGCTCCTTTCTCCCCTCTCCTGAACAATTTTTGAGGTTGATTTTGTCATGTGAGGTTCAGTTTTGCTTGCATCTTATTTCTGTGCTGTAATTCTAGTGTGTTGATGCACTGCAAAGCACCAAAGCCAGCTGGACACAAAGTCTAAAATTCTGGAGGAGTTCAGCTCTGATCTCTTCAGAACTGTACATGCAGACCTGGACAATACTATACGACACTATTTACGATATGTAAAAAGATTAGAAGATAAGTTCTACATTGTATTTATGGAACAGATAAGTAATACAAGTATTTATGTACATTAATTGCATTACATGGTTGGGATTTAAAAGACTTTGGAGGTTATTTCCTAGGCCGAAATACGTCTAAATTAGGCATATTTCAGGTGCAGATGGCCATGCAACAGTGAGTTGCACCGTTATCTGCGACTTCGCCCTGCTCACGTCAGGTCTAAAATTGTGGGCAGGGAAGGGGGTGCCTGTTTTAGGCGTAGAAAAAAGGTCTAAATGTTAGACAGCTCGGAAGCTGCCTTACATTTAGAATTGGCACTGGATGAGTTATGGAGAGGCTGGTGCCTCTCTTTATTAAGATCACTGTCTAAAACATCTGTCTTAATAAATGTGCCCCTTTCTGTCCCACAAAGGGACAGAGATGTGCCTAATTTATTAAGAGGTCTACATCTCTTTATAAATGAGGCACATTTCACTCCAGTGCAAATTAGAGCGAGAATGACATATGAAAAACACGTCTTGATAAATTTTCTCCTATCTATGGCTGATGCTCTTGAGGATCCATGAAAGGCTGATTGATAATCCCTCGTAGTTGTCACTAGTAATGGTCCTTCCCTTATTATCAATAAGGGTACTTTCACACTTGCGGCAGAGTGATCCGGCACGCAGTTCCGTCGCCTAAACTGCCTGCCGGATGCGTCAAAACGTATGCCAACTGATGGCATTTGTAAGACTGATCAGGATCCTGATCCGTCTTACAAATGCATTGAAATAGGGGATCCGTCTTTCCGGTGTCATCCGGAAAAACGGATCCGGCATTTATTTTTTTCACCTTTTTTTTCAGACTGAACTGAAGACATCCTGATACATCCTGAACGGATTTCTCTCCATTCAGAATGCATTAGAATGAAACTGATCAGTTATTTTCCGGTATAGAGCCCCTAGGACGGAACTCAATGCCGAAAAATAATAACTCTAGAGTACCCAAAGCCATATACGAGGCATGATTACTTACGTAGAATACAATATTGCAGGTCATCACATGAGAGGTTAATGCAGAATCAGTGAGGCTGGACGTATCAAGGGAGGCCGACATGATGGGTTTTGGGATACAGGGCCGAGAGGTAAGGGGTTAGCAGGGAGCTAGTGGGGCGGGCTGTAAGGAGGGGAGGGGTATAGGTAATAAAGGAGGGCGGGTGCATGCAGGGCGGCGCCATTTTAGAGGAAGCAGAGAGGAGCGGGCATCTGGTCTTACCATGTCCGACGTGGAGGAAGTTTTAGCAAGGCTGAGGGCGGAAGCGGAGGCCCGAGGTTCGGGCTGGCTTCAGGACCAGGTAGCCAGCTTGTTGCAGGGGGAGGCGGTGGGTACTGTCTGCCCACCGCCGAGCGAGAGACGGCCGCGGCGGGCCAGGCCGCCGGCGCGCCTTATTATGGAAGACACCCCCAGAGTCCAGCGCCGGGTAAGGAGCCCCTCCTGGGACCCTCCGGGTCGGGGGGACATTCTCAGACCCTTCCTAAGTCCTCCTGGCTCGGGAAGAATCCTGGCGTGCGGTGGGACTGGGCGAGAGGTGGGGGGCAGCAGACGACATGGACGAAGGACCAGGTACTGCAGGCTCCTCCCCTCTTTTGGGGGGGGGAGGCCTGCTCGGCGGGGGAGAGCATGCAGCATCAGAAAGCACGGGGCTGTGCACCACAGTGTGGCGCAGGTGCACAGGCCCCTTCAGGATGACGGACAGCCCCTGACTGGTCCTTTCGTTATGTCCAGTGGAGTGGGATCCAGGTCGGCGCGGAACTCGTCCAGCGCAGAAGAAGCTGGGACACCGGGAGACAGCAACGTTTCATCGCCAGCAAGAGGGTCCGTGTCGGTGCGGTCCGAAGTGGAGTGGCGGGAGTCCGGATCAATGGCTGCAGGATTCACAGCGCCCGGGCAGCTAGATGAGGCAACATTGGGGACGCTACTTTCGTTAATACAGGGTGTTGGTGTGGGGGATGTGGGGGTGGTCAGTCTGAAGTGATTGGTGGGTTGGGCCGGTTGTTATGTGGTCTGGCGGGCATGGGGTCGGGGTCCGGCGGGGCAGGGCCTTTGCAAGCATGGGGGGTGGGGACAGGGATTGGGGGAGAGGCGGCGGTTGGGGGTGGGGTATCGGTGCAGATGCAGGGGGGATGGGGGGGCTACGTACGGCAAGGGGGGTGGGGGAGTGTCGGTGCAAACGCAGGTAGGGTGTGAAGAGGATAAGCCCAGGGTGGATGACACGGCTAGGGGGGAGGTGTACGTGTGCTTTGAGGGCCCATTGGCGGCGCACTTAAAGCAGGAGATGAGGGACAGGATATGGAGGGGGGAATACGTGGATATTTTCTCGCTTCTTCCTCTAGAGCGTTTTAATTTGGATGTTGTTAGGAAGGATGTGGGTAAAAAGGAGGAGGAGGAGAACAGGCGTTATCGGCTAATTCCCCGTACCTTTGGGAATTGGCTTCAGGCTTTCGCTATTTTAGCGAGTGTGATTGGGGAAAGGGCGCCGGATAGTTGTTCTCCACTTTTTTGCTACATGGATGCGATAGGGGAAGCTTATAGGGTGTACGGGGGGTCAGGGAGGTTGCGGTACGACTAGCAGTTTCGTCAGAGGAAAGCGGTCCGCCCCAGCATGCGGTGGGACC
The DNA here is from genome assembly GCF_905171765.1 of Bufo bufo. NCBI lineage: Eukaryota > Metazoa > Chordata > Amphibia > Anura > Bufonidae > Bufo > Bufo bufo. The sequence goes on along the minus strand of NC_053390.1, from coordinate 532,228,650 downwards.
ATAAGGACATACGGTTGTGGATGAGGGTGATGGCGCCGGTGCGGCAAGGGCACCTTTTTCGAGCGGAGCAGGGGGGGGGGGGGCGGTGCAATCAGGTTTTGCGGCGGCTTCGGCCAAGGGCTTGTGTTTCTTATTCAATGAAGGGAGTTGCAAGTTTGGACAAAAATGCAAGTTCAAGCACGAATGCTCTGTTTGTGACGGAAGTCATGGGGCCAGTTGTTGTTTCCGGGGCCCCAGGCCAAGGGGTGGGGAGGCGGTTGGAAAAGGGGCAGACGCCGATGCGAGTGGACATGATGGGGCGGTATTTAAGTAGATACCCTGATAGGGCAGTGGCGAATTTTTTGAGGAAGGGTTTTGGGGAAGGTTTTGCTATTCCGTCTTCCCCGTTGGAAACAGTGGTCGGGAAGCTTAAAAATTTGCGTTCTGCTTTGGTGCACCCGGAGGTAGTGACGCAAAAATTGCGGTCGGTTGGGTGCGGAAGTTGGGGCTGGGTACCCTGTTGGAAGAAGACGGACATTGAGGCGGCGTTTCGTCTGTTGCCAGTTCATCTGGATAGTTTGCATTTGTTGGGTTGTTTTTGGAATGGGGGTTATTTTGTTGACAGGTGTTTACCGATAGGGTGTTCTGTCTCTTGCGCATATTTTGAAAAATTTAGCTCCTTTTTGGAATGGGTGGTGAAGGACGTGCCGGGGTGCACTTCGCTTATTCATTATTTGGACAATTTCCTGTGTTTGGGTCCTGCAGATTCCAGGGTATGTGGGTTGTTGTTGGCGTCGTTGCAGTCGGTGTTTGAGTCGTTTGGGGTGCCGTTGTCGGCGAGAAGACAGTTGGGCCTACTACGGAATTGTGTTTTTTGGGTATAGTGCTTGACACGGTGCGGATGGAGTGTAGGCTGCCTGAGGACAAGTTGGTCGACCTGAAGGCTACGGTGTGGACGGCGAGGGGTGGGCCAAAGATTCGTTTGAGGGAGTTGCAATCTTTGTTGGGAAAGATGAATTTCGCTTGTCGGATTATTCCGATGGGCCTAATTTTTTGTAGGAGGCTGGCGGCTACCATGGGAGGCATGGTTTCAGGGCATCATTTTATTCGGCTTGGTAAGGAGTTGAGAAGGGATTTGGAGGTTTGGGATGGGTTTTTGGAGCAGTTTAATAGTAGGGCGTTAGTCATGGGGGACACGGTCGAGAGTTTTGAGTTGTTCTCGGATGCAGCGGGCGGGGTGAGTTTTGGTGTCTATTGTGAAGGACAGTGGTGTGCAGGAAAGTGGCCCGAGTCGTGGTTTTTGAAGGGCTGGGGGAAAAATGTTGCTTTACTTGAATTGTTACCCATAGTGCTGGCTGTTGTGCTCTGGGGTGACAAATTCAGGAACAAAAAGGTGCGGTGTCATTGTGACAACTTGAGTGTTGGGCAGGCGGTCAACAGTCTGACGGCATCTTCCCCTCCCGTTGTCAGGTTGTTGCAGCATTTGGTGCTAATATGTTTGCCTTTGAATGCTTGGGTTGTGGCGGTTCATGTGCCGGGAGTTGCTAATGGAGTGGCTGATTCTCTTTCTCGTCTACAGTTGGAGCGTTTTCGTCAGCTGGCGCCAGAGGCGGAGACGGAGGGGTTCGAGTGTCCGGTTTGGCTCTGGGATCTCTTGGAGGTACCATAGCGGGTTTGTTTAGACAGTCATTGAGTGCGGGTACGTGGTTGGTTTATGGTAAGGCTTGGCATTGTTGGGAGCAATGGTGTGCTGGTTTGGGAGTGGGGGTGGATGGGGGGAGGCTCCGTTGGTATTGTTTTTGGGTCATATTGTTGAAGAGGGTTGGTCGGTGGCAAGGGTTAATAGGTGTTTGGCTGGTTTGGTTTTTGGCTTTAAATACGGGGCCTTCCAGACGTTACGAAGACGTTTTTAGTGAGGCAGGTGTTAAAGGGTTTTAGGCGGGGCGGGCGATTGGCTGACAGTAGGAGGCCGGTCTCTTTTGATTTGTTGTTGCGGTTGGGGGTTTGTGTTGATTCAGTGTGTAGGTCAGCAAGTGAGGTGTGTTTATTTAGGTTGGCTTTTTCGTTTACCTTTTTTGGGGCATTTCGTTTGGGTCAATTAGTGAGCAGAAGTGTGGTTAGTCCTGGGGGTTTGGGGGGGGGATGTGGATTTGTATGGGGATAGGGTGGTGGTACGACTTTGGGTATCTAAGACTGATAGGGAAGGCAGGGGTTGTAGTGTGTCGTTGTATGCGGTGCCAGGTTGTTTGGTATGCCCGGTCAATTTTTTGAGGGATTATAGGTCGGGGGCTAGCTGGGCGGGTGTGGGTCCTCTATTACGTCATGAGGACGGGTCGTTTTTGTCAAGGTTTCAGTTTGAGGCAGTTTTCAAAAAATGTTTGGCAGTGTTAGGAATGGACTCAAAAGGTTTCACGGGTCATTCCTTCCGGATTGGGGCGGCCACTGAGGCAGCACGGCTGGGTTTGGGTGATGAGGTGATCAAGAAGATTGGGAGATGGGAATCGGTTCGTTTTAAGTCATACGTGCGTTTAGGGATTTTGTGAAGCGTTGTGGTTTATAATGCCGTGTTTTGTCCCCTTCTTTTATTTTCGTTTCTCTTTTATGTTTCAGGTGGTGTGGCTGCGTTAGTATGGATCCTGGGGCACTCGTTAGTTTTTTGGGGGCTCTTCGGGCAGACGTGAGGCCGAATGGGCGACAGTTGGGGATTGGTAGGGAGGCGGCGATCATAAGATGGATCGGGCGTAGAGGTATCCTGTGGGGGAATGTGATGGGGGAGGTGCATTGTCATGCTCGGCTGAATCGTTCCTCTGATATCCTGTTGCTGCATGTCGGGGACAATGATCTGGGTGTGCGATCATGTAGGGAGTTGATCAAGGACATAAAATTTTACCTTTTGAGGTTATGGTCATTGTTCCCGGGTTTAATAACCGTTTGGTCGGACATGGTGTATCGGAAGTCGTGGCGGGACGCAAGGTCGGTGGAGCGGGTGAATAAGGCAAGGATAAATGTGAATAGGGCGGTTGGTAAGTTTGTGGCCAGGAATGGGGCTGTGGTGGTTCGGCATACTGATTTGGAGGCGGGTACCGGAGGTTTTTGGAGGGCTGATGGCGTTCATTTGAACGCGGTGGGGATTGATTTGTGGTCCTTGGGCCTGCAGGGGGTATTGAGAGGGCGCTAGGTGTTTGGAGGAACGCGCAGGCTTGAGGTGCAGGAGGCAAGCTGCGCGTTGTTTGCGGTGGAAGGTCATAGAAGCTGGTGGTATTGGATGGTATGGAAAATGGGAGGGCCTCCAGGATGGGGGCTGGACTCTCATAGTTGAGGCATTTGGTTGGTTCAGATAGGCGTCCATCAGTTGGTGTCTTCGAGCTGGAGTTTTGTGGCTGGAGGCAAGATGGAATTGCTGTGTTGGGGTGTTTATACATATATGATTAAGAATTTGGGGCTTCTATGACCTCCCTCGTCAGGGGGTATGTTACTGTCATTGTTATATACATGTTATGTATTTATTTATTTTATTAATAAAACGGCTGTTGTGGCCGATTTAATCCAACCCAGGCTGTGAGTGTTCTTTGGGTAGAAGGCTTGGGGTGCAGTTTATCTTCTTAAGTGAGGTGAGAGGCCCTGGGGAATAACCAATAACCCAATCATGTGTTCCAAGGTAATGTTCTTAGAACCAACCATCTTCAGTTGCTTTCTTCTGTACAGGCAAAAGCCTGATGTCTGCCATAGGAACTGGTGGATGCTCTGACAAGGTCAGCGTTATCACAGGGATATTTTTACATTCAAATAACTCCTTTATTTTATTCCCTTATAGAACAGAGAAACAAATTTAGATTTGCCTGCAGCTTATTTTATACAATTTGAGTGCCAACTCCAACAGTTAATGAACTTAAAAACATTACAATTAGAGATGATCGAATTTATTAAAAAAACTCGATTCAGAATTATTTAGTCAGAAAGAATTGTGAAGAATTACTTAGTCACAAAGCGCATTACTTTGTATCTGGTGGGCGCAATGATGGGGAGCGGCAATTGTGCCGCCCCTCATTATTGAACCCCTTAGATGCCGTATTCATCGCTTATCATGGCATCTGAGGCTACAATTTAGGTCTTTCAGGGGTTAAAAAAATACGCACCTTATCCATTTGCTCACGTAGAGGCCGTTGCGGCCATCTTGATTGAAGACACACCAAACGAAATCTCGCGTGGTGACATCATGACTTCATCACTCTGGCCGAGTGTGGTGATGTCATCCCTGATCACATCACCGCACACCGCCAGCACGCTGGCGTGGTGACGTCATATGTCACTCCACACAAGATTTCACACGGTTTGTGCAATCAAGCTGGCGCAATGGCCTCTTCGCGCGCAAATGGATGAGGTTTTTTTTACTGCCATTTCAGGAAAAATAGATTTGTTACCTGGAAGTGCTTGGAAATTTGGCTTTGTGGCGAATCAAAATTTTCCTGAAATTCAGATCAAAGTCAGTTCATTTGGCTTCAATTCGCTCGACACTATAAACAAAAATGATTATTTTTCACTGATTGGTACTGATCTGGGAAATATTTATGAAGAAATCTTAAACACCACAATCCACACTATCTTTCACAGATCTCACATTAGAAGCTAAATAATAGATAGGAAAAGATAAATGACACCATCATTTTGTCAGTGGGTCATCATAAGCAAGAAGTCTGAAGGTCAAGTTGTATATCAGTGTCAAAAAAATCCTTGCAGATGAGTAATAAATCAGACTAGAGGATTATAGCAGATGTCAATGGATTGAGGAAGTAATACCATTTATGCAGTGTGGAGCTTTTAGATTTAAAAATAAAGAAGGCGGTCAGGGATTGTCTAAGCGGAAATGTGATATGTAGTGTCTTGATAAATGTTAGGATCTGGACATGTAGGTGGGAAGTGATGTCTACGACAAGGCTGAAGTGTTAAAATGAAAAACAGGAAGTGCTGTCAACAGAATAGCTGCAGGCAACTGTACATATATCTTTATATGTACAGTACAGACCAAAAGTTTGGACACACCTTCTCATTCAAAGAGTTTTCTTTATTTTCATGACTATGAAGGCATCAAAACTATGAATTAACACATGTGGAATTATATACATAACAAACAAGTGTGAAACAACTGAAAATATGTCATATTCTAGGTTCTTCAAAGTAGCCACCTTTTGCTTTGATTACTGCTTTGCACACTCTTGGCATTCTCTTGATGAGCTTCAAGAGGTAGTCCCCTGAAATGGTCTTCCAACAGTCTTAAAGGAGTTCCCAGAGATGCTTAGCACTTGTTGGCCCTTTTGCCTTCACTCTGCGGTCCAGCTCACCCCAAACCATCTCGATTGGGTTCAGGTCCGGTGACTGTGGAGGCCAGGTCATCTGGCGCAGCACCCCATCACTCTCCTTCATGGTCAAATAGCTCTTACTTTCAAAGTTTTCCCAATTTTTCGGCTGACTGACTGACCTTCATTTCTTAAAGTAATGATGGCCACTCGTTTTTCTTTACTTAGATGCTTTTTTCTTGCCATAATACCAATTCTAACAGTCTATTCAGTAGGACTATCAGCTGTGTATCCACCTGACTTCTCCTCAAAGCAACTGATGGTCCCAACCCCATTTATAAGGCAAGAAATCCCACTTATTAAACCTGACAGGGCACACCTGTGAAGTGAAAACCATTTCAGGGGACTACCTCTTGAAGCTCATCAAGAGAATGCCAAGAGTGTGCAAAGCAGTAATCAAAGCAAAAGGTGGCTACTTTTAAGAACCTAGAATATGACATATTTTCAGTTGTTTCACACTTGTTTGTTATGTATATAATTCCACATGTGTTAATTCATAGTTTTGATGCCTTCAGTGTGAATCTACAATTTTCATAGTCATGAAAATAAAGAAAACTCTTTGAATGAGAAGGTGTGTCCAAACTTTTGGTCTGTACTGTATACATGCATTGCTATGATTTCCATTTATAACTTTCATGTCTTGAAGAGATTGTCTCATAAAAAATATTATACATTTTTGCAAACCAGCACCTGGATCTGAACACATTTTTAGTTACGTGTATGGTTGCCACCTTTCCCAACAAAAAATACGGGCCAAATTAAGCCACACCCCAAAAGGGTGTGGTTGTGGGTGTGTGGCTTAACACAGGGTCATAATGTGGCTCCCAATATTTATTGTACCCCCATTAATGCCCCCCATTAGTGCCCCCGGTAATAGTAATGCCTCCATTAGTGCCCCCCAAAATTAATAATGCCCCCATTAGTGCCCTCAGCAATAGTAATGCCTCCATTAGTGCCCCCCAGAATTAATAATGCCCCCATTAGTGTCCTCAGTAATAGTAATGCCTCCATTAGTGCCCCCAGAATTAATAATGCCTCATTAGTGCCCTCAGTAATAGTAGTGCCTCCATTAGTGCCCCCCAGAATTACTAATGCCTCCTTCTCACCTCAGGAACTCACCTCTTCCATTTTATGACACTCACTGCTGACTGGAAGCTCAGGACAGGACCTGCGCTCCAGCATGATGATGTCTGGCAGGTCCTGTACTGCACTTGCAGTCAGCAGTGAGTGTCCACCGTGATGCGATCAAATGTTGGAGGTGAGTTTTTTTCTTTTCTTATTAACACAAGTGGGGTAGAGGGGGAGTTAAAGACTGCACTAATGAGCGCTCTACAATGGAAGCGCTCATTAGTAACAGTCCATATAGGAAAATACCGGCGATTATTATTGCCGGTAGAAAATATTTGCTGGCACCGGCACTAAATTACTGGCTTGACCGGTGAGACACCAGCCAGGTGGCAACCCTACTCATATCAGACCCCCCAAATCAGATGCCCAATCTTCAGCAGACCCCACAATCAGAACTACGTATAACTTCCATCAGCCTCACATCAGACTCCCCTCCCTGCCACAGATCACAAATCAGACACTAAAAAAATAAACTTACCTCTCCTGCTCCATGCAGCACTGCCACTCGCCACTCCCTGGTCTTTTTCTGGTCCGTGCTGCACTGTGAATGGACATCGCCTGAAAAAAGACCAAGGAGAGACGAGTACAGCTTGTGGAGCACTAGCCTCATTGCTCCCCGCACCTCCTGCATACTGATGAGTGTAGTGCCGGCTCCTCATTGGCTCTGCGTGACTGCTGATGTGTAATGCTGCTGCCCTGCATCCTCCAGAGCCTGCGATCCTGTTAGTGAATCCGGACAGATATGTAGCTTTCTTTATGGGGCTGACATGGGCGACCCACTGTGTGATCTGGCCAGATAGCGCAGGCCAGAAAATACTGGCAATTATTATTGCCGGTACAAAAAAATACTGGTACCAGCAGGAACAACAAAATACCAGCTTGCCGGTGAAATACTGGACAGGTGGCAACCCTAGTTACGTGTAGTTAAAAATTGACTTTAGCCACTGAGCTATTCTTTAAAATGTATCTGTATAGCGACACCTGCTCTTTGTTATTTTTCTCATCTCTCCGTCCACCTCGCTGAGGTGGATGCACATGCTCATTTCCATCCTTCAACTGCCGCCAGCTATATCTACTGATGGAAGCTGTGACAGTTACAGAGCTTAAGCAGGAAGGACACAACCCTTGAGAAAGGACAGCCGATAAGCTGCCAGCTTGAAATCTAGCATAGCAATTGCAGCAGTGAATGTGAAGATCTCTGGATCAATGTGAGGTACAGGGCACATTTTAGCTTTGTTAGAAAGAGATTGTCATTTATGTGATATCTGATTTTCAGTTTTTAACATTAATCATGGAATAGTCCATGTAAGGGCCTTTTAAAAAGGGCCTTTTAATTGTCCGGACCTGGAGTATAGCGGCAGAGCAAGAAAGGTTAGTGAATTTATTTATTTTATCTCTGATGGACATCTGATTTGAGGTTTGATATGCACGGTCTGATGTGAGTTCTGATTGAGGTTTGAGGTCTGACATGGGGGTCTAATCTGATATAGGGGTCTGATCTGAGTTCTGACATGGTGGGGTATGCTCTGAGGTTTGATATAGGGGTCTGATCTGAGGTTTGATATGGGGGTCTAATCTGAGTTCTGGTATGGGAGTCTGATCTGAGGTTTGATATGGGGGGTCTGATCTGAGGTTTGATATGGGGATCTGATCTGAGGTCTGATATAGGGGTCTGATCTGAGGTTTGATATGGGGGTCTGATCTGAGTTCTGATATAGGAGTCTGATCTGTAGTCTGATATGGGGTGGGTCTCATTTAAAGTCTGATAAAGATTGTGGGTGTAGTTTGGGGGTCTGACGAAGATTCTGTGTCTGTTCTGAGGTCTACTGAATTTTTTTTTTTCTATTTTCCACCTCTAAAACCGGGGGCATCTTATCATCAGTGAAAAATACTGTACGCCTAGACTTATGCTTCAATCTGTATATACATATATAGATATGTAGTACATTTTATTGCAGTAATGTTGAGGATTTCCATTGTAAAGTACATATCTTGCCTTATCGGCCTGAAAACAGTAAATAACTTGTGCAACATTCCTATAAAAATGCATTCAAATATGCTAAGATGATGAAGGTAGAGGATATGTAGTAGGTGAATGGAAAAAAATGCCGCTGTCTACTGCCCACATTTCACTCTGATCACAGAAAAATGCTATCAAGAGAGAAAACTAAAGCAGGTAAAGCATTTGGTTGGGGCGCTCTGTGCTGCGTGACTCAGATATTAATTAAACGTGAACTAGAGGAAGTCTCCTGCATACTAAACACGTTCATGCTAGCTGATCATGCAGAGATGACTGAGCCCATCTGCAGTGCCCTGAAATGCAAGGATCGCTGTGGAGTATAAGGACAACTTCTGCTTCATGCTTCTTCTTGCATGCATACCTTCCAAGTGTCCCCGTTTTAGAGGGACAGTCCCTGTTTTTGACCCAAGTCCATATGTCCCTCTTTGATCCTTAAAGAGGACCTTTCACTAGTTTAAAAACTAAAAACTAACTATATCAGTGGGCAGAGCAGCGCCCAGGGGTCCCCCTGCACTTACTAGTATGTCTGGGCGCCGCTCCGTTCGCCCGGTATAGGCTCCGGTGTGTGCAGCTCCCTCTGTTGTCTGGGGCAGAGTTTTTGTATTAGGGTTGTCCCTTGCTGCAGCGCTGGCCAATCGTAGTGCACAGCTCATAGCCTGGGACTCCCAGTGCCGTAATAGTACGGCGCAGCGGGACGTGACTTGCCACCCAGTGCCGTACTATTACGGCCTACTGATCGGGGGCAGGTGCAGGAGATCAGCTGCTGGGGACCAGCTGTTCCCGTTAGCCGGACCTCTGCTGTATGCGCCGGCATCTGTGTTTTCACCCCTTTCAGCGCTGACCGCGATATAGAAGGGGTTTGCTGCATGTGAGGGAGCCCATCGGGTCCCCGCGCAGCTGTGGCGGGGACCCGATGAGTGAGAAGGCAGCCTGATGCCGTACAGAGGACGCCCAATGCCTTGCATTGGATTGGGACCTTCCATCTATGGGTGCCCATGAGATCCAGCCCCAGGCTGGGTCTCCTAGGCAACCTGTTAGTGTATTTCTCTGTGTAATGAATTGCAGAGGGGATCAGACCCCCAAAAGTTAAAGTCAGAAATAAAGTTAAAAAAAAGTTAAAAAATTAATTAATTAAAAAAAAGAAAAAACGCCACTTTTCCCCTTATTTTATAATAAAAAATAAAAACACACATATTAGGTATCGCCGCATCCGTAACGCCCAGCTCTATAAATATATCACTTGATACACCCCGCCCGATAAACACCATAAAAAAAACAAAAATTAAAACTGAAAAAAAAAAAACATTTTTGTCACCTTACTTCCCAAAAAGTGCAACACCAAGCGATAAAAAAGGTGTATGTCCCACAAAATTATACCAATAAAACCGTCACCTCATCCCGCAAAAAATGAGCCCCTAAATTAGAAAATCGCTCAAAAAATAAAAAAAAAAAAGCTCTCAGAACATGAGACACTAAAACATAATTTTTTTGGTTTCAAATATGCTATTATTGTGTTAAAGTGAAGTAAATAAAAAAAGTATACATATTAGGTATTGCCGCGTTCGTAACAACCAGCTCTATAAAAATATTACCTATGACCTAACCCCTCAGAAGAACACCGTAAAAAAAAAAAAAATTAAAACTGTATAAAAAAAGCAATTTTTGTCACCTTACATCACAAAAATTGCAACACCAAGTGCTCAAAAAGGCGTATGCCCCCCAAGATAGCACCAATCAAAGCGTCACCTCATCCCGCAAAAAATGAGACCCTACCTGAGACAATCGGTCAAAAAATAAAAAAGCTATGGCTCTCAGACAATGGAGACACTAAACATAATTTTTTTATGTTTCAAAAATGCTATTATTGTGTAAAACTTTAATAAATAAGAAAAAGTATACATATTAGGTATTGCCACGTCCTTAATGATCTGCTCTATAAAAATATCACATGACCTAACCCCTCAGATGAACGTTGGAAAAATAAATAAATAAAAACTGTGCCAAAATTACCAATTTTCTGGTCACCTTGCCCCATAAAGTGTAATAATGAATGATCAAAAAATCATATGTACCCAAAAATGGTACCAATAAAAACTTCAACTATTCCTGCAAAAAAACGAGCCCCTGCACAAGACGATTGGCAGACTAATCAAAAAAATTAAGGCGTTCAAAAAATGGAGACACAAAAACATAATTTTTTTTAAAAAAAATGCTTTATGTAAAACTGAAACAAACAAACAAATAAAGTAGACATATTTAATATCATTGTGTCCGAAACAACCTGATCTATAAAAATAGCACATGATCTACCCTGTGAGATGAATGCTGTAAAAAAAAAAAAAAAAACTGTGCCAAAACACGTAATATAGAGCAAATTAAAATCATATGTACCTCAAAATAGTACCTAATAAAACTGGCACCTTATCCCCTAGTTTCCAAAATGGGGTCACTTTTTGGGAGTTTCTACTGTAAGAGTGTATCAGGGGGGCTTAAAATGGGACATGGCATCTAAAAACCAGTCCAGTAAAATCTGCCTTCCAAAAACCATATGGCGTTCCTTTCCTTCTGTGCCCTGCAGTGTGCCTTTACATCAGTTTACGACCACATGTGGGGTGTTTCTGTAAACCGCAGAATCAGTGTAATAAATATTGAGTTTTGTTTGGCTATTAACCCGCGATGTGTTAAAGAAAAAAATGGATTAAAATAGGAAATCTTCCAAAAAAGTGAAATTTTGAAATGTCATCTCCATTTTCCTTTAATTCTTGTGGATCACCTAAAGGGTTAACAAAGTTTGTAAAATCAGTTTTAAGTAACTTGGGGGTGTAGTTTCTACAATGGGGTAATGTATGGGTGATTTCCACTATGTAATCTCCACAAAGTGACTTAAGACCTGAACTGGTCCTTAAAAAGTGGGTTTTGGAAATTTTCTTATAAATTTTAAGAAATTTTAAGAATTGCTTCTAAAATTCTAAGCCTAAAAAAATAAAAAAGTAAAGGTGAAATATATTGACTCAAATTTATGACTATCATGAACTACAATGTGTCACGAGAAAACAATCTCAGAATGGCTTGGATAAATAAAAGTGTTCCAAAGCATTTACCACATAAATTGACACATGTCGGATTTGCAAAAAATTGCTTGGGCAGGAAGGTGAAAACTGGCCTGGGGTAGAAAAGGTTAAAATATCTATAATCTGATGATTTATATGCTAATATTTATATGGACATTGAAGCGCAAGAAAAAAATTGGGCTTGGGATCGGTGTTCTGTAGATTGTATTATTTTCCCTTATAACATGGTTATAAAGGAAAATAATAGCATTCTGAATACAGAATGCATAGATAAATAGGGCTGGAGGGGTTAAAAAATTTAAAAAAATTAAACTCACCTTAATCCACTTGATCACGGAGCCGGCATCCCCTTCTGTCTTCATCTTAGCGGTGTGGAGCAACAGGACCTGTGGTGACGTCACTCCGGTCATCACATGGTCCATCACATGATCCATCACCATGGTAAAAGATCATGTGATGGATCATGTGATGACCGGAGTGACGTCACCACAGGTCCTGTTGCTCCACACAGCTAAGATGAAGACAGAAGGAGATGCCGGCTCAGCGATCAAGTGGATTAAAGGGCTTTTTTTTACTAATAATCCCTACACTGCGAGCTCTGCATACATAAGTTAAATAATCATTTTTGTTCAGTAGAATTTGATAAAAAGCGATTTTTAAAATATGCAAATTACCTTGCTACCAGCAAGTAGGGCGGCTACTTGCTGGTAGCAGCCGCATCCTCCGACCCTAATGACGCCCCCTCCGCATTGTGATTGACAGGGCCAGGTAACGGAATCGTTCTCTGCTGGCCCTGCCTGTTAGCATTCAAAATCTGGCGCCTGCGCCGCGGCCGTACCTATCTTCAATCTGCGCAGGCGCACTGAGAGACAGCCACTCGCTCGGCCGCTCCATCCTCAATGCGCCTGCGCCGATGACGCAGGCGCATTGAGGAGAGAGCGGCCGCCTCTCAGTGCGCCTGCGCAGATTGAAGATACGTACGGCCGCAGCGCAGGCGCCAGATTTTGAATGCTAACAGGCAGGGCCAGCAGAGAACGATTCCGTTCCCTGGCCCTGTCAATCACAATGCGGAGGGGGCGTCATTAGGGTCGGAGGATGCGGCTGCTACCAGCAAGTAGCCGCCCTACTTGCTGGTAGCAAGGTAATTTGCATATTTTAAAAATCACTTTTTATCAAATTCTACTGAACAAAAATGATTATTTAACTTATGTATGCATAAATCGCAGTGTAGGGATTATTAGTAAACAAAACAAAAAAAACGGTTTAGTGGGCTGACAGAAGCCCTTTAAGGTGAGTTAAATTATTATTTTATTTTTTTTAACCCCTCCAGCGCTATTTTACTATGCATTCTGTATTCAGAATGCTATTATTTTCCCTTATAACCAAGTTATAAGGGGAAATAATAATGATCAGGTCTCCATCCCGATCGTCTCCTAGCAACCGTGCTTGAAAATCGCACCGCATCCGCACTTGCTTGCGGATGCTTGCGATTTTCACGCAACCCCATTCACTTCTATGGGGCCTGCGTTGCGTGAAAAACACAGAATATAGAGCATGCTGTGATTTTCACGCAACGCACAAAATCACCGTTCATGTGAACAGCCCCATAGAAATGAATGGGTCGGTATTCAGTGTGGGTGCAATGCGTTCAACTCACGCATCGCATCCGCACGGAATACTCGCCCGTGTGAAAGGGGCCTTTGTCTCTCTTTGCAATTTTCAAAAGTTGGGAGGTATGTGCCTGTAGTGTATGAATTGAAATATTATATAGGCCTTCACCTAAAAATGATAAGGTCATAAGACCAAGAAGTCTCATCTACAAGATGGTAGTGATGGTGATGATGATGAGGGAAAAAAATACCAGCCTATGATTTTATGCTGCGTTAGGCCCTGCAGAAGTATTGGCAAGTAAAAAAAATGCCTAAATTGTTTTTTTTTTTTGTTCATTCATCTACCCAAAATGTAACCTCTTAGTAACCAGCCTGTTTTTTTACATTTTAATTTGTCGCCTTTCAAGACCTACTGTATAATTTTTTTTATTTTTTTATTTTTTATGCTGATGTGCCATTTAAGGGCTCGTTTTTTTGTGGGACAAGTTGTAGTTTTTAATGGCACCATTTTTAGGTACATGTGAGATTGTGAAACAGCTCTCAATGTTCACTGTCTGTGTGTAATGAAATATCAGACTGTTATTCTGTGTTTTGGCCACTAGATGCTGCTGTTTCTTAATACAGCTAACATTGTGCAAGTATTTGAATATTCAATTGTAGGTGAAGACAGGAAGCAGAGCAGCAGACATCTTAAGAGAGAGGCAGAGGGGCTGGAGAACAGAATCTGGTCGCATCCAGGCGTCAGGGAGTCCTGGAGTAGCCGGAGTTGCAGCTGAAGAAGGCTGATCGCAGTCCAAGTCCCAGAGTCTGTCCGGAGAAAGAGGATCAGTCTGCATCCAGGTCTGGAGCGTTCTTCAGCGATCGGAGCTGCAGTTGAGTGAACTCACCATTTGTTCCACAACCAGATTCTGTTCCGGGGAAAGAGCATCGATTTCAGGAAACTGATAAGAACGGAGGAGCAAAGTTACAAACCCTTCAGGACCGCATGTTGTGGCTGGGACTTGTTGTTCAGTCCGGAGCCGCCAGCGGATACAGTACAGACCTGGGTCAGTAAATTCGTGCAAGCATCTCATAGAAGTTTTGGCTCCTAGAGACTGAGTTACAGCCTGTAGTTAGCTAGTTAGGGCCCCTATCTTGTGTCATGCCGAAAGTGTTGTTATCATTCATCCCAGGAAATCCAGGCAGTTTAATGTGTTTACCCAGGAGAGGTCTCAGCCTCCGGGACTGAGTGTATGTAATCTAAGCTTATGTTCACTGCATTTGGGGTTGTGTTTGATAACCCGTTACAGTAAAAAGTCTGTTTTACAAAAGCTGGTGTCAGAGTTGCTTTTCTTGTTCGTGACTTTTCTGCATCCTGGTGAGCCCACCCCAGTACACGGCTTACAACTTGGTGTAAGGCCAGCTTGCCCCAACACCGCTGATACAGCTCTCCCCCAACGCCACGCCCGCCCCAGTAGGGTAGATCCCAGTTCGGGCGCTGTTGCGTCATCTTCCAAAATTTGACGCAAAAACATGACATTGCAGGACTGGACTGAAAGTGTGCAAAGTGCGGTTAGGAAGTGTAACCTGACTCCCAAGCTGCAGGCGGAGGTTTCTCTAGAGGGTGACGTTAGACGGACAGTGATGGTAAGGCACTAGTCCGAGAGGGACACCCTAGAGAAAATATTCTCCCTGCTGGAGAGAGCCCTGGGGGGGCATGCCAAAGTAGATCAGTTTGCGGAGCTACTTCTTCAACCGACCACAGCGGGAGGGCGAGACCCTAAAGCAGTACTCCAATGCCCTACAGGAGACGGTAAATGAAATACAGCGGCGAGACCCGGAAGCCTTCCAGGAGGTGGACCGGCCACTAAGAGACCAGTTCATAGTAGGGCTCTCCAACAAGTTCCTACAGGACAAGCTGCAATAGATGACACAGACGGCGGCCTACATGACATTCTACAGTGTCTACCAAGCTGCAGTGGAGAGGGAGAAAGAGCAAGTACC
The DNA here is from genome assembly GCF_905171765.1 of Bufo bufo. NCBI lineage: Eukaryota > Metazoa > Chordata > Amphibia > Anura > Bufonidae > Bufo > Bufo bufo. The sequence goes on along the minus strand of NC_053390.1, from coordinate 532,213,505 downwards.
TGTGGCGGCGAGAGTAGTGAGTAGCACCCACGCTACAAGGGATCGACCGGGGTCTGAAGAATCCAAGTCTTTAAAGGATCTGGTTCAGGCCCTGCGGACAGAATTGAGAGAACTTCAGTTGGAAGTGTCCCAGATGAAGGCAGGATCACCCCAGTCTCCAGAAATGCCCCAACATCCCGCGCTACTTCACCCAGGATGACCCAGGATAGAGGACCTTGCTATTGGGCATGTGGCCAGAGAGAGCCCAAAACAGACGGAGTTTGAGCCGACGTTAAACTTAATAGTCAGGGGTTGTAGTCTGCAAAAGAGCAACATGTCCCGTTGGCCCATTGGAGATGTGAAGATGCCGCAAAGGACCCCGGTGAAGATTCCACCCCGACAAGAACAAAGAAGAGCCGATGAGGAGCTAGAGGACACTGAAACTCCTGGTCTTGGTTGATTACCCCTGTTCCTGGACATGGCATATTCAAGTGGGGTGGCATCCGGGATGTCCATGGTGTTGGGAAGGATGCTGGATGATTGGGAGAGAGTCCAGAATGGCTGCCCGGACCTGTGGAAATTGAAACAATGGGTCTGGACCAAGATCTGGCCTTGGCCAGAAGAGCGGGCTCGTTTGACCCTAGAGGGCAAAAAGTTGTTGAGACAGTGGGATTAGCTGACTGTTACCCAGGGTCTCTTGTGCCGGACTATATACTTAAAGTCAGAGCTGCAGTACCAACAACAGATTGTCATCCCATGTCATTGGAACTGGGGGCGGCCCGGGAAGCTCATGAAAGGGGCCCCCATTTCAGGAGCGACAAGACGTTCAAGTGGTTCCAACGGCTGGTATACTGTCCAGGTCTGGCAGACATGGTAGCTGAGACATGTCTTAAGTGTCGACCCTGTGGGCTAAGAGTACTGAACAGCAGGCTCCTGTCCAGCCCATACGGACTTTGGAGCCACCAGAGCCAATGTGGGCCTACAACAACAGGGTACACAGTACCATCGGATGGGAGATTGAAGACCTCCCCATGCCCCACCCGATGGAGCCACCACCGAGAAGTACCACCGCATGGGTGCAGGAGCACCCCCGCCAGCTGAGAGCGGTCCACAAGGTTATGGGGGAGCGCCTGGGACAAGTGGTACACCCTAACCCAAGACCAGTGCAGAGGGATGGGTATGTCTCGGGTGATGGTCAGAAAAGGAGGGTAGACCATGCCCTCCCAGTCTATGAGGTAGAACCAATAGGGACTGGGGGGCCCTCACGAAACTTACACCATAACATGTTAAGACGCAATTTTGACGAGTGTGCATGGAGGAGATGCCTCCTTATGCTCAGAGTACAGCGGAAAGCCCCTTAGAGGAGGAGTGGTGGATTGTCCCTGCCCTGTTACCCACAGAGGCTCCAGCCGTGGCAAATTTTCCACCCAGAGAAAATGCTGAGCAGTCAGATGTGCCTGACGTGCTTCTGGGCCTGTCACTCAGAAAAGGTCAACCAGGGCCAACGCTGGTGTGCCCCCACAGCACTATGCACAGGACGAGTTTGTATGGGGAGAGTTGCCGATAAAATACAACCTCTAGTGGGGTGGCATGTGAGATTGTGAAACAGCTCTCACTGTTCACTGTCTGTGTGTAATGAAATATTGGACTTTCATTCTGTGTTTTGGCCACTAGATGCCGCTGTTTCTTAACACAGCTAACATTGAGCAAGTATTTGAATATTCAATTGTAGGTGGGGAATTTATCTGTCTGGAGAAGAAGCAGGAAGCATAGCAGCAGACATCTTAGGAGAAAGGCAGAGGGGCTGGAGAACAGAATCTGGTCACATCCAGGCATCAGGGAATCCTGGAGTGGCGGGAGTTGCAGCTGAAGGAGGCTGATCGCAGTCCAAGTCCCAGAGTCCGTCCGGAGAAAGAGGATCTGTCTGCATCCAGGTATGGAGCGTTCTTTAGGGATCGGAGCTGTAGTTGAGTGACCTCACCGTTTGTTCCACAACCAGATTCTGTTCCAAGGAAAGAGCACCGATTTCAGGAAGCTGATGAGAGCGAAGGAGCAAAGTTACAAACCCTGAAGGGCCTCTATATTGTGTCAGGCCAAAAGTGTTGTTATCATTCATCCCAGGAACTCCAGCCAGTTTAATGTGTTTTCCCAGGAGTGATTCTTAGACACGTACTACGTTATCAGTTAAGGGAAAGGGGGTAATTCTGTGTAATGTTGCAAGATTGCAAGCTCTTGTGTTTCACTGCAGGCTAACCCATCCTACGCACCCAAACAGTTATTCACTTTTTTTTTTAGGGTAATAACAGGTATGGCGAGGCAGAGTTAGCTCTGTTCAAACGTAGGTAAATTGCTCAAGTGTTTTCCGGCTACCATCGGAGGGTGCCATGTTGTGCGACAGGGGTCTCAGCCTCCGGGCTGAGTGTATGTAATCTAAACTTTTCCACACTTTGCACTATATTTATCAAGATTGCGGTATCTTTTTTAGCGGGAGCACCCTTTTTCCTTGTGAGTCGGAGGGTGAGCCATCCCGACCCACTTTATAATAATCTAAACTTATGTTCACTGCATTTGGGATTGTGTTTGATAACCCGTTACAGTAAAAAGTCTGTTTTACAAAAGCTGGTGTCAGAGTTGCTTTTCTCGTTCATGACTTCGTTGTATCCTGGGGAGTCCACCCCGGTACACGGCTTACATGCACATGACTTATTGATTATCTTTTATTAAAAGGGTTTTCTGAAATTTTAATACTGATGACCTATCCTAGGACAGGTTATCAGTATCCGATTGGTGGGGGTCTGACACCCGGGACCCCTTCCACTGAACTGTTTGAGAATGCATTGGCACTTCTGTGAGTGTTGCAGCCTTCTCTCAGCTTACCAAGCACAGTACCGTATATTGTACAGCGGCTGTGCTTGGTATCACGCTCAGCCCCATTCACTTCTATCGGGCCAAGCTCCTCCTAGGCCACATGACAGATGAACGTGTCGTCACTGGCCTAGGAAAAGCTGTGAGAAGGCTGCGGTGCTCACAGGAGTGCCGATACCTTCTCAAACAGCTGATCGGCAAGGATCCCGGGTGTCGGACCCCCACCGATCAGATACTGCTGACCTATCCTGAGGATAGGTCATAAGTATTAAAATTTTGGAAAACCCCTTTAACTCTTTCTGGTGGGGATGGGAAAAACAGCAATACCACCATTGAGTTTTTATGTTAGAAATTTTGCAGCATTCATTTTTCAGAATAAATAACATGATAAATGTATTCTCTGGGTCAGTTCGATTTTTCAGTAGTTTTTAGTTTTCATTTTTTACTGCATTTGCACAATAAAAACTATTCTTTTTGTTTTCACACCATTGTGACCCATAACTTTTATTTATTTTTCTTTCTAAGGCTTTTTTGTTTCAGACTGCCGCAATTATTCATTACATTACATTGCAGCAGATTTTTACCAATCTCTATTACATGGTTAATTTTATATTTGCATATTTTAGCTACGCATGCCTATGTTAATGATGTGACCATAGTAAGAAATAGGCTTTTGTATGTTTTATCTTTTACTAATGCCCTACCGCTGGATACCAACCTAAATTGGTATTTTCTGGCCTGATCTATCCTTTTGCTGGAAAAAATGTAGCCATGTAACCCTTTCTGTTACAGGTAGAATGAACTGCAATAAGCTTTCCCTGGTACATTGGAAACAGTCTCTAGTCTGGAATACTATGATCACAAAATATACTGTATAAACTAATGATATACTCACTATATAAATGAATGTGAGGTACTTAGCAAATAGATTTTGATCAAAACCATTTGTGCTCATCCACCATGGCAAGATGGTGACCTATTTAGGATGGGAACCTACACTAAATACTACCTCTTATGGTGCCGAAAGGCATTCAACAAATTTAGGGAAGGCAGGTTCTACATATACACTGAACCCACTCTGTATTTTACTTTTCCTGGTGCCAGAAGACCTCAAATGAATATAGGGAGAGCAGGCTTCAGCTTTAAGCTACGCTGATTATAAGCAGCCTGTGGTGAAGAAGCATTAGTGCAAAGAGCAAAAAACAAAAGGCAAAAAACAAAATCAGTCAGAAAATCCTATTGCGCAGGTACATGTCGCAATGACTGAAAATACAAAATCAAACACAATGCAACAGCACTCTGCATACACAAAATACATGATCACAAAATATATACAGTAAAGGAATGCTATACTCACTCTATAAATAAATGTATAGTGAGGATAGCACTAGCGTCAGACCATTTCAAGAACTCATCTCCAAATAATGATATAATAAATGCTATTTTTTCTGTATTAGCTTTTCAAGTGGGTCTGTATGCTGTCCCTACCATTAGACTTTGCACATACCATATGCTACATATGCTAGAATGCTTCAATGAGAATGCTTCCTTTTAGAGGCCTCATCAGTCTCTTTATTTGGAAACATTATTTCATGGGCCCAATTTGTTGTATTTTATGTTGTACTTTCTGCGACCTAAAGGACCTCCTCAAAGCCTTTTAAAGCTTCCTTGCTGTTTTACATTTAAACCATTTTCTAGGCCTAAACGAGGTGTAGAAAATGGTAAATGAGATGGTCCTGCTGGTCCGTCCCCTTCCCCCTCATGTCACACCCACTTTTTTAGACCTGGCGTGAGTAAGGAAAAGTCTCAGATTGTAGTGCAAAGGACCTTTGCGCCACAATCTGCGCCAGAAATACGCCTAATATGGTCATATTTCTGGTTAGTAAATGACCCCCCAAATGTGGCAGGTGATCGGTGAGACTGTACAGCTTTAAAAGCATGAAGTTAATGAAGTCAACGGCAAAATGAAGCCTTATATAATCTCTGAAGTCCATTCATGATGCTGCTTAGTCACCTGTTTCTTTCTGAAAACAAGGCCAGCGATTTCATGAAGGTGTTAGATACTGATGCGGCAACAATCTGGACAATTAATGCTGCAAATCAGAGCAAGATTCACTCATTAGCTGTTAGCGTTCATGTGACACAAAGATGCAGGTGTTCCTCCTACAGACGCAATTGACTCTTTGATTTTACATGAGTGACTTCATCTCTTTTGGCACATTTATCCTTTAAGCTTAAGAGGATTCCAAATGCTGCATTAAGCATGGTGACAGCGATTGGGTGCCCTTTGGCACAATCTGAATTATGTGCAAAATGTGACAAATAGGCTATTAAAGACATAGACATGCCCTCCAGCATCTGATATTTTATTACAAAAGTAGGCATTGCACATTTCAAGCAATCGTAGACATGACATATGCAATTTTGAATGGAAGAAATTAAGGATATCATAACAATGCTTGTCCTTTAAGAATTTAGTGCATCAATATCTGCATATTCAAAAAATAGGCAAATATGATAAGAAATTGTATAGACTAAGTGATCTTTCTTGAAGTGCTTCTGGGAAGCTGTGTTCTTCTATGTTTGAATGAGATAAAGGAGAGTCCAAAAGGATTTACAGCTTGTTTTTCTCTGGAGTTCAGCCCAAGTAAGGAAGCAACTATTTTGATGATCTTGTGGTCATATAAATGCTGCAGAATGAATTGATCCGGGTATCATGAAGTAGAAAATTTATATCTTAAAGCGTATTCCTCCCAGAATGAATTATTCAAGGATGCAATTACAATGTTGGTACTAATGTATTAGTGTATTTGTTGCAATACTGTTTATTGACCGGAGCCACCAGCCACCAGAGAAGAAGCTGCTGCCTGAGCCTGAACTCATAGTGAAAGAGCTGCATAATGTTGTGTTCACGTGCCTACAGCCAAATCTGTCAACTTAAAGGCTATGTTATGTGCATCTTTGGAGGCAATTTTTATAAATGATTACATTTTACTAATTTCTGGCAAAAAATCATATTTTCAATTGGCCTTTATTAAAAATATTAAATGTTAACAGTTTTTCTAACTGTGTTACTGGAACTTTCACTTTCACTTTGTGCTGGTCATCTAATAACCCTTATCTCTAAACTACTAAGAGTTCACAAACACTTATTTTAGCCACATTCTTATCAGTAAAATAAGGATTGAGCTTTAATGAGTGTTTATAAGGTCAGAAAGCAGAGATAATAAGCCCATCAGCTCCTCAACTGACAGAACAGAGAGAAAATCCACAGGCAGCTAGTAGAGCATGTCAGCTCTGTACACAAAAAAAAAAGGATTCCATATTGCTAATAAAGACCAATTGAAAAAAAAGATTTTTAGCTCAAAATAAGTACAATGTGTGAGGGATATGGATCATTATTTACTGGCAGCCATGATTTTCATCTGATTCACCTTTGTCAGTGTACATGCAAAATAAGTTCTCACTTCAACCCTCTGCTTGTCAGATAGCAGAGGTAGTGAACTCCACAGGGGTTCTGGCTTCAAGTAGGCCACATGCGTATGAATTCACACCTCACCCAGTCAGCCAGGAACCAATTGATGTGACAGGAAGAATCTTTCAGCATGAGGTATAAGCTATTCCCCAGTTCAATCAAATCTAGCAGACAGCATGGAACCAGTGATTTACAAGGAATTATGAATCGCCCGGCCATCACAGGCACAAACCGGATACATATTTGTGTCCCTGTGGACACGATGAACAAGCCCATGGTCTTAGTGTGGTGGTGGGAGGCCAGGGAAGAGAGATATACATATCTCCCCACAGAATCCCAAGAAACCCAATAACGGTACCATGCTTGGACTCTAATTGTAGCCGGAACCCAGGCGGGTCTGTTGGTTCCAGAACCATCTCCCTGTGACCTCCTGGTATGGAGCTATGGGCCCTAATGGGTTTTGTGGGTCCTTGGCTGCCAGCCCAGAAGAGGAGGAGGGGCCCTGTTCAGAGGCGGGGAGGGGAGGGACCTGCTACAGGTCAAAAGCCCATGCAAGCCAGCGGGCAGTGTCTTTCTATGAAAGGGGGTCACATTGTGCCATGTGTTTGGAGAGACCTGGAAACTGCTGACATCACTGCCCCCATGTGACCACAGCCAAGGACTATTACACCATCATAACCCAAAGAAACATTCATCTACCCGGTAACTGACTTGTACTCTGTGTAATACTGTTTGTACCATACTACCTGTATTCATAACCTCAGACCACTGTATATATTCTTTGTGTATAGTGTGTTATCTAGTGTGCCCTTAAGACAATTAAATATATAATTTAATCTTGTGCTGTCTTGTATCTCGATCACGAATCCCTATGTCCGTGTTTCGGCCTAGTTATAAGCTACCACGGGTTGGTTTCTAACCCTATATAATCTCGTTAGCGGACTGGGCTTATATCAAACAAGAAGCTGGTGGCAGTATACCCGGGCTGAGAAAGCGCTGTTTCACTGGGGCAGTGACCAGGGTCTCTCAGCTTGTTGCCTCTCTATGCCAGCGTGGACAGAAGGTGTCTGTGTAAACTGTACCAAGCTGACCTTACATGCTCCTCCGGGAGGGTGTATCGTCACGTCTTGGTAACCAGTGACCATACCGCATCTCGTGAGCTTGACGTAGTTGACGTCAAGCGGGCACAAGGGGTGGTATTCCTCACACAAGGCAATAATAAAAAAAACCTGTAAATAGCCTTTAACTTTCCACATAAGCACAATGCCTGCTTTGGCTGTTTATCTATAAATATATATAATTTGTCTGTATATTTTGGGTGATGTACCTTAAGCTACACGATCATAACTTGCCCAGTATATTCTTCCTTCCTTTATTCCTTCTTCCTTCCTCTTTCCGTCTCTGCCTTCCTTCCTCTCCCTCCCTCCCTCCCTCCCTCCCTTCCTTCCTTCCTTCCTACCTTAATTCCTTCCTTCCTCTTTCCTTCCCCCTTACCTCCCTTCATTTTCTCTTTTTTCCTAGTACGGTCATAGTTTCCTAAAAACTCTTACATATGGTAGTTATGTATGTAAGAAGGTAATATCATATAAACAAGGACAAACATAATGTACTAATACTGTGATCATGCAATAATTTTTTGCTTGTTTGCAGAATGCTCTATACAAATTGGAAATATCACAGAATATGCCAGCTCTTCTGGGGCAGCAATAATCTTCCTCCTTCTACTAAAATTTAGAGTCAAACAGAAAAGAAATCCAAACCCAGTGAATAAAAGAGCTACTTCTTTTTCAAGAAAATCCCTCATCACTGTCTCCACCCTTGTTGGAAACATATTTTTTCTTTATGTCTTGCAGTTTTATGACACGTCCTTTTTTAACGCAACCAGGCTAGGAGTACAATAAAAGAGGTTTAACGCTTGGTGACATTCACTTTCACATTTAAAATGCGTGACAAACTCAACACAAGTATTCTTTATTTTGTCTGAGATTCAGGTAACTATGGAGACTGGGTGAGAAGAGGTGACATCATACACTACTTCCAGGAGCTACGGGAAAATATTTTTTCTGTATACAGTATCTTGCTGAAAATGGCCAATAATAATGGGCCTTAATAACTTTGTGATTATCTTTAAGATTTATTTCATCAGGAGCTATGCTAAAAATAAGTGCCACCAATAAAATTAAGAATTGCTATATTACTATACAGAAGAACAACTAGAAAGTAGTCATGCTCACTGCATGTATGCACCAAGTCTCCGATACCAGCCTTAGTCCATACATAATACCATTGGTATGCAAAAGTAGGCTCCAGCTCACCTGTACCTTTTTTGTACCAGTCCGATTAGCAACCTTTTGTAATCCACAAAGTAAAAACCAGCACCGTTCTTAATAGCTGTGACAATCCTTTATTCTCAAGTACAGCAAGCACATGCAAATAATCATGGCACCCCGACTGTAAATGCATTTAATCATTATAAATTATTATAAACAGTGAGCTACAGTAGAACTGCTGGTATATTTTACTTGTGAAGCCAGGTACTTGGTACCATTGGTGTTCACATAGTACTTACCCTTCCTCCCCCGCAGCCGCCGTCTCCACTGCACCTCCACACGCTGCTAACTCTTTCACTGGATGTGGCCTCTTTACCTGTTCAGCTGCGAGTGCCGCGGAGACGGCGCCATCGGGGAAGAGAGGGTAAGTACTATGTGAAACGTCTTCCCTCCGCAGGTTAGTACCATGGACTAATTAGAGGAAATGATCAGAAAACCTCTTTAATACAAAATGGTTTATGAATGCACTGCACTTTGTCTTGCATTTTTTTCCATTAAATTTATGCAGGGTTTTTTTCTGCAGTTGTTTTCCATTTGCTTCTAGAGATCAGCTCTAGAGGTCAACGAAACATGATTAAAAAAAAGACATTTATAAATCAGATAGATAACCCACTCTTCTATGTGCCTAACTGCCGCTACCCAGCTCTATATTTGTCAGAATAGCTACCCATGTGCAAGGCAGTTTCTATATCACTGTGTGCTATTATTTTATGTCTAGAATTTTTATATCAGTGTGTCTCAACATAGCTATGTCAATAACCCTCAATGTAAATAAGTTACCTCCAGGTAGTCCAAAGGCCAGATGATATACTCTGCTGCTCATTAAAGGGTTTCTATCACTTCGTTTCACCTATTTAGCTTTCAGACACTAGCGATCCGCTAGTGTCTGCTTTATCTAACCATCCTAATATAAGAGCTTATTGTCCTGCCGTTTAGCTAAAAAAATAACTTATATAGATATGCAAATGAGCCCCTAGGTGCTATGGAGGCGTGATTAGCACCTAGAGGCTCCGTCTACCTTAACAAACTGCCGCCGCCCAGCGCGTCCCTCCAGCCCGCCCATCTCCTCCGGAATGCGATGCTCCTCGTATTCGGCGCATGCGCAGTGAATGTCTGACCGCTTCCCTGCTCAGACATCTCCACTGCGCCTGTTCCTCGGAGCACTATGACGTCATCGGCGCAGGCGCAGTGGAGATGTCTGAGCAGGGAAGCGATCAGACATTCACTGCGCATGCGCCGAATACGAGGAGCATCGCATTCCGGAGGAGATGGGCGGGCTGGAGGGACGCGCTGGGCGGCGGCAGTTTGTTAAGGTAGACGGAGCCTCTAGGTGCTAATCACGCCCCCATAGCACCTAGAGGCTCATTTGCATATCTATATAAGTTATTTTTTTAGCTAAACGGCAGGACAATAAGCTCTTATATTAGGGTGGTTAAATAGAGCAGACACTAGCGGATCGCTAGTGTCTGAAAGCTAAATAGGTGAAACGAAGTGATAGAAACCCTTTAAATGCATCGCATGAGGCAGCACGGTGGCTCAGTGGTTAGCACTGGTGCCTTGCTGCACTCAGGTCCTAGTTTAAAATCTGACCATGGACTATATCTGCATGGAGTTTGTATGTTCTCCCCATGTTTGCATGGGTTTCCTCTGGGTACTCTGGTTTCCTCCCACACTCCAAAAACATACTGATACCCTATCTCTCAGATGGAGCAGATTACTCTTACTTTATATGTTGTAGCAGTCTTTTGCCATCTTTTTCACCAGCTCTAATATGTTTTAGACCAATATTTCCCCAGTAGTGGTATGTGTCTGACTACTTTCCAGGCTCTGTATATGCCATATGACTTCCTTCTCTCCAGTGTGCCAGACCACACTTATACCAGCTCTTTTATATGCAAGACAACTTCTTACCTCATATGCGAGACAAGAACTAACCCTGGTTTAATGTTTCTAACATCAACTGCCAGTTAGTGAAAAAATCATTGAAAATATTACCATATATTTCCAAATACATCAGTCAGTAAATGAAGATTTGGTCAAATATCAGAAATTCAGATTCTTTTTTTTTAGAGATTTTCACAGTTATCCACTACATCCCTCAACCTTTGACGCACTTGGATTCCTTGAGTATTGAAACCTCCCCGTGCTGGAAAAGCCTAAGGGTAAGACCACACGGTGTGGTTGTGATGTGGTCATGCTGCAGTTAGGAACCTCTCATGTCATTTCCCGATAGAAGTCAATGGGGAAATAGGTTTCTGAGACAGACTTGGCACTTTTACATCACACAGACTTTGATGTACATGAATTCCTTGAGTATTTAAAGTGTAAATGCCACCTCCCTATGCTTGAGAAGCCTAAGGGTATGACCACATGATGTGGTTGTGTTGCAGTCATGATCCGGTTAGGAACACGTCATCTCAATAGAAGTCAATGGGGAAATAGGTTTCTGAGATAGATGTGGCACTTTTGAAATGAAGATAAATGTGATGACTGCACCTTGACCACACATAAAACATGTCCAGCCACTTGTGGCTGCTGATCTTATGGGTTATACAATTGAGTAGCTGCTTGCTGTGTATTTTTAACATATTTTACCGCATATCACTATTAGAGAAGTATTTTGGTGTAGTGGTTTCAGAGATAGCATAGATTACATATGTTCTTCTTATATAAATTCAAATGTATGAAGGCATTTTTCCTATGAATATGGTCTATCAAAGCTACGGTATATGAAATTCCATATATAATATCTTATTTTTATTGGTCTATTAAAATGTTAGTCATTGAAAAACATCCAAAAACTATTTTGTCCTAAGCAAACATGAATCAAACCACCTGCCACAATTATTGCATCTGTTATGAACTTGGCAGAGATGGCAAAACCCAGATTCCAGCCATCTGTTGAGTCGGGAACAACTGGACTATGCACCCATGGTGAATGGAAACAGTGATAGCTGACTATATACAGCCAGACATGACTTGAGCCTGTTATCTTTGGCATGCTCCATTCTTTATTTGTCGCTTAAAGTTAAAATGTTTGGATCGAAGCTGTATAATTTCTCTTTGGCTGTCATTCTACCTAGTTATATTACCCTCTAATGCCACAGAGGAACATAACTCAGGCCTGGCTCTATCCAACACTATGAAGCACTGCCAGTCAGTAGGTCATAGTATATGGTCTAATAGGTGGGAGCTACATTAGCAGATGGTTTGGAATTTAAGGTATTGCATGTAAAAACTAGCTGAATGTATACATGATGCATCTAATGACTGGTGCTGTTTAGTATAAGACTTTTTGTGTATAAACTTTCTTCAGGTTAAGATAAACTTGTATTTCTTGCTCAATCCCACGTACTGTCAAAATTCCCCTGGTTTAAAGGGAACCTGTAACCATGAAAACGCAGTACAATTTGCACTCAGCAGCTTATAGAGTACAAGGAGCTGAGCTGGTTGATATACATTAGTCAGTGGGAAAAGATTTTCTATAACTTGTATTTCATTTATTTAAATCTCTGCTTATTCTGAGCTACGGAGTAACGTGGATGGTCCTAATTGGTGACTCACAGCTATCTGTGTAAGAAAAATCACATAGGGAAGGCTGTCAATTACTAATTAGGAACACCCACATGACTCCTTAGCTCAGAATGAGCAGAGATTTAGATGAATGAACTACAAGTTATAGAAAATCCTTTCCCACAAACCTATATACCAATCTGCTCAGCTCCTCCTGCTCTATAACCTGCTGCCTGCAGGTTTTACTGTATTTTCATGGTGACAGGTTCCACAAGATGGGTTCCTGGGTATGATGCAGGTTAGAGAAAATAACTGTTGCATAGACAAAATGCTGAGGAGTTTGTAGAAATGAAAAAATAATAGCCGTATAAAAGGTTTCTAAGATAAGCTAAATGTTCGACAGATTGATCTATCCATATTATGGAATGAAATAGCAATGGAAATTATGGAGCATCTTACATAACCCAGGGTGCCACGTCTCGGTTATTTTTCCTAGAAATTTAAGAGTAAATTGATAACTGGGTGGTACCAGTAGGAGGGGAGGGGGGGGGGTCCCTACACACTCTGACACTGACCAATCAGTGCTGAGAGTGCCAGAAAGTGACAGCTTCTCTTTAAACCATTGCATTTTTAAAAGAGCCTTGCAGATTTTATATAAGTGATTCGTTTTTGAGTAGTAACTCTTTAAATATTTAGTGTTATTTTATTATCAAGTCTTTGGGTTGCAGGTAGGCTTGAGAAAATCGGGTTCAGATGCTCTATCCAAATCCGATTCCTTTGAAAACTTTGTTTACAATATCTCCTCCGTAGTGCGCTAAAATTATGGGCTCCGCTGAGTTCCTTGAAAATCTTGCTGCAAATAACGCAAGACGAAGCAAGTCTATGAAGTTACACTTTGGTTAAGCACATATAAATTATATAAATGACAGTTTTAAAATTTCATAAACAAAGCTGAGCTCAGCTTCGAATTTTGAAACAGTAATTGATGCTTATAACTGAAGTGTAACGTCATAGACGGAGCAAATCTCGCGTTATTTGCAAGATTTTCAAGGACTCAGCGGAGCCCATACATTTTAGCGCATTATGGTGGAGATATTGTAAACAAAGTTTTCAAACTAATCGGGTTCGGATAGAGCAATCCGAACCTGATTCGCTCAACGCTAGTTGCAGGCATTCCTAAACAATTAGGGTAGGCCACACGTTCAGGTTGCAGCTTTAAAAAAAAAATCCGGAGTTAATCATAACAGGAGAGAAAGTATAAAGGACAGAAGTCACTCCTGATTTTGGCTTCCAAAACTGCATCAGGAAACCCGATTGTGTGGTTGTACCATAAGGTTAGGGTTCCACAGCAACATGGCATCACCAAGGAATAATACAAATAGCAGGATAACAGTAGCTGTGGCCTAACCTTAAAATTGTCTGTATTGGACAGACAGGACAATTGCAGGACACTGAATATATTGAGTTGCATGCAGGGATGGACTGGGACAATAAAGTGGCCCTGGACTTCAGCCAGACCGGCCCACTTTATTTTTCCCAAACACACTAAAAAAAAAACATAAGTAAAAACATTCCACTGTAAGTATAAACAGGTTTTTTATTTTTACTCTTAATTTAATAATAAATAAGGAAAACAGTTATGGAGAGGATCTGTGGATGGCACTGTTATGGAGGGGATCTGTGGATGGCACTGTTATGGGGGGATCTGTGGATGGCACTGTTATAGAGGGGGATCTGTGGATGACACATACCGTATATAGCATCTTATGCTATGTGTCATCCACAGATACCCCTCCATAACAGTGCCATTCACAGATACCCTCCATAACAGTGCCATCCACAGATCCCCCCCATAACAGTCATCCACAGATCCCCCCATAACAGTGTCATCCACAGATCCCCTCCATAACAGTGTCATCCACAGATCCCCCTCCATAATGGTGCCATCCACAGATCCCCCCCATAAGTGTCATCCACAGACCCCCCCCCCATAAGTGTCATCCACATGACAGACCCCCCCCCCATAACAGTGCCATCCACGGATCCCCCTCCCTATAACAGTGCCGTCATCCATAGATCCCCCTCCCCGCCACTCACAGTAGTATACATTAATAAATCGGTATCCGGCTGCAGGCTGCAGACAGTAACTTTAATTTTAACACAGCGCTCATCTCTTTACTACCTTACATTCAGGCTCAGCTCCCACCTCCAGCCTCCAGTAACAAGTGCGGGCGGCAGCGCTCACTCACTGACGTCACGCGCCTGCGCCGCCTAGTGGGAGGAGCAGGCGTGTGACGTCAGTGAGTGAGCGCCGCCCCCACACTGCCTGCTGTTACTGGAGCTTTACCCCCCTGATGGCGGCCCTGGCCGGCCCATAATTCGATCGGCCCACCGGGATTCTCCCGGTACTCCCGATGGCCAGTCCATCGCTGGTTGCATGTACACCTAGGGTGCTCTCAAGATGTATGTGGCAAAAGTAGATCACTGTTTCTTTTTCAGTGGATGTGGTATGAATAGGGAAAAAAAAAGAGAAAAAAAAAACTACAACACTTCTATAGAATATAGCCAGAAGAAGGTGTACTCTCTAATGCCTCCTGCAGAACAAGGTAACCCACCTACAGTGTAAAAGAATTTAGGGGTAAGGCTAAGCAGTAGGTAAAAAATATAGAGGAGATTTATTAAAATTGGTGTAAATGCTCATAGAAACCAATCAACTTCCATCTTTCATTGCTCAGAGCTTCTTTGGAAAATGAAAGGTGGAATCTGATTGGTTGCTGTGGGCAGCTAAGCCAGTTTTCCTTTACACCAGTTCTGGTAAATTTACCCCACTCTGTAAAGCATATACTGTACATATATAATATGCAGGCAAATGATATTTACATTTTAGAAGTTCTTGAAGCGCTTTTTTGGAATTGAAAGCTCAGTGTCAGAGAACTCATTGTTTTCTATTCCCTAGCCTTTGAGTTTCAAATGAATATTTATCATCAGTTATGGAATGGTCCCCAGTATAATTCTCCATAATTTACAATGTATTTACATTTTCTTTTCAGGGCACTATATTTCTTCCTGGAAACAGAGTGGTCGAGCATCCATGTAATGAGGAAAGCCCAGGGAAATTCTTATTTGAAGTGGTTCCAGGTAAGGCCTTGTTCAAAAAATATCCAATATTACTTTTTGAAGTTCTAGATCAGAGATGCTCAACCTGCGGTTCTCCAGCTGTTGGAAAACTACAACTCCCAGCATACACATACAGCCTACAGCTATCATCTTACTGCAGGGCATGGTGGAAGTTGTAGTTTTACAAAAGCTGGAGGTCCGCAGGTTGGGCATTCCTGTTTTAGATTACTTATAATAATTGGTTTAGAGATTATTCTGCCTGTGCATGTTAGGAACAGCTTATTAATAGTTTTTTCCAGGATTTTTTAACCGATGACCTATCCTACATAGTTAATATAGTTGAAAAAGACATAAGTCCATCAAGTTCAAACAAGGGATAGGTGGGGACGTGAATCCCAGAAGGAAGTGGGAGCAGCTGTTTGAAAAAAGGTACCAGTGTTCATGTGAGGGCCGCTGCCTTCTCTGTGCTTACCAAGCACAGCGCCGTACATTGTATAGAAGCTGTGCTTGGTATCGTGCTCAGTCCCATTCACTTCTATGGGGTCGAGCTGCTTCTAGTCCACGTGACACATGAATGTGTCATCACTGACCTAGGAAATTGCAGAAAAGCAGCCTTCTCATATAGCTGATCAGTGGGGGTCCTGGGTGTCAAACCCCCACCGATCAGATACTGATGACCTATGCAGAGTCATCAGTATAAAAAGCTCAGAAAACCCTTTAAGGATCATTTCTATCTATCCGATCAGAATTTCTTTATGCCTTTTTCTAATTCTTCCATATGGAACTTTTGTCAGGTTATACATCTAAAGTTTTAAAACTATTTTCCCTAGCTAATGGATGCATTTATATTACCCACCCAATGTATGTAAAGATATTGCAAGCACCAACTTTACAGATGGTACGTTACTCTTTCTGGGCAAATAGTGTAGCATGACGTTCTGATACACCTTTTTTAATTGCATATTTTTATTCAAGTTTTTTTTTGTAATCCTAAAATGAATCAATAATGAACACCCTACAGAGCAACCTCCATTGCTCTACCCCCCAAAAGAAATATAACAGTTCAAGCATGCAAGTCCATGTGCAAAGCAAACTTGTTGAATTGCCGGTGTGTAGAGCAGATCAAGGAGTTAGAGTCACCTGAAACATAATATGTTTGTAACAAATAATAAGTGTTAAAACCATATGATCCACCATGACACACTACTAAAATAAAGTCAGTGGCTGTTTTGGCCACTACACAAACCATGAAATTGTGTGGGTCCCCAGGGATCAAGAGAGCCCACTGCTGCCCCTGGCAGCTGGGTCTCCCTGGCAGTGGCACCTCTTTCAACGGCATCCACATTCTCAGGACATGGCAGTTAAATAAAATAGTGAAGCAGTGAGATGTCAGATTTTTGCTCCACCATTCACTCTGCGACCAGTGGTTTGCTGCAAGCCGGCACGATGAAGTGACGTTGTCACATCTGCTGCCCCTACCTACTGGACAGACCAGATCAGATCTTCATGTAGAGATCTGCTCCATTAATTGTAGGAACGTGGGCTAGGTGAATATGCCCTATATGGGGGTGGGGAGGATTGCATTCAGAGGCCATTATACTGTTTGAGGGCCACATGTAGGGGGCATTAAACTGTATGAGAAGCACATGGTGGGGCATTGTATAGTATAATAGCCCCTTTATGTGCTCCTCATACACTATAGTGCCCTCTACATGTGCCTCTCAAACAGTATAATGCCCTCTACATGTGCCCCTCATACAGTATAATTTGTACATACATGTGACTGGTATCCCTAGATATAACTTTGCTTGGGCCCCCAGAAATGCCAAACTGGACCCTGAATAACGTAACATATTGTCAGATTGTGGCTTGTTACATCTGTACAGCATACCCTTGACTATCTGTTTGCATGGATAGTGTCAGATGACGAACATTTCCAGTCTAATAGAGGTGAAAATGTCACCATATATGTGTGTGGTTCTGTCCACTAAAATATTAGGGAGCCACTGAGTTGGCTGTCTCCGTAACTCCCATATGTTGCCTCACACGTCTCTCTTCTGTGTGGCTGGGACCTCAAATGGGATCCCAGAGTTGGGATAGGAGCTCCTACCAAATATTTTATTTACGGGACTAAACCAACCTGTCACACCGGTGACAGGTTTTAGAAGGTCTGAAAGATTATCTGCACATTAGTGATCTGACAGCCTCATTTCGTTTTGGTTTCACTTTGTCTGTGTGTTGCTTGTATGTCCACACCTCCTGTTCAGGTGTGGATCATGTGACCTTTACCTCCCCCTATTTAGTCTGACTTTACCCATCACTCCTTGCTCTGGATAGCTTCATTTGGTTTTTGGAAGACCTGGAGTGTGGTTCTAGTTGAAGTCCTGTTAATCCATCATCCATCATCCATCAGCCTCAGAAGTTAAGTGTTCTCTAAATGCCAAGGTGCTCTCTAAATTGGATCTGAGGGGGGGCATATAATCTGGTAAGGATCAAGGAGGGGGATGAGTGGAAGACGCATTTAATACCCCTGAGGTGCATTTTTCTCTAAAAAACTCTCGACTGCTGAAAAGAATTATGATGTGGGGAATAGGGAATTGCTGGCCATTAAGTTGGCGTTCTAGGAATGGCGGCATTGGTTGAAAAAAGCAATTCATCCTATTACGGTAATTACGGATCACAAGAATCTGGCCTACTTGGAGTCGGCTAAGTGACTGAACCCAAGGCTGGCCAGATGGTCATTGTTTTTCACCAGATTTAACTTCATCGTCACTTACCACCCTGGGGTTAAGAACGTCAAGGCGGATGCTTTGTCACGTAGCTTTCCTGGGGGGGAGGTGAGTCTAATGACCTTAGTCCCATTTTATCTGAAGGGGTGGTTATATCCGCTCTTTATCCCGATCTCGAGGCCAGGGTGTTGGAGGCACATGAGGATGCTCCGGACTCTTGTCCTGAGGGGAAGTTGTTGGTTCCCGCCGAATTACGTCACAAGGTCTTCGAGGAACATCACTGTACAGTGCTTGCTGGACATCCTGGGAGTAGATCGATTGTCGATCTCATCTCTCGCAGATTCTGGTGGCTGGGGTTGTGTAAGTGTATTGAGGACTATGTGTCAGCCTGTGGTACCTGTGCACGTGCAAAGGTGACACATACTCGGCCTTCCGGATCTCTGCTTCTATTGCCCATCCTGTCCAGACCTTGGACCCATTTGTCCATGGATTTTATCACGGATTTACCGAATTCTTCGGGAAAGACCGTGATTCTGGTGGTTGTCGATCGTTTTAGTAAAATGGCACACTTTATTGCATTACCTAGTCTACCCAATGCTAAAACTCTTGCGCAGGTGTTTGTCGACAACATCGTGAAACTACATGACATTCCCTCTGGTGTGGTGTCCGATAGAGGGACTTAGTTTGTTTCCAGATTTTGGAGAGCGTTCTGTACTCGTCTGGGTGTACAATTGTCCTTCTCTTCGGCTTTTCATCCTCAGTCGAACAGACAGACGGAGCGCACTAATCAGAATCTTGAGACTTATTTGAGATGTTTTGTTTCAGAGAATCAGGAAGAGTGGTCTTCATTTTTGTCGTTAGCTGAGTTTGCTATAAATAACCTCAGACAGGAATCCACTGATAAGTCGCCGTTTTTTGGGGCATATGGGTTCCATCCACAGTTTGGTACATTTTCTGGTGCTCATAATTCTGGCATTCCGGAGGAGGAACGATTTTCCTCTTCTTTGTCTTCTATTTGGCGGAAAATCCAAAATAACCTGGAAAAGATGGGCAACAGGTATAAGCGTGCAGCTGACAGGAAACGTATGAGTGGTCCAGACCTGAGAGTGGGTGATTCTGTGTGGCTGTCTACAAGAAACATTAAACTTAAGGTACCTTCTTGGAAGTTGGGACCAAGATTTATTGGTCCATATAAGATCACTGCCATTGTTAACCCTGTAGCCTTCCGTCTTAAACTTCCTCAGGCATTGAAAATCCATAATGTTTTTCATAAATCGTTGTTAAAGAAATGTGTTGAACCTGTTGAGCCGTCCTCCTTGCCTCCCGCTCCTGTCATAGTGGACGGCAATTTAGAATTTCAGATCAGCAGGATTGTGGACTCCCGAGTTCTCCGGAGATCCCTCCAGTATCTCGTTCATTGGAGAGGGTACGGACCAGAGGAGAGGATGTGGGTTCCCGTGACCGATGTTAATGCTAGTCGTCTGGTGAGAGCATTCCACAGAGCTCACCCTGATAAGGTCGGTCCTGGGTGCCAGAGGTCACCCGTAGAAGGGGGGGGGGGGTACTGTTACACCGGTGACAGGTTTTAGAAGGTCTGAAAGATTATCTGCACATTAGTGATCTAACAGCCTCTTTTGGGTTTTGGTTTCACTTTGTCTGTGTGTTGCTTGTATGTCCACACCTCCTGTTCAGGTGTGGATCATGTGACCTTTACCTCCCCCTATTTAGTCTGACTTTACCCATCACTCCTTGCTCTGGATAGCTTCATTTGATTTTTGGAAGAGCTGGAGTGTGGTTCTAGTTGAAGTCCTGTTCATCCATTATCCATCATCCATCAGCCTCAGAAGTTAAGTGTTCCGCTTGTTGTATTTTGTATTCCCCCACCTTTGTTGTTTACTAGGCCTCAGCGAGATGCTGGTTCCTTCACCAGGGAAGGAGCGGGTTTTCTCTGCCCTGTCATTACCATTAGGGCATCCGAGGGCCACCAGGGTTTTCTATGTTCCTGTGTATGGGCATCTCTACCATCGAGAGGTGCCCATACGGATAGGAGTTAGGGCTAGGACCAGGGTTTTATAGATAGTGACCCTTATTCTTCCCTAGCGGTGAGGCCTAGTGTCTTTTCCCTTCCTTCTTGTTGTCTTTTGGTGTTCTCCCCTACTACATCCGTGACACAACCTCAGTCCAGCCCTGAAGGGGATCTTGATAAAGGCCAATAAAGAATCACATTAAATATGCCCCAATGTCCAAACCTACTATAAGGAGTTTCAATTATATTATATACAAGAATCTGTTGGGTTATCGTCCAGTAGTATTATAGAAATGGATTGCTTCATGTCTTCCTGCAAGTATGCATCTGTTCTTGTGTTTTCTTGGGTTTTATATTAATTTCACTTAAATTGTTACAAGATGCTAAACAGTCAGTTTTCTTGCTTCATAATCCTGTGGGCAGCAAAAAAAATGTTTCCGCTGTCCATAATGCATGCAAATAATTTGGAGAATGTATGTAGGAGAGACTGAGTGAGTCTGTATCTTTGAAATAGGGATGGGACTTGTGATGAATTGAAATGATCTGCTGAAATACAACTCCAAGGAAATTCTGACTTGTTCTCATGTTCCAGATGATTCTGTGAGAAATAGATTTAACACATATTCTTTTGTATAATAATTGCAGAGGAAAACAATCAGCCACATCATTTACAGACCATAATTTGGAAACACGCTCATCCCCAGCGTGTAAGAGTGAATCTGTTTTAATAATCTTTGTTTCCGTAAATCTGGCATCCACAGTTTGTGAACTTTTAACTGTTAGGATAATGCGTTTTGAACTTTGGTACAATCCAAATTTCCAATCCATAAAGTCGTGGGAAAGCAGAACATGAGTTATCCTGCAACACAGTACTGCAGCGTTCCATTAGGAAAAAAACTATTGTAATACAGTGTAAAAAAAAAGTAAGCAATGGGAGTACAAATCTAAACCAATGCATGATAAACCCAGAGGCAAGACTCACTCACCACATCCAAAGCACGTTTTGCCAATAGCTTCTTTATCTGTGTTGTGTCTTGGCTTGTTTGTCTTTATTATGGCATTCTAATACAGATGCTTTTTTTTACTTGTATTTTGTTGTCTAGCACTGTTCTGTTTTCAGGGATACACTAATTTTTGGTTCAGAATTGCCCATTATTTCTACTAGGGGATGGTGTTTTGGTTTATGTATACATAGATAGCTATCAGTCACTGATAGTTGTACATGGCAGAGGTGTTATCAGTGATTGATAGCATTCTGTGTGCAAGTGTGTATACATGGATAGCTGTCCATCACTGATAGTTGTACACGGCAGGTGTTATCAGTGATTGATAGCATTCTCTGTGTGCAAGTGTGTATAGTGGTCAGTCACTGATAGTTGTACATGGGGGAGGTGTTATCAGTGATTGATAGCATCTTCTGTGTAAGTGTGTATACAGAGATAGCTGTCAGTCACTGATAGCTGTACACGGGGAGGTGTTATCAGTGATTGATAGCCTTCTCTGTGTAAGTGTGTAAACAGAGATAGCTGTCAGTCACTGATAGATGTACCCAGGGGAGGTGTTATCAGAGATTGATAGCATTCTCTGTGTAAGTGTGTATACATAGATTGCTGTCAGACACTGATAGTTGTACACAGGGGATGTTTTATCAGTGATTGATAGCATAACTATCTTTTTGCGGAACGGAGGGATGCGGACCCATTCAAATTGAATGGGTCTGGATCCGTCCCAGAGGCCTCACGAGCGTTCTCCGTATATTGCGGACCGCAAATTTCGACCCTAATGCACGGAACGGAACCCATACGTTTGTGTGAATAAGCCCTAAGTGTGTATACATAGATAGCTGTCAGTCACTGATAGCTGTACACAGGGGAGTTGTTATCAGTGATTGATAGCATTCGCAGTGTAAGTGTGTATACATAGATAGCTGCGAGTCACTGACAACTGTACATGAGGGAAGTGTTATCAGTGATTGATAGCATTCTCTGTGTAAGTGTGTATACAGAGATAGCTGTCAGTCACTGTTAGTTGTACACAGGGAAGGTGTTATAAATGATTTATAGCATTCCCTCTGTTAGTGTGTATACAGAGATAACTGTCAGTCACTGACAACTGTATATGAGGGAAGTGTTATCAATGATTGATAGCATTCTCTGTGTAAGTGTGTATACATATATAGCTGTCAGTCACTGATAGTTGTAGACAGGGGAGTTGTTATCAGTGATTGATAGCGTTCTCTGAGATGAGCAGATACACTTGCAGTCACACTTGGCCCTAGTGCCTCAGAGGATGCAATAGCTCTTCTGACACCTCTGGCGGTGGCTTCTCTCCTTTGTGTAGAGAAGGGTGGAGCATGGTGAGGAGTCTCAGAAGTAAGATCCAAAAGACTGACTCTTTATTCTCTAATATCTGCCATCAGGAAAAAGTCCAGACACCCTCATACACATTAGCTAGTTGGCCATTCCCACTGAAATCTGTATGGCCAGCTTTACTACAGCTTTTCTTTACTGTAGTAAGTGCTTCTATATAGCTTGAGTAGTATTACATCTGTTTGGATATGACATTAATGCCTGAAGTTCCCATGATCTTAGTTTGCCAAGTAGCCATCTTGCAAATAAGCCATTTCCCTTGAAGTCAGTGTTAGGCTTCATTCACACATCCATGTCCGTGATAACACAATTACAAGATGGTCAGTGGTTCCTTCGTTGAAGATGTCCGTGAAGAATCTATGTTTGTTCCTTCGTTGAAGATGTCCGTGAAGAATCTATGTTTGTTCCGTGTGTACATTTCTAGGCTGAAAATTAATTTCCAAAGAACCTTCTACCCATGGTGCGTTAAAACCATGGAAAAAACATGGATGGGATCCGTGTTGTATTCATGGTTTTCACAGACCCATAGACTATAAGGTGCATGAGGGATCCATAATCATGGACAAAAATAGGGCATGCTTCCGTGGTGTCGCTATGGTCTATGGAAAACCACTGATTTGTAAAGTCAATGGATATGTGTGCTGTCCGTGGATAACACGTATAGCACATGTCTGTAATTCACTGACATGTGAAAGAGGCCTTAGTTGTAGATACAGCCATCACCGAAAAAAACATGTATACGTTGAAGTCTATGGAGACAGTGGTCACTGTAAATTGGTGAACATAGGTCATGAGACCACCTTTTTTCCAATAGAGGGCAGTTTTTAGAGTTAACATCTGAACCTGTCGATACACTCTAAAGCTGCTCTCATCCATAAAAATTGGTTCCACAGCTTGGGGCACCCCTGCTTTGGAGGACACAGCTTGATTATATTAACAAAATGGCACCCATTCAAATAAATGGTCTCTATGAAGTACTTTAATCTCCCTGCAGCAGACACTTTAGACAAGAAGCGTAACCAAAAAAGCCACCTCTCATAAGTTATAGCATAAGTTGTCCACAATCTGTGTGGGACAACCCTTTCAAGAATGTGCATTGTTGCAGCACTATGGAGGTAAATTCTATGAGCATGGGTCTGAAAGCACTACGTTTATTCGTTTATTAGATATTTCAAACTAATGAACACGGCTGCTGGATACACAGGCTGTTTTTTAGTATGCCCTCTGTCTATTTTATGTTTTAATATGTCCTTTACTGTGGAACTAAATATTCAGAGCTTTAAAGGGGTTGTCTCATCATGGACAATAGGGGCATATCGCTAGTATATGCCCCCATTGTCTTACAGGTGCGGGTCCCACCACTGGGACCCGCAACTATATCGAGAACAGAGCCCCGAAAGTGCGCCCTCCATTCATTTTCTATGAGGCCGGCGAAAATAGCCGAGCACTGGCTCGGCTATTTTCGTCGGACTCATAGAAATCAGTGGGAGCGGGGCCAACGCATGTGCGGTACACTCCCATTTACTTCTATGGGGAGCCAGCTTGGGGGTGGGAAGACTGGAGTCCTCCAGCCACCACCTTGCCAAGCTCCGTTCTCGATATAGGTGCGGTGGGACCCGCACCTATAAGACAATGGGGGCATATCCTAGCGATATTCCCCCATTGTCCATGATGAGACAGACCCTTTAAGCTGTTTTAGTGCCCTAAATAGCAGTTCTTAATAAATGTGCAAGCAGAATGCAGAACTGCTACAAATTATCTTCTGAATATATTAGCATTCCATTTTTTAAGACACTGAGCACCAGGAGCTGACTTACACATCTTAAGACTAGAAACTTTCTCTAAATGCAGTTTGATTAACACTTATAAAAAGAAACTTGATTTGGAGCTGTCTGTCAAAGTACATGTAATATCATTATTGAAATGGTATCTTCTTTTTGTGAATATGTCCAATCTAGGGAAGCCGTCAATGCATAAACCTTAGATTTCAATTCAACCCTGAAATCACAGGATCTTACCTGTATAAGAAAGCCTAAAATGGCTATGACTATGGGTTTTCCTCTCATGCAAGCAAGACAAGGGCATGTGTGCCACACAGCAACCAAATAAATGTGTTGTCCTTGGTATTACCTATCATATATACCACGAAAGAGCAGTTTTGCATATTGTCCATATGTAGGCTAGTCTACAAGTTCCACATGGTAGTGCCATACAGCGTTCCCTTACAACAGTGTCAATGCCTTCATAAAGCAATGTTATCTGAGAGGTTGCTTTTGTGATGACTTGCCCTGAAAATAGTGTCACATAGTGGTGACAAACTAATGTATGATAATTCCAATATACGCTGCAGTAGTGATCATAACCCTATACATCATATCACATACAGTACCACTACCTTCCCTCCTGCTCTTTTTCCCTCCGCTCCCTCCTGCCGCAATGCAATGTGAGATTTTGAAGGCACAAACTAATAAATAATGCATTCACTGATAAAGAAAAAAATGAAAATTATATCAGAACTTGCTCAATATCATTCTGTTACATACAGAATAAGAGTGATATGCTAAAGATATGATATGCTAACCAGTTATAGTGAAGGCTATATCTAACTTCACAACCAATTTTTTTTTATAGTTCCACTGCATGTAAGATACAGCAACATTTCAAGTGCTCTGTGTCTACAGCACTTAAGGAAACCTATGCATTTCTATGGTAACAGACTACAAACAAATCCTGTGTAGTTTGTTCCTGCTTTCATTCTCCTTTCCACCGGTCCCCTATTTCTTGCTAACTAACCAAATTTGTGTTATCTAACAGTGTGGGACAGATGGATGGAGATATGACTGCAGGATCAGACTACACAGAATTTGACTGTAGTCTGTAACCATGGAGACATATAGTTCTGCCTACCAGCTGCAGACACAAAATAGTAGCAAATCTTCAATTATTTAGCAAAAATAGCTTCTTTTTTTTTTGCATTTTTCATTTAAGATGCTTTAGAATAGTGATGCACAACCTACGGCCCACAGGCCAAATCCCTGGTAAAAGTCTAAGGCGTACAAATACGCCTTAGACTTTTCCCCCACTTTCATCAGCGCAGTGAGCGCTGTGAACAACACAAGGAGCTTTGTTATTGGTTGGTATAGACGGCGCCAGGGGTGGCTGTTGTAAGGAGAGCTGCCCGAGGACCTTAGGAAACATGACAGGGCCACTGGAAAGGTAAGGAGCCATGGACTCATGTGACTGATTCGCGGTGGCCCTGCTCCCCCCTCGTGCTATCACCCCACTAGTGACCCTGCTCCCCCCTCCTCCTGTAACCCCACTAGTGACCCTGCTCCCCCCTCCCCCTGTCACCCCACTAGTGACCCTGCTCCCCCTCCTCCTATCACCTCACTAGTGACCCTGCTTCCCCCTCCTCCTGTCACCCCACTAGTGACCCTGCTCCCCCCTCCTCCTGTCACCCCACTAGTGACCCTGTTCCCCCTCCTCCTGTCACCCCACTAGTGACCCTGCTCTCCCTCAACCTGTCACCTCACTAGTGACCCTGCTTCCTCTTCCTCCTGTCACCTCACTAGTGACCCTGCTTCCCCCTCCTCCTGTCACCTCACTAGTGACCCTGCTCCCCCCTCCTGTGACCTCACTACTGACCCTGCTTCTCACTCCTCCTGTCACCTCACTAGTGACCCTTCTCCCCCTCTTCCTTTCACCTCACTAGTGATCCTGCTCCCCACAGTAGTGACCCTGCTCCCCCTCCTCCTGTTCCCCCACTAGTGACCCTGCTCCCCCCTCCTCCTGGTCCCCCCATCCTGTCCACACAGTCATAGAGGGAAGGCCGTCAATCACTAATAGGACCATCTCCTTGTCTTCAGTCAGTGACTGACAGCTATCTCTGTATACACAGTCATGGAGGGAAGGCCGTCAATCACTAATAGGACCATCTCCTTGTCTTCAGTCAGTGACCGACAGCTATCTCTGTATACACAGTCATAGAGGGAAGGCTGTCAGTCACTGATAGGACCTCCTCCTTGTCTTCAGTCAGTGACTGACAGCTATCTCTGTATACACAGTCATAGAGGGAAGGCTGTCAGTCACTGATAGGACCACCTCCTTGTCTTCAGTCAGTGACTGACAGCTATCTCTGTATACACAGTCATAGAGGGAAGGCTGTCAATCACTGATAGGATCGTCTCCTTATCTTCAGTCAGTGACGGACAGCTATCTCTGTATACACAGTCATAGAGGGAAGGCTGCCAATCACTGATAGGACCGTCTCCTTGTCTTCAGTCAGTGAGTGACAGCTATCTCTGTATACACAGTCATAGAGGGAAGGCTGTCAGTCACTGATAGGACCTCCTCCTTGTCTTCAGTCAGTGACTGACAGCTATCTCTGTATACACAGTCATAGAGGGAAGGCTGTCAGTCACTGATAGGACCGTCTCCTTGTCTTCAATCAGTGACTGACAGCTATCTCTGTATACACAGTCATAGAGGGAATGCTGTCAATCACTAATAGGACCACCTCCTTGTCTTCAGTCAGTGATTGACAGCTATCTCTGTATACACAGTCATAGAGGTAAGGCTGTCAATCACTGATAGGACCGTCTCCTTGTCTTCAGTCAGTGATTGACAGCTATCTCTGTATACAGTCATAGAGAGAAGGCTGTCAGTCACTGATAGGACTGCCTCCTTGTCTTCAGTCAGTGATTGACAGCTATCTCTGTATACACAGTCATAGAGGGAAGGCTGTCAGTCACTGATAGGACTGTCTCCTTGTCTTCAGAAAAGGAGTGACAGCTATCTCTGTATACACAGTCATAGAGGGAAGGCTGTCAGTCACTTATAGGACCTCCTCCTTGTCTTCAGTCAGTGATTGACAACTATCTCTGTATACACAGTCATAGAGGGAAGGCTGTCATCACTGATAGGACCTCCTCCTTGTCTTCAGTCAGTGACTGACAGCTATCTCTGTATACACAGTCATAGAGAGAAGGCTGTCAGTCACTGATAGGACCGCCTCCTTGTCTTCAGTCAGGGAGTGACACCTATCTCTGTATACACAGTCATAGAGGGAAGGCTGTCAGTCACTGATAGGACGTCCTCCTTGTCTTCAGTCAGTGACTGACAGCTATCTCTGTATACACAGTCATAGAGGGAAGGCTGTCAGTCACTGATAGGACCGTCTCCTTGTCTTCAGTCAGGGAGTGACAGCTATCTCTGTATACACAGTCATAGAGGGAAGGCTGTCAGTCACTGATAGGACCTCCTCCTTGTCTTCAGTCAGTGATTGACAGCTATCTCTGTATACACAGTCATAGATGGAAGGCTGTCAGTCACTGATAGGACCGACTCCTTGTCTTCAGTCAGTGACTGACAGCTATCTCTGTATACACAGTCATAGATGGAAGGCTGTCAGTCACTGATAGGACCGACTCCTTGTCTTCAGTCAGTGACTGACAGCTATCTCTATATACTGTCACGACCATGGTTATGGTCGTGACTGTTTGGTCGCGTGCAGTTGTCAGCGGTTTGTTCTTTGTTGTCAACCACAGGTGAGGGCTCTGTGTATGTTGCCTCACGTGTGGTTGCTGTTGGCAACATATGGTTGTTGGCAGTGTAGCAGCTGGAGCTGGAGGCTAGGCTGCTCGCTGTCATGGCATGCGGTTGCCTCTGGCAACGTGTGAGTTTAAGTGTTCACTTTTTATGTTTGGTGTTAGGGAGTTTGTTCTGTGTACACTTCTCCTTTAAGTGACACTTACCTTATTTGGTGATGAAAGGGTTATCTCCTTTCCTGGTGTGTGTGTGTGTGTGTGTGTGTGTGGGTGTTGCTGCTTGGGCTATTTAGCTCCTGCTGGATGCCAGAAGTCTGAGGGGTACTCCTGCCATGTTTATGCTGGAGTCATCCTCCTGGTTCATTTACCATCTGTCCAGTGAGGGCCACCCTTGTGGTCATAAAAGTTATGCATGATGTTAAGTTGATGTTGTTATCCTTTCTATGTTTATTGCAGCTATGGATGTCCTGGTTACCTATGTGATTTGTGTTGTGTGCTGTGTCCTTAGTGTTTGTGTGGACAGCAGTACTGGTGCATGGGTTCCAGTCAGCGAGGCTGTGGCAGGTAGGTTTGGAACTGGTGTAGTTCACTTGCCATATCCATATGTCTGTATATGTTCCCCCTTCCTTGCAGCTTGGCGAGTGAGACTCCTGTTCGTCCTTGTCTTGGAGGAACAGGTCGTCTTACCCTGCTCCTAGCACAGGGTTTTCCTGAGGGATAGTAGGGACCCTAGGTTCCAGAGTATGAGCCCTCCTACCATCTGGTTTGGCTCATACAGTTAGGAGTCAGGGTCAGTATTAGGGACGCGATAGGAGGTGACCTGCTCCCTGATCCTGTGGTCCTGGCCTAGCAGCTACCCTATTCCATAACATCGCACGGATGAGGGTTTCCCCCACTCTCATCCGTGATAGTCATAGATGGAAGGCTGTCAGTCACTGATAGGACCTCCTCCTTGTCTTCAGTCAGTGACTGACAAATATCTCTGTATACACAGTCATAAAGGGAAGGCTGTCAATCACTGATAGGACCGTCTCCGTGTCTTCAGTCAGTGATTGACAGCTATCTCTGTATACAGAGTAATAGAGGGAAGGCTGTATATCACTGATAGGACTGTCTCCTTGTCTTCAGTCAGTGACTGACAGCTATCTCTGTATACACAGTCATAGAGGGAAGGCTGTCAGTCACTGATAGGACCGTCTCCTTGTCTTCAGTCAGTGACTGACAGCTATTTCTGTATACACAGTCATAGAGGGAAGGATGTCCATCACTGATAGGACCGTCTCCTCGTCTTCAGTCAGTGACTGACAGCTATCTCTGTATACACAGTCATAGAGGGAAGGCTGTCAGTCACTGATAGGACCACCTCCTTGTCTTCAGTCAGTGATTGACAGCTATCTCTGTATACAGTCATAGAGGGAAGGCTGTCAATCACTGATAGGACCGTCTCCTTGTCTTCAGTCACTGACTGACAGCTATCTCTGTATACACAGTCAGAGAGGGAAGGCTGTCAGTCACTGATAGGAGCTCCTCCTTGTCTTCAGTCAGTGACTGACAGCTATCTCTGTATACACAGTCATAGAAGGAAGGCTGTCAGTCACTGATAGGACCGTCTCCTTGTCTTCAGTCAGTGACTGACAGCTATCTCTGTATGCACAGTCATAGAGGGAAGGCTGTCAATTACTGATAGGACCGTCTCCTTGTCTTCAGTCAGTGACTGACAGCTATCTGTGTATACACAGTCATAGAGGGAAGGCTGTCAATCACTGATAGGACCGTCTCCTTGTCTTCAGTCAGTGACTAATAGCTATCTCTGTATACAAAATCATAGAGGTAAGGCTGTCAATCATTGACAGGACCTCCTCCTTGTCTTCAGTCAGTGACTGACAGCTATCTCTGTATACACAGTCATAGAGGGAAGCCTGTCAGTCACTGATAGGACCACCTCCTTGTCTTCAGTCAGTGATTGACAGCTATCTCTGTATACAGTCATAGAGGAAAGGCTGTCAATCACTGATAGGACCGTCTCCTTGTCTTCAGTCAGTGACTGACAGCTATCTCTGTATACACAGTCAGAGAGGGAAGGCTGTCAGTCACTGATAGGATCTCCTCCTTGTCTTCAGTCAGTGACTGACAGCTATCTCTGTATACACAGTCATAGAAGGAAGGCTGTCAGTCACTGATAGGACCGTCTCCTTGTCTTCAGTCAGTGACTGACAGCTATCTCTGTATACACAGTCATAGAGGGAAGGCTGTCAATCACTGATAGGACCGTCTCCTTGTCTTCAGTCAGTGACTGACAGCTTTCTCTGTATACACAGTCATAGAGGGAAGGCAGTCAGTCACTGGTAGGACCTCCTCCTTGTCTTCAGTCAGTGATTGACAGCTATCTCTGTATACACAGTCATAGAGGGAAGGCCGTCAATCACTAATAGGACCATCTCTTTGTCTTCAGTCAGTGACTGACAGCTATCTCTGTATACACAGTCATAGAGGGAAGGCTGTCAGTCACTGATAGGACCGTCTCCTTGTCTTCAGTCAGTGACTGACAGCTATCTCTGTATGCACAGTCATAGAGGGAAGGCTGTCAATTACTGATAGGACCGTCTCCTTGTCTTCAGTCAGTGACTGACAGCTATCTGTGTATACACAGTCATAGAGGGAAGGCTGTCAATCACTGATAGGACCGTCTCCTTGTCTTCAGTCAGTGACTAATAGCTATCTCTGTATACAAAATCATAGAGGTAAGGCTGTCAATCATTGACAGGACCACCTCCTTGACTTCAAAGCCTAGAATGAGCAGGAATCTAAAGCTATGAAATACAAGTTGTACTAATCTTTTCCCACAAAACCATATATTCAATCTTCAGAATTCCTCTTGCTCTATCACATGGTGCTGGCAGATAAAATTTTTGTGCTGACAGGTTCCCATTACCTTGAAGTTTAACTCTGGCATTCTATTCATTTAGCTACAAGCAACTAAACCAGCAGTGACAAAACAGGAGATTATTAAGAAACTGCCCCATATTATGAATAGGAAAAGCCTACCAGAGTTTATTGTGTTCGGCATTGCTGGATAATGCCGATAACTGCCAGATGCTGATTGGCTATAATCTGGTGAGGATCCGAGTTTAAATGACAAAAAGTCTTGCATGCACGACTTTTGGTCCAGCCTAAGGGTCCATTCACACATCCGTGTGTGTTTTGCGGATCCACGGATCTGCGGATCTGCAAAACACGGACAGCGGCAATGTGCGTTCCGCATTTTGCGGACCGCACATTGCCGGCACTAAGAGAATATGCCTATTCTTGTCCGCTATTGCATGTTCTATTTTTTTCAGGATCGGAATTGCGGGTTCGCACTTCCGGATCGGGGCCGCACGTCGTGCGGCCCCATAGAAATGTATGTGTCCGCAATTCCGTTCCGCAAAATGCGGAATGGAATTGCGGATGTGTGAATGGAGCCTAAAGCTGACATTTCTGCCGGAAAGCAGTCAGATCACATTATAGTCAATAGGGATCCGTGGTTTACGGCATTATCCAGCTATGCTGGATACGGTAAACTCCTGCCAGATTTCTGAACGCAGATGTTAACATACCCTTAGCTGGTACTGTATTATGCAGCAGATTTTCTGCATGAACATTTTCAAGGATAATCTGTGGCCACTGTGTGCATGTGGCCCTAGTGGTGTGCAGTTTACAGTGATGCTGACATCTACTCCAAGTATGGCATGACTGTAATCGTGCATTGAACATTGTCAAGTTGATACTTTCCAGCCAGTTCAAGCATCGCTTTATTTGACAGTGGATTGTTCTAAGTGGAACATTTATAGTTTTTCCATTAATGATAAAAGTTTATGATGATGTTTTTCTCCACGGGAAATGTCATTTTTCTTTTAATTCAGGACGCCACTATCAGTAGTGACAGAGGAAGGACAGCTGAAAACAGGTTTAGCTCTTAGTCTAGATTTTTCCACTTCTGACATATCATCTGAAGTTACTATGATATTTATTGAGAGATTAAAAAGATAACATTTAGGAGAGCTCCTAGATAAATTCTTCTTCTTCCATCCTGTTAAAAATTTTGACATTGGTGCTCCCAAGAGGCATTTAATTTTTGTTTCCACGAAGATAAATGCCATTCTTGTAACTCTTGACAGCTATTGTAGCAAAGACTCTTCATTAATCCTGCAAACGAAGATGCTTTAAAAGATCATCAGTGGAACCACCAGCTTCAATTAAATGCATTCTTGGTAGGCAGACATCAGTATAGCTCATGTCATAAATCCACCACACATACAGTGTTTCTACCTACCATACAGTATGTACATCAGTGAAAAGCAGACATTAGTTATACAAACCGGATTCCAAAAAAGTTGGGACACTATACAAATCGTGAATAAAAACTGAATGCAATGATGTGGAGGTGCCAACTTCTAATATTTTATTCAGAATAGAACATAAATCACGGAACAAAAGTTTAAACTGAGAAAATGTACCATTTTAAGGGAAAAATATGTTGAATCAGAATTTCATGGTGTCAACAAATCCCCAAAAAGTTGGGACAAGGCCATTTTCACCACTGTGTGGCATCTCCCCTTCTTCTTACAACACTCAACAGACGTCTGGGCACCGAGGAGACCAGTTTCTCAAGTTTAGAAATAGGAATGCTCTCCCATTCTTGTCTAATACAAGCCTCTAACTGTTCAATCGTCTTGGGCCTTCTTTGTTGCACCTTCCTCTTTATGATGCGCCAAATGTTCTCTATAGGTGAAAGATCTGGACTGCAGACTGGCCATTTCAGTACCCGGATCCTTCTCCTACGCAGCCATGATGTTGTGATTGATGCAGAATGTGGTCTTGCATTATCTTGTTGAAAAATGCAGGGTCTTCCCTGAAAGAGATGGCGTCTGGATGGGAGCATATGTTGTTCTAGAACCTGAATATATTTTTCTGCATTGATGGTGCCTTTCCAGACATGCAAGCTGCCCATGCCACTCATGCAACCCCATACCATCAGAGATGCAGGCTTCTGAACTGAGCGTTGATAACAACTTGGGTTGTCCTTGTACTCTTTGGTCCGGATGACATGGCGTCCCAGATTTCCAAAAAGAACTTTGAATCGGGACTCGTCTGACCACAGAACAGTCTTCCATTTTGCCACACTCCATTTTAAATGATCCCTGGCCCAGTGAAAACGCCTGAGCTTGTGGATCTTGCTTAGAAATGGCTTCTTCTTTGCACTGTAGAGTTTCAGCTGGCAACGGCGGATGGCACGGTGGATTGTGTTCACTGACAATGGTTTCTGGAAGTATTCCTGAGCCCATTCTGTGATTTCCTTTACAGTAGCATTCCTGTTTGTGGTGCAGTGTCGTTTAAGGGCCCGGAGATCACGGGCATCCAGTATGGTTTTACGGCCTTGACCCTTACGCACAGAGATTGTTCCAGATTCTCTGAATCTTCGGATGATGTTATGCATAGTTGATGATGATAGAGGAAAAGTCTTTGCAATTTTTCGCTGGGTAACACCTTTCTGATATTGCTCCACAATCTTTCTGCGAAACATTGTGGGAATTGGTGATCCTCTACCCATCTTGGCTTCTGAGAGACACTGCCACTCTGAGAAGTTCTTTTTATACCCAATCATGTTGCCAATTGACCTAATTAGTGTTAATTGGTCTTCCAGCTCTTCGTTATGCTCAAATTTACTTTTTCCAGCCTCTTATTGCTACTTGTCCCAACTTTTTTGGGATTTGTTGACACCGTGAAAATTGGAATCAACGTATTTTTCCTTTAAAATGATACATTTACTCGGATTAAACGTTTGATCTGTCATCTACGTTCTATTACAAATAAAATATTGACATTTGCCATCTCCACATCATTGCATTCAGTTTTTATTCACAATTTGTTTAGTGTCCCAACTTTTTTGGAATCCGGTTTGTATCACTGTAAGACATGAAACACCAAATCATTTAGGAATTATTTATTGTATTTACCGGTATATTTCTTAGATTTATCATTTCTGTTAATCACTTTTAAAAGGTACTTTCCTGTCTATGCCCAAATGATTGTCCATCTGATAGTAACACTCTGCTGTGTTCACCCAATCAGGTTGTCCAGCTGGATAGCCAATCATCACACTTGAGCAGCAGACCAATCATGCAGCCTGTGGGTATCAATCAGAGTGCTCAAAACTCTATTTAAAGGGATTGTCTGATGAAAAATATTCAACATTTTTCAAACCAGCACCTGGATCTGAATACTATTATAATTGCATATGTAAAAATAAGAGGTTTGAGCAGCTCTCACCTGCCAGGGATTCCACTGGTATAGCACGGACCGGCTCCTTCACCCGAAATAGGAGAAATATAAGTATGAAGAAAATAAATTGGTTGGTCCAGCTTGTGTTCGTGGTAATCCAAAGGCTTTATTCAATATTCAATAAAATCCAGGTACAGGAATGCAGGTCTACATGTTTTGGGCACAATGCAATCTTAGCCCTTACTCATGACAATTTCCAGTACACTGAAAGGGGTTTTTATAGAGAGGAGGGAGGGACTGACTTCCTCACCTGAGGTAATCAGGTTGAGGTTCAGCCACTCCCATCCACAAATCAACACTTGATTAAAAACATACCATAAATTTATGTGGTTCATAAAAACATATATTCAGAGAAATAGCAATAACATATTCAAAGAAATAATAATAAAGGAACAGGATAAGGAAAATAAGAAAGGGAGGAATAGTATATGATCGATAAATTGAGGATCAATATTGTAGGATGAGGTCAAGTTTTTTGTTGAGACCATGAGGTTGGCGACTTTCTAACTGGAAAATCCAGTAAGATTCTCTATTTAAAAGTTTGCGTTTTCTGTCACCACCTCTTAAAGGTTTTTTGACTTTTTCAATACCTTGTGCTGACATATATGAGACATCCCCACCATGCACTGTGGCAAAGTGGAGACTTGCCGCAGATACATTGCGATTTGCATGGTGCGGTATGTCTGATATATGTTTTCTAATGCGCGTTTTTATGGCATTTGTTGTGCATCCTATATATTGTAGCTTGCATTTGGTACATGTTATGCAATAAATGGCAAAGGTGGTATTACAATTGAGGAAAGAGTGTATCTTAAAAACCTGACCATTAACAGTGGATTCAAAATTCTGGCTGATTTTCATGTATTTGCAACAAATACAGACGGAATGACCACATTTATAGTTCCCTTTTGTAGATAACCATGTACTTTGGGTGGAGCGGAGTTTATCATTTCTAAAGAGAGAGGGGCTTACTGAGCTGGCAATGGTAGGTGCTTTTTTGGCTGCACATTTTACGCCTTTTTGTGCCATTGCTGCCCATGCTTTGTCGCATGCCAGAACTGGAAAGTGTTTTTTTACAATATTGCAGATTTGAGTGTATTCTTTGCTGTATTGTGTTACAAAGATATTTTTTCTTTCCTGATTCAATGTCTCTCTAGTGTTATGATTGTGTTTTTTTGCATTTGTGCTAAGTAGTGAATTCCTATCAATATTTGATACTTCTCTGTTGCATTTATCCAATATTTTTTGTGAATAAGCCCTATGTGTCAGTCTTTTGGTAATATTTTCTGCCTCTGTTTTGTAAGCTGACTCGTCACTGCAGTTTCTCTTGGCTCTAATTAGTTCTCCCTTGGGTATATTTCTGATGGTGTGTGTGGGGTGGCATGATTTTGCATGCAATAATGTGTTACCAGCTGTTTGCTTTCTGTGTGTGCTGGTGTATATGGAGGCTGTGGCGGAGTCCCCCCTGAGTCTGAGATCTAAAAATTCAATGTTGTTAGTGCTGTGTTGGACGGTTTTTAATCAAGTGTTGATTTGTGGATGGGAGTGGCTGAACCTCAACCTGATTACCTCAGGTGAGGAAGTCAGTCCCTCCCTCCTCTCTATAAAAACCCCTTTCAGTGTACTGGAAATTGTCATGAGTAAGGGCTAAGATTGCATTGTGCCCGAAACATGTAGACCTGCATTCCTGTACCTGGATTTTATTGAATATTGAATAAAGCCTTTGGATTACCACGAACACAAGCTGGACCAACCAATTTATTTTCTTCTATTATAATTGCATGTAATTTAAATTTTTGTATAGCCACTGAGTTATTCAACAAAATCTAGCTGTATAGCGCCACCTGCTGTTTGCTCTCTCCTTATTTTTCTGACTACCCCAGTAACATCGCTGAGGTGGACACACATGCTCAGTTCCATCCTTTAACTGCCACCAGCTGTATCTACTATTACAAGCTGTGACAGTTAGAGAGAGAGAGAGAGAGAGCTGCAGCAGAAAAGTCATGCCTCCTGAGAAAGGACACACTCTGTAAGCTGACAGCATGAAATAAATCTAGCAGAGTAATTGAAGAAATTAATGGGGAGACCTCTGGATCCAGGGCTGGTTCTAGCTTTGCTACTAAGAGATTGTCATGTACTATATGATGTCTGATTTTCAATATTAACATTAATAATGGGATAACCCCTTTAAGTGTTCCTTTTATTACCCACTTTTCTTTAGACTACTGTCATGGACAGACTTTCCTTTTGCCTGTCACTTGCATTTCCCTCCTGGTATTTAGATTCTGCTTGGCCTTTGCCTCTGAATTTGGATTCTGCCTAGCTTTCTCATGCTCTCTGTTGTCACCCGGTATTCCACCTTGGCTCCTTGGGTACTGTCAGTGGTTGCTCTACAGATGCAACCTGAGGATTCATAGCAATGAAGTTGAGATCACTGTATAGGAGCTAAAGGTGGAACATCAGCAGGTTCATGGATTCTGCCAACCAGGATGGCCAAAGTCTGACTGTAGAAGCAATTGTGTGAAACAGGCTAGATAATAGTTACAACTTTTATGGCGTATACACCGTATTGGTTTATATTGTGGACCCACAAGCATCCTGTGCAACCATACGGAACCTCTGTCACAATACCACCATAACACTGATTGAGATGATGCACACAGTGCTCCAGTATAGAATTTTATGCAATATGGTTGGCACTCCTTAAAGTTTTTTTTATAGTGGAAATTATACATATTTTAGAAGATTTGTAGATAAAGTGAAAGAGTAAAATAATCACGTAAAGAAAGTTATGTTATAATTTGTTTTCAGTACCACATTCATACTTTGGTTGGGCACTGCAGCACTGGGCACTGTTAATTCCTCACCTGGTGAAAATAAGGGGAACATTATAGAGGTTGGGACCTCACCTATCAAGCAATTAAGGCATATCCTGTGGTTAAGTCAGAAAACCCCTGTGAAAGTATACATCAGCATTCATTGTAGACTGAAGGATCAGTTAAATTAAAGGGATTGTCCCATGAAGATGGCACCTTCTCTAAGTATAGCCACTTGGAGATCCGCTGATCAGCATGGGTTCAGTTTTGCTACTGTAACCCCTGGTTATCAATTGTTTAGGCCCCTTTCCATGAGTACATAATTGATTTGATTGATCAGAAAACAAGTCGTAATTGGAGTCATCAACATTTGAGCGAAAACCCTTCAGAGGTGCAGAGAATTATGTAAAATGGTTTAGAATTATGTCAACGGTTTACACTACTCCTTAATTGATCTTCAATGGCCAGGATACGTTGTTAAAATTCTATATATGTTCGTGACGCCAATTGTAGTGTGTGCAGGGTACTATCCCAGAGCTTTTCCAAGGTGTTATAACGCACGTCCCAGATTAGGAATGCCAGAGTGGTGTAATGGCTTATAATGTCTTTGTGGGATTGTGATAATTGTGTCAACGGTGTCTCCTACCTGGGTACGGCTGGACTCCTGGCTCCTGGCTCACTTGCAATAAATTTGAGTGTAGTGATAGTAGGAGTAATAGAGGAATATTGCAGCAGAAATTATGTCCAGACCTTTAGGTGAAGTTCAAACGTTTCTTTACTGAAGATAACAGCTTTGGTCTCTGGTCCCAGCAGGTTTTGGCAATGATTGGCAGGAATAAATACTTCTGCTTTAAATTTTGAGCTTGCAGGATAAGTCGTCTGCTTGGTAGCCCTGTAATTGTGACAGGATCTAATCTTCTGCACTTTTCTGTAACTTCTGCTGTATGGGGACAGACTACCTGAGGAGGAATGGCTTTTCCTAGGTCTCTGGACTTAACTCACAGATGATTTCTCAGGGGATGCTTTCTTCCTGGAACTCTGGAGATTGTCTGTGGTTTCTGCTTCTCTTCATCTAGTTGAGGCTGAAGGTGCTCCGACTGGGTATATGATCAAGTCTCAGCCGAGACAAGGTCTTTGCTGTCTTCCCTATGCAGGGGATCTCCTGAACGCTATCACACAGCCTTCCCCTAGCAGGGGGGAGGCTACACTGACTTTAACTTCCTTCTCCACCTATGCTGCAGGATGTGGGAACAGCCCACTTCGCTCACAGAGGGGGAGCTAAGATGGAATAATCCATTCCAGCCTAGATATACTAAACTGGGACTTGTACATTGCCAGAGTGTTGCTGCCACCTGCTGGTGAACCTGGAAAATTACAGGAACATTTACATTTAACATGGTTTTAGATGCACATTTGTAAAGACATAATATAAATTACATCAGATAACAATATACAGGCTCTTAGAAGATAGTAGCGGGGTAAAGGCGTGTAGTAACACAACTCTGGGGTGTTACAGATCACTTTTGCTCTATTTCACGAGTTTTCAAATTATTATCTACTTGTGTAAAGGGCCCTTTAGTGCTTTTGCTACATATTGCAATATTACATGCTGGCCATTAAAATGTGGGGTTAATCCTTGTAAAACCTGGCTGGGTCAGGTCCCTAAGAGGAGCCTCTGAACATATGGACCTGGCCCTTTCCTTGTATTATATTATCATCCTTTCAGGAGAGTCCCAAGAAGAGAACCCCTCTTTAATGTCCATATTTCTTAAGAGGACATGGGGTTCATTCAGGAGTGAACCCTTTTAAAGTTCAGTATATATATATATTTTTGCAGTTTTAAAATGTGAAATATAAAATACTTTTTTTGGTTGCTGTGATATTCCCTTCAAGGTGTTCAAGCAGATGAGACCTTTCTAAATGTACTGGCCTTGTGTGCCATTAATAAAGGTGTTTGGCAGCTTCCCTGACCTTTTCTTCTATATATCAGTTATGAATACAATTAGGACTGCGAAGAATCTTTCAAGTGAACATTTATTAATTATGAATATTTAAAAAGCAAATATATATTTAATAAGGGAATTTAGAGACTACTGTGTGAATGAGAATTGAGTTATATGGTGGACTCCTTATACATTAGGATGCTAGGGGATAGGTACTGTCGGGAACAGTAAAAATTATTGTAGTCGCCATGTATCAACAGAAGTTTTCTGTAAACACTTGTGAGTTAAAGGGGTTTTCCCATCACAGCAGGGGATAGCAGAGTGTGACAGCACCCTATCCAACTAAGCTGGTGTGTATGTGAAGCAAATTCCAAGGGATGCCACTGTTTTTAATCTGAGAGTCATCCCAAATACTCCATATATAGCAGCATGCACTTAGTTGATGCAATAGATGTGCAGACATTTACTGAAGTTGCTGTGATTAAATACAGAAATGTTTTGGCACATGCAGGCCCTTCATCAGGCCAAGGAGCTATGTAGCAGACCTAGAGACACAGGGGAAGCTAAGTCTGCCCAGCCCAAAAGGTCGTCATACCGTATTTTCACCCTGGAGCCTTAATAAATTTTGGTATAAATATTTTTGCATTTAAAGGGTATGCTGTTCTACTTGTTGTATTTTGGATGACAGAAAGGGCTAGCATATCAGTAGGATATGCCATCCCTCTCTACTGTGAGTCAGTATGACATGCAGATGACAGGGGTAACTCTTAGAATCACTGCACACTTCACTTATTTGGGCAGTCACGGGACCAAAACTGACCAAATAACTCAAGTTTGGACTCAGCCTTACAGGTCGATGTTAGCGCCAAGAACAAGCGCACTCCTTTTACACCGTCGTCAGCTGATACACGACAAAAAGGGCAAATATATTTTTCTTTTGACACTAATACACGCCAAAAAGGGCTTTAAAACATATAACTGCACTGCTGAACGGCAAATAATATATATTTTTTGCCACTAATATAAGGCAAAAAGGGCTGTAATTTTCGCATTTCACCACACAACAGCTAATAAGCCCTTTTTTCCTACTAATACAAGCCAAAAAATGCTTTAGAACATATAACTGCACCGCACAAGGGCAAATAAGACTTAGAAATATTGCACCCCAATAACAAGAATGGTTTGCTGGAATTACAAAGCTGTATAATGGCAATTTGGATCCCCAGTCAGTGCAGCAAGGTGTAATAGGATTGTTCCTATTACCCAGGCTGTAACCTCCCCTACTGAACCCTTTTTAACATAAATGCTGTGAAATGATTCCTCCCTATCCTTTCCCTACAGCTTGAATAATCTTTCCCTGCACTTGTAAATCGTTTTTTTTTAGCACAATGACGTTTTTCCTAGCACTGTCCCTAGCGCCTGCTGACGTCTCTCCCTGCACTAAGTACACTGGAAAATGGCAGAATCCATCACAGGGCTGGCTGGCTGCTGATTGGCTGCATGCATGGCATTTTGGGTGATCCCGCCTTCCCCGAGTTCCTTTCTCCATGTCCTCACACATGCAGCAGCCATTTTAGGAAATTCGGATTCGGTGCCAACTTTTCCTGACATTCAGATCGACTTCAACTTCAATTCGCTCATCTCTACTCATGATCCTAGGAACAAAAGGATTGCAGTTCTGCTTAATGCTGTGACCACTTCAACACTCCTCCCTGCACATCAGCACCCCAGGCCACCCACGTCAGTGAATATTAGGGATCTTCTACAAAGTGACGGCATATCCTAGTGATATGTAATCGGAAGATCTCTTTAAATATTAAATTAGACTGCATCTTTGAGTCTAGATGACTATTACTTTAGATACATGTTTGGCACATACTGCCTTAGGAGACCAGTATGTACAGTATATTATGCACCCAGCTGCTATATTTCATCTGTGCAGGTGATGCAATCTTAAGCCTGATTATCTCTCTGTAATTGCCATCACCACATCTGAGAGGAGCACAGACAAAGCAAAGTATTTTACCAGATGCCATCCGTCTCCTCAATAATGCTCTGATGCACCGTATAGTGTGAATATTCAGCTGCTAAACACATTGAGATTCTACAATATGTCTGTTTTTCAGTAATTTTACTGGGTTTTCAAAAGGGTTGGTGAAATGTTAGGAACCAGTTTTGCTGCTTCCCTATCTGTATGTACACTAACACAAACTTTGGTTAAATTTGGGGTAAGCTCTTTAGTACCTACTGTATAATTTCCAAGTGTGCACTAAAGTATAGCCTATCATCAGAAAGTGACCTCTGTTATCCATTATCTGTAGTCATTTGAATCAGTTTCTATAGGGGTGCTGCTACATGTTGCAGTGGTGCTGTATTTTTTATGCGGCAGAAAAAGTGTGTTTTTTGCCAGCAAAACGTAATTACATTAAAGTGGTTGTCTGATATTGGTGATGTATTCTCAGGATAGGTCATCAATATCAGATTGGGGGG
Organism: Bufo bufo; assembly: GCF_905171765.1. NCBI lineage: Eukaryota > Metazoa > Chordata > Amphibia > Anura > Bufonidae > Bufo > Bufo bufo. The sequence continues at coordinate 532,171,986 of NC_053390.1, read as the reverse complement.
GGGGGGGGGGGGTCCAAGTCCTGGCACCCTCACCGATCAGCTGTTTGAAGAGGCTGCAGCGCTAATATGAATGGGTTGTCTGAATAGATCGTCAATACCAGATCAGTAGTTTGAAGAGACCATGGGGACATCGGAATGGGGACCCGTTCATTATTATTTTCCCTTATAACATGGTTATAAGGGAAAATAATAGCATTCTTAATACAGAATGCATAGTACAATAGGGCTGGAGGGGTTAAAAAAATATAAAAAATAATATAACTAACCTTAATCCACTTGATCGGGCAGCCCGGCTTCTCTTCTGTCTTCTTCTTTGCTGTGCACAGGAAAAGGACCTTTGATGACGTCACTGCGCTCATCACATGGTCCGTCACATGATCCACCACCACGGTAAAAGATCATGTGACGGACCATGTGATGAGCGCAGTGACGTCATCAAGGGTCCTTTTCCTGTGCACAGCAAAGAAGAAGACAGAAGAGAAGCCGGGCTGCCCGATCAAGTGGATTAAGGTGAGTTATATTATTTTTTATATTTTTTTAACCCCTCCAGCCCTATTGTACTATGCATTCTGTATTAAGAATGCTATTATTTTCCCTTATAACCATGTTATAAGGGGAAATAATACAATCTACACAACCTTGAACGCAAACCTGAACTTCTGTGAAGAAGTTTGGGTCTGGGTACCACATTCAGTTTTTTATCACGCCCCTGCAAAACACATTGCACCCGCGCAATAAAAACTGAACAACGGAACGCAATCGCAGTCAAAACTTACTGCAATTGCGTACTTACTCGCGCGGGTTTGCCGCAACGCATTCGGACCTTATCCGGACACGCTCGTCTGCAAGGGGCCTAAGGACCCTTTCACACGAGCGAGTTTTCCTGCGCCAAATCCTGACCCCACTGAATGGGTCTGTGCACATGAGCATTTTTTATTACACAGCAGTTCTGCGTTGCGTGAGAATTGCAGCATATTCTTTGTTCTATGTTTTTTACGCAGCCCCATAGAAATGAGTAGGGCTTCAGTGAAAAACACATTGCATCTGGATGTAATCTGGATGCAGTCCAGATACAATGCGCTTTTCACTGATGGTTGCTAGGAGAAAACACATCAAAACTGATTGCAGCCGCGCAGAAAAACTGAAACACTGAACTCAAATGCAGACAAAAGTGACTGAACTTGCTTGCGAAATGGTGCGAGTTTAACTGAACGCACCCTGAACCAATCCGTATCGTTCATGTAAAAGAGGCCTAAGACCCCTTTCACATTAGCAAATTTTCTGCGGAGGTGCAACGCGTGACATGAACGTATAGCACCCGCACTGAATCCTGACCCATTCATTTCAATGGGTCTGTGTACATGAGCGTTTTTTTTTCACGCATCAGTTCTGCGTCGCGTGAAAAATGCATCATATTCTATATTCAGCGTTTTTCACGCAGCCCTGGCCCCATAGAAGTGATTGGGGCTTTAGTGAAAAACGCATTACATCCGGAAGCAAGTGTGGATGCAATACATTTTTCACTGATGGTTGCTAGGAGATGTTGTTTGTAAACCTTCCGTTTTTTATCACGCGCATGAAAAACGATCAAAGCGCATTGCACTCGCACGGAAAAAACTGAACAACTGAACGCAATCGCTGAAAAAAGTGACTGAACTTGCTTGCAAAATGGTGCGAGTTTCAATGAACGCACCCTGAACGCATCCAGACTTAATCCGTCACGCTCGTGTTAAAGGGGCCGAAGGGTATAGTTCCAAGTGTTTTTGCAGGTAAACCTGTAGAACTACACAGTCATTAACAATTGGCAATGAATTAACAATCAATTTTACCCTGAATAAGGTGTAATGAGAAATGACAACAAATATATTTACTAACTATGTGGATACTTAGTGGATCATGTATAATGAATGGCTGGGCACCATGTATGAACAGATATTGTACCTGAACCAGGAGAGGTCTAGTAACAATCTCTACTTCAAGCAGTGTAGTGTGAATTTCGTTTTTTAGCAACATCCCTGTTTAAAAGTATTTTTAATAGCATTTTAAGAATCCACCACTACTGTACAGTGCTGCTAGCACGATATAATGCAAAAATAATATACTGTACATTTCTTAAGTAGTACCACCCTCCCCCAAGTTAATAGCATGATAGAGTGCTCAAATAACAATAAGGTAATTTAATGAGTGTTATTAATGCCTAAATAATAATGCTATGCAATAAATTTGAAATGGTCACAGTACTTTTGCATAAACCAATAGTACGGGTGAATATAATAACTTTTGTAATATATATAATCAGAGAAACATGCTCCTTTCGGCACTTATCAGACTCCTCTACTTCTTTCCCTGTTTCCTGAACTGCTCATTCACACCAAACTAATATAAATCCATCATGGGAGACTAAACAGACTTTTAGCTCACTGAGGGATCAGATTTCATACTGCCCATAGAAGTCTATGGGGAGGGATGGAGGCATTAAGTGAGAGAGAAGCAGAGAGGCACACACAGACATGCTGCTGCAGATTAATAGTAAGTGTTTTACTGTCTGACAGCTGCATGATGACTGGGTGGTATGTAATGTGTAGCATGACCCTGCAGCTATATATCAGTCTAAACAGTTTACTGAAGATGGTCCCATCTGGTGACAGGCAAAAAAAATAAAAATAATCACACGATGCAATACTTCCGGGAGTAACAGGGGTGATTCTCCTCAGCATGTATAATAATTCCCTGTACAGTGGTAATGGTGGCCACGATTTCTCTTGTGTGTTCTCATACTGGTCAGGTCTGATCACAGAATGGCTCCCTACCAATCATGACATGTGGACTGTTGCAGCAGTAATACATCAAGGCCTTACAAATAATCAGCAATCAAGCATAGGATACCAGCACAACATATCTACACAGAACAGTATCCTCTACTACCTTGAGGACCTGCAGAGAAAAAACATCTCCTCTTCAGGATCTCCTGTTCTCTATGCAGTATATCAGAGACATTTGAGCAGCTAGTCTCCAACCACTAGCAGAATACAAGACATATAATGGCTAGACATAGTGCTAACCTCATGTGCACACAAATCAGCTTGTTAAAAAAAGTCCACTGAAATGACAAGTATGCTTTAAGCTTTTTGTTGGCCATAAGCCTTATGCTTTAGAACATTTGCAGTACCCTCTAAACAGGGGTGCACCTAGCCTTTCAGCTGCCTCAGGCGAAAACTGCCCCCTCCCCCCAATGCCAATTTCTTAACATAACCCCTTCCCTCCAGCCATACTATTAAAGACATACTTGAAAAACATTACATGCAGTGCTACAGAACATACAGGGTAATACAGCGCCACATATAGGGCCGTCTTTAATATTGATTGGACCCTGGGCAAAAATTTACTTGGGCCCCCTGGATCCCGCCTTCCCACACCTTAGCATGCAAGCACGCCCTCCACCACAACACACACACAAAAAAATCCACACATCTGGGAGAGTACAGTGAATTACTGTAAATACTTCCAGTTCTGAAGACTCCAGCGGCTCAGGATCAGGGCTCTGGGAAGCTGGGCTCAGGCTGGAAGTGGGCACCGCTGTGCAGGAAGGAGACCAGGGCTCGGCTCACCCTAGTGTTACAGTGCACCCCAGCACCCCACAGTATGCAGTATAGCACCCTATAGTATACAGCAACCCACAGTATGGAGTATAGCACCATATAGTATACAGCACCACACAGTACGCAGTATAGCACCCTATAGTATACAGCACCACACAGTATGCAGTATAGCACCCTATAGTATACAGCACCACACAGTATGCAGTATAGCACCCTATAGTATACAGTAACCCACAGTATGCAGTATAGCACCCTATAGTATACAGCACCCCACAGTATGCAGTATAGCACCCTATAGTATACAGCACCACACAGTATGCAGTATAGCACCCCACACTATACAGTACCCCACAGTATATAGTAGAGCAGTATAGCAGCCCACAGTATACAGCACCTCACTGTATACAGCACCCCAAACTATACACGATACAGCCCCCACACTATACAGTACAGCAGTATAGCACTCCACACTATACCGAACCCACAGTATACAGTATACAGACCCCCACAGTATACAGTACAGCTGTATAGCCCCCCACACTATACAGCCCCCCCCCCACTATACAAGCCCCCCTACACTATACAGGCCCCTCCACACTATACAGGCCCCCCCCCACACTATACAGCCCCCCCATCACAGTATACAGGCCCCCACAGTATACAGGACCCCACAGTATACAGGCCTCCACACAGTATACAGGCCCCCACACAGTATACAGGCCCCCACACAGTATACAGCCCACCACACAGTATACAGGCCCACACAGTATACAGGCCCCCACACAGTATACAGTCCCCCACACAGTATACAGTCCCCCACACAGTATACAGCCCCCCATACAGTATACAGGCCCCCACACAGTATACAGGCCCCCCACAGTATACAGGCACCCACACAGTATACAGCCCACCACACAGTATACAGTCCAACACAGTATACAGCCCCCCACAGTATACAGGCCCCCACACAGTATACATTCCCCCACACTATGCAGGCCCCCACACAGTATACAGCCCCCCCCCCACAGTATGCAGGCCCCCACACAGTATACAGCCCCCCCACAGTATACAGGCCCCCACACAGTATACAGCCCACCACACAGTATACATCCCCCCACAGTATACAGGCCCCCACACAGTATACAGCACCCCACAATACAGTAGTTTACAGTATATTAACATAACAGCCCCTGTCACCCTTTTCTGATGTAATCTTCACACAAAAAAGCTCCACAGTTAACTTCTGCAACACTCCTGATAGGACCTGTGATGACCTCATAGCCATGTGACCAGTAATTGCTAGGTTACTGGTCACATGGTGATGATGTCATTAAGGTCCTAGATCACAACTTTAACACAGTACGATCATGTTGCCTGGACTCAGTGTCGGCAGGCATGGCATGGCAGCACCCCCTGTGTAGCTGACAGCCTGACACCCGGGGCAGTAGCTATCAGGGCTCAAGAGGCAGCTGCCTTGGGCCCCCAGGAGCAACTGGGCCCGGGGCAGCTGCCCCTTTTGTTCCTTGGTAAAGACGGCCCTGGCCACATACCTCTTATATCCAGTATGTTTCTTTTTTTCTCCATTTAGACCAGACCGCCATGATGATTTCTGTCATCTCGTCTATGCAGAGTTTGACAACTTATTTTCCTTCCTCCTCCCTACCTTCTGAACACCCCATCTTGCCACCTATAATACTGTGACCACTGTGCTTCCCAATACTATACTGCAGAAACAGATAATCCCCCTGAAAATACTGGTACCACACAGATAGTTCCCCTTCAATAATTATTGCCACACAGTGCCCTAAAAAATAACTGCACCCAGCAAGTAGCGTCCCTGAAACTTATAGTGCAGTAAACATAGTGTCCTCCAAAAATAATTGTGCCCTCCAAAAATAATTGTGCTAAACTGATATTGTGCCGGGGTGCATCACAATGTAACAGTCCCTCCAAAAGTCCCACCAATAGTAATAATTTTCTTTGAATGCACTATGTGGTAAAAGTGCACCCATTAGAAATGTTGTCCCTCATTACATAGTTACATAGTTAATATGGTTGAAAAAAGACATAAGTCCATCAAGTTCAACCAAGGGGTAGGTGGGGATGAGAATCCCAGAAGGAATTGAGACTCAGATTTCTACACATTTCCATAAACCCTTTTTAAAATTGTCCACTGTTCCTGTTGTGACCACGTCCTGAGGAAGTCTATTCCACAGATTCACAGTTCTTACAGTAAAGGAGCTTTGACGCTTCCGGAGACTGAACTTTTTCCTCTCCAGTCGGAGGCAGTGCCTCCTTTTCTTTTGAGCGCATTTTACATTGAACAGTTTTTCACCATATTTTTTGTATGGCCCCAGAAGTAGTAATGCCCCCATAGTCCCCCCAGTAGTATTAATTCCCCCTATAATGTGTGCCTGTACAAAAAAATACCCCCTTATAATGTGTGCAGTACAAAAAAATCACCCCTTATAGTGTTTGCCAGTAAAATAATTCCCCTTGCAACGTGTGCCAGTACAAAAATATCTATAAATGCTCCTTTATAGTGTGTGACAGTACAAAAATATCCTCTTATGTGTGCCAATGCAAAAAATGCTCTCTTATAAAGTGTGCCAGTACAAAAAAAAAAATTACAGTGTCCCATGTAGAACAAATGTCCCCACAGTGGTCACCTTAGAATGTGTGCAAGTACAAAAATACTTCCTTATAACATGTGCCAGTACAAAAATGCTCTCTTACAATATGCGCTAAGTACAAAAAATGCCCCCTTATGTGCCAGTACAAAAAAATGCTTCCTTATAACGTGTGTCAGTACAAAAAAAAACAACCCACTTTTAGTGCCCCCAGTACAACAAATGTCTCCATAGTGGCCCCCTTATAATGTGTGCCAGTACAAAAATGCTCCTTTTTACAGCCGCAATGTCCCCACAGTGCTTTCTCTAGTTACAAAATAATGCCCCCCCACCCCATTTTGGCCCAACACCATGCTGCTAAATGGCCCTTCCGCTGCCCCCCCTCTTGCCCCTACCTGGTGCTGCCTAAAGCAATTACCTCACCTCACCTCATTGGTGGTGCACTCCTGCCTCTTCAGCAGGAGCGACTGATGAACCCTGTGTTGCCTACACATCCTATGACCATCCCTGGCTACCTCCACCCACTTCCATCAAGCCCTTACCAGAAGCTCCCTATAACAGTATATGGAAGGCTGAATACTAATTTTCTCTCCCTATCCAGCCTGAATATCAGCAGGTATATGTGTATTTGTGGAAACACTGATATGAATAGTGATTATGATCCATACAGTGCCCACTATAGGGACACATGAGTTGAGGAACTGCAGGAGTCCAACCTGTAAATTTGAATGGCTTGTCAGAGATATTTAAAATTTTTGATGAGCCCTACAATTGCTTAAAATAAAAATTGATGTTATTCTCATGCCTTTCTCCCTCACTATTTTCTGCACTGCTGGTCCGGTCCTGCTGCCGCTGCTGGTTTGCTTCATGACGGGTGACCACTGCAGCCAATTACTGTCCCCAGAGGTCTACCCAGTGGTTGGCTGCAGCAGTCACATGCCGTACACCTGCTCACTGCAGAGTGATGTGCATGTGTATGACGCATGACTAATGGGGCTAATCACTGTCCTGAGGGGTAGATTTGATATTTTTTGAAAACGTTCCTATTTTTGTAATCCAGGAACCACACTCCATCCCAAAAACAACCCATAAACATCTCACCTTAGGAAGTGATGAAGGAAAAAGGCTAAGAAACAAAAAACATACCATTTTCACATTAAATATATTCCCTTTTATCACTCCAGCTTGCCAAACCGAAAATACACTTTATTAATTTAAGATTTCTCATAGCAAAGTTTTTCCCTTTGTAAAATCTCATTAAAAGGAGTCTGAAAACTTCCACATTCAGTAGTTTCTTCGAGATCCAATTATTTAATATCACTTTTCTTGCAATAAAAAAGTATTAACATTATTGCTGATTTCTTTTTAGCAACTTCCATAACATGACTAAGATTTCCACAATTGTACACAATGCACTTAAAGAGGAACTGACACTGCTCCTGACTTGTATCTTTTACAAAATATTATATTCCCCATGCAATAAGAAATATCTGGAGCATCTTTACATATAACTCTATATTGCTCGATTCCTCAATTATTGCTACTAGAAATGTTACTGGGTGTTACTGTTGCTCATTTGTCACAGTACTGTGATACAAAATATTTTTTTATTGTGACACAGAATGTAATTTAGTGCCACAGAGTTGGGGTCTAGGGGCTGCTAGATCTTTGTATAGCTTTCAGAGCACTGGCTTGGCTATTTCTAGCCAGCCCCATAGAAGTGAATAGGGCAGCGGTGGCTGCGCTTGCGTGGTGTACTTCCCATTAATTTTTGTGGGACTTCCGAAAATAGCAGCGCATGCCACTCAGGTATTTTCGTCACTCCCATAAAAATAAATGGAGGGTGGCTGTGCATTCGTGGTCTGCTCTCCTTCACTTTGCAGGCTCTGTTCTAGAGATAGGTGACCTGTACTTATCAGACATTGGTGGCATATCCTAGATGAAGATGGGCCAACCCCTTTAAGGGGGACCTGTCACAATGAACATGGTGTCTCAGATTCAGGCAGCATGTTATAGAGCAGGAGGAGCTGATCAGATTGATATACAGTTACAAGAAAAAGTATGTGAACCCTTTGGAATTATATGGATTTCTGCACAAATTGGTCATAAAATGTAATCTGATCTTCACCTAAGTCACAACAATAGACAATCACAGATTGCTTAAACTAATAACACACAAATAATTAAATGTTACCATGTGTTTATTGAACACACCATGTAAACATTCACAGTGCAGGTGGAAAAAGTATGTGAACCCCTAGACTAATGACATCTCCAAGAGCTAATTGGAGTGAGGTGTCAGCTAACTGGAGTCCAATCAATGAGATGAGATTGGAGGTGTTACAGCTGCTCTGCCCTATAAAAAACACACACCAGTTCTGGGTTTGCTTTTCACAAGAAGCATTGCCTGATGTGAATGATGCCTCGCACAAAAGAGCTCTCAGAAGACCTACGATTAAGAATTGTTGACTTGCATAAAGCTGGAAAGGGTTATAAAAGTATCTCCAAAAGCCTTGCTGTTCATCAGTCCACGGTAAGATAAATTGTCTATAAATGGAGAAAGTTCAACACTGCTGCTACTCTCCCTAGGAGTGGCTGTCCTGTAAAGATGACTGCAAGAGCACTCAAGAGCACTCCTCTCTCGACATCCTGCCAATATGGTCTCCTCCTCTCCAGTCCTTCTGTATTTTTTCCAAAGCAGCAAACTTGAGTCCTGAAGGGTCCTGATTATGTGCAGTTTTAAAATGACTAGAGAGAGAATGATTCTCAAATCCCTTTTTGATCAAAAAGGGATTTGAGAATCATTCTCTCTCTGGTGAAATCGATACTCACGTGAGTAAGCAGTAGTGGGGGATCTGGTTTAACCACCACGCGGGACACCGCGGACCATCCACCGGATTCCTCCCATATCGATCTGGCTAGTGAGTAGACACACTGTATAGAGGTAAACCAAGCAATTGTGATGGGTGCATAATCGATTTATTAGTTCGAATCGAACAATACCATTTAACTCTACAACTGAAAGACACAGTTTCGATTTGTTGATGGATATTGCATGAACCACATAGACAAATTCGAAATCAATTGCGAACATTTATTGTCGTGGTAATTATATTCGATTATTTCTACGAACATTATAAAATATTTATGCGAAATTTAAGCATATGTGAATATTGGATCGAGAACTATAATGTATTAATACTCATCCTCAGAGATCAGGTTCTACTGGAGAACCTACGCTTTTTTAACTTCACAATTGTATTGTATATATTTATTTATTTTTATTTATCACTTTTTAGTCTGGCCAGACTTGTCATTACATACAGTAAGGACCAAAAGTTTGGACACACCTTCTCATTCAAAGAGTTTTCTTTATTTTCATGACTATGAAGGCATCAAAACTATGAATTAACACATGTGGAATTATATACATAACAAACAAGTGTGAAACAACTGAAAATATGTCATATTCTAGGTTCTTCAAAGTAGCCACCTTTTGCTTTGATTACTGCTTTGCACACTCTTGGCATTCTCTTGATGAGCTTCAAGAGGTAGTCCCCTGAAATGGTTATCCAACAGTCTTGAAGGAGTTCCCAGAGATGCTTAGCACTTGTTGGCCCTTATGCCTTCACTCTGCGGTCCAGCTCACCCCAAACCATCTCGATTGGGTTCAGTTCCGGTGACTGTGGAGGCCAGGTCATCTGGCGCAGCACCCCATCACTCTCCTTCATGGTCAAATAGCCCTTACTTTCAAAGTTTTCCCAATTTTTCGGCTGACTGACTGACCTTCATTTCTTAAAGTAATGATGGCCACTCGTTTTTCTTTACTTAGCTGCTTTTTTCTTGCCATAATACAAATTCTAACAGTCTATTCAGTAGGACTAGCAGCTGTGTATCCACCTGACTTCTCCTCAACGCAACTGATGGTCCCAACCCCATTTATAAGGCAAGAAATCCCACTTATTAAACCTGACAGGGCACACCTGTGAAGTGAAAACCATTTCAGGGGACTACCTCTTGAAGCTCATCAAGAGAATGCCAAGAGTGTGCAAAGCAGTAATCAAAGCAAAAGGTGGCTACTTTGAAGAACCTAGAATATGACATATTTTCAGTTGTTTCACACTTGTTTGTTATGTATATAATTCCACATGTGTTAATTCATAGTTTTGATGCCTTCAGTGTGAATCTACAATTTTCATAGTCATGAAAATAAAGAAAACTCTTTGAATGAAAAGGTGTGTCCAAACTTTTGGTCTGTACTGTATATTTATTGTTTTAATATTTTATGGTCTGATTAATAAAGTACCACTTACTCCAGATATAGTGAGTGCCGGCCTTTTCTTGACATATTTATTTAGCTTTCCCTCTATGACTGTGTATACAGAGATAGCTGTCAGTCACTGACTGAAGACAATGAGGAGGTCCTATCAGTGATTGACAGCCTTCCCTCTATGACTATGTATACAGAGATAGCTGTCAATCACTGATAGGATCACCTCCTTGTCATCAGTCAGTGACTCACAGCTATCTCTGTTTACACTAGCACTGACTGAAGACAAGGAGGTGGTCCTAACAGTGACTGACAGCCTTCCCTCAATGACTGTGTATACAGAGATAGCTGTCAGTCACTGACTGAAGACAAGCAGGCGGTTCTATCAGTGACTGACAGCCTTCCCTCTATGACTGTGTATACAGAGATAGCTATCACTTACTGACTAAAGACAAGGAGACGGTCCTATCAGTAACTGACAGCCTTCCCTCTATGACTGTGTATACAGAGGTAGCTGTCAGTCACTGACTGAAAACAAGGAGGAGGTCCTATCAGTGATTGACAGCCTTCCCTCTAAGACTGTGTATACAGAGGTAGCTGTCAGTCACTGACTGAAGACAAAGAGGAGGTCCTATCAGTGACTGACAGCCTTCCCTCTATGACTGTGTATACAGAGATAGCTGTCAGTCACTGACTGAAGACAAGGAGACGGTCCTATCAGTGACTGACAGCCTTCCCTCTATGACTGTGTATACAGAGATAGCTGTCAGTCACTGACTGAAGACAAGGAGGAGGTCCTATCAGTGACTGACAGCCTTCCCTCTATGACTGTGTATACAGAGGTAGCTGTCAGTCACTGACTGAAGACAAGGAGGAGGTCCTATCAGTGACTGACAGCCTTCCCTCTATGACTGTGTATACAGAGGTAGCTGTCAGTCACTGACTGAAGACAAGGAGGAGGTCCTATCAGTGATTGACAGCCTTCCCTCTAAGACTGTGTATACAGAGATAGCTGTCGGTCACTGACTGAAGACAAGGAGACGGTCCTATCAGTGACTGACAGCCTTCCCTCTATGACTGTGCATACAGAGATAGCTGCCAGTCACTGACTGAAGACAAGGAGATGGTCGTATCAGTGACTGACAGCCTTCCCTCTATGACTGTGCATACAGAGATAGCTGTCAGTCACTGACTGAAGACAAGGAGGAGGTCCTATCAGTGACTGACAGCCTTCCCTCTATGACTGTGTATACAGAGATAGCTGTGAATCACTGACTGAAGATAAGGAGATGGTCCTATCAGTGACTGACAGCCTTCCCTCTATGACTGTGTATACAGAGATAGCTGTCAGTCACTGACTGAAGACAAGGAGGTGGTCCTATCAGTGATTGACAGCCTTCCCTCTATGACTGTGTATACAGAGATAGCTGTCAATCACTGACTGAAGACAAGGAGACGGTCCTATCAGTGACTGACAGCCTTCCCTCTATGACTGTGTATACAGAGATAGCTTTCAGTTACTGACTGAAGACAAGGAGACAGTCCTATCAGTGACTGACAGCCTTCCATCTATGACTGTGTATACAGAGATAGCTGTCAGTCACTGACTGAATACAAGGAGGAGGTCCTATCAGTGACTGACAGCCTTCCCTCTATGACTGTGTATACAGAGATAGCTGTCAATCACTGACTGAAGACAAGGAGACTGTCCTATCAGTGACTGACATCCTTCCCTCTATGACTGTGTATACAGAGATAGCTGTCAGTCACTGACTGAAGACAAGGAGACAGTCCTATCAGTGACTGACAGCCTTCCCTCTATGACTGTGTATACAGAGATAGCTGTCAGTCACTGACTGAAGTCAAGGAGACGGTCCTATCAGTGACTGACAGCCTTCCCTCTATGACTGTGTATACAGAGATAGCTGTCAATCACTGACTGAAGACAAGGAGGAGGTCCTATCAGTGACTGACAGCCTTCCCTCTATGACTGTGTATACAGAGATAGCTGTCAGTCACTGACTGAAGACAAAGAGGAGGTCCTATCAGTGACTGACAGCCTTCCCTCTATGACTGTGTATACAGAGATAGCTGTCAGTCACTGACTGAAGACAAGGAGACGGTCCTATCAGTGACTGACAGCCTTCCCTCTATGACTGTGTATACAGAGATAGCTGTCAGTCACTGACTGAAGACAAGGAGACTGTCCTATCAGTGACTGACAGCCTTCCCTCTATGACTGTGTATACAGAGATAGCTGTCAGTCACTGACTGAAGACAAGGAGATGGTCCTATCTGTGACTGACAGCCTTCCCTCTATGACTGTGTATACAGAGATAGCTGTCAGTCACTGACTGAAGTCAAGGAGACGGTCCTATCAGTGATTGACAGCCTTCCCTCTATGACTGTGTATACAGAGATAGCTGTCAGTCACTGACTGAAGACAAGGAGACGGTCCTATCAGTGATTGACAGCCTTCCCTCTATGACTGTGTATACAGAGATAGCTGTCAGTCACTGATAGGAACTCCTCCTGGGCTACAAATCCCACAATGAGCATAGATATAAATGAACAAAATACAAGTTGTACCGAATCTTTTCCTACAAAACTATCAATCTTCTCAGCTCCTCCTGCTCTTTAACATGCTGCCTGTAGATTATTTTGCATTTTCATGATGACAGGTTCCCTTTAAGTCTCTACTTAGTACTTTCAGTGTACAAGGGTGTACAAGAATCCTGCTTGAAGAGACATAAAGTCCTAATAAGATTATCGCCAGCAGGTAGTCTCCATGTTGATGGATTTAATTTAGAAACAGAAGTTGCTTTCTACACTGTGTACAAACAAGATTAGAGCTAAAAACTGGTAATTGTTTCTATAGATACATTACAGAGATGCAAAATTGTTAATTTTCTGCCTGTATAGCCAGTCTTTATCAATGGTAGAACCTCACTTGGTTTAATCATGTCATCTTAAAGTCTCTGTATTTATGTTCTATTGAAACTACTAAGTGAATCCAGCAGGAAGGAGATGTATAACTCTTTCATTTATTTTTGACATTCCCCTCCAACCTACTTCTGGCATTGGCTCAAAAAATTGCATTAAAACTGAAGATTAAGGTGGTGTGACACCACTTTAATCTTCATATTCACCTTCACTCCAAAGGTTCCTTTATATGGGATGAGAGAGCAGCAGATTATCGAGAAGAAAGCGTTCCTTCCCGACAATCTGCTGCTCACTGGTGGAGGAGACCCCTTCTATTACATGCAGCAATCTCCTCCAGAGTATGGGGAGGAATGGTCGCTAATGCCAACACTTGTCCCTGTACTGACTAGTTGTTTGCCGGCAGCAAATGCTGTTTACAAAGTACGATCTGCTGCCACTACAAAGTATGAGATTGCCAGAGGAGCCAGCGTTTCACTTGTTCATCGGATAATTGGCGGTACATTATGTTAGCAATTATCTTTAGGTGAAAGATGCCCTTGTTCTACAGCCTTCACTTTCATTGTATCTGCACGCTGTCTTGCTTTCTGTTTTACAGAGAATCCGTCAGGCAGCTGTTCTGATGGTTCTTGTGTAACCCCTAACTCTGAACTCCTGACAGCTGTAGGAGAGTACCTGGGGTGGTGGTAAACGGGAGGTACGTGCCAGCGGGGGTCCTGGCCCCGCTGGAGTAAGAGCCGGAAAAGTGCGTTTTGCAGCGGTTACGCTGTTAACAACGGATCCGGGCCGGCTCTTATTGGGAGCAGGCAGATATGCGGGCGGGTGCCTGTCTCCCCACGGTCCAGGCCAGGTTTTGCAGGGAAGGGTTAAAACCTGACCAGCAACAAGGGTGTGGTGCACAGTATGGAGCTTCTGTGTTTTCTGGCTGTGAGAGTGAGGAGTGGAGGTGAGCTGGGCTGCGTGCTGAGGCCTGTAAAGGAGTGTGCAGGGACCCGCAGCGGAATCCAGGAGGGATCCGTGTCCTGTGGCTAGGAGCCGGACCCATGGACTTACTTCACCAAGGAGAAAAGGTGACATTACTCCTGGCTTTAAATAGACTTTGCTTTATGTGACTGAAACAGGCCTCAAGTAGCCTGCAGCAGGGACATGCTGTGTTTGAACTATTATTTTGCTGTGTGTGACCACCCTCCCTATGAACTGCACCGTCTTTCACATATATGCACCGTGTGAATAAACAAAGCATTGTGTTTTACACCAAGACCGGTCTGTGAAGCCTCTATACTGCACTCGCTACCACTGCCTACCAGAGCGGATCCCCACAATTGGTGGATGATGCGGGCAAACAGCAGTGAGGCCGAGAAATTGTGTTGTTTGAACTGTATGTCATATATTAAGCCGGCAAGTTTTGTGGCTCCAGATAAGATGGAGGAAGCCATTAGACACTTGGTGCAAAGTAATGAGGAGGCTACTCGGAGACATGAGGAAGCCCTGAGAGACCAGCGGCAGTTGAATAGTCTACTGGCCCAGCAACTGGCGACTATGCAGGAATCCATGCGTGTGTTACAACAACAAGCCGTCCCAGGGGGAACCGCAGTCCTACCTGCTGCCCGGGATAAGGTGCGCTCAGCGTTAAGAAAGATGGGCCCCGAGGATGATATCGAGGCGTTCCTGATGGTCTTCGAACGCACTGCGGAACAGGAAAGGTTACCTGCAGAACAGTGGGCCGAAGTAGTAGCACCATTTTTAGTGGGAGACGCACAAAAGGCCTACTTCGACCTCAGTCAGGAGGAAGCCAAGAGCTATAAGAGGCTGAAGGGGGAGGTGTTGGCTCGTCTTGGGGTTAATACCTATGTGCGTGCACATCGAGTCAACCAGTGGGCCTTCTCTGAGTCCCGGCCTGCTCGGTCCCAGGCCTATGACCTGTTACACCTAGTAAAAAAATGGCTGCAGCCTGAGACATTGAGCCCCTCGCAGATGGTGGAACGGGTGGTGGTCGATCGTTTGGTGCGGACCCTGCCAAGGGCCATACAGCGCTGGGTTGGTCAGGGAGACCCCGGCAACCTGGATCAGTTAGTAAGCTTAGTCGAGAGGTATGTGGCGACCCAGGACTTGGTTCGGGACTCAACGCAGGTACGGGAATCCCGTCAGGCTCCCTCTCAGGCTAGGGATCCGGAAAAAGGGACCCAACCCCAAAGGGGGGGGGAGGCTAGTCCTACTCCAGGGAAGAGAGACCGGGGAGGGACCACGGGGATTCAATGTTGGCACTGCCACGGCCTGGGACATAGGGCAGCGAACTGTCCTCAAACACCTGAACCCATGGACTGCGGGTTCGCTCGCCGGTCCTCTTTCTTTGCCCGGCCTGTATGTACCGCAGATGCCTGGCCGGACACCGATATGCCACCTCTGTGCCAAGTCTTGATCGATGGGCATCCGATTAATGCTTTGCTGGACTCTGGGAGCCTGGTAACCCTAGTGCATGAGTCCTTAGTGTCTGAGACACTCCCAGAGAAGCAAACCCTGTCCATTGTCTGTATCCATGGGGATCGCCGGGAGTACCCCACTGCCAGGGTTACCATGTCCGTGTTGGGCAAAGAGGTGCAGCATGTCGTCGGAGTGGGACGCCAAATCCCTTATGCCGCCATACTGGGAAGGGATTTTCCTTTATTCTGGACTCTATGGAAGAGCGATATGCCTTCCCTTAGGGACAGACGACAATCTGGCCCAGTGCCCGAGGATCCCGATGCGGGGATACCAGCCGTAGGGGTCACTACATCACCTGTAGAGTGTCATCCCGATAGGTTTCCCCTAGAGGTGTTGGCAGGCGAATCCGTGGAAACCCCGTCCATCCCGGACCTGGAGGTATCCCGTGACACGTTCGGGACCGCCCAGCTCCAGGATCCGACATTATTGCGGGCGAGGGAAGGGGTGACAGTGGTAAATGGGGTGGCTCAGCACCCAGGGGCCGACTCGGTGTTTCCCCATTTAGCTTTTAACCAGGACCTGCTGTATAGGGTGGACAAAGTGCAGCATGAGGTAGTGGAGCAGCTGGTGGTACCCCAGCCATACCGCCGTGTGGTACTGGACTTGGCCCACTCCCACGTGCTGGGAGGACATTTGGGCGTAAAAAAAAAACAAGAGCGGATTCTGCAAAGGTTCTATTGGCCCGGGGTTTATGAGGAGGTCAAAAGGTTTTGCCAATCCTGTCCAGTGTGTCAGATGACGAGCCCCCAACCCCACTATCGCAGTCCCCTAGTACCCATGCCCATCATTGAGGTCCCCTTCGAAAGAATAGGGATGGATCTGGTAGGCCCCATAAACAAGTCGGCCAGAGGGCACCAGCATATCTTGGTGGTCTTAGACTATGCCACCAGATATCCTGAAGCGATCCCACTACGTCATACTTCAGCTAAGCTCATAGCTAAAGAACTCATAGGCATGTTCGCAAGAGTGGGGATTCCAAAAGAGATCCTGTCCGACCAGGGGACACCCTTCATGTCTAAGGTGACGAGGGAGCTCTGCAAGCTTTTAGGGGTTAAACGGTTACACACGTCCGTATACCATCCTCAAACCGACAGACTAGTGGAGCGCTTTAACAAAACCCTAAAAACTATGCTTAAAAGAACCGTAGCCAAAGACGGAAAGGATTGGGACTTGTTGCTGCCGTACGTATTGTTCACAGTGCGAGAAGTGCCCCAGGCCTCTACGGGATTCTCGCCCTTCGAGCTATTGTACGGTCGACGGCCAAGAGGGTTGCTGGACATCGCTAAAGAGGCGTGGGAGCAACAGCCCACCCCACACAAGAGTATTATAGAGCATATAGAAAAGATGCAGGACCGTATCGAGACAGTCCTACCAATCGTCCGGGAACACATGGAGGCCGCCCAACTGGCACAGAGCCGGGTATACAACCGGAGTGCCCAGGTCCGGACATTTAACCCGGGTGACCGGGTACTGGTGCTAGTCCCCACCATTGACAGTAAGTTTTTGGCACGGTGGCAAGGTCCCTACGAGGTGAAAGAGAAGGTAGGGCCAGTGAATTACAAGATATCCCAGCCAGGCCGGCGGAAGCCAGAACAGGTATATCATGTAAATTTACTGAAATCGTGGAGAGATAGGGAGTGTCTCATTGGGGACGGCCCAAGCACTGTCTTGTCTGCGGGGAAGATCCCAGCTCCACCCGAGGTCCCGGAGGGCACCTCCACGGTAAAGATAGCGGGTGGTCTGTCGACCAAACAAGCTCAGGAAGCCAAAGAGTTGGTGAGTCGAAATAGGGACGTGTTCTCTGAGCTTCCTGGTCGAACTTCGGTAGTCCGACATGACATCGTCACCGAGCCCCACGTCATGGTACGGTTAAAGCCGTATCGTGTACCGGAGGCCCGGCGACAGGCCATTTCAGAAGAAGTAAGGTCGATGTTGAGGTTAGGGGTGATTGAGGAGTCAAGGAGCGAGTGGGCCAGCCCCATAGTCCTCATCCCAAAACCTGACGGTACTCTGCGCTTCTGCAATGACTTTAGAAAGCTCAACGAAGTGTCGAAATTCGATGCCTACCCCATGCCCCGGGTAGACGAGCTCATAGAACGGCTAGGGAAAGCTCGCTATTTCTCGGTCCTCGACCTCACAAAAGGATATTGGCAGGTGCCTCTCACGGAGGCGGCAAAGGAGAAGACTGCCTTTGTCACCCCCGAGGGGTTATTTCAGTACCAAGTTTTGCCCTTTGGCCTAGATGGCGCTCCAGCCACCTTCCAGCGATTGATGGACGTCATACTACGGCCCCATCGTCCATATGCTTCTGCATATCTGGACGACATCATCGTGTTTAGCCAGGACTGGGAGAGTCACCTGCCCAAGGTACAGGCCGTAGTCGATTCACTTAGAAAAGCCGGACTGACGGCCAACCCAAAAAAATGTTCGATCGGGTTCGAGGAGGTCCGGTACCTGGGATACGTGATTGGGCGGGGAGTTGTCAAACCCCAGGTAGACAAGGTTGAGGCGATCAAGAGCTGGCCCAGACCTCTTACCACCAAGCAAGTACGTTCGTTCCTAGGGATGATAGGATATTACAGGCGCTTTATCCCCAACTTTGCCACAGTGGCTGCCCCATTGACAAGACTTTTAAAGGGGAGGAAGACTGTGATGGTCCGCTGGGATGAGCAGGCGGAAGAGGCGTTCTCCCGTTTGAAGTCGGCTCTGTGTGGGACCCCGGTTTTGGTGACACCAGACTTCACACGGGAATTTGTCGTTCAGATGGACGCCTCTGGAGTGGGCCTAGGGGCAGTACTCTCTCAGGAAATCAGTGGGGAGGAACACCCTGTTGTCTTCCTGAGTCGCAAACTCACCCCAGCGGAAACCAGGTACAGCGTGATAGAGAGAGAATGCCTGGCCATTAAGTGGGCCCTCGAGTCCCTTAGGTACTATCTGTTAGGGAGAAGGTTCCGTCTGGTGACCGACCATTCCCCTCTTCCAGGGGAGGGCTGGCAGCCTTAGTCCTGGGGGGCAAATCCAGTCAAGTGGCCCATTTTTAGCCCCGCCCATTATTAAAAGCCCCTCCTACATTTAATAGGCCACTCCCAACAAACACTGTACAGCTGACATTCTATAGTTGCGGCCTGTCTCTACACATCATACTAAGAGGGGAGGACCTGTCCTGGCTGTACTGCCTGCTTATACAACAAGCTACAGCCAGGAAGCTCCTCCGCTCTCCTCCCTCCCCAGATCCTGCTTAAGGCTTGTGCTTCCCCCCACCATCTGCCACACGCCCGTGGCCTGCTGCCCCCTTTCGTCATCCTCACCCAGCTCTGAATCCTCCTTCTGCAAATGGCAGGGGGAGTAGCCGGAGCATCTCCTCTCCTACATAGCACCCCATACCTCTTACATCCAGTGATATCACCTTTGTTGTAGACGTTCTCTTTCCTCATCTTCTCCATTCAGACCAGACCGCCATGATGATTTTTCAGCCATCTCCCGTCTCTGCAGAGATTGAGAAACAGACATTAGTTTCCTGCCACCCCCAATACTATACTGCAGAAACAGTACCCCTGGGAATACTACTACCACACAGATAGTGCCCCCTTAAACAATTATTGGCACACAGTGCTCTGAAAAAATAACTGCGCCCAGACACTAATAGTATAATGATAATGTCGCCCAAAAATAATTGTGCTAAGCTGATACTGTGCTAGGGTGCCCCCAAAGTAACAGTGCCCCCCAAAATCCCACCAATAGAAATAATTCTCTGCCAGAGCACACTTAGTAGTAATAATGCCCCTATAGTGCCCTAGTAATCATGTTCCTCATAGCCCCCCAGTAGTAGTAAAGCTCCCCATAATACCCCCTAGTAGTACTAATTTTCCCTATAATATGACAGTACATGAAATACCCCCGCTTAGTGCCCGCAGTTGAGCTAATGTCCCCATAATGTATGCCAGTATAAAATACCCCTATATAGTGCCCCAGTAAATGCACTCATACTGCTCCTCTCCCCCTTCCCCATAGTGTCCCCCATAATATGCCAGTAAAAAAATGCCCCTTAGTACCCCCAGCAGGTGCCCCTATAGTGCTCCTCTCCCCCACAATGTGCCAGTAAAAAAAATTCTCCTTCTTAGTGCCACCATATGCCCCAATAGTGCTCCACTCCCCCATAGTGCCCCCAAATAATGCCCCATAGTGCCGCTCTCCCCTATAGTGCCTGCCATAATGTGCCAGTAAAAAATGCCTCCTTAGTGCTACCAAATGCCATAGTGCCCCCCATAATGTTCCAATACAAAAGGCCCCTTTAGAGCCCCCACTTACCCATAGTGCCCCCAAATAATGCCCCTATAGTAACACCAGATGCCCCATAGTGCTGCTCTCCCCTATAGTGCCCCCCAGAATGTGCCAATAATAAAATAAAAAAAGCCCCTTTAGAGCCCCCAGATACCCCCATAGTGCTCCTCTCCCCCATGGTGCCCCCCCATAATGTGCCAGCAAGAAATTCCCCCATAGTGCCAGCTCCCCCCCCATAGTACAAGCCCCCCATAGTGCCAGGCCCCCTATAGTGGCAGCCCCCCCATAGTACCACTTCGCCCATAGTGCCAGCCCCCTTATAGTGCCAGCTCCCCCATAGTGCCAGCCCCCCCCGTAGTGCCAGCCCCCCCGTAGTGCTAGCTCCCCCTTAGTGCCAGCTCCCCCTATAGTGCAAGCCCCCCCATAGTGCCAGCCCCCTTATAGTGCCAGCCCCCTTATAGTGTCAGCCCCCCCCATAGTGTCAGCCCCCCCCCATAGTGTCAGCCCCCCCATAGTGTCAGCCCCCCCTAGTGTCAGCCCCCCCATAGTGCCAGCCCCCCCCCATAGTGCCAGCTCCCCCTATAGTTCCAGCCCCCATAGTGCCAGCCCCCCCATAATGCCAGCTCCCCCATAGTTCCAGCCCACTCTATACTAGTGCCAGCTCCCCCTATAGTGCCCCCCCAGAGTGCTAGCTCCCCCAAAGTGCCAGATTCCCCCCCATAGTGCCAAATCCCCCCATAGTGCCAAATCCCCCCATAGTGCCAGATCCCCCACCCATAGTGCCAGCCCCCCTATAGTGCCAGCTCCTCCCCCATAGTGCCAGCCCCCTTATAGTGACAGCCCCCCATAGTGTCAGCCCCCCCATAGTGCCAGCTCCCCCTATAGTGCCAGCCCCCCATAGTGCCAGCCCCTCATAGTGCCAGCCCCCCCATAGTGCCAGCTCCCCCATAGTTCCAGCTCCCCCATAGTTCAAGCCCCCCCTATAGTGCCAGCTCCCCCAAAGTGCCAGATCCCCCCCATCGTGCCAGATCCCCCCCCCATAGTGCCAGCCCCCCTTATAGTGCCAAATCCCCCCCAATAGTGCCAGCCCCCCGCAAAGAAGAAAAAAAAAACAACACTAATACTTACCTCCATCAGCAGCGATGCAAGCCTCTTCTGGCCTGTGTCCCTGCTGTGTGCTGCCCGGCTCAGGCGTCGCAATGATAATGACGTCATCGCTCTGCCTGAGCCGGCCTCTGATAGGCTGCAGGCATTAGTGCCTGCGGCCTATCAGAAGAACAGGGGAGGGACACGCCTCTCCCTCCCCTGCCCCACAGCACACAGCACGGCCGCAATGACATCCAGGGCCGCGCCGCCTGTGGTGATGATCGGCGGTGCGGCCCTGAAGAATTAAAAAAAAAAATTTAAAAAAAAAATAATTTTTTTTTTTCAGATGCGCGGCCAAGTGGCCGTTTATTTCGGGCGGCCTGGGGGGCAATTGCCTCCCTGCCCCCCGGCCCAGCCCGCCCCTGCCCTCTTCAGTGGATGAGCCGGGCCAAGGAGGGGAGTGCCCGGGTCACCAGATGGTTCTTATCCCTCCAGAATTTTAAGTTCAGTGTCGAACACAGGGCAGGCCGCTTACAGGGGAATGCCGATGCCCTGTCCCGGGTACACTGTTGTACGTGTGTCCAACCTCTCAGGATTGAACAGGGTGTGCAACCCTTCAGGGTTGAACAAAGGGGGGGGATATGTAGGAGAGTACCTGGGGTGGTGGTAAACGGGAGGTACGTGCCAGCGGGGGTCCTGGCCCCGCTGGATTAAGAGCCGGAAAAGTGCGTTTTGCAGCGGTTACGCTGTTAACAACGGATCCGGGCCGGCTCTTATTGGGAGCAGGCAGATATGCGGGCGGGTGCCTGTCTCCCCACGGTCCAGGCCAGGTTTTGCAGGGAAGGGTTAAAACCTGACCAGCAACAAGGGTGTGGTGCACAGTGTGAAGCTTCTGTGTTCTCTGGCTGTGAGAGTGAGGAGTAGAGGTGAGCTGGGCTGCGTGCTGAGGCCTGTAAAGGAGTGTGCAGGGACCCGCAGCGGAATCCAGGAGGGATCCGTGTCCTGTGGCTAGGAGCCGGACCCATGGACTTACTTCACCAAGGAGAAAAGGTGACATTACTCCTGGCTTTAAATAGACTTTGCTTTATGTGACTGAAACAGGCCTCAAGTAGCCTGCAGCAGGGACATGCTGTGTTTGAACTATTATTTTGCTGTGTGTGACCACCCTCCCTATGAACTGCACCGTCTTTCACAAATATGCACCGTGTGAATAAACAAAGCATTGTGTTTTACACCAAGACCGGTCTGTGATGCCTCTATACTGCACTCGCTACCACTGCCTACCAGAGCGGATCCCCACACAGCTCATAACTCAAACTGATAAAATAATATGGCTTAAATGAGTGTTTTATAAGCTGTCGGCATTTCAGAGATAAGGACTACACGTCTAGTTGTCAAAGAAGTCAGATTCTTTATAAAACAGAAAGCATGATTCAGATACAATGAGACCTAGTAAAATGCAATGATAAAAAATGCCCCAAAGAGGAGAGGTTCATAGCATTTAAATGACAAATTAGCTTTGCCATATATGTAGTTTCAATAACTCTGACTTTTGCTGCTTGTGATTCCCATCCAATTTATCCTTTTTTGTTCTCAAATCCAACATTTGCCACTGAAATATTCCAAGGGGGAGCTGAAGAATAATCCAGCTGAAAATAAATTCTTATGTTTCTTTCACACCCGTTGCCGGTGTTCCGGCTGGCAGAACCAGCAGACAATGCCGGGAGTTCCCCGGGAAAACTGCAGCAGTATTTTTCTGGCCGAATCTAGGCATATTTGACCGGTTGCTCAGTCTGATCTCTGCCAGACTCCATTATAGTCAATGGGGCTGGTGGCATACCGGTACTGTCCAGCAATGGTGGATCCAGAGAGCTTCAGCAGGCTGTTCTCTGGAACTTCTGCCGGTGGTGTTAAAGTAGCCTAAGATTCGTTATACTGTAGAAAGGCTGAAATGTGACCTAGTATACTGGTTAAAAGGAAAAGCAAATAATTATGCTAAATACATTACCTAAAACTGGGTAACATCTGCTTCTCAAATATTTACTCCATATGAAATCCCAGGGTCCTGTCTGATTGTCTTCAGCTTCTCAACAGCTGGAGAGCCTCAGGTACACGGCTAGGCATGCTTGTAGACAATATTAATTACAAGGCACCTTGCAGATCGATACACAGTGTTATAGACAGGCAGGGCTTTATTGCATTGGCATAATTCTATATTTTTCCACATTTATAGTAAGAGGGAAAATTAAGTCAAATTCATGAAAATACCAGTGCAGAGGACACAGTAACGTGGCTGCTATTTGAGCATCTTAATGAACAAATCCTATTCCTCCATATATTAGCCTGTATACAAGCTGGTATATGGTGTACCTTTTTCTGCACAGGTTACTCTACGTAAAAAAGCATTTGTTGACCACCATATTACATTACACTCAACACATGAACCTGTTTCTATAGGGATAGCCTGTGTAAGAGTGCACTTATTGCATGATCTACCACTACAGCGTACAGGAGTACGGATTGCACTGTGGGGCCCCAATGAGCTATGTACAGTCGGAAGGACACATCGTTGCTCCTGCCTGTCCACCGTGCTAAAGCCTGGCATAGATACTATCCAGCACTCGGGAAAAAGATTCACCATGGCCCCCACCACTTGCCACCCAATTCTATTCGACAGAACAAGGGACAAAATCAGCGGCGCACATATCTCGCAGCAGCAAAAAAAAAATAATATGAAGCCACACCTATAACTCCACCCGATGTACAACTGTACTCAACCAATCCCACCCAGTCCCCTTAGGGTTATGGGTAAATAGCTTAAAACATAATTTTCAATATCCTTACAAATATTGCCTGCTTTATGCCTCTTTTTGCAACTATTTAGTAGTGGCAAGGGTGTGACGGGAGCCTGGACTCTGGTCCTGACACATTTACTATCTTTTACGCCTGAAAACTCTAGGCGCACGGACTGCCGGAGTAGCATGATGCGGTCACACAAGTAATAAAGGGAGAAAAGACAAGAAATGAATCGCACATCCACTGCTATGCTTTGATCTCATCCCTGCTACTATTGCAGGAGACAGCACTAAATAGCGCATGTGTATCACCTCCTATGCTACATGCTGAATGAGGCATTTGTGTACATTTTGATCAAAAGGCATAAGCCCACTCACCACACCAAGGTTGCCTCTATGAGTGGGTCCTAACCTAACATTGGCGCAGCGCTGCACAGCGACCACCGCCGCTGCAGCGCCATCCCGACCGGCAGCGGGACCCAGCAGCCAAACAGCACCCCTGCTGCCTGACCATGCAATACCTAGCACTGGGCCCCACCAGCCAGCCAGAAAAACAGCACATTGGTCCCCGTGCAGCACCGCACCATGTGAACAGTTGTCAAAGCTCACCTCATCTGAAGCTCACAGGAACTCCAACTGAGAGCAGCTAATTTAACCCCTACTAATGAATGCTTGGCTAATTAAAATCACCTGGCGTATGGAAGGAGTGCTAATCCAGGGACAGAATCTCTATATAAGCTATTACAGGCTATAGCTACTAGAGAGGGGTCGTTGATCCAGGGAGTTATTCTGATTGCATGATTGGAGTCGGGAAGAAATTTTTTATTCCCCTAAAGTGGAGAAAATTGGCTTCTACCTCACAGGGTTTTTTGCCTTCCTCTGGATCAACTTGCAGGATAACAGGCCGAACTGGATGGACAAATGTCTTTTTTCGGCCTTATGTACTATGTTACTATGTTACTATGTAAAAGACAAGAAATGAATCGCACATCCACTGCTATGCTTTGATCTCATCCCTGCTACTTCTGCAGGAGACAGCGCTAAATAGCGCATGTGTACCACCTCCTATGCTACATGTTGAATGAGGCATTTGTGTACATTTTGATCAAAAGGCATGATGCGGTCACACACATCGCACTGCTGGGCTGTGTATGAAGAGGCTGATTACCGGGTTCCCACCGCTTCTCCCATACAGCCTGACAGCGAGATGTGAGGACTGCTCGGAAGAAGCACAGCGCAGAGGAACAGTGAAGCAGGAAGTGATCTAAATGAACTCTCAACCCTCTACGCCCGGGGCACATGCCCCGCATGTCTTCCCCCCACACTGCGCCTCTGTATAGATATGCTATGCCAAGCTTTAGTGGAGCAGGCACAGGTAGGAGCAGCGATGTGCTATGCAAGCTCCTGTCTGTGCTCTCTCCACTCTGCTAAGGCTAGGACTATACTACGACACCGGTGGCACAATAGCTGTCGCCGCCAGGATCGCAGAGTAGCGTTGATCCCATAAAAATGAATAAGATCACCTGTATAGATGCTACAACTTTTCAAGATTGACACCACAGTTGCAACCATGTCATATATACTGTATGTATCATCCACCGGTCAGAATATTGATTCTCTCTATGATAAAGCAAGTATAATTTGAGAACAGTTACATATATTTTCAGTCACTTTTATACGTTTGTCTCACTGCTATAACGCTGCTTTGCTATTACAGTCTCTGTGCATTCGTGGGAAAGACAAATACAGGAACAGGAGCAGACAACAGATTCATTATGGTATTCAGCAGCCTTATCGTAGAGCCTTGTCCCACACTGAGCACACAAAACTGTCGCTGCCTTCCACAATCAATACAGACTCAGAAGGGTTCAGGACTAATGATCAGCATTGCTGCATACGCTACGACTATGCCGCAGCTATACAGTCACTTTAATTTGCACCTGTTCTTTTTCAGCTGAAGTTTTCATTACATTTTCAGTTACGTTTTTGTCCACAATTGTTGACAGAATTTCATATTTAATTCAAGCATTGGTATGAAGAGCTTGGCAGAGCAGCGCAGAGAAATTCCTCACGGTTCTGGAACTCCTTACATAACTAGAAAAGGATCCCACATGACCACATATAAGCTTAATGGCCGAGACTTAGAATGTGAAGAAATATGGATACAGTTGTGACCAATATGTTTATCAAGAATCGCACCCAGCACAGGTGATCTTCCTAGCTGGCCAAGTATAGCACTGTGAATGCAAGGCCTGTGAGGATAGCACCATCTGCTACCATTTGGCATAGGAAGGCCGAGTCAGTACAGAACAAGCTATTGTCCTTGATACCAGTGGAATCCATCCTAAAATGCTTCTCAAATCATTGCGATGCAGCTGGAAACCATAAACTGAAACCATCAGTTAAGGTACAACCACAATCAGCGGTTGTGATGTGGCCACGTAGCAAGCCATAAAAGCTCCAATTAACTAATAGGACAACATCGTTTAGGGTACTTTCACACTTGCGGCAGAGGATTCTGGTGGGCAGTTCCGTCTCCGGCAAAATGCATGCAAACTGATGACATTTGTCAGACGGATCTGGATGCGGATCTGTCTGACAAATGCATTGAAATGCTGGATCCATCTCTCCGGTGTCATCCGGAAAAACGGAGCTGGTATAAATTTTTTTTGCATTTTTTCGGTCTGCGCATGATGCTGCGGAATGCCGGATCCGTTTTGCCGGAACTCTTAATGCCAGATCCGGCACTAATACATTTCAATGTAAATTAATGCCGGATCCGTTCCGGCAAGTGTTCAGTCTTCTTGGACGGAGATAAAACCTCAGAATGCTGTGGTATTTTCTCCGTCCTGAAATGGCAAAAAGACTGAACTGAAGACATCCTGATGCATCAGGAACGGATTGCTCTCCATTCAGAATGCTTTAGGATAAAACTGATCAGTTCTTTTCCAGTATTGAGCCGGAGGTAGGATGGAACTCAATGCCGGAAAAGAATAACGCTAGAGTGAAAGTACCCTTAGTTGGTCTTCATTGATAATGACCACGTGGCACTCGTATAACTGCACAGCCATTAACAATGAAGGTTGACTAAATAATGTGGTCCTAATTAGTTAATAAAAGCCCATTGGGGCTTGTACGGATACGTGGCCACACCACGTGGTTGTACCCTTTGTGTATGTGTTGACATTGCTTACTTTGTCACATTCGTTAACTAATCGTAAAATGACACCGCTTTCATTCTGTCTTCCTATGTCATGAAAATGAATTGGGGGAGAGGCAATGATATGATCTCTAATACTAAAAGAGAAAATGAAGAAAGCAAAAGTTTGAATTTTTACTATGTTCTGTTTCTTGGGCACATATACAGTCTCCATTCCCTAGCATATGACATGCAGTAAGGGAATTAGTGTCCTGTATTGTGAGTTGGCAAATTTAAGATAACATTACTGCCTGCTTACATATTAACCCAGTGTTCCTCAACTCCAGTCCTTAGGACCCATCTGGTCATGTTCAAGATTTCTTTAATATTGAGCAGGTGAAATAATTAGTGTCAATGCATCAGGACTCGGCACAAGTATTCACTTTGTGGGATATTCTCAAATCATGACTGGGAGGTGGGTCCTTAGGACTGGAGTTGAGGAACCCTGTATTACCCAACTAGGAATTGCCAAACAAGAGTTAAGATGGCCATAAACATTAGTCCATGGTAGATCAAAATGGACAATTTCATCTAATGATTGATGTAGCTGACGGCAGAACATCATGGAAAGAAGCTGCTGTGTATAAAATTTTTGTCCAGTAGTTGCTGGTCCACGAACAAACTCTCTGAAATGCAATCTATCAACAGTTTTCAGCTGCCCTCACTTTTAAATCCTAACAGCTCCAGCATCTGCCATTGAATCCTCATATTCATGCGCTCACAGCTCTCCCCACCCACCTGCCTCTGATTGACTTTTTTTTTTCATGTGAACCAGCAGCAGGTGGGTGGGTAGAGCCAAAAGCTCATGAATATCGGGACTGATTGGCATGCACTGGAGCTGATCAGCACAAATTTTGGGCAAATATGGATCAATGAAAGAAAGTGACCCAACATTTTGCTAAGGAGACCTCTCACTAGTTTTGTCTGTAGTTAAGACACTCCCTTGAGTGTCCCAAGAGATTCCCTTGAAAGAACATTTGAGGAAAGATTGGTTGTCGGTGGCCGATGTACTGTACAACCAGTTTGAAGAACACCCAAAATGAGCTCAAATGTGCATGGCTGTGTCTGCTAAATGATTGTTCACCATATAATTGTTAATTTAAAAGTTGTTCAACCATCAATCTACTTCTATGCAATGTGTATGACCAACTTCAGTCTATTGTTATGTCATGAAAGCTGTTCTGTCGGGTTGACGTAAAGTCTCTGTGCAGTCTACTCAAGTTCTTCCATACAAAGCCCATCAAACCATGCTTTTAAGGCTCTTGCATTCCACAGTAATGCAGGAAGAGGAAAAGGTTTTCCCCAAACTTTGACGCTCCCTGACACAGGACACAGTTCTGAACAGTTCACAGTACAAATTATGTAAGGATAGCAATAACAATGGAGGATGTGGCACTCCTTTCCTCTAACTTTATCTCTCTCCAAAATTTCTCTCTGCAGAATCTATAGCTGGCAATAGGGTTCTTAGGAAACTTGTCTGTAATTCCCACTCTGAGTGGTACAGAATTAAGAGAGGGCTGGCCAGGTCTTGTCAAAATGTCGAAGGGTGTATTAGCGATTAGTCTTCTTTCACAGCAGTAAAGTCTCTGACATCCTGAAAAGGAACGGTACCTTACTGACTGACTCCAGTGCACAACCTTGCAGATTCTGGACCTATAATCATCTCCCTCTCTCTTTTTCTTTCTGAAATACTTTGATGTAGCAATGACTTTCTTGCAGTAAATGTCTCAGAGACAGTTATACTCTAGGACTCAGACCTAATTTTCTGAGGAGTGAGCACATGTAGCGCCTCTCTCTTCCTTAGCTAGCACACACACACACTAAACTAGGGGCGGACCTAAGTACATTTCCTAGCTTCTTGTTAACACTGACCTATCCATAAAAAAAATCAAGTGTACGGTACAAGGCAGTAAATCAGAACACTACATTAGACCAATTAACACAATAACAATAAACCCTTTTGCAAGTACTCTGGGTTTTGCAATGAAATTGCCAGAGGCAGTTTGGGACCCTGTAGTGACTGATACACCAGAGATTAAGTAAAAAAAGTTTTTATTATGCCACATGCTTGGAATTGCTTGGAATTTGCATGGTCTAATGCTTAGTGGCTTTGCTGTTGTTACTCTTAGATTCTTTCCATTCACAATATTAGCACTTAACAAATTTTTTTGTGGAAAAGATCACCGTGTCATGTTTAATGTAACTCTTCTGTATTTATCTATGGATATTACAAGGCTGTGTGCTCGATTTTATGCACCTTTTTTCCAGTTCATAAACCTGAAACCTCAAACCAATAATTAAAGGGGTTGTCTGGGTTCACCCTATTTTCACCCAGGCAGACCTCCTGACTTGAGCATCGGAGCAGTACGTGCAGGGCAAAGGCATTTTCTGGAGTTCCGGTGACGTACCGGGCTCTCCATAGGGCTGCCAGGCGGAGGCTTCCGCCCAGCAGTGAGCCCGGTGACGTCACCGGCACTGATGGGAGGGCTTTAGCGCTGCCCTAGCCTGTAAAATTGTTAGGGCAGCACTAAAGCCCGTCCATCAGAGCCGGTGATGTCACCGAACACACTGTTGGGCAGACGCCTCCTCCGGCAGTGTGTTATTGTAAAAAAAAAAAAGAGCCCTTGCCCTGTGCGATCCATCAGGAAGGCTGCCTGGGTGAAATTATGGGTATGTCCGGGTTCAGCTCTGAACCTGGACAACCTCTTTAAGAGAGGTGGCCAAACGTCTTTAGCCATTTATGGTATATTTAACTTTCACTTAAAGGGATTATAGAGGATAAAAAGACATGGTTACTTTCTTATAAAAACAGGGACATATTTGTCCACAGGCGGTTTGTAGTTTTGCAGTGGATCTGAGCTACAATACCAGTCACAACCCATGCGCAAGTGTGGCACGGTTTCTAGACTAAAGCAGCTATATTTTTTTCCAATTCTGTACAAGCCCTTTAAAATGTGGCAAGAAACAGTCAGTGTTTCCACCAGGACACAACATTGCAGTGCTGTAAAATTAGGTATTCTACTCAAAAACTATATTTTTATAGGGGCTACCCCACAAATTTTAAACTCCTACATAATAGTAGTTGGGGGGCCCTTGGTGTTAAGAATTTTGTAAGGGTGCAAGGCAGGAGATGTGGATGCAGTGACCAGCATATGATGCTGAAGTAACCAGGTCAGTGTAAAAAAAGAATCATCTCCTTTTACTAAAGTGCACAATAGAGGTAGTAGTACATCGAGCGGTATGCAAATATCTGGAGGCTTGCTTGCTTTTTTGTAGCTGAGCACTAGCTTTTTAATCATGTGCATTTCTTGGGATGCATTGAAATGAGCTTTTGGAAACCCCTTCTTCATCTGCATAGAAAAGCCA